>NW_021163029.1:1292500-2634848 GCF_004324835.1 Dendronephthya gigantea
TTAACAAGAGCCGTAATGAAGTACCACAGATTGGTGAGGTTGTCCTTATTGTTGGTAGAAAAAAATAGAGGGAAATGGATGAAGGGGAGAGTCATTAATTACGTCACAGGGAAGGACGGAGTCATCCGAGGAGCGATATTGTTGCACAAGGGGAACCACATAGAGCTTCCGATCCAATTACTCTGTCCCTTAGAGATTTGAAGTCCACTGCGTGAAACGGAAGTACACAACGCAAGCACTGAAGAAGTCGGAGAAACACGAGAGAACCGGAAGAAGAGGCAAGCTGCAAAAGATGCCGATCAAAGGATTAAGGAATGTTTACAGCAAGACGATGAGTAGTAACATGCTGTTAATTGGCGATCTGGGACATTCAAACATATGATCGAACAGTCAATTAACAGTAATATGTAGTAAAAATATAAAAAAAAGTTCATATTTTTAGGGGAGCGTGTGTGGAATGCTACACCCTCCAGACAAGGATAGATAACCCCCCGGGATGGGAGGTCATGTGACATTGTGAAGTGAGGGAAGGAAAACTGTTATTTTAAAATCATGAATTATTCATAAAAAATACTGAAAATCACATGGAGCTGTGAACATTTTGGCTTGAAACAAAAGTTCGGGTCACACTCCTTCTTTGAAAACACAGCTTAGAACGTGTTAAAATTTGGACACACCTTTGACACACCTTTTAGTGTGTTCTACACACCTTTTTGTGTGCACAGAAACACACCTTGCTATGTGTTAACACACCTTTGAAGATGCTGTTTGCACACTTTATGGTGTGTTAAACAAACCTTTAGGTGTGTTTCAAAACTTAAACTTTACGTGTGTTAAAACCACACCTACAGTACTGTCCAAAAAAAACAAAAACCGCGGTTAACTAGGTCAAACCTCGGTTAAACTTAAACCAGGGTTAAACCGAGGTCAGACCTATAAGTCAAACCGCGGTGAGACAGCGAGGTTGAAACTCGGCCGAATGTCGGTCTGACTGACTCCGATAGACATTTCTTAAGATGTTTTCGATTAAATTATTGTTTTGTCGTTCTCAGCAGTTCATAACATTCCGTTCGGAAGCGAACGGCAACTGCACTCATATTTTTCCCTTGCGGTCGTTTGCGGTTTCTATCGCTCGACCAGAACCGGACCGCGACCAAACCGAAGTGTAAGGTTATTTCTGGACAGTACTGCATGCAAATAAAAGGTAAGAAAGTCTTTCTCTTTATATAAAAAATTTATTTCTATACATTGTATTATACATTATATTATAATTTACAAATATATACAGTCTAGTCTAAATGTCTGGTCCTTTCCTGTCGGAATGTCAATATTTTTAAACATTCCTATTCATGTCCTCTTTCTGAATGGCGAAGACAGCAGCAGAATAAATCACAAAGTCTTTGACGAAATTTTCTTTTCCCGTTTTTATCTGCTTTAACACTCTTGTTCTTAATTTTAGTTTTCTTATCTGCCGCCTCCTTCGTGCTGGCATTCTCTTTTTCCTTTTTTCAGGTAATATATTTCCTGTTTTTCTTTGTCATAAAGCCACTACTACTTGTTGCAACAAATTCCTCTGCAAAAAAGTTCAAGCAAAATACATCAGGGCGCATATAGCGTAAAATTTTACTTCATGCGGACACATCTCTTAAGCTCATAGCCCGTAACCTATGTGGGAGATTCAAAACATTGGCCTCACCCAAATTTCAATTTATCAAACATTTAAACTTACCAAAATGGTCTTCATGATCTTCGATTTGGCATTTCCGATTTGACGTTCCTGGGGTTTCTGACTCCATGATATTTTCAGAAACGACAACGTTATGCCTGTAATAATCGTCATCATCGTTTTGGTTTGATATGAAAACTTTTGCATATACGTGAGAAACAACTGGAGGCCTTTCACCATCGGTTAATTCACTCTAGAAAAACGAAAGTCATTGTCAATTATTTTCAGTATTCTGTTTCAAACCTTTACCACTAGCTTTACGATTTTGTACGGCGTCAGATGCCGCAACCACAAAATTCGATTGATGCCGCAACCCTTCGATTGATGTTATCATTTGGGTGACCATACCTAAGCAGTTAAGGGGATCGAGTGCAGTTTTTTGGTTAACAGGAAAACAACAAAAAATAGGCATTATTCTATTACCTCATCGCCTGTATTTCCTGTATCCTCAACACTGTTCATTTCAGGAATTATAACATCTGAATCACGAGAGATTGCCTTCTCACTGATCACTACTGGATCATTAGTAGATTCCTGTTTCAATGGCAAAGCACTTTCAAAGTCAGACCGAGGCTTCTCGAGACATGAAGACACGGCGGCACTCAACACCTGGGTGGGGTCAGCCTCAGCACCCGGCACGTCGCAAACGTTTATCTCTTGCACACTGAGACTGGTCTGACTACAGGATTGAACACAGTCATTGCCGCTGAGGTCATCGACAGATTCTTTCTCGCCGGTGATTTTCGTTTCACTTTCAAACGTCGGTAATTTAGTTTGTTTTCCCTCACGACAAAGTGCAACGATAAGTTCAGGAGTGGTCAGCAACGAAGGTTGGTGATCAGTTTCATTGTCCAGCTCTCCAGCATGAGGACATTCACTTTCTGCATTAATAAATTGATCGTCACAACTTTGATTACAGAAGCCAGGAAGAGGTTCATCAGGGAGACTTTTATCCACGCTTTCTTCGTGAAGAGATTTCGTTTCATTCTCTCCCTTGTCATTCTCACGAGGTTCTTCGAAACCTTTTTCAAAATAAATGAAATATATTTTAACATACGACCACGGATACGACACAATTAGCTTTTCTCACGATGACGTTTTGGGGTTTTCTGAAATCGGTTTAAACATTATGATTTAACATGAAAAGCAATTCTTTTAGAATCAACAGACCATTTGAAGAATAAGACTGTGGCCGTTAGGAAGTCTCACGCTTGCGGTTTTGAAAAAAAGTACGCCAAAAATGGCGGCATATTAATACGTCAAAAGTTAGCGCGCGCGAATTCATTTGGCGAATGAAATTGATGGCGTGATAGTTAACGTTAGCGCGCGCGAGTCAATGGCGCAAGTTCACTGGCGCGCGCAAATGGCGAATTGATGAGGTAGTTGCTAGGCAATTAATTATTGCTAGGCAACTACTTTGTTTGCCTGGCAACTAATTACATAAAATTTTATTCAAATGAATTTGCGTAAAATATACGCCGTAAATCATCGCAAATCTGGAAATTAAATTATTAAAATATTTAGAAATTTATTCTTACCTTCGTCTTTTTTTCCACTATCTTGGAGTTTGTTGTTGTTTATTTCTTCTTCGATCAAGATTTTCTTAGCATTGTTAATCAAAGAGAAGACGTAGTTTTGTATTTGTAGAAATTCTAGAAGCGGTGGCTGATACTTTCTTCCAGAGTATTTATCCAACCGATATCGATTTTGATTACTCGCCATTTTAAAAGAATTTTCACGCGTAAAAAGTAATGTTTTCACTTGCGCAGTCAATCAATTACGACAAAGCTAATTATTGCGTCAAATCTTTTTGCGCCATCGCGTCCGCGCAAAGCATTGTAGTAATTAATTATCGCACTGACCGCAATTAGATATAAAAAGAGGCATTTTATTTATTTTATTACTATTCCACATTGCAAAACAGCATTTCTTAATATCTAATTTGAAAACAATTTTCTTCGGTGAACTAAACCCAACTTGAATTTTCGTATTTGCATCAATCTAGGTAGGATGTGCATGGTAGATACAAAATTACTGACCCAAATGTTTGAGGCAAAACTATAGCAATTCAACCAAGACAAAATTTTCTAATCCCCTTGCAGTTCCAAGATCTTTTTTAAATGCATCAGAAAAAGTAGTTCCTAAAAAAAATTCATGCGATTGCATTACTAGTCCAAAATGATAGTGCAATGCTGGATCATGTTGTTATGTAGGATGTTACTATGAAGTTATAAGACCTTACATTGATCCAAAAGGAACTTACTATGTCGTATGATCCACTGAACATCTTTCTACAATCCTATAGCATCTTATCACAATGTTACAAAACTCATAATTAATTACATCTGTAAGCATCATATCATGATTCACATTAAAGATCTTACCATGATCCTAAATGTCTTAGCATAACCCTTCAAGATCTTCGAAGTGAAATTGATTTGTTGAATACATTTCCAGAAATAAGCTAGCAAAAACTGCAGTTAACCTAGATCCAACCGCGGTGAGACGGAGCGGGTTAAACCTCGGCCTAACTCGGTCTGACAGACACTGCGGTTTTTATCGGTCGACCGCAACCGAACTGCGACCGAACCGCAAACGCAGTGTCAGTAAGTTATTTCTGGACAGTACTGTAAGCTTTTTTCGATATTCCCCTATAAAACGTGATTAGGACTAAACAAATGAAAGAACTTGTCAGGAAATAGGGACAATAATGCCAATAGGTGCGAGTCGCGACAAAATGAGCAAAATGAGAATCGAGCAAAAAACGAGCGACTCCAGGACCGTCCAGATGTTAATATCGTTAACTATGTTCTGTGAGTCACTATTGGAAGGGTGTGATATACTTTCTGCCGACTGTGCAATCGTCACGAATGTGCAAACGACTGTCCAACGGTCGGCCCAGTGTGTCATGAATCAATAGATCATTAATCATTACAGGAAGAGTATCGGTCTCACGCATTAATTTATTCTAACACGTTGTTTCCGGTCTGCGAGAAAGCTTCTTATCCAGTGAGTAATCATTTAAAGTATACATTCATATTAGTCAACTTTTGAAGCAAATCAATCAGCAACAAATATGAGTACCCAATCAGCAACAAATCGTGTTAACGAGATAGGACGCAGATCCTTCGTTATATCATTAAGTTTTGTTGTTTTTAATTTTTAAACTAGGGATAATACCAAGAGGGACAATAAATTGTTGTATGGATTCATTAAAAATTGACGCTATACGGCCAGCGAGGAAAAGTGCATAAAATTTAAAAATCCAGATCAGTAAGTCCTCTGCCTCTGGGCCAGGTGATTTAGCGGACTGTAAGTGAGACATTTTATTGTAGACTTCATCCTCACTAATAATGAACTTTGCTACAGACTCGGATTGGTTGACTTGTCGGCTAGGTTGAAGAGGTAGCATATGTTCAGTAATAGCCGGAAACTTTCGTTTATCTTATCCGCTAATTGCCTTCCAGTAAGAAATTTCGTTATCTATAACCAGGTAGAGATTTGGGTCTTTCTGGGAATTATGATCACTAAGACCAATCAGCGATATATTTTGTGGTTGGTTATAATAATCTTTTAGGTTCGTTAAGATCAAATCGAGAAGAGCTTCTCCTCTGGTCATCTGTAACAAAATGTTATGATCAATGCTATCAAAAGCCTTTTTCAAACCAATGAATAAAAAAGAATTTATCAACCCACGGTCCATATTTGTGTACCATTTATCAGTGGCATCAAGCATAGCTGTTAACGTTGAGTAAAACTTGTCTGTATGTCTGATAAAAGATCATTTTTGTTTAGAAAAGAATATGCTTAGTCAAAAACAATCTTCTCAAATATTTTAGAAACTACTGAGAGGACTGAAATAGGCCTATTATTATTGAGGTGGCTGGAATTTCCGCTGCTAACTTAGGTCCGTTTACTAATAGCTACTGGATCTGTAACTTCGGTTCCAACTTGCAAAATTTTCGATATACTAGTTTAATTTTTTTATCAAGAAAGAAGGCTATTGATAAGATTCCAGGTTTCTTTAGTTCGGCCTAAATTGGTTTGAAATAAGGAGTTATAATGTTGTTTTTTTGCAATCTCTAATTTTGTATGTAACTACTTTCTTGGCAATTTTAAAGTTATCCCAATCATTTTCATCGTTTGTATAAACTGCTTTCTGCTTTAGTCGATCTCCCCCCCATATTAACTTTTTACATTCTACAGAAAGCCATTGGGCATGAGTTTTCCACATTCTTTTTTGTTTAACTGGGACGTGCTTATCAGCAATGTCAAGAAACAGTCTTTTCCAAATTTGCCAAGCAGAAATAGGATAATCAATAGAAACTGTGTTCAGCCATGGAATGGAATCAATGTCATGATTAAGAAAAATTTCGACAAAATTTTTATAGCGGTGAGATTTAATACAGATAGGCTTAGATTTAACAGTGGAGTGTTTTCTAATAGCGTAAACTAAAGTATGGTCACTTATGCCACGAACTATCACGCCTGTTAAACTCAATACAATAAATATTCAATACAATAAATATTCAATACAATAAATATTCAATTTTATCTAAGATTACCAAATCACGTTCGATCATTCCTAACTAAGGTATATTTATCAACTGAAATTTGGGAATCACTAATTGACTCGTCCAGACGAGTTTCGTTTAAAACTGGTATATCTAAATAGTGATTTTGCATAATAATTATGTAGTCTTAAAACATCAAAATGTTTGCGTAAACTTCCAATGTTTAAAAAAGCAATTTTAAAGCCTCTGTGTTTAGTTAGGTAACTTAGGTTGAAATCAGTTTGTTTCTGCATATTTAAGTTGCATCTATTAGGAGTAGGAACGTTTCGGCTAGACACACCTGTCGATATACTAATCATTGATTAATAATATAAGAAGAAATTGATTTAGCAATAATAGAAGTATCTTTCCTGTTTTTCTACAAACCCTACGATGCAGTCCCATATGGGAAGATGCATACACAAGAATGGATCCATGTGGATAACCGAGACAACGGTGAGTAAATGTCACAAGGTGTACGGGTTCGACAATAGGGATCTTTGGTGTACACCGCAATGCAAGTCGACGAAAGATTGTTCCCGATTTCAAATCGTAACTACAGGCAACGACATTTTAAGACTTCAGATGGAGATTAAAAATATATCATTTATGTAGAAACTGATTTGTCAATATATACCCGAGGCCACGGCATTAGTGATCTCTAAAGCATATCGGCAGAATCGTTTCAACAAACGCCGTCGTACTCGTTCAAATAACAGTCAGAACTGTCAGAAACTGTTAGAATGTGTAAATAGAATGTTTTAATTTAATTTAATTCATTAAAACAAATAAATTTCGCACAAAGATAAAAAAATGCAATAATTGCTAGGAATTATACACTGATTTATTTTCTTCTTGCCTAAACATAAGGTAGAGATAACATGACCTATGATTGATCAGCTAACTTATACTAGGAGTTCCTATCGGAAGTGATTCTGCCTTGGAAATAGGAAAACATGATATCATATAGATCTTATTGCTAATTACTTAAATTAGTGCGGATTATTCCCGCCTTGCCATAGATATTTATACTTTGAATTGTTATAGTATCGTATATACAGGTACTTAATTGGGGCAATCTGCAGTCACAAAGTGTATATCGATCATTTTGTGTAATCGCTAAGAGACTTCCATCAATCATTCCTGTACAAATACATCACACCAGGAGCTGCTTTAAGGTTTTTTGAGCCCAAACGTTCAGTTGAATTATTGAGTTCACAACTCAATGATGAGGAAATGAAATTAAATGATCGACAGCTCTTCTCAGCGAAGCACTTCATGCCGCATTGTGCAATATTTTTGACGTGAAATTGAGAAAAAACAAAACCATTCAGCTGATGATTCTCAACACAAGTTGTGTACATGGTTATGCATTCTATAAGAGAGGAAAAATAAGACTTCCTCGTAGTTTTTTAGCATATCGATCGAGCTAAACGATCTCTGAAAATTATTACGAGGTTGCGGTATAGGTTAGTACTGTTTGGGAAAAGTATGAAACATAAATTTGGGTTAACAAGTTCCAGCCAGATTGCCAGTAAACTAGATACGAGTTGTGAGAGAAGCGTTTTCCATCTCCTTTGAGATACGATGGATGAATTATCGTTTATCAATTGCAAAAAAACAATACCACATTCCAAAAATGTCCAGATATATACTCAATAGCCAGCTATAGAGCAGTCCTATATTCAGGGGATTAAAGACGATCTTGCGTAAAGTATTACCTTTTATTGGGCACAGAGGTAATCTGCAGTACAGCGAATCTACCACTTTGCTTAGCCCAATCCATTCCGCTTCGCCTGAAATACCGTTCACAACTCCAAATGGGATAGCTTCCTCGCTATTTTTCTGATGAACGGAAGCGTGAGCCCACGATGTCAACACCGCGGTGTCCCACGCTGATGTGTTTGCGTCCGTACCCGTACACATCCATTTTTTACCCGACGTCACAAAAGAATTGCCGATACCGCCCAAAATTGCGCTGAATTTTTCATTCGGGAGAGGCTTTCCACAGCGAATCACGAGGATGGATGACTTTGGGGGGATAATGGTTTCTTGTGCAATCGTGTAATTGGAGGATTTACTGTTGACCAGTTTGCTGTCCACGTAGACAGTCATGTTTCCATTACAAGTGAGCGTTGCTTTCATTTGTTCCACTGTTGCTGTATTTTACGATAATGAATAAGATGAAATTGGTGCATGGAAACACGCAGCTTCTGTCTTACTAGACCGATCGAACAGTTTTGTACTATACTAAGAGACTGTTGGGTCGGCCTAATGTTGACGAGGTGTGGACTTTGAGGGACTCAATGTGGATATCGCAGGAGATCGATGAACGTCAAATCGATGCAAATTTTTAATTAAGTTTAATTTAATTTAATTAATTTAGTTTAATTTAATATAAGTACCTACAAGCTGAGTTACTTAAGTTTAATTTGTGTCTATCGAATTAGATAGAAACTCATAAGCGAGGCTTTTCGATGATTTTTCCTTCTTTAAAAACCGTTTAAATAAACTGATAAGCCGAACTGAATCAACATGAATAATATCTTTTTTAAGTTTCTATATTGTCAAACACAATATTTTTTTATAGCTATAAAGTTGACCGTTTTATTTAAAATTACACAAGGGCCTCTTGTGTTTGTTTGTAAGTGTAATAGTGATTATACTTCACAAATTCCGGTCGAAATATATGGAAAAACATATGGTAGATACGTAGACACGTGGAAGAAAAAACCCAACCTGCTACAAATGAACAATAATAAAACGCAGTTTTAATGAACAATATACAAAAAAAAACAAAGTACAAAACAGGCAAACATTTGTCTAAATCCGTAACTGAAAACATTATGAATTGAGCATTGTTTTTGCATTATTGTCGTCAATCGTTGGTTTGAAGTAGAAACGTTGGTTGAAGGAGATGCCAATCGCCCATTTTGAGGATATCATTTAGTGGCAGCTGTTTCTTAGCGCCGTTGAAGTTGAGGCTGATTTGTGGAATGCGCTTTGAATATCGTTGAATCGATGCTCGAAGCTGTTATTATATCCCATGACCACCTGGCGACTTTGCTGTTGGAAACCGGTCGATGCGGACGTAGGGGCCAGAAAAATAGTTTCTTTCAGTCAGGTAGTGTACGGAAATCACTTGTAGCAATCATGCAAGATTGCAGGCGTTTTAAAGGACACGGCGTGTTGTCCTCAGTCTGGAAAGTATGGAAAAGCTATCGGAGGGAGAGTTCTGTCTTCCGAGGTATAGAAGTGTAAATATGAAACCATCGGGCTGAATTTTTATTTGAGATCAGATATAACAGAGGATCTCTCTGGTGATATTAATGCTTGTAACATCAGAATTTTCTTGGTTAAAAGTTTTAACTCATCATTATCACTCAGTGAAGACAAATATGAGGTTACCCTGAAGACATCCCATGTTGAAGAATATCTCGGCTTGCACGGTCGTTCATTAGAAATACCTTTCATTAATCGTATAACGAAAGGATTTTGCCATCCAACAGGCTTGCCATCAACCCATGGATGTACGGACGATATGGCAGAACAAAGAACGTTTATGGTAGGGTATTAGAGGAATCATCAAATTGATAATTTAGGAAACTTTAAATGTCCCTGATATTTGTCGAAATCGGATTAATTTGCCTTGTAGCACACCAGCTATTCCACTTGCTCCATGCGGAGCCGTGGGCCTTATTTGTCGACTGTTGTGTAGCAGAGGACAATCACTAATTGGGTAACCGTTCCCGAAAACCCTTCTGCTGAGCAGCGTTGTTGGAGATGAGCCAAACAGCTAGCTGGAGTCTTGGATACAATAGGTGGGTTGCCCTTAGATTGGTCGGATCCTCCAGGAGTGTTTGTGAGGATGGAAGACGAACTGGTAGGCGTATTGCCAGTTGTAATAACGGAGGCCACTAATGTTGTGCTTGCCAAATTAGAGCGAACAGGAGGAGAGTTGCGTTCTTCACTTTCATTAGGGTGCGAGGGATCAGACTGAACGGAGGGAAAGCATAACCCCTCCAGCACCCGGAAGATA
Organism: Dendronephthya gigantea; assembly: GCF_004324835.1. Taxonomy (NCBI): domain Eukaryota; kingdom Metazoa; phylum Cnidaria; class Anthozoa; order Malacalcyonacea; family Nephtheidae; genus Dendronephthya; species Dendronephthya gigantea. The sequence goes on from NW_021163029.1 coordinate 1,302,819, forward strand.
TTCTGCCTTCACGTAAATATTGTGTTGTAGACACCAATATCATAGTTCTAATGTCAGAGACATTAACCCTGGGTAGCGGGCTCCGCCCTGGTTGTCATATATGTACGAGACAGCTGTCGTATTGTCTAGGCGCAATTTTACTGCCATGTTCGCCTGATGTTTCAGATATGACCGTATTGCAAGAAAGACCGCATTCAGTTCCAGAACATTTATGTGGAGGAGCCTCTCCTCGTGCGACCAATTTCCGCATGTTGCTCCCCAGCCCATCTTAGAGGCGCCTGTTGTTATAGTCATTTCGTATGAGGGGGCGAATCGGGTTTCCGTTAGCTCGATGGATATTCTGAATCTACCACTGCAGTGCGCCCAGGGGTGGACTTCTCAGATACACCGTACCCTGATAACCCGATTGTTCAACGTTACCTGCCCGATCAGGCATGACTGAAGGTGCCGGAAATGGAGGGGAGAAAGCCAAACCGCTGGTCGGCAAGACTCTAAAAAACCCAACAGTTAGCGTGTGTAATGATGTTGGATTCTCCTTCAGCAAGGATTTGCACAGGAGGGAGGTTTTCGCTATTTTCTCTGGAGGTAAAGAAAACTTCATGCTGACTGAGTTGATTATAAATCCTAGAAACTCTGAGTTGGGACAAGAATTGACTTTTTGTAGTTGATTATGAACCCCAGATCGCGAAACAAATTTATCACAACCTGTGTGTGTTCCTGTAATGTCACGGGGATGACGCTACTAGAAGAATATCGTCAAAGTAAATCAGAAGTCTGATGTTGTGGGTGCGAAGGAATGCTACGCCACTGGTTTGAGCAGTTTTGTGAACAATCGTGGTGCTACATTTAGACCGATCGAATGGCAGGGTTTTGAACTGGTAAACCTGCCCCTGGTAAAACAGGTATATCTGTGAGTCAGGGTGAACGCTGATGGTTAGATATGCATCCTTGAGGTCTAACTTGACCAGAAAATCTCTTGGGTTGATAATTTGTTATGCGCATAGCAAATTTTCTATCTGGAAATTTTCGTTCTTTACGAAATTGTTTAACTACCTGAGGCCTATGGTGGGTTGAAATGAGCCTCCCTATTTTGGGACAAGGAACAACAGACTGTAGAAACCCTTTCGAGGAAATTTTACGGGGATGATTGCCTACTTGCTTAGTAAATTTGTTGTTTCCTCATTCATCCCGTCCTCTTTGGATTTATTTAAGGGATTTTTTGCTGTGGTTCCGAATGAAACTCCTGTTTATAACCTCGAACCTGTGTCTACGATCTGTTAGTCCTGAGTAACACTTTGCCACTGGTGAAGAAAAAAGGGCAGCCGAGCTGTTCTCTGAGATATTAGCGGGGCTAGTTGCGATTCCACTGGTCCCGCATGCCACGAAAAGGGCTTAACATTAGTCGAAAAGGAGCCTCGTTGAAACCTCGCTGACCTGTGCTGGGTAGGCTTCGGAAAGTTAAAATTGCCAGTGCCGCGGAACGGCCACCTGCAGGGTGTGGTTTTACTTTATATGGATGCTTTTGCAAGTTCTTAGTAAGGCTTGGCGATAACTCGGAATGCTTAGTTGCTAGGGAGGGCAAATCGTCCCCAAATTCATAAAAATCATCCCCATTCGAAAATTCACGATCCGCTAACTGTGCCTTATCAGGATTAATCGCTCCGAAAATCTTTTTCCGGCGTTTGGTTTTCACAATGTGATTGGCAGAACCCAAAAGCACAGCGATTGTTGTAGGGTCTTCAACAATTCTTCGTTAGAAATCTTGGCCTGATGTTCAAGGCGATCATGAAGGCAACAAAGAGGGCCGGCTAAATTTAGTAGTGCGCGTTGAATAAAGGCCAAATCTTTGTCTCATTGTTCAACGAATTTTTTTTCGTTGCCGGGAATGTAATTTAAGATCTGTTTGTCCTGTATAAAGGAGAAATGCGAGCGTCTATCTCGAGGAGATCATTTTCTCCTATAATTTCGCTAACTTAGTCTAATGTTAGGCGTTTGCGCATGTTTTTTCTCAAGAAATTTGCCAAAAGAGTCTGAACGAGATCATTGTCGTGGATGGAGCTCTGGGGATCAAATAACTCGCAAGAAGCTTCTTCTGCCGAAACGACAGTGTTCGGGTTAGAGGTATCGTTTATATTTGTCGGCTCAACGCCATCTAAAGGTGGCATAGGGCCAACTAAAGGGGCCTCAATGGTAGAGTTGTTGTCTAATTCCTTCGGCGAGTCCCACGGGTGAATTGACAATTCCCCAAAACCTGCCGAAGTTGTGCAATTTCGTCTCAATGGCCGATACGCGACATTGCTTAATTATCGTTGACACCTTCGAGAATTTTAGTCAAATTTCAGTGTTATTTTCCTGCCTTCATTTGTGATCGCGGCGATTATCTCGGTTTTCCGGGTCTTTTAGCGAAGATTTTTCGCTTGCATTTAGGGAAGACACATGATCATGCACTACGTTGACGTTTCCGAGTAGATTTATCAGACATCCTAGAAAACTAAAGCTTAAAAGCAAGATAAAGCGTAAAATAAATGCAAAGACCTCTTACCGTATGAGTGTTACACGCAAGTGAGCACGAAAGAAAAAGGTTCCGGAAGCGTTAAAATGTGAGTTAGAGCACGGTAAGGCAAGCTTTACCATATGTTTTCTCATGTATTTCGACCTGAGTTTGTGAAGTACTTGCTTCGACTTAGTAAACGGCTAGCTCTGTAAAAGCTATTATTCATTATTCAAGCAAATGTAACATTACCACAAACCTCCATTTCTACACTTAAGCTCTCCTTGCACAAAAACTCCCGCCAAAATCGTAAGGAAAGGCCAAAACATTTTACTCAACTGATAAGACATATATACTCAAACGCCATTTTTATTATATGAGCTGACCAATTCATTAATCATGATAAATTTTGAATATGAAAACCCTTCAAATTGAGCCTTATTTGATGGTCGAGCGCAGTTGGCCGGTTATGATTAAACCTTTCATTATTTTTTCTGCAAACAATCTCATTTTCCTGACATGTTCATATTTCTTATTTGCAAGAGCCATGAAAAATTGAATTTTGTTTGCGTTGAGTGTCTAATTTCAAGTCCAACTAGAGAAACGGTAAATCGAACGAGGACATTAGAAATTAGACTAGAATTACAAATTGTAAGTGAAATGCTGCGAGTGAATACACGTAGTGCCTTTATCTTCCCCCATACATTTCTTGGACAGTCTTCAGGATAGTAATAAAAAATATTGCATATAAAAAAACTTGACTTGTTTATATTATGAAATAGGATCGATAAACGTATCGCGGTTATGCAGATGAGAATTCTCTCCCGAGTTGAGGTAGCATTTGAAGTATCACGCATATGCATAGGATGAAACCGCTGTTCTATGGTACATGTGCAGAAAAAAATCATCCTGACAAAAATTCCTGACAAACTAAAATCGCTGACTGAATCGAGATGCACGCAATTAAGAAAATAGGCTGCACGCTTCGCTCGCAGCAAATATCGCCTTGCCTTTTAATAATTCCTTGTTATTGCAGTTTGCTGTCAATTATGCTTAATGAAGCCGTTGCACTTTTATTTAGTCGGTGTATTGCGTATTCGTTTACAATCTTTGAAAATAAACACTCATTGGCTTATATATCCTGCTTTTAATTGGAAGGTCGAGAATCGTTTGTCATCAATCATAGTTTGTCACTTAAATGAATTGTCAATGCGTTGTAGTCGCAAATATTAGCTATTAATGAGAAAATACATGCATGCAACAACCCCGCGCTATTAATATTTCAAACCAAGTCCAAGTACACAATTTCCTGAGCTAACCTGACCTAAACTTATATTATGAAACGACACAAAACTCAAATGTATTTTATACCGAGTATATTATAGACATTATAATTAATGTTTCGATCACTCAATACAAAAATAATCATAAAGCTAGTGTAAACATTGCCCGTTCAATTTTGCATGTTTGCTGCATTATACCATGGCAGCAATTAAGTATTATTATACAAAATTATACAAAGCTGAAAATTAAACAAATAAACCGCATACAAAGCTGACTGCCATATCCAAAGACACATACCTTTTCCGTGTTAAAACATGGTATGATTTTTACCTCGTGTTAAAACATGGTATGATGTAATCCCAAAATAATTTTCCATTTATTAAGATCTCGCATTTACCACGAACACGCAATAAACACGCAACTAGACCCAGACCTCTCACGGTCACCTACCTCTCGACATCCCCTTTAGTAACAACCATTATACCTCAAATTCAAATAGCCCAATCAAAAAATATTATTTGTACCATGTGACGAGGATGTTTTTCGCGGTATCATATCCTAATCCCCTATTTCGGAGTTGGGGGTGTGACATTAAAATTATCACACTGTGATATTTTAATAAATATAAGAAATTTATCTCACCCGACGTCTCGCGAGAACTACATGCACTATCTGAAAAAAATGGCGGGAAGAAGTTAACGATTCTGCAGAGAAAATTAACCGTATTCTCGACGAAAGACATACAGAAAACACAAAAAAGTCGACTAATGTTAAAATGCGTTTTACAGATATTTTTTTTCGAATACTTTTTTTCTTCGAGTACTTTTACTGATTTAGAGAAATAATTCTCCGAACCTTTGTACTGTATGTTTGGCTATTCTACAAGCTCACAATACTTTTTCGGTATAAATGTATAATACATCATTAATTTTATAGATCCCCGGCTCTGGGGATTCGGAAAAAAAAAATAATTTCCCTCAGTAATGATGATTTCCCTCGGGCAAAGCCCAAACCCTCGGAAAATATCATCACTTCGGGAAATATTTCGCCGAGTCTCCCTCAGTGCAGGTCAATAAATGATAATGGCCAGTGAACTCTGCTATGGTATGAGATCACTGAGCTAACACAATGGAGAGAGCAACTATAAATACAGAAATTGAGGCCTGAAGTAGCGTGCGCCTGCCATCTTACTGTGACCTCCTTGAGGAGTTAACTATAGGAAAAATGAGATATATTCCCTGTTTTTGTTTTGTTATCGCGAGGTAGAGGACTAAATACCATTTCAAACAAAAGAACACATGCTTTCAAGAACATTGGGGGCCTGTTTTACATTCAAATGAACTCAATCGTAAACAAATAGTTCAGTATTTTCGACGACGTTTTAAGGTGGATTTCCACTTATAGCAAAATCGTTCGCTAGTGAAATATTTGCATATTTTCTTTGAATTCTAACAGCATAAATAAATTACTGTGACTCAATGAAAAAAAAATATGCAAATATTTCGCGAACGAGCGATTTCGCTGCAAGTGGAAATCCGCCTTTAGAGTGTGACAGGAATTTACCTGACATTAACTATTGTATGCATGTTCCCTCTCATTCCTTGCGGCACGTCTCCGTTTATAGTTCGCCAGTTTGATACGCAGCTACCTATAGCTTGACGCGTTATTTGCGTTGTTTGCGTTCAGAAAGGAAACTTCTAATCCAATTTGTAACTGTCGAGGATACTTTCATTTTATATAACTTATCTAGCAGGATGTTATGGTCTATTAGATCGAACGCTTTAAAGAAGTCGAGCAAAAAACCCTTACAGCCATTTTTGGTGTATCCGATTCATATAACAAGTGATGTACAAAACTTAAAAGGGCGTGAGCTGTCGAGGAATTTTTCAGGGCACCAAATTGTCGCTTATCGATCTTCTCCTGTATATACTCCAGTAGCCAACAATCGCTTGTTGGCTGGAAGCATTATAAATTGATGCTATAGGGGGAGCGAGTACATGGGCGTAAGACTTCAAGACCCAATTTGGAATACCGTCTGGACCAGGAGATTTGGAAGTCGATATAATGGACAATTTTTGATAAACTTCTTCTTCTTTGATGATAAATTCTGGTGAAATTTCAGAATGGCTGTTTTCCAGTAAATTGTCGATATGAAAATATTTCAAAGGTGGAATTTCTATGGTAACTGAAAAAAAGCGTGATTAATATTTTCGGCAAGGGCTTTTCCTGACACCAGTTGGTTGCCCACGACAAAATTTGAAAGGACTTTCTTCTTAGGGTATCCCGATGGCTGTTTTATTGCTCCCCACCAATTTTTTTGGTTCGGTTGTAACTTTAGTTGTTCTAATTTTTTATCAACAAATGTGGATTTAAGCTTCTTACTTTCACTGTTTACCCGATTGCGTATTTGCTGATAATGTAAACTTTTTTCCTTGTTGGAATGCCTTTGCATGAAAAAATTTAGCGGCGAATCATGTTGCCATCAATGAGTTATAAAGAAGCCCGGAATTTTACTTGTATTCCTTTACTATATAAAAGCAAGGAGAAAAACATTATGTGAACAATTCTTTAAAAAGAATGAGAACAATGATAAATTGAGCGAGTTTTTGCACTATAAATCGCTAACAGACTATGATATGCGACCAAGATGTAAGTATAAAAATTTTCTATGTAGAACTGAACATTTCAGTAAATCATCTTTTCTTCAAATAATTTCTAAAGAGAACTGTAAATAATCCCTTTGGACTTTAGTAAACAAGCTTAATCGTTACAGTGAGATACCGCAGCGCCGTCTTTCGCCTGTATAAACGAAACAAATGACTATATTGTACATGTCTATAGCCGACTACATTATTATAGCTGAGTGTCTTGTGTTTTGTACCAAGGTAAAAAGGTGCCGATGTGTTTTTTACGAAATTTTACCAGAGGCTTATCGAAACAGCGCTGAGCCTATTACGCCGGGTCTTAACGTAGGTAGCGCGGTCACAACGTCATGCTATCTTTTGCAATGACCAGGCTACTATGGTCTTAACGTCAGTTCATGCAGCATTACTTTTCGGCCTTGTTTTCGGAGGAGGACCTGCGACACCTGTAATACTTTCCACCGCGAATTTGAAGATTTAGTTGTAGCAGGCACTCAGCGCTGTCACAGAAGCTACCGAAGAAGACATCGAAGAAATCCTATAGAAAAGGTAAAGTGCTTATTTTTGAAAGGCGTTTCTAGCAACTCCATCTTGAGTGTAAAGTATATATGCCTCCAACATTATTCGCGGATATGTTTATGGAAAATAACTTACGAAAGAGCGAGCGCAAGAATTGAAAATGTTAAGCCTTTTATTTATGGCAAAACACCGTTGTTTCTCTCTCTCTTCAAGAAGCTGTAAAGTTTTTAAATGAAAGCAATTCCAAGACAAATAAATTGCTTTTTATAGCATCAGATGGAATCCCTACAGATGGTATAGTAATGAAGATACCGAGAATATCAATGAATTGACGAAAAAATTAAAAAAGCAGACGCTTGTATGATACATTGGAACCTTCTTGGGAATCCGGAACCAAGTTTCTGTTTCGATTAAGCTCTGAAGTGCTTCTACCACGAGCAATTTTAGTCAAACAAGGTTGGACAACCGATAGTACTAAGAATGAAAAGTCAATCATCCCGACAATTAAAAATATAATTAAAATCAGTTAAAGTCAATGATTAACGATTGAGAGGTATTAACACAAAATGGACTTTCTGAGGAACGGGGTGTCGGATTATTTTATAGGGCTATATCTTTTCAAGCTCTAAACAGTGAGTTTTGAACTTTTTTAAAGAAATTCGCTCGTAAAATAGGTGTCAAAAACTGCATTACGCTGTCGCATTAACTGGATTAAGTCTTAGGGGCAACATGATTAATCACATTAACCATTCCTTGATTGGAACTATTATCCTGTCTCATCCTGGCAAGATTAGTTAAAGACGTTGAGGAAGCCTTACGTCAGGAGTTATATTTGCAAGATTCAATTTGCGGGACCGACTCGAAAGTAGCGTTGTTCTGGATCAAGAACGAAAATCGGTAGTGGAAACAGTTCGTGCAGAATCGAGTAGTGGCAATTCGTAGTTTGGTATAAAACCTAAGTCTTGGTGCCACTGCCCAGGAAAGGATAACTCTGCCGATATACCTTCAAGAGGAATAAACCCTTCGGAGCTAGCGGAGAGCATACTATGGAGCAGCGGTCCAGATTGGCTAAGTCAAACTAATGCTGAACAATTTGAAGATGGTGACAAGCAATGTGTACCACCGAGTGTTTAGCTGAAGCGAAGGTAACGAAACCACCAAGTTTATCAGCCCTTACAGCGAGCAGTTGCCTCAACCATGGCCTCAACGAGATAATACAGTGTGAACGATTTGGATCCCTGCAACGGCTCCTTCGGGTTACAGCCTACGTTACACGATTTGTGAAAGCAGTGAAACGCAAGAAGGGTAGCACCAACGAAGGTGATAGTTTAAGTGCAAGGGAAATGGATGAAGCTTACGCTCTGTGGATGAGGGAAATGCCATGAACATTGCCTGAAAAAGGAAAGTTTGAACACTGAAAGGCTCAATTTGGTCTTTATTGCGAATGTATGGAAGGGAATGTATGGAGATGTAAGGGGAGACTAGGAAAAGCAAACTTACCATCAATGACGAAGCATCCTATCATATTGGAGAAAAATCATCATATCACAATCCTAATCATTAAAGAGTGCCACGAGAAAGTGAAGCATAATGGCGTGAAGGAGACCATAACTGAACTGCGATCTCGGTATTGGTTGGTTCGAGGAAGACAGTTTATTCGGTCACCATTAACTGAGCAAGTGCCAAGTGTGCTACTTGCCGCAAGTTTGAAGTAAAACCTTATCAGGCTCCACCCGCACCGCCTCTCCAAGAGTTCCGAGTAAACGAGGCACCACCCTTACTGCAACAGGCATAGACTTCCTTGGCCCGTTATACGTAGAAGAAAGAAGAAAGAAAGAAGAGAGAAGGAAGCCCAAAGGTCTGGATCTGTTTGTACACGTGTTGCGTCGTCAGAGCACTACATTTAGATGTTGTGCCAAATTTGACGTCAGAAGGATTCATGAGAAGCTTCAGAAGATTTACCGCCGGGAGAGGAATACCATCAACTATTGTAACGGACAATGGTAGCACATTTAAGCCCGCAGCGAAGGAAATTACTAGCATTTTAACTCATCCTGGCGTAAAGAAGTTCTTTGCTGGAAAACGCATAACATGGCATTTCAATTTGGAAAAGGCCCCATGGTGGGGAGGTTTCTTTGAGAGACTAGTCAAATCAACGAAGAGATTAAGCCTTAAGAAAACCCTGGGAACGACAAAACTCACGTACGAGGAACTCCTTACGGCAACGGCTGAAGTCGAAATGATTCTCAATTCACGTCCTCTATCGTATATCTCCACAGAGGACGTCGAAGAGCCGCTCACGCCGGCTTATCTGGTAATGGGACGAAGATTATTGAGTTTACCAGAACTTAACTACGACGAAAAGGATCCAGATTTTGGCATCAACTTAGATGCGAGTGATTTGACACGAAGGATGAGACATTTAAGCAATGTTATGAATAATTTCTGGGTGAGATGGAAAAATGAGTACTTGCTAGAGTTACGAGAATCTCATCGAGTCAAGAAACAGGATGGGAATGAGACTTGAGTCTTGGGGATATTGTGGTAGTCCACGAAGAATCATGCCCCAGGGGACTTTGGAGACTAGGAATGATCGAACGTTTAATCTCTGGAGTTGATGGACAGACAAGAGGAGCGGTAGTGAGGGTGTTGTCAAAGAAGGGAAGGTCGACCATCATAAGACGACCAGTACAGCGACTCTATCCCTTGGAAATCAGATCTACTGTAAAGGGAATTGAATCGCCCATCGAAGCCAAGGCGCGCGACAACCCAGAATTGAAGAGAGCGAGACCCAGGAGAGCGGCAGCGATCGAAGCAGACAACCGAAGAAAGAAATAGATCAAGGACCTTGATTTATGAAGATTGAAGATATGTGAACAATCCTAAGATCGAACTTTGTAACAATTTATTTTTCGAAATTGTAATAAATTTATACAAAAATCAGCGTAGAGATGAGCCATTGAATCTAGAGAACAATTCAATACAAAGGAGAAAATTCTTAATGACGAACACATTGTAGTACACAGCATTCACGGCACGGTCGTATAAAAAGACAGTCAACTTTGAAGTATGATTAGTATCATAATTGACCGATCAAAATTGTAGTTAACTGCGATTTAACTATACTAAAAGTGTACCTGACCAGCTCTAACACAACTAGCTCTACTGTCTTCGAAGCTTCTTATAAAGTACGGTTTATACACGACAAAAACTAGCGACTATATATATATATATATATATATATATATATATATATATATATATATATATATATAATATATTAACAACATGTGTAAAACAATGTGCCCTCCCGGCTATCACCAGAGCGCAATGGTGACTCCTGCACTTGGGACACAGGACGTACGTATATATATATATATATATAAGTGAAATATTGTATTGACCTTGCAATAAAATCAGAAAACTGACCGTGATTGATCGATAACTCGTACACCATTATAATCACGAGAGTAACTTACATATGTGTTCTTATAGTTCTTTGACCTCATGTTGAATAATTTTGATCAATACTTTTTGATGGATCTAATTTTACGACTTTCGTTGCTTGTTAAGCTTAATAATGTTAGTCTAATGAGATGACGTCTACAAGTCAGTCTAAACGAAAAGCAGTGAAGATGTGAGCAAGAAAGCACACAAGATAACAAAGCAGAACCATTTTTAATTATCCAAGCTCTTTCTCTTTACGACTGCATGACGATGAGGCTTGCATTATGCACTAGCCTGTATTAACTGTTGTGTTGGTGCATTTTAATTTCGGCCGCCTGAAACGAGCCGGGCTTTGAGAAAAACGTCCAATTTTAGTTACGCACTGATACGCCCTGGTTGTAACTTTTATTACGACGTCTTTGCATGGCTACTTGATTACAATCATTATGAACACAATATTAACATAGCTTGAAAATGTTTCACCAAGAAAAATATTTCTAAATAAAAAGAAACTTGACATTAAACATAAATAAAGAAAATGTGTGTTTATAAAGACGAGCAATTTATCATATTTCAATACTATGGTGTTACATAAGGATGTATACTTGGTCCTACACTACGCTGCTCTATTCTCATTTGAATACCGTCGTAGCTTTGTTCGAGTGGATTGGAATCAGTGATGTAATGCTGATGTCCTGGAGCCGGTTGTTCAAAAGCAGGTTAAATTTAACCCTGGGTTAGTGCTAAACCTTGGTTGAAATCCTTAACCCTAGGTTAGCTAAACCTGGGTTAAAACTGTGTTGTTCAAAGCAGGGTTAGCGGTAGGGTTAGTTAACTCAGGGTTAAAATATTTAACCTAAAAATAAATGTATTTTAAGGACTAAATTGGATATAAGAACGTTTTCGATTGGTCAATAAACGAGCGTCAAAACTTTACCCGACGAGGATATATTGTTAGTCGAAAGATTATATGCCGTGAGGGCAGGGTCGAAGGGCCGTTGTTTTGAACAGTAATTTCCGTGCATGGAATTTTGGAAAGATTCGAAATGAAAGGCCATTTTCTATGATAAACAATGCCGATGTAAAAATAAATTAAGCAAATTATAAACAATCTATTTTAAAATTTCAGGCATTCTTTTATTATTCAAAATTCAGGAACAAACGTAGCCTTACCACTTTCTGGCAATCAAAAGAATCGAATTTTAGCATCCGAAACAAATATTTCGATTACGATGTTTCAATTTGTACGGTTGTATTCATTTATCGTGTATTGCATTGAAGCGAAGATAAATAAATCAATACATCAGCTGAAACCGAACGAAGTCAAACTTAAATAATTCTTTGCTGTCGAAATTATTCGTAAAACTCTTCAAAAGTGTTTAATTCATGACGAATTATACGTGTTTACGTGTTTCAGCTCCTTATTCATCCATTTTGAATCGAAGTTAACCCAGGATTAAAAAGTTAACCCACCTCGCTAGCAGGGTTAATTTTTTTATCAATTTTAACCCAAGGTTAATGCTAACCGAGCTTTGTGCAACGCAAATCAACCAAGGTTTAAAATTTAACCCTGAGTTAGGCATTTTTAACCCTGGGTTAGCGTTAACCGGCTTTTGAACAACCGGCCCCAGGGGCAGGTTGTTCAAAAGCAGGTTAAATTTAACCCTGGGTTAGTGCTAAACCTGGGTTAAAATCCTTAACCCTAGGTTAGCTAAACCTGGGTTAAAACTGTGTTGTTCAAAGCAGGGTTAGCGGTAGGGTTAGTTAATCCAGGGTTGAAATATTTAACCTAAGATTAAATGTATTTTAAGGACTAAATTGGATATAAGAACGTTTTCGATTTGTCAATAAAAGAGCGTCAAAACTTTACCCGACGAGGATATATTGTCAGTCGAAAGATTATATGCCGTGAGGGCAGGGTCGCCTTACCACTTGCTGCCAATCAAAAAAATCGAATTTTGGCATCCGAAACAAATATTTCGATTACGATGTTTCAATTTGTACGATTGTATTCATTTATCGTGTGTTGCATTGAAGTGAAGATAAATAAATCAATACATCAGCTGAAACCGAACGAATTCAAATTCAAATAATTCTTTGCTGTCGAAATTATTCGTAAAACCTTTCAAAAGTGTTTAATTCATGACGAATTATACGTGTTTACGTGTTTCAGCTCCTTATTCATCCATTTTGAATCGAAGTTAATCCAGGATTAAAAAGTTAACCCACATAGCTAGCAGGGTTAATTTTCTTATCAATTTTAACCCAGGGTTGACGCTAACCGAGCTTTGTGCAACGCAAATCAACCAAGGTTTAACCCTGGGTTAGGCATTTTTAACCCTGGGTTAGGCATTTTTAACCCTGGGTTAGCGTTAACCGGCTTTTGAACGGCCCCTGATGATTTTTAATATGTACTTCCATTGAAAATTAAACTATCTGCATCGAAATATTTCAGCTCAGTTGTTCAATAAATAGATAATTTTGTTTTCCATTTTGAAATTATCCACCGTTTAAGCGCCGTTCGAACAACGGACCCCAGTACTTTCCAGAAATAGCCTGACAAAAACCGCGGTTAACTTAGCTAAGTCAAACCTCGGAACCAGGATTAAACCGAGTTTAGACCTATAGGTCGAACTGCGGTGAGACCGAGGTTGAAACTCGGCCGAAACTCGGTCCGACTGACTCTGACAGACATTTTTTAAGATGTTTTCGATTTGATTATTGTGTTGCCGTTATCAGCTGTTCATAACATTTCGTTCGGAAGCGACCACAACTGCAATCGTATTTTTCCCTTGCGGTTGTCTGGGATTTCTATCGGTCAACCGCAACCTAACCGCGACCGAACTGCAGTGTTAGGTTATTTCTGGACAGTACTGCATGCAAATAAAAGGTAAAAAAGTCTTTCTTCTTTATATAAAAAAATTTATTTCTATGCATTATATTATAATTTACAAATATATACAGTCTAGTCTAAATATCAGGTCCTTTCCTGTCGAAATGTCAATATTTTTAAACATTCTTATTCATGTCCTCTTTCTGAATGGCGAAGACAGCAGCAGAATAAATCACAAAGTCTTTGACGAAATTTTCTTTTCCCGTTTTTATCTGCTTTAACATTCTTGTTCTTAGTCTTAGTTTTCTTATCTGCCACCTCCTTCGTGCTGGCTTTCTCTTTTTCCTTTTTGCAGGTAATATATTTCCTGTTTTTCTTTGTCATACAGCCACTACTATTTGTTGCAACAAATTCCTCTGCAAAAGAGTTCAAGCAAAATACATCAGGTCGCATATAGCGTAAAACTTTACTTCATACGGACACTTCTCTTAAGCTCATAAGCCCGTAACGTATGTGGGAGATTCAAAACATTGGCCTCACCCAAATTTCAATTTATCAAACATTTACCAAAATGGTCTTCATGATCTTCGATTTGACATTTCCGATTTGACGTTCCTGGGGTTGCTGACTTCATGACATTTCCAGAAACGACAACGTTATGTCTGTAATAATCGTCATCATCGTTTTGGTTTGATATGAAAACTTTTGCATTTACGTGAGGAACAGCTGGAGGCCTTTCACCATCGGTTAATTCACTCTAGAAAAACGAAAGTCATTGTCAATTATTTTCAGTATTCTGTTTCAAACCTTTACCACCAGCCTTACGATTTAGTACGGCGTCAGATGCCGCAACCACAAAATTCGATTGATGCCGCAACCCTTCGAATGATGTTATCATTTGGGTGACCATACCTAAGCAGTTAAGGGGATCGAGTGCAGTTTGTTGGTTAACAGGAAAACAATAAAGAATAGGCATTATTTCATTACCTCATTGCCTGTATTTCCTGTATCCTCAACACTGTTCATTTCAGGAATTATAACATCTGAATCACGAGAGATTGCCTTCTCACTGATCACGTCTGGATCATTCGTAGATTCCTGTTTCAATGGCAAAGCACTTTCAAAGTCAGACCGAGGCTTCTCGAGACATGAAGATGCGACGGCACTCAACACCTGGGTGGGGTCAGCCTCAGCACCGTTTATCTCTTGCACACTGAGACTGGTCTGACTACAGGATTGAACACAGTCATTGCCACAGAGGTCATCGACAGGTTCTTTCTCGCCAGCGATTTTCGTTTCACTTTCAACCGTCGGTAATTTAGTTTGTTCTCCCTCACGACAAAGTGCAACAATAAGTTCAGGAGTGGTCAGCAACGAAGGTTGGTGATCAGTTTCATTGTCCAGCTCTCCAGCATGAGGACATTCGCTTTCTGCATTAGTAAATTGATCGTCACAACTTTCATTACAGAAGCCAGGAAGAGGTTCATCAGGGAGACTTTTATCCACGCTTTCTTCGTGAAGAGATTTCGTTTCATTCTCTCCCTTTTCATTTTCACGAGGTTCTTCGAAACCTTTTTTAAAATAAATGAAATATATTTTAACATACGACCACAGATACGACACAATTAGCATTTCTCACGATGACGTTTTGGGGTTTTCTGAAATGGGTTTAAAAATTATCGTTTAACATGAAAAACAATTCTTTTAGAATCAACAGACCATTTGAAGAATAAGACTGTGGCCGTTAGGAAGTCTCACGCTTGCGGTTTTGAAAAAAAGTACGCCAAAAATGGCGGCATATTAATACGTCAAAAGTTAGCGCGCGCGAATTCACTTGGCGAATGAAATTGATGGCGTGATAGTTAACGTTAGCGCGCGCAAGTCAATGGCGCGAGTTTACTGGCGCGCGCAAATGGCGAATTGATGAGGTAGTTGCTAGGCAATTAATTATTGCTAGGCAACTACTTTGTTTGCCTAGCAACTAATTACATAAAAATTTTATTCAAATGAATTTGCGTAAAATATACGCCGTAAATCATCGCAAATCTGCAAATTAAATTATTAAAATATTTAGAAATTTATTCTTACCTTCTCCCTGGTCTCTTTTTCCACAATCTTGGAGTTTGTGGTTGTTCATTTCCTCTTCGATCAAGATTTTCTTAGCATTGTTAATCAAAGAGAAGACGTAGTTCTGTATTTGTAGAAATTCTAGAAGCGGTGGCTGATACTTTCTTCCAGAGTATTTATCCAACCGATATCGATTTTGATTACTCGCCATTTTAAAAGAATTTTCACGCGTAAAAAGTAGTGTTTTCACTTGCGCAGTCAGTCAATTATGACAAAGCTAATTATTGCGTCAAATCTTTTTACGCCATCGCGTCCGCGCAAAGCATTGTAGTAATTAATTATCGGACTGACCGCAATTAGATATATCTTATTCTGACTATTGCACATTTCTTAATATCTAATTTGAAAACAATTTTCTTCAGTGAACTAAACCTAATTAAATTCAGTGAATTTTTCGTATTTGCATCAATCTAGGAAGGATGTGCATGGTAGATACGAAATTATTGACCCAAATGTTTGAGACAAAACTAGCAATTCAACCAAGGCAACATTTTCTAATGATATTCCGGTGCTACTAAAAGGCTGAAGCGGAGCGTTTTAACAAAACTAATGGATGATGAAATTACCAAATGACATTTTATCAGTTTTACATCTAGACACCACAAACGATGCGACCAGGCCACAAACGGTCCCAAATTACATCAGCGAAGACGCCCTGGCTGAGCTTGGGTCCCTCACAGAGGTGATTAGAAACGTCATGGCAGATACATATACATCAATATTCATATCGACTGCAAATATCTAAGCTAACGTGAATGTGTCAGACGGTTATCCACTCTTGCTAAGATTTTTTTATGTTATATAGATCTCTTAATCCCTTGATGACCCAGTTATAAGAAAAATGACACCCTGTCGAACTCCTTATCGAAACTCATCTGCCCTAATTCTGGTCAAGCGGAGTCAGTCCATAATTATGTTTAACTTTTTCTTTTGCAAATCAGGAGTTAGTTAATGCGGCGAGATGTGAAGCTGCCAAAGCAACATCTCGCTCAATCTCGTTCGCGAAGACTCCTTCCGCGACACTGAGAGATCTGCGAGCCAAGAGGGATTCAAGCCTGCAAACATCTTGCCAGGGCTTCAAAACACAGCAAAGATTGCTGGACCCCGAGTTTGTGGCCTGGATCACTTACTGTAAATTTGCCAAATGGACCCTAGCACTTTAGAAACATATCTTGTTTGAAGTAAAAATGGTTTTTACGAAATGACATTTTTTACATCATTCTAGACACCACCAGCGATGCAACCAAGCTATAAGGGGTTCCAAATTTTATGAGCGAAGACGCCCTGGTTGAGCTTGGATCCCTCAAAGAGGTGATTAGAAACATCATGGTAGTTACTCATATCTGAACAGTTCGTGCAAACGAGACTGAGGTCGGATCTTTTTTCCTACAGACTTTTGTCTCAATGCCAACCAATAATATTGTGTGAACCTGCAGCAAAATTGTACCCAGAGCTTGACCGGACATAGGATCCGTCGTTCGCTGAAGATCGTATTTCACGGTAATAATCTACAGTACGTTAAACCTTTGTCTCGCAATTTTGTCTTGGGCCAATTTTCCGATGCGCGATTTTATTCTGCTGACATGATCAACTCCTGTAAGATCGCGTACTATGGAACGTATAAGAGGTCTAGGGACTAGAATGGGATATTACATGGCTGGAATTGGCTGGAACATGGGAACGAGGATGGATCTCAACCAATCCCAATCCTACACGCATGCCATACGCAAAAATCCGAGAACGAGGTTGAGACAATTAAATGGGATGAATATATAATCGAAATTGAATTGAAAGCGAAAGAGGGTGGCGTACTTGTAAAACTTGCTTGCAATCGTGCATTTTTTTATCTACAATTTACGAATCGAATAATCTTGGTAAGTATTTGAAAGTGAAATATTTGTATTAATTGTAAATGTACTGCGAATTATAATTTAAAGATAATGTTCAGTCCTGCTTTGTGCATCGGGGCTCGCAAATAACAAAATTCACAATTCCACAAGGATAAATTGTTCGATCGAACGGGAATTTTCGCTAGATGTTCTTTTCTATTGTGACCGGTCAGTTTATCTGGGGAAAGGGAATCCGTTACGATCTAATTCGCACAATTGAAAAGAAAATCAGACGAAAAATTTCGTGCGATCGAAAATTTCCGCTTCTGTCGTAATGGAAATACCACCCTTTTGAAAAACTTTCGCATTTATCGAATTTTTTTAGACACAGACTCTAGTTCATATTCATTTATACCATAGTGAAATGATGTATGAGATAAGCAGATGGTTTGTCGTATTTCAAAAAATATAAGAGTTCAAAATGTAAACAAAGGGCCTGTTAGTTTACATTATAGGACGCAGTAGTATTATCATGCGCTTAACCACCCTTTTATGCGCATAATAATGAGATGAATAGTTTTTTAATGAGTTCCATGCAATATAACCAGGGAGCAGCGTGGCAGCGTTTTTAAACAACTTAGCATCAATACTAACTCTCCTGATGAAGGCCCTCAGGTCTAAAGGTCGAGAAGTGCATGTTTTGTCTATTTAGGCAGTTGTTATACCACATTTGATGCTAAGTTTTTTTTTTAATGAGGTAAAATTATTCAAAAGTGATCTTAATTATTAATAGTTATTTTATATGAGACGTTTCTGACCCTGTACCATTTTGTTTCGCGATGGCAAAAACGAGCAAAGGCCAAAGCGCTAATTTGTTTTAGGTGAAAATTGTTTTGGGTGAAAATATTGTAGAATTAAGTATGAGCACTTTGAAATTTTATTTGAAATGGTTTAGGAAAACCATGAAGAGTCATATAGATATTTGATTTGTCGTATTGCTAGAAATAATTTGAAAATTTATGTTTAGTATATATGAAGATTTGCGACCTTTGTCTTAGAATTATGGTGTATTTGGCTTATAGTTTATAAAGTAAAGGATCTTTGTGACCGTGAAACATTTTGTGAAGCTATTCGAATAACTGTTGATGATTTTAGACACGTTAATTTAGCAAGCTACGAAAAATATCCATTTATTCTTATAAATTATGAACATTAAACATGGTGGTTTTTAGACATTTACATTTTGCATTTAACATTTTGCCTTCTTACCATAGCCTTTTAATAAACTTCTACTTCCACCTTTGGACAATGGTGGTAGTCTTGAAATGACCAGTGCATGGTTACCGCAGCTTTCTCTCCGTAACAAACCGTCCAATAGCGCTCTTGCCCTGGGACAACCATAATCTTCGAGGTTCACGGATGCCAAGATTATTCAGGACATCTTTCTCCTATTGCTCCCCTTCAGTGTAGGCAATTGCGGAATATCAGTTCCGGAGTAGACTGTCATAAATGTCTTTGATGATCTTTTCGAGCATAGATAGGGGGTAGAAAGTACATCCTGATGGGACACTCTTGTATTTTGCTGTCAGTCCCAGCATAGACCGTGGACTAATCAGACCAATGTCGAAAAAGAAGGAGTTTGCCGAGACCTTGCCAACTTTGAAGACACCTAGTTCCTTACAAAAAAATTTCCGTTGATAAAATATCCATCCATATCAATGATTGCAACGACATTCGTTAGAGACATTTTGTCGATTGAAAATTTTAAAAATGTTCGGCAAACTACGAAAGCAAACTGTCTTGATTTCAGCGGGTGATACTGTGGTTAGAAAACTGCGAGATAGCTTGAATGTATATAATCAGTTAATTAACCTAATGGCTGAGCACATTGTTATCTTTCGACTTTGTCCGAACGCGTTTATGCTAGAAACGTCAAATTCTGTCTTTTTGCGGGCAATTCAACGGGTGATACTGTGGTTAGAAAGCTGCGAAATAGTTTGAATATATCAAGCTCGAAGCGTCAAAGCTATATCTTTTTGCCTAAAAATGTCTCCGCGAATTCGATTCATAAATTGCTTAAGCAGGGCAGACATGTATTCATTTTGCTTTAGACTACCATGGACCCTTAAGGCTTGTTTTTGCTTGCAGATATCTGGATCGTCTGGTTCGGGCAAAACATTGCGGGTTAATAAGTTTCTTGAAAATATAAATAAAATGATTGACCGAAAAGTTGGTCAAATTCTGAATTTTTACGGAGAGTGGGCGCATATTTTTAATGAAATCCGCCAAAACAATCCGAAAATACAATTCTTTGAAGGTTTTTTTCCAGAATTCTACAATTCCAGAATTTTTTTCCAAAAAATTTACAAAGAACGCAAGAATTAAACAAAAAGTTTTAATAATAAGGGTTTTACCCCGAGAAAACAAAAGAGGTCGATTGGCTTATTCTATTGTTCCATTGTTCTATTGTATTGTTCTCTATAATTTATGAATATATGCAAAACCTTTTTCGTCTCTTTTATTAGCAAACTAAAATTCTCATTCCCCTTACTTTCGCGTGCACGATAACTCAAAAAGTATAATAAAGCTAACTTGATAAAATTTTCATTGTTGACTTTAAAAGACAATTGGCTCGGAGTTGAAATAAAGGTTTTGTATTCCGTTCAGTGTAAGTAAAATAGCGACTGATTATTTCAGATAGATAAAAAGCGCATTGCTTTCTTACATTACTGATGAACATCACAAGTTTTATGTAGAACGTTTGTAATTTAGCGAAATTGCCGCACACTTAAAGATATTGGAGTTAAAACAGAAACTTTGTTAGCGGTTTGGCGTTTGCCGTAATGGATTTGGCATTTCATTCCAAGTGCTTTGAAAAGCTCTTCTTTTGGTTTATTTTTTAAAACCAATTCCGATAGTGCAGGTGTGCTGTATTCCACAAATTTGGATTGTTTTATAAGATAAAAGTAAGGATTTTTGTTCATTTAGCGATATTTTATCGTCACCTAGCTTGAAGTTGCTCGCATGGCATCCATGTTGGTGAAAAAAAGGCTGGACTACGCGAATCCACGCGTGTTTTTTGCGTACTGATAATTAAAAAATGAGCCTGCGCTATCTATTGCTCGTAAGAAATTGGCGATTTTCATTGGCTAAGATCATAAGAAGGTGATAATATGATACGATATCTTCGGCAATCGATGCCAAAAGTTAAATAATTTCGGCAACGATTGCGGAACGTATCGAATTACGATTGCGTTGCCGCGCAGGATATGACACACGGGTAACGTTTTGCCTCGTGCTGGCAGTGTGATGAAATTTGACCCGTTGCGTTGCCGGCGAGAGAAAAAAATTGCCCGTGTAACCTAAGCTTTGACCTTTCGTTACAGACAAAAATGTCTTTAACTGGAATACTACTTGACGTTTCTGCTTCCATGAAGCAGAACATTGAAAGGGATGATATTAATGAAGAAAGCAAACCATGGGCTGAATGTATTTTCAAAGTTATTGATGATTTTATCGAACACGACCTGTCTTCTGAAAATCGTGTCTTCGCTATTGGTTTTGGTGCAGATTGTCAGAACAGAGAAATCTTTGATGTTATTGGAACGATTCACCAACTCGGTAACATGAAAATGCCAGCTTATCGTGAAGACAGTCGAGCTGAAAAAAGTAAAATCAATAAAGTCTTAAACATTCTGGAAAAGAATGGTGCACGCAATATCCGTTAGTGGGCAAAGGATATGTCTCTAATTCAAAAAGTAGTGTCTGATGTTATGGCCTCACTGATTTTGGAAAAACTTAAGACAGATGAAGACTTTCTCAAGGAATTTGTTTACAAAATTTTACCAAAGGCTTGTCGAGACATCGCTGACCCTATTACGCGACGACACCCTGCTACACTGGCTGCGCAGGTCGCAACAACAGCAGCTTTAGGAGTAGTTTTCAGCCCTTTTTTCGCAGCAGTGATGGCGCCGACCATACTTTTCCCCGACAAATTTGAAGATGTAGCTAAAGTGTGTGCTAGCGCTGTCAGAGAAGCTACGGAAGAAGACATCGAAGAAATCGTGGAAAAAGTAAAGTGCTTATTTTTGAAAGGCGTTTCGAGCAACTCCATCTTCAGTGTAAAGGATGCCTCTAACATTATCCGTGGATATGTTGATGAAAAAGAACTTACGAAAGAGCGAGCGCAACAATTGCTTGAGAATGTTAAGCCTTTTAGCTATTTATGGCAAAACACCGTTGTGTCAGTCTCTTAAAGAAGCTGTAAAGTTTTTCAATGAAAACAATTCCAAGACAAACAAATTGCTTTTCATCGTATCAGATGGAATCCCTACAGATGGCAGTACTGAAGATATCGAGAAGATCAACCAAATTACCCGCAAATTAAAAGAAGCAGACGTGAAAGTTGTATCATCTTTCATCACCAGATCTAGAGATATTCAACCAAAACGGTTGTAGCCTACGATAATTTGGAACTTTCTTGGCAATTAGGAGCCAAGTTTCTGTTTCGATTAAGTTCTGAAGTGCCAACACAGCTTCTACCACGAGCAATTTTAGTCAAACAAGGTTGGGCAATCGATATTGCTAACAATGAAACGAAATTGTTTATGCAAGTCAATCATCCCGACAACTTAAGGTATGTGTTATCGCCTCCGTTATCCCTCGATCCAAAAATCCCAAAACTCCTGATAAAAGAGCACTCAACAAAACTGATTCTTAACAAAGTTGTATATTTAACATAAAATAAAAAGCACAAATACACAATCAATTGAAGAGATCCTTTTAAAGCTATCATTGAAAACAGCCACTCGAAAAAACAAGTCAACAACTCAGTGATTTTCCACACCAAAACTGGTAAAACTACTTAAACTAGTTTTTCTTGAACTCGTGCGACCAACACGAAATAGTTAATTTCGTGGAGAGGTATTAGCACAGAAAGGCACCTTCTGAAGGAGGAGCGGTCAGAGTATGTTATAGAGGTCTATCTTGTCACGCTCTAAACAGTAGTTGCCAAAAAATGCATCACATGCATGATATGTTATATGATTAGATTTGAGTGATTTCTGTTGGTATTTCTTTTATAAGGAAGCATGCAAAATGGCTCGAAATATTGTCTGCTGTCCTGAATTTTTATCTGAATTGCTGGTATCGATTGATCTTGATATTTATATCAACCAAACCACGGGCGGTTTTAAAGCACAGCAACAAGAAGGAGGTACCTGTTACGCGAATGCATCCGCTGCGACGCTGCATTTGGCAATGCATCGAATTGTATTTTGATCATTGCATTTTTACAATTATATTCTCTCTGCAACTAATCAAAGTAATTTAAACAATCATTTGCTCTTACGAAGGGCAAAAATTAAAGCCATAGGCATAGGCGGCGTGTGGGGCAGCTTCCGCCCTCCTCTTAAAATACATGAATCTAGAAAAGTTTGTCAAATTTTTATCGAATTATGCTTCACAAACTTCGGTCGAAATATATGGGAAAACAAATGGTATGTTTTGCCAGACCTCAGCTCTTGCTCACGAATAAACGCTTCGGAAATAAGAAAAAGGATGTACATCCGGTCACATGATAACCAACTTCTAATAATACCGTCGAGCCCCTCGTGTCTCCTCAGCTTTTTCCTTCGTGCTCTCTCACGTAAACGCACTCAGGTAAGTCTCTCGAAATTTTTTCTCAACTAGCTTTACCTGATTCTTATCGAATTCTTATTAAAATAAATATGTCTGATTCATCTGCTCGGAAGCGTACTGTTTCTTGCGAGGAACCTAATTGACGACACAAACGAAGACGAAGCCGAAGCCCAGGGCGGGAAATTAACTCGGCCGCGAACGAGTCGCTTACACAAATCCTGCGCAATAATATGACCGACATGCATGAAGAAAGAATTCGTGGCCTGGACCACACGGGTGAGCAACCTAAAGTCTCAACAAAGTCAAAACTCTACAGTCCAGCCATCCCACACTGACGAGGATTGTTTATCAGTTCATCCGGCAGCGGCTTCACCTTTAGCTTCGGACGAAGTCGATGAAACGTTGTCGCAAGACAACAGCGCCATTGAGGCACCCTTAGCTGGCCCTGAGCCGCCTTTAGCCGACATTAGTTCAGACCTGACTCACAACACAGCATCCGAGAACAAGTTTGGTGCTCATAGACGTGAACAATCTTATGAATTTTTCGATCGAGAAAACACTTCACTGCGAAAATGGTCTCCTTCGAAGCCCTTCCACGCGTTTCTCGAAAGAACCTTAGACGGCGTCTAACTGTCGACCAGGTAAACGAAATTATCGGGGAGAACTCTCTCCCTGAAACTGGCGCCTGTGTGGCACCTTACCTAGACAAGCAAATACTCAATTACGTCCCAAACAACCGTCGGCGTAAGTCGGTTGAGAATCGAGACAAGGATTTAAACCTCATTCAGCGTGCTTTGTTAAACTCGGCCGCACCAATCTGTTGCTTACATGACCGTCTAGAACAAAAGGAAACGCTGTCTAACGACGAGTTGTTAACTATTTTACAACAATCTCTATGCCTTTTAGGCTCAGCTAACCATATTACTACGGTTACACGTAGAAAGAAAATCCTGGGTGCTATTAACCCTGACAAAATTCAGTTAGCTGATAATGAATTCCCCGATGCGGGAAAAATGCTATTTGGTGATGATTTACCACCTTTGGTTGAAAAGCACTCCGAATTCTCTCGCAGCCTGTCGAAAAATCTCCAAAAAGCGCAGTTCAATCCGCAGCAAACTAAACCAAATTCAAAACAAGCGCCACACACAACACACAGATATAACTCCCAGCCTCAGCCCAGACGGCCCTTTTGTGGCTCATATGGGCAAACATTCTCGAAACCTGAACAAAATTGCAACTCGAATTTTCGAAACCAGCAGGCCCAGCAAAACAGCAGCTGGTCCCGCCAATAATAAATACCGCCGCCAGGCTACCTTGGTTCCCCAATCAATGGCAAAAGATTACCAAGGACCCAGTTATAATAGATATAGTGCGGGGTTATCAAATAAATTTTTACACCGAGCCTGTCCAGGCGCACTTTCCAAAGTCATCAGTTTCGGACAAAGAGATTGCATTAATGCAGCCATAAATAGACAAACTTATAACAATGGGAGCCATAGTCCCCGTCCAGTCCACACCCAGAGGTTTTTACAGTCGTCTATTCCTTGTCCCCAAAAAAGGCGGCGCATTCCGCCCAGTTATCAACTTAAGTCACCTAAACAAGTTCATAGCGAACGAACATTTCCAAATGGAAAATCTAAAGTGCATAAAACACCTTTTACATCCAAACGACTACATGGTCAAGTTGGATCTGAAAGATGCCTACCTCACAGTGAGTGTTCACCCCGAATCACAAAATTTCCTGCGATTTGTTTGGCAAGGACAAAACTTATCAGTTTCGAGCTCTACCGTTCGGACTCAACACGGCACCACGCATATTCACAAAGCTTCTAAAACCTGTGGTAGCTTTCCTTCGTACTTGAAATGTCAAACTCCTAATTTACCTAGATGACATACTAATTATAGGCTCATCAATAGAAGTTCTACGGGAGGGAAGTTGGTGATAGATTTGTTAGAGAACCTGGGGTTTGTAATCAATTACAAGAAGTCCATACTGATTCCATCCCTAGTACTCGAATTCTTGGGGTTCTTGATCAATTCACAAACGATGAGTTTCTACTTAACCCAGGAGAAGATCACCAAAGCTCTAAATTTGTGCAAGTCCCTTATGAAGGAGTGTCCAACTTCGTTACATCTCCTCTCCCAGCTTCAAGGGTTTCTAGAGTCTTGCCGACCAGCAGTTTGGATTGCTCCACTGCACTTCAGACACCTACAAAATTGCTTAGTACGGCAGGTAACGTTGAACAATGGGTCATATCAGGGCACAGTCCACTTGGACTCCCTGGCTCTGGAGGAACTTCAGTGGTGGAGCCCAATCTACCCTCCAACATCCAAGATGATCATAACCTCGGACGCATCCAAAATGGGATGGGGTGCCACTTGCAGGAATCGGTCAACGAACGGACGTTGGTCACATCAAGAGAGCCTCCTTCATATTAACGTTCTGGAGCTCAAAGCGACCTTCTTAGCAGTGCAAACTTTCCTGAAACATCAGTCAAATATATCAGTAAAACTCCGCCTCGACAACACAACGGCGGTTGCTTATATAAACAACCAAGGAGGCACTCGCTCACCCAGTCTCACTTCACTAACACTCGAATTATGGAACTGGTCTCTCCAACACAACATCCTAATCACGGCAGAACATCTTCCGGGTGCTCTGAACGTTCAGGCAACAAGGAATCATGAACATTTGTCGACTTGAGCGACTGGAGACTGCTGCCACACATAATACAACCCTTTCTGAAGGACAGGGAGATAGATTTGTTCGCAACAAGATTAACCAACCAGTTGCAACAATACGTAATTTGGCGCCCAGACCCGTATGCGGTGGCAACGGACGCTTTTTCAATAGATTGGCGTCCACTAAAAGGCTATGCGCTTCCGTCTTTCCCTCTCATCCCAAGAACTTTAATGAAAGTGATTCAAGACAATGCGAACCTACTCTTAGTAGCACCAGTATGGCAAACTCAACACTGGTGGCCACTCCTAATTCAACTCACGGTCAAGCACCCAGTTTTACTCCCAGTGTCACCAACACTCCTGGAAGATCCATCGAACCCGCAGGCAATCCATCCAATGCACCCGAGACTACAACTAGCCGTTTGGACTATTTCCAACAGTGCTGCGCAACAGAAGGATTTTCGGAGACGGTTACCCGTCTTCTATCCTCAGCAACACGACAGTCCACCAACAAAGCATACGACTGGTATATGAGAAAACAGCCTGATGGGGTCGTATTCATCCTTAAAAAGCCTCGAAAAACTGGCGATCCCACGTCCCTGGCTACAGCAACGTTTCCACGTTTCTTACAAGACCCCAAACTCTGCCCATGCGATTGTCTTGCAACCTACCTGAAAGCTACGGAGAGACTCCGTTCAGGTGAAGAAAGTAACAAGCTTTTCCTTTCCTTTCAACGTCCACATCACCCTGTGGCCAAAGCCACTATCACGAGATGCATGGTTATGCGATATTCTCTTAGCTGCTGGAATAGACTCCACAATATTTAAAGCTCATTCGACTAGAGCAGCCTCAACAACCGCAGCAGCTAAGCAACATCTACCTTTAGATAACATCCTTAAGATGGGCGACTGGACGTCGCCATCAACTTTTCAACGTTTTTATTACAAACCTACCATTGATGACACTTATGCCAAAACAGTTCTAACTTGCTAAAATTCTTGTTACATTCATACTGTATTTCAATTAACGTTTATCTTAAAAAATTAAAGTTACGCGAAAAACATTATGTGTCCAGTCGCGTTAAAATCTACCATTTGTTTTCCCATATATTTCGACAGAAGTTTGTGAGGCATAATTCAAATCACACAAGGGCCTTAGGAGGCCTGTTAGTGTAATTATGATTATGCAAGCAAACTGAAGGAGAAATATATGGGCCCACCCTGAACTTTCAGAGTTCATTTCCCAACCCATTTTATCTTGCCTGTTGGTTGGTAGTACGTCCAAAATAGCCGAGGAAACACGAGGATGTGACCGGATGTACATCCTTTTTCTTATTTCTGTTTCCGGAGCGTTTATTTGTGAGCAAGAGCTGAGCTCTGGCCTGACTCCTCCGCAGTCCCTTAATTGGACATTTATAGATCAGTGGTTGGACATTTTTGATCAGTAGTGATATCTATAGATCAGTGACTAGGAAAAGATTATAATTATTTGTTTGCGTAACACCAAAGCGACTGGGGACGAGTCAGAGGTCTGGCAAGCCATATCATTTGTTTTCCCATATATTTCTCCCTCCGTTTGCTTGCATAATCATAATTACACTAAAAGGCCTCCCAAGGCCCTTGTGTAATTTGAATTTTACTAAAATCCGAGGTATTTTTGCTAAAATCATTGATTAGTCGGACCCGTACGCCTATGATTAAAGCAACCTCGTACCCACGAGTAAAGACCCTGTTTACGAGATTGTGCACGATTAAAGCCGGTTTTATATACGTTAACATAAAGTTGTAAGTTGCAGAAAAATGTGATTATAGTTTTGGTTAAAACTGAAAATGTCAACGAATGCGCTTGTTATAGTTAAAACGAAATCACTTTCTTGTTATAATATAGACATGCAAAATAAAGTAAAACTAGCAAATCTAAATTTAAGCGTTCAGACTGTTGTCTCAATGCATACCAATAATATTGTGCGAAACTACACCGACTTTACAACTTTCCGAGTAAATTTGGACAAATCGAGATTAACTTGGTTGTTACTCTAATTTATAATTTTTAGATACTGACATCTGACGTGAACGATTTAACCTTTTTATTTGAATAAGCACAATTCGTGTTAGAAATATTAATTTCCAGATAACGCGAGAAATTTGTCGATGATGGCTGGCAATAATGTTGACAAAAAAGTGTACACTCATTTTTGATGATGTATTATGTATTTTTAGGTATAAGTCACAGCAGTTAAAGCACCACCTACCCATCCTGGGGCAAGGTGTGTCACCATGAACACTGCAACAGGATTAAATTTATCTTCACCAGCATATACAGTCAATGACGGATACATAATAGGCTGCAACCATTCGTAAAACTTTTGGGAATCTTCAAACTTCCACATTGTATATTTATCAGGGAAATCCATTCCAAAAATCCTATTAAGACATGGCTTTTCGTCCAAGTCATGTTCCTCGTCCTCTTCATAATCTGAGCTATCAGACGTATTATCTCGAACTAGGTGAAAGTGTAATTTGTTTTTTCGTAACTCCCCCTTATCATTAGGATGATTGGTATAATAAGCAAATATTTCTGGGTGAAAATGGAAGATTTCGTCTAGCAGTTCAAGTGGTGTTGGTAGATCTTCCTTGTCCCATGGAAATAACACAGCACATATATCATCATTCCCTTCATTTGCTGAACATTGGGTGCCTAAAAATAAATCCGATTCTTATCTATAAATACATGGAACACACCATATAGGCAATTGACCACAATAACATCATCTACACTATATATATTAGAGCTAATACTATTTGAAATAAAATTTACCATTGGACATTTCCAACCGTGACGATTCACTTCTCATGTAGATCAATATTTCAAGGGAACGGCATAAACCTTGCAAGGTTTTGACATCACCAGACAAAGGATCTAAGCCATTGGGATGAACAACTCGACAGTTCCACATGGAGGGGAGTGGACGCATAACATAGATATCATCTACATTGTCTACATCATCTTCAAAGTAACAATACCTTACAAATAATACAAAAGAAATTATATAAGCAAATTTATAATGTTATAGAGGCTGGGTAGTAATTAATGATGTTCTACCATTTATCTGCAGCTGACCACTGTGCCATTGGACCTTCATTTGAAAAGTCACACTTAATTCCAAGATCAAAATTTCTTTGTATGTACATCTTCCAAAAATACTTGTCATCTAACAATATCTAGAAAAGTAATATGTATACTGTATACACACTCAATACTTTCACAACTTTGTCTGACAACAGATTTCCCACTCAACAGTGGAAAATGCTACTTAGGACATAAACCATGCAATTAATTTTAAGTACAGGCAAGTTAATAAAAACCATTTATTTACCTTCCAAGCTTTGCAGACTTGAACGCATCTTAAAACATCTCGCAGAGAAAGGTGTAATAAGATGGTGTACAATATATCAACTGGCAATTGCATGTTTGATGAAAGATCAGCTGGAAGGTCAGGCTTCTGCAAGGCCTAAATAAGACATGGTTTAAGAGTAGAAAAAATTAAAACCTTAAATCAGTAGAGTCATTTAAAGATATAACATCTGTCCTGTCACCACCCAATATATCATCCTTACATGGGTACAAGGTTGCCAATAGATATATTCTGGGAGTTCAAACTGACCTTTCTCACACAACCACTGGTCTTCTCTACTAAAGTATATTTTCCCTTCACAGCCTTAAACTGTTCACGCTTATTCCAGGCATTTTTGGTCTTCTCCATAAATTTCTTCTCAAAGTTTTTCACAGCATCTGCTTGGCTAATAGGACCTTCTAGTTTGCTTTGTCCCTCTGTTCCCTACAAATTAAAAATAATCCATGATACGTACTCTATTAATTCGGCAGTATAGAAGCTGCTATATCGTGGCCGAATCTTTCTGGAGGATAATTTACTCAGGGAATAAAATAAAGTTAGCATTTAATATCTAACCAAAACCACACACAATAATTATTTACTTTAATACTGATAAAAATGTATTGAAAATACTGACATTTCGACCCCATCTTGTCCACACGTGAAACCCGTTGACGTTTCTTAACAATTGAATGCGGTAGAATTTATCAGACTTTCCATCAACGCAGTTAAGTAAACAAGCATAATTTTGAAAGATTTCTCCGCTTTTTAGTTTACAATGTTCGTCCATCATCATTCCATGCCAAGTTGTCGAAGTTCAACTTCAAGGGCGCTCCTAAAAAACATCCATCAGGAGCCGGTTGTATAAAAAGGTAGTCAACTTTTAACTATAAAATGTAGTTAAGAGTTTTATACAACCGGCCCCAGAAGTGAATTGGATCCAACAAAATAGACCTTTTCGGTAATTACGTCACCACATTATCGTTTTAAATTTAGAACCACATTAAGATTTCAAGTTTTAGTTTCACAAGCTATGTGCAAAGATACAAAACATCCTTTTATAACCCGTGCATGAATAATTGTTCATTTTGACAAATAAGTATGGAAATAAGCCATAACGCGGGAACGAGGCTCGCTCCTCTTGTTCCCTCAGCCTTGTTGGTTCCTGCATGTGTTCAGGATGTGTTGAAGAAGAATGTTTTCCATTTTTTTACGTGGCTCGTGAGAGTATAAAACTTTAAATCAATTTCATTTAAGGTGGTTCTAAATTTAAAACATTGTGAAGTTAAAATCTTCCCAAATTTGGGAACTAAAGGTCGTTAAAAACTTTTTTGCACACATTGCTGGTATAAAGGAACTTTTGAATCTCTCTGAATGAATCGGTGGGAGATCATATTTATGGTATCTACGAAGATTTAAGCTGGAGCCATGTCTTGGCGGTAGAAGGCTAGAGAGTTCGACGGTTCTGAAATCCATTCAAACTGTTTATTGCATAGTTGTTGACGCCTTTTATATAAGATGGATAGACCGAAATGGCTCATATTAGAATCGTAAGTTTTACTCGAGTCAATAATTGATAGTGCTCTCTTTTGTACCCTCTCAATGTCAGCACTCAACTGACTCAAGTACTGCGGCAAAGCATGATGAAAAACAGGCGAGCAATATTCCAGGATTGGTCTAATGGTTGCACAATAAAAATTTTTTATTTCTGATCTTGGGATACCAGCCCGTTTGAGAAGGATTAGAAAGAACAAACGTTTATTTACTTTCTTAATGGTCTCCGTAATATGGTTGTTCCACAAAAGGTTGTTTGAGATTGTCAGGCCTAATACTTTGCTTTGGAGACAACCGGAATGCGTTCTCCACCAATTGTAATCGGATCAAAAAATTGTTTATCTAGGAAGGCGTAATATGGTTCGAAGCGTTATTAATGATATTCGTCATCAGCTGATTCAGCACCAACTTATCTTCACAATTAACGAGTGCACGAGTCAATGGTAGACCAATTTATTGAGGTAAGGTACCGACCAAGTTCACTTTTTCTACTGGTTCGTGTGTCCCGTCCTGTTATTACTTTCCTACTTGGACTTTCGCGAGAGGACCTGATTTTAGGGTGCAATAGAAGAACGTTATGGTCGGACAAACCGAACGGGGGTACGATTTTTACACTATTTTTGTCGTATATTTTAGGTAGATTAGTCAGAACTAGATCCAAAATATGAACGAATAAGTTGTTTCAGCCTAAATTGGGTGGATAGTCGGCTAATATTAAACGATAAAGTCGCCTGCAATGAAGATACCACAACCTGGGTAGTTGCATTCGATACTGATGAGAGTAGTTAACAAAATAATAGTGCAACGCGGCGTTTGGAGGGTGATACATGGTTGCTATGATTGGGCAAGAAACCCCACGTGGAAGTCTCTTTGTTCTTAGCAACACCCATAAAGCTTCCATTCTATTATCTTGAAGGTAATTTTATTATCTTGAAGGTTTTTAAGCAAACAACCCATCACTCTACCTCGACAATTCTACCCAAAGCCTATCCAGTTAACTATAAAACTTTTAAAATAAAAATAGGTCAAGTGATCGTTACAATTATGAAAGTTCACTTATTGTATATTTTGACTATATAATAATAATAATATATAATATATAATATATAATAATAGTGACTTACAGCCCTGACAGGTGCAGGTCATCATCTTCGAATACTTCGAATACTAAGGGGCCATGGCATGGACCCTTAGAAACGTTTGTTGCTGCTTCTTCGTTCATTTTTGTCTAAATATTTTTGGATAAATTCTTAAACTGTCTTGGTCACATTGTCAGTGCATGGTCTTGGTTTTTTAAATTTTTCCTTTCGCGAACACGAAAACGCGGGTACGGTACGGGTAGTTTTTTGACAGGTAGATTTTTAACGGATACTTTGTGATTTTCGAGGCGTTTGCCGCTTAAAGCTTGTTGACAATATTGAATCTAGTTGCTTACTGAAATTTTCATTCGTTTTAGAGCAATTCGCACAGTATTTGTTTGTTAGGAAACTCTTGCAAGAGTTTGTCCATAAAATATCAAACAGGTAGGATCGAAAGGTAGAACTTTTAAAAATCACTGTTTAACTGCAAAGATTTTCCCCTTCCAAAGTAAAATTATTACTTCAAAAATACTTGGTTTTCCTACTTGAGACGAGTTTTAATCTAAAACTTTGATATGCATTTAAAGCCGTAGGGAGCCGCCTTAATCGTAATGTCAAGTCATTTTCGCCGACGAAAAATAGTCCCTAAATAGTCAATTTGTTTTTACCTACGTATTAAAATCGGTCATTGTTGATTGCACACCAGCGTACTCTATAGAAATATTTTAACACCAGCCACTTTGACATGTTTTTAACACACGCGACTAAATGAAACCAGGCATTTCAGAGACTCATGATCAACTTTAGAAAGAGCAGTTTCGAACTAGTAGAACTATCCAGTAGAAAGTTATTTTAGATATGGGGCCGGTTGTACGAAAGCCAGATAGCGCTATCCACCGGATAGTGAATTTTTCAACCGTTCTAAGGATGTTTAATTGAAAACCAAAAAATATTCAGCTTTGGAAGAAAAATTATTAAACAGAATCCTCAATTTAGGAATACTAAGATTTAATCAAAGTTATACCCAACAACAGGCGATTTTAAAGAAAGTGAAAAATTACTATCCGGCATCAATAAGAGATGATTCATGGTGCGACCTCAGAATATTTTTTACTGGTCATTCAAAACATCATATTGTCGCGTTTGAAGCGCTATTTTGCAATATTAAAGCACACCGAAGATCAGACAATCGAATTGTGTCGCGCCACCTTAAGCCAAAACTCCCACCAGGTGATTAGGTGATCTAATATTTAGAATTCTCGCTATATGTGATTTCGAACAGTGTGGTTGAAGAACAGTTTAGAACTGATAGAGCTATCCAGTATAAATAAAGTTAGTTCAGTTTAGGTTTTCTCCTGTTGCAACACTGGATCAATAAGAGATGATCCTTACTGGACGTCTGGGGAGAACGGTTTAACTAATAGAGCTATCCAATCCAGTATAAATTTTAATTCAGGTTTTTCCTGTGGTAACTGGCTGATCCTCACTGAACCTCTGAAATGAAGAGTAATTTGCCGGCTAGCTTGCGGTGTATGTGCTCGTGTATGTGCATGTGAATAGCTGATGGTAGCCGTATAATATAAACTAAAAATGCTTCGTGTTCGAATCAACAGCCCTCTGTATATAAGAATAGTCATAGCAAACATGTTATAGCAAACAAACTTTTAACAACAATATTTTTTCTCTGTCAAACGTCCAGACATTAACACTACACTCTGCAACTCCCGCATAACAAACACGAACTACAATATTCAAAAAATGAATTCTAATAATACACACGAGAAACCAAACATAACTGCGAAGTAAATCTCTGGCTACAATACGTGAAAATGAGCTCAAGAAGAAACGTTAATCAGAGACAAAGTTTCGTGTTAAGTTCTCATAAATCTTTATTAGTATACAAGTTTCGACAGCACGGGACAGTACAGTACAGTACAGTCCAGTACAGTGAAGTTGGGCCGGTTGTACGAAGGCTGGATAGCGCTATTCACCGGATAGTGATATTTTCAACCGTTTTAAAAATGCTCGAAAAGCGATAAAATTTTATCTTTGAGACAAACAATTATTAAAGAGGACCCTCGACGTAGGAACACTAAGATCTCAAGAAAGCTATAGCAAACAACGGGCGATTTTAAAGCGATTGATTAAAACCACTATCCGGCTTTCATACAACCGTTCCCAGGACAGTACAGTGCAGGGGCCGGTTCTTCGAAAGGCGTTTAGCTTAAACGGAGGATAAGTTCAAAATGAAAAACAAAATTATCGATTTATTGAACAACTGAGCTGAAATATTTTGATGTAAAAAGTTTAATTTTCAATGGCAGTAAAAATTAAACGCATAAGTTGCAAGTTCAGTCATTCACAAGATCTATGAGGGTATTTTTAAACTTTGGCTTATCCAGGCATGCACCGTTCAAGCTAAATGCCTTTCGAACAATCGGCCCCCAGGACTGTAAAGTACAGGACAGCACAGCACAGCACAGCATAGCACAGCACAGTGCAGTACAGTGTAATACAATACAGGACGGTACAGGGACGGTACACGCAAATACAGTGTAGTTATAAACAAACAACACATTAAGAAAGATTGGAGTGAAAGATGGCTACAATCTTGGCAAAAATTATTGTGGACAGCGCGCGTGCAAGTCAAAATACATGCTTTGCTCTATCACGTTCTGGCAGAAACAGCATTTCGCATCCCCCCCGCTCCCCTTTTCAATGTTGAATGGTTAATACAATAGTTAAGGTATAGGTTTGTGAAGTTCATTATCAAAGTCAACATTGTACAGGGGTGCGGGGGATCAAAACATGCCAAGGTTTGCATAAGAATATTAATATTTTAGTTCTCCACTATTTGTCCACATAATTTTTGCCCTTATTGTAGGTTTAGAAGCAATATTGATGAACTATAATAGTAACATCAATCCTGAAGAAAATGTAGAGCAAGCCGGCTCACACAAAGTAAATGTTAAAATATATCTTAAAACTGTACGAGATAATAGCCCACGACTGTAAAAATACACAAATTCAGTTTCGACTACAACTTTTCCGTAGTTTAGTTCAATAGCGAAATTGGATCATTAAATGACGTTTTGTTCTTTTTTGCAAGGACCTGTCTCGCCTGGCTGGTTTTACATTTAGCTTTTAACCCTCAGCAGACAAAGGCTCAACAACCGCAGTTTTAGCATCCACCGAAATAATGAAATAGGGACAATGGTTAGAGTTGGGGAAAAAAATTATATTGAATTGTCCTTATACATTATAATTATACATAAAGTATCGAAAACTCTACGTCCTAAGACGGCCTAAAGTGAGACAATACTGAGATGAATATCAGTTAAAGTTCTTGTGATGGCGCATCTCTACCAAACGTTACCTATACCAATCACGTACTGAGTCTGTGAGAATGAAAATCCGGCGCAACAAAACTGTGAAACAAAGTTAATAGCAAGCATGCTGCAAACCTTTAGTTAAAAGAAACATTTGAATACGCTTTCATGCAATTACAGCCAAACATTGCTCACTCTAACATTTTGTAATGATATTTCGTGCATTCCTGATCATTTGCAAGTTTGAAAATCTTCATTAGATCATAATTATTTTGACGTGGGGTAAGCAACATTTGGGATCCGGGTAGAAGAAGGATTAGAAAATAGTTCTTTATTTAACGGTTGAAGCCCTAACATAAATAAATAAATTAAATAAATAAATTCTATTCCATGGTCTATTCTTGTTGCAGAGACATAATCATGCATACATTCTCGTGAGGAAACGACGACTTTTTAACGCCTAGGGCACTTACAAAGGTTCTTTATGTTCTCTGGCCTCGAAACCTTAATGCTAAACCTCGCCTATTTGCAGGGAATACCGTCTAAAGAACCGCACAGATGATCTTCGCTGGTGGGGAATTGACTGAGAACTTCCAATGAGTGAATGCTGAAAAAGGGGATCCGCCGATGCATCGGAAATTCGGCGTAATGGCCTATTACCAACACCTACAGGCAGAATACCGAAACATTCCTCCAGCTCAAAGACTCAACGGGCTCGTCGTGAAAAATCTGGGGAACTGAGAAGAGTAAGGAAAGAGAATGGGGCACTTTTTAAAGAGTATAATAAAGGAAATATAAAACAGGGAACCCTCGTATAGACCAAGAATTTGGCGTTATGGCCTATTACCAACATCTACAGGCAGAATAACGAAACATTCCTCTAGCTCAAAGATTCAACGGGTTCATCGTGGAAAATCTGGGGTATTAACGATTTCAATCACTGCATAATTATCGGTACCTCTCTACCAACTACAACACCAAGGCTGTTATGTTCTCTGGCCTCGAAACATTACTGGAATCCATTTTCAAATCAATCTAAGAAAATCTAAAACCCAATTGTATAACTTACTACCTCAAAAACTACATCAAGTTTTAATGCACCAAAAGAAAAACTACTCGCTATGTCAATATTGTCAACTTCATGCACTAGCGTATTTTTATCAATTTTATGATAAGATACCAATTGTGATAATATGTTTGTAAATCGTTTTTTTTTTTATTCTTGTAAAGTTTCGCAATTCAGATTCATCTACAATGTAACTATTTTAATCGCTTTTTGGTGAACCAAGTAGAAACAAACATGGACCAAGCAGCAGCAAACGTCCAGCTCTCTAAGGATTGCAGGAAACACACGTAGGTGTTCTCACTCGTAGTTTTTTCGCGCGAAAATATTGATCGCTTTTCGGACAATTAAATGAAGCAGCAAAAAAAGTCTCTCCCTCAGAGAGGAAACACACAACCGAAGGTCTTCAGTGAGACACGATGGATCGCAGAGTCGACTGGAAGGTCGCGCTCGCAATCACTTTTTGGAAATGATGAATGATCGAATCAACCATAATTCGGATTCTGTTCGTGTTCGAAAAATACCTGTCAGCATAACCTATCGCCATTTTACCTTTCAAAGAAGAACAAATGTGAGGCCTAGACAATTAAGAAGTCTAAAGCATTGCCTATCTATAGAACAAGCCTCTCTATGTACCCAAGTGCAGGCATAATATTAAAGTTGGAGGTTTTAACAAATGTCCGATATCTATACAATTCTCAGACATTATATAAACGTTAAAGCAGATTGTTGAACAACCTACGACAGGAAATGCTATATTCGATTTAATGTTGACAAAAATGTCAGATTTTTGTAACATCCCCTTGGTAATTAATCCCACCAATTGGAAGCACCGACCACAATTCGGTGTTATGTTCATATAAGGAAAATCCAACAGGGAAATAACGCTGCCAGAAACTGCTTTTGTTGCTGATTGGCTACTTGGAGTATATACAGGAAAGATCGATAAGCGACAATTTGGTTTCCTGAAAAATTCCTCGCCAACTCACGCCTTTTTAAGCTTTTTGCATCATTTGTTATATGAATCTGATGCACCAAAAACCGGTGAAAGGGTGAAAGTATCGTCAACAATTACAGATTGGATTAGAAGTTTCCTTTTTGAACGCAAACAACGCGTCAAGCTAAATATAAACGTATCAAATTGGCAAACTATAAACGGAGGCGTGCCACAAGGAACAGTTCTGGGCCAGTACTTTTTCTCGCTATGATAAATGACCTACTCATAGACTGGAATAACCAATGGAAATATGTCTCACTATAGTACTATCGCTGAAAGTATTGTCACAGATAGCAATAGCATACTTCAAGGACTTGTGAATATCATCTATAACTGCACCATCGCTAATAAAATGAAATTGAACGCACAACTTACGGTCGTCAGTGAGACATAATGGCGATGGATCGTAAAGTCAACTGGAAGGGCCGAATTCCATGATGGGAGTCGTGCTGTGCGAAGGTAAAATTTTCTTTTTATATTCGTTTTAACAAACGAGTGTTATTTCGTTGCTTCATTGTTGCCAGTTAACAATATCAGTGCCAACAAAAACGTGTTATTCACTATTCTTTTCTTTGTGTATATTTTTATCATTATCATATTATCATTCTTGTATATTATTGTCTTCGGAAAATCTATGGTAAAAAAAATGGCGAAACTATTTCTCGTCAGGATAATGGTTAGTATCGGTATAGCTAACGATAAGTAGTTAACAAAGTACAGCTCCTGTATTTTATTATTACCTTTAGATCAACATCATTGCTGGTTAGCAACCCGAGCTCCATCAACTACTCCATGCCCTTGGATACAATCTGATAGATGTCCCGGTGCTACTAAAAGGCTGCAGCGGAGCGTTTTAACAAAACTAATGGATGATGAGATTACTAAATGAAATTTTATTTTACATCTTAACACCACTAACGACGCGACAAGGCCACAAGGGGTCCCAAATTACATCAGCGAAGACGAGCTAGGGTCCCTTACAGAGGTGATTAGAATCGTCATGGCAGATGGCATCAATATTCATCTCGACTACAAAGATCTAAGCTAACGTGAATGTGTCAGACAGTTATCGACTCTTCCTAGGAAATTTTTTATGTTATATAGATCTCTTAATCCCTTGATGACCCAGTTATAAGAAAAATGACACCATGTCGAACTTCTTATCCAAACTCATCTGCCCAACTCTGGTCAAGCGGAGTCAGTCGATATGTTTAACTTTTTCTTTTGCAAATCAGGAGTTAGTTAATGCGGCAAGATGTTAAGCTGCCAATGCAACATCGCGCTCAATCTCGTTCGCGAAGACTCCTTCCGCGACACTGGGAGATCTGCGAGCCAAGAGGGAGTCAAGTCTACAAACATCTTGTCAGGGCCTCAAAACACAGCAAAGATTGCTGGACCCCGAGTTTGTGCCCTGGATCACTTACTGCAAATTTTCCAAATTGACCCTAGCACTTTAGAAACATATCTTGTGTGAAGTAGAAATGGTTTTTACGAAATTACATTTTTTACATCTAGACACCACCAACGATGCAACCATGCCACAAGGGGTTCCAAATTTTATGAGCGAAGACGCCCTGGTTGAGCTTGGATCCCTCAAAGAGGTGATTAGAAACATCATGGTAGTTACTCATAGCCCCGTTTACACTACACTCGATTTATTGGCACGGCACGGCTAAAATGGGTACCCGTGCCCATTTCATCCGCGCCCGGCCTTTGTTTTGGTAGCCTGAACACTAGTAAAATTGGGCACGGGTACCCATTTTAGCCGTGCCAGGCCAATAAATTGACTGTAGTGTAAACGGGGCTCATATCTGAACAGTTCGTGCAAACGGGACTGAGGTCGGATCTTTTTTCCTACAGACTTTTGTCTCAATGCCAATCAATAATATTGTGTGAACCTGCAGCAAAATTGTACCCAGAGCTTGACCGGACATAGGATCCGTCGTTCGCTGAAGATCGTATTTCACGGTAATAATCTACAGTATGTTAAAGCTTTGTCTCGCAATTTTGTCTTGGGCCAATTTTCCGATGCGCGATTTGATTCTGCTCACATGATCAACTCCTGTAAGATCACGTACTATGGAACGTATAAGAGGTCTAGGGACTAGAATGGGATTTTACATGGCTGGAATTGGCTGGAACATGGGAACGAGGATGGATCTCAACCAATCCCAATCCTACACGCATGCCATACGCAAAAACCCGAGAACGAGGTTGAGACAATTAAATGGGATGAATATATAATCGAAACCAGACACAGTACTAAAATGCGGTGCCCGCGATGCTCACCTAGAGATAAAATTTCCGCTCATTTCTAACGACATCACCAGCCTACATTCGCCTGTCGGCCGCTGGTTGGTTGGTACATTAAGGTCAAAATTGCGCTTAAAGCTTTTAAAATAAGATATTTTGGCCTCAAGATACTATCGAAGTGAGGAAAAATTGAAACAATAGTAAGGTATAGCATAACAATTTTGAGCGATTTGTCAACAATACAATTTCGTTTGTCTTTCAAACGTCATAAATCGCAGCGAATACTATTGTTTAGTAATACATTTAAGACCTGTAAGTATAATTTCTTACGCTGAATCGAATGGTAGTATTT
The DNA here is from genome assembly GCF_004324835.1 of Dendronephthya gigantea. Taxonomy (NCBI): domain Eukaryota; kingdom Metazoa; phylum Cnidaria; class Anthozoa; order Malacalcyonacea; family Nephtheidae; genus Dendronephthya; species Dendronephthya gigantea. Next base: position 1,342,334 of record NW_021163029.1, read on the forward strand.
TTGTCCTTCTTGGGTGCATAAAACCAGAGATACACGCAATCATCAGAGTTTGAGATTGAAATTAAAAAAAAGACTTTCCACGAAAAAAAGAATTCGGCAAACGTACAACAAGATTAATAGTAAATTAGGAATAAATTCCAAGCATGTGCAAGGAATTTTTAATAGGCGATTAAGGAAACGTATTGATGCGAACAAACAAACTCACAGGCAGAATATAATGCGGTGCCAAACTTGGCGCGGGCACCGCAATTGAATTGAAAGCGAAAGAGGGTGGCGTACTTGTAAAACTTGCTTGCAATCGTGCATATTTTGATCTACAATTTACGAATCGAATAATCTTGGTAAGTATTTGAAAGTGAAATATTTGTATTAATTGTAAATGTACTGCGAATTATAATTTAAATATAATGTTCAGTCCTGCTTTGTGCATCGGGGCTCGCAAATAACAAAATTCACAATTCCACTAGGCTAAATTGTTCGATCGAACGGGAATTTTCGCTAGATTTTCTTTTCTATTGTGACCGGTCAGTTTATCTGGGCAAAGGGAATCCGTTACGATCGAATTCGCACAATTGAAAAGAAAACCAGACGAAAAATTTCGTTCGATCGAAAATTTCCGCTTCTGTCGTAATGGAAATACCACCCTTTTGAAAAACTTTCGCATTTATCGAATTTTTTTAGACACAGACTCTAGTTCATATTCATTTATACCATAGTGAAATGATGTATGAGATAAGCAGATGGTTTGTCGTATTTCAAAAAATATAAGAGTTCAAAATGTAAACAAAGGGCCTGTTAGTTTACATTATAGGACGCAGTAGTATTATCATGCGCTTAACCACCCTTTTATGCGCATAATAATGAGATGAATAGTTTTTTAATGAGTTCCATGCAATATAACCAGGGAGCAGCGTGGCAGCGTTTTTAAACAACTTAGCATCAATACTAACTCTCCTGATGAAGGCCCTCAGGTCGAAACGTCGAGAAGTGCATGTTTTGTCTATTTAGGCAGTTGTTATACCACATTTGATGCTAAGTTGTTTTTTTAATGAGGTAAAATTATTCAAAGGTGATCTTAATTATTAATAGTTATTTTATACGAGACGTTTCTGACCCTGTGCCATTTTGTTTCGCGATGGCAAAAACGAGCAAAGGCCAAAGCGCTAATTTGTTTTAGGTGAAAATTGTTTTGGGTGAAAATATTGTAGAATTAAGTATTAGCACTTTGAAATTTTATTTGAAATGGTTTAGGAAAACCATGAACAGTCATATAGATATTTGATTTGTCGTATTGCTAGAAATAATTTGAAAATTTATGTTTAGTATATGAAGAGTTGCGACCTTTAATTGTCTTAGAATTATGGTGTATTTGGCTTATAGTTTATAAAGTAAAGGATCTTTGTGACCGTGAAACATTTGTGAAGCTGTTCGAATAACTGTTGATGATTTTAAACAGGTTAATTTAGCAAGCTACGAAAAATATCCATTTATTCTTATAAATTATGTACATTAAACATGGTGGTTTTTAAACATTTACATTTTGAATTTAACATTTTGCCTTCTTACCATAGCCTATTAATAGGCTCCTACTTCCAACTTTGGACAATGGTGGTAGTCTTGAAATGACCAGTGCATGGTTGCCACAGGTTTCTTTCCGTATCCAACCGTCCAATAGCGCTCTTGCCTTGGAACAACCATAATCTTCGAGGTTCACGGAAGGGATGCCAAGGTTATTCAGGACATCTTTCTTCTATTGCTCCCATTCAGTGTAGGCAATTGCGGAATATCAGTTCCGGGGTAGACTGTCATAAATGTCTTTGATGATCTTTTCGAGCATAGATAGGGGGTAGAAAGTACATCCCGATGGGACACTCTTGTATTTTGCTGTCAGTTGACCAATCAGACCAATGTCAAAAAAGAAGGAGTTTGCCGAGACCTTGTCAACTTTGAAGACACCTAGTTCCTTACAAAAAAATTTCTGTTGATAAAATATCCATCCATATCAATGATTGCAACGACATTGGTTAGAGACATTTTGTCAAATGAAAATTTTAAAAATGTTCGGCAAACTACGAAAGCAAACTGTCCTGGTTTCAGCGTGATACTGTGGTTAGAAAACTGCGAGATAGTTTGAATGTATATAATCAGTTAAAGGTCGTTAATTAACCTAATGGCGTGAACACATTGTTATCTTTCGACTTTGTCCGAACGCGTTTATGCTAGAAACTTCAAATTCTGTCTTTTTGCGGGCAATTCAACGGGTGATACTGTGGTTAGAAAGCTGCGAAATAGCTTGAATATATCAAGCTCGAAGCGTCAAATGCTATCTTTTTGCCTAGAAATGTCTCCGCGAATTCGATTCATAAATTGCTTAAGCAGGGCGGACATGTATTCATTTTGTTTTAGACTACCATGGACCCTAGACTTAAAGCTTGTTTTTGCTTGCAGATATCTGGACCGTCTAGGTAGGGCAAAACATTGCGGGTTAATAAGTTTCTTGAAAATATAAATAAAATGATTGACCGAAAAGTTGGTCAAATTCTGAATTTTTACGGAGAGTGGGAGCCTATTTTTAAAGAAATCCGCCAAAACAATCCGAAAATACAATTCTTTGAAGGTTTTCCAGTTGTCAAAAGCATCACTGCATATGATCCGTCATTTCATACAGTAATGGTAATTGACGATCTTCAAAACGAGCTACTCGATAACTTAGAATTAGTAAAAGGCAGTCATCATAGATGGTAATATATTCGTTATATTTTTGCAGCAAGCTTTGTAAAATAAAGGCAAATTTTCCCACCTATGCTTCCTCAATTGCCACTACATGGTGGTGTTCAAGAGTCCAAGGGATCAAACCGTTATTTCGACATTTTTAAGTGCTTAATGGACGACTTGCGCTTTAGACTAATTTCTTACCTCGGCGATAAAAAGGACATTTTCTGAAAGATCTTACTTAAATTAGTTCAAATGCAAAGTTTGGCTGCGAAATTTTGTAAAATACGGAAAATATAGCGATGCGAAGTTGTTGATTTTTGTATACTTTTGTATTGCATGCGGAAATGTGTAACTAAATTAGTTACACATTTCCGCACGTAATACAAAAGTATACAAAATTTGCCAACTTCGCGTAGCTATATTTTCCGTATTTTACAACATTTCGCAGCCAAACTTTGCATTTGCACTAAATAAATTTAAGTAAGATCTTTCTATAGCTGTGATGATTTATTTTCTTCTAGTTACTTCGATCAAAAATTAGTCTAAAGCGCAAGTCGTCCATTAAGGCTTATAAAAATGCTACGGAAAATGCTATTTGTATAGACATACATCCGCGCAAACAGACGATAAATGTAGACTACGTTCAAAAAGATGCGTTCACTTACATCCGTCACGACTTTTATCCTGTCGATCTTTGGTGGGTGTCAATCAGCGGATGAATCGCGCCATTCGCCCCCACATCATCATACAGTATAGCCGTATCAAATAGCGAATGATCTTGCTCAGGGCAAAAGAATTCACAACATTTAGGGTTGTTCTTGTTGCAAACCTGAAAGACTGAAGACGCTGGCATTCCATGTAAGCACTCCATTGCTGTGTAGCTGTGTTGATGACAAGATTTCTTTGATGTGCTGGATATTTATGTCCTAGCCCTCCTATTGTTTAGGGACGAACAAATTAAAACCCTTTTTTTGCAATCTAAGTAATATCAATCTCACTTCTTGTCAATCTAGTTTTCGGTCTTTTCATAGTACTTTAACGGCATTACTCGAAGCTACGAATAGTTGGTCTAATAAAATTAATGTTGATAATGGCCTAATCAATGCAGTTATCAAATAGTCTTAAAAAAACTTAAAAATTACGGAATTTAAGAAAACAGTTAAAGGTTGTTTGAATCTTATCTTACTAATAGAACCCAGAAATGTCGCGTCATTGATCAATTATCAGACTCAGTTCCAGACCCTGCGGCTTTCCACAGGGCAGCAATTTGGGACCATTATTATTTCTTGTTTATATTAATGACCTCCCAAATTGTCTTAATTATATTTCAACATTGCATGAGAATGTTCGCAGATGATACAAGTGTTAGTTACGCGTCAAATTCTGTTAATGAACTACAAAATGTCATTAATTAGGATCTAAAAAATCTGAATAGCTGGCTTATTGCAAATACGCTAAGCTTAAATATTGCTAAAACTGAATTTATGACAATTGGATCTCGGCAAAAAATGGCCACTATAAATGGTGAACTAGGGAGTAAAGTAAATGACCATAAGATCAAAAGGGTTACCTCTGCATGTTAAGGCCATAGGAACACATAATTATTGACCAACATCTCAGCTGGGCAGTGCATATTGATAAAATGTCTAAAAAGGTTCCGTCAGCCATTGGTGCTTTAAAACGCGTAAGACCGTTTATGACAACTGACAGAGCTATTCAAATTTATCGAGCATTAATTCAACCTCATTTTGACTACTGTTCCTTGGTCTGGGACAGTCTTGGTGAAACACTAAGCTATAAACTACAAAAACTCCAGAACTGAGCAGCAAGGGTCATCTTGAGCACTAATTATGATGCCAGTCCTTTCATCACGACGAAGAAAACAAAAAGCTAAGTTAGTGTTCAAGATACAGAATGGAAATATGCCCACTTATCTGCAAGATCTTTTTTCTGTTCGCAGCTTGGACTATAATGTACGACATTCTGAAATGAAATTAAACTTGCCCAAGCCGCGAAAAATTATCTGAAACGAAGCTTTTGCTAGAAAACGTACGAAAGCTTCAATGTTTCTATCACTTTAAGAAAGCATAAATAGGTATTTGCAAACCTGAAACGACTCCCACACGGCAACCTTGTAAACCAGTAACTATTAGATTTATATTTATATGCTATAACTCTCTGTAACTGAAGATTTTGTCTAAATAAAGTTTATTGTATTGTATTGTATTGCATGTATCACCCATTGAGGACAGTTTGATATCTTAGCTTACTACTTCTACATTTAAAACCTTTTAAGATATCTTTTTTTATCTAGTGTTTTTAATACATCTTAGGAACGTTGCCGGATCATGATATTCAAACTATCTGACCGCTTTCTAGCCACAAAACGTTTTATTAATTAGGGTTTTACCCCGAGAAAACAAAAGGGGTCGATTGGCCTATTCTATTGTTTCATTGTTCTATTGTACGGTTCTCTATAATTTATGAATATTTGCAAAACCTTTTTCGTCGCTTTTCTTAGCAAACTAAAATTCTCATTCCCCTTACTTTCGTGCACGATAACTCAAAAAGTAATAAAGCTAACCGGATAAAATTTTCATGGTTGACTTTAAAGACAATTGGCTCGGAGTTGAACTAAAAGTTTTGTATTCCGTTCAGTCTAAGTAAAATAGCGACTGGTTATTTCAGATAGATCGTAGAACTTTTATATTTATAGCCTGAAAATGTCTAATACTGTACAAGTCTTATTTACTCTAGTTCAGCTCCGAGGCAAAAATATTTCGAACTAAATAAAACCAATTTCGTGGTTATAGAGTTAAAACCTAGTTTGTTATCATGTTTACAAAAATCGTCTATTTTCCACCATTGTGCATGTGTTTGGGCTTTTTTCGCTCAGAGCAACTTGGCTGCAATATGCAAATTTTCATACTTGCAAATTTTTTTCTGTAGTGGACCACCGCCCGTGATAATACTACGGACCCTACCACTTAAACACATATTTCGGACGTGAACACACCCTCAGCCGTTCAAGCATTAAATTTTATACAGCGAACGTGAAGCATGTACGGCAAAGTTGCATGAATTTGCTGCTTTCTAAATACATCAGAAATAGCTTATTGCTTTCTTACATTACTGCTGAACATCGCAAGTTTTATGTAGAACGTTTGTGATTTAGCGAAATTGCCGCACACTTAAAGATATTGGAGTTAAAACAGAAACTTTGTTAGCGGTTTGGCCATTGCCGTAATCGTCAAACTAAAGGTCTTTAGTGAAGGATTTGGTATTTCATACCAAGTGCTTTGAAAAGCTCTTCTTTCGCTTTATTTTTTAAAACCAATTCAGATAGTGCAGGTGTGCTGTATTCCACAAATTTGGATTGTTTTATAAGATAAAAGTAAGGATTTTTGGTCATTTAGCGATATTTTATCGTCACCTTGAAGTTGTTCGCATGGCATCCATGTTGCTGAAAAAATGGCTGGACTACGCGAATCCATGGTATTTTTGCGTACTGATAATAAAAAAATGAGCCTGCGCCATCGATTGCTCGTACGAAATTGACGATTTTCATTGGCTAAGATCGTAAGAAGGTGACAATGTAATACGATACAATGCAATAATATCTTCGGCAATCGTTGCCGAATAATAATTTTAACTTTCGGCAACGATTGCGGAACGTATCGAATTACGAATGCGTTGCCGCCCAGGATATGACACACGTGTAACGTTTTGCCTCGTGCTGGCAGTGTGATGAAATTTGACCCGTTGCGTTGCCAGCCCGAGAAAAAAATTGCCCGTGTAACCTAAGCTTTAACTATTTGACTTTTCGTTACAGACAAAATGTCTTTAACTGGAATACTACTTGACGTTTCTGGTTCCATGAAGGAGAACATTGAAAGTGATATTGATGAAGAAAGCAAACCATGGGCTGAATCTATTTTCAAAGTTATTGATGATCTTATCAAACACGACCTGTCTTCTGAAAATCGTGTCTTCGCTGTTGGTTTTGGTGCAGATTGTCAGAACAGAGAAATCTTCGATGTTATTGGAACGATTCACCAACTCGGTAACATGAAAATGCCAGCCTATCGTGAAGACAGTCGAGCTGAGGAAAGTAAAATCAATGAAGTCTTTAACATTCTGGAAAAGAATGGTGCACGCAATATCCGTACGTGGGCAAAGGATGTGTCTCTAATTCAAAAAGTAGTGTCTGATGTTATGGCCTCACTGATTTTGGAAAAACTTAAGACAGATGAACAGTTTCTCAAGGAATTTGTTTACGAAATTTTACCAAAGGCTTGTCGAGACATCGCTGACCCTATTACGCAACGACACCCTGCTACAGTGGCTGGCCAGGTCTTAACAACAACGGCTTTAGGACTAGTTTTCAGCCCTTTTCTCGTAGCAGCGATGGCGCCGGCCATATTTTCCCCCGACATAGTTGAAGATGTAGCTAAAGTGGGTGCTAGCGCATTCAGAGAAGCTACGGAAAAAGACATCGAAGAAATCATCGAAAAGGTAAAGTGCTTATTTTTGAAAGGCGTCTCGAGCAACTCCATCTTCAGTGTAAAGGATGCCTCTAACCATAGACTATCGAAGGGAAGTCCCTTCGATAGTCTATGCTCTAACATTATCCGTGGATATGTTGATGAAAAAGAACTTACGAAAGAGCGAGCGCAACAATTGCTTGAAAATGTTAAGCCTTTTATTTATGGCAGAACACCGTTGTATCAGTCTCTTCAAGAAGCTGTAAAGTTTTTCAAAGAAAACAATTCCGAGACAAATAAATTGCTTTTCATCGTATCAGATGGAATCCCTACAGATGGCAGTAATGAAGATATCGAGAAGATCAACCAAATTACCCGCATATTAAAAGAAGCAGACGTGAAAGTTGTATCGTCTTTCATCACCAGATCCAGAGATATTCAGCCAAAACGGTTGTACGATACATTGGAACCTTCTTGGGAATCCGGAGCCAAGTTTCTGTTTCGATTAAGTTCTGAAGTGCCAACACAGCTTCTACCACGAGCAATTTTAGTCAAACAAGATTGGAAAATCGATATTGCTAACAATGAAACGAAATTGTTTATGCATGTCAATCATCCCGACAACTTAAGGTATGTGTTATCGCCTCCGTTATCCCGGCTGGATCCCAAAAATCCCAAAACTCCCGATAAAAGAGCACTCTGAACAAAACTGAAACAAAACTGATTCTTTAACAATGTTATATATTTAACATAAAACAAAGAAAAACAAACACACAATCAAACAAACCCTTTCTTAAGCGCGTATAATTGAAAAACAACCACTCGAAAAAACAACAAGTCAACAACTCAGTGATTTAAACCGATTTTCCATGCCAAAACTGGTAAAACTAGTTTTTCTTAAACTCGCGCGACCAACACGAAATTATTAATTTCGTGGGCTCCTGAACAATAATTAGGGATTGAGAGGTATTAACACAAAATGGAACCTTCGGAGGAATCGGTTGTCAGAGTATGTTATAAGAGTATATCTTTTCACGGTCTAAACAGTTTTACAACAACTTTTTTTGAAAGAAAGAAACTCGCTTGTAAAATAGGTGCACTGGGTTAGGAGACAGCATGACTAATCACATGCATGAAGATGTTATATGATTAGATTTGGTTGACTCCTGGTATTTTTTTATAGAGAAGCTTGCGAAATGGCTCAAAATGTCTGTTGTACTGAATTTTTATCTGAATTGCTGGTATCGATTGATCTTGATATTTATATCAACCAAACGACGGGTGGTTTTAAAGCACAGCAACAAGAAGGAGGTACCTGTTACGCGAATGCATCCGCTGCAGCCCTGCATTTGGCAATGCATCGAATTCTTGGTCGAGAAGGTCGCTATCCTGCGTTTAACACGTTGAGAAAGGAAATGATAGATGCGTATGGAAAGGATGGTGCTAACACTGAAAGAGTTTTGAAGGAAATGTGCTCGAAGTATCGTTTGCACAGCAAAAAGGTTGGTATCACGGAAGCGAAGGAAGCTATTGTCAAGAAGCGCCCAGTGGTAGCAAGATTTTCTCTCACAGAAGATGAATGGCATGAGTTTTCAGAATTCTACCGCAATGATCCTGAGGGTGTGCTCACACGAAATAAACTTGACATACGTAAACGCCCCAATGGCGCGACCACTAGTGGCCATGCTGTTGTTTTGACCAGTTACAACAGCAAATGTTTGATCTTGATGAATTCGTGGGGAGAAGAATGGGCCGACAATGGGTTCTTCAGAGTGCAAAATGCAGAAGTGCTTAAACTAAAATTCTTTGATGTTTACTGGACGTTGAAGGACCTGACTGAAAGGGAGAAAGAGTATTATCGAAAACATGGCCATGAAGTAGCTCAAAAATTGATGGATTCGTTGAAAGGCTTGCAAAGTGCAAAATACACATGTCCAGAATGCCACGAAGAGTCATTAGTTACTGAATTTACCGGAAAGCTGACAAAAGTCCAGTGCCCGAGATGTTATGAAGAATTTTCGACCAAGGACAACGCAGGAAATATTCTGGCACTAAACATGTACTTGACCATTTTAAGTAAATAACTTTGCTTCGCTACTGCACTGTACTATTGTTTACATGTATTCATAGTTATTAACCCTGAATGGGTTCTGTAACGAGCCCTTTGGTCCCGAACAATTCGTGAAAACGAGACTGAGGTCTGCATGTTCTTTTCTCCTACAGACCGAGCAAGCTGTTAACCTATATATATATCCTTTTATGTATACTCATAAATTATAACTCAAGGCCAGACCAGGCCAGTATGTACATTTAACAATAATTTGCACGTAGTACTATTGTAGGAATCAGTTAGAATAGAGAATTATTTGTATTTTGATCATTGCATTTTTACAATTGTATTCTCTCTGCAACTAATCAAAGTAATTTTAAACAATTATTTGCTCTTACGAAGGGCAAAAATTGAAACCATAGGCATAGGCGGTGTGTGATTAAAGCCTGTTTTATATGTTAACATAAAGTTGTAAGTTGCAGAAAAATGTGATTATAGTTTTGGTTAAAACCAAAAATGTCAACGAATGCGCTTGTTATAATAAAAAACGATATCACATTTTTGTTATATTGACATGCAAAAAAAAGTAAAGCTAGCAAATCTAAATTTAAACGTTCAGACTGTTGTCTTAATGCATACCAATAATATTGTGCGAAACTGCACCGACTTTACAACTTTCCGAGTAAATTTGGACGAATCGAGATTAACTTGGTTGTTACTTTAATTTATAATTTTTAGATACTGACATCTGACGTGAACGATTTTACCTTTTTAATTGAATAAGCACAATTCGTGTTAGAAATATTAATTTCCAGATAACGCGAGAAATTTGTCGATGATGGCAGGCAATAATGTTGACAAAAAAGTGTACACTCATTTTTGATGATATATTATGTATTTTTAGGTATAAGTCAAAGCAGTTAAAGCACCACCTACCCATCCTGGGACAAGGTGTGTCACCATGTACACTGCAACAGGATTAAATTTATCTTCACCAGCATAATTTATACAGTCAATGACGGAGACATAATAGGCTGCAACCATTCGTAAAACTTTTGGGAATCTTCAAACTTCCACATTGTATCTTTATCAGGGAAATCCATTCCAAAAATCCTGTTAAGACATGGCTTTTCCTCCAAGTCATTTTCCTCATCCTCTTCATAATCTGAGCTATATCAGATGTATTATCTCGAAAGTTTAATTTGTTTTTTTCGTAACTGCCCCTTATCATTTGGATGATTGGTATAATAAGCAAATATTTTTGGGTGAAAATGGAGATTTCGTCTAGCAGTTCAAGTGGTGTTGGTAGATCTTCCTTGTCCCATGGAAATAACACAGCACATATATCATGATTCCCTTCATTTGCTGAACATTTAGTGCCAAAAAAATAAATCCAGTTCTTATCTATAAATTCTCCGTTTTTTACTTAAAATGTTCTTCCATCATTCCATGTCAAGTTGTCAACGTTCAAGGGTGTTCTTAAAAAACATCAATCAGGTGCAGGTTGTATAAAAAGGTAGTTAACTTTTAACTATAGTTAGTGGTGAATTAGCCAATCAGAATCGTGTATTTTCTAGTTAACTACTTAAAATGTAGTTAAGAGTTTTATACAACCGGCCCCAGAAGTGAATTGGATCCAACAAATAGACCTTTTCGGTAATTACGTCACAAAATTATCGTTTCAAATTTAGAACCACCTTAAATGACATGGATTTCAAGTTTTACTCTCACAAGCTATGTGGAAAGATACAAAACATCCTTTTATAACCCATGCATGAAAAATAATTTTTCATATTGACAAATACGTGTATGGAAATAAGCCATAACGCGGGAACGAGGCTCGCCCCTCATGGTCCCTCAGCCTTATTCTCCTGTTGTGGCTTATTTCCACATTTTTGGTCAAAACAAAAAAAAATTTCATGCATGTCTTGAAGAAGAATTTTTTCCATCTTTGCACGTCACTCGTGAGAGTTTAAAACTTAAAATCCATTTCATTTAAATTTTAAAATGGTTCTAAATTTAAAACGTTGTGACGTTTGTTTGTCTTGTAACGCGTCTTGTAATTTGTCTAATTCTAACTCATGCTGCTGTTAATTCATATGTGTGTCTTTGTGTTCGTTTTGTCCAGCATTGTTATACGTAAATTTCCTCACAGGTGGATCTTCCTGTGGGATGTGACCAGTCATTTTACTCTCGGAATACAATTCTATTCTGCTCCTATCACGAGGAAGATTTTCCTGAGTGTGAACTATATATTGTGTGGAGATTGTATGATGTCTGTTTCATTTGTTTTGTAAGGGCTGCTGTAATTGGCGTGAGCTGTAGCAATACCCTGCCTCGATTATTGTGAATATTCATGCATTTGTATTAATTTTGTGCTGTTCGTGTTTGTAATATTGTATCTTGTATTCAAGTGGCAAAGCATAATAAATAAATAAATAAATAAGTAAAAATCTTGTGACGTAATTACTGAATTATATTGCCCAAAGTAGGAACTAAAGGTCATTAAAAACGTTTTTGCACACATTGCTGGTATAAAGGAATTTTTGAATCTGTCTGAATAAATCCGTGGTATCTACGAAGATTGAAGCTAGAGCCATGTCTTGGCGGTAGAAGGCTAGAGAGTTTGTGCGACGGTTCTGAAATTCATTCAAACTGATTATCGCATAGTTGTTGACGCCTTTTATATAAGATGGATAGACCGAAATAGCTCATATTAGAATCGTAAGTTTTACTCGTGTCAATAATTGATAGTGCTCTCTTTTGTACTCTCTTAATGTCTGCACTCAAGTATTGCGGCAAAGCATGATGAAAAACATGCTAGCAATATCTAGGATTTGTCTAATGGTTGCACAAAAAAAATTTTTGATGTCTGATCTTAGGACATACCAGCCCGTTTGAGAAGGATAAGAAAGAACAAACGTTTATTTGCTTTCTTAATGGTCTCCGTAATATGGTTGTTCCACAAAAGGTTATTTGAGATTGTGAGGCCTAATACTTTTGCTTTGGAGACAACCGGAATTGCGTTCTCCACCAATTGTAATCGGATCAAAAATTTGTTTATCTAAGATAGCGTAATATGGTTCGAAACGTTATTAAAGAGGTACAAATGGTAGACCAATTTAATGAGGTAAGGTACCGACCAAGTTGTCCCGTCCTGTTATTACTTTCCTACTTGGACCTTCGCGAGAGGACCTGATTTTAGGGTGCAATGTTATGGTCGGACAAACCAAACGGGGGTAAGATTTGCACACTTTTTTGGTCGTACATTTGAGGTACATTAATCAAAACTAGATCCAGAATACGATCGCCTCTAGTTGGAGAACAAATAAGTTGTTTCAGCCTAAATTGGGTGGATAGTCCGCTAGCATTCAAAGTTAAAACGATAAAATCGCCTGCAAGGAAGATACCACAACCTGGGTAGTTGCCTTCGATACTGATGAGAGTGATGAGCTTCCTTCACCCACTTTCACATTTCGACGCCATCTTGGAAAAACTGTTAAAGAAATTGCCGCAAAAATTACATACGATTATTGTTTTTTGCACAATAAGCCTCGTTTCCATGTTGCGCGAAGGCGCGGAAACTACGAAAGATAAAATCAATGAATTATTTGGCATTCTGGAAAAGAATGGTGCACGCAATAACCGTAAATGGGCAAAGGATGTGTCTCTCATTCAAAACGTAGTGTCTGATATTATGGCCTCACTGATTTTAGAAAAACGTGATATTGATAAAGAGTTTCGCCAGAAATTTGTGTCTTAACGTAGGCAGCCCGGTCATGATCACTACGTCATGCCAGGGCATATACGCCCTGGTAATGCTATCTTCCTAAGCGAGCTACTTATTAATAAAAAGAAAAGCAATGAGAAGTTGGAGGCATAGTCAGGAAGACCTCAGAAATAATGCAGTAAAACCACACCTACTGGGGCCGGTTGTTCGAAAGGTGTTTAGCTAGCTTAAACGGTGAATAAGCCAAAGTTCAAAAATACTCTCATAGATCTTATGAATGCGTTTAATATGTACTTCCATTGAAAATTAAACTACCTGCATCAAAGTATTTCAGCTCAGTTATTCAGTAAATAGATAAATTTGTTTTCCATTTTGAACTTATCCACCGTTTAAGCTAAACGACTTTCAAACAACCGGCCCCAGTACTGTCCAGAAATAACCTAACAAAAAGCGCGGTTAACCTAGTACAAACCTCGGTTACACCAGGGTTAAACCGACTCAGGTCAGACATCTAGGTCGAACCGCAGTGAAACTCGGCCGAAACTCGGTCTGACTGACTCTGACAGACATTTCTTAATATATTTCGATTTGATTATTGTGTTGCCGTTCTCAGCTGTTCATAACATTCTATCGGTCAACGGAAACCGAACTGCAGTGTTAGGTTATTTCTGGACAGTACTGTATGCAAATAAAAGGTAAGAAAGTCTTTCTTCTTTATATAAAAAAAATTATTTCTATACATTATATTATAATTTACAAATATATACAGTCTAGTCTAAATATCAGGTCCTTTCCTGTCGGAATGTCAATATTTTTAAACAATCCTATTCATGTCCTCTTTCTGAATGGCGAAGACAGCAGCAGAATAAATCACGAAGTCTTTGACGAAATTTTCTTTTCCCCTTTTTATCTGCTTTAACATTCTTGTTCTTAGTCTTAGTTTTCTTATCTGCCACCTCCTTCGTCCTGGCTTTCTCTTTTTCCTTTTTGCAGGTAATATATTTCCTGTTTTTCTTTGTCATAAAGCCACTACTACTTGTTACAACAAATTCCTCTGCAAAAGAGGTAATTCACTCTAGGAAAACAAAAGTCATTGTTAATTATTCCAGTATTCTGTTTCAAACCTTTACTACCAGCCTTACGATTTTTTACGGCGTCGGGTGCCGCAACCCTTCGATTGATGTTATCATTTGGGTGACCATACCTAAGCAGTTTAAGGGATCGAGTGCTGTTTTTTGGAAAACAATAAAGAATAGGCATTATTTTATTACCTCATCGCCTGTATTTCCTGTATCCTCAACACTGTTCATTTCAGGAATTATAACATCTGAATCACGAGAGATTGCCTTCTCACTGATCACTACTGGATCATTAGTAGATTCCTGTTTCAATGGCAAAGCACTTTCAAAGTCAGACCGAGGCTTCTCGAGACACGAAGACGCGGCGGGACTCAACACCTGGGTGGGGTCAGCCTCAACACCAGGCACGTCGCAAACGTTTATCTCTTGCACACTGAGACTTGTCTGACTACAGGATTGAACACAGTCATTGCCGCTGAGGTCATCGACGGATTCTTTTTCGCCGGTGATTTTCGTTTCACTTTCAACTGTCGGTAAATTATTTTGTTCTCCCTCACGACAAAGTGCAACGATAAATCCAGGAGTGTTCAGCGACGAAGGTTGGTGATCAGTTTCATTTTCCAGCTCTCCAGCATGAGGACATTCGCTTTCTGCATTAATAAATTCATCGTCACAACTTTCATTACAGAAGCCTGGAAAAGGTTCATTAGGGAGACTTTTATCAACGCTTTCTTCGTGAAGAGATTTCGTTTCATGCTCTCCCTTTTCATTCTCACGAGGTTCTTCGAAACCTTTTTTAAAATAAATGAAATATATTTTAACATACGACCACAGATACGACACAATTAGCGTTTCTCACGATGACGTTTTGGGGTTTTCTGAAATGGGTTTAAAAGTTATCGTTTAACATGAAAAGCAATTCTTTTGGAATCAACAGACCATTTTAAGAATAAGACTGTGGCCGTTAAGAAATCTCACGCTTGCAATTGGCGAATGAAATTGATGGTGTGATAGTTAACGTTAGCGCGCACGAGTCAATGGCGCGAGTTCACTGGCGCGCACGAATGGCGAATTGATGAGGCAGTTGCTAGGCAATTAATTATTGCTAGGCAACTACTTTGTTTGCTTAGCAACTAATTACATAAAAAATTTATTGAAATGAATTTGCGTAAAATATACGCCGTAAATCATCGCAAATCTGCAAATTAAATTATTAAAATATTTAGAAATTTATTCTTACTTTCTCCCTGGTCTTTTTTTGCACTATCTTGGAGTTTGTTGTTGTTCATTTCCTCTTCGATCAAGATTTTCTTAGCATTGTTAATCAAAGAGAAGACGTAGTTTTGTATTTGTAGAAATTCTAGAAGCGGTGGCTGATACTTTCTTCCAGAGTATTTATCCAATCGATATCGATTTTGATTACTCGCCATTTTAAAAGAATTTTCACGCGTAAAAAGTAGTGTTTTCACTTGCGCAGTCAGTCAATTATGACAAAGCTAATTATTGCGTCAAATCTTTTTACGCCATCGCGTCCGCGCAAAGCATTGTAGTAATTAATTATCGCACTGACCGCAATTAGATATAAAAAGAAGCATTTCATTTATTTTTTACTGTTCCACATTGCTAAACAGTATTTCTTAATATATAATTTGAAAACAATTTTCCTCAGTGAACTGAACTCAACTTTAATTTTCGTATTTGCATCAATCTAGGTAGAATGTCCATGGTAGATACAAAGTTACTGACCCAAATGTTTGAGGCAAAACTAGCAATTCAACCAAGGAAATATTTTCTAATCTTCTTGTTCCAAGATCTTTTTTAAATGCATCAGAAAAAGTAGTTCCTAAAATATAATTCATGCGATTGCATTCACCTAGTCCAAAATGATAGTTATGCTGCGGTAAGATCTTACTATGAACCTATGAACCTTACCATGATCCAAAAGGAAGTTACTAAATCCTATACTCCAACGTCTTTCTACAATTTTATAGCATCTTATCACAATGTTACAAAACTTAATAATTTAATGATAATTTAAATGTGTAAGCATCATATCATGATTAACATTAAAGATCTTATCATGATCCTAAATGTCTTGGGATGACGTTTAAGATCTTACCATGATTCTAAATATCTTACCATAATACCGTGAGATCTTACGAAACAAGATCCAGCAGGATCATTTCAAAATCCGACAGTATTGACTATCGTGGATGATCCTATAGGACCTTGTCATGTTGTTAAAGATCTTATTATGATGGAACAATAACCCTTCAAGATCTTGGAAAGTGAATTGATTTTTTACATACATGTCCAGAAATAACCTAACAAAAACCGCGGTTAATCTAGGTCAAACTCCGGTCTGATCACGGTTGATCCGAGGTCAGACAGAGGTCCAACCGCGGTGAGACGGAGGTTAAACCCCGGCCTAACTCGGTCTGACAGACACTGCAGTTTCTATCGCTCGACCGCAACCGAACCGCGACCGAACCACGACTGAACCGCAACCGAACCGCAACCGAACCGCAACCGCAACTGGACAGTACTGTCTATAAAACTTGAATAGGACTAAACAAATGAAAGAATCTGTCAGGAAATAGGGACAATAATGCCAATAGGCGCGAGTCGCGACAAAATAGGCGAGAATCGACCAAAAAAGGAGCGACTCCAGGATCGCCCAGTTGTTAATATCGTTAACTATGTTCTGCAAGTTAGTATTGGAAGGGTGGGATATACTTTCTGCGACTGTGCAATCGTCACGACTGTGCAATCGACAGACAGTACAACTTCCTTGTGATTTACAAGAAGGAAAGCTGATTATTTGAGCCGTCATCTGATCCCAGCACCACTGAGGGAAATTTGGTAACGCAATACCATCTGGACTAGTATCCTAGAACTTAAAAATACTGGGAACAATACGAAACATTTCATAATTATTCTGCTGAGTTTTGTTAAAAAAAAAAGAGAGTGATGTAGTCATTGACATGTTAATAGGCGATGTATAAAATTCAAAGAGTGTGTTTGATTATTTCACTGGTTGTTACTTTAATTTATAATTTTCAGCTATTGACATATGACATGAACGATTTAACCTTATAAATTGAATAAACACAATTCGTGTTAGTAACTTAGTATTAATTTCAAGATATCGCGAGAAATTTGTCGATGATCGCATTGATGTTGACAAAAAAGCGTACACTCATTTTTGCCACGTTTACTCGTACCCATTTCCCCACGTGAATCGCTCGTTCATGGAGGTCGAATGAACGGTTTATTGTGTCTGTAAATTTATTTTGCTGTTTTTCCCGGACAAGATCGCGCGATCTTTGATATAAAGTGAGGCGAGGATTATTGATAAGTGTTGTCGTTGCTGCGTCGTCGGGTTTTATGCCTCTAGTTGCAGACAAGGTATATTTTGAAATTGTATTGTATCGTAATTTTTTGTGTCAGTATATATATATTTGGTGTCGTTTCAACTGGTGACATACTATTTGATAAAATAGGAGATTTCTATATGAAGTAAGTTGGAAAAGATATTTTCATTTCTCAATAGAGGATATTGCAGTTTGTGTTCTGTAATCAGTGAGTTTGCATTGAAATATTTGTATTGGTGCCACCACTGTACTGTATACATGCAATATGAATATATTTAAACTGCTTATCTTTTCATCAATAGGTCATATAATGTGTTTACTTATTACTAAATATGTGGGACACCATAGATCCACATTGCGTTGTTGGATTTCTATATTGTATTCACTGCCTGGAAAACATGACCGCCAATAGAAATTAGGAGGGTTGCTAGTCAAGTTAAAAATCACTCGATGAGAAGCGCATGCAAGTGGTTTGTGCAACATGCAAATGATGTTCCCTAGTGGTTATTACTATTAGCCTTTCTCACGATGACGAATATCCACCATTTTGGGGGTACTTTCAATTTTCTTTAATGTGTTTAAAACAATAATAGCAATGTAAGAAGCATTTTTTAAGAGTCCACAGACCACTTAACAATAAATTAAGCCTAAAATTAAAGACACCCTGACAAAGTCTTGTGTTCACAATTTAAAAATAAAGTACTCCAAAAATGGGGGTACATTCGTCATTGTGAGAAAGGCTACTTGATATTCTCATGTTTTTCTCCACTCGATTAATTTTCATGGAACCCAATTTGGATACATATAAAAAGGCTGTCTGCATAACCATGTAAATAATGTAATATAAGATAGGTACAGTAGAAGTAGAAATTGATTTTACTGATTATTCTTCCTGGATTATCCCAAAAAAGTAAGGCCATTGATGTATATTATATTTAATAAACATGGTGTATTAGAACTCAAGCATCATGTGACAGAAATGTAGCTTTATACATTATAGATTAAGTGCCTAATGAGCTGTGAAATGATTGGAAAGATTAATATTTCTACTTAGCCATGAAATTAGTTAAGCATTTAAATTGTGTGATTTACAATAATATGACATTCACATACAATACCTTCACCGTGCTCCACCAAAGCATTAACTGTTTTTTGTTATTTCATAGGGAGACTTAACTAGGTTTTAAACAACATTATTCAAAAATGAAGGTGAAGGAAATTGCCAGAACTGCAAATATTGCATGGAGACCTGCATCCCATCATCCAATATATCTTGCAGCAGGAACTGCAGCACAGCAACTAGATGCCACAATTAGGTAAGCGAAGCTTTTAAAAGAAATTAATCATATTTTCCTCATTGTCTTATTAAGTATGCAATTAGTGGCCTGAGTTATACACAATACCGAAATGATCTGTGTAATCGCTCTATCCAGGTTATAATATGTTTAGCGGGAAAAATAAATGGAAATCAAATATGCTTGCAAAGGTTACCAATTCCAAAATTTCTTTTTCTACTTTGAATCAATCCGATATTTTCTAATCAAGACAAATCTGATACCATATGTATATCTAATCAACATAGATAATCTGACTCAAAAACTAATCTCGTTTTGTGTAACAGGGGCGTGTATGTGCTGAAGCTTATTAGAATTGATTGAAGTATATATGCTACATAGCAGTGTCAATAATTACTCAAATCTTTCTTAATTTTTTTTATATTATTTTTCTATAAAGCACCACAGCAGCCTTGGAGCCTTTTGCTCTTGATCTTACAAGCGGTGACAGAGAAATGCCTGTGAAAGGCAAACTTTCTTCTGAGCACAGGTATATTCTACAATGTAATGTTCATCTACATATATATGTAACCTATATTACTGAAATTGTGTAACAACAATGGTGTAAAACGTGTAGCAACCAACAAATAGCAACCAAAGAATAGCAACCAACACATCAAAATACAGTATTTGAAATAAAAATGCAGTTTTCAAACCTACTTTTTCTGTTACTACTAGAGCTAGGATACCCTCACTATTTTTTTGTTCACTTTTTTTCTAAATGTTCCCCTGAGATGTTCACAAGTCACTGATGTTGAACTTTTAGGTTCAATAAATTAGTCTGGGGTACATATGGTATGGAGAAAGAAGAAACACCCAACGGGATATTGGTTGGTGGAACCGACAGTGGTGATTTGGTTATGTGGAATCCTTTGAAAATACTGAATGGAGAGACAGAAGATGCGGTTTTGTTTCAAAGTGATAAACATACAGGTATTTCTGTAAATATTTTCTTGTAAATGTAATACAATATATTACTCCTTAAATTAGAAGTCGTTACTATACAGAGACTTCTGATACATCGGTGTCACAAAGTTTGCAGAGTCAAAAAGTCAAAAAATCACGTGGTGAAAGTTACTCTCAAATCACCTGGTGAATGTTATACTTGAACTTGCATCGCCCACTTTGTTTGCGCGTGCCCGTCAGTACGGTACTTGCGAGTTAAAAGTCAGGTCTCAGAGTATTTTAAACACAAAACCACAAATCTTCATTTTGAAATAACAAAAACGGGTGTGGTGAAGACTAAGGCTATGTGCACACGGTAACGTTATCGAGCGTTTTTACGTTCGTTTCACGCCAAAACGGTTTCAAACACCGTCAATTTACAATAGAAGTTGAAGCTAATTCAACGTATTGAGCTTAGTTTTCCTTGGATCGCGTGGACAGGAATTGGAAGACGCTCGAAAACGACGCTCGTGTGCACATACGTAGCCTATGCTTTCATGGTTCAACATGTATTCTTTTCCCGACGTCTGTTTAAGTAAAAATTGTATATACAGAGACCTCTCCAGGGTTTTATACAAAACACATGACAAAGACTCTTATTAGTGAACTCGCTACGACTATGAAATCTAGTACGACTACGAAATCTATTACGACTACGAGATTTTATTTATTAAATGTCTTCTGCCAGAAGCTTTTCAAAGTACGAGGTTTGGTGCAACAGTTTTTAAACAGATGGGTTGTGTAAACTGAAAGACAATACAAGGCTGGAACAGCAGATTTTTAAAAGAAAAATCTCGCAGTCGTATTTGTCGCAAATCTAAAGCTCCATATTGTGTCTGTTCTTTGGCTACCAGATTCATATTTATATTTCCTCAAAATTCACTTTAGGTGCTGTGCAAGCGCTGGATCTCAATCCATTTCAACCAAACCTCATTGCCTCAGGTGCTTGTGATTCTGAAATCTACGTGTGGGACCTTAAATCCCCAGACAATCCCCACTCACCTGGAGCTAAATCACTCCCCCCTGATAATATAAGTTGTCTGGGATGGAACAGACAAGTTACGCATATCCTTGCGTCAACATCACCCTGCGGACGCTGTGTAGTGTGGGACCTGAGGAAAAACGAGCCCATTATTAAAGTCAGCGACCAAGAAGGATCCATGGTTAGTAGAAGACGTTTGTCGTCCGAATTACTTCTTAATGTTCAAACCAATATATTTTGGATTTGGATTAAGAAAGACATGTATGAAATGGTTTTCATTGAGATCTGTGGATTTAACACTTTAGTTAAGGCAGGGCTCTGTCTCCAGCGAATAACACTCTTAATGAATATATAAACTGTATCTCTCCAAGGCTCGTTTGAAAGCTATAGAATGGCATCCAGAAGTGGCAACACATCGCTTCTGAAGACGATAGATGTCCTGTCATTCAGGTAAAAAAGGACGAATTCGAAAAGTTGAATGCGCAAAGACGACCTATCAGAAAGTGCATGTCATACGTACCACCAAGCGACTAGCGCGATAATTGAGGGGGGATGTATATTCGGACATTAATCCCCCCTACAATTTTTTTAAGAAGCGTTGGTCTACAAAAGAAGCGTCTGGGAGAGAGAATGTATGAATAAGTGGTTTTACTATAGGTAATTATTATAATATGCTTTTCATTTCTTTGCAGCACATATAAAGGTCACGAAAAAAACGGAAAATAACGCCCGAGTGTATGATAGAAAGCACGCGTTTACCTACTGCGGCCAGCTATGTGCGAAGATTGCAAGACATCTTGTCACAAAACACAAGATGGAAGAAGAAGTGATGTCTGCCTTAGCACATAAGAAGAAATCATCGGAACGAAGAACAATATTAGACAAGCTTCTCCAGGGTGATTATCACCACAATATGAATACCTTGGAGACGGGTGAAGAAGAGCTAATAATAGTGCGAAGACCTGGGGAAGACGGGAAGTACCGCATTGAGGACTTTTTACCCTGCGAGTTTTGTTTGGGGTTTTTCCGTAGGTGGGTGATAGCTGCGGTGATTAATTTTCTTATTATTATTTGGGTCAAAATTAGTCTAAAGTGCAAGTCGTCCAATGAACAACATTTATAAAATCTTATATATATTTACATATTTTTATCACTACAGCCTCAATATGGTTGAAACAAGAGGGAAACGAGGTCGCAAAGTTCCCATCATTCACCTTCTCAACTCGTTGCGATCTAAAGTTGGAATAAACGAGGAGAATGGGTATGTCTTTGCTCGGGTAAACAGAGATTCCTTGGAACCACTAAGAGGATGGGACTGCCTGAGGTACTGTGCTACGGAATGTCAGCCCAAGTTAAAGAATCCCGACGCCATAACCAGTACAAAACTGCGAAAATACATCTTGACCATCACGCAGGTTCTTTCTCTGGAAGAAAAGAAACTAGATTGGCTAGCAAAGCACCTCGGGCACGACATCCGTACTCATCGAGAGTATTATCGGCTTCACGGATCAACGATTGAGATTGCGAAAATCAGCAAACTTCTGCTAGCTGTGGATAGTGGAAGGGCATGTTCATTGAAAGGCAAATCTCTAGAGGAAATAACACTCGAAGGTGACTTATTACGACGGAATGTACACAAAGTCATTCCTATAATTAAACCATATTATCTTTAAGAATAACACTCATTTCAGTACTTTATCAAAATGTCTTAAGGCACTGTACAATTTATCAAAATCTAACATGACTTAGATTGATTTTTTGAAAGCGAGTTTCTTGTTACAAGAAAAAATTACCCCCCATCTATTAATCAATATTTTACGGAAATTTGTTCAAAGGAGCCAGGCTTTTACAGTGGGGTGGCCTTTTTTCCTCTTTCCGTCTTTACTTAGGAACAAAATTTCACCACTATAACCTTGCCGTATTTTTCATTTCATGAAACTACTCAGAAAAATGGAACTTTAAACTATGTTAACAAAAAAATAGGGGTAGAATTAAAAAAAAAATCGCAACTTTTTGGTATAAATATTTTTATCAGAAAAGTAAATCTAATTTTGCGATTTGCAATTCTTCGAACGGCATGAATCAATGCTATATTGCTGTTAATTCTGTAGATATATCCGAGCCAGAACTGAGTGAAGATGAGAAAGGTGATTGCGAGGAAACTAATAGTGACGAAGGTAACCGGATAACCCAGTGAACTCTCTATATATGGAAGGCTCACTCCAGTTCAAAGTGTGAAGCCAAACATGGCGGATCATGAAGGCTGGGTACCGAACCAGACCTCCACGAGGCGTAAAATGCGCGAACTGCGCGTGGAAATTAATGGCGTTAAAAGGCACGAATTATAAAATTATCACGAAATATATATATATATATATATATATATATATATATATATATATATATATATATATATATATATATATATGATACATATACATAGGTTAATTGTGTCGTATATTTGTTTTGTGTTTACAAAACTGATCGAGTTGCACTTTTATACGTCGCCATATCAAATTTTAGTTCGGTAACCAAGCAGCATTCATGATCCGCCATGTTTGACTTTTAGATTACGCAATGAGAGCGAGCCTTCCATATATATAGAGTTCACTGGAGTAACCTATATATACCCTCTAAAATTAATATAAAATGGCTTATCATGCCTTGTCTTTTGTGTTGGGAAACATTGGATATTCATGAATATAAGTGGTTGCCCTCTTTCATACACCCTGTATATAGACTAATTTAAGATGTTATATTATTTTCTGTAATAGTACTGTACATGCTGAAAAACCACAAACTTCTGCGACGCTACACCACAGGGGGTCAGTTGCAAAGACTGGTGCTGAGTATATTATATTGAGATTGCTAGAGAGATGACAGGGTCAGAGGGGCTCAATTCAACGTATTCTTATCCCAACTTATTCAGCATCCAAATCAAAGAAACCAAGGTTTCTTGACAAGGCTGACGATGAGTGGCTACCCGGTAAGGTTAATCGATTGTTTTATGAACAACATTGCATTAAATATGGCAAATTACTTTTCCACAATAATTAACATAACATTAACGGATGCCTTTTTTCATTTTACAGCTAAATATTGTGTATAATATTGTATAAGGCCAAACAACAACTGGTTGGGTTTAGTTGAGACCTTATACGATATTTAGCAACGCAAATAATGGCAATAAAATTCGTAAACGGGCGCGGAAAGAACCTCTGTCAAACCAACAATTTATAGAGCTCGCGAGAGATCTAATGGCCAACCAAACATCTTGAGGCACTTCTGATACGCCAAGGTCTCCTCGTAACTGCCACTCGGACAATTCTAAAATGAACATATTGCAGGAAGGCATGTACGGAGGAAGGCTGGACCAGGCGCGGATCTAGAATTTTTCAAACATAAGTCCAGATTCAGAAATTTTGAGAAAATTTTTCAAATTGGCAGATCGGAGTTTGATTATTTCGGGTAATTTTAGGGTTCATCACAATTTTTCCGCTATTTTAATAAAAAACAGCGTATTATAGATGCCTCGTGGATTTATTAACAAAGTTAGTGACTAGCGAGGGTCATATTTCAAAACACACAACTTCGTACTCCCCCCTTATAATAGCAATAGTTGATTTTACACAAATTAAACAATATCCTCAAATGAAATAAGCAGAAATATTTCGATTAAGCGTACAAGAACTTTACAAAACCCTAAAACCATGCAAATCATAACAAACATAATATGCTATAAATAGACGCGAATATTATAAAATGCATCGCACACTTCCATATAATGCAAATTACACTGCAACGAGTTACATACACTTATTCCAACGACTCCAACGAGTGATGAGTAAGAAGCCTTTTTCCATTTTAGTCCATTTTACGACGGGACTAGTTTTATAACCATGATAATTATACTGAGCATAGGACGATTATGAAAGATAAATATATGATGATAGATGTACATTATATTTTATTATGCCTATATTTATTGGAATATCATTTCACCTTGAGAAAATTATAGATCTTGAAATCTCTGAAACCAATTTCTTTCTTATTTCATAATAAAGTCAACATATTATTTTCTGAACAAAAGGTATACATGAAAATAATTCCATGTTTTTATAAAGGTGCTGTGTATTTTAAATCAATTAAATGTGATTAGTTCATTCGCAGTCACATGACTTTAAATAAATGCAATGTTTCCCGCTAGAGAAACAAGTGAAAAATTGTTGCCCGCATATTGTCAACAAACTCTTTTGAAATGAAATTATCGTGTATAACATGTATGTTTCTGTTCCTTTATAACAAAACACTTAATGTACGCTACACCTCGGGAAATAGTGAGTTAAATATAGATATATTGAGTAATAATAAATAGAAATTAATAGAATATTCCTAAACCGTAACAAACTTCTGCCATTTTCATCTCACGTTATTTGTATTTTACGAATTACGATTCACGCAATAAATTAAAATTCCGTGACAAAATCAAATTCTAATTATTTCCCGGTATCATGCTTCCGTATCGCAATGTAGGACGTAATGGTACGTTAGTTCGATATGATCTAACGCCGACCGCGCGACTGACTGGACTAAGTGGACTTACCCTAGATCCGCCCCTGCATGGGCTGGACGTTTCCCAAACTCATCAAGCATAGCGAGAGATATGATGTAATAATGTGCATTCCAGATCTTCTCAATCAATTGCGTTTAACCAGTCTAGGCAGCTTAAAAATGCAAGATTTTGAGACGATCTCAAAACTACAGTACTGTCCAGAAATATATGATTTTCGATTTAAATAATGCATGAGCACTTTGATATTGTGCCAAATTGGCATGTCACTGGATACTGATCATAGTTGTTGAGGATAATTTATTAATTTTAATACGCAAATGTTCCCTGTCACCAAGCCAGCGATTTCTATACTATCACATATTTTTTTAGTATAGCGAAAAAAATATGATATGATATTTGAAGTTATATAGCAAATTGGAAATGTAATAAAAGGCTCAAAGCGTTTGTTGACTACACAGACTACATGTACACCACATAAAAAAGCTTAGGTAATTCATGTTAGTTGCCTCATTCACCTTGCTCTCTAAATACCTCTTCACGTCACTATAATTCTACTATAATTTACAATCAATGTGACCATAGTATCAGTGTGGCATACCCGTTATCATAACGTTTAAAACATTTACTGGTGGCTTTTGACGCTATAACTCGCATTCAAACAACAAAGAACGATGCAAAAAAAATTTTCACTGAAATTTGAGGAGTTCTTTGTTCACCAATGGTTCCCTATTCAATGGATATAAAGTATATGGTCTCCTATTATAGGACAATCTTACAAGGCACATGGTTCAAAAGTACGCAGTGGTTCAGCAGCAAAATCTAAATGTAAGCCACCTTATTTATTAATATTATTTATCCTTTTTTATTACTTTCAATACAAAAAGGTATAAATGCTGTTATAATGCACAATTTAGTGATTAGTAACATTAAATTAAACAGGGTCAACTAAAGAGACAAGTTATGCTTGGGACCTTTATTACAATATCTAATTTTTGTTATTTCCACGTTAATAAATTCCTCCCATTACGTCCTTTCAAACAACCAATCGGCACAACATTGTTTAGTTATCCAATGATTGGGTTATTATTATTATAATATTATTATTATTAAAACGAAATCCAATGCTATTTCCAGATCGGGGTTTTAGATAACAATTCACAAAGAAGAATAATTAACTAAACTACTATAAGTATTCACATCATTTATTCAAATGATAGAAACTATTTACATCGTCTATTCCTAAAACTATTTACATTTGCACATAAACACTTTACAGCTCTAAAAACAATTTGTTCTATCATGTCAATTACAGGTTATAATCGTATGTTGCCTTCCAAAAGACCTGTTATATTTAAAATGATTTAGATTGTGAATTGAGGTTAATTCCTCATCTAATGAGTTCCTAATACTCGTTCCTCTATATTTGAATGTTTTCTGTCCTGTCGCAGCCCCATACTTTTGAATGTCAATTAAGTTTATTTTGATTTCGGGTGGTGAGTTCATTAATTTGATTTCTTTTTGGAAACTTCTCACATAAATATGAGCGTGCTTGATTATTTATATTCTTTTATTGGTAGCCAACCCAGATCTTTGAGCAATGGAGAAGCATGGTCATTTTTAGATTTTCCTGAGATAATTAAGTCTGGCCGCACAATTCTGAATTGGCTGGATTTTCTGCATGTTGACTTCCGAGGTGTTAGACGACAGGTTAGACTCAGTGGTTAGCCCATATCGATGAGCAATAGCTTACAGTGTATTTTGCTCATAGTTAGAGAATTTACGATGGTGATTAGTGTTGATTGGTCAAACAAGTGCTTTGCTCGGCTAATCTGGCCCATTTTGGATATACATGATGATGATAGATACTTCACGTGCTCTTGATATTTCAATTTGTAGTCGAGTATTGTTTTACAAGTTTTATTTGGATCAAAATACTCTACATATGGCATAATAATTCAATTATACAAGTCACATACGAAATTATAAACATTGAAGATCCAAAAAGGCAAGGTACGAACGGGACACTTGAAAAAGGACCCATGCAAGGCACCTCCCAAGAATTTAGATTTTATGTACATAAATGTTACAAATTACTTGCACATACTGTATGTTAAAAGTTATTAAATTCAAGACATGCAAAAAAACAAATAGGACATATACATCTAGAAATATACAAAACAAAAAAAACAAAGTCCTGTGACAAGGACAGTCGCGTACCAAGGACCACATACACAGGACAAAACATCATCATAGACTGTCTGAAGAAGACGAGAATATAGGTACATTTAAGAAAGGCTGTAAAAGTAATGGGACTGGAGAAAGTTTTAGGATCAACATCCTTGCACACTCTGTTCCAGGGTTTGACTATACGGTTAAAGAAGGAAGCTAATATTGTGCCGAGGTCTTAAACTTCCGGGACAGGTTCAAATATTTTCCCGATAAAGTCGACTCTGGGTAAATCATCTAGTTGTAATTGAAGTAATTTTTGTTAACCAAACACCATCATTTTGGTTTTGTCAGGGTTTATCAGTACGCTGTTGTTACAGCACCATTCGAATACTCTATGCAAGTCCCCCTGTATCCTTCACAGAGAAAAATTCAGGGTTGGTAGAGAGTAGAATAGAAAAATTTTGAATCATTCACATAAGATTCTATAATGCTCGTTTCCTGGACTGACGGCAGACAGTCCGTGTAGAGGTTGAACAAAAACGGCCTTGAGGAATTCTTTGAGGGTATTCCATGTGTTAGTGGTGCAGGTGCTGAGGTGGTGGTTCCTATTCGGACATATTGGGATCTCTCCGATAGATAGCTCTTGAACCATTTGTGGACTGTTGGAGAGACACCGAGCTATTGTATTTTCTGCCTCATCCACAAAAGGCGTTCTAAATAGATACTTTCTAATTCTTTCTGGAGTCTAGGCATAATATTCAAGAAGCTTTCTCTTTATATCAGAGTGCTCATCGAAACCACTGTTTATAAGGCGTTCTTTTATTTCCTCGAAAGCTGTGTTACTTCTTTGTTTTGCTGCTTCTATTAGTGGTATCCAGGGATCCATTTCTTCTCTAGATTATAAGCCAGCCCTCGTCGAACTTCCAGATTGCTGAGTAGAAGTTGTTGAGACATCGTCAGGGAATTATATTTCTTGACTGTCCGAATATGTTTGAGACATGTTTCTTTCTTGTTCTCGTAATGGACAGTATTCTCGTTCGTGTCTACGCAGATTGCAGATTGTCTAGAGAGGCTCCTGCAATTGGTTCTTTTGACACGTATTTTTTCTGGTTGAACAGTTGAGCCTAACTTTGGTATATGATCTGAAGTGAGATAATATTATTGTTTAATGTTTCTTCTTCCCCGTTTCTTGCCTCAACCAAGATAATTATATTCGAGCTCTCTACGCCTTTCTCTTTCTTTTTAAAGGTCTAGTTTTAGACTATTTCATCTTTTCCGCTTAGCAGCATATTTAGCACATAAATTTGAGACACGTTATTTGACTCAATCAGCCTTTGCATGATTACCATGTCGAGTTTTATTCCTTCGATATCAGCCACCAACAAATTACAACCACAGTTAGTGGCAGACCCTTACGATATAGTGTAAGAAGCGCGGTCTCACTTGATTTGGTTCTTCTTTGGTTTTCTTGTCGTGTTCACCCGGCAAATTTTTCTGTTGTCGCCATTTGTCGGCTTTGTAGCGTTACTCGTCATTGCAGGCGAGCAAACTTTAATCAGCAAATCAACCCCAAACTAGTCGTTCCTTTCATTGTTAACTTCTTATTAACCGAGCACGAGCTCTTTACCGATAAATATTGGACGGAGGTATTTTAGAAAACAAAACAAAATATTAAATTTTATGGTTAACCTGAAAAATAATGAAAATTCTTCTCAGCAATAACTGCACTCCATTTCACCGGACGTCATGCATGCCATTTAAAATTATTATTTATTTAGAAGAATTCACTGCCTCTGATTGGCCAATAGGCATGTGTGAAATCGTCATATCCAACGTGTGACGTCATAACGTCTGATACGACTTTTTTCATGCACGCTATTACGTCATAGCGATAAATAGTCGTATCTTACGTCAGTCCAATGGCGACGACATCAATTCTACGGCGACTGTTCATTCTTGTAATGTTCAACCACAAACTTTGACTTGATAATTCTTCGTATCATGTTGAACTTCATTCAATAATTGTTAAATACTTTGAAGCAGGTCTAGCATAAATTTCCTGTCTATATAACGTCTTCTAAATTTAAAGCGCCTGTTCTGTATTTCTCTTGGGATTTATAGAGTAGAAAATAAGATCAATCCAAATGTTAATGCATCTGATGATATAAATTCTATACCAAACTATAAGGAAAGAAATTGATCAATTTTAAAATTTGGTTTGAATGTAGTAATACTTGTACTTGACTATTAAATTATCCGATCTCACTTTTCCACTAATCTTTCCTTAATCTACTGCAAATATTTTGGGAGTATATTTTCAAAATTTTAATACAAATTATCGACTAAAAGCACATAAAATTCACATACAGACTTTCAAAAACACCTTCAAGTTAAAAGATGTTCTTTACCTTGTACGAACATTGAGAACTCAGGATTAACGCTAAAATAAAATGCTAAAGACACTATGCATGGATCAGATTTCATTATTATGTTTGATTTAGGTAAACAAGTAGATCTAACGTGGTCAAAGGAGGAAAAGAAGTGTGTATTAGACCACTTGGGCCATCTTATTCGACAAGGAAGGGTGCCGAATAAGAAAGAAAGTTGTGACTGTATCCTAAAAGGAAAGGACGTCCTGAAAGATCGCGATTGTAAAAGTGTGAAGTATTGGATTAAAAATCAGATAACGAAAAGAAAAAACACAAAGAGTTAAGTCACAAGCTAAAGTAATGATCTGTGTTTAGTCACCACCTTTTACACCTTGAATTACACGTTTTAATAATTCCTTGCATTACGTCATTGCAAACAACCAATTGGCACAAAATTATTTAATTATCAAATCATGAATTAAGTTATCGTGACAATCAATCGAATGTTACGATAATCGATTAAACATTATGAATTAAAATTTGAAGCAGGTACAGAATCAATTCCCTAAAACGTTCGTCTGTTATTTCATAACAACGCACAGCCGCCTACAAGATGACATTATGCGGTTCTGCTTTTATTCAATATCATACAAGTAATATGGGATACTAAATAGATTTCCTTGTGACAGCATCAGCAGAAATTCAAGACATTAATTACCACAATGCCAGGATTTCGCAATCAAAGATGGTTCCCTTGTTATAATAGAATTATATAAGCACGGCATCTTATCTTTAACAGATTCCTCAGTAATGTCATTTTAGCAACTTGCTAACCATCATATTGCTGGAGCTAACTGCAATATGTAAGATAAAAATTGCTTTAATTTCAAATTTTATCTCGTGCCTTATATAACTCTTTTATAACGAGTTAGGTATCTTTGATTACGAAATCCTGGCATTATGATAATCAATGTCTTGAATTTCTGATGGAAATTTGACAAGTTCTCGCTACAAAGCATGCAAAATTGTCAATTGCCGAAATAGTAAAAGCCAAATTGGTCAAGATGGGGAGGAATATTGACAGCTAGGTGCACACAAAATTTGAACCCTTTTGTGACAAGGGTGGGGCACTTTTGCCCAATTTTAGTATTTAAACGAACATAAATTATCTGGGAAGGAACACTTTCACCAAGTGTTTGCTAGAGCTAGATAGCGATGTATCTGAGGTAATGTGTATAAGAATGTAGTTTGAGCCGTTACTTCAATTCCTATAACTTTTGTGATCGCGTAACTATTAAGAGTGTCATTCATTAATTTGCATGTTTTGCCACGTCAAAAACGAAGAGATCGAAACAATCATGCAGATATATGTAAATAACACTATCTTAGCGCTCTCCAACCGATTTCTGGGTATTTTTTAGAGTTGCTGCAATTTTCGTAATAGGATGAAACATGTCAATGTCACTTTAATTAATCATGACAAACTACATGCTTTAGTTATCTTAAATATCAAAATTATAATGTAATTCGATAATTTCGATAATTCGATAATTACTTCCTGCGTACAATTTTGGTTTGAAATTAATCTAGTCAATTGTTAATGAACAAACATAGCAATAAGTGTTATTATTTTTTACAAAGTTCCATAGCTAGTTGCACACTGGCAATAATAAGGATTTGTAATAACTTAAAATGGCTTTGCCTTTAGAATTACTTCAAAAATCACTACATGGTTATTTTGTAAATCCGGCATTCTGATTTTAGCTATATTTAAAGCACTGTTATCACATCGACTACCCCAATTTGCACGGAAAATACAAAATGTACATGCTGCCGGACTTATTCTTTTTCAGAAAAAATTAAATTCGATCCCAAAGTCAGTAGAAATGTTTTTACTAATATAGTCCTTTAATTTTGCAATGAATATCATGTGAACTAAATCTCACGAAACCAAATACCAGTGGTACCAGAGCATCCAAATATTGTCGAAAATTTTGTACTACATTCTTATACATATTACATTGTACATTATTTTGTAAATATATTTTCCAACACGCAGTTTACTGGCAGTGTATTACTTTCGTTATTTGTATTTAAAAAAAGGTTATTTGTATACTAGATAAAATATACCCTTTTTTGTTTGTTATTAAAATATTTTTCCTTTGTCCAATACTTTGGGCAATATTTTTCCTTTGTCCAATAACTTCAATTGCATTGAATGTTGAGTTTAGGCGAACAATACATTTATAATAGAACTACATCATATAACCATTCTTTTTTCGGGTGAATAAATTCTTAGAATGAAGAGATGTTTGATATTACTAACAAGGTTCAATGCATTTTTTATTGAAATAATTGAAGTTACTCTCAGATAAACGATACAACTTTCTCGTTGCAATCGGCGTATATTTGTCCTTGTTAACATATCATCATACATTACATCTTAGAGAATCCTAGACTTGCAGAAACACGAGCAATTATACACTAGACTTGTGGGGACACAAATTTTTAGATTACTGAACTTCTGGGGACAGATTACTACAAAATACAAACCTGTGTAGCTTGTGGGAACAACAACATATGCGTTGAATTGCACACTGGACTCGTGGCGATACGATTATTGAATTACAAACTGGACTTTTGATGGCACGATTATAGGACTGGACTTGTGGGAACACTATATTATAGGATTACACACTGGACTTGTGAAGACACTAGTATAGGATTGCACACTGGACTTGTGGAGACACTAGTATAGAATTGCACACTGGACTCGTGGAGACACTAGTATAGGATTGCACACTGGACTTGTGGAGACACTAGTATAGGATTGCACACTGGACTTGTGGAGTCACTAGTATAGGATTGCACACTGGACTTGTGGAGACACTAGTATAGGATTACACACTGGACTTGTGGAGACACTAGTATAGGATTGCACACTGAACTTGTTGAGACACTAGTATAGGATTGCACACTGGACCTGTGGAGTCACTAGTATAGGATTGCACACTGGACTTGTGAGGACACTAGTATAGGATTGCACACTGGACTTGTGGGGACACTAGTATAGGATTACACACTGGACTTGTGGAGACACTAGTATAGGATTGCACACTGGACTTGTGGGGACACTAGTATAGGATTACACACTGGACTTGTGGAGTCACTAGTATAGGATTGCACACTGGACTTGTGGGGACACTAGTATAGGATTGCACACTGGACTTGTGGAGACACTAGTATAGAATTACACACTGGACTTGTGGGGACACTAGTATAGGATTGCACACTGGACTTGTGTAGACACTAGTATAGGGTTACACACTGGACTTGTGGGGACACTAGTATAGAATTACACACTGGACTTGTGGGGACACTAGTATAGAATTACACACTGGACTTGTGGGGACACTAGTATAGGATTGCACACTAGACTTGTGGGGACACTAGTATAGGATTGCACACTGGACTTGTGGGGACACTAGTATAGGATTGCACACTGGACTTGTGGGGACACTAGTATAGGATTACACACTGGACTTGTGGGGACACTAGTATAGGATTGCACACTGGACTTGTGGGGACACTAGTATAGGATTACACACTGGACTTGTGGGGACAGTAGTATTGGATTGCACACTGGACTTGTGGGGACATAAGTATATATGATTACACCCTGGAATTGGGGGGACATTAGTATAGGATTGCACACTGGACTTGTGGGGACATAAGTATATAGGATTGAACGTTGGGGTTGTAGTGATACGATTATAGGATTACACACGGCGAAATTAGACGAAAATTACTGCCTCTTGCTTCAGTTCTAATTTGCCGTTTCTAAACGTTTTTGTATAGTCCATGTACTCTCTTAAATTAATAAATAAATTAGTAAATTATTCTAATAAATTAATAGTTTAGATCAAGATGCATGGATGAAAAGCTTTTTATATATTTCTTCTTATGTCTTCTTATATCACCTTAATTTACATAGCTTTGAAAAAGAAGTTCGACTTGTAAAATCAGTACTTTAGATTCTAAATTGAGTTCATTTAGCAAATAAATAGCAATGGACTGTAGTTGAATTATCAATAAAATTATGAAGATGCCCACGACTAGTCTTTAAATCACTAGATTTGATTTTACTTGCCGATTAGTGTCGTTGGTGTCATATGTTTACATTGAATAACATGGGTTTTTTTATAATATTCGTTCGAAAGTCATCCTTACATTCCCTTAAATCTTCTTCGATAACTTTTTAATACAAAATCACCTGAATAAAGCTTGAAAGATGTAGGATCATCCTTACCCCTACCATCGGAACATGTAAAAAGTAACTGTCCCCGCAAGTTTTTAAACTCAGGCAATTCTGCAATGGGAACACACAAAGTGTCCCCATAAATCTAAATACACAACTGTCCCCACTAGTGGGTACACACCTTGTCCCCACAAGTGATGACAAAAATGTCCCCACAATTCTGTGTGATATAAACTTGATTTAAACCAGGATTTTAAGCAAAAAACCTAAGGTAAGACACCTAAATAAATTGCAGCAAAAGTATGAAATGTGTACTAGCTATTAAAAGCTATGTCCCCAGAAGTAGGTGTCCCCACATGTCAGCAAAGGTGGGTACATTGGTGGGACTACAAATGATGTTATTGAAGAAATTGAGCGAAATGAGGGTGTACGTGGCACTGAGAAAGGAGAAGAATCATCGGACTACATGACGTTGAGCGAGAGCAAAGAACTAGCAAACGTTTACCAGGTATTGAAACATCCCGGCATGAAAGATAATCAAAGTCATCTTAATGGAGAGGGGTGTTTAATACAGAGTTTAGTGAATATGTTTAATTCATCATAGATAATGTTGTATAAGGATAAGATGGACAAAGCAATTTTTTTGCTAATATCCGTCTGTATAATACATGGACTAATTCTAGAAGACTAGCCGAAATGTAACGAAAAAAAATTTTTTAGAAGCATATTGATTTCAGCCAGGAAATTAAACCTTTTCATAAGCCAAATGCATGAATGAAAAAATTGCATGAGTGAATTGAACAGTCTTGTTTGGGTTAACATGCAATAGCTGATCATGCATGCGTTCATAACCTGTGATAAACCATCTTTTTCAGTTTATAGTTGGAATTGTAGCTGAACGTAATGATCTTTGGGTCCATACCAGATCCTAGTAGAATTTAAATCTGAAAGATGTAACAAGACATTATTCATTGGTTTAGAAATTTTCACCGAAATCCGAATCAATCCTTGATATTTCATTAACATTATCACCTCATTTCCTGTTTCCGCAGGATTTTATTCAGTCCAACACGACACTTGAGAGTCACTCGCTGCTTTAAACTTTCATCTTCACTCCTCGCATAACGATATTGATGCGCTAAGTAAAAACTCAGCAACTAGATGTCTTTGCTATTTTATACCTGGTTAATCGTCTGTGGTATGTCGCTATTGGCGTTTGAAGGTAAAATATTTTACTATCTCGTTGAAGATCCTGCGAATTGCATCCACTTTTATTTAAGCGGCTTAATTCAAGGTGGTTTTCCACGAGGCAAATTTTTCGCTTTTAAATTTTTTTCTTAATGTGGATTCGCTTCGGAGACTTCCCACATGTAATCCAAAAAAATTAAGCGAAAAATTTCATTAGATAAAATTCCACCTCGACCAACTTTCTTTTTATCAAGGACGTTAAATTCAAACTGTTAGTTATGCAACCTTTAAACTGATAACCAAGGTCGAAAACTATGATACCTGCTTCTACACGAGCATTCTAATCACAAAATTGTAATGTACTGTAGTGATCATATCCAGTTGGCTTTCCAATAACGATGTTTAAACTTTTCTTCGAAGGGACTTTTTCATAATCCTCAATAAAAACTAAGTTTAGTAATTATCTGAGTTGCTCAACGTCTCAATCAAGGTAACAAATCTTTTGAAGACGTTTTGCAATGCACGCCAGGGCCGTGCAGCGATAATGGCAAACAGCCATATACATGTGGTTTCGATTTTCACTGACGGATAACTTTTATCCTTCTCCAAATATCAAAAACTGATAATAACATTTGAGGTATTCTTGCATGGTAAATTCTGGAGAAGAGCAAAGCAGCATGCTGATTTACCCACAATCCTTTGCAGGCATTATACATAGGATGAAAAAATGCACGTAAGGACATAAACGTTTTTAGACAGGACTTCCGGCGTAATATCTCGGGTTTTGTTTGTTATTCATCAAACAAATCACCATGTGTTTTTATTCCTAACAGCGACAGAAAGTATAAGGCGAATGCAAGTGTCAAAACAGTAGAACAATAAACATTTCAGCTTGCCTGTAATAGCCAATAAAACCATTTCAGACCATGTGATTTGAAATGGGTTAATTTGCTATATATACACGCTGAAACGGCTTGTTATTACTGCTGGGTCGGATATATAGACATGCCCGACAACATAAAGCGTTAGAGCCTCGATTTCGTATTATACATTTTTCAATTGCAGTTGCTTCCATTGTCTTAATCAACCGATGTCACTTAGAATAATGCAACCAAATAATTCTTCAAGGACTGTAGTTTTTAAACTTTCTTACTAGTTTAGGTTGCATGCTTCGATTAATTTTGATTTGATTTCGTGCATAATAAAGTTTGCGTCGTGGAGAGCAGATTTAATGCAGGCAAATACAGACTTATCTGTAAGTCAATAATCTCGTAAATATATAAATGATTATCTCAAAGTTTATCATTTCAATATAATCGGCATGTGAGGTGCGTTTTTCTTACCATATTTCTCACTTTTAGATTGTCGAGGTTTTTTTATGCGGCAAAGTAGTGCGTCTAGAAAGTGTATAACTAGAAGGAATGGTCTGATATATAATTATCCTGATCATGCACTTCCTTACTGGGTTATAATGACAGACAACTGCTTGGACGATAAAGCGCAGTTTCGTTACAACGATACAGAAATATTGTGGCATATCGAGTCTGGGGGAGCGTTGCATTTTTCTTCGTCTAGCTCATATAGGAATCGTTTTTCGATATATGTGGCAATATCAACAAGAGCAAAGAACACTCAGATCAAAAGTTTACAAAATTTTAAACAAACAGACGCTGGATCATTATATTTCTACAATGACGGGAGATGTGGTGAGCCTTCTGGAAGTTATGTGTCAAGAAGAACATATTGCGACAGATCTGGCCAGAAATTTACATTTGGTAAGTAACTAATTATAAACGTGTTGCTTCCGAGTTTATATGAAGGGTATATGTCCTGCATGTATAGTTAACATTGTCTTTGCGAGATGACGTAATTTACTGTTATTATGTTTAGTCATTGGTAATTCGATTCATGCAGTTTGTGTGATCAAGAAACAACACGGAAAATTATTCGTATATTTTTCTGTAAAACTCCATTTCAGGTTCAGTGACACAGTTCGGTGACAAAATGAAAGATGTTCATTGTTCCCCAAAACAACGTATGGTGATCCACAAAGCATATTATGGCAACTTTAACAATACCGGTACATTTGAGAGCAGAGCCTACAGTGATGCACAATGCACTGCAGTGACAAGTTGTAGGTTGAAAACTCTTTGTGGTGGAAAGAAATCTTGTGAACTGATCGTTGACAATAATTTATTATTGCCACACCTCTGTTCTAACACAAGGAAAGAACTTTATACTGAGTACACTTGTGTGGATAACTATACAAGCCCCATAACAACGACAGGTAAAGTGCAGAATTCACTACCATCTGATTTACTTGTTATACCTATGAATAAATCAACTATTACTGGAGTTTTTTACTTCTAGTTGCAGAATTTAGTAATTTATCAACAAGACAAATCCGGCGTGCCGCGCACGTGCCAGTCTGCAATATAAAGCTTCTGAACAATACAGTTCATACTCATTTAGATGCCTTGCGAACCTAAATGTTGTTCGATCGCGACAATCAGAAGCACGTCGTACTTTAAAACTATAGAAGTTCAATTGTTTAAAAATGTAAATAAACCGCATGATACGTTAAATTTGCCAACATTGCACGCCTATATATTTAATCTTTTTCATATTTTTCAACATTTTGCAACCAGACGTTCCTATATATTTTAAACAACATTTTCCAGCTCAGAACCGATAAATTTTCGTAGACCAGCATTTAGTTTAATAACGAAATGGACCAACAATCATTTCCCCCATTTCCGATAATGCTACTGGCTCTTACAACTTATCTCGCGAAAAAGTTTTTTGGATTTTATAAATAATTTTGATAAATCAATACTCGCGTATGTTTGACATCATCTTTTAACTCAATGTAAATAATCCTTCCGCTTGCTGTTATGTTACGGGTAGGTCGCTCAAAAGGAGCGAATAATACTCGAGGTTTCACATCATTGTCCACGATTATTGTTACGTTCGATTCACTCAAGTTTAACGTTGAAATTCTCCGAAAAAACCGTTTTGTTTTCGGGATGTGACATAATAAATAAATTCTGTAATTTATTCGTCTATATTCAGGACTTCAAATTAGATTATCAAGCGGCTACAGAGGCTACCTCTACATACACGAAAAAACATGGGTGATAGTATCTGAAAAAAATTTGGATGAAAACAGTGAGAGGTGGATATGTCAACATTTTGGATTTCAAGACCGTGGCAACCATGGAAATATTTTTGCAAGAGCTCCTGATGGGTTGCGCATCGTAGCTGGTGACTTGGTTTGTTATAACACTCAGTATGGAGGAACATCATGTTGTGCTGATCTTCAACCTAAAACAGCGACATC
The DNA here is from genome assembly GCF_004324835.1 of Dendronephthya gigantea. Taxonomy (NCBI): domain Eukaryota; kingdom Metazoa; phylum Cnidaria; class Anthozoa; order Malacalcyonacea; family Nephtheidae; genus Dendronephthya; species Dendronephthya gigantea. The sequence goes on from NW_021163029.1 coordinate 1,380,924, forward strand.
AGCTGATAAAATACCATATGTTGAATGTGAGTATTTCCAATTGTTGGGATTGACATGTTTTATTACACCCAAGATGCCTGCCTAAAAATCTACTCATGGTTTCTTGCTGATAATCCGGCACGTAATTTGGAAAAAATTATTTAGATTTTCCCGTCATATGCGAACGTACCCAGGGTCATCTCGATATCCGTGATTAATATAATTAACTTTGCATCGGCAGAATACACTGCTCAAATTTGCGTGATAATATAAATTTGCATTTTGAACGGAGGAGCAATAATTTGACGATATCTTCATGTCTTTTTGAGGGCTAAGCCCCTCCACTGGCTCCAGATTTACTTCTCGGAGTTATATCCATGCACCCTATTTTCTCCCTCAGACAACACCCTTTGCTACCCTTCGGTTATTGAAGCATATTATTGATTCTTATCATTTATTTATCTGCAGGTAAGATTTGTGACAATCAGTTATTACACGACCAGGGGAATTTTCCTGATAATATATTTGGTGGCAGTGGAGGTAATAGTTTTCACGAAGCAAGGTTTACTAAAGGTGGCTGGTGTTCCTCGACTTCTGGCTCATATCTCACCATCGAACTTCAAAAAGAATATCACATAACACGAGTTGTAGTCATGGGTGATAAAGATCAGACAAAGTGGAGTGGGCCATATTCATTGAAATACAGCCATGATAGAAGTTTGGTGGATGGTAGTCGTGCAGTACAGGTAGTTAAAGCAATACAACGATGATACTGAACATGATATATATCAGAGTCAAAATTCTTTTTTCCGCAACTCGTTTATTGCAGGTTTTCACTTCACATGATATGGCTCCGCCAAACCTGCAAACATTGTTTCTTGTTTTATAGGCATTTTATCATTTTATATTCAATTTTTATGTAAGATTTCAGGAAACACGAATGGTTACCAAGCATCGACTACAGACGTTGATATTTATAATGTGAGATTCGTAAAAATATCAACTGATGACACAGACTTCTGTCTTAGAATAGAAATGTGTGGAGTGGGTAAGTATATATATTTCTCTGCTTATTTTAGATGAAGCTACTCTCGTATTCTATCACAAAAAGTTTAATAAAGGATTTAAAAATATATATCAGATGTGCAGTGGAAATTATAGAATTACATCCGAAGTGTTCTTTTTCATTCGATTTTAGTTCAAAGTCCAGCTTCGGTGTACGATGTTCGAATTAATCCTTCCAAGAATTCAGCACTAGTGACTTGGAAATTACCAACTTCCTCCAGCTCAAGTTATATAAAAAATCTCAAAATATATTTGGACATGAGTTATCTCCTATCCGTTCCACGAGGAAATGAGTATAATATCAGTAATCTTCAGCCATATACTGAGTATCAAGTTGGAATTGAAGCCGAAGACAGTTACGGTGGGAGGAGCAGAGCAGTATACAAAACATTTAGGACAAAAGAAGCAGGTAATTATAAACATAGCAGAATACGCCAATTCAAAAACGCAATAGTTTTTATTTTTTTTATTTATTTAGGTATTATTTAGGTTTAAAGAAACCGGACACGAGTTTGGGGGTGCTATATATTTTGCATATGTTTTGCACGTTCAAAGCCACTAGCAAAATTTTATAAGTTGCGCGGGGCTTTGATTATAGAGTCTGCGTGCAGGGGCGTCGCGTGCGTGACGAGGGGAGGGGGGTTAGGTTTTATCCTAAACCTAACTTTAATCCTAAGTTTAAAAATACTGAACATATACGTAAATAATTCCTTGCTAGGTTTACGGCATGTAATAATAGACCTTTCTCTTAATGATGTCTTAGAAATTTACCAAACAAACTTTGCGTGACACAGGCCTATATTGATACCTCTGTTTCAGCACCCAGTGGACGCCCTTATAATGTTAAACTTACAACCCGTAGTGAAACCTCATTAAATATAACCTGAACGGCTCCTCATAAAAGAACATGGAATGCTAAAAAGCTGACTGGATATAAAGTTTGCCATTATATTCATGAAAATAAAGATAGTCTGACATGCATTTTCATCACCACGACATCCGCCACCAAGGCATCGTCATATACTATAAATAGACTTCAACCTTCTACTAAGTACTTCGTGACAGTCTCGGCTGCTACAGTTGGCGGTGTTGGCCCGAAAAGTACAGCAGTCAGCGGAATAACAGATGGAGGTAAAAGACCAATCAAAGAAATTTGAACTTTTCAAAATTTGAGATTTTCCGCACAAAGTAAGCAGATTTGCCAAAACTGAGGATTTAGAATTTTTTTTTAAATTGTTTTTTTCGGCGGACAAGATTAGACATCTTTTTCAGAAAAAACCCGATCGAGTCAACGTTTTGCGAGATACGACATTGGGTGTCCGAATTTCGGAACCCCCTATAATCTGTAAGCAAAATATAGTATCCGAACTTCGGAAACTATAACCCCTATATGAAGATATATAGGGGTGTCCGAATTTTGGAAACCCCTATATTTGTAAACAATTAAGATAATTATATAGGATGTATTGAATAACTGAATTGCAGGAGTGTAAACTTTTTTATCTGTCTATGAGAAATATAAATAACTGATAGGTAAATTACAGGAATCTTCGTCCAGTAGTTGGGCAAACTCGACAGTTTGAAAATGTAGTTAATACACACTCTTCTGTAGCAATGTTGCCCTGTGGTTGAATAACTTTATATGTTATACCTTACCATCAACTGTGACATCCAATTACATCACACATTTTGTCATTTACCTAAACGGTACAGACATCAATAGAATATCGCGCGCAAATTATGCAAATCAATACATTCTCCGAGACCTCAAGCCCTACACCAATTATGTTGTTGGGATAAAAACACAGCATGGTGTTTTAATAAACACTCAGCCGATAGTTTACCAACACTTCAAGACCACAGAAGCTGGTAGGTATGTGGCATTTTATACCAAATAAGAGATCATTTTCTTAATTTAAATAAGGATTCATTTAACTCAATGTTTTCAATCATAGTTCCAAGCGGACCTCCACGAAATGTTACAATTGAATCTCGTAGTGAGAATTCACTGCAAATTTCTTGGAAAGCTCCTGATAAAATGTTTTGGAATGGCGAACTGACGGGTTACCATATTTGCTATTCTACGAAAGAAAAAGATAAACGGCCGAAATGTTGAACATGAAAAGTTTGTCAAACCTGTTGTACACAATCCCTAACCTTCAACCATTAACCAAATACTTTGTAACAGTCTCAGGCGGTACCAGAGTTGGTTATGGAAACAAGAGCCTTGAAATTAACGCAATGACCAATGCAGGTGAAGACGAAAACTCTCGAGAAATTTAAGAAAATCATTGTTGAAGAACAGACATTATAATATTGTTTTCACTATTTTTGCCGGCGATGCAAAATGCTCCTTTCTATTGTATTTATATATAGAGCCTGTGAGTTTTGTTGTGATGTCCCACTTAGATCTTAAGTTAACCATATCCAAACCAGCGTCGAATATACGGTATGTATAAAGATTTTTACCGTCGAATATACGGTATGTATAAAGACTGTCTAACTTTATTTTAAGCAAAGCGTTTTTATCAGTTTCTGACGTACTTAACTTCATTGAAAACATGCTGCCTTTATTTTTATGCGTTATGATAATTGTATCGTCAAAAATTCATGCTGACCAATGCTTTCTTATGCTTGGTGATAAAGAAGAATACAGGATATTTTAATATATACTATAAATATTATAATATATATTTTCTTTAATATTTAGAGAAGTAATGGTTATCGCAAACATCAACTAAAAATATCGAAACAAACAAACTCGGGCCTTATCGGAAAAACTCCCAAGATCCTTATGTCGCTGCTTATTTAAAAGCTGAGGATCTTCCTTTATTGTTCGTGATCGGCGATGGCAAAAAATATAATTTTAAAACAGAGAAATACTTCAACCAACCTTTGACAACCAATTCAAGTTATATCGTGTTTCTCAGATACTTTGAAAATAAGGTAAGTGAGTTAAAGATTGGAGCTTTTCGATCAGATCATATATATGATATTTTGATCTATATATAAATCAAAATTATTGTCATTGAGATTATTTGAATGACTTGTTTTCAAAATTATGATAAATCATGTGTTACACTTTTTTGGATAGGATTCGTATTACTCAACAGACTGGAGCAGCAGTTTTAAAACTATGGGAAAAACCGCTGGTTAATATATATATTGTTTATAAACTTATCACTTTCGAGTCATATGCATGATCAAATGATTATGATACGGTTTAATTTCAAGCTATCAGTTCTTCGGCAGGAATTTGACAGTGGATACATTTTTCTCAACTTCTGGCTTGAATTTTAGTTGTAAGTGTATGATTTCCACTCGAATTTAAGAACCTTAAACCCTTCAGAAATTATCCCCCACCGAGCGAAGTGCCAAAAATCGAATCTGATTTACCCTCAGCCATTTCGAATGTGTTCAGTGCACGACTTTATCAATGATATTCAAGACATGCAGATCCATGGCAAATTGAATGATCTTGTTTTGTAGATGGCTTGAAGAGGAAAAAATCTCAAAATTCTACTGAGGATGAAACACGGGTTGAACTTGTCATACCGCTGGTTATTTTGGCTTTATGTTTTCTGATTTTACTGGGTGTTGTTGTTTATCAACGTCGTCTGATTCAAAATAACAACAGAAAAGCGAACCAAGGCCATGAAACCTCTGAACAAACAACCCAGATGACAGACTTGAAACGGTAGGTACTATTGAGTTTTTACTATCGAATGTATCAAAAGCTAACATTTTATGGGCATAATTTTGTATGTTCGATTCTAAAACGTAGGTCCGGAAAGGGGCAATTAAGTATGGTCAAGAACCAGATACGCTTATAAATGATGAGAGAGTATACGAGACTACAGATGATGTTATTGAAGAAATTGAGCGAAATGAGGGTGTACGTGGAACAGAATTTAAAGGACAGGAATCATCGGATTACATGTCGTTGAATGACAACAAAGAACCAGCAAACGTTTACCAGGCATTGCAACTCTCAACCAGCGATGATGTCCGGTACCATATTAAGGAGGATGGTCAATCAATGGAATGTCAAAATCCTTCCTTCTATTGAAGATTTCAAATGGTGATCGATTTTTGGCCGGTCATGAACGAAGGGGGGGTTTTTAAACGAATATAATCGATACAATGTTTATTTCAGTACTAATCATATAATGCATGTCGGTTGAGGAAAGCTTACAAAAATCAGGTTTTCTTCTTGTCAGTAAAATCAATTTAACATTCAGTAAAACATTTGAAGCTGTACAATTGTTTATTAAAACGTGCAATGTAAAGAGAAAGGGCGCAAATCTGTCTTGAAAAGTGTAAACTGCACAAAGTTGTAGTTGTACTTTTCCTAACAAAACGTTTTATTATGCCAAAAAATAGGAGAAAGACATGCCCCTTCCAAGGATTTCCGCCCCTGGTGAAGAGGCTCAATTCTGATATCGATGTTGAAAAAGATATGCCGAATGACTTAGACTGTAGATATGCACGATATATTCCTCCGACCAATCATATTGTGTAGTCAAGCTTTCAGGTGACCCACCAATACCAGAATTCTCGAGTTTCCTCAACAGCAGATTGTGTGGAACTTTGTCAAAGGCTTTTGATAAATCTAGATAAATAGCATCAACTTCTTTACCACTCGCGACATGCTCCAGAATGTCGCGAGTCGTTCTTCATGATACACTTCTAACAGTTGGGTTGTTGTTGATTTTTCCTTCATGAAACCGTGTTGCACGAGAGTTCATGATCATCATCCTGCATAAAAATGCTTATGTTAATAATTCATATACGTAGTATTTTTACTACACTCATTCGTGGGGCCCAACAGAGTGCTTTGGCATTCAAATTCTAACCGTTAAATTCTCATTAGCCATTTCACTGCTTTCTGTTTTTTAAAGATACGCAGCATGTTGAGCGAACTTCCACGTGTTTTTCATTCACTCCGCCACAGAATTGATGAACAGTATGCTGCATTACAAGTGGTAAGAGTCAGGTATTCAACTGTTGGCATGCCAAGGTCGGGATGCGCATTTTCAAGCCATATGCACGCTTGGTTAAAACTGGCGTTGGTTGAGTCGAACCATATAACGAAACTCCTCCTTCAGGAACTTGATTGTGTCTGTAGTTTGCATGACCTTTGAGAGTTTCATTTGCATATTTTATTTTCAGTTTTTATGAGTTTGGTCACTGAAATGCGGACCCACCCATGACCCAGCCTCGTTCCCAGGCGCTTTAAATAAAATGAAATATAGGAACACTACAGGCTTTTACATAGACACAAGACGACGCAGAGATTCCATACACATTCCACGAGCAAGGACAAACAAAGGAAAACAACGACCAATTTATCAAGCTTTAATAGATTTTAATAACCTGGAACATGAACTAAAAAACAGTATTTCATTACCTAACTTTAAGAACCTATTGAAAAGACGGTGATCGAATATACCATTTGGCTATAGACTTTCTTTCTTCATTCCTTTCCATTATACCATTTTCTAATCCAATTTCCTCATTTTATTGCATTATATAGTATTATATTGTATTGCGAACATGTTACAGTATTGTATTGTTTGGCATAGTATGGGATGGTATCGTTCAGTATTGTATTGTATTGTGTTGTATATATGTGTTGCTGTAAATAATGCATGTTTACTTTTGAAATTATATAACATATAGATGCAGGACCCCACTGAAAAACACTTCGGTGACGTGGTGTCCTGGTTAAATATGAAACTAATAATAATAATAATAATAATAATAATAATAATAATATCTGCAAACATCTTGCCAGGGCATCAAAATACCACAAAGATTGCTGGACCCTGAGTTTGTGGCCTGGATCACCTGCTGTAAATCTGCCAAATGAAGGTTAGCAATTTAGAAACATATCTTGTGTGAAGTAGAAATGATTTTTACGAAATAACATTTTTTACAACTAGACACCATCAACGATGCGACCAGGCCACAAGGGGTTCCAAATTTTATGAGCGAAGACGTGGGTCTGAGCTTGGATCCCTCAAAGAGGTGATTAAAAACATCATGGTAGGTACTTATACCTGAACAGTTCGTGCAAACGAGACTGAGGTCGTATCTTTTTTCCTACAGACTGTTGTCTCAATGCCAACCAATAATATTGTGTGAACCTGCAGCAAAATTGTACACAGGGCTTGACCGGACATTGGATCCGTCGTTCACTGAAGATCGTATGTCACGCGGTAATAATCTACAGTACGTTGCAATTTTGTCTTGGGCCAAATTTCCGCGATTTGATTCTGCTCACATGATCAATATGATCAACTTCTGTAAGATTGCGTACTAAGGAACGTATAAGAGGTCTAGGGACTAGAATGGGATATTGCATGGCTGGTGTTAGCTGGAACATGGGAACGAGGATGGATCCTACCTAACCCAATCGCACACGCATGCCATACGCGAAAACCCGGGAACGAGGTTGGGACAATTAAATGGGATCAATAATTGAAACTGAATTGAAAGCGAAAGAGGGTGGCGTACTTGTAAAACTTGCTTGCAATCGTGCATTTTTGTGATCTACAATTTACGAATCAAATAATCTTGGTAGGTATTTGCAAGTGAAATATTTATATTAATTGTAAATGTACTGCGAATTATAATTTAATGATAATGTTTAGTCCTGCTTTGTGCATCGGGGTTCGCAAATTCGAAAATTGTTTTCACTAGGCTAAATTGTTTGATCGAACAGGAATTTTCGCTAGATTTTCTTTTCTATGGTGACCGGTCAATTTATCGGGGCAAAGGGGATCCGCTACGATCGAATTCGCACATTTGACAAGAAAATCGGACGAAAAATTTCGTGCGATCGAAAATTTTCGCCTTGTGTCGTAATGGAAAAAGGCCCTTCTGAAAAACTTTCGTGTTTATCGGATTTTTTTAGACACAGACTCTAGTTCATATTTATTTATACCATAGTGAAATGATGTATGAGATAAGCAGATTGTTTGTCGTATTTCAAAAAATATAAGAGTTCAAAATGTAAACAAAGCGCCGGTTAGTTTACATTATAGGACCGCAGTAGTATTATTATTATGGCTAAATCCATCCCTTTTATGCGCATATAATAATGAATGTATAATTTTTTAATGAGGTAAAATTATTCAAAGGTGATCATCTTAATTATTAATAGATATTTTATAATTACTTCATTTTCCGATGGCAAAACAACGAGACTTTTCCGACCCTGCGCCATTTTGTTTCGCGATGGCAAAAACGAGCAAAGCGCTAATTTTAGATGTTTTGAGTGAAAGTAATGTAGAATTAAGTATGAGCACTTTGAAATTTTATTTGAAAGTAAAAAGAATTGCGACCTTTGAATTTTGGTAGAATCATGGCCTATTTGGCTTTAGTTTATAAAGTAAAGGATATTTGTGACCGTGAAACATTTTGTGAAGCTGTTCGAATAACTGTTGATGATTTTAGACACGTTAATTTGGCAAGCTACGAAATTAAACTGTCCTGGTTTCAACGGGTGATATTGTACCGTGGCTAAAAAGTGGCGAGATAGTTTGAATGTCCATTTATTCTTATAAATTATGTGCATTAATGGTGGTTTTTAAATAATTACATTTTGCATTTTACATTTTGCTTTCTAAACATAGCCATAGCCTTCCACCTTTGGACAATGGTGGTAGTCTTGAAATGACCAGTGCATGGTTGCCACAGGTTTCTTTCCGTATCAAACCGTCCAATAGCACTCTTGTCTTGGAACAACCATAATCTTCGAGGTTCACGGAAGGGATGCCAAGATTATTCAGGACATTTTTCTCCCATTGCTCCCATTCAGTGTAGGCAATTGCAGAATATCAGTTCCGCCGTAGACTGTCATAAATGTCTTTGATGATCTTTTCGAGCATCGATAGGGGGTAGAAAGACATCCCGATGAGACACTCTTTTCTTTTGCCGTCAGTTCACTCTAGCAGAGACCGTAGACCAATGTCGAAAAAGAAGGAGTTTGCCGAGACCTCGCCAACTATGAACACACCCAGCTCCTTACAAAAAAATTTCGTTGATAAGATATTCATCCATATCAATGATTGCAAACGAGATTTGTTAGAGACATTTTGTCGATTGAAAATTTTAAAAAGGTTCGGCAAACTACGAAAGCAAACTGTCCTGGTTTCAGCGGGTGATGACTGTGGTTAGAAAACTGCGAGATAGCTTGAATGTATATAATCAGTTAAAGGTCGTTAATTATACCTAATGGCTGAACACATTGTTATCTTCTGACTTTGTCCGAACGCTTTAATGCTAGAAACGTCAAATGCTATCTTTTTGCGGTCTGTTCAACGGGTGATACTGTGGTTAGAAAGCTGCGAAATAGCTTGAATATATATAATTAATAAAAAGTCGTTAATTAACCTAATGACTATAAACACACTGACATTGTCATCTTCCGACTTTGTCCGAACGCGTTTTTGCTCGAAGCGTCAAATGCTATCTTTTTGCCTAAAAATGTCTCCGTGAATTCGATACATAAATTGCTTAAGCAGGGCAGAATGTATTCATTTTGTTTTAGACTACTATGGACCCTAGACTTAAGGCTTGCTTTTGCTTGCAGATATCTGGACCATCTGGGTCGGGCAAAACAGTGTGGCGGCTAATAAGTTTCTTGAAAATATAGAAAATAGTTACGGAATGCGTACATGTGGGTAGCCTGTATAACATTATTAACTGCGATAAAGTTGCTATAGTGGCGAGTAAATATCAACTGATGCAATAATTATAAAAATATTATTTTCTAGTCTTATGTTCTAATGCCATAGTGGTTGAATACAGTTATAACGAAGTCGATTTATCACACAATCTATATATTATAATTTTTTATTGTATTAAATACATTTTACGACAGATCAAAACATATATAAAAGCATTTTTACAAGAGATAGGAAATGGAATTTTTTTAAGCAGAATAGGTGAACGAACAAAAGAGAGAGTAAGGTTCCGGGATGGTGGCACACATCGTCTGATAACATAAAGCTTGGTTTAGAAGGAGAAAAAGAAGGTTTCAGACTTTTTCAAATTATTTCGTTTTGATGTCCCTTGATTATCAGCATGTCTTTGTTACATAAAAGATTGGTTATTTTGTTGATAAATCAATGTTATAGTTATGTTAATACTCAATAAAGGTTAAACGTTATTGTTCCAGTAAGATTATACCAATTGTTTGCCAAAGTTTATTGACATGCAATACGTTTCACTATTATAACTGAAGATAGTATGATTTCATTGATCCAGTAGGAAGGTACAGGTGGTTTGCAATGTTGATTACAGATAACTTATCAGCATCAATTATAGCGGATATATAATAGCACCAGTTCTTAGGTCGAAAAAAACTGCGTGGCTTTTTCCAAGTTTAAATTTATCAGTTGACAATAATTATCACTGTAGTAATCAGTCCGACAATCAGTCAACATTGAATGCCATCATTGAGGATTAAACTACTTGATCTGCCAGATCATTTTACAGTCACATATAACAAAGAGTCCAAAATTGTTTCAAACATTTCAGCATAACAATTTTGAAGGAGTCATCTACGTATCTGAACAATATTATAAAGATTTTTGTTCAGTTGAAATGCACTTGTGTAATAAGTTTTGTTTTTTAAAAAAATATGTTTTGTTAGTTATGTTCAAATAAAAGCTTCTTTTTAAATTCCAAAGCGTTTGGTTTAATAGCTGCATGTCCACAAGCAAGAAATTGACAGGTGAAATATTGCATTATAATTTATAAAACAGGGCAACTTGTTACTACCATTTGCCGAATAAAGTAATGTTTTATTTATTTTCTATATTAGTGTAACTTTGTAGTTGTAGAATCGACGCTCACCGATCACCGCTTTTACAGGGACCGCGGAGCAGGGTGGCCGGCTCGCTGGGCTTTAGCCCCACCAATAATTTTTCCATAATTAGCTTTTAATCTCGAATATTTTTTAGTTCGCTCAAATTCACAAGGGATATTTTTAGCAATTTGTATTTTTTGCTTACAAGTATATCCAGTGTATCTTATCCTGAATGCTATTGTAACTTTTACTTCTTCAACGTATATTTTAATAACCAATTCAAAGAAATGAGTATTCTAATTCCAACGATATCTGTCGTAATAAATCCGCCATGTTTACAAATGGATTGAAATTAGTTATGTTCAGTACATATGTTTGGCAAAAATAAAAAAATAGAGACAGAAACGACAAGCACTTCACCATTAAAACAGCGTGGTTATCAAAATATTTGACATCATAACCAAAGCATGGTTATATTGTTATAACCAAATTACCAAAGCATGGTTATATTAATGTTTGTATATGAGCATGAAACATGCTTGCAACTTTACATAGGAAAAGCACTTGTCCATTAAAACAGCGTGGTTATATCAAAGTCAAAATATTTGACATCATAAGTCATAACCAAAGCATGGTTATATTGTTTAATGTTTGTATATGAGCATGAAACATGCTTGCAACTTTGCATAGGAAAAGCATTTGACCATTAAAACAGCGTGGTTATATCAATGTCAAAATATTTGACATCATAAGCAAAGCATGGTTTTATTGTTTAATGTTTGTATATGAGCACCAAACATGCTGGAAATTTACAGAGTATCTACTATTTCCCAATAATTCTTAAATTGAGAGGCATTTGCGGCCATTTCAGAGGCCTATATGTAAATTTCAAAATTTTCCCTGACAGCTGCGCGGTTCCGAGCCCCAGCAATACGAAAAACGCTCCGCGGTCCCTGTTTTTCGTCTTTAAATTACTCACCTTCGCTTTAAAATTTGACAAACGTATTAACGTGACTTCGGTTGCTTCCGTTCTTCGAAAACAACGAAATTTTCCGGTAGAAGGACCATTGGCAATCGTAAAACGAACGTACCGTTTATCATCTTTCGTATATCCGACGATTGCCGAAGATGTGGCACCCAAAACACACACACACATCCGGACACTTTTTCGACTACATAGTGGTTAGCCGCGCATGCGCAGGCTACCCACAATAAAATGATTGACGGAAAAGTTGATCAAATCCTGTATTTTTACGGAGAGTAAAATACAATTCTTCTAAGGTTTTCCAAGCATGCATGACTGCATGATCCGTCATATCATACAGTAATGGTAATTAAATGGTCTTCAAAACGAGCTACTCGATAACCTAGAATGGCAAACTTATTTACAAAAGGCAGTCATCATAGATCAATATATTGGTCATATTTTTGCAGCAAGCTTTGTGATAATAAAGGCAAATTTTCCCACCTATGCTCCCTCAATTGCCACTAGTGGTGGTGTTCAGAGTCCAAGGGATCTCATCAAACCGACAAAAAGAAGAGATTTTCCAAAACTCAAGACATTTCACCATGCTCTACATACATTAAACTATGAATACACTGTTATTTTTAGGGAGTTATTTTAACACCAAAAAAGGGGTAAAAAAAAAAGGTTCAAAATGAGTAGCTTTTTGGAGTAACAAATAACTCCACTTCTGGTGTTATAATTTAACACCGCTTTTGGAGTTAATTTAACTCCAATTCTGGACTTAAAACATAACTCCATTTTTGGAGTTAAACACATTTAACACCGTTTTAGGTGTTAGGCCGGTTTTCTACTATATAGGTAAATTACTTCGATCGAAGGAAATTTTTCGCTTGATTTTCTTTTCAATTGTGATCTATCCAGTAAATCTGCCTCGGTTTAATTTCACAATTGAAAAGATAAATAAATTGAGCGAAATATTCCGTTCCATCGAAGATTTCTACCTATAATACAGATCGAGTCAACAAACAATGCAGCACAAATATCGTTATTATATTATTATAATATTGAATACATGAGATCAATTACATTTCTGTTTGAGTACAGCAAGTCAACTACGCATTAAAGGAATTGCTTCTATAGTATAGCTCTTTAATACTTTTTATTTACACTTTAACACACATGCACATTTGCAAAAAATTTAGAAAATGTTTTTAAGTGGAGTACCATGCATGCCTAAAACATAATGGTATAGTCATTAAGACACTGGTTGTTCAGTTCTACTAGAGTTCTACTAAGCTAAGACTCACTTTACCAAGATGATGACCTGGCTGTATAAGCAATACTGATCCACGTTTCTTCTTTTACAATTTTCCTCGTAGTAAAATTTTCGGAGGTTTCCTGTTGTGCCAATTGCACGAAACGAGTCTTCAATCTACGAACAAATAGAAAAATTGCATGTATTTGAGTGTAAATTCGAGTAGTGTGCTTTGTATGCATATAACAGAGCACATTGTTCAACAGACCTTCAAAATCTATATGTTCTATGTGATCCACAATGCAAACATACTCAAACAAATAAGCAGAAACATGTGAGTATAAGGAAGGAATAATTTCAAGTAACTTAGGCTTAGCTAATATAAAAAGAATAAGAAAAAAATTCCACATACCTAGATTTACTGCATCATGGTAAGTTGCTTCGTCCATTGAGAATTGAACAGTTATTTTGGGGTTGTTTTCAACATCGTTTCGCTAGGTTAGGGCCTGGTTAGGGCTTTCTTGTATTGAAATTTGTGTTTGAGTTTCCCATTGGCATTGCTTCTTCTACCCTCTACCGGGCATTGTGGACTTCTGTTCTTCTACTGCTTCTAAAAAGATACGAATTCGAATTGTTATAGACCATTAAAATATCCCAGGAACTTTAAGGTAAATATCGGAGGCTCGCGATATCATGTATTCATGCTGATCAGAAACAAAAAAATACTTCGCCGTCAGTTTTGCGACTGAAAAACTCTTTTGGCAACAGCCCCACAGAAAAAATAAATCGACCGCATAAAAAATTATAGAAACAACTATTTGAAAAACATTTTAGAATCAAACTATAAGAATCTTGCAATAAATTTGTCTGTTTCTGCAGGCCAAGTTAACACAATAAAAAGGCGGGAAGACTAAATGCAAGAAAAACTTCAAATATTTACCTTAAAAAAGCTCGCACTAGTCGCCAAATCCAGCTTTTCGCATCCAAAATCGCAAGTCTTCTACCAAGTTTACAATTTTCGAATGAAAAGTACCGAGAAAGAGAACTTTTTACGGAGCAAGCGAGGGCTTCGTGTGTACTTTGCAAATATTTCGCCAAGAAAGACCCGGCCACTGAGCTGTATAAAGACCTGAAGTCTTAGCATAGGTATCCCTGGCAATTCAACCCACATCATGAGGTTTTCTTTTTCTTCATTAGTTGACTCAGTTTGTCTTGATTTTAAAATCAACTGTCAAAATTTAAAATGAAAGTTAATGTTAGGATACTATCAGTAATGTTTTTTGCTTTATTAATTTATGAACATATTCTGTGGTACCTAACAAACACTTATTTCTTCAGTTTAATTAATCTTTGATTTGATGTTGTTGGTGATTTGTATAAATGTTATTGAGGTCTCCAAGTGGGAATATGGAAAAGACATATAAATTAATTATTTTTCATACATGAAAATTTAACTTTCATGAGCCCTAAAGAATATTAATTCAAAAGGTCAAATTTTTTAAAATTGATTTCTGATTAAAACCTGCCTTGCAATACATATTGTGTATAATTATAGCTCTAAATTATCTGCACAGTTTAATGCTTGATTCACATGATCTGCACTGTTCAATGCATGGTTCTTGACAGATAATATTAACACAAAATAGTTTTTTCAAAAAATTGTTTTTGTAGCCTTATGAATATATAGCTTCATAATCATATATAAAATGTTTAAGGGTCAGTTTTGAGAGATGTATTACTTAAAATTTTGTAGCATAAAAGACCACATTTTATGGAAGACTGCAAATCACCAAGCTTTTAAATGCCACTTAACTCTCACATATATATGTTATCCAAAAATGCACCAATCAATGTTTATAGCACTTCTTGGTTGTGTAAATAGCTAATGTGCATTTGAGCATTACACTCAAATATTGACCACCTTTCAGACAATTATTAAAAAGAACCAGGAATGGATATTACAATGTCCCATATTACCTGGTTATTTTAAGGTGATCCTGAATATAAAAATAAAGAAGATTCATGGCAAAATAATTAACAAAAAACAGGAAAATTTTTATTATTTGATTTATTATAAACTGAAATAAACAAGCATGCTTGGATTTCTTGCACATAAAGAGGTTAAAAATAGTTTTATTGAATAATTCATGAATAAATCATGTTTTAAAGTACCAAAAATAAACCTGGGGAATTCGCATTCCATAAATATATCAAATGAGCTCTTTTATATAGTTTGTTTGAAAATTTGATTTCGAAAAAACTTCAATTAAGGCCTTCCAGGCTAGAACTACAAGACCGTAAGTTATGATATTTTTAATGCGCTGAATACCTTATATAATAATGCGCTATACGATGTATAACGATCGGTTGTCAATGCTTTACTCCAGCCGATCGACCATGTATTTCGCTATTTAATGATTGATTCTATGACATTTATCGTTATAAACTTACCAGAACTATCCGAGGCAATCTTTCATCACGTATTCTGATGTAGTAAATGATTTCAATACAAGGTTTTGTTCAATTTCAATAAAAATTATCATTAACGCGATGTGCATCACCAATCTTCACTCCTTGTTTTCAAATCTCCATTATGAATATATAATGAGAGGAATTCAACTCCAAAAATGGAGTTAATTCCTCTAACCCCTCTAGATGGGATTATTTTTGCATACTAATCAACGTTCGAAGACCTCGTTACTCCACCGAGGAGTTAATATAACTCTAAAAGTGGTGTCAAAATAGCATCAAAATTTAACACCCCGAAAAATGAAATTTGGGGGTGTTAAAATAACTCCCTGAAAATAACAGTGTATATACACACTAAAATATATAATACAAATACAAATAAACCTGTTTTCCATGAATGCCGTTTTCAACGAATATGTCGTTTCAACAATCTTTGAAATTCATTTAGGGATTCTGCAGCTTGTCTGATATTAGTAGGTAGGCTGTTCCACAAGACCGCACCACTATAACTAAAGCTGTTTTTTTTTTATTATTACAAGTTTATATAGCGCTTATAACACATAGATCTAAGCGCTTTACAATCGTCAGTCTAAAAATTTACAATAAAAATATGACAAACTAAAATTATTTATATACATCTATAAATCATAAGCTATTTTAAACATGCGAGTCTTGAGTTCACTCTTAAATTCGGAAAAATCTGTGCATGCTCTGATAGAGGCAGGTAGTTTATTCCATAACCTAGGACTACTTGCATGAAAGGCTCTACCGCCATAGCTGTTAACATTAAATCTTGGTTCATTAAGTAAATTAGCTTTAGAGGATCTAAGGCATCTAGAAGGTTCGTAATGGCTGATCATCTCTGCAATGTATTGCGGAGCAAGTCCATTTAACGCTTTAAATGTCAATAAAATTATCTTATAGATAATCCGTTGCTCAACTGGCAGCCAGTGCAGTTGTATTAAAATAGGTGTAATGCGATTATACTTGTAAGATCCGGTTAACAGTCGTGCTGCTGAATTTAGAACGCGTTGTAACTTTCCAATCTGATCTTTAGGCAGACCATACAGCAGTGCATTCCCATTATCTAGTTTAATAGTCACAAAAGCGTGAATAAGCTGTTCGGTAGTATGGAAAGACAGGTATCTTCTAGCAGAAGATGTTCCGTAGGTGATAAAATGCTGACTTACATATCTCATTAATATGTATAGACATTGTAAGAAATTTATCAAATGTAACACCAATGTTACGAGCGTGGGTTGTTGGGATAATGATATCGGGGCCCACAGTCAACGAAGGGAATGCAGGCTCAGCCCGAAATTTGGAACTCAAAATAAGTAGTTCCGTCTTATCAGTGTTAAGCTTTAATTTATTCTCTGACATCCAGTTCATGATATCCACGAGGCAGGCTTCCACGCGCGATTTGACTTGCTCAAGGTCATTCTGATCTTTATAATTAAACGAGACATAAATTTGAATGTCATCAGCATACAAATGAAATTTCATGCCATGAGATCGTAAAATGTCTCCTATCGGTGAAGTATAGATCAGATATAGGATAGGACCTAAAACTGATCCCTGGGGGACACCGCAGAACACATCGTAACTGTCTGAGGTAGCGTCATTAACATAGACAGTCTGGGAACGACCAGATAGATATGACTTAAACCAGTTTAATGCTTCACCCTTGATACCAAATTTAGTAGACATTCGTTGAAGCAAGATCGCGTGATCCACCGTGTCGAATGCAGCCGATATATCCAATAGTAGCAGAATGACACCCGAGTTTCCGTCTATCTCACGTAAAATGTCACTCTGTACACGAATGAGTGCAGTTTCACAACTATGGAATTGCTTGTAGGCAGATTGATATAATTCTTCAAAGCCATTGCTACGAAGATAATGTAGTAGACGTAAAGCAATCACTTTTTTAGTCATTTTCGAGACAAACTTGAAGTTCGAAATCGGACGAAAATTGGAATATTCTTCGTAATCCGTGGCAGACTTTTTGAGAGTAGGGTATAGAGCGGCCTTCTTAAAAGACGATGGAACATGGCTAGTTTCCAAAGATGAATTAACAATATCCATAAGAATAGGTAAAATCGCATCAATGTTGGAAGAGAGTACCTTTGCTGGTATGGGATCTAGCAGACAGGATTTAAGTTTAGTTTTTTTCAGAATTTCAGATAGCTCCTCAATTGTTGTGTTGGTGAACTTGTCCAAACAGCAACTTAGCTTTGGATTATCCAGCCGCGAAAAAGACAAGGTGTTCCTTGACGATAGAATTTGCAATCCTTGCTTGATCTTGGAAATTTTATTATCAAAGAAATGTGCAAACTGGTTTGCTAACCTTGTGGAAGAACCAGATGCAGGATATAGCTTTTCGGGTTTCCTATGAAGGAGTCGATCAACAATCTGAAAAAGTCGTCTGCTACCAGCATCCTGGACAAGTGATGAATAATATTCCATTTTTGCTTCACTAATTGTGTTCTTTACCCGAATACACTGGTCAACATACGCCTTTCTATCAACTTCTAGGCCACTTTTACGCCATCTTCGTTCCTTGCATCGCCGTACTATTTTCTGATCTCTAATATCTTCATTATACCATGGGGCCATCGGTCGGATCGTTATGGTCTTTTTACGAAGTGGAGCATGGCTCTCCAGCAACGCTGATAATACCAAATCATATTGGTCACAACGTTCCTCAAGAGTAGATGCAGGTCTTGTATATAACTCCGAACTAAGAACGCTTTGACGAAACTTAGCTGTATCGATGTCTCCCAGCTTTCGATACGAAATATCCGACTTCATGTTACGAGGTTTAGCCAGCTCTACATTACAGTGCAGCGCAAAATGATCAGAAATAACAGCATCAAATACTTTAAGATTGTTAATGACAGTTTCACCTTTCCTGGTAATAATAAGATCAAGTGTATGACCACTATTGTGTGTGGGGAAATTCACATGTTGCTCAAGATTAAAAATCTGCAGAAGCTCCAAAAACTTGAGAGCATTGGACGACTTTCCTTCGTCTACATGACAATTAAAATCTCCTACCATTATAAGTTTTCCAGAAGCTAGAGAAATATGCTCCAGTAACGTTGTAAATTCTTCAAAAAATGCAGAATATGTCAGTTTGCATGTTTATAGATGATATAGGAGGACGGTAAATAACAACAATTCTGAAAGTAGACGAGTTTGCATTTAACAATAATTCCATCAATTCAAACGACTGGAAAGATCGTGATTTCAACTTCTTAATCTTGAGGTTTTGTTTGAAAAGTAAACCAGTACCGCCCCCACGAGCATACTCCCTTGGGCAATGAATAAATTTGTAACCTTTTGGGCAAATATCACGCGTGATATAATCGCTGGTTTCACCCGCTTTTAACCATGTTTCAGTGATAGCCAAAATGTCAACCTGCCTCTCAACAACATAATCCTTAATCAATAAGGACTTATTGTTGATTGACCTGGCATTAAGAACAGACAGGTGAAGTTTATTGGTATTCCGAGTCTGTGTCCGAGTCTTGTCTTCAAAACAAGACGTAGAAATTTTAATTTTGATCAGATTTCTAGGTCTTACATGACGATAGTTGCGAGCGCTTGTTCTATTAGTAACACGAACTGGTATATTCACACATATGTTAGGTACATTCAGAGCAACATTAAAAGGTTTAAAACCTGAACCTGAACTCAGCATTTCCATAGAATAATTTACATTCTGTTGAGCAGTGTGGGCATCGTAGCATGACCGAGGTGTATTTGGAAAAGAAGGCAAACTTTGCCGATGAATAGACTCATAAGAAGGTCCAGGGTTACGGGATATATCAACATATATCGTTAGATCCATAACAAACAAACTGGCTGGTAGAGATAAACAGACTTTGCCATGCTTGGTACTTTTATAAATGGGAAGCGACACTCCACATTTAGGTGGCAGCGACTCACGCTTGAAACCAACTTGTGCCTGAATAAATTGTAGATAACTCCAAGCAGGATAACCATCGTAGAGCAATCCATCAATATCTCGCTGAGGAAACTGTTTAAAAGCATTTCCCTTACAATTTGATTGAGTATTGAGCAAGGACAAAATTAAATAACCAAAAAATATAAAGACGACCCGTTGTTGACCAGCAGCCGCCATGATCATTATGCATTGGAGGAATTCGTTTTTCAACGTTTTATATTTTTCAAAAGCAAATAAATTTTAACTTACTAAAATTTTCTTGTAGATTGCATTAAAATAATAAATTTTGATTGGTCTAGCGTCCATAGATTCCAAATTTTGATCCCAGAATTTAACTTATATATGCTTCTGAAAACTGAAAATTCGCGCCGCGTTGCCGCTTCGCGTCCGGTCTGTGTCGGCCTTTACGCTTCTAAGCGAAGTGCAGAAAACGAAACAAACTTCCGAAGAGGCAAGTAAGTGCTAAAAAATTACTTAAAAAAAATACAAAGTCCCTTTTGTCATTTCGCCCCCCACTAAAAAATTCTTAAAAAAAGGCCCTGCGTTCTATACCTGTTTTTGAACGCCGTTTCTGATGAAATAGTGTTGTTGTTTTCAAACTAAATATCCATTTGTTGTTATTATTAAATTTAACACAATATTCGGGTTAAATTTACAGTGTCAGTGTAGTTCAAAATAACACCAGCTGAAGTTATAAAATAGCACTTTGCAAATAACAAAGTTTTTAATCGCTTAATTTACACATAATTATTAGCATTCCTTCTTTGATCGATGAAATCTACATTCTGTATGACACAGATTATACTCTGCAATCTCAATTGATATAATTTATATTGTACGTCATGCACGTTTATGTGCATGTCTTTAAATTTTGTGCTAGGCTTCCGCAGTAATTGCTCATGCTATGTTAGGTTTCCTGAGACTTGTTCGCGCTTGAATATATATGTACTCTGTATTGTTTGTATAGAGTCCAGCGATTAAGTAAGGTAGAATCTAGTTGTATTTGCATGGGCGGAGTTAAGTAGATAAATATATTTTCTAGACAGGCCAATCTTCGAATGACCATTAAAAATGTGCCTTTTGTTAATACACAATATGTTTATACCATTATTCTAATTCGCACATGCTCTATAAGCCATTTAGAACCATATCATTTTTTTTGGTCTTGAAAATATAACATCAATATAATTTCAAGAATGATAAAAATTATATATCAATGTATAACCCGGTGAGGGATCAAAGCTTAGGCAGAACATAAATTACAGCTTAATTTTAAATTCAGTATACCGTAACTTTAGCATCAAATGCATGTGGTATAACAACTGTCTATAAAATATACAAGAATACCTCTCAACGTTTCGACCTGAGGGCCTTCGTCATTAGAGTTAGAGACGAAGGCCCCTCAGGTCGAAACGTCGAGAAGTGTTCTTGCTTATTTTAGGCAGTTGTTATACCACACTTGATGCTAAGTTGTTTGAAGACGCTGCCACGCTGCTCCCTGGTTATACTGGAACGTATCTAAAAAAATAAAAAATTACCAATGAAAATGAGAATAAAAAATTACCAATGCGATTGCGATTTTAACTTTAGTAATTTATATTCTGCCTCATTCATCCTCTATGGATCCGCTGTCACTACATAAATGCATGGAGATGTTTCTGGGATTTCCTCCCTTATACTATAGAGATCGCATGAAATTTCCCGAACTCACCGAGGAGCGTACCGCCGTCAGGCTACAACTTTTATATAAATGTTAGGATTGTTGACGTTGTATCTGTTGTAGCTGAAGATTGTCTAAAACTGTTCGAAACGTTTCTAAACAAAAAGATTTGAACCTCTTGAAGAATAGTTACCAATGAATATTCTATATAGCTATATAGGAGGAAAATTTAATGGCAGTTTGCTATATATTTGGCAATTGTATAAGCTGAGCTCGTAAAAATTTGCATTCAGCACACGTTTTGAATTAAACGACGTAGCTAGTATTTGATTCACATGCATAATCGTTTAAGTATAACGAATCACGGTGCGCACAAATGGGAAATCCTGAGTCTCGCAAATATACCCCTGCCTCCCTCAAGAAAAACACTTAATTGTAGCGAACTTCCATGTTAGTCTTCGTGATGAATGAAAAAGAGGCTTAACTATGGCGCATCGATAACCGCATTATACTTTTTATTTTGTCAAAAGATTCCAATGCATGACTGTGGTTAGGCAACTGCCCAACTTAGACTAAAAAGCTTCTTGACATTTCAAAAAGGCTTAATGGCCTATATATAGCCCTATGGCCTAATGGCCTATATTGTGACGGTACGCGAATAACACAAAACTGTAAATTATAAGTATATTTCTTTTACACTACACAAGACTTGTCCGAACTTTAAGAACACCCCCAAACGTATCCAAAACGTAGGCCTAGCGCCCACGAACACCAATATAAACATTATGTGCTACGTCATGTAGTTCGCTACAATTCTCCTCTTGTTAGAAGAAAGCTGTCCTCAGCTTATGAGAGTCAACGAAACAATATGAAACAGTTCGCTACGATTCTCCTCTTGTTAGAAGGAAGACTATAAACGACCAACTACAAAAACAATATTAACTAGGGAACAGGTCACCAAGATAGGTGTATAAGGTTTATCGCATGTTATAGCCAACAGTTAATTGTCTGGCAGGTCTTTACAAACAGTTTTCGGGATATGGCCCGATTTGGTTAGCTGGATTTTGCAACGGAGGACTCTGTCCGTGGAAATAGTAGCGGATACTGCTTGGTAACGAGGCATGGGACGATGCGTGAAAACTTGTTTACCATCCTTGGGATCGACATAAGAGGGTTTGTAACTGCGGCGGTGGATGGGAGCAGTTTTATTATAAGTTTGAAAAAGGTGAATAGTCACTTCATTGCTGTCGCGAGTCGTTTCGATGGCTTGTGCTAAGTGCCACTTAGAGTCGTCATCGGAGTCACGGAAGATTAAGAAGTCACCAATCTCGCATTCAATAGGCGGAGTCGTTTGACTGTCGGGCGGTGGTTCTACCGGTTCAGGTGGGTCCGGAGGCGCAGGATCGGCATACGGGTACCGCGCGAGGCGTTGAATGTGTGCTGATTGACGAGCGTGAGTGGTCTCGTCTTCTATAATATATAACTCATCCCGGACACGACGAACAACTCTGAAGGGACCACTCCAATGTGTAAGCAGCTTTGTAGCTAGTCCGACTTGACGAGACGGTTTATAGAGTAAAACAAGTTCGTTTTCTTGGAGAATGGTACTATGCTGGTGAGCATCATAGTTGTCGCGCTGAGCTCGACGAGCCTCTCGCTGAGCCATTTTAAGATGTTCGAAGGTGATCGTCATACGGTTGGAGAGTTCTGTGGCGTAGACGGTACGGTCCTGTGGTAGAGTTGGTTTTGGCCCAAAGAGAATATCTTCTGGAACTTTTGGTTCGCGGCCATGCATAAGGTGAAAGGGGCTGTAGTCCAGACCTTCGATCTTACTGCTCCGGTATGCGAATGCACAGGTAGGGAGGTACTGGTCCCAATCCTCTTGGAATTTACTTACAAATATTTTTAAGGTTGCCGAGATGATACGATGGATTCTCTCAGTCTGTCCGTTAGTTTGTGGGTGGTATCCACTGGTATACACTTGACTGACATCTAGTAAACAACATACTTCTTTGATCAGGTTGGAGAGGAATTGCGGTCCTCTGTCGGACAACAATCGTTTCGGGCAGCCATGACGACAGATGATTTGTTCAAAAAAAACGCGGGCAATAGTTTTTGCTGTGGCGTCTGGAATTGCAATAAATTCGGGCCAGTGGGTAAAGCCATCGATGACCGTTAGAACATAAAGATTACCGCGTTTGCTTAAAGGGAACGGACCTAGAAGGTCAATGCCTACGGTGTCGAATGGTTGCTCGTAAAGTTGAGGGTGGAGGTAGCCAGAGTGACGCTGTAAAGTCGTTTTAGCTTTGCGGCAATCGAGGCATGTTTTTATCCATTTCTTAACGTCAGCATACATGCCTTCCCAAAAGAAACGCTGTCGAATACGATCATAAGTTTTAGTACGTCCGAGATGGGCAGCTAGCGGTGAATTATGAAATGCGTAGAGAATCCTCTATTTTAAGGAACTAGGGATAACAAGTTGCCGAATTGGTTGGCTTTCACCTATGTCGTCGTGGTGATAAAGTAAGCCATCTTCGATAGTATAATGGCGGGCCATGCGCTGAACGGCGGCGCGTGCTGGATTTGAGGTGGGGAGTGCTTCGCCGCTTAGTACCGAATAAGTGGCTGTAACTTATAGTCCGTGAGCTGGGCTTCGCCTATAATCTGCGGTGAAGGGAAAGTCGTTGGTATATTCATGCATAATGGCTGGGTAGTTGGTTGAAGGAGGGGCTCGGTTTGTGGTTCAATATTAGGCGGAACAACGTCTGTAGCAGATGTGGGAGTGTTGGTTGCACCAGCTGGCGAGCGTGACAAAGCGTCGGCGTTGTCGTTCAGTTTTCCTCGGCGGTGCTCGATTGTGAAGTCGTATTCGCCCAATTTCAAAGCCCATCGTGCCAAACGACCGCTGGTATGTTTCACATTTAAGAACCACCGTAGACTATCGTGGTCCGTTTGGATTGTAAACTTTCGGCCGTACAAATATGGGCGTAACAGTTCGCAGGCCCAGACAATAGCCAGCGCCTCTAGTTCCCGAATGTGCCATTTCTGTTCTGCAGGTGAAAGAGAGCGACTGAGATAGGCAATAACGTGTTCCACGCCGTTGTTGTCCTTCTGGGCTAACACTGCTCCAAGTCCTTGTAGCGATGCGTCAGTTTGCAGGAAGAAAGGTAAGTCGAAGTTAGGACAAACTACCACTGGGTCGCTAGTTATCCGGTGTTTGAGCTCGTCAAAGCTGTGGTTCATCGTTTTCGTCCATTCAAACTTGTGTTCCTTCTGTAAAGCCTGACGGAGAGGATATGAGATTTTTGCATATCCCTGAATAAATCGTCGATAGTACGAGGTTAATCCGAGGAATGAACGGAGTGCTTTCAGTGAAGTAGGAATGGGGAATTCAAGAACAGCTTTTACCTTAGCTGGATCGGGTTTAATATCCCCTTGAGCAGTGACAACGTGGCCAACAAAAACGACCGTCTGGCATGCAAGCTTACACTTCTTTGGCTGGAGAGTTAGTCTGGTCTTTCGTAGTCGATCAAACACCAGGCGTAGGTCGGTAAGATGGCGGTGCCAGAACGGTGAGTGGATGATGTTGTCGTCAAGGTACGGCAGGCAGATTCGCCACTTCAATCCCGCGAAAACCGCATCGATGAACCGCTGAAACGTTGCAGGTGCGTTTGAAAGGCCGAAGGGCATCACATTGAATTCATACAATCCCTCGTGTGTGATAAAGGCGGTTTTTTCGCGGTCTTCTTGGGCCATTGGTATTTGCCAGTAGCCAGATCGCAAGTCGAGGACAGACAGGAACTTTGCACCACCTAAAGCGTCAAGGGCGTCGTCAATACGTGGGAGAGGGTAAACGTCGCGTTTGGTTACGTTATTGAGGCGCCGGTAGTCCACGCAGAAACGTTTAGTTCCGTCTTTTTTTGCAACGAGGATAACTGGCGAAGCCCATGGACTCTGTGAAGGACGGATGATATTATCACACAACATGCTGTCGATTTGTTCACTGATAAGTTGTCTCTCCTTTGGGCTGACTCGGTACGGAGGTGAATTGCTGGGCTGAGCATTTCCTGTGTCAATGTGATGGTGCACGCAATCAGTTTGCGTAAGGCCTTGGGTTGGTGGTTGGAAAATGTCAGCATATTCACTGACAAGATTTTTTAGCTCAACTTTTTGAGGGTTGGTAAGGTTGGGATTGGTATCAATTTCGAGCTCGAGCAAAAGTTGTTCCAGGTTAGATGGGGGGTTTACAGTCTTTGCAGAGGGAGGTGTTTTTTCATGTGGAACTGCCATATTTTCGACTACGTGTGTATCGTTGAAATAGACGGAGTCCGATGAGTCTTCACACTGATCTAAGCACAAGGTTGTGTGATCTTCATCGGGTTTTGTGTGCGTTATAGCATGAAAAGCTACAACGCTGGCATTCTCACCATTCAGGATTTCGAGTTGTGCGACAGCAGTATTAGGAGATAGTTGAAGGGTTTTGTCGGAGGTGTTTACAATTATGACAGGAGCAGAATGGTTGTGCAAATCATCAATTTTTGCTATGCCTGGGGTAAGGTGGAAATCTTTGGGAAGGTCACTGGAAGTTGACTTTGTTACATATGCTTCGGTGTGTGAATTAAATGCTCCGGGTGGGAGGTCATGTTCAACATCAATAAAAGCGGCTGATCTAGGGGGCATGGAAAGCTCTTTTGTAATTCGCAAACCGTAGATGGAAGTTTCAAAAAAGACAGTTTGGCGTGAAAAGTTGAGAACTGCTCCCATGCGAGTCATGGTTCCTACACCAACTAGTAGGCGCGTGGAAAGTTTCTTCGCAACTTGAAAGCGAATATTTATGTTACAATTGGGTGCTAAGATCATGGGTACAAGCACTTCATTAGTGACTTCGATGGCTCCTCCGTTTGCTGTACGAAGGGTGATAGTAGGGTGGGGTGTTTCCTCTAGGATCACGTTTCGGTTTTTGAGGGAAAGGTAAAATTCATAGTCAATGAGGGAGACAGATGACCCAGAGTCAAGTATCATATTGGTATTCACTCCAGCAATAGCAACATTAATAGCAGTTAAATCCAATTTCCCGTTTATAGCAAATGACAGGTGGTTGGAGTCCTTGGGTGGGCTGGGTGGGGCAAGGGGGTGCATAAGTAATAGATTACTAGGGATCTGATTAACGTAGGGTGCTGGTTGGCTTTGAGTAAAAAAATTTCGAGTATTCTGGATGGCAGCTGACTGAGCTTGGCGAATGCTTGCTGGATGATTGGTGGGAAAAGTTGAGGGCAAGTTGAAGCGCTTTTGACGGGACGGGCAATTTCGAGCGTAATGACCAAACCCTTTGCATTCGTAACAAGTAAAACTTTGTGTTGTGGATTGTGGGCTTGTATATGGGGATGGACATTCTCGAGCTAAATGACCAGATCCATTGCACGAATGGCATCGGAAGGTATTTCCCCCGGAGACCGCTGAAGGGGGAAACATACTTTGGGCTTTTCCAGCTGGAAAAATGCGCTGGGAAGGAAGATCGCGTTTTGAACTCATTCTCTGAAAATCGGACTGAAAACGTTTGTTTTTTACGAGGTTGATGGAATTAGTAGCACCCATGGTTTGGGTAGTGTTTTGGGGTGGGGATGTTTTTTCAAAGAATTGTTTTTCTGCATCTTCAAACGCTTCAGCCGCTGCAACTGCTTCTTTCAAGGTAGATATTTGCCTTACTAAGCTGCGCAAATGACGCTGATTATCAGCTTTGAGGCCTTGTTCAAAAGTTGTGAGTTCGTCCATTTGACTTACCGTGTAGCCATACCTCTCAAGATTGACAATGACCGACTGCATGCGGCGAGAGTATTCTTTTACATTCTCTCCGTCCTCTTGCCGTAACGATCTTAATTGCTGCATATAATATCTCACTGGATCATATCTTTGAAATTCATTCTTTAAGCGATCTCTTACCTTGATGAAAATTTCAACATATTCTTTCGTACTTGTAAGTTCCTTTATCTCATCAGTTGCCATATAACGTTCCAATACAATGCGGGCATACCCGGTAATATAAGGTAGACTTTTAGCATGTCAATTTTATCCCCAGGCTCGATCTTCGAAATCGACATAGTAGTTTCGAATCGTTGTAACAACTCAATAATATTCTCGTTGCTCTCACCAGAAAAAGGGGGGAGCGTTGGGAGGGTGAGGCGAGCAGTCGGAATCTTCATATTCTCTTTCGGTGTCACGATCACGTGTTGTTCGGCTTTCGAGCACTCTAACATTTGCTTTAGTTCACTGATTTCCCTCTGTATTTCTACATCGTCTGACTGTCCGGCACGAGTTTTTAACTCTTCAATTTCTACAGCTATTTCTTGTTCTTTTAATCCTGCTAATTGTTCTTTCAACGACGCAACTTCTGCTAACAATTCGCCTTCTTTTGACATCTCAATTCTTTCTCTCAAACTCTCGATTTCGGCGCGTAGTTCATGTTCTTTCGTGTGTTCAATGTGTTCTCTCAGCCGAGCTACTTCTTCCATTAATTCCTTTTCCTTCGACTGTTCGATTTGCTCCTTTAGTTTCATAATTTCTTCCGTAAGTGTTTCCCATTCCTTCGCCATTTTGGATGTCGTTGACCTCGTATCTGGCATCCGATTAAAAACTTCTATTGAACGATATATAACGAATTTTCTTGGTTGTCCCTGTAATCAAGTTCATTTCCCGGGCGAGTCCCCAATTGTGACGGTACGCGAATAACACAAAACTGTAAATTATAAGTATATTTCTTTTACACTACACAAGACTTGTCCGAACTTTAAGAACACCCCCAAACGTATCCAAAACGTAGGCCTAGCGCCCACGAACACAAATATAAACATTATGTGCTACGTCATGTAGTTCGCTACAATATTATTCGACGACGCTGCTAAGCTGTTCCCTCGTCATGTTAAATATTTTTTTAAATAAATAAATAAGTTGCTAACCACTTTCGCATTTATTGTCATCATTTATTGTTCGTATATAGTATACTATATGATTTGGTTCTTGGGCAATTTTGAGCGTGTAGCAAAATTAAAATGGAAATACAATCAACATCGTTTCCTATACATTGTCAAGATTCCTAAAAACTGCATGGGACATCATCTTTTATATAATCAGCTGCATATACATTTGCAACATTATCAGTTGCAAACATTTACAACATTCAAGTAGCCCTCTCCGCTCGCAAAGGCCACAATGCGGAAAATACCGTTGACATGCGTCGGCTGTAGTTTACATGCATGTTTGGTATAAGCCCATGCACGTCGCTTCCGCATTGTGGGCAGGGGTGGAGCAGTGATAAAGAACCGTGCATGCTTGCTAGGGTTTGTTTAATTTCTTTACACCAACGAAAAAGAGCGAGCGACAGATCGCCTAAATAGAAAAAAACCATGTGATTTGAATTATTTCATACCTGTTTCTTTTTGAAAAGCATCTACTCTATACTTTATTCTTTACACCGCGTTAAATCGTCATGTATGATCCCGCAAAATTACATATATGGCTTGGTTTGCTATCCTCGTTATTGAAAAAAATGCCGGAAAAAACCCTAAATTTGTTCTTAATTTCTAATCGGGTAATATCGCGTGTATTTACGGAGATATTTTTCACCATTTGCGTCTTGGATTTGAAGCATAGATATGAATGTTAACGAAAGATATGAAAACTTAACGTGATTGTGATCATGCATTAATACTAGGCGGGTCATTGCTTAGTCATGTCAAAAAAGATTAACCTATATAGGAATATATTGATATGATCATTTATTGTTCTCGACAGAACTATAAAGGCAGCAGAATTCGCCACAACATGCTCAACACTATTGAGTATTATGTTGATACAGTTTTGTGATCATTTCAGAGACGGACCATCTCTCCAGCACGCGGTTGAAGACAAGTCTTGGACGCACTACGATTTCCTGAATTCAAGGAACAACGAAACGAACATTAAGGAAGATCTTAAATAAACTGCATGGCACTGCCAGTATGGACGTCTAACTATATATATTTTTTGAATCATTGTTTTGCTACGAAATCTCTATAATTATTAGAACATCATGGTAGGTACTTATATACATCAATATTCTTCTCGACTGCAAATATCTATGCTAACGTAAATGTATCAGACGCTTACCCACTCTTGCTAGGAAATTTTATGTTATAAAGATCTCTTAATCCCTTGATGGCCCAGTTATAAGAAAAATGACACATTGTCGAACTCCTTATCGAAACTCATCTGCCCTAATTCTGGTCAAGCGGAGTCAGTCCATAATTATGTTTAACTTTTTCTTTTGCAAATCAGGAGTTAGTTAATGCGGCAAGATGCCAATGCAACATCGCGCTCAATCTCGTTCGCGAAGACTCCTTCCGCGACACTGAGAGATCTGCGAGCCAAGAGGGAGTCGAATCTGCAAACATCATGCCAGGGCCTCAAAATACCAGAAAGATTGCTGGGCCCCGAGTTTGTGGCCTGGATCACTTACTACACCACCAACAACGCGACCAGGCAACAAGGGGTCCCAATTTGATGAACGAAGATGCCCTGGCCGAGCTTGGGTCCCTCGCTGAGGTGATTCGTAACATCATGGCAGATCTCATAGTCCCTTGATGACTCAGCGTCGCCGCCGATCTACCAGAATGGTCTTTGACAACATCACCCTGGGCAATGAAAGAGCTATCGCCTTCAAGAAGCGGGTCATCCAGGCGTTGGGCTTGTCGGGAGGAGTTAGTTAATGCGGCGAGATGTGAAGCTGCAAGTCCAACATAGCGCTCCATCTCGTTCGCCAATACTCCTTCCGCGACACTGAGAGATCTGCAAGCCAAGAGGGACTCAAATCTGCAAACATCTTGCCAGGGCCTCAAAATACCACAAAGATGGCTGGACCTCGAATTTGTTACCTGGATCAGCTACTGTAAATTTGCCAAATGGAGACTAGCAATTTAGAAACATATCTTGTGTGAAGTACAGCTTATTTTTAAGAAATGACATTTTTTACATCTAGACACCACCAACGATGAAACCAGACTACAAGGGGCCCCCAAATTGAATGGGACAAGACGCCCGGACTGAGCTTGGATCCTTCAAAGATGTGATTAGAAACATCATGCATAGTAGGTACTTACATATATATACATCAATATTCTTCTCGACTACAAATATCTCAGCTGTAAACGCAAATGTGTCAGCCAGTTATTGCCTCTTGCTAAGAATTTTTTTAATCAATGCAGCGAGTAAATAATACTTCAAGTGGCTGAAATTATAGCGCAGAAGTCTCTTGCTTCGAAACTTTTCACCTATCTGCAGGGAAAACGGTCTGAACTGAGTCGAATGAGATTATCTTCGCCGGTGAGGAATTGCATGGCGACGTCGCCGCTTGCAAGCAAAGTTTGTTGCTGTTACGAAATGCGAGGTTGGTACTGGGAATTTAGATCTAGCCTATGACATAACGGTAGTAATTTGAGACATTTGTTGGCGATGCAGACGGAATCCACGACCGTCTGGTTATTGACCTCGGGAGGCTGGTTGATGATGTCACGAAGTTGCTTCCATTCCAATGATAAAGAACTGACACGGATGATGAGAACGATGCAAGTTCCATACATATATTGAAATATTAATTTTGGCTTTGTTCTTGATAATTACAGTCGCTTCATGGTTGCCAGTTACAACATTGGTGCAACTAAATAAAGTCAACTTCCATCTGGCCATGGCCTTCGTGGCATCCAGGATTTACAGTCGGCAAAGAACGAGGCCTGCATGGCGTAAAACCGTTTTTTTTTTATAAACGCACATGCAGGTGGGCAAAGTAAAAGTCGTAAGCAAAATTATATTGTGTGTTTAATTATAAATTATATAAATTCTTTGGATAATTCGCAGTTTTGCGACTTGTTTTGAACGCTCTATTTCCAAGCTATCATATGATTAATTGGGACTGGTCATGTTTTATACCCTCTCATATGACTTATAATTAGGCGTAGAGGATTACATATGCTCGAGTTATTTAACTTGATTTCACATCGTTTCAATTTCGTATTAATTTTATTATAAGCTTCAGTATTCTTTGTGTATAGTGACTATGATTGTCTTATAATTTGTTTTATAGTTTACTTCAACTCATAATTCATACGTGTCGGTAATGTCGTTCAGTATACCCTTGTATGCAAGCACGGGAACGTAATCTTTGAATACACCCTTTTATTTCCATGAACAAACCAGTAAAACAGGAGAAAAAGCTCCTCAAAATACATGTTTTTGGCGTTCGAAGAATTAAAATTCTTCTTGAAGAAATGCGCCCGCAATTTTTAGACAGCGACAACAAAATGCCCAGCTGTTCGACTGATAGATATTTCAAAGAATTGGCACAGCAGCCCAGTCACTGCTGTTACGTCATGCTTTTATATATGTATATAATTACAATAAGGCTGGCAACTCTCTCGCAAAAAATATAATACATACATTAATACCATTGCTTAAAACAAAAATACTACGCTAGTTTCTTAAAAAAAAACTACCTACAAAAAACCTCGGATATATTGACTATATTTATTTGTCGTTTTTAGACTTGAAAAAAATTCTAAAATGCTCAAATTTTGCGAATTAAAAGTGTATTTTCGTTGAGATTTTGCGAAACAGAGGCGGGATATAGTCAGTGAACTCAAATAAAACTGGAACGCTCACTCTATGACTTTCCCTCATTGATGAGTGAAGCAAAGATGGCGGATCATGATGCCTTTCTTGTAGGTATGATCCAGGCCTATGGCGCGGAAACTTCAAAGGAAAAATCAGAATTCCCGACAAAATTTCCGCGTGGAGGCCTGGATCATACCTACAAGAAAGGCTTCATGATCCGCCATCTTGGCTTCAAACTTCCGGCAGAGTGAGCGTTCCAGTTTTATTTCAGTTCACTGGATATAGTTTACTCGACAAACGTGATCATCGGAGAATTCGTCGGCAAATTTCTGATTGGTTGTGGCAAGTTCGGAAAATTACGAAGGTCAACTCAATGAAGAAAAAAGATCTTCGTAATTTTCCGAACTTGCCACAACCAATCAGAAATTTGCCGACGAATTCTCCGATGATGACGTTTGTCGAGTAAACTATATCCCGCCTCTGTTTCGCAAAATCTCAACGAAAATACACTTTTAATTCGCAAAATTTGAGCATTTTAGAGTTTTTTCAAGTCTAAAAACGACAGATAAATATAGTCAAAATATCCGAGGTGTTTTGTATGTAGTTTTTGGTTAAGAAACTAGCGTAGTATTTTTGTTTTAAGCGATGGTATTAATGTATGTATTATATTTTTTGCGAGAGAGTTGCCAGCCTTATTGTAATTATATACATATATAATAGCATGACGTAACAGCCAGTGACTGGGCTGCCTGTGGAATTGGTGGACATACAACCGTTGCTGTCGGTTTTCTTTATCAAATTGCATGATTTCAGACAAGAGAAGAAGACGACAACTTGGTCATAATGCAGTTTAAAGTTTTTTGCTACTTCGTCTTAGGCTACAGCTTTTCCCAGGTCTCGCCGCGGATATTCAAACATGGTTAGTAAGATGATAATAATAATAATGATTCATAGGAAATCCACAATAAACCGTAACTGCATAAACGATGGCGCGTACGACACGGCCCGTACGGTTCATGTTATCAAACAAATTTCAAACAACGTACACAAGAACAAATTTTCGATTGTCTTTAGCGATATAAAGTACTGTAATATGAGTTGCAACGGATGTTTATGTCATTTTATGCCACCAAATTTATCGTTTGTTCAATTCCAGCGGTTTAAGCATGCTTCACATAGCTTTGTGTAACACACAGAAGCATGCAGCAGGATCATATAAGCACAGCGCCACAAGTCATCATTAGAATGCATGTGTATTCACGTAAAATAAATAATATGTGTGTCCTTTTGTATCAGCAGGAAACGGCGTGATCAAGTGTGCATGTGGAGATTGTGTGCATGAACAACCATGTTGTATTGTTGTTCTATTAACTTCTATATCAAAAGGCCGGTCCGTCTTTCCGAGAAGTATAAAATTATACATCGACTATAGTGACTATGTTTGATGGTAGTATAACTGTAGTTTTACTAGTATTATAACAATTATAGCAAACTTATTGTTTTATAACAATTAAGGTGGCGCTGACAAACTTCTGAATGGCAAAATGCAAACAGTACTTGGTAAACCAGGACAAGAAGCAAGACTCACTTGGATCTGTCAAACTGACAAGAGAGTATCATTTTACCGGATTGTATGGACCATTTCATTGGAATTTTTTTTGTAAATCCATACTATGAAATTTGTATGGACTTTCGTTGGAAATTGTATATATACATAGTGATGATATTCTATGGAAATTACATTTCCATAGTATATTCTTAATGAGGAATTTACGTTTCCATAGATGGAAATTGAAATTTTGACTTTGTTAGTGTGAGTGTTGTATGGACCCTTGCATGGATTTTGTATTGATACATGGATTCAATATGGATTTTGTATGGATATAGATATACTTTAGGATGGGTTTGTACGAATTTTGTATGGTACAGCACGGATTTTTTAGGTGTCGGTATATGAATATTGCATGGTTTCATTACTTTCATAAAACTCACGACAGTACGTAAACAAACATTTTTTCGTCATTTGCCGAAACACGAGTATATTTAATTTTCTCCCGAGCGACAAAAAAATAACTAACTTGTAAACACGTCTGACACTAACTTGTAAACACATCTGACAATGTATCAATATAAATAGCACAGTAAGCAAATCAATATAAATAGCCAGTAAGCACAAAAACACTTAAAGTCTACCCTCGTCTTGACAAGTTACTGTAACTAAAATCCCCCTGCTTATTTATTTCTTTAACCCTTTTTGTGTTGTATAAATGGTGACCTAATGTGGCAGCCAACTCATGTTTGTCCGCATCTTTAAACTGAGTGGCGGAGAGGAGGTCAGAGATCTGCGAGCCAAGAGGGAGTCGAATCTGCAAACATCATGCCAGGGCCTCAAATACCAGAAAGATTGCTGGGCCCCGAGTTTGTGGCCTGGATCACTTACTACACCACCAACAACGCGACCAGGCAACAAGGGGTCCCAATTTTATGAACGAAGATGCCCTGGCCGAGCTTGGGTCCCTCGCTGAGGTGATTCGTAACATCATGGCAGATCTCATAGTCCCTTGATGACTCAGCGTCGCCGCCGATCTACCAGAATGGTCTTTGACAACATCACCCTGGGCAATGAAAGAGCTATCGCCTTCAAGAAGCGGGTCATCCAGGCGTTGGGCTTGTCGGGAGGAGTTAGTTAATGCGGCGAGATGTGAAGCTGCAAGTCCAACATAGCGCTCCATCTCGTTCGCCAATACTCCTTCCGCGACACTGAGAGATCTGCAAGCCAAGAGGGACTCAAATCTGCAAACATCTTGCCAGGGCCTCAAAATACCACAAAGATGGCTGGACCTCGAATTTGTTACCTGGATCAGCTACTGTAAATTTGCCAAATGGAGACTAGCAATTTAGAAACATATCTTGTGTGAAGTACAGCTTATTTTTAAGAAATGACATTTTTTACATCTAGACACCACCAACGATGCAACCAGACTACAAGGGGCCCCCAAATTAAATGGGACAAGACGCCCGGACTGAGCTTGGATCCTTCAAAGATGTGATTAGAAACATCATGCATAGTAGGTACTTACATATATATACATCAATATTCTTCTCGACTACAAATATCTCAGCTGTAAACGCAAATGTGTCAGCCAGTTATTGCCTCTTGCTAAGAATTTTTTTAATCAATGCAGCGAGTAAATAATACTTCAAGTGGCTGAAATTATAGCGCAGAAGTCTCTTGCTTCGAAATTTTTCGCCTATCTGCAGGGAAAACGGTCTGAACTGAGTCGAATGAGATTATTTCGCCGGTGAGGAATTGCATGGCGACGTCGCCGCTTGCAAGCAAAGTTTGTTGCTGTTACGAAATGCGAGGTTGGTACTGGGAATTTAGATCTAGCCTATGACATAACGGTAGTAATTTGAGACATTTGTTGGCGATGCAGACGGAATCCACGACAGTCTGGTTATTGACCTCGGGAGGCTGGTTGAGGATGTCACGAAGTTGCTTCCATTCCAATGATAAAGAACTGACACGGATGATGAGAACGATGCAAGTTCCATACATATATTGAAATATTAATTTTGGCTTTGTTCTTGATAATTACAGTCGCTTCATGGTTGCCAGTTACAACATTGGTGCAACTGAATAAAGTCAACTTCCATCTGGCCATGGCCTTCGTGGCATCCAGGATTTACAGTCGGCAAAGAACGAGGCCTGCATGGCGTAAAACCGTTTTTTTTTATAAACGCACATGCAGGTGGGCAAAGTAAAAGTCGTAAGCAAAATTATATTGTGTGTTTAATTATAAATTATATAAATTCTTTGGATAATTCGCAGTTTTGCGATTTGTTTTGAACGCTCTATTTCCAAGCTATCATATGATTAATTGGGACTGGTCATGTTTTATACCCTCTCATATGAATTATAATTAGGCGTAGAGGATTACATATGCTCGAGTTATTTAACTTGATTTCACATCGTTTCAATTTCGTATTAATTTTATTATAAGCTTCAGTATTCTTTGTGTATAGTGACTATGATTGTCTTATAATTTGTTTTATAGTTTACTTCAACTCATAATTCATACGTGTCGGTAATGTCGTTCAGTATACCCTTGTATGCAAGCACGGGAACGTAATCTTTGAATACACCCTTTTATTTCCATGAACAAACCAGTAAAAACGGAGAAAAAGCTCCTCAAAATACATGTTTTTGGCGTTCGAAGAATTAAAATTCTTCTTGAAGAAATGCGCCCGCAATTTTTAGACAGCGACAACAAAATGCCCAGCTGTTCGACTGATAGATATTTCAAAGAATTGGCACAGCAGCCCAGTCACTGCTGTTACGTCATGCTTTTATATATGTATATAATTACAATAAGGCTGGCAACTCTCTCGCAAAAAATATAATACATACATTAATACCATCGCTTAAAACAAAAATACTACGCTAGTTTCTTAAAAAAAACTACCTACAAAACACCTCGGATATATTGACTATATTTATTTGTCGTTTTTAGACTTGAAAAAAACTCTAAAATGCTCAAATTTTGCGAATTAAAAGTGTATTTTCGTTGAGATTTTGCGAAACAGAGGCGGGATATAGTTTACTCGACAAACGTCATCATCGGAGAATTCGTCGGCAAATTTCTGATTGGTTGTGGCAAGTTCGGAAAATTACGAAGGTCAACTCAATGAAGAAAAAAGATCTTCGTAATTTTCCGAACTTGCCACAACCAATCAGAAATTTGCCGACGAATTCTCCGATGATGACGTTTGTCGAGTAAACTATATCCCGCCTGTTTCGCAAAATCTCAACGAAAATACACTTTTAATTCGCAAAATTTGAGCATTTTAGAGTTTTTTCAAGTCTAAAAACGACAGATAAATATAGTCAAAATATCCGAGGTGTTTTGTATGTAGTTTTTGGTTAAGAAACTAGCGTAGTATTTTTGTTTTTAAGCGATGGTATTAATGTATGTATTATATTTTTGCGAGAGAGTTGCCAGCCTTATTGTAATTATATACACATATAATAGCATGACGTAACAGCAGTGACTGGGCTGCCTGTGGAATTGGTGGACATACAACCGTTGCTGTCGGTTTTCTTTATCAAATTGCATGATTTCAGACAAGAGAAGAAGACGACAACTTGGTCATAATGCAGTTTAAAGTTTTTGCTACTTCGTCTTAGGCTACAGCTTTTCCCAGGTCTCGCCGCGGATATTCAAACATGGTTAGTAAGATGATAATAATAATAATGATTCATAAAATCCACAATAAACCGTAACTGCATAAACGATGGCGCGTACGACACGGCCCGTACGGTTCATGTTATCAAACAAATTTCAAACAACGTACACAAGAACAAATTTTCGATTGTCTTTAGCGATATAAAGTACTGTAATATGAGTTGCAACGGATGTTTATGTCATTTTATGCCACCAAATTTATCGTTTGTTCAATTCCAGCGGTTTAAGCATGCTTCACATAGCTTTGTGTAACACACAGAAGCATGCAGCAGGATCATATAAGCACAGCGCCACAAGTCATCATTAGAATGCATGTGTATTCACGTAAAATAAATAATATGTGTGTCCTTTTGTATCAGCAGGAAACGGCGTGATCAAGTGTGCATGTGGAGATTGTGTGCATGAACAACCATGTTGTATTGTTGTTCTATTAACTTCTATATCAAAAGGCCGGTCCGTCTTTCCGAGAAGTATATAAAATATATACATCGACTATAGTGACTATGTTTGATGGTAGTATAACTGTAGTATTACTAGTATTATAACAATTATAGCAAACTTATTGTTTTATAACAATTAAGGTGGCGCTGACAAACTTCTGAATGGCAAAATGCAAACAGTACTTGGTAAACCAGGACAAGAAGCAAGACTCACTTGGATCTGTCAAACTGACAAGAGAGTATCATTTTACCGGATTGTATGGACCATTTCATTGGAATTTTTTTTGTAAACATATACTATGAAATTTGTATGGACTTTCGTTGGAAATTGTATATATACATAGTGATGATATTCTATGGAAATTACATTTCCATAGTATATTCTTAATGAGGAATTTACGTTTCCATAGTATGGAAATTGAAATTTTGACTTTGTTAGTGTGAGTGTTGTATGGACCCTTGCATGGATTTTGTATTGATACATGGATTCAATATGGATTTTGTATGGATATAGATATACTTTAGGATGGGTTTGTACGAATTTTGTATGGTACAGCACGGATTTTTTAGGTGTCGGTATATGAATATTGCATGGTTTCATTACTTTCATAATACTCACGACAGTACGTAAACAAACATTTTTTCGTCATTTGCCGAAACACGAGTATATTTAATTTTCTCCCGAGCGACAAAAAAATAACTAACTTGTAAACACGTCTGACACTAACTTGTAAACACATCTGACAATGTATCAATATAAATAGCACAGTAAGCAAATCAATATAAATAGCCCAGTAAGCACAAAAACACTTAAAGTCTACCCTCGTCTTGACAAGTTACTGTAACTAAAATCCCCCTGCTTATTTATTTCTTTAACCCTTTTTGTGTTGTATAAATGGTGACCTAATGTGGCAGCCAACTCATGTTTGTCCGCATCTTTAAACTGAGTGGCGGAGAGGAGGTCAGAGATCTGCGAGCCAAGAGGGAGTCGAATCTGCAAACATCATGCCAGGGCCTCAAAATACCAGAAAGATTGCTGGGCCCCGAGTTTGTGGCCTGGATCACTTACTACACCACCAACAACGCGACCAGGCAACAAGGGGTCCCAATTTTATGAACGAAGATGCCCTGGCCGAGCTTGGGTCCCTCGCTGAGGTGATTCGTAACATCATGGCAGATCTCATAGTCCCTTGATGACTCAGCGTCGCCGCCGATCTACCAGAATGGTCTTTGACAACATCACCCTGGGCAATGAAAGAGCTATCGCCTTCAAGAAGCGGGTCATCCAGGCGTTGGGCTTGTCGGGAGGAGTTAGTTAATGCGGCGAGATGTGAAGCTGCAAGTCCAACATAGCGCTCCATCTCGTTCGCCAATACTCCTTCCGCGACACTGAGAGATCTGCAAGCCAAGAGGGACTCAAATCTGCAAACATCTTGCCAGGGCCTCAAAATACCACAAAGATGGCTGGACCTCGAATTTGTTACCTGGATCAGCTACTGTAAATTTGCCAAATGGAGACTAGCAATTTAGAAACATATCTTGTGTGAAGTACAGCTTATTTTTAAGAAATGACATTTTTTACATCTAGACACCACCAACGATGCAACCAGACTACAAGGGGCCCCCAAATTAAATGGGACAAGACGCCCGGACTGAGCTTGGATCCTTCAAAGATGTGATTAGAAACATCATGCATAGTAGGTACTTACATATATACATCAATATTCTTCTCGACTACAAATATCTCAGCTGTAAACGCAAATGTGTCAGCCAGTTATTGCCTCTTGCTAAGAATTTTTTTAATCAATGCAGCGAGTAAATAATACTTCAAGTGGCTGAAATTATAGCGCAGAAGTCTCTTGCTTCGAAATTTTTCGCCTATCTGCAGGGAAAACGGTCTGAACTGAGTCGAATGAGATTATCTTCGCCGGTGAGGAATTGCATGGCGACGTCGCCGCTTGCAAGCAAAGTTTGTTGCTGTTACGAAATGCGAGGTTGGTACTGGGAATTTAGATCTAGCCTATGACATAACGGTAGTAATTTGAGACATTTGTTGGCGATGCAGACGGAATCCACGACAGTCTGGTTATTGACCTCGGGAGGCTGGTTGAGGATGTCACGAAGTTGCTTCCATTCCAATGATAAAGAACTGACACGGATGATGAGAACGATGCAAGTTCCATACATATATTGAAATATTAATTTTGGCTTTGTTCTTGATAATTACAGTCGCTTCATGGTTGCCAGTTACAACATTGGTGCAACTGAATAAAGTCAACTTCCATCTGGCCATGGCCTTCGTGGCATCCAGGATTTACAGTCGGCAAAGAACGAGGCCTGCATGGCGTAAAACCGTTTTTTTTTATAAACGCACATGCAGGTGGGCAAAGTAAAAGTCGTAAGCAAAATTATATTGTGTGTTTAATTATAAATTATATAAATTCTTTGGATAATTCGCAGTTTTGCGATTTGTTTTGAACGCTCTATTTCCAAGCTATCATATGATTAATTGGGACTGGTCATGTTTTATACCCTCTCATATGAATTATAATTAGGCGTAGAGGATTACATATGCTCGAGTTATTTAACTTGATTTCACATCGTTTCAATTTCGTATTAATTTTATTATAAGCTTCAGTATTCTTTGTGTATAGTGACTATGATTGTCTTATAATTTGTTTTATAGTTTACTTCAACTCATAATTCATACGTGTCGGTAATGTCGTTCAGTATACCCTTGTATGCAAGCAGGAACGTAATCTTTGAATACTCTCTTGTTTCTTTGACAAACCAGTAAAAACGGAGAAAAAGCTCCTCAAAATACATGTTTTTGGCGTTCGAAGAATTAAAATTCTTCTTGAAGAAATGCGCCCGCAATTTTTAGACAGCGACAACAAAATGCCCAGCTGTTCGACTGATAGATATTTCAAAGAATTGGCACAGCAGCCCAGTCACTGCTGTTACGTCATGCTTTTATATATGTATATAATTACAATAAGGCTGGCAACTCTCTCGCAAAAAATATAATACATACATTAATACCATCGCTTAAAACAAAAATACTACGCTAGTTTCTTAAAAAAAACTACCTACAAAACACCTCGGATATATTGACTATATTTATTTGTCGTTTTTAGACTTGAAAAAAACTCTAAAATGCTCAAATTTTGCGAATTAAAAGTGTATTTTCGTTGAGATTTTGCGAAACAGAGGCGGGATATAGTTTACTCGACAAACGTCATCATCGGAGAATTCGTCGGCAAATTTCTGATTGGTTGTGGCAAGTTCGGAAAATTACGAAGGTCAACTCAATGAAGAAAAAAGATCTTCGTAATTTTCCGAACTTGCCACAACCAATCAGAAATTTGCCGACGAATTCTCCGATGATGACGTTTGTCGAGTAAACTATATCCCGCCTGTGTTTCGCAAAATCTCAACGAAAATACACTTTTAATTCGCAAAATTTGAGCATTTTAGAGTTTTTTTCAAGTCTAAAAACGACAGATATATAGAGACAAAATATCCGAGGTGTTTTGTATGTAGTTTTTGTTAAGAAACTAGCGTAGTATTTTTGTTTTAAGCGATGGTATTAATGTATGTATTATATTTTTTGCGAGAGAGTTGCCAGCCTTATTGTAATTATATACATATATAATAGCATGACGTAACAGCAGTGACTGGGCTGCCTGTGGAATTGGTGGACATACAACCGTTGCTGTCGGTTTTCTTTATCAAATTGCATGATTTCAGACAAGAGAAGAAGACGACAACTTGGTCATAATGCAGTTTAAAGCTTTTTGCTACTTCGTCTTAGGCTACAGCTTTTCCCAGGTCTCGCCGCGGATATTCAAACATGGTTAGTAAGATGATAATAATAATAATGATTCATAGGAAATCCACAATAAACCGTAACTGCATAAACGATGGCGCGTACGACACGGCCCGTACGGTTCATGTTATCAAACAAATTTCAAACAACGTACACAAGAACAAATTTTCGATTGTCTTTAGCGATATAAAGTACTGTAATATGAGTTGCAACGGATGTTTATGTCGTTTTATGCCACCAAATTTATCGTTTGTTCAATTCCAGCGGTTTAAGCATGCTTCACATAGCTTTGTGTAACACACAGAAGCATGCAGCAGGATCATATAAGCACAGCCACAAGTCATCATTAGAATGCATGTGTATTCACGTAAAATAAATAATATGTGTGTCCTTTTGTATCAGCAGGAAACGGCGTGATCAAGTGTGATGTGGAGATGTGTGTATGTTGTCTATTAACTTCTATATCAAAAGGCCGGTCCGTCTTTCCGAGAAGTATATAAAATATACATCGACTATAGTGACTATGTTTGA
Source organism: Dendronephthya gigantea (assembly GCF_004324835.1). Lineage (NCBI taxonomy): Eukaryota > Metazoa > Cnidaria > Anthozoa > Malacalcyonacea > Nephtheidae > Dendronephthya > Dendronephthya gigantea. The sequence goes on from NW_021163029.1 coordinate 1,422,796, forward strand.
TGGTAGTATAACTGTAGTATTACTAGTATTATAACAATTATAGCAAACTTATTGTTTTATAACAATTAAGGTGGCGCTGACAAACTTCTGAATGGCAAAATGCAAACAGTACTTGGTAAACCAGGACAAGAAGCAAGACTCACTTGGATCTGTCAAACTGACAAGAGAGTATCATTTTACCGGATTGTATGGACCATTTCATTGGAATTTTTTTTGTAAACCCATACTATGAAATTTGTATGGACTTTCGTTGGAAATTATATATATACATAGTATGAAAATAATGTTGATATTCTATGGAAATTACATTTCCATAGTATATTTTTAATGAGGAATTTACGTTTCCATAGTATGGAAATTGAAATTTTGACTTTGTTAGTGTGAGTGTTGTATGGATCCTTGCATGGATTTTGTATTGATACATGGATTCAATATGGATTTTGTATGGATATAGATATACTTTAGGATGGGTTTGTACGAATTTTGTATGGTACAGCACGGATTTTTTAGGTGTCGCTATATATAAATATTGCATGGTTTCATTACTTTCATAATACTCACGACAGTAAACAAACATTTTTTCGTCATTTGCCGAAACACGAGTATATTTAATTTTCTCCCGAGCGACAAAAAAATGACTAACTTGTAAACACGTCTGACACTAACTTGTAAACACATCTGACAATGTATCAATATAAATAGCACAGTAAGCAAATCAATATAAATAGCACAGTAAGCACAAAAACACTTAAAGTCTACCCTCGTCTTGACAAGTTACTGTAACTAAAATCCCCCTGCTTATTTATTTCTTTAACCCTTTTTGTGTTGTATAAATGGTGACCTAATGTGGCAGCCAACTCATGTTTGTCCGCATCTTTAAACTGAGTGGCGGAGAGGAGGTCAGAGATCTGCGAGCCAAGAGGGAGTCGAATCTGCAAACATCATGCCAGGGCCTCAAAATACCAGAAAGATTGCTGGGCCCCGAGTTTGTGGCCTGGATCACTTACTACACCACCAACAACGCGACCAGGCAACAAGGGGTCCCAATTTTATGAACGAAGATGCCCTGGCCGAGCTTGGGTCCCTCGCTGAGGTGATCGTAACATCATGGCAGATCTCATAGTCCCTTGATGACTCAGCGTCGCCGCCGATCTACCAGAATGGTCTTTGACAACATCACCCTGGGCAATGAAAGAGCTATCGCCTTCAAGAAGCGGGTCATCCAGGCGTTGGGCTTGTCGGGAGGAGTTAGTTAATGCGGCGAGATGTGAAGCTGCAAGTCCAACATAGCGCTCCATCTCGTTCGCCAATACTCCTTCCGCGACACTGAGAGATCTGCAAGCCAAGAGGGACTCAAATCTGCAAACATCTTGCCAGGGCCTCAAAATACCACAAAGATGGCTGGACCTCGAATTTGTTACCTGGATCAGCTACTGTAAATTTGCCAAATGGAGACTAGCAATTTAGAAACATATCTTGTGTGAAGTACAGCTTATTTTTAAGAAATGACATTTTTTACATCTAGACATCACCAACGATGCAACCAGACTACAAGGGGCCCCCAAATTAAATGGGACAAGACGCCCGGACTGAGCTTGGATCCTTCAAAGATGTGATTAGAAACATCATGCATAGTAGGTACTTACATATATATACATCAATATTCTTCTCGACTACAAATATCTCAGCTGTAAACGCAAATGTGTCAGCCAGTTATTGCCTCTTGCTAAGAATTTTTTTAATCAATGCAGCGAGTAAATAATACTTCAAGTGGCTGAAATTATAGCGCAGAAGTCCTTGCTTCGAAATTTTTCGCCTATCTGCAGGGAAAACGGTCTGAACTGAGTCGAATGAGATTATCTTCGCCGGTGAGGAATTGCATGGCGACGTCGCCGCTTGCAAGCAAAGTTTGTTGCTGTTACGAAATGCGAGGTTGGTACTGGGAATTTAGATCTAGCCTATGACATAACGGTAGTAATTTGAGACATTTGTTGGCGATGCAGACGGAATCCACGACAGTCTGGTTATTGACCTCGGGAGGCTGGTTGAGGATGTCACGAAGTTGCTTCCATTCCAATGATAAAGAACTGACACGGATGATGAGAACGATGCAAGTTCCATACATATATTGAAATATTAATTTTGGCTTTGTTCTTGATAATTACAGTCGCTTCATGGTTGCCAGTTACAACATTGGTGCAACTGAATAAAGTCAACTTCCATCTGGCCATGGCCTTCGTGGCATCCAGGATTTACAGTCGGCAAAGAACGAGGCCTGCATGGCGTAAAACCGTTTTTTTTTATAAACGCACATGCAGGTGGGCAAAGTAAAAGTCGTAAGCAAAATTATATTGTGTGTTTAATTATAAATTATATAAATTCTTTGGATAATTCGCAGTTTGCGATTTGTTTTGAACGCTCTATTTCCAAGCTATCATATGATTAATTGGGACTGGTCATGTTTATACCCTCTCATATGAATTATAATTAGGCGTAGAGGATTACATATGCTCGAGTTATTTAACTTGATTTCACATCGTTTCAATTTCGTATTAATTTTATTATAAGCTTCAGTATTCTTTGTGTATAGTGACTATGATTGTCTTATAATTTGTTTTATAGTTTACTTCAACTCATAATTCATACGTGTCGGTAATGTCGTTCAGTATACCCTTGTATGCAAGCACGGGAACGTAATCTTTGAATACACCCTTTTATTTCCATGAACAAACCAGTAAAAACGGAGAAAAAGCTCCTCAAAATACATGTTTTTGGCGTTCGAAGAATTAAAATTCTTCTTGAAGAAATGCGCCCGCAATTTTTAGACAGCGACAACAAAATGCCCAGCTGTTCGACTGATAGATATTTCAAAGAATTGGCACAGCAGCCCAGTCACTGCTGTTACGTCATGCTTTTATATATGTATATAATTACAATAAGGCTGGCAACTCTCTCGCAAAAAATATAATACATACATTAATACCATCGCTTAAAACAAAATACTACGCTAGTTTCTTAAAAAAAACTACATACAAAACACCTCGGATATTTTGACTATATTTATCTGTCGTTTTTAGACTTGAAAAAACTCTAAAATGCTCAAATTTTGCGAATTAAAAGTGTATTTTCGTTGAGATTTTGCGAAACAGAGGCGGGATATAGTTTACTCGACAAACGTCATCATCGGAGAATTCGTCGGCAAATTTCTGATTGGTTGTGGCAAGTTCGGAAAATTACGAAGGTCAACTCAATGAAGAAAAAAGATCTTCGTAATTTTCCGAACTTGCCACAACCAATCAGAAATTTGCCGACGAATTCTCCGATGATGACGTTTGTCGAGTAAACTATATCCCGCCTGTGTTTCGCAAAATCTCAACGAAAATACACTTTTAATTCGCAAAATTTGAGCATTTTAGAGTTTTTTCAAGTCTAAAAACGACAGATATATAGTCAAAATATCCGAGGTGTTTTGTATGTAGTTTTTGTTAAGAAACTAGCGTAGTATTTTTGTTTAAGCGATGGTATTAATGTATGTATTATATTTTTTGCGAGAGAGTTGCCAGCCTTATTGTAATTATATACATATAATAGCATGACGTAACAGCAGTGACTGGGCTGCCTGTGGAATTGGTGGACATACAACCGTTGCTGTCGGTTTTCTTTATCAAATTGCATGATTTCAGACAAGAGAAGAAGACGACAACTTGGTCATAATGCAGTTTAAAGTTTTTTGCTACTTCGTCTTAGGCTACAGCTTTTCCCAGGTCTCGCCGCGGATATTCAAACATGGTTAGTAAGATGATAATAATAATAATGATTCATAGGAAATCCACAATAAACCGTAACTGCATAAACGATGGCGCGTACGACACGGCCCGTACGGTTCATGTTATCAAACAAATTTCAAACAACGTACACAAGAACAAATTTTCGATTGTCTTTAGCGATATAAAGTACTGTAATATGAGTTGCAACGGATGTTTATGTCATTTTATGCCACCAAATTTATCGTTTGTTCAATTCCAGCGGTTTAAGCATGCTTCACATAGCTTTGTGTAACACACAGAAGCATGCAGCAGGATCATATAAGCACAGCCACAAGTCATCATTAGAATGCATGTGTATTCACGTAAATAAATAATATGTGTGTCCTTTTGTATCAGCAGGAAACGGCGTGATCAAGTGTGCATGTGGAGATTGTGTGCATGAACAACCATGTTGTATTGTTGTTCTATTAACTTCTATATCAAAAGGCCGGTCCGTCTTTCCGAGAAGTATATAAAATATATACATCGACTATAGTGACTATGTTTGATGGTAGTATAACTGTAGTATTACTAGTATTATAACAATTATAGCAAACTTATTGTTTATAACAATTAAGGTGGCGCTGACAAACTTCTGAATGGCAAAATGCAAACAGTACTTGGTAAACCAGGACAAGAAGCAAGACTCACTTGGATCTGTCAAACTGACAAGAGAGTATCATTTTACCGGATTGTATGGACCATTTCATTGGAATTTTTTTGTAAACCATACTATGAAATTTGTATGGACTTTCGTTGGAAATTGTATATATACATAGTGATGATATTCTATGGAAATTACATTTCCATAGTATATTTTAATGAGGAATTTACGTTTCCATAGTATGGAAATTGAAATTTTGACTTTGTTAGTGTGAGTGTTGTATGGACCTTGCATGGATTTTGTATTGATACATGGATTCAATATGGATTTTGTATGGATATAGATATACTTTAGGATGGGTTTGTACGAATTTTGTATGGTACAGCACGGATTTTTTAGGTGTCGGTATATAAATATTGCATGGTTTCATTACTTTCATAATACTCACGACAGTAAAACAAACATTTTTCGTCATTTGCCGAAACACGAGTATATTTAATTTTCTCCCGAGCGACAAAAAATAACTAACTTGTAAACACGTCTGACACTAACTTGTAACACATCTGACAATGTATCAATATAAATAGCACAGTAAGCAAATCAATATAAATAGCCCAGTAAGCACAAAAACACTTAAAGTCTACCCTCGTCTTGACAAGTTACTGTAACTAAATCCCCCTGCTTATTTATTTCTTTAACCCTTTTTGTGTTGTATAAATGGTGACCTAATGTGGCAGCCAACTCATGTTTGTCCGCATCTTTAAACTGAGTGGCGGAGAGGAGGTCAGAGATCTGCGAGCCAAGAGGGAGTCGAATCTGCAAACATCATGCCAGGCCTCAAAATACCAGAAAGATTGCTGGGCCCCGAGTTTGTGGCCTGGATCACTTACTACACCACCAACAACGCGACCAGGCAACAAGGGGTCCCAATTTTATGAACGAAGATGCCCTGGCCGAGCTTGGGTCCCTCGCTGAGGTGATTCGTAACATCATGGCAGATCTCATAGTCCCTTGATGACTCAGCGTCGCCGCCGATCTACCAGAATGGTCTTTGACAACATCACCCTGGGCAATGAAAGAGCTATCGCCTTCAAGAAGCGGGTCATCCAGGCGTTGGGCTTGTCGGGAGGAGTTAGTTAATGCGGCGAGATGTGAAGCTGCAAGTCCAACATAGCGCTCCATCTCGTTCGCCAATACTCCTTCCGCGACACTGAGAGATCTGCAAGCCAAGAGGGACTCAAATCTGCAAACATCTTGCCAGGGCCTCAAAATACCACAAAGATGGCTGGACCTCGAATTTGTTACCTGGATCAGCTACTGTAAATTTGCCAAATGGAGACTAGCAATTTAGAAACATATCTTGTGTGAAGTACAGCTTATTTTTAAGAAATGACATTTTTTACATCTAGACACCACCAACGATGCAACCAGACTACAAGGGGCCCCCAAATTAAATGGGACAAGACGCCCGGACTGAGCTTGGATCCTTCAAAGATGTGATTAGAAACATCATGCATAGTAGGTACTTACATATATATACATCAATATTCTTCTCGACTACAAATATCTCAGCTGTAAACGCAAATGTGTCAGCCAGTTATTGCCTCTTGCTAAGAATTTTTTTAATCAATGCAGCGAGTAAATAATACTTCAAGTGGCTGAAATTATAGCGCAGAAGTCTCTTGCTTCGAAATTTTTCGCCTATCTGCAGGGAAAACGGTCTGAACTGAGTCGAATGAGATTATCTTCGCCGGTGAGGAATTGCATGGCGACGTCGCCGCTTGCAAGCAAAGTTTGTTGCTGTTACGAAATGCGAGGTTGGTACTGGGAATTTAGATCTAGCCTATGACATAACGGTAGTAATTTGAGACATTTGTTGGCGATGCAGACGGAATCCACGACAGTCTGGTTATTGACCTCGGGAGGCTGGTTGAGGATGTCACGAAGTTGCTTCCATTCCAATGATAAAGAACTGACACGGATGATGAGAACGATGCAAGTTCCATACATATATTGAAATATTAATTTTGGCTTTGTTCTTGATAATTACAGTCGCTTCATGGTTGCCAGTTACAACATTGGTGCAACTGAATAAAGTCAACTTCCATCTGGCCATGGCCTTCGTGGCATCCAGGATTTACAGTCGGCAAAGAACGAGGCCTGCATGGCGTAAAACCGTTTTTTTTTATAAACGCACATGCAGGTGGGCAAAGTAAAAGTCGTAAGCAAAATTATATTGTGTGTTTAATTATAAATTATATAAATTCTTTGGATAATTCGCAGTTTTGCGATTTGTTTTGAACGCTCTATTTCCAAGCTATCATATGATTAATTGGGACTGGTCATGTTTTATACCCTCTCATATGAATTATAATTAGGCGTAGAGGATTACATATGCTCGAGTTATTTAACTTGATTTCACATCGTTTCAATTTCGTATTAATTTTATTATAAGCTTCAGTATTCTTTGTGTATAGTGACTATGATTGTCTTATAATTTGTTTTATAGTTTACTTCAACTCATAATTCATACGTGTCGGTAATGTCGTTCAGTATACCCTTGTATGCAAGCACGGGAACGTAATCTTTGAATACACCCTTTTATTTCCATGAACAAACCAGTAAAAACGGAGAAAAAGCTCCTCAAAATACATGTTTTTGGCGTTCGAAGAATTAAAATTCTTCTTGAAGAAATGCGCCCGCAATTTTTAGACAGCGACAACAAAATGCCCAGCTGTTCGACTGATAGATATTTCAAAGAATTGGCACAGCAGCCCAGTCACTGCTGTTACGTCATGCTTTTATATATGTATATAATTACAATAAGGCTGGCAACTCTCTCGCAAAAAATATAATACATACATTAATACCATCGCTTAAAACAAAAATACTACGCTAGTTTCTTAAAAAAAAACTACCTACAAAACACCTCGGATATATTGACTATATTTATTTGTCGTTTTTAGACTTGAAAAAAACTCTAAAATGCTCAAATTTTGCGAATTAAAAGTGTATTTTCGTTGAGATTTTGCGAAACAGAGGCGGGATATAGTTTACTCGACAAACGTCATCATCGGAGAATTCGTCGGCAAATTTCTGATTGGTTGTGGCAAGTTCGGAAAATTACGAAGGTCAACTCAATGAAGAAAAGATCTTCGTAATTTTCCGAACTTGCCACAACCAATCAGAAATTTGCCGACGAATTCTCCGATGATCACGTTTGTCGAGTAAACTATATCCCGCCTCTGTTTCGCAAAATCTCAACGAAAATACACTTTTAATTCGCAAAATTTGAGCATTTTAGAGTTTTTTCAAGTCTAAAAACGACAGATAAATATAGTCAAAATATCCGAGGTGTTTTGTATGTAGTTTTTGGTTAAGAAACTAGCGTAGTATTTTTGTTTTAAGCGATGGTATTAATGTATGTATTATATTTTTTGCGAGAGAGTTGCCAGCCTTATTGTAATTATATACACATATAATAGCATGACGTAACAGCAGTGACTGGGCTGCCTGTGGAATTGGTGGACATACAACCGTTGCTGTCGGTTTTCTTTATCAAATTGCATGATTTCAGACAAGAGAAGAAGACGACAACTTGGTCATAATGCAGTTTAAAGTTTTTTGCTACTTCGTCTTAGGCTACAGCTTTTCCCAGGTCTCGCCGCGGATATTCAAACATGGTTAGTAAGATGATAATAATAATAATGATTCATAGGAAATCCACAATAAACCGTAACTGCATAAACGATGGCGCGTACGACACGGCCCGTACGGTTCATGTTATCAAACAAATTTCAAACAACGTACACAAGAACAAATTTTCGATTGTCTTTAGCGATATAAAGTACTGTAATATGAGTTGCAACGGATGTTTATGTCATTTTATGCCACCAAATTTATCGTTTGTTCAATTCCAGCGGTTTAAGCATGCTTCACATAGCTTTGTGTAACACACAGAAGCATGCAGCAGGATCATATAAGCACAGCCACAAGTCATCATTAGAATGCATGTGTATTCACGTAAAATAAATAATATGTGTGTCCTTTTGTATCAGCAGGAAACGGCGTGATCAAGTGTGCATGTGGAGATTGTGTGCATGAACAACCATGTTGTATTGTTGTTCTATTAACTTCTATATCAAAAGGCCGGTCCGTCTTTCCGAGAAGTATATAAAATATATACATCGACTATAGTGACTATGTTTGATGGTAGTATAACTGTAGTATTACTAGTATTATAACAATTATAGCAAACTTATTGTTTTATAACAATTAAGGTGGCGCTGACAAACTTCTGAATGGCAAAATGCAAACAGTACTTGGTAAACCAGGACAAGAAGCAAGACTCACTTGGATCTGTCAAACTGACAAGAGAGTATCATTTTACCGGATTGTATGGACCATTTCATTGGAATTTTTTTTGTAAACATATACTATGAAATTTGTATGGACTTTCGTTGGAAATTGTATATATACATAGTGATGATATTCTATGGAAATTACATTTCCATAGTATATTCTTAATGAGGAATTTACGTTTCCATAGTATGGAAATTGAAATTTTGACTTTGTTAGTGTGAGTGTTGTATGGACCCTTGCATGGATTTTGTATTGATACATGGATTCAATATGGATTTTGTATGGATATAGATATACTTTAGGATGGGTTTGTACGAATTTTGTATGGTACAGCACGGATTTTTTAGGTGTCGGTATATGAATATTGCATGGTTTCATTACTTTCATAATACTCACGACAGTACGTAAACAAACATTTTTTCGTCATTTGCCGAAACACGAGTATATTTAATTTTCTCCCGAGCGACAAAAAAATAACTAACTTGTAAACACGTCTGACACTAACTTGTAAACACATCTGACAATGTATCAATATAAATAGCACAGTAAGCAAATCAATATAAATAGCCCAGTAAGCACAAAAACACTTAAAGTCTACCCTCGTCTTGACAAGTTACTGTAACTAAAATCCCCCTGCTTATTTATTTCTTTAACCCTTTTTGTGTTGTATAAATGGTGACCTAATGTGGCAGCCAACTCATGTTTGTCCGCATCTTTAAACTGAGTGGCGGAGAGGAGGTCAGAGATCTGCGAGCCAAGAGGGAGTCGAATCTGCAAACATCATGCCAGGGCCTCAAAATACCAGAAAGATTGCTGGGCCCCGAGTTTGTGGCCTGGATCACTTACTACACCACCAACAACGCGACCAGGCAACAAGGGGTCCCAATTTTATGAACGAAGATGCCCTGGCCGAGCTTGGGTCCCTCGCTGAGGTGATTCGTAACATCATGGCAGATCTCATAGTCCCTTGATGACTCAGCGTCGCCGCCGATCTACCAGAATGGTCTTTGACAACATCACCCTGGGCAATGAAAGAGCTATCGCCTTCAAGAAGCGGGTCATCCAGGCGTTGGGCTTGTCGGGAGGAGTTAGTTAATGCGGCGAGATGTGAAGCTGCAAGTCCAACATAGCGCTCCATCTCGTTCGCCAATACTCCTTCCGCGACACTGAGAGATCTGCAAGCCAAGAGGGACTCAAATCTGCAAACATCTTGCCAGGGCCTCAAAATACCACAAAGATGGCTGGACCTCGAATTTGTTACCTGGATCAGCTACTGTAAATTTGCCAAATGGAGACTAGCAATTTAGAAACATATCTTGTGTGAAGTACAGCTTATTTTTAAGAAATGACATTTTTTACATCTAGACACCACCAACGATGCAACCAGACTACAAGGGGCCCCCAAATTAAATGGGACAAGACGCCCGGACTGAGCTTGGATCCTTCAAAGATGTGATTAGAAACATCATGCATAGTAGGTACTTACATATATATACATCAATATTCTTCTCGACTACAAATATCTCAGCTGTAAACGCAAATGTGTCAGCCAGTTATTGCCTCTTGCTAAGAATTTTTTTAATCAATGCAGCGAGTAAATAATACTTCAAGTGGCTGAAATTATAGCGCAGAAGTCTCTTGCTTCGAAATTTTTCGCCTATCTGCAGGGAAAACGGTCTGAACTGAGTCGAATGAGATTATCTTCGCCGGTGAGGAATTGCATGGCGACGTCGCCGCTTGCAAGCAAAGTTTGTTGCTGTTACGAAATGCGAGGTTGGTACTGGGAATTTAGATCTAGCCTATGACATAACGGTAGTAATTTGAGACATTTGTTGGCGATGCAGACGGAATCCACGACAGTCTGGTTATTGACCTCGGGAGGCTGGTTGAGGATGTCACGAAGTTGCTTCCATTCCAATGATAAAGAACTGACACGGATGATGAGAACGATGCAAGTTCCATACATATATTGAAATATTAATTTTGGCTTTGTTCTTGATAATTACAGTCGCTTCATGGTTGCCAGTTACAACATTGGTGCAACTGAATAAAGTCAACTTCCATCTGGCCATGGCCTTCGTGGCATCCAGGATTTACAGTCGGCAAAGAACGAGGCCTGCATGGCGTAAAACCGTTTTTTTTTATAAACGCACATGCAGGTGGGCAAAGTAAAAGTCGTAAGCAAAATTATGTTGTGTGTTTATTATAAATTATATAAATTCTTTGGATAATTCGCAGTTTTGCGATTTGTTTTGAACGCTCTATTTCCAAGCTATCATATGATTAATTGGGACTGGTCATGTTTTATACCCTCTCATATGAATTATAATTAGGCGTAGAGGATTACATATGCTCGAGTTATTTAACTTGATTTCACATCGTTTCAATTTCGTATTAATTTTATTATAAGCTTCAGTATTCTTTGTGTATAGTGACTATGATTGTCTTATAATTTGTTTTATAGTTTACTTCAACTCATAATTCATACGTGTCGGTAATGTCGTTCAGTATACCCTTGTATGCAAGCACGGGAACGTAATCTTTGAATACACCCTTTTATTTCCATGAACAAACCAGTAAAAACGGAGAAAAAGCTCCTCAAAATACATGTTTTTGGCGTTCGAAGAATTAAAATTCTTCTTGAAGAAATGCGCCCGCAATTTTTAGACAGCGACAACAAAATGCCCAGCTGTTCGACTGATAGATATTTCAAAGAATTGGCACAGCAGCCCAGTCACTGCTGTTACGTCATGCTTTTATATATGTATATAATTACAATAAGGCTGGCAACTCTCTCGCAAAAAATATAATACATACATTAATACCATCGCTTAAAACAAAAATACTACGCTAGTTTCTTAAAAAAAACTACCTACAAAACACCTCGGATATTTGACTATATTTATTTGTCGTTTTTAGACTTGAAAAAACTCTAAAATGCTCAAATTTTGCGAATTAAAAGTGTATTTTCGTTGAGATTTTGCGAAACAGAGGCGGGATATAGTTTACTCGACAAACGTCATCATCGGAGAATTCGTCGGCAAATTTCTGATTGGTTGTGGCAAGTTCGGAAAATTACGAAGAACTCATGAAGTTGACTTCGTAATTTTCCGAACTTGCCACAACCAATCAGAAATTTGCCGACGAATTCTCCGATGATGACGTTTGTCGAGTAAACTATATCCCGCCTCTGTTTCGCAAAATCTCAACGAAAATACACTTTTAATTCGCAAAATTTGAGCATTTTAGAGTTTTTTCAAGTCTAAAAACGACAGATAAATATAGTCAAAATATCCGAGGTGTTTTTTATGTAGTTTTTTGTTAAGAAACTAGCGTAGTATTTTTGTTTTAAGCGATGGTATTAATGTATGTATTATATTTTTTGCGAGAGAGTTGCCAGCCTTATTGTAATTATATACATATATAATAGCATGACGTAACAGCAGTGACTGGGCTGCCTGTGGAATTGGTGGACATACAACCGTTGCTGTCGGTTTTCTTTATCAAATTGCATGATTTCAGACAAGAGAAGAAGACGACAACTTGGTCATAATGCAGTTTAAAGTTTTTTGCTACTTCGTCTTAGGCTACAGCTTTTCCCAGGTCTCGCCGCGGATATTCAAACATGGTTAGTAAGATGATAATAATAATAATGATTCATAGGAAATCCACAATAAACCGTAACTGCATAAACGATGGCGCGTACGACACGGCCCGTACGGTTCATGTTATCAAACAAATTTCAAACAACGTACACAAGAACAAATTTTCGATTGTCTTTAGCGATATAAAGTACTGTAATATGAGTTGCAACGGATGTTTATGTCATTTTATGCCACCAAATTTATCGTTTGTTCAATTCCAGCGGTTTAAGCATGCTTCACATAGCTTTGTGTAACACACAGAAGCATGCAGCAGGATCATATAAGCACAGCCACAAGTCATCATTAGAATGCATGTGTATTCACGTAAAATAAATAATATGTGTGTCCTTTTGTATCAGCAGGAAACGGCGTGATCAAGTGTGCATGTGGAGATTGTGTGCATGAACAACCATGTTGTATTGTTGTTCTATTAACTTCTATATCAAAAGGCCGGTCCGTCTTTCCGAGAAGTATATAAAATATATACATCGACTATAGTGACTATGTTTGATGGTAGTATAACTGTAGTATTACTAGTATTATAACAATTATAGCAAACTTATTGTTTTATAACAATTAAGGTGGCGCTGACAAACTTCTGAATGGCAAAATGCAAACAGTACTTGGTAAACCAGGGCAAGAAGCAAGACTCACTTGGATCTGTCAAACTGACAAGAGAGTATCATTTTACCGGATTGTATGGACCATTTCATTGGAATTTTTTTTGTAAACCCATACTATGAAATTTGTATGGACTTTCGTTGGAAATTGTATATATACATAGTGATGATATTCTATGGAAATTACATTTCCATAGTATATTCTTAATGAGGAATTTACGTTTCCATAGTATGGAAATTGAAATTTTGACTTTGTTAGTGTGAGTGTTGTATGGACCCTTGCATGGATTTTGTATTGATACATGGATTCAATATGGATTTTGTATGGATATAGATATACTTTAGGATGGGTTTGTACGAATTTTGTATGGTACAGCACGGATTTTTTAGGTGTCGGTATATAAATATTGCATGGTTTCATTACTTTCATAATACTCACGACAGTAAACAAACATTTTTTCGTCATTTGCCGAAACACGAGTATATTTAATTTTCTCCCGAGCGACAAAAAAATAACTAACTTGTAAACACGTCTGACACTAACTTGTAAACACATCTGACAATGTATCAATATAAATAGCACAGTAAGCAAATCAATATAAATAGCACATTAAGCACAAAAACACTTAAAGTCTACCCTCGTCTTGACAAGTTACTGTAACTAAAATCCCCCTGCTTATTTATTTCTTTAACCCTTTTTGTGTTGTTGTATAAATGGTGACCTAATGTGGCAGCCAACTCATGTTTGTCCGCATCTTTAAACTAACTCTCCCGACGAGGTCAAAACGTCGAGAAGTGTTTTGTCTATTTAAGAAGTTGTTATACCACATTTGATGCTAGGTTATATTGGAACCCATTAAAAAACTATACATCTTTTTATTATGCGCATAAAATGTTCATTAAACTATTTGTCCCTTCTCACGCGAAATAATAAGTACCTTAACATGCATTTTTCTATAGAAATAACACCTTTTCCTCTTTCGATTTCGTGAAAACTGACCTTTGCCTTCAGTTATAAAGTATATTTTAAGAAAAGCTGTGAAAAATTCTGACCTCCTCTCCGCCACTCAGTATGGATACTAACTCTCCTGACGAAGGCCCTCAGTTCGAAACGTCGAGAAGGTCGAGAAGGGTTTTGTCTATTTAGGCAGCTGTTATACCACATTTGATGCTAAGTTGTTTTTTAATGACATAAAATTATTCAAAGGTGATCATCTTAATTATTAATAGTTATTTTATAGTTATTTCATTTTCCGATGGCAAAACAACGAGACGTTTCTAACCCTGCGCCATTTTGTTCGCGATGGCAAAACGAGCAAAGCGCTAATTTTAGATGTTTTGAGTGAAAATAATTAGAATGAAGTATGAGCACTTTGAAATTTGTTTGAAAGTGCTTTAGGAAAACCATAAAGAGTCATATAGATATTTGATTTGTCGTATTGCTAAAATAATTTGAAAATTTATGTTTAGTATATATGAAGAGTTGCGCGACCTTTGAATTTTGGTAGAATTATGGCGTATTTGGCTTTAGTTTATAAAGTAAAGGATATTTGTGACCGTGAAACATTTTGTGAAGCTGTTCGAATAACTGTTGATGATTTTAGACACGTTAATTTGGCAAGCTACGAAATTAAACTGTCCTGGTTTCAACGGGTGATATTGTGCCGTGGCTAAAAAGCGGCGAGATAGTTTGAATATCCATTTATTCTTATAAATTATGTGCATTAGTGGTGGTTTTTAAATATTTACATTTTGCATTTAACATTTTGCCTTCTAAACATAGCCATAGCTTTCCACCTTTGGACGATGGTGGTAATCGTCAAATGACCAGTGCATGGTTACCACAGGTTTCTTTCCGTAACAAACCGTCCAATAGCGCTCTTCCCTTGGAACAACCATAGTCTTCGAGGTTCATGGAAGGGATGCCAAGATTATTCAGGATATTTTTCTCCTATTGCTCCCATTCAGTGTAGGCAATTGCGGAATATCAGTTCCGCCGTAGACTGTCATAAATGTCTTTGATGATCTTTTCGAGCATCGATAGGGGGTAGAAAGTATATACATCCCGATGAGACACTCTTGTCTTTTGCTCTCAGTTAACTCCAGCACAGATCGTAGACCAATGTCGAAAAAGAAGGAGTTTGCCGAGACCTCGCCAACTTTGAACACACCCAGCTCCTTACAAAAAAATTTCGTTGATAAGATATTCATCCATATCAATGATTGCAACGAGATTTGTTAGAGACATTTTGTCGATTGAAAATTTTAAAAACGTTCGGCAAACTACGAAAGCAAACTGTCCTTGTTTCAGCGGGTGATACTGTGGTTAGAAAACTGCGAGATAGCTTGAATGTATATAATCAGTTAAAGGTCGTTAATTAACCTAATGGCTGAATGCATTGTTATCTTCTGACTTTGTCCGAACGCGTTTATGCTAGAAACGTCAAATGCTATCTTTTTGCGGTCAGTTCAACGGGTGATACTGTGGTTAGAAAGCTGCGAAATAGCTTGAGTATATCAAGCTCGAAGCGTCAAAGCTATATCTTTTTGCCTAGAAATGTCTCCGTGAATTCGATTCATATATTGCTTAAGCAGGGCAGACATGTATTCATTTTCCTTTAGACTACTTCTGAAGTGCCAACACAGCTTTTACCACGGGCAATTTTATTCAAGAAGAATTGGACAATCGATATTGCTAACAATAAAACGAAATTGTTTATGCAAGTCAATCACCCCGACAACTTAAGGTATGTGTTATCTCCTCCGTTATCCCTCGATCCAAAAATTCCGAAACTCCCGATAAAAGATCACTCAACAAAACTGATTCTTTAACAATGTTATATATTTAACATAAAACAAAAAGAACAAATACACAATCAAACATACCCTTTTTTAATTGAAAAACAACCACTCGAAAAAACAAAAAGTCAACAACTCAGTGATTTAAACTGATTTTCCATACCAAAACTGGTAAAACTAGTTTTTCTTGAACTCGCGCGACCAACACGAAATAATTAATTTTGTGGCCTCCTGAACAATAATTAGGGATTAAGAGGAATGTTAATTCCTCTTAATCCCTAATTATTGTTCAGGAGGCCACAATTATTGTACAGGAGGCCACAAAAATGGAACCTTCGGAGGAAGGGGTTGTCAGAGTATGTTATAAGGGTATATTTTTTCACGGTCTAAAAAGTTTTACAAACAACTTTTTTTGAAACAAAGAAACTCGCTTGTAAAATAGGTGCACTGGGTTAGGAGACAGCATGACTAATCATATGCATGAAGATGTTATATGATTAGATTTGGTTGACTCCTGGTATTTTTTTGTAGAGAAGCTTGCGAAATGGCTCAAAATGTCTGTTGTACTGAATTTTTATCTGAATTGCTGCTTTAGATTGATCTTGATATTTATATCAACCAAACCACGGGTGGTTTTAAAGCACAGCAACAAGAAGGAGAGACCTGTTACGCGAATGCATCCGCTGCAGCCCTGCATTTGGCAATGCATCGAATTCTTGGTCGAGAAGCAGGCTATCCTGAGTTTAACACGTTGAGAAAGAAAATGATAGATGCGTATGGAAAAAAAGGTGCTAACACTGAAAGAGTTTTGAAGGAAATGTGCCCGAAGTATAGTTTACACAGCAAAAAGGTTGGTATCACGAAAGCGAAGGAAGCTATGGTCAAGAAGCGCCCAGTGGTAGCAAGATTTTATCTCACAGATGATGAATGGGATGAGTTTTCAGAATTCTACCGCAATGATCCTGAGGGTGTGCTCACGCGAAATAGATAAGACATAAGTAAGCGCCCCAATGGCGCGACCCCTAAAGGCCATGCTGTTGTTTTGACCAGTTACAACAGCAAATGTTTGATGTTGATGAATTCGTGGGGAGAAGAATGGGCCGACAATGGTTTCTTCAGAGTGCAAAATGCAGAAGTGTTTAAACTAAAATTCTTTGATGTTTACTGGACGTTGAATGACCTGGCTGAAAGGGAAAAAGAGTATTATCGAGAACATGGCCCTGAAGTAGCTCAAAAATTGATGAATTCGTTGAAAGGCTTGCAAAGTGCAAAATACACATGTCCAGAATGCCATGAAGAGTCATTAGTTACCAAATTTACCGGAAAGCTGACAAAAGTCCAGTGTCCGAGATGTTATGAAAAATTTTCGACCAAGGACAACGCAGGAAATATTCTGGCACTAAACATGTACTTGACCATTTTAAGTAAATAACTTTGCTACGCCATTGCACTGTACTATTGTTTACATGTATTCATAGTTATTAACCCTGAATGGGTTCTGTAACGAGCCCTTTGGTCCCGAACAATTCGTGAAAACGAGACTGAGGTCTGCATGTTCTTTTCTCCTACAGACCGAGCAAGCTGTTAACCTATATATCCTTTCTTGTATACTCATAAATTATAACTCAAGGCCAGACCAGGCCAGTATTTACATTTAACAATAATTTGCACGTAGTAATATTGTAGGAATCAGTTAGAATAGAGAATTATTTGTATTTTGATCATTGCATGTTTACAATTGTATTCTCTCTGCAACTAATCAAAGTAATTTTAAACAATTATTTGCTCTTACGAAGGGCAAAAATTGAAACCATAGGCATAGGCGGTGTGTGGGGCAGCTTCCACTCTTGAAATATTTGAATCTAGAAAAGTTTATCAAATTTTTATTGAATCTAACTAAAATCCGAGGTATTTTTGCTAAAATCAGTGATAAGTCGGGCCCGTACGCCTATGATTAAAGCAACCTCGTACCCACGAGTAAAGACACTGGGTACGAGGTTGTGATTAAAGCCGGTTTTATATGTTAACATAAAGTTGTAAGTTGCAGAAAAATGTGATTATAGTTTTGGTTAAAATCGAAAATGTCAACGAATGCGCTTGTTATAGTTAAAACGAAATCACCTTTTTGTTATATAGACATGCAAAAAAAGTTAAACTAGCATCTAAATTTAAACGTTCAGACTGTTGTCTTAATGCATACCAATAATATTGTGCGAAACTGCAGCGACTTTACAACTTTGAACTTTCCAAGTGAATTTGGACAAATTGAGATTAACATGGTTGTTACTTTAATTTATAATTTTTAGATACTGACATCTGACGTGAACGATTTAACCTTTTTATTTGAATAAGCGCAATTCGTGTTAGAAATATTAATTTCCAGATAACGCGAGAAATTTGTCGATGATGGCTGGCAATAATGTTGACAAAAAAGTGTACACTCATTTTTGATGATGTATTATGTATTTTTAGGTATAAGTCACAGCAGTTAAAGCACCACCTACCCATCCTGGGGCAAGGTGTGTCACCATGAACACTGCAACAGGATTAAATTCATCTTCACCAGCATATACAGCCAATGACGGATACATAATAGGCTGCAACCATTTGTAAAACTTTTGGGAATCTTCAAACTTCCACATTGTATCTTTATCAGGGAAATCCATTCCAAAAATCCTATTAAGACATGGCTTTTCCTCCAAGTCATGTTCCTCATCCTCTTCATAATCTGAGCTATCAGATGTATCTCGAAAGTGTAATTTGTTTTTTTCGTAACTGCCCCTTATCATTAGGATGCTGGTATAATAAGCAAATATTTCTGGGTGAAAATGGAGATTTCGTATAGCAGCTCAAGTGGTGTTGGTAGATCTTGCTTGTCCCATGGAAATAACAGCACATATATCATCATTCCCTTAATTTGCTGAACATTGGGTGCCAAAAAAATAAATCCAATTCTTATTTATAAATTCTCCGTTTTTTATTTAAAATGTTCGTCCATCATTCCATGTCAAGTCGTCAACGTTCAAGGGTGTTCTTAAAAAACATCAATCAGGAGCCGGTTGTATAAAAAGGTAGTTAACTTTTAACGATAGTTAGTGGTGAATTAGCCAATCAGAATCGTGTGTTTTCTAGTTAATTACTTAAAATTTATTAAGAGTTTTATACAACCGGCCCCAGAAGTGAATTGGATCCAACAAATTAGACCTTTTCGGTAATCACGTCACAACATTATGGTTTTAAATTTAGAACCACCTTAAATGAGATGGATTTCAAGTTTTACTCTCACAAGCTATGTGGAAAGATGCAAAACATCCTTTTATAACCCATGCATGAAAAAAAATTTTTAATATTGACAAATACGTGTATGGAAATAAGCCATAACGCGGGAACGAGGCTCGCCCCTCTTGTTCCCTCAGCCTTATTGTCCTGTTGTGGTTTATTTCCACATTTATAGGTCAAAACAAAATAAAAATTTCATGCATTTGTTGAAGAAGAATATTTTCCATCTTTGCACGTCACTCGTGAGGGTATAAAACTTAAAATCCATCTCATTTAAAGTGGTTCTAAGTTTAAAACGTTTGTTTGTCTTGTAACGCGTCCCGTAATTTGTCTATAATTCTAACTCATGCTGCTGTGAACTATATATTGTGTGGAGATTGTATGATGTCTGTTTTATTTGTTTTGAAAGGGCTGCTGTAATTGGCGTGAGCTGTGGCAATACCCTGCCTCGATTATTGTGAATATTCATGCATTTGTATTAATTTTGTGCTGTTCGTGTTTCTAATATTGTATCTTGTATTCAAGTGGCAAAGCATAGTAAATAAATAAATAAATAAATAAGTAAAAATCTTCCTAAGCGAGCTACTTATTAATAAAAAGAAAAGCAATGAGAAGTTGGAGGCATAGTCAGGAAGACCTCAGAAATAATGCAGTAAAACCAAACCTACTGGGGCCGGTTGTTCGAAAGGTGTTTATATAGCTTAAACGGTGAATAAGTCAAAGTTCAAAAATACTCTCATAGATCTTATGAATGCATTTAATATGTACTTCCATTGAAAATTAAACTACCTGCATCAAAATATTTCAGCTCAGTTATTCAGTAAATAGATAATTTTGTTTTCCATTTTGAACTTATCCACCGTTTAAGCTAAACGACTTTCAAACAACCGGCCCCAGTACTGTCCAGAAATAACCTAACAAAAAGCGCGGTTAACCTAGTACAAATCTCGGTTACACCAGGGTTAAACCGACCCAGGTCAGACATCTAGGTCGAACCGCAGTGAAACTCGGCCGAAACTCGGTCTGATTGACTCTGACAGACATTTCTTAAGATGTTTTCGATTTGATTATTGTGTTGCCGTTCTCAGCTGTTCATAACATTCTATCGGTCAACGGCAACCGAACCGGCAGTGTCAGGTTATTTCTGGACAGTTATATGTATGCAAATAAAAGGTAAGAAAGTCTTTCTTCTTTATATCAAAAAATTTATTTCTATACATTATATTATGATTTACAAATATATACAGTCTAGTCTAAATATCAGGGGCCGGCAGGGGTCGAACAACCGGCCCCAGGTCCTTTCCTGTCGAGATGTCAATATTTTTAAACATTCCTATTCATGTCCTCTTTCTGAATGGCGAAGACAGCAGCAGAATAAATCACGAAGTCTTTGACGAAATTTTCTTCTCCCCTTTTTATCTGCTTTAACACTCTTGTTCTTAGTCTTAGTTTTCTTATCTTCAACCTCCTTCGTGCTGTCAGTTTTCTTTGTCATAAAGCCACTACTACTTGTTACAACAAATTCCTCTGTAAAAGAGTTCATGCAAAATACATCAGGTCGTATATAGCGTAAAACTTTATTTCATACGGACACATCTCTTAAGCTCAAAGCCCGTTACCTATGGGGGAGATTCAAAACATTGGCCTCACCCAAAATTTCAATTTACCAAACTTTTAAACTTACCAAAATGGTCTTCATGATCTTCCATTTGACATTTCCGATTTGACGTTCCTGGGGTTTCTGACTCTATGACATTTCCAGAAACGACAACGTGATGCCTGTAAGAATCGTCATCATCGTTTCTGTTTGATATAAAAACTTTTGCATTTACGTGAGGAACAACTGGAGGCATTTCACCATCAGGTAATTCACTCTAGGAAAACGAACGTCATTGTTAATTATTTCCAGTATTCTGTTTCAAACCTTTACTACCAGCCTTACGATTTTTTACGGCGTCGGGTGCCGCAACCCTTCGATTGATGTTATCATTTGGGGGACCATACCTAAGCAGTTAAGGGGATCGAGTGCAGTTTTTTGGTTAACAGGAAAACAATAAAGAATAAGCATTATTTTATTACCTCATCGCCTGTATTTCCTGTATCCTCAACACTGTTCATTTCAGGAATTATAACATCTGAATCACGAGAGATTTCCTTCTCACTGATCACTACTGGATCATTCGTAGATTCCTGTTTCAATGGCAAAGCACTTTCAAAGTCAGACCGAGGCTTCTCGAGACATGAAGACGCGACGGCACTCAACACCTGGGTGGGGTCAGCCTCAGCACCCGGCACGTCGCAAACGTTTATCTCTTGCACACTGAGACTGGTCTGACTACAGGATTTAACACAGTCATTGCCACTGAGGTCATCGACGGATTCTTTCTCGCCGGTGATTTTCGTTTCACTTTCAACCGTCGGTAATTTAGTTTGTTCTCCCTCACGACAAAGTGCAACGATAAGTTCAGGAGTGGTCAGCAACGAAGGTTGGTGATCAGTTTCATTGTCCAGCTCTCCAGCATGAGGACATTCGCTTTCTGCATTAATAAATTGATCGTCACAACTTTCATTACAGAAGCCAGGGAGTGGTTCATCAGGGAGACTTTTATCCACGCTTTCTTCGTCAAGAGATTTCATTTCATTGTCTCCCTTAATGTCATTCTCACGAGGTTCTTCGAAACCTTTTTCAAAATAAATGAAATATATTTTAACATAAAACCACGGATACGACACAATTAGCGTTTCTCACGATGACGTTTTGGGGTTTTCTGAAATCGATTTAAACATTATGATTTAACATGAAAAACAATTCTTTTAGAATCAACAAACCATTTGAAGAATGTGACGTGGCCGTTAGGAAGTCTAACCACTGTGGTCTCACGCTTGCAGTTTTGAAAAAAACTACGCCAAAAATGGCGGCATATTAATATGTCAAAAGTTAGCGCGCGCGAATTCACTTGGCGAATGAAATTGATGACGTGATAGTTAACGTTAGCGCGCGCGCGAGTCAATGGCGCGAGTTCACTGGCGCGCGCAAATGGCGAATTGATGAAGTAGTTGCTAGGCAATTAATTATTGCTAGGCAACTACTTTGTTTGCCTAGCAACTAATTACATAAAAATTTAATTCAAATGAATTTGCGTAAAATATACGCCGTAAATCATCGCAAATCTGCAAATTAAATTATTAAAATATTTAGAAATTTATTCTTACCTTCTCCCTGGTCTTTCTTTCCACTATCTTGGAGTTTGTTGTTGTTCATTTCCTCTTCGATCAAGATTTTCTTAGCATTGTTTATCAAAGAGAAGACGTAGTTTTGTATTTGTAGAAATTCTAGAAGCGGTGGCTGATACTTTCTTCCAGAGTATTTATCCAACCGATATCGATTTTGATTACTCGCCATTTTAAAAGAATTTTCACGCGTAAAAAGTAGTGTTTTCACTTGCGCAGTCAGTCAATTATGACAAAGCTAATTATTGCGTCAAATCTTTTTACGCCATCGCGTCCGCGCAAAGCATTGTAGTAATTAATTATGGCACTGACCGCAATTAGATATAAAAAGAGGCATTTCATTTATTTTTTTACTGTTCCAGATTGCTAAACAGTATTTCTTAATATATAATTTGAAAACAATTTTCCTCAGTGAACTAAACTCAACTTGAATTTTTGTATTTGCATCAATCTAGGTAGAATGTGCATGGTAGATACAAAGTTACTGACCCAAATGTTTGAGGCAAAACTAGCAATTCAACCAAGGAAATATTTTCTAATCTCCTTGTTCCAAGATCTTTTTTAAATGCATCAGAAAAAGTAGTTCCTAAAATATAATTCATGCGGGATTGCATTCACCTAGTCCAAAATGATAGTTATGCTGTAAGATCTTACTATGAACCTATGAACCTTTAATACCATGATCCAAAAGGAAGTTACTAAATCCTATACTCCAACGTCTTTCTACAATTCTATAGCATCTTATCACAATGTTACAAAACTTAATAATTTTAACATTAAAGATCTTATCATGATCCTAAATGTCTTAGCATGATCCTGTAAGATGCTGGGATGACGTTTAAGATCTTACCATGATTCTAAATATCTTACCATAATACCGTGAGATCTTACGAAACATGCACCAACAGGACTCATCTCAAAATCCGACAGTATCGTGGATGATCCTATAGGACCTTGTCATGTTGTTAAAGATCTTACTATGATGGAACAATAACCTTTCAAGATCTTGGGAAGTGAATTGATTTTTTACATACATGTCTAGAAATAACCTAACAAAAACCGCGGTTAACCTAGGTCAAATCCCGGTCTGATCACGGTTGATCCGAGGTCAGACAGAGGTCCAACTGCGGTGAGACGGAGGTTAAACCCCGGCCTAACTCGGTCTGACAGACACTGCAGTTTCTATCGCTCGACCGCAACCGAACCGCGACCGAACCACGACTGAACCGCAACCGAACCGCAACCGCAACTGGACAGTACTGTCTTCTATAAAACTTGAATAGGACTAAACATGCAAATGAAAGAATCTGTCAGGAAATAGGGACAATAATGCCAATAGGCGCGGCGCGACAAAATAGGCTAGAATCGACCAAAAGAGGAGCGACTCCAGGATCGCCCAGTTGTTAATATCGTTAACTATGTTCTGTAAGTTACTCTTGGAAGGGCGTGATATACTTTCTGCGACTGTGCAATCGTCACGACTGTGCAATCGACAGACCGTACAACTTCCTTGTTATTTACCGGGGAAGCTGATTATTTGAGCCGTCATCAAGGAAATTTGGTAACCCAGACCATAGACAATCCAAAAGACAGGGACTGGAAACGCTGTGAAAAAAGCAGCGATGCTGGCGTGCAATCCGTGATGCGCCTAAATGGCTATTTCTGTTTCCCCTACTCTGAACCCTAGAACTCGAGTTTGAATAAAGTCCAGGCTTCCTAATTTACATCTTTTGAACAAAAATAGACCCTTGGGTGCACTTAACCGAATTTTAAGCATATATTGGGTCAAACAGAACTAAAAACCTCCTTTGAGTGGTTGGGTATTGTTTTTGTCTGTAAAACATCGCCATTGTTGTTGTCAAAGTTTGTACTTACTTCGAACCCTGTAACTACAGTTTTAGTACACTTCAGGCTTTGTCATTTACATCTTTTTAATAAAGATAAACATGTGGATGCACTTAACCGATTTTTAAACCTATATTGGTCAAACAGAGCCAAAAAACCTCTTTCAATGCTTGCGTAATATTTTTGACTGTAAAAACCGAGTCGCCATTGTTTTCGTCAAAATTTGCACTCATTTCGAACCCTGTAACTATAGTTTCAATGCACTTCAGGCTTTGTAATTTATATCTTTTGAACAAATATAAATCTGTGGATGCACTTATCCGGTTTTTAAACCTATATTGGGTCAAACAGAGCCGAAAAACCTCGTTTGAATGCTTGCGTAATGTTTTTGACTTTAAAATTAAGTCGCCATTGATGTCGCTGCTGAGTGCTGTCCGCATCACGGATTACGCGCAAAGAAACAATAGCGTTTCCAGTCCCTGTCTTTTGGATTGTCTATGCCCAGACCCAGTTGACCCAGTACCATCTGGACTAGTGTCCTAGAACTTAAAAATACTGGGAACAATACCAAACATTTCATAGTTATTCTGTTGAGTTTTGTTAAAAAAAAAAGAAAAAAAGAGAGTGATGTAGTCATTGACATGTTAATAGGCGAGTATGTAAAATTCAAAGAGTGTGTTTGATTATTTCACTGGTTGTTACTTTAATTTATAATTTTTAGCTATTGACATATGACATGAACGATTTAACCTTATAAATTGAATAAAAACAATTCGTGTTAGTAACTTAGTAATAATTTCAAGATATCGCGAGAAATTTGTCGATGATCGCATTGATGTTGACAAAAAAGCGTACACTCATTTTTGCCACGTTTACTCGTACCCATTTCCCCACCTGAATCGCTCGTTCATGGTGGTCGAATGAACGGTTTATTGTGTCTGTAAATTTATTTTGCTGTTTTTTCCCGGACAAGATCGCGCGATCTTTGATATAAAGTGAGGCGGGGATTATTGATAAGTGTTGTCGTTGCTGCGTCGTCGGGTTTTATGCCTCTAGTTGCAGACAAGGTATATTTTGAAATTGTATTGTATCGTAATTTTTTGTGTCAGTATATATATATTTGGTGTCGTTTCAACTGGTGACATACTATTTGATAAAATAGGAGATTTCTATATGAAGTAAGTTGGAAAAGATAATTTCATTTCTCAATAGAGGATATTGCAGTTTGTGTTGTGAAATCAATGAGTTTGCATTGAAATATTTGTATTGGTGCCACCACTGTACTGTATACATGCAATATGAATATATAAACTGCTTATCTTTTC
Source organism: Dendronephthya gigantea (assembly GCF_004324835.1). Taxonomy (NCBI): domain Eukaryota; kingdom Metazoa; phylum Cnidaria; class Anthozoa; order Malacalcyonacea; family Nephtheidae; genus Dendronephthya; species Dendronephthya gigantea. The sequence continues at coordinate 1,448,311 of NW_021163029.1, forward strand.
ATCAATAGAAGGTCATATAATGTGGTTGCTTATTACTAAATATGTGGAACACTATAGATCCACTTTGCGTTGTTGGATTTCTATATTGTATAGCACTGCCTGGAAAACATGACCGCCAATAGAAATTAGGAGGGTTGGAAATCAAGTTAAAAATCACTCGATATGAGAAGCGCATGCAAGTGGTTTGTGCCACATGCAAATGATGTTCCCTAGTGGTTATTACTATTAGCCTTTCTCACAACGACGAATATCCACCATTTTTGGGGTACTTTCCAAAAATGGCGGTACATTCGTGATTCGTCATTGTGAGAAAAGCTAATTGATATTCTCATGTTTTTCTCCACTCACTTAATTTTATTGGAGCCCAATTTGGATACATATAAAAAGACCATCTGCATATATATGTAAATAATGTAATATAGGATGGGTAGAAGTAGAAATTGATCTTATTGATTATTCTTCCTGGATTATCCCAAAAAAGTATTAGAACTCAAGCATAGATCTTGTGATAGAAATGTAGCTTTATATATTATAGATTAAGTGCCTAATGAGCTGTGAAATGATTGGAAAGATTAATATTTGTGCTTAGCCATGAAATTGGTTAAACATTTAAATTGTGTGATTTACAATAATATGACATTCACATACAATACCTTCACCGTGCTCCATCAAAGCATTAACTGTTTTTTGTTATTTCATAGGGAGACTTAACTAGGTTTTAAACAACATTATTCAAAAATGAAGGTGAAGGAAATTGCCAGAACAGCGAATATTGCATGGAGTCCTGCATCCCATCATCCAATATATCTTGCAGCAGGAACTGCAGCACAGCAACTAGATGCCACATTTAGGTAAGCCAAACTTTTAAAAGAAATTAATCATATTTTCCTCATGATCTTATTGAGTATGCACTGTGGCCCCAGTTACACAATACTGAAATGATCTGAAAAATTATCTGTGTAATTGCTCTATCAAGAATATAATATGTTTAGCGGGAAAAATAAATTGACATCAAATGCTTGCAAACCTTACCAATTCCAAAATTTCCTTTTCTATTTCGAATCAATCCGATATTGTCTAATCAAGACAAATGTGATACCATATGTATATTTAATCAACATAGATAATCTGACTCAAAAACCTGGTATCTGGTTTTGTGTAACAGGGCCTACAGGGGCGTGTATATGCTGAAGCTTATTGGAATTGATTGAATTATATATGCTACATAGTAGTGTCAATAATTACTCAAACATTTCTTTCATCAATATTATTTTTCTATAAAGCACCACAGCAGCCTTGGAGATTTTTGCTCTTGATCTTACAAGCGGTGACAGAGAAATGCCTGTGAAAGGCAAACTTTCTTCTGAGCACAGGTATATTCTACAATGTAATGTTCATCTACATATATATGTAACCTATATTACTGAAATTGTGTAAGAACAATGGTGTAAAACGTGTAGCAACCACCGAATAGCAACCAACACATCAAAATACAATACCATGAAATAAGAATGCAGTGTTAACTAATTGTTTAAATATAGATTTGTTGTAGCACCAGACTTACTAGGCAGAAATCAATGCTAAAATTAGATAAATACAGTATGTCAACTAACCCCTTTACTTGTTTCAGGACTTCTTAAAATGTGGTGGTTCTTTTTTCAGTTTAAAGCAACTGCCAGCTGCCCTCAGGCTATTTTCGAACTTACTTTTTCTGTTACTACTAGAGCTAGAATACCCTCACTATTTTTTTGTTTACTTTTTTTCTACATGTAAATGTTCCCCTGAGATGTTCACAAGTCACTATGTTGAACTTTTAGGTTCAATAAATTAGTCTGGGGTACATATGGTATGGAGAAAGAAGAAACACCCAACGGGATATTGGTTGGTGGAACCGACAGTGGTGATTTGGTTATGTGGAATCCTTTGAAAATACTGAATGGAGAGATAGAAGATGCGGTCTTGTTTCAAAGTGATAAACATACAGGTATTTCTGTAAATATTTTCTTGTAAATGTAATACAATATATTACTCCTTAAATTAGAAGTCTTATAGTTACTATTCAAGAGACTTCTGATAATACATCAGTGTTACAAAGTTTGCAGAGTCAAAAAATCACGTGGTGAAAGTTACTCAAATCACGTGGTGAAAGTTACGTGAACTTGCATCACCCACTTTGTTTGCGCATACTCGTCGGTACGGTACTTGCGAGTTGAAAGTCAGGTCTCAGAGTATTTTAAACACAAAACCCCAAATCTTCATTTTAAAATAACAAAAACCAGTGTGGTGAAGACTATGGCTATTTGCACACGGTAACGTTATCGAGCGTTTTCACATTCGTTTTCACGCCAAAACGGTTTGCTTTCACGATTCAACATGTATTCTTTTCCTGACGTCTGTTTCAGTAAAAATGGTACATATTTTAATACAAAATACAGAGATTTTTCATATATTCTTTTCCTGACGTCTGTTTCAGTAAAAATTGTATATATTTTAATACAAAATACAGAGATTTCTCCAGGGTGGTATACAAAACACAGGACAGAGACGCTGCGACTACGAAATCTATGCCTACGAGATTGTATTTTCTGCTGAAAGCTTTTTATATTACGAGGTTTGGTGCAACAGTTTTTAAACAGATGGATTGTGTAAACTGAAAGACAATACAAACCTGGAGCAGCAGATTTTTAAAAAGAATCTCGCAGTCGCGGATCTAAAGCTCCATATTGTGTCTGTTCTTTGGCTACCAGATTCATAATTATATTTCCTCAAAATTCACTTTAGGTGCTGTGCAAGCGCTGGATCTCAATCCATTTCAACCAAACCTCATTGCCTCAGGTGCTTCTGATTCTGAAATCTACGTGTGGGATCTTAAATCCCCAGACAATCCCCACTCACCTGGAGCTAAATCACTCCCCCCTGATAATATAAGTTGTCTGGGATGGAACAGACAAGTTACGCATATCCTTGCGTCAACATCACCCTGCGGACGCTGTGTAGTGTGGGACCTGAGGAAAAACGAGCCCATTATTAAAGTCAGCGACCAAGGATCCATGGTTAGTAGAAGACGTTTGTCGTCCGAATTACTTTTAAATGTTCAAACCAGTATATTTTGGATTTTATTTAAAAAAAAAGATGTACATATGTAATGAAATGGTTTTCATTGAGATTACTGTAGATTTAACGCTTTAGTTAAATCTCAGGGCTCTGTAACCAGCAAATGACACTCTTAATGAATATATAATCTGTGTTTCTCCAAGGCTCGTTTGAAAGCTATAGAATGGCATCCAGAAGTGGCAACGCAGATGGTTCTCGCTTCTGAAGACGATAGATGTCCTGTCATTCAGGTAAACCCTTTGGTCACTTAATTGTGAACCGCTATATGTGTTCAGTGTGCAAGTATATAAATATATCATTTTAAATAACCCAAACTCGTCTGTACCATGTTGGTATGTGTGTTTTACACATTGGCTCTATTACAAAGCATCACCAGTTGAGGCTTTTCAGGATGATTTGTTTTAGCCGTATTCGGTGATCAGAATCGATGATACACCTTTCTCACGATGACGTTTTTGGGGTACTTTCTTAAGTTTCGTAAATGGGTTGAAAAAATTATAACAGCATGAAAAGCAATTTTTTGTAGTCAACAGACCATTTGAAGAACAAATTCAGCCTTAAATTAAGACACTCGTCGTTACGAGATCTCACGCTCACGATTTTGAAAAAAAGTACCCCAAAAATGGCGGAATACTCGTCATCGTGAGAAGGGCTGATTGAAAAATCATCGGACTGAGCCATAGAACTGGTGAGATGACTAAACGACTGACCTTTCTTTTCAGATGTGGGATCTTAGATACGCAACATCGCCAATGAAAGTACTCGAGAGACATCAAAGGTAGTGTATGTAGAAAATGCGGTGAATGTCGGTTTATCTTTTGCTAAAACCGCTACACGCTAAGGACTGTGCGGTTTTTTCTTTAATCCGTCAGGAGAAAGCAATAACCAATATATGCATGTCTATATGATATAAACAAATGTTATTACTCTTTATAGAGGTGTTCTGTCAATCGCTTGGTGTCCACAGGACCCTGAACTTCTCATGAGTTGTGGCAAGGTCAGGGCTTCAGTTAATTCCTCAGTCATTTTCTTTTTATTTGTATTATATTTTATCAGTTTTTCTGTGTTACTTCAAGTAAAAAGTCGGACTGTATTTTTAGGATAGCCGAATTCTTTGTTGGAACCCCAGCAGCAATGATCCACGAGGAGAGGTATGTTTGATTTGTTATAATCGCTTTTCTGTGTGGACTTTCGAAGGCAAATTATTCAATATTATTTATTTCAATGTTAGCAGTTCCAATGTACTGTACACTGTTAGTAGTTCTGATGCTCCATATGTCATGACAAATTATGTTAAATTAAGTCAAGCTGCAGAACTAGTTTATCTTGGTCTAGGTTGTGTACGAGTTACCATGCCCTGCTCAATGGAGTTTTGACGTGAAATGGTGTCCACGAAACCCGAATATGATTTCTACACCTTCTTTTGACGGCCACATTAGTGTTTACTCCCTGATGGGTGGTGGTGTTGCTGATCACAGTGGAATTGACCAGAAGGTAAGTCACTATGGTGAAGATGATGGTGTTGATTAATGCAGTCGTAATGGTTGTGGTCTTTATTCCAAAACCAGCGAGGATGGATTAACCGTGGGCTTGGTGTCATTTTTTTTGGATTTTGTTACTTGGGAATTAAGAGTCTTTTTGAGCACGTGCTCCAGGCAACAGCTTAATTATCATCTCATTCTCCAATTTTTAAACACATGTTCTATTTGTAGATGGTGAATGATGCATTCAATATTAATGATCCGTTCGCAAGCTCAGTTCAACACCAACCTTCGGAACAGGTTCCTGTAGCCGCAACTCTCAAGAAACCACCGAAGTGGCTGAGAAGACCCTGCGGTGCTTCATTTGGGGTGAGCTGTTTTATAATGCAAACATAATGCTCTAACAATGGAATGAATATTATCTTGGTGTTGTAGCTATATAACATTGCGTTTCTACTAGCACTCAACCTTTTGTTAATGTTGATTTGCCGTGGCAAATTTCTCCGCAAGCTATCATGAACTTAAAAAAGGAACATTAGAAAGGATACTAAGAAAACTTGTACTATCTACAACTTGAACTTTGAACACAGTATGATTGATCTTTTGTTTGCAGTTTGGCGGCAAGTTGATTTCCTTTGGAAAGACAGCTGAGGCGCCGATTTCTAAGGTAAAAATCGTGCTTTTTCCCAGCTTTTATGATGAATAGAATAATTTTCTATAAGCCATGTGTTCACAACTTGTGTTAAGAATATTCATCATCCACACTTATAATATCAAATAAGTTTAGCGCTGTTTTTTCTCAAGAGATTTGATAATATGAATCGCTTTCATGAATCATGGTTAGGTATGGATAGGGTTGAGAAATATGTAAAATTATCGTTTTTATATGCTACATACTTAATATTAAAAGAGCACAGCTTTGTTCTAGTCAAAAGATCTGGTTAGGTATAGGGTTAGAGAGAGTAGCATCCACTGAGGTAGTACATTAATAATCGTGTTCGTATGCTAATCATGGTTTAATTTGTCACTCTAGGTCAATGTAAGTCAGGTGGTAACAGAAGAAGATCTCGTCAACCGATCAAATTTATTGGAGGGGGCTCTGGCATCAGCAAGTTTTGCTGAGTTTTGTCGTACTAAGATTGAGAGCGGTTCCGAGGGTCTCGATTCTACTCTGTGGAATTTCTTGAAGGTAGTACTAGAACTAAACTGTATATCAGCTTTAATCTGTTCTCCTAGTAGCTACTTCTGTAAAGGTAACTTACTTCTCATTCCAATAACGAAAATTTTTTATTTTCTTTATCAGGTGAATTTCGAAGGCGAGCCGAGAAAACAGTTTCTCACGTTATTGGGTTACGACCCAAACAACTTGGCTAAAAAGGTAAGCATTTTCAATGCCAGTTTACGGAGGAAAATTTCCGCTGGAAAAAGTTCAACTTTCGTCGGAACAGGAATATTTTTGAACGAAATTTGAATAGATTCCACTGCGCATGCGGTGCGCAAAAAATCCTCCGTTCCGAGGAAATTTTTTGGTGTGTAAGCTGCTTATTGATAGCAGCTGTCATTATTGATATAAACCTGTCATTTTTAGATTGCTGCCAAAATGGGAGACATGCCCTCAACAACTCAGGGTGTTGATGCAGCAGTACTCGCTCAAAAAATAAAACACTTGCAATTACCGGTAAGAAACACTGCGAATACTAATATATATTACACGAAATAATCTCTGCTGCGGAGTTGCAAACTTCAAAAACAATAGACCTTTCCCTTTTAGCTTCGCGCAATTCGTGACGGCAGTTGATTATCAAAGTAAATTTGAGTTGTGATTTCACCATGCTTTCACCATGCACTCATGATTTCACCATGTTGTGCTTTCACCATGTTCAGGAGCGATTTAGTTTAACCACGTGGTTTAACAAAGTTGCTCAAAGGTGAAAGGTCTATTGTTCACTCCCTAAAAAATACAGTATAAAGGCGGTATTCCACTTAGCGAAATCTTTCGATCAGGCAAAACTTCTCCCTTGGCTTAGCCTTGGAAATGCTCGCCGGAAGCAACAAAGAAGTGAATGGGATTTAGGATTGAGTAGAAACGCTGAAAGTCGATGTTTAATAACATTACCATATTTATTTTTATACAGAGCTCCACCGGTGAAAGTGGAAGTAGTGACAGTGCCGATATATTTTCTGGTGGAGCGTTGACACCTTCTGTACCGGATGATCAAGCAAAGGTGAAAGACGATTTTAGTAAAATTCTTGATTCTTCCTTTGACGTTTCTTTGAAGGGTACTTTATGTAGCTAGTAATTAGACGATCTTCTTTCTCCAATAGACCTTATGCATAATGACTTATTAAACAGTGACGCCTGCAGGGAATTCTGGTTTTAGTAGTCACGGCAAATAATTCAAACTTCAAAATTTCCCGCCGTGACTACTAAAACCAGAATTCCCTGCAGGTGTCACGGCTTTGTTACGTCATCATGCATATTCTATAGGTCTATTTAAATCTGATTCCATGCAAGATTTCACAAACCGTAGCAAAAGTGCACAACACTCATCACTCTCCGCAGATTTTGTGGTTTTGTGGTTGAGTTTTAAGATAAATCACGTGGATAAGGAGTAGTTTTTATCCTTATTGGGTTTTAGATTTTATTCTAGCTTACACTCTAATAGTTTTGTGAAACAGGTTTATTTCTAATATTCAGACTCCTGTGACCGATGGAATGGATGCAAGTCTTGTGTTCGACGCTATTTCATCAGGAACATTAGACACTTCAGGTAAATTTCAAACAAAGCAAATTCTCATGCATGGAATTTTGTTGTTGTTGTAGTAATTTGGTTATTTTCCGCAAATATAGGTGATGGCGGTGAAATACGAATCACAACACCATTTTCTATCCCAACAGACGATGGTATGTGTTTTAAATTTACGGGTTGGGTTAATGTAATATTATACAGACTCTGCCCTTCTGATAAGTACGTACAACGTCACCCTTATAAAAGAAACAGTTTTATAAAATAAGATGTATATATTCACTTCTCTTTCGACTCAAAATTAGCCGAGGTTGCTCTGTTTTCTACCTGGCTTGCGTCGCTAAAAACGTTTGGCATGCTTGCTTGTCTTTTACCCTGCTTCAAGATAACCTAATAAGAAGTATATAACGTGTGTTCTGATTGGTAGAAGCCCGTGTTTGGATCAGGCCATTTGAACACGGAAATTTAATTCACAAACTCTGAACACTACCTTATTGTTGTTATTACTTCTATAAAACATTCGGCTCGTCTTACGCGCGCATTTCTTACCTAACTTTCGCCACATTCCCGCGTCTTTGGATCTCGAGTTTCCAGGATAAATCTAATATCATATAACATGCAGTTGGAAAAAAGCTAAAGAGCATTGATCTAGATTATATTCTCATGCTACATAACATATTTTATTTCCATAGAGAGTGATGGTTTGATCAGTCAGGCTTTGTTGACGGGAAATTTCGAAGCTGCTGTCGAAGTCTGCTTCCACTGTGATAGAATGGTAGGTCCAGTTAACCACGTTCTACTTTCTGCCTGAAATTTCTACCAGTAGCGTAGCCAGCCTGTCGATTTGTCCCGCTATGCTAATATTTTAGTGATCATTGACTGTGAAAACAATAGATTTCTAAAGACATGAATAATTATAATAACTCGAAATTTACATAGCGGGACAAAATCGTCAGGCTGGCTACGCCACTGATTTCTACGGTGCATGGCGAACACATGCAAGGATATTTTGCACGCCAGATTTGAAGAAGCAACTTTTTCTGGGCTTATTACGAGTATAATATTTCATTACATTTACACCTCGTATTCTAGGCTGATGCATTCCTCTTGGCAATAGCTGGTGGACCCGAATTGCTAAAAAAAACTCAACAATTGTATTTCCAAAAGAAGAAAACCAACCTCAAACGAGTATGCTAAATATATTTATATCGATTATATTGGGTGCTTACATGATTCATGAGGGATTAGCCGACCCAGACCCACAGAATTTTACGTCGTTGTCGGCATCTCTATGGTCAGTAAAATTTCGACCATATCTTGGACGATTTTAACAATATCAGATCATTATTGGTCTCGTTCAAAGGAATCTTTAATTTTTTCAGTTAATGTCAGTCGTTGTGAACCGTGATTGGCCAGACGTCGTGAAGAGCTGTAGTCTTGAGAACTGGCGCGAAGCACTCGCCATCTTGGTGACGTATGCAAAACCTGAGGAGTTTGCTCCTCTCTGCGATCTCTTAGGTCAGCGGCTGGAGGCTCAGCAGGACGAGAATAATGCTAATGCTATGGTGTGTTATATCTGCGCAGGAAACGTCGAGAAATTTGTCTCGTGCTGGTATGTATACAGTCTTACATTCATAATAAACTTTCTTCATATAGACATAGTTTCTTTCAACTAGCTTTGTTGTTCCCAATTCACTTCTCTTTCGACTCAAAATTAGCCGAGGTTGCTCTGTTTTTACCCGGCTTGCGTTGCTAAAAACGTTTGCCATGCATGCTTGTCTTTTACCCTGCTGCAAGATAATCTAATAAGATTCTTGAATATGGAAAAAAACATTTCTATTGTTATCTATATAGGTCTAAAACGATGCCGTCTGAACCTTCCCCTCTGGAACTTCAGGTGAGTTTTTTCGCTTGAAAAGTAGCTTAGAATGAACAAAATTTTAAATCTCTAATAAGAATTATCTACAAGCGCGAAAAGTTAGAAGAAAAAAATATTTCAGCAAAAAACCTATCTTGCAGATACAAAGGTTCGTTAAAAGGTAGCCAACTCAAACGTAACTGAATAAATAAAAAATGTTAAAATTGTTATCGTAACCGAGATCAGATTCGAAAAAAAAATATCGACATGTCGCTATCTTTTTTAAACGCGCATCTCATTGTATGCAAATGAAAATAAAGTAAAACATGAAACTAGAGCGAACAGAGATGCAACACTCTGTCATAACTCGGTTACCCTGTCAAAACGTGTCGCTGTTGGAATTTCGCATTGGTGAATATTCTGGTGTAATCGCTGTATAGTTTCCTCTCATTTATTAATCCACAACAGAGACCTTCATAGTGTAAACCTATTCTTAAAACTCTTTAAGTTTTTAAATTCATTTAAAAAAGATTTTATCCCAATTCGGCCGACATTGACATTAGAGAGCTTTAGATTGTACTTTTATTTGGGCCTGGTTTACACTGTCAAAGTTTCTGTGATCACAGCTGCAATTTTGCGTTGTTAAATCCACAGTTAGAAACATTTTGTTCTGAAAATTAGGATGAAATTACTTAGTGTTTATTGGTGTTACAATTCCCTCCAGTGTTTTCAACAAATATTTTTAAACGTAGGACTTGTTGTTTGAAAATTCCAACTGTGATCACAGAAAATTTGATAGTGTAATCCGGACCTTAGTATGCATGTGTTTGAACTGCAAATGTGCTAGTTTTATACATATTTTAAAAATGCATGTTAAGTGAATTGTTTTTTATTGTCGTTGACAGAATCTTATTGAGAAAGTGATGATATTAAAGAAAGCTGTTGAGAAGGAACGACGTCAAGTGGTGCAGGCCACAAACTCCAACGTTTCGGAAATGTTATGGTGAGCCTTAATATGCATTATAAAAGCTTTGTGGTGAATGCCGGTTCTGTTGTATACGTTAGCATATTCCCTCAACACTCTTCACATTTATCTCCAAAATTTATAGCGTTAAATGTACTTTAAGTTTTGTAAAGTATGTTGGAAATTCGTCCAAAATACAATTCCTGCAAATTAAAAAAAAATCAAGTTTTAACTTACTTTTTCATGAAAGTGCTTTGGTACTGTACTTTTGTCTTGTCTTGTATGAATCCTTCTGCGAATTATTCTCTAAATTGTTTCCGTTGAACTGTACTTTTCTTCGTATATTTCAGTAAATATGCTGGTATTTTGGCATCTCAAGGAAGTGTTGAGATTGCGATGGAGTACTTAATGGCAGCTAACGATCAGGTAATGTATGATTCTGTATAAACAGACGGGTTATTTAGCTCGTAACCATCCATGTTTAGCTCTGATTTTAATTCCACTACCAATACCGCTACATTTCCGTAACCTACTGCGCTGGTGATTGGTTAATCTTAAACGATTTTCCTCATTCTGATTGCTTTATATTCCTTAATGTCATTATAGGGGTAGTTTAATTTCGGTTCGGGTAAGGATTACTGCATCAAAATAATCGTCGTAATGAAATGCGTTTGATGATTTTATTCGCGGCGGGTTAAGTTGACACGTAAAAACTAGAGATAAACAATCACAAATACAAACGTAACTAAAAAACCCATAAATGGGAGCACACTAAATTACATTATTACAAAGAATTAATAGTTCGATATATTACCCGGCTCTGTCCCCGAATTAGGCTTCCTGCATGCTTCTCTATACGATACATCTGGTTTCTGTATTTCAACGTTTACGACTTTGATAACTTTAACGTTTCACAATTTCAATAAGACTCTTTTCAACTAACGATTTTGGTCATATAAGTTAATGCTGCATGGTTTAATGAACCAGAATCGATTAGCATATAAACTTTTCCATAATATACACGCTAGATTCGTGCAATATTAGGTAGTAACGTTTGATAATGGAAGTGAAATCTGAACCCCACCAATGACTGCACCAGCCTGGCATGGGTCTCGTTAAAAGTTTTGAGTTTTATGCCATAAATCTTTTCAATTCACATCATTTTAGGAAGATGTGGCTATACTTAGAGACCGGTTGTACCACGCTCAGTATCCCAGTCATGTGACGTCATCCATCAAACCTCCCTCATTCCCCTTCCCTCGCGTTGATGTCAAAGCTGCGCCTGCAGTCCAACCCGAGGTACGTTATTTGAAATTAATGAAACCCACCAATCATGGGAGAAGTACTTCTCAGGTTTGAGGTGTTCCCGAAAACATATATGAGTTCAATACTTCTCTAGTTCTACCTCGCTGTTTAAAATCAGTTGTCTTTTTTACTAAACCTAGATGTTTTGACTAGGGATAGGCAATATAGAGGCCAAATGAATTTCATTTCCCCGTAGTACCAATCTTGAAATTCTCTTCGAATTCAAATCGATCCTAGAAACCTCTGTTTTTTAGGGTGGGGGTTAAGAAACTATTAAACAACTGTTTAACTTTAATATTACCGCACTTTTTCACACAGCAACAACCAACTCAAGCTCAGTCAAGCTTTGCACCACCCCAAGCACAAGAAAATGTATGTACAGACAATGATTATCGTTTTTTTATTTTACATCGGTATCGTATCCGCAGTTGTTTTATAACCAGACTCGATGAAAAGACAATAAAAAGTTGTTTAACTGTTTAATTGTTTAACTTTCATATTTGTGTTTTCCCAACCAATATTTATATGTGGAAGTAAATGGCCCCGTACATCACCATGCACTTTGTGTTTGTTTTAGGCTGGTGGACAACAACCATCTCAAGGTTCAGGCTTTTATAACCCTGGTAGCTACAATCCTACCCAGGTGCCTCCATCACATGCGCCGATTTCGTTACCAGGGCAGCACCAGTTCCCGCCTACGCCATATTACCATGGTAACCAACCTCCTTCCCAGGCCAATGTTGGATATCCATCCCAGCCGAACCCATCCTACGGAGGTAAATGAATATGTATAAATTGAAGATGAACGATGTAAAAAACGAACTAAAAAATTAAACTGTAAACTGTACGCCATTGAATGTGCAGCATTGTATGCGCAGCAACACTTACACTAAAATTTTCTACCTTCATAGGAAATCCTCCACCTATTTCTCAAGGTGCAGCCCCAATGAGTAATCAATCTCCCTCCCCTGTCCGCTACAATGCTCCCCCACCGCCCGCTCCTGGTTCACAAACAGGTTATCCCAGCACTGCCCCTATTCCAGGATACGGTATGTCAAACACCCCAGGCGCTCCTAACTCCTACCCACCACCGCAACCAGGACAGCTAAATCAGCCTCATGCAGGTATGGGATTTTTATATTTTAAATCTAGGAATAAGTATAAATCAATTCACTAGACATGTTTCAGAATTCTTAAGCTTAATCTTTCTGAAGCTTGAAAAATTCAAACCCGGTTTCTTGGACGAACACAACTCCAAAGCAATGTTCTCACCCACTAACCTCCCGGCGAAAATTCGAGCATGTACTGTTAGAGTGGTGCGTACTTTTTTGTTTTATTGACTTGTGATTTTTGATCTGTTTCCCTTTTTGGCTATTTTTCAACTGAAATAAAATTGTATTTTTGGCTGAATGTGCATTTAGCCTAAATCTGACCTAGGTCAGTACATTTTGGCATTTTCAATATGTATTTCCACGTTTTGGAGCATAGCCTAATGATCAAGCATTTACAAAGCATTTAAATCAGAACACACCCATGAACGCTCACTCTAGTTAAAAGTTCGTTCTCTTTCGTTCTCGTGAAAAGTACTAGATATGAAATCGCGGACACTATACATCGGTATCGTGTTATCGACGGCAACGAACAAATGTAAATTAGGCGTCAACATGGCAACAACCGAAGTTCTCGGTTTTAACAAAATCGTTTGAGTGTCGTAGCCTAGGTGACCGTATAATAATTGGTTCTTCGAAAACTTTTCTTAGAATATTCACCTCCTACGTCAACGTGGTCAGCGGATGGCACTCACGCAATCGCCAAGAAACATCAGGTTTGTGTAAAATGTATAATGCATGAACAGTATGTTGCACTAGAGGACGAGGGTTAAGTGTAAATAATTTCTTCATGCTGCCGTACACGAGAGCAAAATTCTAAAAAAAGACATCGCGCGTTGGTTACCTCAGCACGTTTCTGCCCTGTGCAAATGATTCCCTCCTCCGCGGCCCTCGAGAAATCTCGTGTACGCCGTGTTTTAGACTGGGTTTTAATTATCGATTTCGCGGTCAAATTGTAGACACCAAAATTTACACAATAAAGCGATATGTGGCACTAAATCTACAATTGTATGTTTCAGCCAACACACTATACACCACCAGCACCAATAACCATGCCAATATTTAATTCTGCCGAACAGCAACCAGGTCAAACAGGTAATTATGTTTAATTTACGTTCCATTTGTGTCATGTATCGTTTTATAGTCAGTTTAAAACTGTACTGTATGTCAGGCCATTTTAAAAAAAAAGTATATATTCTAAATTTGAGCTTTTGATTTTAGGCAACCCTGCAGGTGGTGCGACCTCAATGGTTCCTCCGGGTAGCGGTGTACCCCCTGGTGCTCCGGGTCCAGTTCAGAATACCCCGGTAGAGAAAGAGGTAAGAAATTATGTTCGAAAAGAAATCTTATTTGTTGAAATAGTATATAATTCTCTTCCAATGTGGGATGGTCCTCAATAGATTCTTTTTTAACGAGTTTAGAGAAGGGGCGACCATTTTGTATACTTTGTTCGAGTATGGTTTAGCAAACAACTCTGTAATTTTATAGGTCTTCTTTTTTTTCAATTTTACATATGTTGATGAAATGCATAATTTGTACGTAATTTTTAGCCAGAACCAGTGAAGGAAGTTATAAAAGGTCCTATCCCAGCCGAACATATTTCGTTACAAGAGGCCTTTGATGGTTTGATCGCCAAGTGTAGAGGAACTGCAATGAACCAGGTATTGTTTTAATTTTTTTGCTCAGGTTAAGATTCCTCACACGGTATAGTATTCAAGAAGATTAATAACTAAACTAGAGCTTGCAGCGACAACTCCACTCGTTTAGGCAGCATTTTTTTATTTAAGATGAAGTGTTATTTAGGATGAACTATTTAAAAAAGTATTTAACCTAAATGATCTAAATGGCTTTTATTAAAGCAATATGCGATATACGCCTGCATTCTAAAAGCTCACTCAAACTCATTGAATGGGAGATCTTAATCTTGTCATAACGTTTTCATGGTCATATTTCCAGTCGAATTGGGGCTTGATTTTTTATTTTTAGTGTTTTACCTTAAATATTTCCACCTATTCAGAAAGAACTTTTTCATTGACCAGCGCTAACATAATCTATTACACTCAGTGAGTGTGAGTGAGCTTTTTGAATACAGACGATACACTCTGTTTAAACATTTGTACGGTTCCTTGTATGGCATTCGTGTAAATTTGAAAATGTAACACACAGCATGGAAACTTTACCGACTGTAAGACATGTAACCCTTATGATGACTCTGGTACCAGTTAACGGAAGATTTTTACACCTGTGTAGCCCCTGTATGTGGAATATTTTTTGTTATTTTGACGAAGATGGCCTGCATGGAAACTTGAAAATTGAGCGAATAATTTTGCCGGATATAAGGTTGCCTAAGTATGAACTGAAAGTATTTCACGTGTAAAAGCAATCCATCCGTATCACTTGCAGCAAACGAAGAAGAAACTTGACGATGTCACGAAGAAACTTGGAGCTCTTTATGATAAACTTAGAGAGCAGAAGGTTTGTTATTTTTGTGTTGATATTGCGAATTATTATATACCACTTGTCAAAGTTTGGTGTTCGTAGCATTTCATTGGTCGAGACCGAATCACGCGAGAGTGACGAAGTGCCAGCGCGACCCCCAGAGTGAGAGTGAGATATCGTGTTATCTCA
Organism: Dendronephthya gigantea; assembly: GCF_004324835.1. Lineage (NCBI taxonomy): Eukaryota > Metazoa > Cnidaria > Anthozoa > Malacalcyonacea > Nephtheidae > Dendronephthya > Dendronephthya gigantea. The sequence goes on from NW_021163029.1 coordinate 1,463,517, forward strand.
TGGGAAATAACAACTTTCATTGCGGCGCACCTGGACGTGCGACCTTTAGACTGTTTGTCCATTTGAAATTATGTCTTTTATGAATAGATATTTCGTTCGTTTACCTTATAGTTTGGTTTTCCTTTGACAAGTGGTATATAATAAAAGACTTATTTACTGCGAACTTGACCATCGATATTTCAACAGGCCTCGGGTCCACAAAACATAATGTTTCCTTCGTTCGCAGTAAATAAGTGCTAATTATTATCCACTACTGTCCCTGCGTCCAGTTCTAGTCGCTTCCTTTACTACCACAAGCTCTGTGTTTTCCACTGTCCTCTATAGCTACTATTTTTATTCATACTGCCATGAATTATGAAATAAAAAAAATTTCTTTTCGTTCTAGCTTTCACCTTCAATTTTGGATGGTTTACATAAAATAGCCCAAGGTTTGTACTATTTAAAAATAATGATGCACAAAACTTCATTTGTCGTTAGGCACGTTTTGAAGGGGTTCTCAAGCGCTTTTTGAAATCTTAAAAATACTTACGCACATACACGAGAAACTTTATTATTGCCTGTTGATTTTGTAGATGAAAAAAATGTCTGGATTTTAGGTGAAGAGTGCAATCTCGTTCAAATTGAGTACTACAGTTGTGCTACAGCGTAATTTTAAATGTTATTGCAGTTGTCTTAGTTAATCAACATGAAGAATTTTTTTCATTTAAATCAATTTCGTGAACTACGTTAGTTATAGTTTCGCAGAATATCTAAAGCTTGAATTTTAATCGTTGATTTTATTTCTTTAGCTTGCCAAGCAGCAGATTATGCCAATGGTTATCAAGCATATACAAATTTAATATCCAGTGGCAGTTTTTCAGAGATCAGCACGTTTATGCCTGGAATTAAAACTTTAATGCAGGTCGCCACACAATTGAGAGTGTGAACGTTAGGTCATTAAAAATTTATTTGAATTACTGAAGATATTTTATTATACTGGAAGCTAACTTAGGTATAACGAATACATGCAATGGCTAATAAATGTCACTTTACATATGAAAAACTGTTAAAGTTTTAAAAAGTTTTTTGAGCGCGTGTTATTGACGTAAAAGATTTAAGGCCCACACAAACTGGACGCGATTTGCTAACGCGACGTGAATGTTCCATTTGCAGAAGCAAATAAATTCAATTCTAAAAGAACATTTTGAGAGATATGGGTACAAGACAAGTCAAAGTGCACTATTAAGCGGTAGTTCTTAAGAATATCATAACATTGTCAAAATTAACGGCTTTTGAAAACTGAAAAATCCGTATAAAAATCGCCATCGCGTTGGCAGATCGCGTCCGTTCGTTAGCGTAACATCACTGCGCATGCACCAAGAACTATTTCCCTCAATTCCCTGAATAATCTGGTTTGATTCACAAATCTCATAATGACGTCAAACGCGGAGCTAACAAAACCTCTTGTGCCGTTTTTTACATCGCGTTCTGAGAAAGGTATATTACATTTACTTCTCTACTCACGCTCTACTCAGTGTTCTGGCGTCCGTAAAGGCCCAGATTCGCGAAGTTTGCAATCATCAACATACGGACCCAATCTCGTAACCTGAACCCACGATGGTGTGCCAATAAATTGTGTGTTGTGTAAACAGGGCTAAAATATATAAAGTTAGTAGAATTGTAAAGGTCGATATTACTATGCTATAGAGGTTTTAAAGGGTCTTATTTTCGAGTGGAATTATACACTTCAAATTCAAGTCAGGAACAGTTCATTGACAAATCGCATAATTGGCTATAGTAAAACCATTTGATTCTTGTTGGCATTCATGTTATAGAAAAATGTTTGTATTTTGTTTCTGCTGATAGTTATATTACAGGTTTTTAGTTAGTTTTACATTGATTGGAACACCCATAATTTTATTACTATAGCATAGTAAGGGTAAATCGGCACTTCACTCAATGCACGTAGGCGTAGCCTCTGGTGGTCTCAAAGGGTCTTAATTTCGAGTGGAATTATACACACTTCAAATTCAAGCCAGGAACAAGTTCATCAAGTTGATGGACCCATATAGGTCAACTGTAGGTCCTCAGGCAAGAATCGAACGCTTTTGCGACGCCGGTCCAATGCTCTTGCCACTGAGCTACAGAGGTAGTTGACAAGAGCAAGCGTGGTTAATTTGTGCATATGATGGATTAGCCGGGTATAGATGAGGGTAAATCAATTATGATTTTTGGCACTTCACTCGATGCACGTAAATTCTAGAGGTTTTAAAGGGTCTTAGTTTCGAGTGGAATTATACACAACTCAAATTCAAGCCAGGAACAGGAATTTACGTGCATCGAGTGAAGTGCCAAAAATCATAATTGATTTACCCTCATCTATACCCGGCTAACCATCATATGCACAAATTAACCACGCTTGCTCTTGTCAACTACCTCTGTAGCTCAGTTGCAAGAGCATTGCACCGGCATCGTTGGGAGTATTGGGACACTTTTCCAAATTGGACACACACACTGCGAGGACGAAGCACGCGTTTTTAAGATCACATGCAGGGCACCCTGGCATATTAGCGAGTTTAAGATTCACCAAATCTACGACGCGGACGTGAAACAAAAATGCTCTAATTTCCACAGTTTCCCGACGGGAATGAAAATTATAGACACCTTTTCATAATTTGGGACCATGTTCGAACTGTCCGGTTTCCTCATGTGAACACGTACAACCACTCAAATTTCTACCCCTTTTTACCGTGTAAATTCGCCCAGTCCCGTGTGAACGTAGCTAGCCTTTATGTGAGAAGGTACCGACTTATACGAGAAAATGGAGCCTCACCCAGTAGCCTCACCACGAACCTTAGCTTCGCGAAAAGACCTGGGTATGAACTCATTACAAATTCTTACTTCATTCATAGACACGGAAACTACAATCAACAATACAGTAATTTCGTTCGATTTAAAGAAAACTTGTGAATTTAAAGTGTTACAAAATGCCGATTTATTATAGCCTAATCGCTCGAGATACGACAGTATTAGTCGATCACTCAGAAAACACAGGAAATTTCCCACAGATCGCTCAAACTATACTCGCAAAAGTACCGAGAGAAGATACAAAATGCACTTATATTTCTGGAAGGTTTGTGTTTATACATATTCGTTTATACTTTATATTGAACATGCTTTATATTCGGTGATTGTTAGTTTGTATAATATTTTACAATAACACATTTTATATGCTCTGTAGTGTATTCTTTATGTGTTCTAACACACGCAATTTTGCCTATAATTAATAAAAAGATGACTGATGACAACTGTTTACTAGTAATTTAAGAGGTTTTAGGTTTTATAATTACTATTTTATATCTCACATTTTTACCGTTTTATAATTACGTACGGTTTTATTTTGTGTAGCGTTTGTTAACTTATTATTTGTATATTGGCTAATGAAAAATGTGAGTTTAACTCAAAACCTGAAATAACGCCTTAGGGTCACACACGTAACATATTTGCTGTTTATAAATATCTTCAGGCTTCATATATTGTGTGTTACAAAAATAGAATAGCAGCGTCATGTGTGTGACCAGAGAATCATCCCTTACTGTTTCATAATGTAAATATGACTCAGTATTTTAACACTTCCCATTATCATTCTTTTGGAAACGTGGGTGCAATATACTGTATGTAGTGCATAATTTAATATTGTCTACATAGTTATGCACCTTAGGATATGCCCAGGATATTTGACTCCTTTCCTTCCTGAAGTGACTTGAGCATAATTAATTAATTTAGGTATAACAGCTATAAATATGTTATACAATCATTCAGATATGATTCAGCACACTCTAACTAGGCATTTTAGTAGGCACATAAATTCTCTACAGCACTTGATTAATGTTTCCAGGGCCAAGGGGGAAAATTTTCATAAGGGCCGGTCGCAGCTCACAAAAATATGAATAATTTGTAGGTGGCTGCATGAAAGTGTCCCCTTCATGATCAGGGTATGTATTATTTGATCATCACATTGATCAAACCTTAGAAAGCTCAAAGGAAACAACCAACTATCTTTCTTTCGATTTTTTGGGCCAGTGAAAATCCAACTGCCCCTTTGCTCCATATGCAATCCGGCAGTGATTCCCTGTATTCCCTCATACCTGTATTTACAAATATTGCATAATGCATACATTCCTAATCTATTTATTTACCATATATTTGCCAAATGTTGCTGGTGATCCCTACAGGGCTTTATTGCCCCATTGACAGGGTACCCAAATTTATATGTTAATTAAATTTACTACACAAGTGATTTGCTGCCCTCAGAAACATCCATTATTCACCCATCTTTGTAATTATACTGGAAATACACTGGAAATACTGGAAATACACACAACTTTCTCACCTGCTTAACATGAATAAAGTTGGATGCAAGACTAAATCAAAACCACAATAATTATCTTGTAGCTCACTACATCAGGACAGTTCTCATGGGCATGCTCTCTCGGATGTTTCGAAATTTAGACTCTTGGAAATATGATTTCCCACATTTTGGGTGGAATGTTTTTCTATGCAGCTGGCAATAAATGAGGTCTTGAATTTTATAAAAAGAATCAAATTTGGAGGCGGAAATTGCCTGAAATCAGTTACGTTCTATTGGCTGTATATTCTCTTTGAGAAGACTTTTTCGAATTAGTAGTTAATTATTAAATTACTTTAACATATTTATAGCATTGTCCTTAATTTATGTATACTTGTATCAGTTTTATGTTCAACTCTGGGTCTTCTCTTAGGTAGTAGAAGGGCTAAAAGAATCCAGCTGCCAATACTAAAATTGTACTATCCTCTATTATATGTACTGTCCCTTTTACAGTATTCTTATTCTTACTCCCAACTATGAATACAATTTACACTACACAGCAAACACAGCAATTCGCGCTACAAACATTTAACGTTGATCAATGCTTACGTTTAGCTACCATTTTCATGTCATGACTGAAGAGAGTTTGGTGTATATATGTATGACAGATGAAGAAATGGGTAAAAGAGTTCCTTACATGTTCTTAGATGAGGTAACTGATGTTATATGTGGTAACTGTGGTAAAGGGTGTATAAAAAATAGGTTATCCAACTTCAACACGCTATATTGTACGTGAACTACTCAGTTTATGAACGAAATTTTAGCACAAAATGTTAGTCACAATCGCATATTTTCACCTTTCAGCCTAATTAAAGCAGTGCATAACAAAAGATAAAAACAATGAATCACGAACATGTCACACAAATAATGCAATTATTTACATTTACACTTTTTAAAAAGAGATTACGCGCCGATGCCTTCAACTTGTCCACCATCTCTATCGATACAAAGTTGACATCACCGCCGCATTGCTTGGAATCTTCTCGTGATGTGATTTATTCCTACTAATACGCATATGCGGGTAGTTTATTCAGAAGCAAAATTCTACATTTAAGTCCCAAAGGGAGTTAATTTTCAATGGTTTTAGTCCCAACTCTCAGAGGTGAAAATATGTGATTTTGACTAACATTTTTTATCAGCCTCCTATTTGCTCATTTTTTCACCATTTGGTATTTAAAAAAACATGTCATTTGATAGTTAAAGGCCTAACCTTTCCGAATGTGAAAAAAATTCGTTAATAGAATGAGTAGTTCACGCACAATAGCGCACCAAAGTTGGATTACCTTTTTTTTATACCTGTAGATGCTTTGTATTTTAAATGCGATTGGTTCATTCGTAGTCACATGACTTTAAATAAATGCAAGGGAAACAAGTGAAAAATTGTTGCCCGCTTCTTGTCATAACAAAGTAAAGTGGGTTTCTTTTTTTAAAAAAATTGTTGTATAACACGTATGTTTTTGTTCCTATATAACAAAACACTTAATATACCCTACCTGGGGAAATAGTAAGTTTTGTTTTGCAGACTCTTCATGCTGACTTTTGGGAAAACAAAACTCACTATTTCCCTCGGGACGTACATTAAGTGTATATTGTTTTGCGCTGTAGCGTAGATTAAAGGAAGATATTCTCTTTCTACGTTGATGGCAATAACGGCTATAACATGCATGCTTTTACAAAAATGGAAAGAGGGTGCCAAATCCAACATAGTTTTACGTTCGAGTCGAGGCAGCGGAGAAACGGCCTTCGATCTTTCTTGCTACGATTTTTCTCTTCTACTTTGTGATTTCATATTGTCTTTCTAATCACAAAATCGTCAGCGTACATTATTACAACCTTTGCTGTTCTTATTTTAATTTCAGATCAAGCGTCGTTTTTGTGCCGGGAGTTTAAAGCAAAGAGCAAGAACAGCATTGTCATACGAATTGAAAAGAGATTTCCAGCAAGTGTTATCTTCACAGATGGTAAGGCTTTGGCTTAACGAGGATTGATATCCATCGTTTTTGAGTACTTTCAATTTCTAAACGGGTTTAAACCACATGCAATTTTTAAGACTCGATAGATCAAATTTACCCTGAAAAAACAGCAGTCGTCGTTACGATGTCTTAGTCTTAGAGTTACGCTGAACGATTTTGAAAAATAGTACCAAAGAAAACGTATTCTGTGAGATAAATAAAGGACTTCGTCTCAACTAGGCCCATGCATGGCTATGGTCTTTTACATGCATGTATTGAAAAGCCAAATCGTCACTTGATTAGTATATGTCTTCGTTTCGATACGTTTTTGCAAACTTTTTGTCCAATGTTGAAGGTGTTGAAGGTTAAAAAATAATCCAAAATTAGTAATGTTTAAAACGTAAACAAACCCGTGAAATAGTTAACGCTTCATACTTGAACCCAAATGATCGTATATTCATCAGTTAATATTTTATACTATACAGAGAAAGACGTAGTTCAGAACCTTGCATGATCCTAATTTGCACTTGCTATCAAATGTATGAAGTGTATCCATCGTTTTATCGAAGATTCTTTATCTCCCACCTCAGTACACTCATTTATTTGTTTTGCTCGTGCAGTGTATTTCGATTTGAAGCAGAAAAAAAACAGCATTTTCTTTGCAGGAATCGTTCAATTCGAAAGGCAATCAGTCAAACCCATCATCGGATCGCCTGACAAGAGTTCAAAAGGATGTTGAAGACGTCAAAGGGATTATGACGGAAAATATTGGTAGGATGTAGTTTATATCAACTATACTATTATAAGTTTTCCATAACAGGAAGGCTAAGGTCCGATACGCGGGAAAATAATGGTAGTAATAGTGCAAAGACTCAGATGTATATATGAAATGAGTATTGTGATGATATACTCTGAGTCACCAACCGGCTAAGCTGAAAAATTAGCTTGACCACGGTGGGAATATAGTTTCTAGTTTAATTTCTAAAAAATTTATTTCAACTTCAGTTAGTCCGGAGGAAAATTTTCATTTAGAATACGCCATTGCATATATATCGATTATTGTATTATAAGATATTTTACTTTATATTTTACTTTATATTTTACTTTATATTTTACTTTATATTCAAGAAAAGGTCCTTGAACGAGGGGAAAGAATCGACATTTTGTTGGATAAAACAGAGGAACTCGACTACAGTGTGAGTAATATTTTTATTTCGCTATTTTTCGCCAAATCCACCATCACATACTTAGTGATAGTTCATATGACTCGGGTTAATTAATATTGGTGCTACTCGCTGATCGAGTAACCAATTGGGCAAGCTGAAAATTACATAGCTTGACCAAAGTGGTTGACCACAGCTTGCATGGAAACTCAGAGTAGCACCCTCCGGCACATCATATATATATATATATATATATGACAATACTATTACAAAAGAGACTTCAACTTCTGCGGACATAAAATTTTTTATATTAAAATAATTAAAAACGTTTCGCTATTTACAGCTTCATCAGTTTATTAAAAGTTCAAGCCATACACCGTTCTCTTTTATAGTGTATATATATATATATATATATATATAATTATTATAATATATATAATATATAATATTATATATATATATATATGTTTAAAAATTTGTAATCCAGGCATATTTGTTTATCAATGAATGTTCTCCGGATTTAAAATTGTTTTTTCGAAGTACCGAGTCGAAAGCTCAATAAAAAACAATTTTAAATCCGGAGAACATTCATTGATAAATATATATATATATATATATATATATATATATATATATATATATATATATATATATATATATATATATATATATATATATACACCCATTTGCAAAAACGTTGGCCGCAGATAGATAGATAGATAGATACTCAAAGTCTAATTAGAATTGCATATGATTACATTTGCATGGGATTTCAATCATATTACACAACATATGCAATTCTAATTAGATTTTGGGTATCTATCTATATATCTATCTGCGGCCAACGTTTTTGCAAACGGGTGTATATATATATATATATACAGGTGCGCTCAAAAGTTATTGGACACACAGTTTTTTTATTATTTTTTTGTCTGGTGAGGGTTTGGTCGGATAATAACAACTTGTTTTAGCACAGAATTTCAAATAAAATATTTTAGTATTCAAAAGTTTATGCTTTAATACAACATTTCGAGCTACATACTATATAGTCTTGTCATTTATGCAAATTGCACAATTATCAGTAGCACATCACACATCACACAACAACCTTTTTCACGCCAAATCAGAACTTGGTATGCCATCCTTTGGCCTGAATAACTGCCTCTATACGACTGGGCATTGATTCTATGTATTTAACCAGTTTATCGTTGGGATAGTTATTCCAAATTTGCTCAATTTTCTCGAACAAATCATTTGCATTAGAAGGAAGAGGTTCGTCCAAAAGTACTTGTTCTATTGCCCACCAAATATTCTCCAATGGATTTAAGTCAGGTGATTGGGCAGGATGGTCCAGCAAATCATAGTTATTTCGCTCAAGGAACATTAGATTCTTCTTAGCTGTATATGCACGGAGGCATTGTCTTGCATAAAAACGAAAGACTGCCGGCTATCTTGGAGTTTCATAGTGGGCGCCATTTGGTGACGTAGTATGCGATAATAGGCTTCAGCATCTACTTTTCCTTCCAACCTTTTTATTTTACCCATATACCATCCCCGCTAACACAGCCCCAAACCATGATACTTCTACCTCCGTGTTTGACAGTGAGTTTAAGACATTTGCGTTGGAACTTTTCGCCAGGTCGCCGCCGCACATATATACACTTTACCACAATTGGGAAAAAGATTAAATGTACTTTCGTCAGACCACATAACTTTTAACCACTGATCAGCTGTCCAATGTCTCTTCGCTAACGCATATTTTAGACGGGCCAGCACATTGACTTCACTTATCAATGGTTTCTTTCTTGCTACTCGTCCATTCATATTACCTTCTTTCAAACGTCTCTTTATTGTTGATACAGACACTCGTGTGCCTTCTGCTATTAGGTCTCGTCTGTGCTGGGGAGCTGTTTTAAATCTATCGCGCTCGCTGGCAGGCACGAGTGCTCTTTTGAATACTAAAATATTTTATTTCAAATTCTGTGTTAAAATAAGTTGTTATTATCCGACCAAATCCTCACAAGGCAAAAAAATAATCAAAAAACTGTGTGTCCAATAACTTTTGAGCGCACCTGTATATATATATATATATATATATATATATTTGTGCTTTTTTGCTCTTAATTGAGCCATGTTTCACTTGTGGATATATATATGTAAGGTGTGTTTGTTCTTCTACACAAGTATGACCAACCGGGCAAGCAGAAAATTCTACTTCCCACCGCGGTCAAGTAGAATTTTCTGCTTGCCCGGTTGGTCATACTTGTGTAGAAGAACAAACACACCTTACATATATATATATATTATAATATATATATATATATATATATATATATATATATATATATATATACCTATGTTACCTAGTAAAATTTTAGCTCCCCTTGTTTTTTTTATTTCATGAATTGATTATTTCTGTGAGGAATAGTATTATGGGATATATTTTATTAGTGAACCTATATAAATGTACCGTTAAGTTGGAGCTATTATAAAAATACGGTATTAAGTAGCCACCATCGTATATGGTACTCCAAACTGCATGTAAGCGCGCGCGATCCCAAGTTTAATTAGCGACCATAAAACTTGGGTTATTTTATTTATTTTCTTATAATGATATTTAGTGCGTAGTCGCATCACAACTTTTAACCTTTATAAATGATCCTAAGTTCTTTCTGCATGGCGACCTGCTATCGAAGGTGACTTTTTTGTGTGTACAACACTGAGTTATATAATTCTGAGTTACTATGCAAGCTGTGGTCAACCACTTTGGTCAACCAATTTAATTTTCAACTTGCCCAGTTGGTAACTCGATCACAGTAGCACCAATATTAATTCACCCGAGTCATATGAACTTTCACTAAGTATGTGATGGTGGATTCGGCGAAAAATAGCGAAATAAAAATATTATATGGAATTATTATATAGTTCAGTGGTTTACCAGTTTACCTGATTGATTATTGAAGTGACATTCCTCTAAATACCTGTGTATCAGAACTTCTATATTTCATGTTCTAAAGTCTCTCAAGCTACAATTTAAAGCAATTGAATTCTGTGTACAATTCTGTGTACCTCGTGAAATAAGTTTCAATAGTTTAAAAGATTATTTACAAGTGGGACCATTAAACATGGCCGCCATTAGCATCTATCTTTTGTTGTGGACGTTGGGGAACAGTGGGAATTAAACATACGTCACTTGCGATTATATGGCTATAATATTTAAATTTTTATTGATACATAATGTTGTATCATGCATGGTACAATTAGGATTTAGTATTATAGGCATTATAAGAATAGTTCCGCTAAACATGCATCGATTATGGGCAAGTGTCAAGACGGTGCGGGCTTAACCGTATACAATATGGTTTAAATTATCTTCATGCATGGGAGGGAATACCGTAAATGGTGACTTAACAAATGCGAAGAACATTCTCTGAAACTAGTACCTTGTTGCGGTCTGAACAATATGGTCTGTGGAAAAAAGGGCACGTTATATAATGTTACACTAAATCTACTTTCCTGTAAATAAAGAAATCTTCTTTTCATACACAGAGTCGCCAAGAGCTTCGAATAATTTATAAATCATGCATTCCCAGTCAAACAATAGATAAACATGTCAAGCGGTTACGAAGCATAATGTAACAAACATGACTAACTCAAACACTCCGCTGACTACATACAATCTATCAGCAACTCCATAAGCTTATATATAATGTTTTGTTAATGTTTTTTCGTCTTTTTTGTCTACAGGCCAGCACATTCAGAACAAGCGCGGTACGAATTCGTCGAAAAATGTGGTGGCAAAACACTAAAATGTGTCTCATACTTATTGTGGTCGTTGTTATCATATTGACAATAATTGTACTGGTTATCCTTAGCCAAACTGGGAACCTCAAGTAGATATTTAGCATGCTTTAGATCACTGGCTTCTGGTTCCTAGGAATATAACTGGACGGAGTATATACTCTAGTAGATGAAAACGAGATTTTTACATTTTTATTCAAATATATATGCAAATGTAAGAAAAACTCCCCCCCCCAGTGAACAAAGTATTGCGCCGTCCAGTATATTTATAGATCAGAGGTATATACGAATGCAATTTGTACGAAATTATGTATGTCTTTGTTTGCATGTAGAGCGCAAAATCCGATTTATATGACACGACGCAATTAGCCTGATGCAACTCAATTCAGTATGTTTAAATTATGTTTATAGTACAGACATGTAAATTTTTCCAAAAATTATCCGATTTTAACTTATGTTTGCTATTTAGTCAACGTCAACAGCTCTCAATCCATTTGTTGACGAGAGAATATCTCGCCATACGTCGTACTTCCTTGTTAGCTGTGCACAAGATGGTCGAAATGTAAAGACAAAAATTCGTGTTGTTTTTGGCCTGCTGTCTGTCACACTCAGTCACAGACATAGGTCACAGATGCTGTGGCGCGGGCAAAGCATTCTGCGCATACGCACTACACATACTGATATTTTAAAACTAAAACGTTTCCTACAAACATTTAGGTATCACCACCGCATTGAATCATAACAGTATGTCAAAGCAATGGCATATCGTAATTTTCACAACTTTGCGATGACACGAGATTGCGATGTTTGCAAATTGCAAAGCAATTTTCCAAGCAGATTTTCTAAGGCAAATCCGCCTTACGTTATTATAATACACTAAGACAATGACGTAATCTTACGTGCAACATTGTTTGCTGGGTTGCCTAATGCCTATGGTGCAACTTCCTCTTTGAGCTTACTGTGCTCATCAATGCTCACTCACTACAGTCAACAAAAAATTCGTTCGAATTTCACGAAATGCCGATTTATTACAGCCTAATCGCTCGAGGTAAGACAGTATTAGTCGATCATTCAGAAAACACAGGAAATTTCCCACAGATCGCTCAAACTATACTCGCAAAAGTACCGAGAAAAGATACAAAATGCACTTATATTTCTGGAAGGTTTGTGTTTAGACATATTCGTTTATACTTTATATTGAACATGCTTTATATTCGGAGATTGTTAATTTGTATAATATTTTACAATAAAAGTGTATATATATATATAATTATATATATATATATATATAATATATAATATATATATATAATATATATAAATATATTATATATATAATATAATTATATTCGATATGCTTATGTATTCGACAAAACGCGACGCGATTTCTTCTAGAAATGTGGATTTCATTTTGATTTACAAAATCGTTTGTTCAATAAATATAGGTAAGAATTAAAGGGTGCTTAACAAGGGCAGATTTCGTTCTAAGCCAATCAGCGCGTTTGTTGACATTTTTGCTCTCCGCCAATCAGAATGCTTGAAAATAAAAATTGTAAACAAAAGGAGCGAGAAAATATTGCCGTATTCTAAGGCATCCGTGAGCCAGAATATTTACTTTTTATATTCGAAACCGAAAGAATACAATAAAACATAAATATATCTTGAATTTTGCCGTGGGGTTTTTTAAATTTCAAAACATAACGTGAAATATCGACGTTTGAATTACTGCAATGATGGCGCTCTATGGCTGCAATATATCGTCAATATATCGATAAATTATTTGGGGAATAATGTCGGTTTCCTCTCAGGATTCTCCTTTCCGTCTCATGTTTTCATTTCAGTTCTGGATAATGCTACTTGGAATGAGTTGGATCTTTGGGACAATGAAAACACCATGATATAAATAATAACCATTGTTCGGAGCTTGCTAAGATGTTTTTTCACGCTCAGTGGACATTCTGTCAGAACATATGGCACTGTTTACGCAATAGTAGAGATTCACAGCACCAGCATCCCTGCATATCACCTCAAAGGCATTGGGATCCATTTCTGGTTGGGAAAAATTACCAATGTGAGACTTGATTTTTCTAAGATCATCACTGAAATTTCTTGAGCAGTGAAGAATAATCATCTGCAGAGAGAAATAACACTGTCAACTCTTTGGCACTCTTTGTCTGCAACATCCAATATTTTTCTTGTATAAAAATCTTGATTGTCGATGGTATTTGCTTGGCTGCATGGGTGTTAAAGTTATTGTTGTTGTGTCACTTGTTTGGCTCTATGATGCTTCTTGGTTAAGTGCTTGATCTTCTACATTATGTTGACTTTCAGCAACCTTATCAGTGGCTATAATTATATCACCAGCCTGGCTATTAGATTGTTCTTGCTTCTCATTCGATTTTTGGCTGGATTCAAGGTGATGAATGGATGTAGTACCAGTACATTCAGGATTAACATGCATCTGCAGCAGAGTATAGTAAAGTACAGTAAGTTAGCTATAATTATTATATTAATTTACCATAATTAACATGTTGGAGGGTGGAAGGGAGGTGTATACGATTACTTATATAATTTTATATTATAATGAATGTAACTCTCAATTTAATTATAATTTAATTATAACTCTCATCCCCCACACATTCCTTCCCCTTTTCCCCATCATCTTCGCCCACCTTACTCTCTACCTACTACATTACACTACTAGGTTACAATTAGTAGCATCACAAATAATTTACAATTTACTTGATCATAGATCACAATATAAGATTAGGCATTCAGATGAAGTTTGAGGAATTAAGGCTGTGTTCTGATTGAGTGCCCGGCAATTGTGCTGGCACTTTTTCTGGTGCCTAGGCTTCACACAATCATCTAAATGAAATTGGCATAATGGCATGGTACCCAGGAATGGGCACTACCTCCAGATGTATAATTAAATTGAGAGTTACATTCATTATACTATAAAATTATATAAGTAATCCTATACACCTCCCTTCCACCCTCCAACATATTAATTATGGTAAATTAATATAATAATTATAGCTAACTTACTGTACTTTACTATACTCTGCTGCAGATGCATGTTAATCCTGAATGTACTGGTACTACATCCATTCATCACCTTGAATCCAGCCAAAAATCGAATGAGAAGCAAGAACAATCTAATAGCCAGGCTGGTGATATAATTATAGCCACTGATAAGGTTGCTGAAAGTCAACATAATGTAGAAGATCAAGCACTTAACCAAGAAGCATCATAGAGCCAAACAAGTGACACAACAACAATAACTTTAACACCCATGCAGCCAAGCAAATACCATCGACAATCAAGATTTTTATACAAGAAAAATATTGGATGTTGCAGACAAAGAGTGCCAAAGAGTTGACAGTGTATTTCTCTCTGCAGATGATTATTCTTCACTGCTCAAGAAATTTCAGTGATGATCTTAGAAAAATCAAGTCTCACATTGGTAATTTTTCCCAACCAGAAATGGATCCCAATGCCTTTGAGGTGATATGCAGGGATGCTGGTGCTGTGAATCTCTACTATTGCGTAAACAGTGCCATATGTTCTGACAGAATGTCCACTGAGCGTGAAAAAACATCTTAGCAAGCTCCGAACAATGGTTATTATTTATATCATGGTGTTTTCATTGTCCCAAAGATCCAACTCATTCCAAGTAGCATTATCCAGAACTGAAATGAAAACATGAGACGGAAAGGAGAATCCTGAGAGGAAACCGACATTATTCCCCAAATAATTTATCGATATATTAACGATATATTGCAGCCATAGAGCGCCATCATTGCAGTAATTCAAACGTCGATATTTCACGTTATGTTTTGAAATTTAAAAAACCCCACGGCAAAATTCAAGATATATTTATGTTTTATTGCATTCTTTCGGTTTCGAATATAAAAAGTAAATATTCTGGCTCACGGATGCCTTAGAATACGGCAATATTTTCTCGCTCCTTTTGTTTACAATTTTTATTTTCAAGCATTCTGATTGGCGGAGAGCAAAAATGTCAACAAACGCGTTGATTGGCTTAGAACGAAATCTGCCCTTGTTAGGGTGCTTATTGTACTTGGTCGAATGAGAGGCGGGTATTCACAATCAGCTAATTTGGGAATTCAGCTAGTATAAAGAATTACAAATTAGGCTAGTAATTAACTAAATCTAATTTGAAATAAAAGAACTAAAAGTTTAGCGGGAAAGAGTTCTCTATTAGGTAACAACAATAACAAAAAAATTTTGACCCACGACTTGACACGAAACACAATCATTAGTCAAATTATACCGCTGTTTATGTAATGTTGCATGTGACGCGCGTCCAGAGCTCTGATGCGCGCTAGGCTATATTTGTACAATAGACGCGTGAATCGATCTTGGTTATCAAAAATGTAGCTGCACACTGTGTGACTAAAACCTCGCTGTATAATGAATAAACCGTCTAAATACACAGGCATTCATGCCATTCAATAGTTATTAGTAACGCCTCCAAGCCTTATTCAGTTATTGTCTCAAATGTTCTATCATGTTCACTTCTGAACGCGAATTGCTCTTAAATTCTAGGAAACTGCCTCTTGCCTTGACCTCAGTATCTATTTATATATACTAAAGTCTAAAAATACCGCCAAAAAAGTAATCTCAACATGTTTAGCTACCATTTTCATGTCATGACTGAAGACAGCTTGGTGTATATATGTATGACAGATGAAGTTGAAGACAAACTAGTTCCCTACGTGTTCTTAGATGAGGTAACTGTATGTTGTTATTCTGTGATATAATGTATGGATTACATGCGGTAGGATTTTCTTCGCTATACTGATGGCAAATCAGTCGAAGTGTATAGAAATACAGAAAGAGTATAATAATTGGAGATGAGTTTCTTTACTTTACCTGGAAAATCCATTGTTTTGCAATAGATGCCAAATATCCGGTGGGTCAAACGATAAACTTCTAGACGTCTGCACATAGGCATCCCAGGAATACGATTTGTATTTTTTATATTCTGCGTTCGTATTGCTATTTTAGGAAAATATAAATAGTATATTGACAATTAATTATGCATTACGTCATAGCAATGCCAACGTGGAATATAAAAAATACAAAACGTATTCTTGGGATGCCTATGGTCTGCACAGCCACTTTGAAAGACACAATTGGCAAACATACTTAAATCAAAGTTAGAAATAGTTAAATCTGCCATTACATTTCAAATATTTCATAGTTTCACCATGTTTTTTTAAAGAGATTTTTAATAATTTTTTTTTGCATGAAACATTTCTTCAGGCAAATTGACGAGGAATGACACAGTTTTTAGAATAGCTGTCGCCACTAAGATAATTAGCCCCAGCAGTTATATTAAAGCTATTGATTACAAAGCCATTTTAGGTGATAATTGTTCAAAATTGATGAAAATATATCCAATTGGTCCATTATTTTAGGAGATATCATTTTTTCCGTACATCTATGTGTGCAGAAATTCAAAATTGCATAAATTAACGTTAAAGGACCAGTGAGAATGTACATTTGACCTTAGCTGATGACCTAAAATTCTCCACAAGCATATGTTGGTCTTTCTGCTTGCTTCTACGTCTCTCCCTTGTATTTGGATCATACCTACAAGAAAGGCTTCGTGATCCGCCATCTTGGTTTCATTCATTAATGAGGGAAAGTCAGAGAGTGAGCGTTCCAGTTCACTGGTTGAAACCCGCGGCTCATTGTTTCCATAGCAAAGGCTTTCATAGTTAATCCGTCAACAGTTTCTCATCCCTTACGTACTGTAAAATACAATCAAAAGTTATATTGACATTTAGTTCACAATATTGGTGCCTGTAATTCGGTACAAAAAAACCTGCTATCTATGAATTTTTACGAACTCTAGCGAGCCACCTCAAGTCAGGAATAACGGCTATAATTTAACGGTTTTCGGTCGTATTTACACGATTTTAGCTTAAGTAGTCAAGTTTTTCATCTCATCTCAAAATCATAAACCTAAAACGCAGTTTTTGTTGTTATCAGTGTTTTATAATTTCAGATCAAGCTTCTTTACCATGCTGAGAGATTGACGCGATCAGTGTTATCTTCACGAATGGTGAGGTTTTAACAGTATGAAAAGCAGTTTTTAAGATTCAACAGACTATTCATTTATACTTACATTTAGCCTAAACTCCTAAAATAAAAGCAATCGCCGTTACGATGTCTTACGCATGCACGCTCACGATTTTGAAATGTAGTATAGCTATATTATATATACCCAAAAAACGTAGTCTGTGGGTTAACAGAAGCCAGCTTGAGCTAAATCAAACACTTTGACCTATCTAGGCTTACCCATTGTCTTTGTACAGACTATATACAGGGTGTCTGAAAGAGCGAAATCTCTACATTAACTTACATGCCATGATGCTATATGCCTATATGGCTTTTTTCATGTCACGATAGCTATATAGAAAGACATTTTTTTTGCCTTCAATTCGATAAGGTTTTGCATACTTTTTATCTGATGTTTAAGGTGTCGAAGGTTTCGTTTACTGTTTGAAACGTGAACAATGTATGCGTGTAGTGTATATATAATATATTCATCAGTTAATATTTTTTATTATATATAGAGAAAGAAGTAGTGCAAAACCTTGCATGATCATAATTTGCACTTTCTATCAAATGTTTGAACTGTAATTGTGCTATCGAATATCTTATTATCCCCTACGATACCATTGACAGTACACTCTGCTCTGCTTGCTAGAGTGCATATGTTTCGCTCTTGCAGTTTATGAAGCATGCAGGAAAGACAGCTCATGAAGCAGGAAAAATTTTTTTGCAGGAATTGTTCAATTCCAAAAGTAGCCAGGATTACTTGACAACAGTTCAAAATGATCTAGAAGACGCCAAAAGGGTTATGATTGAAAATATTGGTAGGATGATGTTATATACGTACTACAAAAACTATGATTATCGACTAGATTATTGTGAGTTTGACTGTGAGTTTGTTTGTTTTATTTATAATTTTGCTAATATATATTATTATTTCACTATTATACTAAAGATATCGATTTTTGTATAACATTTTCAGTATATGAAAATATTAATAAACTGAAAGAATCAGTACCGCGATAAACCGATACTTTAAAAAAATATATTTACCCACATTTCGATATACCGCAGCAGCCTAAAAAAGGAGAGTGCAGCAGACGCCGATGCAATACGCGTGGAATAGTTGAATATGTTTCTAGAGAACCTACAACACCGGCTAGTTCAGAAGAAAGTTTATTTAGAATATGGTATCACCAACTATATATCAATTATTGCTATAATATGATTAAGACGTGTTTGATTTCTTTATATTAATTCCAGAACAAATCCTTGAACGAGGTACAGATGAAAGAATTCCCATTTTGCGGGATGAAGCAGAGGAACTCGACTACAATGTAAGTAATATTTCACCATTTTTCCCCAAATCCAACAATCATATATGACTCGGGTGAATTAATATATTGTGAGACAACCAGGACAAGGTAAAAATTAGCTTGCCAAGTAGTTAACCACAACTTGCATGCATGGTAACTCTGAGAGTATAGCACAATGTTTTCCTTAGTAGCAACTAGTAGCATCTGCCGGGTTTTTTCACTGCTGTAGAAGAAGGGGGGGACATGGGGGCGCTGAGCCCTCCTTCTACTTCAGGAAAATAATAATCTATTAAGAAAACTATTAAAGGCTATTTTTCAATTAAATGGAATCAAAATGACATCCTTAATAAATCTTTTTATGTTCCTATGTTCATCTTAGCTATATATAGCTATAGGCTCAAATTTCTAGCTAGCTATAGAAATACTTTCATTGCGGGTCTTGTCACTCTTGTGGAGCTGCTTTGATTAGCGCAGGCGCACTCAGCCAACTAATATTTTATATTGAAGGACTTAATATGAGTTGTGTTTAGTCCTACAGCACTGCTGAATGTTTTCCTTTGTGAGATTTAGCGAAAAATGAGCATACGTCACTGGTGATAGCTATGAAATGTCCTCACCAGTATTAGATGAAAAATTTGGATGATTTTTTTCAAATTAGGATTTAGTAGGTACTATTATAAACATTATAAAAATAGGTTAGCTAAACGCGCGCATATTGAACAAGGTGGAAAGTGGGTTGTTAATTGCAAATTAAGAATCATTGTTTAAATTATTACACATTGCATGTATATGCTAATTAGTAATTACTAATTACTATAATTTATAATCTGTGCTATATATGAAGAGAATAAATGGTGACTTTACACATGTAAACCACATTTTCTGAAACTGGCAGCTCATGGAACATGGTTGCCGGTTTGTACAAATTGGTCTGCAGAGTAAAGGACATATAGCTATGTTGTTTTTATTAGTGTTATATGCTAAATATGCTTTTCTATAAATAAAGAATATGAATACAAATATCAGAAAATGAACATTCACTTGATAAATAAGAGTCGCCAGGAGCTTCGAATAACCGTAAATTTATAAAAGTTTCCTCGATTACACAGTAGTTGAACAAGCACTTATCGAAGGTAATAGAGAGTGATGTAATAATAAGCAAGACGTGCACTCTGCTGACTATATAACTACTGCTGTAAGCCGCTTTTAATTAATGTTTTATTAATGTCAAGTGATTGTCTTTTTTGTCTACAGGCCACAGCATTCAGAGCAAGCGCGGTACAAATTCGTCGAAAAATGCGGTGGCAAAACACTAAAATGTGTCTCATACTTCTTGCGGTCGTTGTTATCATATTGACAATAATTGTAGTGGTTGTTCTTGACCAAACTGGAAACCTCAAGTAGATATTCTGCATGCAATACATCACTGGCTTCTGGAGTGTCTGGATCCTAGGAATATAACTGAGTATATACATCATAATACATTATATAATTATAATACATTATATAATTATATAATTATAAACAATATAATATAGCTACTCACTGCATACGAGCTATTCCGCAATCTGATTGGTTTTGTTACCCACCGTATAATTTATGAGCTGATATACGGTGGGTAGCAAAACCAAAGAAAAAGCAAAATGGCTGACCGTTTTCCTGAGGTAAATAAAGAAGAAATTGACAGAATTCAACTAAATGGTATTCAAGAGAATGGCTCAACAAATGGTATTTGGCTATATTATAAAACAATTATACCACTCGCTCTCGTCGTATATGGCTGATGGCCAGGTTATCAGCTCACATTCGACTCGAGCTCGTGGCCGTATAATTCTTAAGTAGACTGTGATTTTAAATATGAAGCGTAATTCTCATGTTCATTTCAAAGCCACCGATGAAAAGTATATTGCTACATTGCTGCAGTGATGCCATGCAACCAAGTCCGATTTAAAAATAAAAATAAATACACATCCGGACTATTTTAGATCGGTGAAATGACATTCTCGGAACAATTACAATGAACCATCGTAATTATCGCTACTCTGGTTTTAAACTTTAATAAAATAATGAAAGTAATCACCACACAAGGATTACAATGAAATAGAAACTATACTCGGCTTATTTGCTGAGCTTTAACTTTTAATTTTTAAATTACGCTTTCCGTATGTTAATAATAATTAGCTACATCAAGAATATCAGAATAACTGGACAAAAAATAACATTAAATTTACGATTGTATATGCTTGTTTTTGTGATGAACTGTCCAATCGAAGTAAAAAAATATGTGGAAAGGACGATGACAAGGTCGACGATGAAAAAGGTTGACGTTCTTTACCCATTAACAATTTAGCCTAACCGAAGCTTGTCGAAATGAAATGCGGAAACTTTCCCAGAAATTGTTTAGGAGAATCTTCTCCGCTTTTCATGCTAATTATTATTGAAGCCATCGTCTTCGGTCATCTCAGAGGAGAAAGCTAGAGTAAACGTTCTCCAGGGCGTTTAAAAGCACAATTTTCAACCGACTTAGTGGAATAAAGCTACGTTTTTCACATGTATACCAGGTAAATTTCCTGCCAGAACCCGAAAACAATTTCTCGTCAGTCGTCAGGGAAAAATTAATTTCATGACAAAGATGGGGCGATAAAATACAATTTGAATGATATGGTTGATCTCAGTTGTTGGTCTATGTATATATAGAACCAGTAATATATGGAAAGAGTTTTTTTCATGAAAACAGGTTTTAGGGACCGTCTCTCAATCAGTAAATATGGAAAAAGGGTGGTGGATGAGAAAGTGATAGATATAGTATTAAAGTTATGTTGCATTGATTGAAATGTACCGGGGTCGTGAAAATTGTGTTGTTAAAAAGAGGAGTCTTGATTTTCGTCAGCAACGTATAGTTTTTCTTTGTCTGAGCAACCACAAGGTTTTCTCGTCCGGAGTGTTTTAATTAGTAGTGTTATGGTATTTCACATTTATACTTT
Source organism: Dendronephthya gigantea (assembly GCF_004324835.1). Taxonomy (NCBI): domain Eukaryota; kingdom Metazoa; phylum Cnidaria; class Anthozoa; order Malacalcyonacea; family Nephtheidae; genus Dendronephthya; species Dendronephthya gigantea. The sequence goes on from NW_021163029.1 coordinate 1,485,210, forward strand.
AGGAAGACCTTTAAATATCACAATTAAGGTATTTCATAGTAAATTTCATTATAGAAAAACGTTTTTTGTCCTTAATGTGGGGTGTTCAAGAAATGTAAGATGAACAATCAAGAATCTACGAAGCACCTTTGGGTTTGTCTACCTTATTCTCATGACATATCCGCGTTTTATTGATCCGTTTATGTTTGTATCTAAATCAATCAGTTTGTAAAACACTACATGGTTTACTCACGAACCTGCCTGTTTATTGCAATCGTGCATGCTTATCGATGCGTGTTATGAAATTTGTACACCGCCAAATCGCGTCATGCCTATATATTAAATTGAACTATTTATGAAACAGAAATGGCGGTCGGTATTACATTCACAAGCAACACGAAGTTAATTTCTTTTGGACCGTTCATTGAGAGGATGAAAGCTGGTTTGTATTACTGCTTTACATATATTTTTATTTTCAATTGGGTACCTGTTTATTTCAGCCTTTGGAGTCACAGGCGTGAAGACATCTGCTTCGTGTTCACACCGGCAAACTAAAGTAGTAACAAGGATAGACAGCAGAATAGAAAAGAAGAGAAATTTTTATTCTAAATTCCCATTCAAATGTATTCTGTAACAATGTAATGTTGAATTCTAGTTTTCCGTATTCATTAGGCAGATCGCTGCATAATCAGTTCAACTTCATGCTCAGAAATATACAAACGTAAAATGTTGTAAATTTTCTTATCAAAATAAGGTCTCGTAAACTGGAGGAAATGCCGGAAATTTTTCTATAGACTTACGTGTCATTTCGCAAATTTAAAATCGTAAAGAGTCGGACCTGAAATATTTAACCCCTTCCCCCACAAAATAATTTCAAATAAGCGTCTCTGCGCCTATAGGGATATCTTCACGGTTACTAACGCGAGGTGACACGGCTTGACGTGATGTCTTACTAATGATGAATAAAAAACAAAAACATTCTCTCTGATTTCCAGGTAGATGAATTCAGCTGAATTATGAGCACAAGATTTTTGACTGTAGTGTTACCGATATTCTATATATGCTTCGTGCGCTACTTAAGTCTTGCGCTGAACAACACGAATGGTAAGAGAGTTACGTGCACTGGGGACGAGTTTCTGACTAGTGATAGTATTGAGTTCCTAATGAAATTGCAATGAAATTCACCAAGCTTACATTTTTTCGTTCTAGACACATCAGTTGTGATAGTGGATAGAATTGGTCTAGTTGGGGCGATTCCTGTGAAGGACTTGATATACGTGAGTACTGGATCTTAAAATGACTGAAAGGGTCATGATGGGGGGATAAACGGCCAGGGGGGGGGTGTAACAACCCCCAAGCCCAAAATTTGCAGTGTTAAAGGTTGGTCAAAATGCCTTGTCAAAACCACCTTAAATGAAATGGATTTCAAGTTTCACTCTCACGATTACGTACAAAGATGCAACACCTTCTTCAACACATGCATGAAAAAGATTTTTGACCAATAAATGTAGAAATAAGCCATAACACGAGAACGAGGCTCAGGGACCAAGTCCGCGAGCCTCGTTCTTGCGTTGTGTCGTATTTCCACACTTGTTTGTCAAAATGAAAATTTATTTTTGATGCATGTGTTGAAGAAAGATGTTTTGCATCTTTGCACATAACTTGTGAGAGTAAAACTTGAAATCTATGTCATTTAAGGTGGTTCGAAATTCAATGATTAACATAGTTCACAGCAACACATCACATCTTTTCACAGAAAACGGTCATCGCTTGCGAGGGTCAAAAACTCTTCATTGAATGTCCCAGTATCTACAATCGGATTCAGGTCCATGCTACTTTCTACGGACGTGAAGACGCGAAAACCTGTAAACATCCGGAGCTGCCCAGCGACAAAATATGCGCCGATCAAAACGCAACCGTCAAAAATGTCGTCACGGATCTGTGCCAAGGGGAAGAGAAATGCGAGATTTCCGCGACTAACGATTTCTTGGCGCACCAAGGGACCATTATATGCCCGAATGTTTATAAATATTTGTACGTTAAATATAGGTAAGTAAAAACAGTACGTAAATCCTGTAGTTCATATTTCATCTCAGGAACCAGTATATTTACCTATAATTTACCATGAATCGTCATCCTACAAACTCAACCAGGCCTCACGCTAGAACATTAAAGACATGGACTTCCATGACATCAGAAAAAAAAAGTTATGTATAAGAACGGTGGTATTCAGACTAATTTGTTCCATGACTATTTGTTTCATGAACATTCTCAGCATAGGACAAAATCATTTAACCTATTCATCCCTTACAAGGATACAATTCCTCTTAAAAGGCGACGATGTTCGAAGCAACATATAATTCAGACGAATTTCTCGGCTATTACAATAACATAAATCTCAATAATGTAAAGAGCAAGAAGTTTTATTATATACTTTATGGATGGGTTCTGACAAAACCAGGTTTCTTTCAAGAGGCTATATGTTATTAATGAAATTTCTAAAATTCTCAACTTTGCAAATATCCTAGCTTCAGGTGAATAGATTTCCTAAACCCTTTTTGATATGAACCTCGATTCCAATGTCTTCTGTCCCTTTAGGTGTGTTCCTAGGACTAGCATACCAGATGCTCCGAGTATATCACCAGAAGATCGTGTTTCATCAGTAACCAGTGCAGTGACCACGAATTATGCACCGGTGCAATGCTGTTATGTAGTACCAAGCAGTGTTGGCACAACGCAGACCGCTAGCAGAGTGGGGGGTACCATAATAAGGCACAGCCAAGGGGTGCAGTCAGTTGAAGAGAGGATTGTTTCTGAAATACCTCAAGGTACAATTTACACCATAACAGCAACCATGAATACTATCATTCTGATTTCATTCATTACCATAATCTCCGACATCTCGTATACCATCATTATGGATATCCTCAAAATCATCCCACCAAACATAGCTTATAAAAAGTATTACTATACCAGCGTCACTTTATTACAGATATTACTATTACCATCGCGTATACTTTCTGTTTCAACTGCAGCTAGTGAATTTCACTGCATATCCTCATGGGCTATGAGAGAATATAAACTTTCTCTAAGCCTAATTTAAATGTAGCATCAAGTGTCGTATAACAACTGCTTCAAATTGACAAAAAACACTTCTCGACGTTTCGACCTGAGGGCCTTGGTCAGGAGAGTTAGTATAATTTAAATGTAATAATGCATTTTTAATAACGACCAGAAGGTTTCATATGTAACCAGATGTAACCATATACGTAAATGTACCCTGTACCCAGCAAATACGACCATACTATTTTTCCATACCAGGTACCATCAGTGGTCATACAATACAAATATCAGATACAAGACCTGCTGTAATCCCAAATCAACGAATTCCAATAACAATACCTGTAACAATCCCTTATCAAAAAATCACAGTTACGAAACCTGCGATAAGACCAGTTCAGCAAATCACGATCACCAAGCCTACGGCTACTATAAAACCAGCCCGACAAGTATCATTTACGAAACCTGGGATAGGATCAGATCAACAAATCCCAGTTACGAATCCAAGAAAGGTGACAGATGTAATACAAAAGCCGACAACGCAGCTCCCAAATATTCCAATCGCCCGTATTCATCTGCCAGGAATTTCAAAACTGGAACTAAGCACACTGATAAAGGACGGAGGGAAAGAACATGAGATTAAATTGGAATCACCACAGCTGAGGAGCATTATTGGGGAACAGAAGACTGGTGATGGTATAGGACCATATTTATTCCCAAGAAACAAGGCACAATTTGTGGCTTCGACACAAAGAGAAGTGGCGAAAACTAGCGGAAAAGGAAAACATCCCATATCCGTTGTATCACCACTGATACGAAAAAATATTTGGGGACTTCAGAAAAAGAGTGACGTAATTCGATCGTATTTACTCTCAAAACAAAAAAATTTTCTTAGAACAAAACGTAAAATTATAAAAAATAATATAGGAAGAATAGAAGTGACTAAATAAATTCAAGCAGATAAGTTTCGCCAGATGCCTGAAACATGCCACACAAAGTAAGGAATAACCGGTAGAATCACTCAATTAAAAACCATTTGAAGTTTGTTTTTAGATAGGATCTATCGTTTTCCTCTTCCATATCGGCAATACGTATGTTGTTTCTAATTATTTCGATCGATTGTATTCTACATAAATGAATACAACTGGAACGCTATTTTCGATAATTTTTATGGGGTTATTAGTTAGAACATTAAAGAGAAGTAAAATGTAGCATCTCATCAACTTATTTATATTCATTTGAATATTAGGGCGACATTTTTAGGCGTTGCGACGCTAACTTGTGTGCAATAATGTAATGCGCGATTGTGCGTTAAGGCGATTCTCCATTACATCCGCTCCGCCCGCGCGGGCGAAGCGCGCTTTGTTTTTCAGACCCGTCATGGTCCCATGGACCGATTTTCAAAGGACGCTTCGCCCGCGCGGGTAAAGCGGACGGTAATGGAGAATCGCCTTTATTAATGTGAAATTCAATTCCTTCTTGCGCGGTGGTCATTCTTGTCAAAATCAGAAATCGACTTTTATTCTAATTTTCTCTCTTTCAGCTGAAGTGATATTACAATGTCGGATTATTATAAGTTAGAGATGATAAAAAATTAATAAGGTACAAATTACACGCATGCGTAAAGTAAATATAATCTATTTACAAAATATCAGTGGCGTAATGCAATGATATTACAAAAGTCAACCAATGCGTCATTTCAAAACAGCATGAATTTTAAAAACAATGGATATTTTAAAATCCATGTTAACACGAAACCAAGTGACGGTTGCAAAATCCAGCAAAACATTAGTTAACATGAAAACCAAGACTGTGAGAATTGCGTATTCACAGTCGACCAACCGTTTAAAATCGTTTGCGGAAACATTAGCTAAGCTATTGTCTATAAATAAGTTTCAAACTAAGTGAGGTTGAACATGATCTAGTACAGTTAGGATTTCAACAATTATAAAACTGATCACAAGCTATGGATGCCATGGTAACGGCAAGAATGACGTCACTGCTGTTGTGGAGCAACTACCACTTCCTCTTCTTCTTCTTCAATGCCGTTGTTCTGTTCCACTTGAATAACGTGAATTTCCTAAAGGAATTGGGACTTTAACCTGTGGATTCTAAAACTAGAGTGGGAGATATCGCGCGCGTAGGAGAGACTGATTTTGAAAGTTAAACCACAAATCTTGCAAATTTCACCACACATTAGGAAGGCTCTCTTTTTCATCAGAAAAAACACAATTTACACGTCACATTCGTTGAGTGTGATTTTAAAATACAAAGGTACGATTCTTTACAATTCCTGCTTATTAAGTTCTCCGCTTCCAAGTATGTTCGTTTCCAGTATAATCTACGAAAATGCGACTAGTAACATTCGCTGATTTCATGAAATATAATCACGAAGGATAGCTAACGGTTAATCACATTTTATATTCACGATGAAAGAACAGGAGGGAATCGTAATCTTTATTTAAATAAACGTAAATGTTCAGCATTAAGCAAGTAAGATCCAAAATTGAAAACATAGCGTGGATCGTAGATACAATTGCAAGTGGAGCGTGCATAGAATCAGAATAAGAGGAGGGACAGCAATATCTCGTTTTTAAGAGAGAATTTAGAAATGAAATCTTTCTGAAATAATATAGCAGCAGAAAGCAGTTTGACCAGAACCATCAAGGTGGAAAATTTGCTCGGGAAAACGGTATTACTGCTCAGGTGTTCAGAAGGTACTCGTGTGTTAGGATGACGGACCGTTTGGTTCAGATACGACGCGGAACAGCAAAAACAGTTTAAAGAATATGCAAAATAGTGAAAGCTAGCGGTAGGAAGAACGAAACCACGAACCGTTAACACTCAACCACGATTGAAAAGAGACATATCAGATCGTATAACAACAGAATGGCACGCTAAAGTTAACCGCACCTGAGATTATCACTCATTACTGACATCCCAATTTAGAATAGCAAAAAAAAACCTCGCAAGATCCATAGCTATATTTCGTCCGTTGTCTTGATAGAGGCATTTCGATTAATAGCGCATATTTTTCCTCTCGCCTTTTGATTAGTGAACCCCCCCCTCCATAACCACCTCATATTAATACGAGCAATAATTATATAGAGGAAAATCCTCCAAATAGGAATTAATAAGTTATCCCCGACGGTGGAGAATGCTACGCCCCTTCTACTGTAGGTGCATGTACTACAATTTAGTTGGTCACAAACCTTAAGTAATTCTTGTTGTTTGGCATCAGCGGCAGTCTCCAGACGTTCAGTCTTAGCTTCAATCAGAGCTTGAGCTACAGCATTTTCTTTTTCTTGTTTGGCTTCCATCAACGCTCGTGATAGTTGCATCAGTGAGTTCATACGTGTTTGTGCTAACACCTGTACAAAGACGGTAAAACACGCCTCTAAATAATTCACATCGGCGAACCAAAAAAGTTGTTTTCCCAGCACAAGTCGATGAAAATTGAAACGATTTCACTTTATAGTCGGGAGAAATGTCGAATCTGCCAGACAAATTATCAGACATGCAATGTAACCAGGTGAAAAACTATTTCTAAAATATAAAATACGAAACTCTCTTTCTAACCTCTTTCTTCTCAGCTTCTGCATGTAGTTTGGCCTGTGCGACAGCATTATCTCGTACACTTTCCACTTGCATTTTTACATGAGTTAACATGTTTCTTAACTGCTGGGCTGTTGTGATTACATTGTTCACCGTCTACAATACATTATAAGATAGCAATTTATAATAGCTTACCTTATTTATAATTTATAATAATTTATAATAATTATCAATATGAAAGCGTTTTCTCTTTTGATATATTTTATGCACGTATATAACATACCTCTTCAAGATGCCACCATTGTTTTTGAAGATCTGAAGAAGACATACTTTGTGCTGTTGTCGTTTGAAATCCAACGGGGACAACAGACACAGAACCAGTTGAGATAGCGGACAAAGTACTGAGATCTGCTAAAGAAATACATTCATGAGTGTATACAGTTTATCCACAATGAAATATCCTACTCTAAACTTCTTGATCAATCTGCTGTTGGCAGTCGCTATAGATTTTGACGTGGCTATACAGTGTTTGCAGAACACTTTTTCGCATGCGCAATTGTGGCATATAACATTAAAAAATTATATATGTCTATATACAGATGTGAGTACAGTATGTCTTCCAAAGTCCTTAGCTACTTCAACAGTGAATATATCTCACCTCCGTCTACTGTGACAGTATCATCTCCTGTGAGAGGTCCTGGTGTGGAACATGCTGAATCAACACTAAAATTAACGACAAGAATAAACAATTAACCTTTAGATCCAGGCAGAAATGAAGAGTACAGTACAGTACAATACAGTAGCTACAGTACAGTACAGAATTACACTGGTCATGCAGAATTATTTTAGACGAGATTAAATGCATCTGAAACGTTACTCGTATAATTACAATTAGTCATTTCCCAATCGAGCAGGGTACCGGGGCTAGTCACGAACCGCAAAGCGTCTATGGACTGTTTGGAGGGACAGGAAATATAAGTCTGAAATCATCTAATACTCCACAATGAAAAACAATTTTCAGGGAAAACCTATACTGACATGTAATGCAGTAGGTACTGTGTTTGGTACAGAGTAAAAATTTAAAATCTAGTTGTTCATTTCAAACTAGGGTCAGTTGTCGTTGGTAACTGCGACAATATCTATGAAACGTGTAGGTGAATATTTATGTATTAGGTGTTTTATAACATAACCCAAAAGATTTGCCTAAATAAAACTAGCAAACATGTTTGCAATTGCTTCCGAAGGTAGTGGCGGTCTATTGGCTTAGTGATAGCCCATTGGGTGGCAGATCGAACCACAAGAGACCAAGGTTATCTACCCGTAAATTAATTCCAGTTTATTTGGACATAAAGTTATGGGATATATCATATATCCTGAAATGATCGTCTAACTTCTAAGCTATAGTGTAACTTAAAAGTATATGTCCAACACTTTTCATAAACAAGTGCTCACCTCATAGATCTCGCTGGCATTCCTACAAAAACAAAAATCCAGTTTCATCAAGGAACAAAAAACAACCATTTCATACCAGGACATACATATCTAATAATGGACAAAACCTTAACAACGAAATGCACATAGCCTACCAAGAGAAAGTCTTTTCTTGCTCAAAGGGCTGTCCGACGACTCTCGCTTCTTTCTCTTGTAAGGAACAAAGAGGCGGACAGGACCTGCTAGTGTGTTATCATCACAGCACGTGGAACAAGTACACGAGAGAGCATGAGGCATGATAATACCCTCTTCAATTAAACACTGCAAGGTTCGACCACCATAGCGAATACTGCGTTTCCAATCCTTTGACGAGGCACGGCCACAGAGTGCTTCAAATTCACTCGGGGTGTACCAATTGCCATTATGCTACAAAGAAAATATCCTGTCACTGTTTAACACTCTATTGCATGATAAGATAGAGACCAATTGGGGCAATTTTTGGATAAAAGAGCAGAGTATGTAACTCTGTCACAGCTCAGGAATGCAAAACCCACAAATATTAATTGCAGTTGTCACAACAGAAGAAAACGGCAAATTTACTTAATACAGAAAAATCATTGGCGACCCCCTCCCAACCCCTCCCTCCCAATTGCCTCGCGGGCCCTAAGAATACTGTTTCATGCGTATGGTTGCACAACGTACAAGCAATTACCAGCATACGCAGCATGACGCGGCTACATTAAATGGATTAAAAATTGCGACTCCAATTAAAAATCGGCAAAAGTTAGATGATAACCATCTGGAGGCAGAACGATTGTTCTTGCCATCGAAATCACAAAGTAAAGTATTCAATCTTTTAGACTCTCCTTACCGAACAAAAATTTACGTCAATTAATTATATTATCTCAGTTGGCATAACCGATACTTTCTTTGAGAAGAGCATATCAACAGCTGAAAAACACTTTTCGGTAGATAGCGCCATCTAACCTCCGTAGCCTACGCTTTCAATCTTCGGAATCTCTGCCCCCTCAACCTTTGGAGAGTTGGGGCTGGAGGAATAGATTCACCCTGCGGGTCAGACAGAGACCGCTATCATAAACAAAGGTACGACTGATCGTGGTAAGTTATCCCTTTTGGTGAAAAATAACCTTGAAAGACTGGTGAATGAGAAATCTTATGGAGTAGTAACAAAGATATATGAAGAAAATATTCAGTGAGAGAAAACCCGAAGAAGGAAGAGTGCGTATCTCCTGCAACACGAGAGGAATCGCTTTTGAAAGGATAAGTAAGGAGTTATTCGAATAAACGATAGGGGAGAACCTTCAATCATGAACAATATTTTCCAAGCTAAGCATTGGTATATATGCAAGATTCAGCAAGAAAAATGAAGTAGTTACACTGGAAAGACCAATAAAGATGGCAAATTGTAATGTGCCAATCAATCATGAAAATATGAGAAATGATGATGACCAGCTATACCCTGGTCTCATAGCTACACAGTCATCCATCTGTCTACTCAAGAGGCAGTTCCTGGAAACAAAAATCATTTGAACTGTTCACAGAGTTTGCATGAAGGTAGTAATACTTAGCAACAGAACTAAAAATCAGCATTTTATCTTCTAATCTCTTGCCACTATTACATGTAACTATCTAGGATATTTCTGACTCCTGAGAGCTTAAAAAATATTTACCTATGAAATTTGAGTAATGTAACAACATTGTAACTATTTTGATTTAAAAAACGTACAACTGTAATTTAAGAAGCTATGTGTTTGAGACATATGTCAGATTCACAAAAAATTGTGAATTCCTTTACAATATTTTTCTCTAAAACAAAAGACCTTATACCATACCTTGATACACTTTCCTCTTCCTCCAGAACCAAGCTTATTTTTATGCATTTCACCAACTTCTTCACGACATCGGATAATCAAGATGTCACTGTTCATTGCCTCTTGCCATTTTGCCCTAGCCTGAGCAGCTTGACTTACTGGGACATTGACTGTGACTCCTGCATCAGGTGTTTTATACCCTTCCTCTGCTTGCAATATTCCTAAATTAGGAACACATCACTTTTAAAATGCTAGCTTGTTTCATTAGTTTAATTTTTGGAATATAGTTTTAGGAAAGAAGAAATTCTGAGGCTATAGCTTTTATTACATGAAACAGACAAAAGCATTAAGCAAAATGTTTGTTGAAAGGGGTCAACAATTCATCTTCATAGGATAGAAAACCCTACTGGCATACTTCAGTATATAGCATTCAATGTTTAAAAAGCACCAAATTTAGGTTATTCAACATTGCATTGCAATATTTTCACATTTTAGGAGTTAGGTAACGAATTGAACTACCTGGGTTCCTTTCAAAAATATCCCTTTCTACAATAGCCAAAAGCTACATAACTGGGTTAAAGCTAAACATTTTCCCAACAAAATGGTTAAATTGCCAAGATAGCCTTAGTCAAACAATGTATCACACCCATTGTATAAACTAGACTATAAAAGTTTTTTTGTGCTTCAATTCATATCTAGACTCTGGTTAGTTCCGACTGTAACTTGGATTTTTTTATAGGCTCTGGCCTTTTCCAGAATTAAAAGCATGCCAGATAACGGAGCATTGTTTCACTTGAATACCTTGTTATAATGGTTATGAAAAGAAAAAAATATCAGACTTAACAACCTCATAATTTCCAATTTTCTGATGCTAGGTTAATATTGTTAAGTTGGATTGCACACAGTCTAGAGTTAAGTACCTTAGGCGAAGATGTTGTCTGATAATGATGCAGGTGTCAGAATTAAGCATCGTGATTCTCATGGTTAAAATTTAGAAAAAATGGTTTTATCCCTTACTGTACAAGCAAAATTCTTGTTTATGAAAATTCATGACACCAACAAAAATCACTGAAAATGTGAAATGCAACATAACCTAACCTCACCTCTTGGCATTTTTTAAAAGATCAAACTGGAAAAATGAGAACATTTCATTATTTTTTCCATGTTTGCAATTCCGGGTGATAGTGAAAAATGTGAACTAATGTAAACTTGCTTTGCTGGTACACTGGCTTAACTCCTTGCAAGACAGCGCCTTTATTTGCATGAAAAGTGAGCCCGTCTTCTTTAGAGTAGAAATGGCTATAAACTTTCAAACCTCCATATTACTAGACAGTTTTAAACATCAACATTTTCAGTCAGAAATCAGTCGTTTATATCACAAGGATACCTGACTACCTTTCATTATAAGCAGCGACAAGTCTTAGGAAGTGATAAGTAAATGGTTGTGATATTGAGTTCTCGGTCAAATTCACCTGAGCGCAAAGGGGCCTTAGCATGACGATTGCTTTTATTTTTCACGAAATCATAATCGTCATCCTAGCTCGCGGATATCGTCCTTATTTTTACAATTTATTCCTTTTAAAAAGAATTAAACAAACCTTGTGAGATTTGAGACAGGGATGCTGCTGCTTCGAGGCCTGCAACACGCAAAGCTTCACTTTGAATAGGCCCCAAACTAGAGGGAATTTGTTGGACGTGCAGAACGGCTGGTGGTTGGCTGCCATCCGCACTCGTGGAAAGAGTTACAGTACTTGTCGAAGCGGGAAAAGTAAAACGTGTATTAGCTACTTGTATCGCAGCTTGTTGGCTTTCTTCGCTACTTTCTGTTGTGTTTTGGTAAACCTCTGCAACGGCTTCGTGTTCGCTCGGAATAGAATCGGAGATATCGATTTGCTGAGCAACTTCGTGTTCGGCGAGCGTGTATTCTTCGTTCGTCCTCGTAATTTCGCCTTCCATCGTGATTCACTTCGTCGTCTTCCACGCAAGAGGTGGCTCGGTTCAAAGAAACGCCTTCAAAAAACGTGAGAAGCGAACCCTTACAAGGTTTGTAGCAGAAAAGCTGGAAAAATATGACTTCTTGAAAGATTTCTATATTTTCGTGTTTTCTCGACAAGCGCTAAAGCGCTGCTGGGGGCTATTATTATGGGTGAGGTATACCAGAGTTCAATGCGAGTAACCGTACGGTAAAGAAAGTACGTCAGTGCTGCGTAACGCGCACGTAATTCCACAAAAATCGATAGCCCTAAGCTAGTGGTTATTGCTATAAAAGGTTCTCATTTTTTCTAGAATGCTAGATTTTTTAGAATTCTATCGCAGTTGTGATGCGCTTTTTTAAATTCTTTTTATAATTTCATAATTTTATGCAACAATCGGAACTAGAGTGATTTTGTGGCACAGATTACTTCTTGGAATGCACTGCCGACACGGACCGTGGCGTAAAATCCGTAAATATATTTGTTTTAGAGGTGGGAGGCGTAAAAAACTACTCACTTTAACCAAATTAAACTTGAATCACTTTCATAGTTACGTTTATACGTTACGCTTTCCGTTTACATTTGTCTGCGACACCTTTAGAAATTGGGGGGCAGGACAATTAGGCGAGATTGAAAGTTGAATTACTATAGCAATAACACTTCACTGAAGAGTGAATTAAATCTAATCCAGCAGTCTAAGCAATCTAATCAAGGGCAGTCACCCCCAGACACAGTCTAGTCAGAAATATTAATTAATCAGGCAATTTGTACTGAAATAGCGTGCAATCTTGGTCAAAGAACGCCTGGATGGAATTTTTTCTTTGTATCAAAAGATTAGTTGAAAGAAGTTGTTAAGGCGATAAGCAATTCAATTCAGGATGGCTTTAGGGTTGACTCTTACATCAACTTTTGGTCTAAAAGTGATGCACAATTCTTTCATTTCCATGAGGCGAATCATTGGATGCTTTGAGGAAGCAAAAAAAAATCGTTTGAGTCTTTGCGTTTTTCCGCTATAGTAGAAATTTTAGGTTATCCGTTAACGTACGGCCTTGAATTGACTTGGTTTCATAATCAGTTGGCCTATTAGGCCATATATATTCATCACCAGAGGCGTGGGGTACATGTGATATAGACTAACTTCCAGATGATGTCACATTCCCCCATAACCCTCTCCCCGGTCACCGGGCCTTTGCTACAGCAAAATTATCCCCGTTCGCAGTTGAATATCTGGCCTCGTGAAAGGCATCCGGGCGGTGCCATGAAAATTAACATCCAGTATTACTGTGTGTATAATTTAATTTTAATTTCACCATAATTATATACATATTTACTGCTCATCTTCCTCGACAATAAAAACGCTGTTGCGTCGACTGTTCAAAATTCTCTGACCCCTTGCACGAACGACGCGTGCGCGTTCAGTTAATCGCTTGGAAAGGTCACGCGTGTGTCGCACAAATTCCACGCAAAGCCGCGCGGGCTTTATAACATAGTTTTCCGAACTAGGCGCCAACACAGCTAACTGAAACGAGTTTTTGGACTCGATTATTGTAATGCTGAGGCCATACCCCCTGTCCTCTACAGGGATGAAATGTTCAACCGGGCGGCCGTCGAGTAATATTTCTTGATCAAAAGTATGACCTAATATGCTATTTATAGTACACGAGCTTTTGCTCATTAAATATTCCATAAGCCACGTCGCAGCTGAAGCTGGGAGAATTAGGAAAGCCAGTTGCATGATGGTGCTGGTCGTAATAGCCTCGATAAAAGATGCGATATTGCTACGACGTAACCGCATTTCCCAAAGGCGTGGTAAGGCACCTGAAATGTACGTATGGATAATGAGTCGGCCCAATTTTTTTTAACCATAATGAGTCGGCCCAATTTTTTAACTTTCTGAAGATTTACCTACAAACTCAATGCTTATGGTAAAAAATTATCGGGTACTCGTATTAAAACTAACAAGCCCTTTGGCCTTTGCTTAAATTTTTAAACAAATTGAATCGTGCAGGCCCGATGCACACAAGCCGATATAATCCCCTTTAAATTAAGTGTTTAATTACTGCCTGATAATAGGTTGATCCAAAAAACTCGTAGCAAATTGATTTGAGTGAGTGATTGTCATTTTCAAGGATTCAGCAACCAGTAGCCATGCGAAACATGCATTTTGAATTAGCAATAGTACTCTGGGAAATAATTGTTGTTAGTTCTTAGGTATTATAATCTATCCCGTTGTCTGATTTATTGCTGAATTCAACCTCATTCTCAACTCTAAACCTAAATTCTTATCTGAAGAACTAAACTCGTTTATTTGAATTTACTGAGTTAGCATTGAATTATAACCCCTACCGCCATAACAGTGTAAGAAGTATCGTACAAGATAATAAAATCCTACCTTCTGTTCCAACTGGCAATGAAAAAATATTAAACGATGTAAAACATCGAAGTGAGTTACTGCTCTCCAAATTCATGGGATAAAAGACCGTGACGTCATCGGGAAATGCAACGCCATGTTGTTTCAAGCAACATCGAAGACTCCCGGCAAGACACGACAGGATGACATCACAAACTAAGAAAAAAAGATGCTTCAGTTACTGTGTGAAAAACCTGGTGAAAATATCGACGTATCGAATAACTTCTAAACATTTCAGCTTTACCCCAATAGTTTCCTGAAGCGGGTAAAACTAGTAGAAAGGTTTAGGCATGACTGTATATAATAATTTAATCTGGCAACTCTGAGCCACCCTGTTTCAACATAGTAGGCGGTACCCGAATTGACCGGGTTGCGGGCTGCCAATGATTTCAACTGAACAACAGTCAACATGTTATTCCGAAACGAAAAAACCCCGCGCATGGATTAATTTGTTTTTTATCAGAATCACTGGTTTGTTTAGTCTGAGTTTCACCAATTGCAACTTCTCATTATCATACATTGTAAAACAACATGTGTGCTATCTCAACGTAACATCACTACCTATAAACTTTCGAATACACCTCATGTAGTTCAGAATTTAGCCCATGCAGTGAGAATTAGCCCATCTACGAAAGTGAAATATCCACTGTCAGTTTGGCAAAATTCCTCCTATAACTTTTCTTTCGATCAAACTGGAAATTTTATGCATAAATAATTTCATATAATATTATCACGAATAAGCTAATAATTTATTTTTTGGTTGAAAATGTTTCCTAGCTGCAATTAATGAGAATCTGAAGTGAAAGCTGTCTGAGAAGAATCTGAAGTTTTCCGCCATCTTCGGGCGCAATTCCCGGCTCTTGCATGATATAACTCAACAATTAATATGGTTCTAAATCTAGTCAAGTAGAACACCTGATATTGGATTGAAGAAATTCTTATCATTAGTTAATTTGGTTTAGTCTGTAAGTCCCTGTCACCTGTTTCAATGATGATACAATGTCAATCAACGTGCGTCCACAGTTGCTATGACCATATGCATCGCTGGTTGCGATAATAGCCAATGTTGAAAAATACACATTGTCCGTAATTTCAATAGCAATTTTCATCTTTGACAATGGCATGGTCGACAACAACTGGCATGCAGCATATTATGGAGTATGTTAATTATATAATAAGAGCAGAAAATCTATTAGAAAACCTCTTTATATAAGGTCTAAAAGAGTTAACACGTTGTCATTTCTGTTCGCGAATCGCGCGAGATCCCCTATAATTAAACCATATCAGAAAATCCTAACCCACAAATAAATTTAAAAATATTCTGTTATTCTTTAGGTAAACACAATCGGTCTCGCACTCCTATCAAACAATGTGATTTTACCAATCAGTTTCATTTTTAATAAATTACACCGATTTTCACTGTTTGACTGGGATGAGACCTGTTAGGGGGTTCTCATAAATGTATATTCCAAACCGATAGTGAATACCAGTAAAACTAAAAGTAATCCGTTTCACATGTTCGTGAACCAAAATATCCCTAAAATCGGATACAGAGAGACTATTGAATGCAACAAAATTAAACGAGATTATATTGTGGCCTTGGTTCTTTTAACTACAACTAATTGGTGAGATCAAAATGATCAATATACCTTATAGAATTCATAAAATATTAATCAAGTCGAAAAATCCATATCCTTTACGTGGTCGAATAATCCACAGCCCTTCGAAGTGATATATACACAAGCAAACATCTTTTGACTGAATGCTCTATAGTCAAGTAGTGAGTCAAGTCATATAAGTTTAATACCATAGTGAAACTGATTAGTAAAATATATTGTTTGATGGGTTAACAAAATAAATGTTTCGAAGCTGAAACTAGCTGAAGCCCAAACATGAGGAATATTTTCACGGAATTCTAACGTACGTTAATGTGTAACTGATACCTGTGGATCGTATCTGTGTTGCGTAGAAAATAGAAACGGCGAGCAGTTTTTTCGGGTGTTAATGGCAGCTGCTGAATCATATTTGATGAGATGCGGAATTTTTAATAAAATATATATAATTATATGGATGTAGGCCATATACATGGAAGTTCTCAGTGCGAAAACCTCTCTTCTTTCAATCTGATCTCCCGGGTTTTTTTAGGGGGATTCGTTAGTTAATATAGTAATCGTTTCTCAATGCCAAATGCAATTAATGCCAATGGGGGTCGATCACTGCAGTTCGCTGTTTTCTGATTGAACTTTTTAAGTGGGCTAAAATACCGGTTCGACAATATAGCTCTTTATATACACAATCTATAAATACAGTCTAGACAGGTTTTTATTTCTAGGTATAAATAATAAATCGAGATTAGTCAGCCTTTAATACCTGAGGTCCCAGTTGCCGTAGTAACAATGTCGACATCGGCCCTGCTAATCGCTTGTGAATAGAAAATCGCTCTCTTCCTGCACGTTTGAGGGGGCTCCAGAAATGTCATGTCTTTTGACTCGAACAAACTTCGCACAAAAATACTTGGTCCTGCTAACAGTGCCAATAGCCCCAGACAAAAGCCCTGTGTTGAAGTGATTTCTTCCCGAAACATAAAAACTTGATGATCGAGAAATGATTTTGACACTGCGTAGACCAACGTGTGCAGATCAGCGATGCAGTGGCGAAATTGCAACACTATAGCACTGTTATCTGTTGTATTTTCATTTACACTTGTGTAAAGATATATTTGCCAATCGTTGCTATTCGAGAACGCTTGCAAGTTCATCGTTTTACCTCCAGCGTCACATAAACACGCACTTTCTAAATCCCCTTGAATTATGGCTTTTCTACGTTCAAGGTTATCTTCCAGCCACACGAGTTTGCGAAAAATGCGTTTTGGCGATCTAGACAACCGCTCAAAATTCGAACGCTCTTGCAATATGTTTTCACCGTTACAATTTAAACGATTTTGTAGTAAATATCCCAGGTCTTCGCAGCTGAAATGGCCTTTTACTGCCAAGAGCAAAATTAAATTTGGCGTTCGATCCTCACTGGCAGTTAAAAACCAAAACGTCTCCGATGCATTGCCATAATCCGCTTTGGCCCCTTGGGATTTGATCCGGACAAAAACCAGAATTTTTTGAACGACTTTGGCGAGCAATGAAATCGGTAGAGCGATAAACAGAAACGTATAGATCAACACAAAGCCCAATATATTTAATACACACGAAGTGATGAATTTAAAAATTATTACATATCCCGGCGTAGCGAGAGGATGAATGACTTTAGGAATTCTTTGCTTGTCACAGGCAGTCGAAGTCCCAGGTTTAACATCAGGCATTTTATATTTTTAAGGTTACCCGATTTGACAAGTTTGTAAAGACAGTTCAATGTATGCGAGAGAGAAATCCAAGTGCCATATTATATCCAATGACTATAAAATGTAAATTCAGCAGGCAAAGTGAGACAGCTAGCAATATACTCTTCGTCTTTGCCCATGGGATTAAACTGTTGACAGTAATCTTCTTAGAGTAGTTTAAACGTCTCATTCCAAACGGTGCATTCAGCCACCATCATTGCGAAAAATGCCACATTTCGAATTTCAAAGCCATATGATCTCTACCTTCATAATTCAAAAGAGTTCTATTTACAATACTTTGTTTATGAACATGAATATATTATCGCACGGCACATCATTTACATGTCAAAGAGCCGTGAAAGCATGAACGATAATTGCAAGTGCAGTGCTCGTTAAAACCGCGAAAGAACTCGTATGAATAGAGAGCGGAAATAGCAAATTAAGCATCAAATTGTAAGAATTCGTTTTATTTAAGTGGCAATTTGTACCAAATTAGAGCACGAAGAAGTAGTTGAAATTACAAATATAATCACGACATCTCTTCCGATTTTGATAAGAGATGATGATCGAAGCTATGATACAAGGTCATCCCTGTTTGTTTAGCGAGCCATGGAACCTTTGTTCTATTTTCAACATTCGATAACAGGAACCGGTTGTAGTTGTATAAGAATTATGTACTCAAAACTTGGTGACCGGTGGTTGTTACTTGCATTTCTCTACCGCGACATGTGGTTGATGAGAGGTAGTCTAAAGTTATCTACATAGTCTTTTGTGTGGTGTATGCAAATCACTCATCACTGATTGTAGATATATTTATACCTTTGTACATCAGTAACTTGTCATAGTATAGCCAGGTATAAATAATAAAGAGACTATAAGCTTTAGTCCCAAATTCGACAGCGGGACGTGCAATTTGAGGGTAGCCAGTCCGGGCTGTAAAAAGCTGTTAATATAATCGAGCTTATCGGGAAACGAGGTATTAAAACTCTTTATGCATGAAACTAGAAAGCCATTTTATTCAGACTATGTGCACACGGCATAGTTTACGAGCGAGCATTTTCGTTTAATCTTTTTCATTCCAAAATGGTTCAAAGCAGCGTTAATTTACAATCGAAGTTAAAGTTAATTCAACATATTAAGCATATTTCACCCTGGACCGTGTGGCCAGAGCGCTAAAACGATGAACGAGACAAAACGCCCATGAACGACGCTCGTGTGCACCCAGCCTCACTTTATTTCTTCTTCCTTGTAAACTCAATAGAATGCCATGCTAGTTTTCACGTCCCAAAATTTGCCGCGTCAAATGCAATTTAAATTATAATAAAGCTTAACGAGGTTTGTTATCTCAATCATCTTCAATCGTCGCTTTCGACTTGATCAAATTCGTCTTATATATAAATACGTCTGGAAGAGGCTTCCCTGGAGTTAACTTATCGATTCCAGATTCTAAAAGAAAGAATTATTCTGGTTCCGGGCCTTAAGTCGATATTCAACTTTCAAGGAATATCCAAAACTTGTTTCTTAAAAATGACACTCTCTAAAGCAAAACAATGAAATTCAATTCAATAAAAAACATGGAACTGATGGAAGTATTTTTTTAATTCCTCTTCTTAGGAGTAAAGATAACATCTCATAATCCTTTTCAGACACTTTTCAGACACTTACTTTCCTAAATATTTGCGAGGAGGAACATCTGCAATACGCCACCTAATAATGAGGTCTAATTACACAAATATTACGTCTGTCTTGAAGAATGAAGATCACAACTAAAAACCCACGTTTAAGTTTAGAGATACCTTGGTCTTGGAACTTGTATTATGCTGGTTCTGTGACTTAAAATTTCAGAAAAGACAAATTTACCCAGCTTAGGCGTAATGTATATATAATCGAATGTTGAATTCTGCGAATTGTTCAAAGGTGGATTTTTTTAAAAATCTTTCTTGAGATCAAACAAAGCGTGATAAATTGTTTTGGTGAATACTAGACAATTAGACAATCGTTCAACACTGTCTGTCCTAATTGCTTTAAAAAAAGCCTTCCCGCGTGATCAAACAAAGCACGATCGAAATGTTTTGGCGGATTGTAGACATATTCAGGAAAGCTTTCACTCTTTTATACAGATTATAAGTACAGATATACTAAAACACATTTGCTCATTTTTGTCACAAAGCCATAATAAATTGGGAGGGATACAATTGCATCATTTAGGCCTGGTTAACACTGTCAAACTTTCTGTAGTCACAGTTCTGGGGCCAGTCTTACTAACTCTCCTGACGAAGGCCCTCAGGTCGAAACGTCGAGAAGTGTTTTGTCTATTTCAGGGAGTTGTTATATCGCATTTGATGCTACATTGTGCATAGGGTAAATCATGCAATTACGATTTTGTGGCACTTCACTCGAAGTAGGTAAATTCTAGAGGTTTTTAAAGGGTCTTAATTTCGAGTGGAATCATACACAACTCAATTTAAGCCAAGAACAGTTGAGAAAAATTAGTCAACTATCGGTCCTCCGGCAGGAATCGAACCTATACTTATGTTGCCTGTGCAGCAGTGCTCTTGCCACTGAGCTACAGATGTAGCTGACAAGAACAAGCGGGGTTAGTGTGATGGTAATGCCGAGAACAGATGAGGGTAAATCATTTGCGATTTTGTGGCACTTCACTCGAAGTAGTCAATTTCTAGAGGTTTTTAAAGGGTCTTAATTTCGAGTGGAATCATACACAACAAGTCAGCCTACCTCTGTAGCTCAGTGGCAAGAGCACTGCATCGGCATCGCATAAGCGTAGGTTCGATACCTGCCGCAGGACCGATAGTTGACTATTTTTTCTCAACTGTTCCTGGCTTGAATTGAGTTGTGTATGATTCCACTCGAAATTAAGACCCTTTAAAAACCTCTAGAATTTACATTTTGCATAGTTAAATCCTAGTTAACTCAGAGATACACAACTCTGATTGGCCAATTCTGTCCTTTTAAACTACAGCTAAAAGATCTTTTATACAACTGTCCCCTAATTTCAAACGGCAAATCCTAAGTTTCTAAGTATTTGGTAAAAAAATTCAAACTAAAAAATTGGTTAACACTTAGTGACTTCATCGTGATACTAGCTGCAGAACATTTTAAACTTCGGATTTACCGATGCAAATTTTCACTGTGAACACAGGAACTTTGACAGTATAAACCGGGCCTTTTCCTTAGACGTGTAATTACGCTAATTTTTCAGGTACCAATAGCGCTGTCGATATCATTTGCAAGAAAGAGCACTCGCCGACAATCAAAACATTAATATTTAATCTATGAATGCGGCAATTATTATCAAGCACGATGTCGCTGTTAAAAACGCTTCATCATAATTTCAATCGGATTTCGGTGCAACTTTTTGATTATACGTGAAAATGTTCTCGGGCAGTTGCGTAAAATTCCTGGTATTTTGGATGACCCAAGGTTTTTTAGATTCCTCTCTCGAGACCATCTGCGTTCATTAGAAGTTTTTGACAATAGTAGTAATTATTTTCAGTATGTACGAGATTCATTTACAACCAGATCACCTGACATCACACAGACATTTTGAAGATCCTTGCCCTTGGAATTCAAGGAACTACTGTGACCTAGTAGGCTCTCTCAGGTTAGACTGAGCGATGGGACAATTTACCCAGGGTCCCCAGAAAACTGTAGGAAGCCAGGCTAGTCCTAGGCTCAAAGATTTCTATGCGCGCGTTTGGCCATACTTCAGTGGGATCCGAATGTCGGTTTTTGAATCATAAACAAATCGTTGCATGCATTTGCTACTTCTGGGGTACTTTTTTCTACGTAACAAAAACCATTGATAGTTGATCCAAAAAGAATGCGTGCCTTGACCAATATTTATACAACACAGACATACTAGCGATACTATTTTCCAACTTATAAAAACACAAAAGTACTACAAAGTATCTTTGTATGCGTACTTTTCACGCAACATTATTTAATTTCTCACAAAAACCGTTACAAAAACATTTTGAATAAATTGTTTAATACCACCCTAATGTTTTTGACTGTATCTCTATATTATTGTCAGGTGGTGTAGTATATTCAGATTATTTTATCAATAGCACCGTCAGTTTTTAAATAGTAATAAATTATGCACTAGCCATGTATGCAATAGTACGTTATGTAATAGCACGTTTTAAAAATCGACGAGAGTTTCAAGTTCGTCGAAATTATTAAAGGCTGGTTCTCAGATAACATAATTTTTCATAATTCATATGTTATATAATTTGTTGTTATTCCGTTTTCAAATAATAACGAATTACAACAAATTATGTTGTATGAAAGCCAGGCTTAAAATCCATGTGACTTGAAACCACGGAAAAGAACTGGAACAAGTTGCTAATAGAAATCAATTTTTCTTTTTAAAACAATATTTTGCTTTTTAAACTTACAACCGCAGACAACTCCGATCATTCCTGCATAATTACAGAGTTTCCACAACTTTCATTGAAGACTGTTACGACATTAAGAGAATGATATTCCCTTCATTGATTTAAGCAAAATGGGATTTCATCATTTCGCTAGTTCCAGGCCTTTTACTCGTGGTTCGACTAGCTGGATTTTGTCCCAATTAATGGTGCGATTCAGTGAACTCAAAATGAATTTCTGATGCACTCCATCGCAACCGCACAGCTGAGAACAATAGAGAGGTGGATGGCACTTTCCTCAAAGATGGCAGTAATTATATCTTTCCAGTTCCCTTAGAGTTCACCGTTTGAATTAACACCCAAATTCCTTTCAAAATCTAACATTTTTGTGTTTTGTAAGGTCTACCTTAGAACAATCATGCGTTCCGTGGGGATCACAGAACATTACAATTATCTAAGATTGCATTGCTATCAACGAAATGGTAATTCATCGTGGGACGAACATCACACAAAATAACGCACAAAAGTATTCACATAAATATATACAATATATCGAGTTACCAAATTTAAATTCACTTCTCAAACAGTAGTTATCTCTGGGGTGAACGAATATCAGCATTTTCAAGAAGCCTGAAAATATGAAATATTAAAAAAATACAATACATCACTTATCATTGAGATAAAAAAAGATTCAGCAAAAAAAAAATTCTGACTAACCGGAAATGTTCTCGAATCACCAACAATTTATCATCATCAACATTATTCGACAATATATCAACAATATTTTGAACATCGGTGTAATTCTTAATCAATACTTTTGGAGAAGACGAAACAAAATCTTGACAGACAACAGAAAGAAACGAAAGCCTTGAAAAAAAAGATAAAATATATACCACTCGTTAACTAAATGTTGCCCCATACTGTCCGTACATAGCTCAAGACCAAGGTTTGCGATTGTATCGGTGGGTCTCTTAATACTGACTTCACCCAGGACTTGGAAAATAGAGGTAAATATATCTCAAATAGAACTTATCGATTATACTCTTTCATCGAATGGCCTCGTTTCTAAGATAAAATTTCACAGGGCAGATAAAAATGATATTCCACGTTTTCATGAACGAATTTGTTTCTTCACATTTTTTGGGTCCAGCATGAAACACGAGTGGGCATTCGACACAAAACAAGGCCAGGCAAGATGCATGTGAATAAACGGTATGGTCGCTCGATGGAGTAACTTTTCACACTTTACCTACTAGCTATGTGTACAACTGCTCTTTGAAATAGCGCCGATGAAGTGAAATTCGCATACTAACTATCTTGTCTGGGAACGGTTGTGTGAAAGCCGGATACCACTATCCACCGGTTTTTTAAATAAAAAAATACCCGTTGTTCGGCATAACCCAGATTGAACCAAAGTATTCTTAAATTGCAGTATCTCTCTCATAACTTTTAGCTCCAAAACTCTAATTGATTGCTTTTCAAGCATGTTAAAACGGTTGAAATATCGCTATCCGGTAGATAGCGCTATCCAGTTTTTCTTCAAATACCCCATAGTGAATAACTTACCACACTGTTTGTATTTGTAAACTGTTTTCGCCAATATTTTTTGAAAGTTCAGACAATGTTTTTAACAAAATGGTAAGAATTCTTAACGTGAACTATAAAAATAGAGAGATCAGGTTAGAAAATGCTCTTTCCAAAGGGTTGAAAAGAATTATTGCTACTAAGAAGTCAATGCAACAGCCAAAATGTTATCGTTTTGGGAAATTCAACTTTGCTCGTACGACCCACTTTGTCCTTTAGAGTTTTAAGGCTCACACAGACCGGACGCGATTTGGCAACGCGGCGCGATTTTTCAAAGTTTTTCATTTTTCAAAAGCAAATAAATTTTGAACTATCATTATATTCTTGTAGATTCTTAACGATAGTATTCTTAACGATAGTATTCTTAACGATAATACATTTTGACTGCTCTGGCGTCCATAGATTCCAATTTTTGCTTCCAGAAATTAATTTATGTGCTTCTAAAAACTGAAAATTTGCGTCGCGTTGCCGCACCGCGTCCGGTCTATGTGGGCCTATAGTTTTGAACATGCAGATTTACATTTCCCATATAGAGGATCTTAGCCCCGCGCCCGCTCTTACTACATCATACGCAGCATTTTACACCATCATGCGCTGGACTGAACACAATTATTTAGTTTGGTAACCTATCAGTTATAAGCTGCTCTTTCTTAGGTCTCCAGTGACTAAAATGATTTATACTGGCTAGATTGATTCTTAAAACAGATGAACTTTCATACCCTACTAGAGAATAAATGTATGACGGAATTGTCGTTGCCAACAACATTGTGATGATGTTCGATGATTCTGTCAGGTGACGACCTGATCACGTCTGAAACACCATCACATAAGCTGTCTGTTTCTTCTTGATGAACATTTTTTTTCGCAAATACCCGTAGATTTCTTGTGATCGCAAGAGCAATCTCATTTCTTTGGTTCTAAGGAATATTACACAGTAAACACAGTTACATCAGAGTTAACGAGGGAACTAATTCAAAATAATGCTAAAATTCTCCAGTCAAAGACAGGTAAGTCAACTTGGCTTTTAGCTCAGTCGCGTTTTAGTATCTAGTTTTATGTCATGGAACACTTCTATAGAGAATTGAATAATAACTGCGTACTGATTTTTCTTTTTAATTCTCGACCTGGCCATTCTTCATCTGGTACCCTAATTTGCACTCCCCCACCTATAGGCTAGAGGGTGTACACTCCAACTTCCCCACCTAATCTATCTCTTCAATACTCTAGCAATCGCCATACAATATCAGATATAAGCCGATAACGTTCGTCAAATGCAGCATGTCAAGTGACTTCGGAGTTTGACCAGACACTTGCCTCTCTGACAAGACGGAGTATTTTGCTGAGAAATCGTCTTCCTTTTCTCACTGAGAGCATTTGTATTAACGTATCATCATCGTATCTAACAAGCAAAAGAAAAAACAATATAATAATGACATTGCATGATTCCGAGAAGCGAGCGAGAATCATACTGGTGTTTTAAAATATCTAGTTCTTATATAGCGCATTTTCCATAAATGTCCAGATGCGCTTTACAAAGTACGGTCTACAATAATTTAATAATTTACAAATTTCTAAAATTAACACAATAAAATCTTCCTAAAATTCATAAAATTATCTTGATATATAGTCTTCATATGCACGTCGAAACAAGTGTGTTTTCAGATCGCGTTTAAAGGAGTCTATATAGAGTCGCATAGTCTTATATTCAGAGGTAGACTGTTCCACAATGTTGGTGCAGAAACCGTAAACGACCGTCTACCATAAGTTTCCAAATTATAAGTTGGAACTACTAAGATAATCTGAGGTTTCGCTTAGGCATGTAGACGTCCAACAGATCAAGTATATATCGTTGTGCTAGGCCAGATAAGAGCAGTGGGAAAAAAATAAAACATCAGTGGAAAAGATGCCAAGCAGCACAGAATCACTGTCGCCAGGTCACCATATGAACGATTTAGCCGAGTGTTACCTACTAGGTTCCAGCTCCACAAGGTTTACAACGGTTTGCTAACAAAAACTTGCGGCAATAAAATTGACTTACTTCTTATTAGAGTCTTTTGATGGCGTTAAATTCACCAAGTCAAAGCAACGTTGGCACAATCTTTCACGTCTCTCACGCAACTGTGGTCTAAACGAGCAGATTTATGATAAAAAAATTACGATAATATTTTGTAAAAACTGTAAAAATTGTACTTGCATGTAGCAATAATTATATCCTCTATGCCTTGGTATTTACTCTAATACGAGATAAGATTAACGTTTTTGGCCAAGTCTTACCTGACGTCTTGTGGTACTTGAAGAACCATGCGTTCTAAGTCCTCTATTGGTAGAATTTGATCAAAGCCCTAGAGTGACAATGAAACACCTTTAACTGTGGGTGAACACGTAATTATACAGTGACCTCTGCAAGACTGGAACGCTATAATCTACAGACAATGCAGAGAGGCAAAAAGAGTTCAAACTTCCTCCGAACAAGATTTCAAGTTTTGAAAACCTCCTAAAAATGAAGTCACGTCAAGTGCCAACCAACACGATGTACGTAATATTTGTTTTTTCGGTAAATTCAAGTGACGTGGTACCCGTGTGTTCTGCAACTCTGAGACAATAGGGTATGATTGGATGAAGCTGATCACAACAATAAGTTTTTGAGAGAAGTAGGAACCGCGCAGGCAAAACACCTATATTGCAGCTCAGGTTCAGTACAGGTAGAGTCATAAAGCGAAGTTATCGTTTCACCTTACTCATTTATTTCGGGTTCAATACAGAAAACAAAGAACGAGCTCAAAATGTAGATTACATGTAAATTTAAGATACTCAACCTTTTCAATTGTTAAGAGCAATTGGTATTTCTTTTTGGTTTCTTTTAAAGAGCCAACCTATACACGAGAATTGTTGTTTAATATAGATACAATTAAAGTAAGTATATCTAGATGACCTTATGAGGGAAATCCGTTCCAAAATGATAAGCGAAATTTGCTGCGATATTTAACTAACGTGAACACACATACTTACGAATAAGACTTTGTATCTAAATAAGCTATTTTGAGGATAGTTCCTTAAATAGACCTTTTCAGCTTGCATGAAAATTAACCCATTTCAGATATTGTGACCATGGAATAACCAATAAAACTTAACTATTTCAGGTCTATTGTTAGCACATCATAGAATTTAACCAATCTCTATCCATCACGTTATTAAGGGTTACATTTGAATAATCTTAATAGGCTGAAGATACAATAAAAATTTGGTGCAAAAGTTTTAAGGTTATTACATGCTGTGGAATTCGAGGTGTACAATCGATTTCAATCTGTGAAAGGTTATAGCAGAGATACTTACAGGTCCTTTAGGCTTTCCTGAATCACCAACTTGAACGACCTCGCGTGGATGAAAAACAGAGCCGACGGAAACTTGACCGAGAGATCCTTCAAACTTGGCTATGAAAGAAAGGTATGGTTAACAATTCGTAGGAACGCACGAATCACAGAACTATAAAAATCACACGAAATTTTGTTGGTGGTTTGTGTGATAACTTAAATCTTGTTGGAGCTGTTTGACAAGCAGTATGCGTACTTGGTTTGTAGTTGTGATCGCCTTTAGTGACGTGAGGTAAAGTCATCTTTATATCCTTATTAGTATGGTTTGTTTCCAGTTCCACTCCAGTTGTACTTTGAGATCTCTCTTTAGCCAAACGACGTCTCTCAAAGGTCTAAGCAAGAACATAATTATATTATATTACGTGTAACCCTGCAATGAAAGACAACCCTGCAACAGAATATTTTGTGTTTAGGTCGATAGCATTAACCGTAATAGCTACTATCGCAACTCGAAACAAACTTAGGCCCTATTTCTTGCGACAACACTATTTGTGACGTCATGTGGGATGGCATACCGAAAGAGAAAAAAACAAGTTATACAAACAATACCACACAAAATCACAGGGCGAAATTAGCTTACATGAAAATAATAGTCATCCAACTCTGGTTTATCACTTGTCAATTGCATCAATTGTATCCTAATTATCCAGTCTTTCTCTTTAGCGGTCATCAGTGTCCCTTTATCACCCTCATCGTCATCATCGCTGCTCACGTAGTATTGTGGGATGTATTTCAAACCAGGGGATTCCGAGAAATTTTGCTGACGCCTACGGTTGTCTTGGTTACGGCCAACACGCTGATTGTTCCAGGTGTTTCGTGGCTGGGGAGTGATAAAGCGACCGTGTTGGTGAGGTATTGGCATCGGTGGACCTCGCTGCCTTAAATGACCTATGTTGGATACAAATATAAACCGTTGAACAATTTAAAAACTCTAAAAAGAAGAGATGATTAAATGAAGCGATAATAAACAAGAACATACCTGGATCGGAGTGATAAACAGGTCGCGGGAAGTGTGGTGGTTGAGAAGGCGGTGTGCGGGGGAAAGGTTGGGGGAAAGGCATCCTTTGATTCATCATAGCTGTGTATAACGCCTGAGCTTGTGCCTGAGCAACATTTTGAGGAACTGCGGGAATAGGAGGGGGGCCATAGGGACCGGGTGGGTGCATTGGAAATGGACTCTGGAAGAGAATATATAATTGTAGTCACAAAAATTTTAATTCTACATATATTCTACACCATCTATATATTAATCTATATATACTACACCAGAGTTCGTGATATTCTCGGTTCTGCAAATGTAAAATATTTAAAAAGACTTGAATGGCAATCTTACGTGTCCAACTGGGAATAAAACAATAAAAAACAACACAAATCTGAAATGAATAAATAACCGCCGTTGCACCCTACACGTACTTCACGGTTAATCGCAATCGAGGCAGGTCGTACAGGTTTTATGCAGTAAAATTTGAAAAACTGCTGTTGCTAGAACTTTTCCGTAAACTTCATTTCCTAATGATTAACAGATTGACAGAACTGAAACATGCAAATCTTACCCGGGGGTTCATATTTGGAGGGAATCCTGGAGGAGGTCTGACCTTGGGTACACCATTCGCAAACGGCCGGAGATGAGGTGGTAACTGATTAACCTGGTGACCAAAACCCATCTTTTCTACGTCTTCCACACGTATTGGCTTCGATATTCTCTTCGGAAGGGCCGAAACTATGGCCTCGTCCTAGATAATAAAAAGAACGAATATATGAGACCCTTTCGAACACCTCTCGCACTTGCTGACTGCCAAAGGAATTTGTCTGACTAGCAATAAATAGCATAGCTATCTTAGGGACGAATTTCAAAACAAGGGACACATCTTGTGAACTTATATAATTGGGTGACATTCCTTGTCAAGTTTCCTTACGCAATTATTACCAAACTATATACAGTATACTGTAACACAAACAGTGATTACCTCCAGAACAGGGGAAAATGGTTTTCTATTATCTTCTTGATCAAGACAGTTTTTCGTGTGATCTGCGAGCTTTTCGTCCATGTCAATGGAAATTTTTTCATCACTTGTAGGTGATCCCCAGATATTGTGAGTTGGAGAAAGCTTGAGAAGTCAAATGTTTATATTGTGAGTTTTTCATGTTGTATGTACATAGCCTTTTCTTTAAAAGTATAAATCATAAATAGGAAAAAAAGAACTTTGCCTATTGCTAACTTGGCAGATATTAGGAAAAGTAATTTTAGAGACCCTTGGTATGAGTTTTAACTAAATTTTAGGATTATGCATGATTTGATATTAAATTCTGAAAAGGTAAAGTTTGGCAAAATTGCAAACCATCAACTTGCTGCGCTCTAATTTGTACAGTATATAGTGCTGTTGCAAATAAGTACTTAACTGGAATAATGTATTCTCTACTGAGATCTGTAAACACAATAATCACAGTTTACAAAATGTTCTCACCAAATCAGTCATGTGGTAAGGTGAGTGGTCAGGTGAAACAATGTTGCTACTATGTTTTGGTGAGGTGGGCCATAAAGCCTCTATAGCATGAGCATTTGGGAGAGGGTCTTCTTGCTCCTAGATAAAATGGATAAAAGCAATTAGCCCTCAGTGGTGGTTGGTTGACTGGATGTATGGAAGTGGATAAATGAACAAAAGCTTTACCAGTTTGGGAGTTGCGATGCCAAGATTATCCAATTTTGAAATAGCTTGTGCCATTTTTTCCTGTGGAACAATAAAGAAATTAATAACAACCATAAGGTAGCCAAGCTGAAGCATAACAGGAAAATGTTGCAATGAAATTACTAGCAGGTCTGGTTGTGACATAAGTGTTACTAAGTGTTTCCTTGATGACAATTAAGGACATTTGATGTGTACTATGTTATAGGTAAATTGTTCAATCTTATGCATGCACAAAATTCAAAAGTCAAAAGTCTCATTAACAAAAAGAGTGTACAAATAGTGCAGTACAGGTGTTGTATTCTACAAATTTGGCAAAGTTTAATGGCTAGTGTCTGCTAGTAAAATAATGAATGATTACCAACCTCACTTGGAATCTGCAAGGGTGCCTCATCAAGTGGGATACCCTTCTTAGATATTGCCTTTTGCTGCTTCTTCCATTGCTCAAATTCATCAACCATCTTATCAGGTTTATCTGAATCTACCCATTCACTATCTATAAAGCCATAACAAAGCATGATTATATGGTACTCGCAAATAATCTTACATTCATTGTAGAGATTATCATTGGGATGAAGTATTTGAAGAACTAAGAAGGCATATTTAGTCACATAAACAATCTTATCCTTTCGTGATAGAAATATCACATACTGAAGAAGCAACTGGCCTTGTAGCATTCATAATTAAACATTTTTTTTTGCTTTAACCTAGCATTTTTTAAAAAGAAACATTATGGATCAGAATGAAGCACTAAAAGTGAGTCATAAAAGAAAAACTGAAAGAAATGGAAAATGAAGATAAAACTCAGGTCAGTCAGGTGAAGGGATAAAAATCAGAAATGGAATAACATGCTAAAATAGGGATAAGAATATGAAATACGGATAAAAGCTGAAGTAAAGAGATAAGAATAAATGACATGAATGGGATAGAACAGAAACACGTTTTCAAACCTGGATATATGATTAAAAGTACATATAGTTTGGTACAGTATAACTGTACAAAAATTATCGGCTGTTTATCTGGACAAGAAATTTTTATTATAAAATAAAAAATATCATTATAAACAAACCGAATGATCCTGAGCCAAACGTTTCATCATTTAACGAGTCTAAATTTTCGTTTTCTTCCAGGGGCATGGGGAAAAGCATATTCGATTTGAATGAAATTTCGTCCGAATAAGCCTAGAAACAAGCAAAAATTGTTGTTATACGACGATTATAGTAACGTTCGCCAACTTCAAATTTTTTCACTTGATTTGCGTCGATAAGTGAGGTAGAAAAGGGCAATAATTTATACCTGTTCGGCCAACTTTGATGAACTAGAGTCCGCCATCTTGCGCCAAAATGACGAAACGGAAAGTGGGTTCCAGACTTCCTGTGCACTTTGCCTCTTTCGTCCTCTGCGCAGAGCATTTTTCTCTGGCTCACTGAGCTATATTTCCTTATCATCATAGAAATTTGGCGACAAAGTTGTTGGCAGTAGCATGATTAGTTATCATAATTAAACTTATGTTAATTTAGACTAGGTATATAAGAGCTTTGTAATTGAAATAGGTGAGTTAGTTCTGATATAATAAAATGTTTAACACTTTCATCAGCAGTGTGGCGTAGCCCAACCGACGATTTAGTCATGCTTTGGCAGCTTTGCAAATTATAAGTTATTATAACTATTCATTTCTTAAAGAAATTCGCTGTTTTCACAATTAGTCTGGCTTACTGCTACAGGCGTGGAAAGGTTTTACTCCAAATGACAATTTTTCCAGCAAAGCCAAGTTTTACTCTACTTCCATTATATCGCTCTATTGCTTTTATTGGACTTCGTCTGGGGCAAAGCCACCCCTCCTCCCCCCCCGATAGACCTCGGAACGGCCCTTGTAAAGAAGACTTTTGAGAAAAGTGCATTAATATAAATTGCCTATAGGAATTACGTCATTATCTTGGCCTCCTCAGTCCGTCCTCCTCAAGTCTTGCACACCCTGTTAGTCATATTTCAACCTGGTACCCAAGGTTTGAAGAATGCGAACTTTGAAAATCTCTTTGAAAATATTACTATTACACTTTGAATTCCAACTATTTCCTTGTATGAATATATCAGAGATAGCTGATTATAAATTGTTCAGTGGCTCTCGGCGGGTCTCACAATATGCTGAAAATTTTGATAAGGCAGACATTGAGTATTTTGATTATTTTAAGTATTTTTGAGTATAATATCAACATAAATGAAAAGATGACTGATACATATGTCTATTACATCCATAAGACAATTATCACTCTTGGTTCATCGATCATAAATATTAAATCAATCACCACTCAATTTGCCTGAAAGGAAGGATTTTGATAATCCATTGAATGACCAACATCCTTAGTAAGACTATGATCATCATTTTTGGTCCCGAGGTGCTGCAGCGCCTGATAAACGTTTGCTGGTTCTTTGTTGCCCTTCAACGCCATGTAGGTCGATGTAACCTCGTCCCGGGTTGTCTCAAGTGCAGCCTCATTTCACTCAATTCCAGTGACATCAACTGGTGTTTCATACACCCTCTCTTCATTTATGTTTGCATCATTTCGAGCTTCTAGATTGTACTTGTTGTTTTGTCGACCTTTTGGAACGAAACGAACAGTAAAACTTGTACAATGGTTGTAGTTGTATACCGTTCTAGCTCCCAATATCTCTTTTCATAGACTAGCTGTTCTAATCTCTCTCTCTCCCTCTTGCCCTCTCCTCTCTCCCCTCTACTTGCATACTGAACTACACGCCCCAGGGGTGGATCCAGCACTAGTGCACAAATTTGCATTACAAACAAAGTGGTTATTTTTAGCAGTTTTCTTGTGTCATGCAAATTAGTGCACTAGTGCTGGATCCACCCCTGACACGCCCAGAATGTGGAAAACATTTCATCGAACTCAGTATTGGAGATTTCCAATCTAGGAAAACGTCCAAGCTAGTCTCTCTTCTTTATACTTACCTTCTACTAGGCTCCTTCTACTAACATTTTTAGATATAAAAACGACTAATGAACAGGCCCACACGCAGGGTTTTTAAGTAACTGGGCTGGGGCAGTAAAAAAATTCCGGAAAAAAATTCAAATATATTCTGCCAAGATTCAGTAACTCTTTTTAGAATTTCGAGGATTTTTAGTATCACATGCATGCAGCAGCATTATTAGTTCCCGATACATGCAGGGTTGCTTCCATCATAATTATTCTGTACATATGTTTTGTGTTTTCTCATTAGAATATCGCTATGAAATCAACTCAATTTAGTTTAGTTTGACAAAAATTCTATGCCTACCGAAATTTTTCATCTGGCTGACTTCTCTTGCGTTATTCCGAATAAGACGACGTTGGTAAATGATAACGCCCATCGAAAGCAGGAAACATAAGGCCAAAATAACCAGCGGTATAAGAAGATACAGACGGGTTTTGTCCACGGTAAACAGTTCAGAATTCTTACTGTGCGCACAAACTAGAAACAAATTTCAAGAAAGATTATCTTGTCTGCATGTAGGTACACGCAGTTGATGAAGTCATGAACAACTGATGTCTAAACTTTAAAGTAAAATAATAAACTTGAATTTAAAAATATGATATTTTTTACCTGGCGCATTTCCTATTGTTTTAAAACTGCTGCTCCATTCTGTGGAGTAGTACGAATCCTCGATAATATAAAAATATAAGAAATACCCAGTATAATAATCTCATATATTTGTTCATTACTTCGGTGTACAAGAAATATTTTCTCATTGCATTGCAATGATTTAATTTAACAGCAGCTTTATTGATTTCATCAATTAAAATGTTAAGATTAATCTCTGGGTTATTTACCTGACTTTCAAAATATCTCATGAACACGATATAACTGGAATTAGCTGTTAAATGCTGGTTGAAATAGTTTTCTGTGTCCGAACTATAACTCTTGCCATCGCCGATCACAAACATTGAAGGAAGCTCATCGGTTTTCAAATAAGCCGTGATATAAGGATCTTGAGTATTCGTCTGAAACGGTCTGAGTTTGCTTGTTTTAATATTTTCGCTCCTCGGTGGACTGCCTGTGGCTTTTTGAACGATGACCATCACTTGTCTAAATTTAGATTAAGAGCTCATGCTGTTTTCTCTTTTTCTGCATGCATTCTCAATTGCTGTAATGTATATAGCCGATGCCTGTTTAAATATCCTAGTCCCACTTTTGCGCATTCATAGCGAAAACTCTAAATCATCTAATTCTATGAATAGCATAAAAACGTACCGAATATATTGGGCTGGCCTGACGATGTTTAAGGTGAGAGTGTAGTAGGAAGTTGTGAGAGGATTCACAGGTTCTAAAAATAGAATAACAGTATGAATAAAAATCAGAATAATTATATAGTTGCATGGAAACTGAATTAAATAATATAGTTTATATAACACGTTATTAATATAATGTCTTTCAATTGGTTGTTTTTGATCACGTGGAATTAAATAAAAATTTCCATTTTACTGACCGTGCACGGTTGGTTTCACTAAATTTCACTAAGTTCTAATTGTGCATATACTATGTATCATTTGCAATATGTTTACTTAATAAAAAAATCATTCATTAAGTTGATCTTTTTTGGTATCTCGGCTTCTCTTCGTTGAATGGAACCATAGACAATCCAGAAGACATGTCTTCTGGATTGTCTATGATGGAACATTCCATCTTTCACCTCATGAAAATATTCTTACCATTGCACGAATGAAAACATTCATTATTAGCCATAATATAGGTCACTGGAAAAAATGGTATTGCTTCATAAGAATTATATGCGCATACATGCCAACATTACCCTTTCTTAAATTACCTCCATTTGTTATTTTACTAACTTACTATTTCTGGCCGAGACCGTCACAAAGTACTTCGTAGAAGGCTGGAGATCTTTTAGCGTAAATGAAAGCACCTTCGAGCTTTTCAGCACAGTGCATTCTGAAGGAGATTGGTTGGAATAAAAGCAAACTTGATATCCAGTCAACGTGGGTAATTTCTCAGTTTTTGCATTGGAGCTTTTATCTGGAGCTTTCCACGATATTTCCAATGTATATCAATGTATCGATATTTCAATGTTCAATACAGAAAACAAAGAACGAGCTCAAAATGTAGATTACATGTAAATTTAAGATACTCAACCTTTTCAATTGTTAAGAGCAATTGGTATTTCTTTTTGGTTTCTTTTAAAGAGCCAACCTATACACGAGAATTGTTGTTTAATATAGATACAATTAAAGTAAGTATATCTAGATGACCTTATGAGGGAAATCCGTTCCAAAATGATAAGCGAAATTTGCTGCGATATTTAACTAACGTGAACACACATACTTACGAATAAGACTTTGTATCTAAATAAGCTATTTTGAGGATAGTTCCTTAAATAGACCTTTTCAGCTTGCATGAAAATTAACCCATTTCAGATATTGTGACCATGGAATAACCAATAAAACTTAACTATTTCAGGTCTATTGTTAGCACATCATAGAATTTAACCAATCTCTATCCATCACGTTATTAAGGGTTACATTTGAATAATCTTAATAGGCTGAAGATACAATAAAAATTTGGTGCAAAAGTTTTAAGGTTATTACATGCTGTGGAATTCGAGGTGTACAATCGATTTCAATCTGTGAAAGGTTATAGCAGAGATACTTACAGGTCCTTTAGGCTTTCCTGAATCACCAACTTGAACGACCTCGCGTGGATGAAAAACAGAGCCGACGGAAACTTGACCGAGAGATCCTTCAAACTTGGCTATGAAAGAAAGGTATGGTTAACAATTCGTAGGAACGCACGAATCACAGAACTATAAAAATCACACGAAATTTTGTTGGTGGTTTGTGTGATAACTTAAATCTTGTTGGAGCTGTTTGACAAGCAGTATGCGTACTTGGTTTGTAGTTGTGATCGCCTTTAGTGACGTGAGGTAAAGTCATCTTTATATCCTTATTAGTATGGTTTGTTTCCAGTTCCACTCCAGTTGTACTTTGAGATCTCTCTTTAGCCAAACGACGTCTCTCAAAGGTCTAAGCAAGAACATAATTATATTATATTACGTGTAACCCTGCAATGAAAGACAACCCTGCAACAGAATATTTTGTGTTTAGGTCGATAGCATTAACCGTAATAGCTACTATCGCAACTCGAAACAAACTTAGGCCCTATTTCTTGCGACAACACTATTTGTGACGTCATGTGGGATGGCATACCGAAAGAGAAAAAAACAAGTTATACAAACAATACCACAAAATCACAGGGCGAAATTAGCTTACATGAAAATAATAGTCATCCAACTCTGGTTTATCACTTGTCAATTGCATCAATTGTATCCTAATTATCCAGTCTTTCTCTTTAGCGGTCATCAGTGTCCCTTTATCACCCTCATCGTCATCATCGCTGCTCACGTAGTATTGTGGGATGTATTTCAAACCAGGGGATTCCGAGAAATTTTGCTGACGCCTACGGTTGTCTTGGTTACGGCCAACACGCTGATTGTTCCAGGTGTTTCGTGGCTGGGGAGTGATAAAGCGACCGTGTTGGTGAGGTATTGGCATCGGTGGACCTCGCTGCCTTAAATGACCTATGTTGGATACAAATATAAACCGTTGAACAATTTAAAAACTCTAAAAAGAAGAGATGATTAAATGAAGCGATAATAAACAAGAACATACCTGGATCGGAGTGATAAACAGGTCGCGGGAAGTGTGGTGGTTGAGAAGGCGGTGTGCGGGGGAAAGGTTGGGGGAAAGGCATCCTTTGATTCATCATAGCTGTGTATAACGCCTGAGCTTGTGCCTGAGCAACATTTTGAGGAACTGCGGGAATAGGAGGGGGGCCATAGGGACCGGGTGGGTGCATTGGAAATGGACTCTGGAAGAGAATATATAATTGTAGTCACAAAAATTTTAATTCTACATATATATTTTAGTCTACACCATCTATATATTAATCTATATATACTACACCAGAGTTCGTGATATTCTCGGTTCTGCAAATGTAAAATATTTAAAAAGACTTGAATGGCAATCTTACGTGTCCAACTGGGAATAGTAAACAATAAAAAACAACACAAATCTGAAATGAATAAATAACCGCCGTTGCACCCTACACGTACTTCACGGTTAATCGCAATCGAGGCAGGTCGTACAGGTTTTATGCAGTAAAATTTGAAAAACTGCTGTTGCTAGAACTTTTCCGTAAACTTCATTTCCTAATGATTAACAGATTGACAGAACTGAAACATGCAAATCTTACCCGGGGGTTCATATTTGGAGGGAATCCTGGAGGAGGTCTGACCTTGGGTACACCATTCGCAAACGGCCGGAGATGAGGTGGTAACTGATTAACCTGGTGACCAAAACCCATCTTTTCTACGTCTTCCACACGTATTGGCTTCGATATTCTCTTCGGAAGGGCCGAAACTATGGCCTCGTCCTAGATAATAAAAAGAACGAATATATGAGACCCTTTCGAACACCTCTCGCACTTGCTGACTGCCAAAGGAATTTGTCTGACTAGCAATAAATAGCATAGCTATCTTAGGGACGAATTTCAAAACAAGGGACACATCTTGTGAACTTATATAATTGGGTGACATTCCTTGTCAAGTTTCCTTACGCAATTATTACCAAACTATATACAGTATACTGTAACACAAACAGTGATTACCTCCAGAACAGGGGAAAATGGTTTTCTATTATCTTCTTGATCAAGACAGTTTTTCGTGTGATCTGCGAGCTTTTCGTCCATGTCAATGGAAATTTTTTCATCACTTGTAGGTGATCCCCAGATATTGTGAGTTGGAGAAAGCTTGAGAAGTCAAATGTTTATATTGTGAGTTTTTCATGTTGTATGTACATAGCCTTTTCTTTAAAAGTATAAATCATAAATAGGAAAAAAAGAACTTTGCCTATTGCTAACTTGGCAGATATTAGGAAAAGTAATTTTAGAGACCCTTGGTATGAGTTTTAACTAAATTTTAGGATTATGCATGATTTGATATTAAATTCTGAAAAGGTAAAGTTTGGCAAAATTGCAAAACCATCAACTTGCTGCGCTCTCAATTTGTACAGTATATAGTGCTGTTGCAAATAAGTACTTAACTGGAATAATGTATTCTCTACTGAGATCTGTAAACACAATAATCACAGTTTACAAAATGTTCTCACCAAATCAGTCATGTGGTAAGGTGAGTGGTCAGGTGAAACAATGTTGCTACTATGTTTTGGTGAGGTGGGCCATAAAGCCTCTATAGCATGAGCATTTGGGAGAGGGTCTTCTTGCTCCTAGATAAAATGGATAAAAGCAATTAGCCCTCAGTGGTGGTTGGTTGACTGGATGTATGGAAGTGGATAAATGAACAAAAGCTTTACCAGTTTGGGAGTTGCGATGCCAAGATTATCCAATTTTGAAATAGCTTGTGCCATTTTTTCCTGTGGAACAATAAAGAAATTAATAACAACCATAAGGTAGCCAAGCTGAAGCATAACAGGAAAATGTTGCAATGAAATTACTAGCAGGTCTGGTTGTGACATAAGTGTTACTAAGTGTTTCCTTGATGACAATTAAGGACATTTGATGTGTACTATGTTATAGGTAAATTGTTCAATCTTATGCATGCACAAAATTCAAAAGTCAAAAGTCTCATTAACAAAAAGAGTGTACAAATAGTGCAGTACAGGTGTTGTATTCTACAAATTTGGCAAAGTTTAATGGCTAGTGTCTGCTAGTAAAATAATGAATGATTACCAACCTCACTTGGAATCTGCAAGGGTGCCTCATCAAGTGGGATACCCTTCTTAGATATTGCCTTTTGCTGCTTCTTCCATTGCTCAAATTCATCAACCATCTTATCAGGTTTATCTGAATCTACCCATTCACTATCTATAAAGCCATAACAAAGCATGATTATATGGTACTCGCAAATAATCTTACATTCATTGTAGAGATTATCATTGGGATGAAGTATTTGAAGAACTAAGAAGGCATATTT
Organism: Dendronephthya gigantea; assembly: GCF_004324835.1. Taxonomy (NCBI): domain Eukaryota; kingdom Metazoa; phylum Cnidaria; class Anthozoa; order Malacalcyonacea; family Nephtheidae; genus Dendronephthya; species Dendronephthya gigantea. Next base: position 1,523,809 of record NW_021163029.1, read on the forward strand.
AGTCACATAAACAATCTTATCCTTTCGTGATAGAAATATCACATACTGAAGAAGCAACTGGCCTTGTAGCATTCATAATTAAACATTTTTTTTTGCTTTAACCTAGCATTTTTTAAAAAGAAACATTATGGATCAGAATGAAGCACTAAAAGTGAGTCATAAAAGAAAAACTGAAAGAAATGGAAAATGAAGATAAAACTCAGGTCAGTCAGGTGAAGGGATAAAAATCAGAAATGGAATAACATGCTAAAATAGGGATAAGAATATGAAATACGGATAAAAGCTGAAGTAAAGAGATAAGAATAAATGACATGAATGGGATAGAACAGAAACACGTTTTCAAACCTGGATATATGATTAAAAGTACATATAGTTTGGTACAGTATAACTGTACAAAAATTATCGGCTGTTTATCTGGACAAGAAATTTTTATTATAAAATAAAAAATATCATTATAAACAAACCGAATGATCCTGAGCCAAACGTTTCATCATTTAACGAGTCTAAATTTTCGTTTTCTTCCAGGGGCATGGGGAAAAGCATATTCGATTTGAATGAAATTTCGTCCGAATAAGCCTAGAAACAAGCAAAAATTGTTGTTATACGACGATTATAGTAACGTTCGCCAACTTCAAATTTTTTCACTTGATTTGCGTCGATAAGTGAGGTAGAAAAGGGCAATAATTTATACCTGTTCGGCCAACTTTGATGAACTAGAGTCCGCCATCTTGCGCCAAAATGACGAAACGGAAAGTGGGTTCCAGACTTCCTGTGCACTTTGCCTCTTTCGTCCTCTGCGCAGAGCATTTTTCTCTGGCTCACTGAGCTATATTTCCTTATCATCATAGAAATTTGGCGACAAAGTTGTTGGCAGTAGCATGATTAGTTATCATAATTAAACTTATGTTAATTTAGACTAGGTATATAAGAGCTTTGTAATTGAAATAGGTGAGTTAGTTCTGATATAATAAAATGTTTAACACTTTCATCAGCAGTGTGGCGTAGCCCAACCGACGATTTAGTCATGCTTTGGCAGCTTTGCAAATTATAAGTTATTATAACTATTCATTTCTTAAAGAAATTCGCTGTTTTCACAATTAGTCTGGCTTACTGCTACAGGCGTGGAAAGGTTTTACTCCAAATGACAATTTTTCCAGCAAAGCCAAGTTTTACTCTACTTCCATTATATCGCTCTATTGCTTTATTGGACTTCGTCTGGGGCAAAGCCACCCCCTCCTCCCCCCCCCGATAGACCTCGGAACGGCCCTTGTAAAGAAGACTTTTGAGAAAAGTGCATTAATATAAATTGCCTATAGGAATTACGTCATTATCTTGGCCTCCTCAGTCCGTCCTCCTCAAGTCTTGCACACCCTGTTAGTCATATTTCAACCTGGTACCCAAGGTTTGAAGAATGCGAACTTTGAAAATCTCTTTGAAAATATTACTATTACACTTTGAATTCCAACTATTTCCTTGTATGAATATATCAGAGATAGCTGATTATAAATTGTTCAGTGGCTCTCGGCGGGTCTCACAATATGCTGAAAATTTTGATAAGGCAGACATTGAGTATTTTGATTATTTTAAGTATTTTTGAGTATAATATCAACATAAATGAAAAGATGACTGATACATATGTCTATTACATCCATAAGACAATTATCACTCTTGGTTCATCGATCATAAATATTAAATCAATCACCACTCAATTTGCCTGAAAGGAAGGATTTTGATAATCCATTGAATGACCAACATCCTTAGTAAGACTATGATCATCATTTTTGGTCCCGAGGTGCTGCAGCGCCTGATAAACGTTTGCTGGTTCTTTGTTGCCCTTCAACGCCATGTAGGTCGATGTAACCTCGTCCCGGGTTGTCTCAAGTGCAGCCTCATTTCACTCAATTCCAGTGACATCAACTGGTGTTTCATACACCCTCTCTTCATTTATGTTTGCATCATTTCGAGCTTCTAGATTGTACTTGTTGTTTTGTCGACCTTTTGGAACGAAACGAACAGTAAAACTTGTACAATGGTTGTAGTTGTATACCGTTCTAGCTCCCAATATCTCTTTTCATAGACTAGCTGTTCTAATCTCTCTCTCTCCCTCTTGCCCTCTCCTCTCTCCCCTCTACTTGCATACTGAACTACACGCCCAGGGGTGGATCCAGCACTAGTGCACAAATTTGCATTACAAACAAAGTGGTTATTTTTAGCAGTTTTCTTGTGTCATGCAAATTAGTGCACTAGTGCTGGATCCACCCCTGACACGCCCAGAATGTGGAAAACATTTCATCGAACTCAGTATTGGAGATTTCCAATCTAGGAAAACGTCCAAGCTAGTCTCTCTTCTTTATACTTACCTTCTACTAGGCTCCTTCTACTAACATTTTTAGATATAAAAACGACTAATGAACAGGCCCACACGCAGGGTTTTTAAGTAACTGGGCTGGGGCAGTAAAAAAATTCCGGAAAAAAATTCAAATATATTCTGCCAAGATTCAGTAACTCTTTTTAGAATTTCGAGGATTTTTAGTATCACATGCATGCAGCAGCATTATTAGTTCCCGATACATGCAGGGTTGCTTCCATCATAATTATTCTGTACATATGTTTTGTGTTTTCTCATTAGAATATCGCTATGAAATCAACTCAATTTAGTTTAGTTTGACAAAAATTCTATGCCTACCGAAATTTTTCATCTGGCTGACTTCTCTTGCGTTATTCCGAATAAGACGACGTTGGTAAATGATAACGCCCATCGAAAGCAGGAAACATAAGGCCAAAATAACCAGCGGTATAAGAAGATACAGACGGGTTTTGTCCACGGTAAACAGTTCAGAATTCTTACTGTGCGCACAAACTAGAAACAAATTTCAAGAAAGATTATCTTGTCTGCATGTAGGTACACGCAGTTGATGAAGTCATGAACAACTGATGTCTAAACTTTAAAGTAAAATAATAAACTTGAATTTAAAAATATGATATTTTTTACCTGGCGCATTTCCTATTGTTTTAAAACTGCTGCTCCATTCTGTGGAGTAGTACGAATCCTCGATAATATAAAATATAAGAAATACCCAGTATATAATCTCATATATTTGTTCATTACTTCGGTGTACAAGAAATATTTTCTCATTGCATTGCAATGATTTAATTTAACAGCAGCTTTATTGATTTCATCAATTAAAATGTTAAGATTAATCTCTGGGTTATTTACCTGACTTTCAAAATATCTCATGAACACGATATAACTGGAATTAGCTGTTAAATGCTGGTTGAAATAGTTTTCTGTGTCCGAACTATAACTCTTGCCATCGCCGATCACAAACATTGAAGGAAGCTCATCGGTTTTCAAATAAGCCGTGATATAAGGATCTTGAGTATTCGTCTGAAACGGTCTGAGTTTGCTTGTTTTAATATTTTCGCTCCTCGGTGGACTGCCTGTGGCTTTTTGAACGATGACCATCACTTGTCTAAATTTAGATTAAGAGCTCATGCTGTTTTCTCTTTTTCTGCATGCATTCTCAATTGCTGTAATGTATATAGCCGATGCCTGTTTAAATATCCTAGTCCCACTTTTGCGCATTCATAGCGAAAACTCTAAATCATCTAATTCTATGAATAGCATAAAAACGTACCGAATATATTGGGCTGGCCTGACGATGTTTAAGGTGAGAGTGTAGTAGGAAGTTGTGAGAGGATTCACAGGTTCTAAAAATAGAATAACAGTATGAATAAAAATCAGAATAATTATATAGTTGCATGGAAACTGAATTAAATAATATAGTTTATATAACACGTTATTAATATAATGTCTTTCAATTGGTTGTTTTTGATCACGTGGAATTAAATAAAAATTTCCATTTTACTGACCGTGCACGGTTGGTTTCACTAAATTTCACTAAGTTCTAATTGTGCATATACTATGTATCATTTGCAATATGTTTACTTAATAAAAAAATCATTCATTAAGTTGATCTTTTTTGGTATCTCGGCTTCTCTTCGTTGAATGGAACCATAGACAATCCAGAAGACATGTCTTCTGGATTGTCTATGATGGAACATTCCATCTTTCACCTCATGAAAATATTCTTACCATTGCACGAATGAAAACATTCATTATTAGCCATAATATAGGTCACTGGAAAAAATGGTATTGCTTCATAAGAATTATATGCGCATACATGCCAACATTACCCTTTCTTAAATTACCTCCATTTGTTATTTTACTAACTTACTATTTCTGGCCGAGACCGTCACAAAGTACTTCGTAGAAGGCTGGAGATCTTTTAGCGTAAATGAAAGCACCTTCGAGCTTTTCAGCACAGTGCATTCTGAAGGAGATTGGTTGGAATAAAAGCAAACTTGATATCCAGTCAACGTGGGTAATTTCTCAGTTTTTGCATTGGAGCTTTTATCTGGAGCTTTCCACGATATTTCCAATGTATATTTGCCTTGAGATTTCACAGAAACATCTAATGGGGGTCCACTAAGATCATCTTTGAAAGAAACATAGATTTATGAAGGTATTATTGTCTCCTAATTTAAGAGGGCATTTATACTTTGCTAAGATATGGTCTGTTTGATGCCGGAGTATATATACTTAGAACATACCTGCTCCTTTTGTTTTAATTTTTTTAGAAACCCTGATGCTCTTTTGAGAATGACTATCTTCAGTCTCAATTCCAACAACATAAACGACGTATGGCTTGAGTCCAGTAATATTGAAGTCATTAATATTGTCAGATTCTCGAGTAACAGTCATGTGTTTTTGACCATTGAGATATACATTGAGCTTGGTGATATAACTAGATACGTCGTCGTGTGTTTCTATATCCAACGCAACATTTGCTGAATATTGTTTCGGAGTAATGCTAAGATTTTTTACAGATGCTGGAGTTTGAACTAAAAATACAAAAGAACATAGGACGAGGTTGTAAAAGCAATATGTTCGGTGAAGTATAAAAACGTTGACATGGCTGCGACTCACGATTAAATAATAAATTACGCTATTGCAGACATTTCTGCATGTTATCTGTCTGTATGGTTAAATTAATAAAGATTTCTCTTTTTGACAAACCCCGTGGCGCTTAACGTACTACTACTGATTTTTTAAATGATCTTTTCTGCTGATAAGGCTTATTTTTATGGAAAAAATGGGGAGTCTATTTCATTATCAATTTTTTAACGTGTGGAATGAATGGAAGAATGTCTATTTCACTATTTTTAACGTGTCTGTTGCTGTAGCAAGGGTGGCTAATGTGATTTACTTTCTAAAAAAACTTGTAAATTTAGACAGCTGCATTGAAAACCATCTTCTGGATAAAACACATTGATATTGGGTATCATGGGCGTGAGTGCACGGAGTTAGCTTGCAAATGATTTCGGAAGAAGTTACCCGACTCACGAGTACGAATTACCCGACTTATCACTGATTTTAGCAAAAAATGCTGAAATAATTCTGGTGTGCCTCATCTGTGCGCTTACGAACAAGCCTCAAGCAACACATCCATGGTTATCTGATTTTAACATACCGCCATGCACTCACCTGTTCCACACAGTTCTATTCGAATACAAAAGTCTGTGGCGTCAGTTGATTGGATCTTCATAAATCTCACATTGTAAATGTTGACGTTTGTCGTCGATGCTCTAAAGCCGTTCTGGTTACCTGTAATCTTATAAAAATCCGGATGTGTAATCATTTTTTATTATACGCCGATACAAGTTCGTAAAAATTTACAAATTTAGGGATTTGGGAAATTTGTAGAATTTAGAAATTGAAAGCAACGGTTTTGCCACGGGGGGTTAACTAGCACTACATGTGACAATAAAGGCCTTGTTATACGGTGCAATTTTTTTTGTCACTTGCAATGCAATTCCATTTTTAAGAGATGTAATTTAGTGACGAGTCTTTAAATATAAGGGTGAAAAACGTCCAAGAAGTTTAATAAATACAAAAGTTTCGTAGTTGCCAAATTTATATCTCTTAAGGTGGTCTTCCAAAATCACCATTTTTCTGTTTTCAAAATTTCAAGGGATGCAAACCTACATGTCTCCTTAATTGATTCTGAATATTTTTTCTCAAAAAATATAGAAAGAACTTGAGAATTAAACGAAATGTTTTATACGATTGGCTTATTCTATTAGCCATTTCCCAATCGAGCCGGGTACTGGGTCTAGTCGCAAACATCAAAGCATCTATGGCCTGTTTGGACTGAGACTTTTGGAGGGACAGGAAATGTAAGGTCTGGGTAAAAATAGTGATTGAAGTATTTTTTCATTCAGAGCAACTTGGCTTAATTTTTCGCTCGATGTTCTTTACAATTGTGACTGGTAAAGAGAATCCGCTATGGTCGAATTCTCACAATTAGAAAATTACGTTCGGTCGAAAAATTCCGCCTCGTGGAAAACCGGCTTAAAGACTCTCACTGACTCGCAAGCTCGTTGCGATTAATTTCGTCCAATCACAATGCTTGACAGTTTTTATTACTGATTAGATGCATGTAAACACTCGTAGCAAGCTTGTGAGTTAATTTTGCGATGAGTGGAAAAGAACGTAACAGGGTCTCACGAACAGTGGTTTAAATGCAAAACCAGAGCTGCAATACATAATGCATTTTAGTTAAATCGAAGCCATGCAACTCAGAAATACACGACTCTGATTGCCAGCTCTACAGACCTTTTTTTATAAAAATCAGATATCCGTTTTAACTACATACTTGTACTGCACCACTGCCATCCACCAATCTTTCATCATGACTGTATTTAAGTGAATATGATCGACTCCATTTTGTTTGATCTCTATTACCCATTACTAAAATTCGTGTTATGTGATATTCCTTTTGAAGGTCGATCGAAAGATAGGAACTTGATGTCGAGGAACACCAGCCACCCCCAGAAAATCTTGCATTACGAAAATTATTATTACCTCCTCTGCCAATTTTTTCGTCGCCTAGTAACCGATTATCACAAATCTGACCTGCGGAAAGATAAATAACATGACTCAATTATATGATTCACCAATCTTAAGGCGTTAAAAGGCGTCCCGTACAGAAGGAATAGTTTAAGGCATATCAACACGATATGAATATAGGCGAGTTATACTTACATTCAACGTGTGATAATTCATCAGTTGAGGTCGCCGTTTTTGGTTGAAGATAAACACAACATGTTGATCTTCCGGACTGAGTTTTGTAACAAACCAAGTCCCCAGCCAAGACATTCTCGTTAACAAGGGCTGCACCAAATTTAATTCCATTGCCGCGTTTGCCTTCAAATCCCAAATGTTGACATAACCCTCTCTCACGGTTTTCATCCCAGTTTTCGTCATACACTCTTTCCCAAAATGTTATTCGGTGAACAAGAAGGTAGCCTTCTCCACCGCCTGTTAATCTTATTTTGGGCGCTAAAACAAGATATATCGGTTATACTGATTACTGAAGCATATTTGAGGTTAGTGTATTAGGTCATTTCCGCAAATGAACCAGTGTTTTGAGAAAATGCACATGCTGAAATATAGATTATTTGTTTCGTTGCTCCAAACTTGTCGGAAATAAATGGAAATTATTCGGTGGTAAAAACTAGAGAACGGTTTTTTCACGGCCATCTTTAATGAGAAAAGTAAACAGAACCTGACAAACACACAAACCACGCCTTAATTAAGGAAGATTATAGCGTTTAGTTTGCATTAAAAACGTTTGTTGCAAAGCATTTGCTTACATTATACGCATCAAAACACACCTTTAAGGCATGTGAACATATATTTTGTATAGAAAAACAAACTTTAGTATATAATATGCAGTGTTTTATTGGCGAACCCGCCACTTTGAAAAGCGATAATATTATATTATAATCGATAATATTAACACATGTGCGAATATCGTGTTTGATCCGCCGATCTGGTATTAGGTATACGCGCCCCGGGGGACCAGTTTTTTACTATATAAAAAAACAAAAATGCATGGATGCTTGGAAATATAGAATTTATTTCTCGTGTTAAGAATGATATCTCACTCGTTCGCTGCGCTCACTCCGGCGTTTGCTATTCTCAACACTCGAACTAAATTCCATATTTTCGATCCATGTATTAAATTCTCTATTTATATTTCGATTACCGAGTTTTACGCATGCACGAAAATCATATTAGTGTTTCGATTATACTGGCACAGAAATGAGATGACATTACAGTTGCACACAATACCTGTTGTTATGGGGTCAGTATAGTTGTCCACACAAGTGTACTCTGTATAAAGTTCTTTCCTATTGTTAGAACAGAGGTGTGGTAATACCAAGTTTCTGCCAATGGTTCGTTCACAAGATCTTTTTCCACCACAAAGAGATTTCATCTTACAACTTGTCACTGCCGTACATTGTGCATCACTGATGGCTCTGCCGTCAAATATACCGCTATTGTTAAAGTTGCCATAATATGCTTTGTGAACCACTATTCGTTGTATTGGAGAACAATTAACATCTTTCATTTTGCTACCATACCGTGTCACTGAGCCTAAAATGAAACCCACATAACCATACTTATCATGAAGCAAGAATAAATTAAGCAACATGAACGTGAACTAACATTTGACATTAACATTTGTAACATGAATCAAGCTTGGGAAATGTCCTAAGTCTTAATACTAGGAAACGCCAAGTCTTAATGCAAGTTTTGACATTTCCCAAACGTGCACCTTATGTATATGAATTGTGTTTTGAGCCGACATGTTGTTGCGTAAGGATTTGCGGGAAGATTTTAGTGTTAGAATTTTCAGAATTCGTAAATGAACCCATATTTTATGTTTTTTTTCTATGTCTAATGTTTTATTAATAGGCCGATTTATAAATAATTGTTTACTGTTTTATTCATCCTGTATAACAGCATATCCCGTTTATACAGTATCCTTGGAACTGGAAGAGCTCAGTCAAGTTACCTAGGATTATCTACTTACCAAAAGTAAACGCCTGGTTAGATCTGTCGCAATAAGTCCTTCTTACCACATAAGTTTCGGTTGTTGCAGGCTCTGCACATACTCCATCATTGTAAAAATTTAACGATCCAGCGTCTGTTTGTTTGAAATTTTGTCTAGTTCTAGTTTGAGTCCACTTTGCTCTTCTTAATATGCCTACACATATCGCTACGCGATTCCTAAATGAACTCGCTGAAGTAGAGTGCAACGCTCCCCCCGTCTCGATATGCCACAATATTTCTGTGTCCTTGTACCAGAACTGTGCTTCATCGTCTAAGCAATTGTCCGTCATCTCAACCAAGAAAGGAAGCGAGCATGTATGTTCATCTTGGACAAGTTCCTCCAATCTTGTTATGCACTTCCCAGATGTAGTGTGTCGCAGAAAGAAACTTTGACATGCTTAAAAGTAAAATAGAAAAAGTAATTAATAAAAGTCCTCTTAATAGAAAAAATCTGTCTTAATAGAAAAAGTCAGCGATACAAAGCTTATACAGGTCGATAGGTCGATGTTTCGATGTCATAATAACACCATTATTTAAACTATAGGTATAAAGTAAGCTAGTTCCTTTATATATTATTAGCAGAAAGAACGGGGACAAATTACTCCAGACGAATGATAACTCAGTTTTGTTAAGGCGGCTCATGACGTCATGATCTTTGGTTTGAGTTTGGTGATGCCTGATTAAATGGAAATCAGGCGTTTATATGTTAATTTAAAACGTGTAGGTTAAGACGAAGCTTGTCAACAAAATACTAAGAAGTTATACTATAGTAAAACCTCATTCAATTCATACATCGATTAATACATTGGATTTTCTAGAATGATAATCATGACATGATACTTCACATATTGCTTTGCATACAAACCATGTTACTTCATAATATTTGAAGCGGCCGGATGAAGATATTCGTAAGCGAAAAACGAAATAGCGTGCGTCGGCTGGATTTGGCATTCGGCTGGATTTGGCATTTTATATCTTCTTGGCATAGCGGGCTTTGAAAATCTGCTTTTGTGACGTAACAGCCGAAGAAAAGCACGATAAACATAACAATTAATAACAAACAAACGGCTTCATAAGACTGGCCTAACAAATCTCGACTGATCAAATATTTTTAACAAGCTTGGTTGATAATCACTGCCAAAACTACCAAACGTGCGATTATAAAACGTAGCTAGTTTATGATAAGGGCTTGCAAAACCGGAAACCCTTCCCTGTATGTCAGTTAAGGTCTAAAGAGGAAGAAGGAAGGCTGTACAACAAAAGCAAAGTGTAGAATGGCTCTTCGCTAAAAGAGCCGTATAGCGAAAGGTAAAACCAGCAATATGAAATGCTGTTTATGTTGTAATGCTATCGATTTTTACACCCAAGATTTAATGTGAAGTTTACAAAATTTTGCCCATTTTTCTTTAGAATTTGAGATACCTTTAATCGCACCATCTTCAGTAACCTACAAGGTGTCTCAAAAAATACGATTTAGTTCCTGCATAGCAAGGAGGACGAGTTCTTAAGCTTCATTCAATACCTAATCTACCAATCAATAACCATCCATTTTTCCATCACTGGGAAATGAGTGGACATTCGACCCTGAATGGCGCATGCACGCATGTATCAATCTCCTAATGAATTCAAATCTTCTTCGTCTTGTTTTCTTTTGGACAAGTTTGTATTTTATTAAAAAGTAAAAAAGTTAAGTATTTGACCACTTCTTGCTGGTATGAAATAAAAAATGTATACCATTTGAGAAACCGCTCTTTCTTACCGCGTGAAGGATAAATAATTGTGAATTCAATAATATCCTAGCTGGGGCTGGTTGTATCAAGCCCGTTTAGCTTAAACGGTGGATAAGTTCAAAATAGAAAGCAAGTCTATCGTTTTATTCCGCAAACAAACTAAATGTTTTTAACCTTAATACAAAGATACTGTTTACAACTACATATTCAGTGCATAATATTCAAGTTGACTCATTCAAGAGAGTTGTAAGAGACTAAAAGTGTTATTTAATTTTCACTTTACCACCGTTTAAGCTAAACGGGCTTGATATATACAATCGGCCTCAGGAGTCTAAGTCATGAGAAGTCCAGAAGTCCGTTATTCCATGCATTTCATTTTTTTGAAACATTCTGTCCTTGTATTTGCATTTTACAGCATCCTAGATGCCTAGCGCAAAGGAATTATAAAACATTTACCTTCAAATGCCAACATTGACAAACCATAGAGATATAGCCAGCGATAAATTAACCAAGACATTTTCCTGATGTTAGTTCACTAAACAAACTGCATAATATCGTTACTCGATCGTGAACGAAAACAAAAGTTTAAAGTCGCGTGAGCTCATCAAATATCTGCATTTTACCGGCACAACTTACGAAAACCGGAAGTTAAATTATAAACCTGTTAGTGAAAAACATCAAGGGTTACGAACTTCTAATTCTTCACAAACCAAACTTTGTGAAAGTTTCTTGATCAGTTATGTGTTGCATTCGGAATCCCTTTTCCCAAACAGTATACCATGCAGACATGCGTGTGTAGCCTTCCCGAAGCTAAATACAGCGATCTATATAGCAATTAATTTTTAAATACTTTTGCCGATCTAGGAGCAAAATTCTCCTGTAGCCAATTTTTTTATGCTTGATTGAATGATCAGATCATCATTGATTAATTTATTCAAAATAAATTCGTTGCTAAAGTTGAGTCGCGCGAATAGTCAAAAAAATTGTTAGAGAATTTTAATTACACGTAAGAAATTGTTGAAAGGAGACTTGGCAATGATTTTACTACACTACGATTTCCCCTTTACTTCAACTGTATCGTTTTGCTAATTGCCTTCATATAAACTGTAAGATGTTCTTTGCTATCAGTGCCGGATAAGTGATTCAGTTTCCTGTAACTGAAAAGAGTGTTTCCACGAAAAATTTTTGGTCGTGAGTTATTCTTTGTTGATTGATTTGATTTGGTACTAATCTAATACATCCGGTAAAAATATATAATATACTGTAGTTTATGATAAAGTATACAGGATTACGCAGGTTATGAAATCTTATAGAGGATGATCTTGTAGAAAGTAGGTCAACAAACTTGCAAATGAGTGTGATGAATTTGCTGAAAGGGTCTTGTAGCCTTGCAGTCCACAAAAATCCAAAATGCTTTAAAAATACTGGGATATATCTTGCATTAAAACGAAGGACCATTGTTTATTACTCCACGATTTCAAAAGACTTTGCCTTTTAAAAATTAGGCGAGATGTACTTGAGAGTGGAGAATTTCAGATGAAGTCGTGAAAGTTGTATAAGTATGATAAGTGTATAGCGATCGAGTGCAATTGCATGCTAGCTTGCTCAAATTATTGCCCTCTGCTAAAAGTCCTTTAGATTATAATGGAAAGAATGAAAATGTATTTTTTTTTAATATCACGCACACGAATAAAGAAAGAACAAAGATGAGGTTGTTTCCCAGGCAACAAATCAGTAACACGGCTTTACCACTTGAAGCTGGAAGGAACTAAATTTGTGGCGATATAAAGAAAAAAAACTGAACGTCAGAATTTTTTAAAAATATTTATATCTCCGTAAAATCAAATCTTTTGGCGTTTGGCGCAATAATTTTAAATATTTCCCCCCTTCACTCCCCCTTCCCTGGCTGCCATGCCGCTCATTACTGCTTTTAGTATTAGTAGCTATTTAGCATATTTGTTTGGTAATGAAGTCAAAGCAATATATTTTTACTCCGGCGTCAGCGACGAAGTTGAAAATTCGCCTCGGTTTTGTTTTGTTGTTGTTGTTTTTTTTTATTTTTCGTCGTCGCAAGTCTGAAATGGCGCGAAACATTCTAGTATTTGATCCCAGTCTTATCTTCCAAGAGTTGTGGTGTACAGCTTTGGCTAATTTTCCGACGCGCGATTCGATTTCGCTCGCATGATACGGGAGTTCCTCCAAGAGGAACGAATAAACCGTTGTTTTCATGCTGTTCGATTAAGTTTAGATTGAACTAGGGTATATAAGAATATATTAATACATGTTGATTCTGGTCCTATTTTAATATCACTGCTATTTCGCCGTTTAACAAGATGATGTGGTCGTGATGGGCGCGTTGACACGTCGTAGTTTGCACAGGATTGAAGATTTAATATAACTATATAAGCGCGAATTCCAAAGGCAAAGTGTAAGACAAAGCGAATGTATCATGCGGTTTATTTACATTTTTGAACAATTGAACTTCTATACTTTTTAAAGTACGATGTGCTTCTGAATTTCGCGATCGAACATTTATAGGTTCGCAAGGTATCTAAATGCGAATATGAACTGTATTGTTTATGTTCAGAAGCTCTACAGGGTGTCCCAAAAAAACCGAAAACTATTGAAATCACCCATAGTCCCATAACAATACAATTGTTAGAGTTTGAATGCCTAAGCACTCTGTTGGGATCCACAGGTGTATAAATGTTTACCATACTCATTTTTATGCATGCTTATGATGCAGTAAAATTTGCTTGTTTGCAAAAATGATATTTATTAACAATATTTACACTTTACAAATATGGATAACAATATTTAAATGTGCATATCTCAAGGACCATGACCTTTGACATGTCCCCTTTCTCTGGCAACACAAAGCATTTAGCATTTTATAAGTTGCCTTAAATCCCCGCGTGAACACGGCATTCAAATTTTAACAATGAGTGACTTCAATAGTTTTCGTTTTTTTTGGGACACCCTGTATATTGAAGACTGGCACGTGCGCCGGAGCATGGCCGGAGTTAACGCCAGAACAGGCGTCTTGTTAATATACATATAGTACTACCCTAACCGCGGAGTCCTGGCTTTTGTGTCATTGACTTGACGTCATTCTAAACTCTAAAGCGTGAGATTGCCTGAAATTCCAGACCAAAGCGGGAAAGCTAAGCCCTGCCAAAGTCCAATTATCATACAAAGATTTCAATTTCAAATCTAGGCCTGAGACCGGTCTCATAAGCTAGCAATGTAACACGCGGCTGTGAATTCTGTGAACAAACCATCGCCAAAGCCATATTAAATAATTGATATACAAGCCAGAAATGAAGGCACCTTCGCACCCCAGGCATTTCTACCTACAAACTAGGAACGCTGTTCCCTGGTTAATACAGATGTTCACACACACAGAAAAACACGAACGCAAATATCTGCAATGCATTATTTTTATTGATTCTAGATCCACAGGTTACACGTTGTCAAAGATGCTTGCAATTAAAGTTGTGAATTATGTTGTCCATTTATGTCAGTGGGTCCAGTCCTTTATCCTGAACAAAAAAGAAAATGCAACATTTAACTTCGTGTGGGTTGAAATCCAAAGCCAAACTAACAGATATTCATTAAGGCACATAAATTCCTCGGCAATTACGAATCACAAGCATAGTTTTTACAAGGATTGAGAATCCCTTGTATTTTATTCTGACAAACAAAGCTCTATTTTTACGCCTATAATTATATGATCACTCATGGTGTTCTAAAAACAATGAGGCTTTATAAACTAGGCTAAAGCATACTTGAAATCATGTAGCATATTTATCCATAATGTCTGCGACGTCTACGTCTACGTCTACCTCCACCGTAACCACCCCTGCGTCTGCGACGTCTGCGTCTGCCATATCCTCGGTAAGCCGAAGGATCTGCTTGAACTTCGTCTCTAAAAAAATCGGGCACAGATTCAGTTAGAAATTTAGATTTAGAAAAACTGACTATTAATCGAAATTTTCTACCTCTGGCCTGCCCCTTTGCACCAACAAGATATCCCTGTCGTGCAACAAACCCAAAGCAAAGATGAACTGTGTGTAACAAGGAATTTAGACTGAAACATACTCTTCGTCGTCGTTGTCTTCATCGTCTTCTTCCAAGGCATTTTCATCATTATCTACAAACGATTTCAAACATTTAAGTGCGAATATTATTTGCGAACCATATCAAGTCCAAGAGCAATATAGCTGGCTTATTTTTGAGGTTTAGGAACGTCCTTGGGTCTTCTTGGTTGTCTCTGTATTTTAGCGTTTTTCGTCGGATATTCGTTCTATAGCTAGAGTCTAACACTTTAGTAATTTATTTAGTAATTTTTAGTAACAATTTATTCTTGTTCACTGTCTTCTGACTTTTCTCGTTTTCTTCTTTTCTCACTTCTGATCAAATTGGTTATCAAGCGAAGGTTTTATACCCGCTGCTTATGCTAATTTATAAAGCACTTAGCACTAATTCCTGCTTATCAGCATTTAGTGCCATATTCACTTACGTCTTTGTAATATTCCAGCTCTTCAATATCAAAAGCCATTACTTTCACTTCCGTATCATTGAAAACCAGGCAATATCGTACAAGCACGTTATTACAATTTCCGTTTTAGGCACACGAGAAAACATTACACAAATGTGTCGATTTCCCTGATGATTTCCATGTGAAGAAAGTAGTGGTAATAAGTACATTATTGTCCAGCAAACTGGACTAGCCTGCTAACATACGTCAACCCGACTAGCCCACTTTGGAAAGAACAAATTTGTTGCAAAGAAAAATTCTCCTTGTGACTTAAAAAAATTCTCCTTGTGACTTAAGAAGGGCCTACAGTGAACGTTAGCAATGACAGGCGTTAAAATAAAACGAATCCAACATTATTTCAATATAAGTGATTTTCAAATAATGTGAAGGAGCGTTTTCTCCGGAAACGTTCTGTTTAAAAAAGGTTGATTGTGCCGGAGAAACCAGCCCAGCTATAGGTCTATGTGAGTAGGTCTTAATTAGAGCAACGAGTGATTAACAGTTTGATTTATTATATGATTTTTAGAGGAGACAAAACTGTACTATTCCAAAACAAATTAATTTCATCATAATATGCAAAGATCGTTTGAGGAAGAAAAGATTCTCAGGAGTGACGATTACCAATTCATTCAACATTATCATGTACACTCCAACTATCACACGTATTACTCAATAAGTATATAATAATTATAGAATTCGTAACTAGCCATATGCATGGTTAACAAATTATTGACTTTCAATCGTTTTACATGTTTCACAAGTTAAAAAACAGTGAAATTGCAGATTATGGAAAGACGAGCACCCGGTGTAAGAATACTAGGGTTTAATCAAGGTCACACAGAACAACGGGCAATTTTAGAGCGTTTGAAAACCCCTCTGCGATGGATAGCGCTACCCAGTTTTTGTGCAACCTGCCGCTGTTGGTTTTTTTAACACGACGTGCTTTAATTTGAATACAAATCGATCTTTTTGGTAACTTCGAGAAAACCATTGCCCGAAACTTCGAAGTTAGATTTTGTTAACATGTTCCTCAGGATGATTAGAAAACCCTTTTGAATTTGACGAAACGTTGAGTTTCATGGTTTATGACCTCATTACGATCACCCCTGTGTAAATCTCAAGATGTCAACAGAAGCACCCCTTTTTTTCTGATTCAAAATACACTTTCTCTATAGACATAAGAGTAAAATTAATAACAAATTTTACAAATCTCTTAAAACAGTTCTTTATTCCTAAGCTAACCTAATCGGGATAGTCAAAAATAGGCTAGAGAAAGCATTGCATCATGAATATACCCAAAAGGAAGTAAAATATATGGATGATTAATTTATGTTCCATCTAGAACCTCTCAAACCCCACACCTTTTTCCGAAGTATATTGCTTATGGAAGTCTAGCCCTCTCTTGTTTCATTGTATGATGTAATATTTGTGGTATAAAGACACACACGTGACATCGTCATATGATTTTTGTTTTTTGAAGCATCACTTCACTTTGCTGTCCAAATTCTTACTCCTTTAACGTTTATTCGAAACTTTGCATCAAATGTTGCATAACAACAACCTAAATAGAAAAAATCTGACAAAAAAACTTCTCGACAATTGTTCTACCAATTTAATGCGGTGAAGTTGTTTGAAGACGCTGCCACGCTACTCCCTGGGTATATTGGAACTTATCTAAAACTGTTTGACAAGTTACTGACAGGAATAGTGCTTAACAGTAAGTTCATAACACTCACTCTATAAAATTATAACCAGCATCGTGCATCAATCAAACACCACAAGAGAGCCATTATCATTGCCTTAATTAAATTTACTAATCAAGAATGACTGATTCGTATTGAACATTTCTAGCCCTATTACCTAATATAAGCTGGGCGAGATCCTGGTAAAAATTATGTGTTGACTGACATCTTTACCAAGTTATAACGTGCACTCACAAAAATCCAGGAGATAATTCTGCACGAAGAAATAATAAATGATAATTTTTCATACCCTTCATCAGCATAACTATAAATGTTGGTAGACATATATAAGTATCTGTACAAGAATCTTGGCGTGTTTACAGTGCACGAAACATGAACATTTTTTACCGAATACTGTACCCATTTGTATCAGTTAAATACCTTACTGCAGTATTTTCACTTTGCAAAAAGAAATTGAACATTTTTCTCTCTTTATTGAGCCAACCTACATTATTATTCTTCAAAATTTTACTTATACGTCTTGCAAACACATGAATATTTTATTAGTGTGAGACGTGGCGTCAAAGATGAGATAGTATAAAATGCGAAACTAGTTACAATAGGAGTTTATTGCTTGCGTGTATTATTCTTAGTTTATTTGTAGTTTGTAGATAACGTTATTTAAGAAATAGAAAACATTTTCCGTGTTTCTATTCAGTTATAAAAACACGCGTGGGAGTTTGGGGGAACGAGAAATAATCCGTGGGAAAACGAGCCCGTAGGGCGAGTTTTTCCACGTTATTTCGAGTTCTCCCAAACTCCCACAAGTGTTTCTATAACTGTATAGAAACACAGGAAAAAATGTTTTCTATTTCTTTTATAATATAACTCAATAAAAAGATTTTGTACAAATATTATAATTCGATTCAATTACAAATTCTCATTACATAACTTCGCTTGACAAGTTCGGCGGGAAAATTCCCGTGTTTCTATACAGTTACAGAAACACGCTTCTCGACCAACCAGCACGCGCGTACTATAAATGTTATATCATAAAGCTATATACGGTAGCGCACGCGTAGAGCAATGGAGGGAAACTCGTTTGTAAACTGGCCTATCTATAAATTTGAGTACAGGGAAACTTTGTTACGTTTTGGAAAACGTGCTCTCCTGATTTATTCCTAGCGGAATGAGAAAGTTCAAGGCTATTCGCACTTTGCTACAGTTAAGTAATATTCCCCTCACGTGCATGGAGCATGTTTCACGTGCACAGTCAGCATACCTATATAAAGAGATCCGAAAGGTTCAAGGTCATTTTATATTTCATCTCGTCAAAGCAATTTCGGAAGTTTTCACCCGACCCTCCTTCGCTTTCTCTGGGTTGTGAGCTACGATAATTCAGTCTATGTAATTATGCTGGCGTGGGCGTTTTTTCACCCCACCTTTTCTGTGCTGTACTAAAATACGAACATTGTAACAATTAGCTATAATTTGTTACTTTTGGTTGAATTAAATCGGCATGTGCTCTGGCACATTGCCATTATTTTATCCAAAAAGTGTCATTGTTCATTGCAGTTGCATGCCTTTAATTTGCCCAGAAAACAGAGCTCACCAGTCTCGGAAACCGCCTGCACCTCCTATAGGGTTCGTAGTTGAAACGGAAGTGATAAAGGAGAAAATTAATAATGTCGACAGAGAAAGCAAAAATTCCTTACGAGGATTTGGGAACGCTATTAGAGCTTGAGTCGATGTGAACTTAATATGAAGCGCGCATGCCGCGCATGCTCGAGAACACGTGAGTCGCAGGACTCTTGTGAACGAATAGGGCAAAGTGGATGATGTTATATTGCCTTTGTGCTTGAAAATAATTTTTAAGTGTGCTTAAATCATGAAAATCTTTTACGCACCCATTTAAGTCACCGAAGGTTTTGAATCTTGTCAATAGTGTCGGGTATATATATACTCCCTAATCTAAAGCAATAAACCTTTTCCTTTACCTTTTCAATCGTTTCATGCAATTACCACTGTGTTGTCTTGTGTTAAAAACAGTTGACCTAAAATTAATTAGTAATTAGTGGCACTTTTTGACCACAAACCCAACTTCTTTTGTTAATCTACTAAACAAGAGTTTTCAAAATACTTTGGTAGGTACATGCACATGCACCAAGCAATAGTCAACCACACTCACGAAAATTGGCTTAGCCTTATAAGCAGATTCCTAAATGTTTACCCATTGCTTGGGAAAATGTATTTTAAAAAGGCTCAGTTTATTCCATAAGTGGGCATGATTTCTAAGTACACTACGACTTTCGCAAACACTTACTGCACTTCAGCTGTTTCCATACCAACTGGTATAAACTGGATGTAAAAACAGTTTTTCGGTATCAAATAATAATTCAGTTTCCATTGACTAAAAGAATGTCAGTCTTTGTACGAAAGCTTATCGAAGTTCTACGCCCTATTTAGTTCCTTTTTTCTTTACTTTAGGTCTAGTAACTACTATAAGCTACTATATCCGGTGAAAATATATAATCTCTTGAGGATGACTCCTTATACGAGTTTGCGGGCACATGGAAGTTAGAAAATAAAAGCAAACACTGTTTTTTGCGTTACACTCGTACTAGTATTTGGCTGGAATGAAATATTTCACCACCAAACACGGAATACTTCAAGAAATGAAGAAATTTAACCAAGCTCAGTCGATCGAGGTTCGTAGGTTGACTGGCTATACCAGTTATAACCTCCAGTCCTCCACGCATGCACACATACACAAACAATTTATTTAATGACGCATTTCTCATCACCATTAAATTGATGTTCTTCCTGAGAAGCGCCAAAAGAATAAAACATATTTATAAAAAAAAACTTTGAATAGAAGGTATCTTGGAAGGTCTCTATGTATTGATTAAACTAGGCTTCAAGATGCCTTCTAAAAGCACTTAAAGTAGTTAATAGCTCTGCATCTGTAGAGAGCGAATTGCATGTTACTGCTCGGCTATACTTTAAGGATGATCAAACCAGTTTTCCTATTTCGTAATTGATAGTTATTTTGAATATCATTCATTCGAATAAAGGACGCCCTAATGTTGGAAGCAGTGTGGTTATTTATTACTTGAAACATTAGAATAGTTTTCTTATGTCTTTCTTCAATATTTTTCCAAGACAGAGCCTGGAGGATATCAGAGGAACGAGTTTCATAAGATGCCCCTGAAATAACTCTTGCGCATGCAGCTCTGTTTTGAAGCTTTTGGTGTTTATCTCTAAACACACTGCTACATTTATCCCACAGTGGCGAACAATAATCAAAATACGGTAGTATTATTGAATTATAATTAATCAATAAAGTTTCTTTCATTACGAATGTTTTAGCTCTCCTCATTACTCCGATTTCGGATCCAATCTTGGCACAAATGTGCTCAATATGTTTTTCCAATTTAGCTTCTCGTCAAGTTGAACCCCCAAACACCTGAAGGAGGAGAAGCGAGTAATAGATTATTAACCATCTATGCATCATGCACCGTTGTGCATCACTTGTCAATTTGGTGTTGTAATTTATTATTGGAGAGCCATTTGCATATGTTCTTAAGTTCCTGATTAAGTTTACTTACTAGTTCATTAAAGTTTCTCGACGATGCATATATTTCGGTATCGTCAGCATATAACCTGGGTGTAGTAGCCTCAAGACAGTCAGGCAAATCATTAATATATAACAAAATTGTAAAGGTCCCATAGATCAATCCCTGGGGAACGCACATACTATTTCCTTAGGTGGGATATGACATTTGTTAGGCTACTTGTTTTCGTCTAAATAAATAAGATCGAACCATTCCAAATTGCTCTTCATTTTGGTCAATAGAAAATTATAGATTGGGTGATTTATTGGGTCAAGCTTTCTTAATATCTATGAATACAATCCCAGCTCACCGTTATCAAGGTTTTCCAACCAATGATCACATATTTGAATCAATAGAGACAACGTAGAATGTTTTGGTCGAAAACCTGATTGATACGAGACTAAAGATTTTATCTTAATAATATATAGTTGTTCAAATACTGTTTTCTCAAAGATCTTACTTACTACAGATAGAATAGAAATTGGTCGATTTTTCACATGTACGTCTATCGTCTGATTTGTAAATGAGTGTTACTCGTTCAATCTTCCAATCAGCTACAAAGATTCCCGTTCTGTATTGACAGATTGAAAATATTGGTCAAAGATGGAGCTATGATTGTCGAGGCAATCTTTAGCGACCGTGCTGGGCTTTTATCTAAACTAGTTGCTTTTGATCTCTTCAGCTTGTTTAGATTATTCAATGTCATGCAGTACTAATAATACTGATTGGACGAAATTATGTCCGTTATGCCAAAGTAGGACCATGTTGATAAATATTATTTAGTTGTTCTGCTATCATGCGGAGAGAATCCGAGACATGTGATCGTTAATAACAGTTTTCTGCAATGTAGTTGATTTGCCCCTCTTTCCAGCGAGGAATTAAGGCAAGGGAGATACTGGAGCAACGACGAACAGCGGTTGCACATCAATATTCTAGAACTGAAGAGAGCCTACCTGGCCATCCAATCGTACCTGAATACGGACTTATATGCCTCTCGGGAAAGCGAATCTTATCTTGTTACAGATGGACAACACGACAGCAGTGGCTTACGTAAACAAAACGGGAAGGTACCAGATCGAACAATCTAATCAGATTAGCGTTGGGCATTTGGGTATTGTGCCAGGCGAAGAACATAATCTTAGTGGAACAGCACTTGCCAGGAATTCAGAACGTGTCTGCCCATGCCGAGTAGCGACAAATGAACGCCGGAAGGTCGAAATGTCCCTTTTCAGGATTTGTAAATGTCATTCTGGAGTTTCTCACAGTCCAGTTCAAAGAACGAAAGTTGGCGTACCGAACAATCGGGATCTACAAGTCGTGTATATCACAATTTCATGACCTAGTGGATGGGAAACCTGTGGGGAGTCTACCGGTAGTGTCAAGGCTCATGAAAGAAATTTTTGAGCTTCAGCCGCCAAATCCAAAAATATCAACCACATGGCCAGTGGGGAAAGTAATCGCTTTTCTACAAAACCTGGGATCGGTTGAGCAGCTATCACTTACCAATTTCTCCATGAAACTGATTATCCATGCTACTAGCCTTTACATCAACAGCACACTGATTGCATTAAATCTGGAAAATGTTTTCCAAAAACGTGACTGTTGGACATTTATTTTGGCCCAGCATATAAAAAACACTCGGTCAAACCATTCAGGAAGGGAGTTATCCTTTCACGCTTATTTAGATGATCCACGAATTTGCGTCGTAAAATGCCTGGAACAGTATATCCGACGTACAGCGGAGTTACGAGGTAGTGAGCAACAGCTTCAACGGACATAGTTGTTGAAAATTAAAAGTACATTTCTGTTTTGCATTGATTGTCGGTTTAGTATCCGAGGCCTTACAGTAAGGCTTTGAAATCTGCACCAGTATATTGTAAGTATCAGTCGGAGAAGGTACGAAGGAGAAATTAAATTTCCCCGGTGGGTACTCACCTGATGGGGAGATGTAGTTCTCCGAGGACCTTTGAAGACTGATAGGAGCAATACTGGTTCCTCAACCGTGTCAATCTTTGCCACCCCACCCTTATTTCTTACTGCAACACCTTAACCCAGCTTGCACTCTATCAGAAGATGGCTTTGCGCATGTGCAAAATATAAATTAGTGTGGGATCAAATATAAGTCACTGACCGCAAAACACTGTGACATTTTCTCTTTTTACGTTTGGACAATTGGGAGCGCGGAGTTGCAACGTTGCAAGATTCAGTAATTACTTTTCATGCTGTTCGATTAAGTTTAGATAGAATTGGGGTAAGAATATATTTAATACATGTAGATTCCGGTCCTATTTTAATAATATCGCTGCTATTTCGCCGTTTAACAAGATGATGTGGTCGTGTATGGGCGCGTTGACACGTCGCGTTGTTTGCACAGGATCGGAGATTTAATATAACTATATAAGCGCAAATTCCAAAGGCAAACTGTAAGACGAAGCGAATGTATCATGCGGTTTATTTACATTTTTGAACAATTGAACTTCTATACTGCGATATGCTTCTGAATTTCGCGATCGAACATTTAGGTTCGCAAGGCATCTAAATGCGAATATGTATGCGAAACAATACGCGAACTGTATTGTTTATAATTTTCTTGTATGATTGCATGGCGACTTTAGTAATTATAATAACTTGTAGGTACACCACGTAAGTATTAAATACTGCAAAGCTTTCGGTCCGTTAACCCGGACCTTCATCAGTGCAATTACTTGAATACACGTTTGCGCGTCACTTAAATATCATGTTAGTCGTGATTAGTTTGCTCGCGCTATTAATTAAACGGTTTCATTTAATTAAGTTCTAATTAATGCGCGCGCCCTAGACAAGTATTTGACTAAGAGACACCGAAAAGAGCACGCCACGTACTATTAAGTGGCTTTCCCTCTTGGACGATAGTTTGATGTTTATAAATTTCAATAGATTCTCTCATTTTACGAGAGACAGTAAACTTATCGTTTGCTAAAATGGTAGCATCGTTCCATTTAATGCGATGATCATAAGTCCATGCATGGTGAGCTACTGCAGACTTATCCAGTTTACCTTTCTCGCAGTTCGTCTTATGTTCTTTAAGACGTATTGAGAGATTTCTACCGGTCTCTCCAATGTAAACCAAACACATTCACATGGAATGCGGTACACACCGGGTTTCTGTTGTTCATCGACGCCATCCTTGTGTGTGTAAAGAGCGCGAAACAATTTGTTATTGCTAGAATGGTAAACTTGTATTCCAACTTCCTTTAAAATCCTAACGATTTTATATGAAGCTGGGCCAATATATGGTAAACAGACAGAGGATAGATATTCCGTGTCTTGCCTCTGTCTTTGCTGTTCATTCATAGCATGTTCTATGAATTTCTTAGGATAACCATTCATGTGCAGAACATCCTTCAAATGCTTTAACTCTGAGTCAATGCTATTTGAATCACAAATTGTTTTGGCACGGTTGATTAATGTTTTGCATACTGATCTTTTAATGCTAGGATGGTGAAATGAACTATAATTCAGATATCTGTCAGTGTGTGTTGGTTTTCTATAAACTTTATGGCCCAAAGTCCCGTTCTCTTTTACATCAAATAAGATATCTAAGAAAGATATAGAGTTATCTTTCTGTATTTCTAATGTGAATTTAATTGAAGGGTGTATACTATTAATGTGATCTAAAAATTTATTCAAATTTTCTAAACCATGCGACCAACTACTTAATGTGTCATCTACATATCTAAACCAGAAACCAGGTTTTAAACATGCTGTAGCTATAGCTTTCTTTTCAAATTCTTCCATGAATAAATTAGCCATAACTGGTGATAAGGGACTACCCATAGGAGCACCATGAGTTTGCTCGTAGTATTTCTCCCGCCACTGAAAACTAGTTGTATTCAGGCACAATTTCAGTAGTTCATATATCTCTCAGGAGAAAGGCTAGTCCTTTTAGAGAGGGTATCATCTGAAAGCAGCCTGTCTTTCGCAATGTTACACGCCTCATCTACTGGTACATTAGTAAATAAACTAACTACGTCGAAACTGACAAGAATTTCATTTTTACCTAATCTAACATCTTGCATATTCGTAACAAATTCTTTAGAATTAACTACATGATGTTCAGTTTGACCAACAACTGGTTTTAAAATTCTAGCAAGATATTTAGCTAAATTATAAGTCGGTGAACCTTGGGATGCAACTATAGGCCTAAGAGGTACACCTGATTTATGTATTTTGGGTAAACCATAAAATTTTGGGCACACACTACATGAAGGTCTCAAATAATCATGAAGGTTTTGAGACAAAATACCTGATTTCCTAAGTTCAGATAGTTTAGAACATACTTTACGTTCAATATTGGCTGTAGGATCACGTTTTAGCTCTTTATATGTTGGAGTTTCAAGAAGAGCATGGATTTTACTTTCGTACTCTGCACGAAACTCTTTCGTACTCTGTATTGTTTATGTTCAGAAGCTCTATATTGAAGACTGGCACGTGCGCCGGAGTTAACGCCAGAACGGCGTCTTGTTTGTTTTAAAAACAGTAGGCAAACAAGGTGGTTCTTGTTGCTGCAAACCCATTTGCAAACCCACATTTTGAAATAAATTCGTCGTCCTCTGTCCTTATAGAGTGAATCTTGGTTTTTCACACCTAAAGTACGTTCAAAATAAATGCCCACATCGCAGAGGTATGAATACGTATGATACAAAGCGAAAGTGAAAGGTAGGATGTTTTTAAAATTGTGTTTCGATTTTAAGCGATTTTCATTGTATTGAAGCAGCAGGTACTGTAGCCTTAATACATTCTTAACTAATTCGTATTCCGTTAGATTACGAGTTGGCAATTTCCGTGAGACAATATTTGTTAAGGACAGAGTTTATCATTTGTAGAAATGCAGTTATAACTACGTAACCAATGATAGTGTTTGAATTAAAATGTTCAGGTCATGATTGAAGAGCCAAGTTAACCATTCATTTTTGCTATTGGTTAGTTGAAGAAATATATAGTACACAGAACCATTTGTCCCATAAACCCATAGGCAGCCCAATTATGTATGCATGTTTATATACTATATATATTTATATATAAGGTTGGCAACTTTACGAGCTCTGACGAAGTATACGATGTAAACAATTGAAAAATATACGCACAAACGCTGATGAAAACTAAAAAAAAATGTTAAAAAACAAAACAATGATAGTTTTCCTCAATTCTCATCAAAAAATTTTGTTCAAATAGAGTGGATAAGTGCGAAAATATAGGCAATTTTTGTGGGTAGCCGCTGCGCATGCGCGGCTAACCACTATGTAGTCGAAAAAGTGTCCGGATCAACACCGCGGAAAAATGTCTGCGCACGCGCCGAAATATCAAAATATTATGGTAAATCTAAATATCAACTTTTGGAACAAAACATGCCCATTGTTTGATAAAATATAAGTTAAGAAAAGGCAAAAATATACAAGACGGCCAGACAGAACATAAACTAAAAGCCTTCTAGCATTTAGAGTATCGAACGAACCGGAATTCACGGTAAATTTTCCTTTTTTTACGGGGTGGCTTTAGAATATTTTTCGAAAACAAAAGTTTAAACCTAAAAGTTAAGAAAACCCGCGGAAAGTTAAGCTTTCTAATCTATTTAAATTGTAAAATACATCTTAATTTTCAATCACTGAGAACACGCAAACGTCTCGTATCTGGCGACATATTTTTTTTTAATAAAACGTGTCTCAATTAAAAGTTCGGAAACTGTCGTTGCTTATTTGATAAACAAAATGTTTGAGACGAAAAATTTGTCAACAGTCACCTTTTACAGGTGTTTTTGTAGGATGCCACTTCTAGGGCTCTCTGGACGTTTTTTCTCTCAGTTTCTATAATGCAGTGTTTATTTATGCCCTCGAAATATGGATTTGAAGACACAAATGAAATCAATCCTTTTTACCGCCATTTTTAGCCTTCGGAAACGTTCGGAACCGCTTTTTAATTATTTTTAATCTCACTTACAGGCAGAGTTGACGCGTGCGCAGACGTTTTTCCGCGGTGTTGTCCGGATCTGGCTGTGTGTGTGGTGCCACATCTTCGGCAATCGACGGATATACGAAAGATAACGAACGCGTTCGTTCTGCTACTTCCGGTAAATTTCGTTGTTTTCGGAGGAGCGAACCGAAGTTTACCGAACTACGTTGATAATACGTTTGTCAAATTTTAAAGCGAAGGTGTTTGAAGGTCAGTACTTTAAAGTTTGTGTATTTTTGTGACATTTGCTATTTTAATCGCTCGTTTTGCTACTGTGGTCGAGGAATTTCGATCACAATCGGATTATTAGAGCGTACATATTCACTTGGAAATTTGTTGTACGGTACATTGCATACTTAAACATGTTGGGACACTTGTGATTTGTCGATACTCAAAACAACTACCATCAAGCAAATGTGCTCGACTAACCGCATTGTTATACGAACACTGGACTGGCCTTTTATATATGGAACTGTTATACGAACACTGGACTGGCCTTTTATATATGGAACATAATGATGATCTTCAAACTCAAACTAGGTAAAAAATGTAATACGCTTTGTAAATAAAAGGTAATAATTTTTGTAAACGTAAATAAGACGTTTTGTATTGTCATAAAAAGTGGCTCAATAATTTAAACTAGTTTCCTAGTTGAATGTTCATAATTCACGTTTCAATATCATCAAACATTTTGGCAAACATTATTAATGATTCAATCACTGTGTGTAACAAATACTCTCGATTTTGTATATACAATAGTCATCATCCAAAATAAATCTTATTCAGAATTGCACCATTTTTGTTGAGGATCATTATGAAAAAGTGAAACATTATTTTCAAGTTGTTAATCAACATTGCAAACCACCTGTACCTTCCTGCTGAATCTATGAAATAATACTGTCATCTCCAGCTATAATGGTGATAAACGTATTTATACCAAAACTTTGGGAAACAGGCCTTATAATCGTACTGGAACAACAACCGATATGCTAGCTGATAATCAAGGGACATCAAAAAGAAATAATTTGAAAACGTCTAAAACCTTTCTCTCTTTCCAAACTAAGCTTTATGTTATCAGACGATTTGTGCCACCATTCTTGAACCTTACTCTCTTTTTTGTTTTCTCCACCTATTCTGTTTTAAAAACTATGCATTTCCTATCTTTTGTAAATTTGCTTTTATATATGTTATTATTCTGTCGCTAAAAATGTATTTAAATTAATACAATAAAAAATATAACATATATTGTGCAATAAAATAGATTTCGTATAACTGAATTCAACTAGCTATCATTTTTGCCATTGCGCATGGCATTAGAAAGTTAAATTATAAGCATTAGTTTATATTTACTCGCCACTATAGCAGTCTGTAGTTTGAATCAAACTTGAAATTTTTTGCCAAACTATAGCTTTATCGCAGCCAATGTTTTGCAAACGTTTTATAGGCTACCCACATGTACGCATTGCGTACCTATTTTTAAAGCATTTGCTGCCAAAATTTCTTGTCTCGATGCGGGATGCCAAAGGTGCCAGTATTCGTCATTTTTTTTAAATACAACACGCAATATGATTGGGCAGAAAAGTATAGAAAAACATTCTGCCCAATCATATTGCGTGTTGTATTTAAAAAAAATGACGAATACTGGCACCCTTGGCATCCCGCATCGAGACAAGAAATTTTGGCAGCAAATGCTTTAAAAATTGCCTATATTTTCGCACTTATCCACTCTATTTGAACAAATATTTTTGATGAGAATTGAGGAAAACTATCATTGTTTTGTTTTTTAACATTTTTTTTTAGTTTTCATCAGCGTTTGTGCGTATATTTTTCAATTGTTTACATCGTATACTTCGTCAGAGCTTGTAAAGTTGCCAACCTTATATATAAATATATATAGTATATAAACATGCATACATAATTGGGCTGCCTATGATAAACCTGACAATACTAAAAGCTGATGAGTTTATCGACTTAGTTAATAATAAGTTGGCGGTGTGTTCGTTCTGTCCTTCTAAACCATTAGCCTGCAAAACAGTTGTAAATAAACATTTGGGTTTGCTTTACCGCCTAACAAATTATGAATATTCTAATAACTATGACAAAAGGCAGACTATGAGGATTGATTTCCTAGTCCTAGCTAGGAGTTATCAGAGGGAAAAATAAGCAGGAAAGGATGCAAAATAATCCTATGTTTGTCAATTAAGTCAGTTTAATCCAACTTTTCTGGAAAATATTTGAATAAATCAGGCAAAATGACGTGATGTTGAAGAGGAAGTCTATACTCATTTATTATTATAGTACTAGCTGTGAGGTACAATTGGATTGAATGATCTCAAATCTCAATCCAGTTTTCCCTAATCCAGAGAGGGAAAGCATGTACATAACACATAATTTTTTTCCATTTTCTTCAAGAAATTTTTATTCACACTGGTTAAGTTTGCAAAATTACAGTTAAATTGCTGATATATTCTCATTGAAATATATGTGTTTGTTTTAATTAGCCAATTAATACATTAAATTGTTAATTAATTGACAGTCCTTACTTGTTCATGTTTTGTTAATGCACATTTGACTGACAAAATGGTCAAATTCATGAATGTCCATGGCATGGAATTTGGAGGAAGTTCTATGAGGATGTTCTCAGCACTACCTTAGCTGAGCTTATAGTATGTCATTTAATTATTTGCATAATTATGAGCTTGCAAGTCATTTTGCAAAGACATAACCTGCTATGAGGGGTCTATGAATTAAATTTTGAACAAATGTCACTACAAAACAAAACTTATAGGGTGACTGCAATAACCGAATAATGCAGCAGAAAAATGGGTGATGTTACTCCACATTTATGACTATTTGAGTACCAAATCAAATGATAGAAATGTTAGATATCAACTTATTTGAGTCATGTCATAATGCAATATATGTTATATAAGCGTTGGTCTGGCTAATTCTCACTAAATTGTTTGCTTGGTTAGAAGTAGTGATCGAAGGCCGGGTTTTTGCTTCTGTGTATTTCCAATTAAATTAATTCTTGGACTTCTAGCTAAAAACAACAGTTGCCTCTATAATAGCCTTTCTGCTGTTTGTAGGTCACCACTTGGGATTATAGATACAGGGGCATTTATATTGTTGGGGCATATTGTTGCTGGTATTTTTAAGATGTATACTAACAACAAGTGCTTATATAGTAATTAGCTACCAATGAATTAATCTTTAAAGCCAGCATTTTTTACTGTATGAGTAAGTTCTCTAAAACCTCTTGTGACAAGTCTGAAAACAACTAAGTTAGTTGCTAAGTCTGGTACAAACATGATCTAACAATATTGCTACAATCTTATTTAGTGAGAACTTATGTTGACAGCTTGTGAACCCACTTGTAACAACTTGTTTGCAGATTTTAATACACAATTTGTGTGTTTCGGTGCACTGCAGTGCATTTTGCATAGTGCACTTTCCCTAGCTAGTCTGCAGGGAAAAATTGTCATAAATTAAGCAAGAATGACAGATGTAGATTTTGTCACTGGTGACCATGAAAAGCACATCACATTGCAGTTTTTACAAATTGGTTCAAAAACAAGCAAACAAAATTTAACACCTATGGGATTTGGTAGAATATTCTCATTCATCATTTGCGTTAAGCAAACAAAAAAATTCAACTCCAGATTTCTAATCATTTGACTGAGCAAATGAAAAAAAATCAACTCTAGATTTCTTATTATTTGACAGAATCATGAAGCATCGAAAAAGGAAAAGGTTTTATATACCTTTGAAGCAACAGCCATTTCTTGTTGGATTTTCCGGTAAAATCAAGTATGATAGTAGATTGAAGCCTCTGCGTAAGACTGGGAGATATAAAAGATGGCTTGAGCTGGAAGAAATTACCCGGCACAAGAAGGTATTAAAGTGTCGGTAAATTCTAATACAATTTACTCTGTAACTCTGTTATAGATACATATATTTTTCGTTATAATCCTTGTTTCTAAGTACCTGAACTTCAACGGAATGGATCTCGTCTTCAATGATCAACAATCATGCGCCGTCTTCAAAGCACGAGAAGAATGCTTCAATAGACCTTTTCTTAATGACGTCAAACGCGGAAAGTCTCATGTCATACGAAGTTTGTTTGGCTCGATAGTTTTGAGGAGCCAATCAAATTTCGCGTGACGTCGGATTTTTTTCAAATGATTTTAGTTCACTGCTTGCTACAGTATTGTAACCATCCCCGAGTCCTAATGCATGGTTATGCCGGTCCAGTTTCTCTTTAAACCGAAAGTCTGAAAGCTTATATGCATGTTTCATCTATCGTTACATTATTCATTTTTTGGTTTGTTTTTTATTAGAAAATATCATTGGAAAATTCTTCAGAAATTAGCAAAGGAACTGGTAATGTTGATCCATTTGCCAACAGGTAGCTATAATAATTACAATTTATTATTGTCGATATTTATCATAGTAGCTATTGGGCAGGAAAAGTTCAATGATATATTTTGCTTTATACGTGCTTTATTAAAATAAATCTAGATGTTCAATCGGCTAAAGGCCCCCCAGGTGAATCGTCATATTACATCGAAATGACCTAGTTGCGTCGGAAAGCGTCGGGATGAATGGATCTCTAATCTGTAGTTTTAGTCCATCTTTTTTGAAATTTCTAAATGTAGCCTTTACAGGTAGCCCATACTAACTACTGTATTTGTTCATACGTGTATATAATTGTGATTTCAATGTCCTTGGTACAGGCTGCGCCCCTCCGTTGCAACGCCATTGCGAGACAAGATGCATAACTAAGTGCAAAATGTAACGGCGTCTTTATTTTCGTGTTGACTTTCACCTGTGAGCATTTCTGTCGTAAAGATATCGCCTTTCTGTCCTCGGGTGCTTTTAATTTCACTATAGGGATATAATTGATAAACACCAAAAGGCTTCGTTAATAAATCATTAGCTTTATAGTTAAGTCTAGTACAAATTTCGGCGGTAAATTTCTGAAAACACTAAAGTGGGTCAATCTTTAGTTCTTCTGTTTTTTGCAATAATTTCTATTAATTTGGAAGACATATATTTGTATTTATTTTATAGTTTGCCGGGAAAATACGAGAGCCAAATTAACGTCAAAGATAAAAATTCTGTTATTCGAACGGTCAAGATTGATTTGTTTTCGAATGGAGAAAACTTGCTAAGGATTCTTGAGGCTCAGTTTGGTTTAGAATGTATTACGGTTACCGTGTTCGTTTTAGAAAAAAAAGGTACTTCCAATGAAATGATTCTTTACGGGTTTTTGTACTCAATTCATAGATTAGATTTTTCAGTTCTTTTCTCAGGGTTTACACAAATCAGGGCCCTCATGGTAATAGTGTACTAATATAATAGAGCAATTGTTTTCATGTCATTATCGATTTATCTCTTTCTACCGCATTATCGTACATTTTATATTTATTGCTAGTTGGACAGGAAAAAATCCTTATTTGATCAAGGCATATTCTATGACACAACAATACGGCTGAATACAAAATTCAAGGAACAAAGGAATATAGGTACAGTCAAAACGTCGTCCCTCATTCTTGGGTTTCATGTAACTTAATTGATTTCATTCGGGGTCGGAGTGAGGTCATCATTCACTATATTATGTGTTAGGTTCGTTCTTGGCACTAAACATGTGCAAATTCATTATTTTCGCTCACTCAAGGTTTATCCCAACCCAAATTATCGATAAGAATGCCTAATGAAACCTGCTTCTTTTACCTAAATATTTTTTTTCCGCAAAGCGTAAAGGTGAAAAACCTCGCGATGGAGCATATTTTGTATAGATGACCTACAGACGTTATTTTTTTGTGCATGAAGGAATGGATGATGTCCAACGACAAGAGCTGGCAATTGAGAACTTTGGAACTGCATTGACCTTAGAAGAAGTAGTTTGTATCAATAAGAGGTAACATAAAGTCCGTAAATAATTGACACCAGTTAATGTACTTGTTGCAATTTAGTTTCAATAATGCATGATAGACCTTTAAATGTACCAATAGTCTTATAAGATGGTGCAATCATCATATTAATTTATATAACTTTTTTCATTTTTAGCGTATTTGAAAGTGGGCAAAGTCAAATATTTGCTCGTGATATGAAATCAAATGCTCGAGCAATAAATGTTGACCTTTCTGCAAATGGAACTGCTTTGATACGAGCTCTATGCGCAGAATTTGGTGACGAAATCCGTGGTTGGGACTTTCGTCATGGTTCAACCAAGGTAGCTATACGGGTTTTCAGATATAATTAATTTTGCGAGTATGCATGTTGTAGATTTTTCTCTACTAATATGTTGGGCCATAAATGCAAATTGCAATATTTCTATTTCGTACGTTTTTCGTATTATCAGATTGATTTTACCTACTCATTATTGGACCAAGGAATTACTCATGGTTCTACTATAGTCTTTAACGGCCAAGTTCTTGGAGGTATATTTTGTGAAATATGAATCACTGTTTACATCTTTACAAATTGTACTATTTAAAGACGAAAGTATTTAAAGACGAAATATACCGTTAAAGTTTGTATTGGAAATTGTTTGTATGGTTATAAATGCACTTAAATGCTTGTATTTTGTGCATGTAAATGCAATTTCACATTAGGAATGGACAATGAAGATTCAAGTCGAGAAAATATGGTTGGGAATTCATCGGAAAATTCAGGTTCTTATGATTTTGTTTTTAAGATTTCTCGCAAAATCTATACATAATGTAAAATATTATTATTATGTCCATATTACTCCGTCGCTGTTGAAAATTCGCCTAGATTTTGTTTTGTTTGTTTTTTTTATTATTTTTCGTCGTCGCAAGTGTGTTTTAGGGCGAGATATTATCTGAAAACTTAAATGCTCATTTGTACCCAGGACTTGACTTGATGCGACGCTCATTGGAGAGCGTATGTGACCGTATTTATCTACGTCAAAATTTTGTCTCGCAAGTATTGTGGTGCACTACTCGAAATCTTTGGCGAATTTTCCGATGCGCTATTTGATTTCGCTTGCACTTGGTTTGGTTGGTTTGGAACGTGCGGCACGCCGAAGTTAACCCCAGAGCAGGCGTCTTGTTAACCTTTTTTTTCGGTAAAGATGAGAGGCTTTTATCTCTCTCGCAGTCTTATATATGATATGATTGCCCTGCCTGTATATAGGAAACTGGAAACCTGAAAGGTGGACCAAGGCTGAAGTAGTCAAATGGATTGACAGTATTTGTGACGAATATGAAATAGAGAAAGAAGAAGTCGTTGATCTTAAAAGATCAAATGGAAAAGGATTAGATTTGCTAAAGAAAGAAGATTGGTTAAGGCGATCACCCACGCAGGGAGATATGTTGTATGAGCTGTGGAAACAATTAAAGACTGAGGGTAGTAATTCACCAAAGCAGCCAGGTATTAATATAAAAGTTCAAACACAATGACTTTACCAGATGACTTTGCCAGATGACTTTACCGGAATTTCAAAGCCCGAGTTATTTTGAAAAACAAAGGCTTTTCCAATTCCCCTCCTTGGTCCATTCCGTTTCCATGCGCAAGTCTTAATTGTTACTACAATCAGTGACATAAATATTGGACCGCTTAGCCTGGAAAGGCAACATTTCCCCTCTCCCCCCCTTTTTCGGGGGAGGGGGGTTACAAGTTAATTTTCTAAGGTCACGTAAAAATGTACTCTTGCTATACAAGTGTCCCAAATTTTAATGTCACTGATTGTAGATACAATGATGGGGGGGGGGGGGGGCTGCTGGTGGTGGAATGTATTCTTGCATGAAGTCATTCTGCCCGTCTGACTTGTTTTGTAGTTCTATTGCGATTTCAAAAGAAATCCGCCGGGCATATTCAATGTGTATGAATATGCACCTTCAGTTGTCGCTAAATATTGCCATAATATCATCATTTAAACTTTCAATTTAGTCAAAACAATTCAATAGTAATATAATTGATTGTTAATTGGGTCTATTAATTTATTGTTAATTAGGCGCTAATTGTTATTCAAGTATATTAATATACTCAGATAAGGCCCAACGAGGCTAGGCGAGGCTTAGCGAATACTATAACTATAATAACCTAACTAGTTATGCCCGCTGCGGATCGGTAGGGATGGAGACGGCAGCACGGCGAAGCGAACGAGCTCGGCGAAGCGAACGAGGTTGGCGATGCGAAGGTGCTAAGCACCATTAAATAGTCTTTACTGTCATTTTCAATCATGCGTACGTCCATCAGATGTGGAACCTAAACGGTACCCTCTCCATCCCGTGATCACACTGTCACACAGAATCACAGAAGTGAAAGCC
This sequence comes from Dendronephthya gigantea, assembly GCF_004324835.1. NCBI lineage: Eukaryota > Metazoa > Cnidaria > Anthozoa > Malacalcyonacea > Nephtheidae > Dendronephthya > Dendronephthya gigantea. The sequence continues at coordinate 1,558,628 of NW_021163029.1, forward strand.
GTGGAAGGAAGACAAGAACAAACACGAAGTAAATAATAGCTACTAACACACACATAGTAAATAATCAGATACATACTGCAGGAGTCTTTTGCAAACCAGAGAAGCTAAACTAAAAAAACAATAAAGGGACACCATCCCCAGACGGTTGGAACGAAGCGATAATAAGCAGATAAACAACAAGGCAAGCCATATAAATACTAAGGCCCGGGGAAAATACCCCCGTGCCAAACACCTGGCTAGGTACCCAAGCGAGGGCCAACTCTTCGATATTAACTTTTTTTACTATACTAATAAATGCATTTTCTGTTTCAAAACAATTTCAAATCTTTTTAAAGGAGATATATTATTGCAATGATACTAAACAAACCCTACTCAACTGTATAAGTATAGACACTTAGCTTATATGAGTCGTAAGAAGAAGCACGATTATTTGGGCGCGGGTGAATATTTATATATTCGTTTTTTCATCTGCTATGCATATTTTTATTATATGAACATGAGTGCTACATAGAGTTTTACGCCACCGAGAAAAATTTATTTAAACACACGTAAATACGATATTTTTTTGTGTTAAAATATCATTTCTCTTCAACACTCGAAATGAATTCCATATTTCCGCGCCAGCTAGCATATAATATTCTCTATGACTATATGTATTTAATTTCTTTTGAAATTGATTGTCTTTACCGTTTGTTAACATGAAGATATGAATATGGGCCTCCATAGTTATCGATGCTAACTTCCTTCGACAAATCATTATTTTTCCCTTTGTTTTTCGGATTTTGTGTTGTTCCAACGAAACTGTATAATTTTTTCCATTTTTCAAGATATAGTCTTTCCTGAGGAGAAGGAAAGAAGTCTGTACTGGAAGAGAAGCCGAGTGGCGCGAAGCAGACTGTACAAAAAGAATCTCATAGTGAAGCGAAAGTCGATGACAGGTAGAATTAGAGTAAAGAGTTGCTTACAGTCCAAATGCGATGAGGCTTATATTACAGTTGATTTCAGAAAACTTTTGACGCTCCAGTTGCCCACTATGTCTGGAAGCTGTCAAGTGGGCGGAGAAGTTGTCGCTTCCGTTTTGTAATTCGCAACGAAGTTCCGAAGCTCAAATCGAACTTTTGAAGGGGCAATTTGAATCGCTTTAAAATGACCACTGTAAAATATCAGGGCAAAGCAATTGAAATATTATTGTTTTCAGTTCTTGCAGTCCGTACATAATTCCCCCCAGTTTTCGGCTCCAATCGATTGTTTTCAATAAAATTGTATTGACTATCTTCTGTCGATTTCTGACATAGATAAACCTGAGTTGTATAAATGAAAGTAATATTTCTTTGCTGCATTGAAATTGCTTTGCCCTGGTATTTTATAGTGGCCATCTGATATCAACTGTAAAGTGTAATGAACTATTTAGCTATACGAGAACTAGGAATTTCAAGTTTGCGAAGAGGGTTTTTAAATCTTTTCATTTTGGCCTTCAGGAGTAATATTGTGATACCACATTAAATTTCTTATTTCTTATTAAATCAGACCAGCAGCCAGTGTAGCCGAGGGTGGTCGTATTCAAATATTTAATACGGAAACAGATCCAGCCAGCTCTAGATCCTCAGCTGTTATGGGCTCAGAAGATCATCCACATTTGTACGAGGAAAAAGAAGAACCCTCATCACCTTCCTCTGAAACGTCTTCCCAGCAAGGCTTCGCGTATCTCGAAACCTTCTCAGCTCAAGTAGACGGAGAATTATTAAGTGTGGGCAGCAAGATAAAGAAAACAAACAGAAGGATTTTTCTTCCTGTAACATCTAGTTTTGACGAAATTAGGAAAAATGTTGTCGCATTTAAGAATAGTTTTGATGGCGATATATTTGTCGGTGTTGAATTTGACGGTGAAGTGTCTCCAAGATCGCTCGTAGAAGGGGATCTTGTGCAATGGAGAGAAAAGATGGCGGCAAAGATTGGTGCAATTCTTCCTGGTGCAGATGACCAGGTATGCTTCTGCAAAAATTTCGATGAGGCAGCTGGGAAAATTGGAAAAGAGTGTTTCATTTCAATCATAAAACTTAATAATTCGCCTGACATCCCGTTGGGAATAATTTGGATTCATGTTCCGCACGGGCAAGAAAAAATATATTTTTCGAAAGCAACAGATGTTCCTGCATTTGTTCGTGTTGGTGCTGAAACAAAGCGAATGAACAATTACAAGGAATTATTTAGTCTTCTGGAATCCCTTAAATATCGTGTAATTAGACCAAGTCGGGATTTTGAGCAAATATACGAGGAAGCCCGGTCAAACATGGCGAGTAAGCATACATACAAATTGTTTAAAACAAAGAAGGCAGAGAGTCACGAGCTTGAATTTAAAATGGTCTTCAGCCAAGATCCTGTAAAGAAGATAGCGGAAGAATACATCTCTAAATATTGTTGTGGTTTTCTCAATTCTCATTCTGGTACAATTTACTTTGGTGTACAAGAGGACGAGGATACGAAAGAGGGACTCGTCGTTGGCATAGTTCTCCCAGATGAGCAACGCAATGAACTTATGAAACGGTCAATCGAAGTCCTTCAGGGATTTTATCCTCCAGTGGATTTCAGCCAAATCTTCTTTAGGTTTACCCCTGTCTTTATTCCTTTTACTTCTGTGTTAAAATATCAAGATGGCGACAATGATGGAAAGGTTGTTCTCCTGCAAGGTCCTGGGGATGAAATTGGCCAAAAGTTGCCTCGTTTTATTAAGAGTAAAGCAGAGAAAAACTCTAATATACGTACCCGAGTTATCCGGATTAACTCCGAAAGTTTTTGTGTCGTGGGGGAAAATTTCTCTGCCTCTGAAAATTTAATAAATAATGTGAAGGATTTTCAAAAGAACTTAAAAAAGTCCTCTCTTAAATCAATCGAGGAAAGTGATTTTCAAGAGATACTCAAGGATTTATGTGTGGTTGAACTCCATGTTGCAAAATCAACGTACCCTGTTCACTTAACGAAACCACTGGATACACAAATATTCGACTCCAATGGAAATTTGATAAGTTTATCTCACGATGAGCTCATACGTCGGTTTGAAATGAAACCAGACTTTAATATCGATAAGTTTTTAAAAGATGTTAATAACTTCGACCCAGCGGGTAACTCGTATATTATGATTTCATCACCGTTCAATTTACCACCTTTAGAACAAGACGTCTTTGGTTTAGTAATACCTAATTGGACTCTTGCAATTGATTTTGATCAAGATCCCAAAGAAGATGGTCATCTTTTTCATTTGTTTGAAAAGCTACACGACGGATATCATAAAGAGCGAGATCGCTGTTTAGTAACGCCCCAGTCAGATAAGCTTGACCTAAATGCAGACCATGGAGTTTGTTGGCTTGCTGCTCGCGGTCACAGAGGTATTGCTGATTCGTTGTCAAAGGAAAGCGAAGGTAAAAATACATGGAATATAACACACAGGAAAATGATTAATACACTTCTTGACGAAGAGCTGACCCGCAACGTGATGCCCAGTAAAATACATGTTGTAATATTTTGGGATAGAGGATGCAAGAGCCTCTCCTACTCCTTAAATCTTCTCCTTGCTGACATACTGAGCATCTGTGATAATACATCCGTGACATTGGTATGTTCTACATCCGAAGCTCACTCGGACATTGATAAGGACATGAAACTTCTGAAAGAAAACTGTACTATTACCAATGAGAGTAATGTTCATATTGCCGCCCCATTGCATGTATTGGCAAAACATCTCGCAGTGAGTTTGCCAGAAACCTTTCGCCCTGAGGATGACTACCAAGTACCAAAGAAGCAATATACCGAAAATACATCATTGGTTACGGTGCCAACGGTGCTTCCTCAACGACTTAGACAGAATATTCATGGTCGTTTGAAAATGATGTACATTAACAAAAGTAGAAACGTAGATGAAAAAAAAATGGATGAAGAAAGAAAAAAATTCTATACTGGTTCGCAAATAAGCATGCTCGGTCTGCGTGGAAGTATTGGAATTGAAAGAGAAAAGCTGAAAGAACTTGATGGGGTGTTCCAAGATTTGAATATTGACAAAAAATCTCGCATTTCATTGATAATAGTCAAAGCGGACCGAGGAGCTGGGACTACTACGATGTGTTTGCAGTTCCTCTATAAACACCACGAGAAAATACCATGTGCCCAGTTAATCGAAATTCACCGCGACCTTTTGAGTTTTATCGAAAAGATCAACCAAATAACCAATCTCCCTCTTCTACTTTTAGTAGACGAAGATGTTGGAAACCTGCAAGACTTCTTGGATTTTAAAAAGGATGCCGAAAATCGTCGAACAGTAAATATAATTTTTTTGTTAGTTGAACCGGTGCAGATAGACAGAAAGCCCGCCAGAGAAGGACGATCAGGGAAGCGTAAGAGACAAAGACGTATTGGTGATAGTTCATTGTATGGCACATCTTGTTGTCGGGAAATCACGCTTAAAAGAGAACTAGAAACGGTCGAATTAGAAAAATTGTCATTCGAACTTTTAAAAATTTGCCCCAATGACGCTAGAGACAAAGTGACAGATTTGAAAAATCGTGCTTTGCTTGATAACAGTCGCCTTTTACGAAGTTTTGCGTATTTTAGCTTAACTGCATTTGGAAAAGAATTTTCTGACTTATCAGATTACGTAAAATTCAGATTGCAAATGGCTACGGACATACAGAAACAACTCTTAGCTTTCCTGTCATTGACCCATCTATTCACAGGACATAAACTTCCAGCGAGTGCGTTAGCGCGTTATCTGAATAAAGACAAAGTTAGTATGAAGTCAGAATTCCAAAACGTTTATCTCCAAGAAATGCTAAGCCCACCAGCACAAGAGACAGATTCACGGCGAATTTCGTTCCTAGAGGTTGCGAGTGAGATTTTGAATCAGCTCGCAGAAGAAAATGAAGGTGAAGAAAACATACAGGGCAATTATTGGTTATACATCAAAGACATTGCTGTAGAAATGGCAAGCAAAGTTCTCAGCGTCAACATTGGTGCATCCAAAATCGATCGTTTAACAAGGAAACTTTTTATCATCAGTGAATATGAAAGCGAAAAATTCTCGTCCTTAATCCGAAGTATGCGCTATAAAGGTAATGCTGATATCGCTCGTGATACACTAGTAGAGTTAGTTAAAGTCTTTCGGAAACATCTTTCTTTCCGAGCTCATTTACTCGCCCACTTGGGAAAGTACTATATGATTGAGTACTCGGATTTTCAAAATGCGAAATCGCGTATTGAAGAAGCCGTAAAAGATGTACCAAATGACGCCCTGCTTCATCACATTCATGGGGATATTATACGCCGTTACATTGATAACTTGAAGAGTGAAGAGACTGTAAATATGCAAAAAATTGTGCAGCTTGCTATTGAAAGTAGCAGCTGTTTTCAGGAGGTTCGTGAACGGAGACCACAGATGAGCTACGGCTACGTATCCGATGCGCTTGTTCAAATTACTGTTATGCAGGCGTGCATTAAATCTGCGAGAAGCGATAAAGATTATGGATTCGTTGAATATTTGATTGAAATGATTGAACGTGTGAAAAGCTCTGGTAAACTAGGTGAACAAGAAAAATATTTACTAGTGTTAATTACCAGCGCACACGAATACCTTAATGAAAGTAGCAATGAATATGAGCATAAGGATATACTAAGAAAAAAATTCAATGAATGCATTCCGAAAATAACGGAGCTCAAGACTTTATGTGAGAAATTGGAAGCTGAGAGAAAGAATTTTTCTGGGCAAAAGGCGTGGATCGACGAAGTTAGCAATAGAACAAACAGCTTATTTTTGCAGCTCGAAATCGAAAACAACAAAGATATGACTCAAGACGATTTTGAGTTGCGCATCAAGGAAATCGAAGAACGTGCATTTGACGAAGGCTCCATGAAATATTGGTTTAGATATGTTAGAAAAATACGAATAGTGCCATCACTTCCCAATGTCGAAAAAAGAGTAAAGCGATGGATTGCACAAACAAAGAAGATGAATATAATATCACCGCATGCAGAATTTTACAAGTAAGTACAAGCGACTGAATGTCGTGCTAAAATGTCACTTTTTGAGAGAAATCAGTGAAGATCCGAACATTCTTCGCTGGTCTACCGTATGTTTATTGCGAAAATGGTAAGGAATAATTTCCGTAAGGATTTTTTCAGTTTAACTCGAATAAGGGTTGTTTCTCTTCTCGCAAATTTTTATTCCTGAAAATATGGTTTTAATTTGTATGTTTGCTGCCCTTTTTAGTTATGTTGTAGCAGTTTTGATCGCTCTTAAGGATCCTAACGATGACCAAAAAATGCAAAGAGCTGCTGAGCTGGTCAAGAAACAGCAGCGAAACAAAAGTGCAGGAGATTCTCGAAAAATACATAATACGTTAGAATGGTTGTGTCCGAAGCAAGGTTCGCATGTTAACTCTATCGACAGTTTGCTCCTTAGTGATGACCTCCTTAAAGATAGCTGGGTTAAAGGAAAAGAAATACCTCTTAAGGAAAGATTGGAGAGCTGTCTTAGGAAAAAAAATGTTTCCAGGTGGGACGGGGTTGTGGAAAAAATCAAAAACGACTGGCATGGTACTATCAAGTTTCGTGGGCATATCGATGTTTATTTTTTACCACAGAGTATTCGCTCGTCAAAGCCAGCAATCGGTGATACCGTATCGTTTCATTTATCTTTCGACTGGCATGGACCACGTGCCTGGTCAGTTGAGCGGGTCGCCGATAGAAATGCTTACAAAAAGACATCATATTTGTCTGATTCAGGCACAGAAGGTAGCGATGACGAAAAGGATGGCCAGGCCACAGGATATAATGCCCCTCGTCCACTTTACTTCACCAACTTAGAGGACAATGACAGCGAGGAAAATACCTGGAGTCATTATGTTGATAAACAGATGATAGGCACGGTTACAGCAATGAAAGAGGAAGGGTATGGTTTTATTTCTCATCCCGACGTGGAAGATCACCTATAAATTTCTTCACCTATAAATATGATCAGCCGATTGACGATCTTAAAGTTCCTTGTACATTTCGACGACAATAAAAACAAGCTACGCGCTGTTAATGTTCATGTTGCAGAGGTGGGTCTGTCATTTAAATTATTAATGAAATAATACTATTACACTATGCAACTTTCATTGCAACCTGGAATGCAATTCTATACCCTTATTGACAAATACGAACATTTCGTGCCATCTGTTAACGTTTACCTAGCATTTCGAACTCTCTTTACAAAGTAACATCCCTCAAAATTATATATAATTTAATTGCAAGTTGCAAAGAAAATTGCATAGTGTAACAGCGCCTTAAATTAAAGTGTAGTCATTTTATGAATGTCACTTTTTGCAGGAATCAGAGATTGATCTGCGAATTATGAGCTATGCAAGACAATTGGACAGGTACAACATGCTCAGTTTATTTACCGTTTCTGGAATGATTATACGAATCATCAGATTCATGTTGATTTGACACTACGAGAACGACGCCAAATTCCTTGTCTCCAGCGGTTATATAGTTAGCATATTTTTAGGTTTCTAGCCTTTTATTAGATGATGCTCCCTACTGGCTACACCTTTTCCAGGTCGAAATCAGTATCCAACTGAAAATCAAAACAGTTAAGTGAATTTCAGATATTGCAGTTGTAATCCAGAAAACGTTAGAATGAAGTTCAGATAGTTACCATCAAGTTCAGATAGAAGCATTTAAATTTCAAACAGTGCAAATCAGTTTCATACAGATGAATTTCAAACAAAATTGTTAAATATGCAGATATTCCAAAATGACAATAAGAAATCTCTCGATAGATGTTAGACTTTTACAAAGTTTATTAAAATGTGCGCTGCCAATGCAGAAATTATAAAGCGTCACAAAGCAAAACAACGTTGAAAAATAATGCCGCGTGGTCAATATTCGCGAATTGCAATGCAGATATAGAGCAAGAATTAATTTAATTGTAAGACAGGGGCCAATTGTTATCCTGGTTAACTCTGGATTAACTTCGAGTGAACTAGGATTTAACTCCGCGAAATGTAGTTAAAGAGTTTTTGTACAACCGGTCCCTGGCCAATAACGATAGAAATTGGCGCGACCTAGCGAATTTTGCGAAATGTGGGTAATTTCTAAAACATGCATGGAGTCCCCAATGTTGTGAGCAGAAAGCTGTAAGCCGCTGTAAGCTACCTTTAAATATTTTTATCTCATATTTTGTTGATTTGTTTTAAATCTCTGGGAATTGAAATTCAAAAAAGTGTTTAATTTCTTCTTTTATCACCCCTGCATGTGCAACATTGCCATTTTGTTTTTGCTATACTCACCGTATGTAAATGATCTGATATCTTATAACGTTTAAATCTCTGATTATCATTTGCACATTGTTGAAATCCCTTTGGACGATTAATTCAAAACATCTGAAATTTGCATGACCGATCCGATTATCATTTATAAATGTCGGAATTCCCTTCGGACATTTCTGAATGTCTTATAAATATCTTAAAAATATCTGAAATACGCATGACAAATCTGATTAACAGTTAGCGCTATCTAAATATCATTTCGATATTTCTGATTTCAAACTGGAAAAGGTGTTGTGAGAGTTTAGAATAATGTCAAAATTCTGTCGACTTGGAATTGAGCATTTTTTTCAACGGCATGTTTTTGTAACAACTATAGAGACGCCGAAGGGACAAACAGAAATAACTGGGGCCATGTTGCAGAGCGTGAGCAATCCAACTTTATAAGAAACCCCTCGCGAGCAGGATTAGATTCCTTCAATCCAGGTTACCAAACGGGGAAAATTTCGAGGTTTTTTGATGATCGTGGTTATGGATTTATTTATGCAGATAATTTTGAAGATCGTGTCTTTTTCCATCGAGATCAATTAATGCCAGACGTGGTGCCACAAGCTGGCACCCGCGTTATATTCTACTTATCCACAAATAAAGAAGGATATATAGCCAGAAGTATTAGTAGACTCTTGTAATTTGTATCATTTAATATATTTGTCCAAAGAAGCAAACAGCTTTCTTTATTACATGCATGAAAAGAAAACCTTAAATCTAAATCTAAAACTTGTAATCTATATCACTCAAGGTATATAATATAGTCCAAAGTTGAAAACAATAAAAGCCCATAGAAAATCTCAATAAGCCTTGTTCATTTATAAGCTAATTACATAATTATAATGTTTAATTACATGTTTTATTACATAATTACAAGTCACACAACAGTCCTTTTCACTTTTTCAGATTGAATCTTTAACACGAAGTGTTACATCGAGCTAACTTAAGCGATTGTCCGAAAAAATGCCTGCTTAATGCAGCAGATTATTAAGTAATGTTTGTACTGAATGACAGAAATATTAGATAGCGACTCATTTGTGTCATTTTATGATATGGCGAAGGGTTGCGAATGCATGCATGTGCTATTTTGAGAAGCAATCGCAGAACACTTGTGAGATGATTATGAATTCGTCATTTGCATGGAACATTGTGAAAACCGCAAGTGTCCATCATGCCAAAAAATGTACGCAATTTCCGAGTAACATTTCGAGAAGACCTTGGCAATCCGTACGTAAAACCACGGTTGGTCGTGCTGTGGTTGTCAATTTTTGTTGTTGATTCCACGTGGTCATCATGCAAGGTAAAGCCCCATAAAGACGAGCGAGATTTCTAAATTTCAAGGTTTTTTGCAACGTTTGCTCGTGTGCACGTCAACAATGAGCTCCTTGACAATGAGCCTTGTTAAAAAGCTTGTCATGGTAGCTTTTCAACAAGAAAATGTTTTCGTGTGTATGGCCGTCAAGGAAAAATTGGAATTACGAAGTGAGAAACTGCGCAACTGTTCTTGGAGAAAATTGAGCGGCTTTCTTTGTAATTTAAATGAAGTAACCCTCGAGATTATTAAAGAATGCAGACACACTTGTCCAGGAAAAAATGTCAATTGTTTCGCGAGCATTCGAGGGAATAAAACTGGACACTCGCCGTACACTCGAGAAACTTGGAAAGTGAACTCGTCAAGAAACTTGCTCGTCTGTCTATCCTAACGCTACCATCCGGAAGGTTAACAGTTTTAGGGAAATGAATAACAGCTGAATTTAATGATCACGATAGACTGATAGTACTGAAAGTTAAAGCAATAAATTAACGCAATAATAACATGTTCCACGAGAGTGTAAACAGGTTGCAAAGCCATCCCGAACGGAGTCCGGGTGAACATGGCCCATGCATGCTTTTATACAAACATTTTTGTGATTTGAACCTTATATGCAAGAAAACTATCTATATATAACTATTTAAGCAAAATATAACGAAATATTGATGTTTACATGCAATCCTTTTAAAAATATACCTGTCAGTTAATGCCCGAATTCTACCAGAATTCAGTGCCATGCAGTGGGGAGAAAATAAGCTATAGCTATATTTCTTTTTGAAATAAATGTAATATTAACACTATATCTAAATGTTATATAATGCTTAATTCGAACATGTCAAAAAGGCAATTGCAAAGCAAAACGTAGCACCTCACAGTAATTATATGAAAAATTTCCCCAACATTTTTAGCGATCTTCTTTGTAAATTTCGACTGAATTGATATAAAGAAATGAAAAGTCGAGAACAAAATCTGGATCTGCTCGTTCTACTGCTTTATATAATTATACCAACGTAATTTTTTCATTTTTGGAGGCAATTACATAGTCATAGACATATATAAACTATATATATGTGTGTGCATGTATAGGTTATCACATGCATGAGGGGCGAGGTGATATCAGTTTTATCGCTTGAGGGACGATATCATAAATGTCACGAGTGAGCGCAGTTTTATCACATACTTCTTTTTCTTCTATAAAGCAATCGACTGAAACAAATGTCGAACTGCTCAATGCAGCGGGACAAAAAGCGATATCAGTGACAAAAAGCTATATCAGTGACAAAAAGCGATATCAGTGACAAAAAGCGATATCAGTGACAAAAAGCGATATCAGTGAAAAAAAGCGATATCAGTGACAAAAAGCGATATCAGTGACGATATCGTTTTTATGCCACGAGTAGGCCATGCAGTAGGCGTGTAGGCCATGCAGTAGGCGTGTAGGCCATGCAGTAGGCGAGTAGACCATGCAGTAGGCGAGTAGGCCATGCAGTAGGTGAGTAGGCCATGCAGTAGGCGTGTAGGCCATGCAGTAGGCGTGTAGGCCATGCAGTAGGCGAGTAGACCATGCAGTAGGTGAGTAGGCCATGCAGTAGGCGTGTAGGCCATGCAGTAGGCGAATAGACCATGCAGTAGACGTTTGTTGATGCCTGACTAAATAAAAACCAGTCATCTATACGTTAATTTAAGCGAAGCTTGTCTAAAAAGGTAAATTGAAATCGAGGTTTCACGTTTTCGTTTTGACGATTGGTAGGGTAGGTTTGGCCAAACTTGCTGTTAAACAAAAAACTTAGCAGTGAGCACTAATAGTACTTTTGTCAACAAAATACTAAGAAGTTATACTATAGTAAAACCTCATTCAATTCATACATCGATTAATACATTGGATTTTCTAGCATGATAAACATGTCATGATACTTCACATATTGCTTTGCATACAAACCATGTTACTCCATAACATTCGTAGCGGCCGGATGAAGATATTCGTAAGCGAAAAACGAAATAGCGTGCGCTGGCTTTGGCATTTTATATCTTCTTGGCATAGCGTGCTTTGAAAATCTGCTTTTGTGACGTAACAGCCGAAGAAAAGCACGATAAACATAACAATTAATAGCAAACAAACGGCTTCATAAGACTGGCCTAATAAATCTCGACTGATCAAATATTTTTAACAAGCTAGGTTAATAATCACTGCCAAAACTACCAAACGTGCGATTATAAAACGTAGCTAGTTTATGATAAGGGCTTGCAAACCGGAAACCCTTCCCTGTATGTCAGTTAAGGTCTAAAGAGGAAGAAGGAGGGCTGTACAACCAAAGCAAAGTGTAGAATGGCTCTTCGCTAAAAGAGCTGTTATAGCGAAAGGTAAAACCAGCAATATGAAATGCTGTTTATGTTGTAATGCTATCGATTTTTACACCCAAGATTTAATGTGAAGTTTACAAAATTTTGCCCATTTTTCTTTAGAATTTGAGATACCTTTAATCGCACCATCTTCAGTAACCTACAAGGTGTCTCAAAAAATACGATTTAGTTGCTACATAGCAAGGAGGACGAGTTCTTAAGCTTCATTCAATACCTAAACTACCAATCAATAACCATCCATTTTTCCATCACTGGGAAATGAGTGGACATTCGATCCTGAATGGCGCATGCACGCATGTATCAATCTCCTAATGAATTCAAATCTTCTTCGTCTTGTTTTCTTTTGGACAAGTTTGTATTTTATTAAAAAGTAAAAAAGTTAAGTATTTGACCACTTCTTGCTGGTATGAAATAAAAAATGTATACCATTTGAGAAACCGCTCTTTCTTACCGCGTAAAGAATAAATAATTGTGAATTCAATAATATCCTGACCTAGCTGGGGCCGGTTGGATCAAGCCCGTTTAGCTTAAACGGTGGATATTAAGTTCAAAATAGAAAGCAAGTCTATCGTTTTATTCCACAAACAAACTAAATGTTTTTAACCTTAATACAAAGATACTGTTTACAACTACATATTCAGTGCATAATATTCAAGTTGACTCATTCCGGAGAGTTGTAAGAGACTAACAACTTACGAAAACCGGAAGTTAAATTATAAACCTGTTAGTGAAAATATCAAGGGTTACGAACTTCTAATTCTTCACAAACCAAACTTTGTGAAAGTTTCTTGATCAGTTATTTGTTGCATTCGGAATCCCTTTTCCCAAACAGTATACCATGCAGACATGCGTGTGTAGCCTTCGCGAAGCTAAATAGAGCGATCTATAGCAATTAATTTTTAAATACTTTAGTCGATCTAGGAGCAAAATTCTCCTGTAGCCAATTTTTTTATGCTTGATTGAATGATCAGATCATCATTGATTAATTTATTCAAAATAAATTCGTTGCTAAAGTTGAGTCGCGCGAATAGTTAAAAAAATTGTTAGAGAATTTTAATTACACGTAAGAAATTGTTGAAAGGAGACTTGGCAATGATTTTACTACACTACGATTTTCCCTTTACTTCAACTGTATAGTTTTGCTAATTGCCTCCATATAAGCTGTAAGATGTTCTTTGCTATCAGTGATAAGTGATTCAGTTTCCTGTAACTGAAAAGAGTGTTTCCACGAAAAATTTTTGGTCGTGAGTTATTCTTTGTTGATTGATTTGATTTGGTACTAATCTAGTACATCCGGTAAACCGTAAAAATATATAATATACTGTAGTTTATGATAAAGTATACAGGATTACGCAGGTTATGAAATCTTAAAGAGGATGATCTTGTAGAAAATAGGTCAACAAACTTGCAAATGAGTGTGATGAATTTGCTGAAAGGGTCTTGTAGCCTTGCAGTCCACAAAAATCCAAAATGCTTTAAAAATACTGGGATACATCTTGCATTAAAACGAAGGACCATTGTTTTTTACTCCAGGATTTCAAAAGACTTTGCCTTTCAAAAATTAGGCGAGATATACTTGAGAGTGGAGAATATCAGGTGAAGTCGTGAAAGTTGTATATGTATGATAAGTGTAGAGCGATCGAGTGCAATTGCATGCTAGCTTGCTCAAATTATTGGCCTCTGCTAAAAGTCCCTCAAGATTATAATGGAAAGAATGAAAATGTATTTCTTTTAATATCACGCATACGAATAAAGAAAGAACAAAGATGAGGTTGCCAGGCAACAAATCGGTAACACGGCTTTACCACTTGAAGCTGGAAGGAACTAAATTTGTGGCGATATAAAGAAAAAAAACTGAACGTCAGAATTTTTTAGAAATATTTATATCTCCGTTGATCGTGGCGTTTGGCGCAATAATTTTAAGTATTTCCCCCCTTCACTCCCCCTTCCCTGGCTGCCATGCCGCTCATTACTGCTTTTAGTATTAGTAGCTATTTAGCATATTTATTTGGTAATGAAGTCAGTAGAGGTATTAACTTGCCTCAAAAGATCTTTTGAGAAAGATGAATGTAAATCAGTACAGTACAAAAGCAAGGCAAAAGAATAAAGCAATATAATTTTATATATATATATATAGTACTACCCTAACCGCGGAGTCCTGGCTTTTGTGTCATTGACTTGACGTCATTCTAAACTCTAAGGCGTGAGATTGCCTGAAATTCCAGACCAAAGCGGCAAAGCTAAGCCCTGCCAAAGTCCAATTATCATACAAAGATTTCAATTTCAAAGCTAGGCCTGAGACCGGTCTATAAGCTAGCAATGTCACACGCGGCTGTGAATTCTGTGAAAAAACCCTCGCCAAAGCCATATTAAATTAATTGATATACAAGCCAGAAATGAAGGCACCTTCGCAAGCCAGGCATTTCTACCTACAAACTAGGAACGCTGTTCCCTGGTTAATACAGACGCTCACACACACAGAAAAACACGAACGCAAATATCTTCAATGCATTATTTTTATTGATTTTAGATCTACAGGTTACACGTTGTCAAAGATGCATGCAATTAAAGTTGTCAATTATGTTGTCCATTCATTTCAGTGGGTCCAGTCCTTTATCCTGAACAAAAAAGAAAATGGAACATTTAACTTCGTGTGGGTTGAAATCCAAAGCCAAACTAACTGGAATTTATTAACGCACATAAATTCTTCGGCAATTACGAATCACAAGCATAGTTTTTACAAGGATTGAGAATTCCTTGTATTTTATTCTGACAAACAAAGCTGTATTCTTACGCCTATATATGATCACTCATGGTGTTCTAAAAACAATGGGCTTTATAAACTAGGCTTTAGCGTATGCATACTTGAAATCATGTAGCATATTTATCCATAATGTCTGCGACGTCTACCACCATATCTACGTCTACGTCTACCTCCACCGTAACCACCCCTGCGTCTGCGACGTCTGCGTCTGCCATATCCTCGGTAGGCCGAAGGATCTGCTTGAACTTCGTCTCTAAAAAAATCGGGCACAGAGTCAGTTAAAAATTTAGATTTAGAAAAACTGACTATTAATCGAACTTTTCTACCTCTGGCCTGCCCCTTTGCACTAACAAGATACCCCTGTCGTGCAACAAACCCAAAGCAAAGATGAACTAGTGTGTATAACAAGGAATTTAAACTGAAACATACTCTTCGTCGTTGTCGTCTTCATCGTCTTCTTCCAGGGCATTTTCATCATTATCTAGAAACGATTTCAAACATTTAAGTGCAAATATTATTTGCGAACCACATCAAGTCCAAGAGCAATATAGCTGGCTTATTTTTGAGGTTTAGGAACGTCCTTGGGTCTTCTTGGTTGTCTCTGTATTTTAGCGTTTTTCGTCGGATATTCGTTCAATAGCGAGAGTCTAACACTTTAGTAAACAAGATAAATTTTGATTGGCTGCTTCCATGGCTTCGTGACATCGAGTATTGAAAATTTAAAGCTATAAATATGTTCATATCTTCAAGAATAAACAAAACCCTGAAGATTTTATGACAACTAATAGTTCACTATGCTTGTAAAGTGCATGGTAATGATGGTACCTTCTTTCAACTCCTTTTCCAAAGGTTCGTCATCCTCGACTGGTATTGAATATACGACTGCACACAGCAGGCCGAGGGCAAGCAACAAATATAGTGTCCTCATCTCTTCACTTTATTCTTGTTCACTGTCTTCTGACTTTTCTCGTTTTCTTCTTTTCTCACTTCTGATCAAATTGGTTATCAAGCGAAGGTTTTATACCCGCTGCTTATGCTAATTTATAAAGCACTTAGCACTAATTCCTGCTTATCAGCATTTAGTGCCATATTCACTTAGGTCTTTGTAATATTCCAGCTCTTCAATATCAAAAGCCATTACTTTCATTTCCGTATCATTGAAAACCAGGCAATATCGTACAAGCACGTTATTACAATTTCCGTTTTAGGCACACGAGAAAACATTACACAAATGTGTAGATTTTTCTGATGATTTCCATGTGCAGAAAGTAGTGGTAATAAGTACATTATAGTCCAGCAAACTGGACTAGCCTGCTAACATGCGTCAACCCGACTAGCTCACTTTGGAAAGAACAAATTTGTTGCAAAGAAAAATTCTCCTTGTGACTTAAAAAAATTTTCCTTGTGACTTAAGAAGGGCCTACAGTGAACGTTAGCAATGACAGGCGTTAAAATAAAACGAATCCAACATCATTTCAATATAAGTGATTTTCAAATAATGTGAAGGAGCGTTTTTTCCGGAAACGTTCTGTTTAAAAAAGGTTTATTGTGCCGGAGAAACCAGCCCAGCTAGGTCTATGTGAGTAGGTCTTAATTAGAGCAACGAGTGATTAACAGTTTGATTTATTATATGATTTTTAGAGGAGACAAAACTGCACTATTCCAAAACAAATTAATTTCATCATAATATGCAAAGATCGTTTGAGGAAGAAAAGATTCTCAGGAGTGACGATTACCAATTCATTCAACATTATCATGTACACTCCAACTATCACACGTTTTACTCAATAAGTATATAATAATTATAGAATTCGTAACTAGCCATATGCATGGTTAACAAATTATTGACTTTCAATCGTTTTACATGTTTCACAAGTCAAAAAAACAGTGAAATTGCAGATTATGGAAAGACGAGCACCCGTTGTAAGAATTCTGAGGTTTAATCAAGGTCACAGAGAACAACGGGTAATTTTAGAGCGTTTGAAAACCACTCTGCGATGGATAGCGCTACCCAGTTTTTGTGCAACCTGCCGCTGTTGGTTTTTTAACACGACGTGCTTTATTTTGAATACAAATCGATCTTTTTTGGTAACTTCGAGAAGACCATTGCCCAAAACCTCGAAGTTAGATTTTGTTAACATGTTCCTCAGGATGATTAGAAAACCCTTTTAAATTTGACGAAACGTTGAGTTTCATGGTTTATGACCTCATTACGATCACCCCTGCGTAAATCTCAAGATGTCAACAGAAGCACCCCTTTTTTTCTGATTCAAAATACACTTTCTCTATAGACATAAGAGTAAAATTAATAACAAATTTTACAAATCTCTTAAAACAGTTCTTTATTCCTAAGCTAACCTAATCGGGATAATCAAAAATAGGCTAGAGAAAGCATTGCATCATGAATATACCCAAAAGGAAGTAAAATATATGGATGATTAATTTTTGTTCCATCTAGAACCTCTCAAACCCCACACCTTTTTCCGAAGTATATTGCTTATGGAAGTCTAGCCCTCTCTTGTTTCATTGTATTATGTAATATTTGTGGTATAAAGACACACACGTGACATCGTCATATGATTTTTGTTTTTTGAAGCATCACTTCACTTTGCTGTCCAAATTCTTACTCCTTTAACGTTTATTTGAAACTTTGCATCAAATGCTGCATAACGTTAACAACAACCTAAAATAGAAAAAGTACTGACAAAAAATGTTTCTCGACAGTTGTTCGACCAATTTAATGCGGTGAAGTTGTTTGAAGACGCTGCCACGCTACTCCCTGGGTATATATTGGAACTTATTTAAAACCTATTTTTCACAAGTTACTGACAGGAATAGTACTTAACAGTAAGTTCATAACACTCACTCTACAAATTATAACCAACATCATGCATCAATCAAACACTACCAGAGAGCCATTATCATTGTGTTAAAATTACTAATTGGGAATAAAAGATTCGGATTAAACATTTCTACCCCTATTACCTAATACCAGCTACACGAATCATGAAGTTTATTACAATACTTCATGATTCAAGTAATCAAGTGTTTAATACAACATTCTCATTTCGAGCATAAATCAAGTAAGAGAACGCAAATGCAGTCTTAATTACGCAGTTATATATTAGTTTAATACCTTACACTTTGCACATTGCAAAAAAATTGAACATCGATATCTCACATTTTAGTGAACAAACCCACATCGTCTACATCATTACGGACATACGTACTTTGCACATTGCAAAAAAATTGAACATCGATATCTTTCACATTTTAGTGAGCAAACCCACATCGTCTACATCATTACGGACATACGTACTTTAATATTGAATTCAAACAATGATTAAGCAAAACAAACTCCGAATAACATTGTTTTGCAAACTCATTATTTCAGTTTTTAAAGTTAGGTTGAGTGAAGTGGCGTCAAAGATGAGATAGTATAAAATGTCAAACTATTTAAAATAGGAGAAATAATGTCTACAGAAAAATCACAAATTCATAACGAAGATTTGAGACCACTATTGCAATGACAGCTTATATCTGAACTTAATATGAAGCTCGCATGCATGCATGCCCGTCAGTTCGACAACACGTGGGTCGCAGGGTTTGGACCACAATGAACTTTGTGCTACTCTTGTGAACGAATATAGAGCAAAGCGGATGATGTTATATTGCCTTTGTGCTTGACAATAATTTTCAAGTGTCCTTCAAACTTGAAAATCTTTCACGCACCCATTTAGGTCACCGAAGGTTTTGAATTCGGTCAATAGTGTCGAGTATACTCCCTAATCTAAAGCAATAAATACATTGTCTACCTTTTCGATCGAGTTACAACTATTTTGTCTTGTAAAAAACAGTTGACGTAGAATAAAACCTTTTTTTGTTAATCTATACTAAAAAGGAGTTTTCAGAACACTTTGGTTGCACATGCACCAAGCAATAATCAACCAGAATAAAAATATTGCTTATATAGCGTTACCGTTAGATTCCGATTAGCACTTGCTTGAATGAAAGCATTTTAAAAAGCTTATAGTTTATTCCTTGAGTTGGCATTATTTTTAAGTACACTTCGACTTTCGCAAACGCTTTAGCTACTGCACTTAAACTGTTTCCATACCGACTGGTAAAGTGTAAAACGTTTTTTGGACATCAAAATAAATAATGTTTCCACTGAATGTCAGTCTTTGTACGAAAACTTATTGACGTTCAACTTCTACGCCCTATTTAGTTCCTTTTTGGTCTAATACCAAGCTACTATATCCAATGCAAATATAAAATCTCTACGAGTTTGTTATGTGGGCACATAGAAGTTGGAAAGTATCAAAGTATCGTATAATTATATCGTTGGAGGAAACTCAAGCGCAAACAGAAACAACGAATAAAGACCGACAGAAACGGCGGTAAACACCTGAGGCAAGGGCACAAAGAATAAACGAAAATTGTTCTAAACTTCAAGATTGAAACTATTATCCGCCATCTCTCGGTCAGTACAAGCCGAATATGACTGTGCGTATTCTTTACATACAATTTTTATCACTATACTAGCTATCCTGTCAAAGTAGTATCAGTAGAAGCCTAGGTGGTCGTCAATAAACACCATCTTTGATAAAAATTATTATCCCACCAAATTTGTAGGATGTTTCCACGAATGTTTAAGAGGAGGCAAAGTAAGAAGTATTTTGAATCGGCAAACCGATTCCAGCAGTGAACGATTGGAGCTAAACCACAATAAACATGCATGCAGTGGTATCTACAATATTGGGCATGAGCATTCTCAGTGGGTCAGTTCCACGTTTTAAATTAAGAATTTTTAAATTCTAAAAGAATTTCTCTTAAAAACCTTTAACTGACCATTTTTAGGTTTCAGGACTACCAATTTTGCAATTAGAAACGCTCATTTCACAAAAACATACACTCATGCAAAACGGACAAATCTCCAGAAGATTTGGCTAACAAATTCACAGGGGTTGGTAATCAATGCTTTGCAGTTTGAAATTGTCGCTAAACTAAGATTTTTTGAATCCCTTTTGTGGATTATTTTGCCTTTTATTATTGTTGTGGCCTGATCTAACCTAAATAAAAAAAACACAATAAAAAGTAACAAACCAAGCAAACTTGAGAACATTTTATGTCCGGTATATTTTTTAATCAGCTTTGCAATACATGTACAATCAGAAAAATTCTTTGCAGCAAGAGTATATTCGTGTTTCGTATAAACTAAGCTATTGTAATCAAATAGTAGAGAATCAAAAGTTAGCTGAACTGCAAATCACTCAGCAATGATAGTACGATGTGTAAGAACAAAATTGGATAACTATTCCATATCCGAAGGTTCTGCCACCACTCTTACTGGTGTCAGGAAACACGCCAAAATGTTCGTCTCTGTTTCTTTTGTCTTCAGTGTCCCACTGCAAGTATCCAGTATGAGGTCCAAGATAACCAGATTGAGGAGGATGACACTTTCCTTTGTATCGCATTAATATCATTTCGGAACATTTGGGAAGACCATAAAGACGGTTGATTCGATTAAAAGATTGCTTTACGGCATCATTACGACAGCAGAAGTAAATTTTAGTGTCACGACCATACCATTCATCTGGAAGGACCCCACTACGACTGTTTAAATTCTGATCATCTTCATTATCCCAGTAATGATATCCTTTATTCGAGAGGTAGAAAAACTGTTAACTGTGTAGAAGCATTTTTATATGGCAACAGAGATTAGCTTATTTAGTTTGCGGTTATAGCGTTCTTATATCGACACGACCAAAACTGCCCGAGTTATCGTCTTTTAAAAATTGTTGCTCGAAATCAAATTTTTCCGCCGATGGGAATTCGAAGTGAGACCTCCAGACAAAAGAAAATGCAAATTTAATCAATAAATGTTCGTTGTTCCGTGCTTAATTGAGGCA
Organism: Dendronephthya gigantea; assembly: GCF_004324835.1. NCBI lineage: Eukaryota > Metazoa > Cnidaria > Anthozoa > Malacalcyonacea > Nephtheidae > Dendronephthya > Dendronephthya gigantea. Next base: position 1,579,319 of record NW_021163029.1, read on the forward strand.
TTGTGTTCTTCAAAGCTGTCGTTGAACATGAATAAGCAGAATTTTTGCGAAAATTTGTATTTTAGTTTTCAGTAATAATTAGATTTTAAAGCCCTTTAGGACTAATTTTCAATAAAACAAACCTCCAATTTCCATCGGCGGGAGATTGTGATTTTTATGAACTTTTTTTGTCGAACCAGTACTCCTTTACTTTTCAACTAAATGACACGTGCAACGTGTCATTTGAAAGAGAAATAAATGAACTTCACAATGGTGGAAAAATCAACCAAATTTGTCAAACATATTTTGCATTATTACACGCAAAATTTAGATTCGAATTTTTTTATACACCCTGTATATCAATGGTTGCATGTAAGAGATGTTATATATAGCAAATCCTCTAGGACAACGGCCACCATATCTGAAAATGCAATACGCTCCTTCGGGCCATGTCTTTCTGGTAGAAGGGAAGTTTGGCCGAGTTTTGCAGATAAATCCCCATCTGAGATTATTGCAATAATTCGAAATGTACGGAACCCAGCCATAGCGTCTTGCATCGCAATACGCATTTTTGTCGTCATCTTCAACGTCGTGTTTTCTGTAGCCATTTCGACCAACCTGATGGACACGCTCGGTTTGAAGGCATTGGAAGACAATACCCACCATCAGGCCAAGATGCTTTACTAAGGCCAAGAATTAACAGGGTCTTCAATAGAGAGATAGAAAACATTTTCAGGTGTAAACCAGCTACTTGATGTGGTCGGTAAAAAGCGTTTGAAATCAGTTGTGCTTTTCATGTCTTATATTTTACTTGGACGAGCTCATTAACAAAAATTGTTTACATCCGTTTTAGCAATTGTATGGAGGAAACTACAGCATGCAGGTCAAAACAATGTGAATAGCCAAATTTATTTCATTGTTTGATATAATTAATGTTTACACTACAGGGTGAGTCAGAAAAAAGTCCCCTCTATTGAAATCAAGCCTTTGTTAGAATCTGATTGCCTTAATATTATGATAAACCCAATTGAAAGCAAGACGCTTTATTTGAATGCCTCAACCTAATAACTATGCTATTTACACACTACTGCGTTGATCATGCATTCAAATCAACAAAGGCTTCATTTCAATAGGGGGTACTTTTTTTTTACTCACCCTGTACAGTATAAAAGGACTCCGCTACGACTGTTTACATTATTATCATCTTCATCATCCCAATAATGATATCCTTTATCCGAGAGGTATAAAAACTGTTTTAACTAGGTAGATGCAGGAATTACAACGAACTAAGCACTTTAGGGGGAAGGAACCAGTAATCACTGTCGTTAGGTCACCATATCAACGATTTAGCCGAGTGTTTCCTACTAGGTTCCAGCTATGCAAAGTTCACCACGGTTTGCTAACAAAAACTTGCGGCAATAAAAATGGACTTACTTCTTATTAGAGTCTTTTGATGGCGTTAAATTCACCAAGTCAAAGCAACGTTGGCACAATCTTTCACGTCTCTCACGCAACTGTGGTCTAAACAAGCAGATTTAAATATGATGAAAACTTACAATAATATTTTGTAAAAACTGTAAAAATTGTACTTGCATGTAGCAATCATTATGTTCTCTATGCTTTGGTATTTACTCCAATCCGAGTTAAAATTTTGGCCAAGTCTTACCTCACGTCTTGTGGTACTTGAAGAACTATACACACTGTACGTTCTAAGTCCTCTATTGGTAGAATTTGATCAAAGCCCTAGAGCGAAAATGAAACACCGTTAACTGTGGGTGAACACGTAACTATACAGTGACCTCTGCAAGACTGGGGCCGGTTGTATCAAGGCCGGACGCCGCTATCCACCGGATCGTCAATTTTTCATACCTGCCATAAAAAGGATTGAAAAGCTTTACTCCACGGATATAAATCACATAACTTTATTTAATAAAAGAAACGTCAGTTAATAACTAATATATAAGATTTAATCCAGGTTATAATGAACAACGGACAGTTTTAGTTTCAAAAAATCACTATCAGGTGGATAGCGCTATCCGGCTTTGATACAACCGGCCCTTGGAACGCTATAATCTACAGACAGTGCAGAGATACAAAAAGAGTTCAATCTTCCCCCCGAGCAGGATTTCAAGTTTTGAAAACATTCCTAAAAATGAAGTCACGTCACTGAGTCAAGTGCCAACCAGCATGATGACGTAATATTTGTTTTTTTTGGTACATTCATGTGATGTGGTACCCGTGTAACCGCAGCTTTTTGCAACTCTGAGACAATAGAGTATGATTGGATGAAGCTAATCACAACAATAAGTTTTTGAGACAAGTAGGAACCGCGGGCAAAACACCTCTATATTGCAGTTCAGGTTCAGTACAGGTTCAGTACAAGTAGTGTCATAAAGCAAAGTTATCGTTTCAGCTTACTCATCTATTTAGGGTTCAATAAGTATAGAAAAAAAAGGAGCGTGCTCAAAATGTATATTACAAGAAATTCAAGATACTTTACCTTTTCAATTGTTAAGAGCAATTGGTATTTCTTTTTGGTTTCTTTTAAAGAGCCAACCTATACACGAGAATTGTTGTTTAATATAGATACAATTAAAGTAAGTATATTTAGATGACCTTATGAGGGAAATCCGTTCCAAACTGATAAGCGAAATCTGCTGCGATATTTAACTAATGTGAACACGCATACTTACGAATAAGACTTGGTATGTAAATAAGCTATTTCGGGGATAGTTCCATAAATAGACCTTTTCAGCTTGCATGAAAATTAACCCATTTCAGATATTGTGACCATGGAATAGCCAATAAAACTTAACCATTTCAGGTCTATTGTCAGCACATCACAGAATTTAACTAATCTCTATTCATCATGTTATTTACATGATTATATTAAGGGTAACATTTGAATAATCTTAATAGGCTGCAGATACAATAAAAATTTGGTGCAAAAGCTTTTCAGGTTATTATGTAAAAGTAACTATTGATTGTCTGTATAATGAAGCCCTAACATGCTGTGGAATTCGAGGTGTACAATCGATTTCAATCTGTGAAAGGTTATAACAGAGATACTTACAGGTCCTTTAGGCTTTCCAGAATCATCAACTTGAACGACCTCGCGTGGATGAAATACAGAGCCGACGGAAACTTGACCGAGAGATCCTTCAAACGTGGCTATGAAAGAAAGGTATGGTTAACAATTCACGTACGAGCCACAGAACTATAAAAAAACACCAAATTTTGTTGGTGTTTGGTGTGCTAACTTATATCATGTCGGAGCTGTTTGACAAGCAGTATACGTACTTGGTTTGAAGTTGTGATCGCCGTTAGTGACGTGAGGTGAAGTCATCTTTATATCCTTATTAGTATGGTTTGTTTCCATTTCCACTCCAGTTGTACTTTGAGATGTTTCTTTAGTCAAACGACGTCTCTCAAAGGTCTAAGCAAGAACATAATATTACATTACGTGTAACCCTGCAGTGGAAGACAACCCTGCAACAGAATATTTTGTGTTTAGGTCGATAGTATTAACCGTAATAACTAGTAACTACTATCGGAACTCAAAACAAACTTAGGCCCTATATCTTGCCACAACTCTATTTGTGAAGTCATGTGGGATGGCATAGGGAATGAGAAAGTCACCGTTAAAATATTTTAAGAAAAGTCGCGGTTAAAATAATCCTAGGGTCAATCCAAAAGCAGTTCAAAATATGAACAAAGCGATTCCTTTTATTGCGAATGGACATCGCCCACTTTAAGACCCTTCTCTTTTCCCTAAAATCTAGTTAATATGAATTCCCTAGGCCTCTCAGTTGTTCAGATTCTCAATATTTCGATTTACAGAAGGTTCCATAATTTTCACATCCTAATAACATTGAACAATTTTAAAACTCTATAAAAAGAAGAGATGATTAAATGAACCGAAAATAAACAAGAACATACCTGGGTCGGAGTGATAAACAGGTCGGAGGAAGTGTGGTGGTTGAGAAGGCGGTGTGCGGGGGAAAGGGCATCCTATGATTCATCATAGTTGGGTATAACGCCAGAGATTGTGCCTGAGCAACATTTTGAGGAACAGCAGGAATAGGAGGGGGGCCATAGGGACCAGGTGGGTGAATTGGACTCTGAAAGAGAATAGATAGTTGTAGTCACAAAAATATTAATTCTACATATATTCTGCACCATTTATACATCAATTTATATATTCTGCACCAGAACTCTTCGGTTCTGCAAATGTAAAATATTGAAAAATACTTGAATGGCATTCTTATGTATCCAACTGGGAATACTAAGCAATAAAAAACAACACAAATTTGAAATGAATAAATAACTGCAGTTGCACCCTACACTTCACAGGAAACTGCAATCGAAGCAAGTTGTACAGATTTTATGCAAATGAAAACATAATAAGAAACATGCGTTTTTACCCGAGGGTTCATATTAGGAGGGAATCCTGGAGGAGGTCTTGGGTACACAATTCGCAAACGGCTGGAGATGAGGTGGTAACTGATTAACCTGGTGACCAAAACCCATCTTTTCTACATCTTCCACACGTATTGGCTTCGATATTCTTTTCGGAAGGGCAGAAACTATTGCTTCCTTATAGAAAATAAAAAGAACGAATATATGAAACCCTTTCAAACACCTCTTTACAACTTTGTGTGATCTGCAAGCTTTTCTTCAATGTCAATGGAAATTTTTTCATTGTTTGTAGGTGATCCCCAGGAATTGTAAGTTGGAGAAAGCTTGAGAAGTCAAATGTTTATACTGTCTATTGTTCATGAGCCTTTTCTTTAAAAATATAAATCATGAATAGAGAAAAAATAACTCTGGCTATTGCTAACTTGACAGATATTAAGAAGTAATCTTAGAGGCCCTTGGTATGAGTTTTAACCAAATTTTAGGATTATGCATGATCTCTTATTAAGTTCCAAAAGATCTGAAAAGTTAAAGTTTGGCAAAATTGCAATGCCATCAACACACTGCACAATCAATTTGTAAATGATACAGTGCAGTTACTAATAAGTACAAGTCTGGAGTACCAGGTAATGTATTCTCTACTGAGTTCTGTAAATACAGTTTACAAAATGTTCTCACCAAATCAGTCATGTGGTAAGGTGAGTGGTCAGGTGAAACAATGTTGCTACTATGTTTTGGTGAGGTGGGCCATAAAGCCTCTATAGCATGAGCATTTGGGAAAGGTATATGTTAAAAGTGCATATAGTTTGGTTACTTTGGTACAGTATAACTGTACAGTCCGTACAAAAACTATCTAATGGCCGTTTATCTCCACAAGAAATTTTATTATAAAATATAAAATATCATGATAAACAAACCGAATGATCCTGAGCCAAATGTTTTCCATCATTCAATGAGTCTAAATTTTCGTTTTCTTCCAGGGGCATGGGGAAAAGCATATTCGATTTGAATGAAATTTTGTCCGAATAAGCCTAGAAACAAGCAAAAATTGTTGTTATACGACGATTATAGTAACGATCGCCAACTTCTAATATTCTCACTTGATTTGCGTCGATAAGTGAGGTAAAAAAGGGCAATAATTTATACCTGTTTGCCGTGTTCGGCCAACTTTGATGAACTAGAGTCCGCCATCTTGCACGAAAAGGAAAGTGGGTTCCAGACTTCCAATGCACTTGGCCTGTTTGCCTCTTTCGTCAATCTCATTCCCCAGATGCACCTTAGAAACTATTTTCCAACAATATTTGAATACGGTTATACAGGTTGTCTCAAAAAAAACGCAACCACTTAAATATGCAAGAACATTATTAATACAGCTCTAAAGCGCAATAGATAAACACCTCTGGGAATTGAAAATGGCTTTTAATCCTTCATTAAAAATGCTAAAAGCATAGTAAACTATGGTGCAAACCCGAACAATATTAATACCATTGCACATTTAAGCCTTTTTTTTGAGACAACCCAGTATATACGAGTGATATTCATATATTCATGTTTATATATGTATGAGCAATAGCATAAAAAAGAAATCAGTCGGGTATAACACAAATATATGAACATGCATCCCCCTCAATTAGCTTCTAGCTACGGCCCTGATTTTACTATAAATGTGTATCTCTATTTGGTAAAATTTTTAATAGAAAATTCAAATCTTTTGTATGTACATACAGGGTGTCCCAAAAAACCCGAAAACTTTTGAAATCACCCATAACAATACAATTGTAAGAGTTTGAATGCCTAAGAACTCTGTTGGGACCCACAGGTGTATAAATGTTTACCATACGCATTTTTATGCATGCATATGATGCAGTAAAATTTCCTGTATGCAAAAATGATATTTACAATTTACAAATATGGATAACAATATTTAAATGTGTATATCAAGCACCATGACCTGCGACATGTCCCCTTTCTCTAGCAACACAAAGCATTTAGCAGTTTATAAGTTGCATTAAATCCCCAAGGGCTAAAATTCGTGAACACGGCATTCAAATTTTATCAATGACTGATTTCAATAGTTTTCAATTTTTTTGGGACACCCTGTGGTTTTTTTGGAACCACTTAAATATGCAGAACATTAATACAGCTCTAAAGCGCAATAGATAAGCACCTCTGGGAATTGAAAATACCACCAGTTTTTGTTTCATATCCTATGCACAGCACATATTAAAAACCTTGGAAATTAAGTTTAACAACAAAACAGAAACATAATATCACTGATTATTTAAAACAAATTAATGCTGGTTTCCTAACACTATATAGTAGCAGTTTTCATGTCACGTCCGCGTCGTAGATTTTGTGTATCTTAAACTCGCTAATAGCTCTCGTGTGCGGTGGGCTTAATAACTCCTCTCACGCAAGACCACTGAATATGCATGGCTATACAGGGTGTCCCAAAAAAAAACGCAACCGCTTAAATATGCAAGAATATTAATATTGTTCGGGTTTGCACCATAGTTCAGCTAAAATGACTTTTAGCATTGTAAATGAAGGATTTGGTGGTATTTTTGTAAAGAGTGATTGTTGTACAACTTAGGTAGAATTTTTCTCGAATCAGTCGCGTAGCCAGCTTGACAAATCTAGAATCGCTATATGGACTGATTTACGGGCATTACAACTATTTATTCCATTAGAAATTCATTGTTCTCACAGTCAATGAATATTAACATGTAAAGTAGGAGATTTTCAATGGTCGGGTTTGCCACGGATGCCTTGCACGCTACTATGGCGAATATGGCAATTACATATAGGTCATAATTGTATCAACACCGCAGCTATATTAATAAGCTGGAATTGAAAATGCATCTCTGGAAATATATTGTCATTCGTATTTTTAGTTACAACAGTACCCATGCAAGGTTGATTTCCGATGTTTTGATCGGCAAGTTAAAGAATACGCTTCTGTCGTTTTGTGGTCGAATATACGCCGGAAAAGCAGAAGCTGCATGCGATCGTGGTTGCAGGGGGTTCATTTAAGCAACAGTAGGCCTTTTTTTTATTTCATCGATAAGATAATCTGTGTTTTAGGCCGCAAATTCATGCAATAATCTTTTATTAAAGAATGAATTAAATTTTTTTCTGTTATAGTTAGTCATTGCGCTCGATTTATACATTATATTGATTTTTTCCTATTTAGTTAAACATGCTAACAATAGACAGACTGTTCTTGAGCTTTAGCCCAATGCAAAGATGACATATATTCATTGACTGCTAGGCAAATTTGAAATGATATTTTTAACCTCGCAACGATTTTACATATAGCTGAGGAAACCGGGCTTCTGCTCATTTCACTTCACGGGCAGCACGGAGACTTTTACTGAAGACGGAAAGAAACTGCAACGAAATGTGAGTAAAGCTTCTATCTATTGTTTGATATTTCCATTAATCTTGGCACTCCAATGCATGCATGCATCTAACTATGTTATATAATATCCTTTCAAAGCGATTATTAACGTGAAGGAAAGAGATGAGACTTTGCGATAGGATTACACGGTTATATATAAGCTATATAATAGTGAATTTTTCTTAACTAGAAATACATTAATAAATTTCCACCTTTCTTGTTTTAAATTTACAAGTTAGGTTATGTAATGTGCTATACCGTTTTGATATTTCAAATAGAGTATATATAATAGTCAGGTGGTCGATAAATTACGATAAGAGGTTGCTTGAAGTTGTTTTGCATGTCGAAACGTGGGCGGGTGGGCGTTCAGTGAGTGAATGCATTCCTATAAGACTTTTTCCCATGACGTATTCGGCATGGACGTAATTATATTCCCCCCTTTTTTTTTAAAGTTGGTAAGTAATGTGATCCATATATACATAAACAGGATTAAACAATTTCTGAAAATTCTTCTAGTCTTATACACCGCGGAATAAAGGATCTCATCAAGGAAGGGGCCTTCCGTCTATAAAAAGCGCGCCGAAAGTAATTGTGGTGTTTATCTTTTAGATGGTGATGAAAGGTTTATTGATGATCTGTTTGTTTCTCGTGGTCTTTGAATTTTCGCGGGGAAATGTGATGTCAGGACGTAAGAGCCTTAATGATAAAGGCAGATATCATAAGTATTCGTCATGCAAAATTTTCAGAATAATGGAAATATTTTGTTGTACAAATCATTGCATGTATATCTTCTACTGCAGGCATAACTTTTACAACATCAATTTCTTATAGAAATAACTGATTGCGAAATACATGGTGGATTTTGTATACCTTTCTATCAAAATAGTCCAACCTGCGCAGACTATGGCGCAGTGCCCTACGCATATTCGTGTCTTTTAGGAGCAAACTGTTGCCGCTAAGACTGAAACTAAGATGTGGGACAGGTACACCGCTAAACTTTTTGTAAATAAGTTATTTTTATTTTCACACCAAGAAAATGTTATAGGAGCGCGAGCATGGTGTAGAGATGCTCGTCTCAAGCCTATATAGCTACACGCAAATGGTGTGCGAATGCGATTTAGGGTAACACATCTTTGGTGTTCTCAGTTCTCCAAGACCTTTTTCATGTTAGATTAACACTGCGAGAGGATTGTCATATTTCCCCTGGAATCAGGATTGTTTTTTTACATCAAACATTTCATTTTGAGCGTTTGAATACACTACGTTTCAAATTCATGAAAACCAACACGAAAATTATTATCATTAATAAAAACTTTTTAGCTCTTACTTTCTTCCATTGTTTTTTATAGTCGTCATAATGGTCTTTTCCTTTGTACTTTTCTTTAGGTTGTGAGTTTGTTTTCTAGTTGAAAGTAGTTACAGAACAATCGACGAATGTCATATATATATGCACTATTTATGGTGTTCTGAACTGATTGTAGAAATAGATTGGATGGTACTTTAATAAAAATAACGGGTTGGACTATAAGGTCTATAAGTGTATGCTTGGACTTTTTTTCTATATTTTACGTTAATTAGTCAGTATATTACTTTAACTTTTTATATACTTTTCGCAATATTGAAGTGAATGAGTTTTGGTTTGATTCTGATTTTCCTTAAAGTACGCCTAGCGTTCTTTAAAAAGGGGTAATAATTATAATGAACAAGTGACGTGTCATCGTCAACTCTTTATGGCGCTTGCAATGTACAATTAAACATAGGAGAATTAGGTCTAGAGGTCTACGAGAATTAGGAAGTGTAATAGAATTAGGTCTTGAAGCTCTGTCGCATCGGTTATAAATTCTCATTACCAAAGATCGATTGTTTAGACAAATTGTTTTTATATATAAATCAATTTAAATAAGCATACATACGGTAAAAAACTCGACGGAATACTTGTGCGTGACACTCGCGAGTATAACGAGTAGCGCGACTGCACGAGTCCGTATTGGGTATACGAACGGCGAGTTGTTCCAATCAATCGCCAGTAGCGAACATTGGTAAAAGGAACGCAATGTTTAGTTGTGCTCAACTAAATTTTTTTATTTTATCATAAGAGAATAGGTAGTCCTTCACTCGGCCAATCAGCGTTTAGTATTTCCATGCTCTATATCTTATAGTGTCTGAAATTCATCAAATTTCGAGGGCTTCGAAGCATGGGGAAAATGCGCGGGGTTAAAAAAACAATATAAAAACAAGGACAGCGAATCAATTAGTAAGTTTATTGAATCTATTAGTGACTCTATTAAATTCATTATAGCAACTGTATATTATACAAGGTGTCCTAAAAAACCCAAAAACTGTTTAAATCACCTAGTGTTAAAATTCGAATGACTTGTTCGCGAAATTTTGCTTGTGGGGATTAACACAACTTTATTATAATATAAAATGCTAAATAGGCCTACATTTTCTATAGAGTTAAGGACATTCCGAAGGTCATGGTGCTTTAGTTGTAAATTTAAATATTGTTATCTACACGGCACAAATAGAGGTCTCACGTCGCAAATGAAAATCTCAGCGCGCTAAAACAATTCTTGCATGCACGGTTATGCATATTTGTAAAGCGAATAAAAGCGTATTGGCAAGAAAAGTAATTTGTTGGTAGACAAACAAATTATACTGCCATGTCACACTATGAAAATACCTACGTCAAACATTTACACTTGCACGTGGTCCCTATTACTTTGTTATGTGTCATTTCAATTGTTTTGCTTTTTATTGGGGCACCCTGCAGAGTCACTAATGCATGAATTCAATAAAATCGAAACTATATGTACACACACAAAACAGTCCACAGTTTGGAAAGTTATCCAAACACAACGACGTTTTAACCCTGTACACCCTCTGAAGATTTAAATTTTGGTACACTTTCATGCACCATGCGTAAAAATTACATCGACCAGCTTAGAGGTCTCTGTATTTCCTTCCTCAATTATACGCTTTTTCTTTGACCCCATTCTCTCTCGGGTATAAGACGAATATATGAAAATGCATCCCCCGCCCCAAATACGCTTCTAACTACGGCCCTGACTTTAATATAAATGTGTATCTCAATTTGGTAAAATTTTTTATAGAAAGTTTGAAGCTTTTGTAGCCCACCGCACACGAGAGCTAAATTAGCGAGTTTAAGATGCACCAAAATCTACGACGCGGACGTGACATGAAAACTGCTACTATAGTGTTAGGAAACCAGCATTAATTTGTTCTAAATAATGAGTGATATTATGTTTCTGTTTTGTTGTTAAACTTTGTTTCCAAGGTTTTTAATATGTGCTGTGCATAAGATAGGAAACAAAAACTGGTGGTATTTTTGTGAAGAGTGATTGTTGTACAACTTAGGTAGAATTTTTCTCGAATCAGTCGCGTAGCCAGCTTTACAAATCTAAAATCGCTATATGGACAGATTTAAGGGCATTACAACTATTTATTCCATTAGAAATTCATTGTTCTCACAGTCAATGAATATTAACATGTAAAGTAGGAGATTTTCAATGGTTGGGTTTGCCACCGATGCCATGCACGCTACTATGGCGAATATGGCAATTTCATAGGTCATAATTGTATCAATCCTGCAAGTATATTAATAAGCTGGAATTGAAAATGCATCTCTGCAAATATATTGTCATTCGTATTTTCAGTTACAACAGTACCCATGCAAGGTTGATTTCCGATGTTTTGATCGACAAGTTAAAGAATACGCTTCTGTCGTTTTGTGGTCGAATATACGCCGGAAAAGCAGAAGCTGCATGCGATCGTGGTTGCAGGGGGTTCATTTAAGCAACAGTAGGCCTTTTTTCATTTCATCGATAAGATAATCTGTGTTTTAGTTCGCAAATTCATGCAATAATCTTTTATTAAAGAATGAATTAATATTTTTTCTGTTATAGTTAGTCATTGCGCTCGATTTATACATTATATTGATTTTTTCCTATTTAGTTAAACATGCTAACAATAGACAGACTGTTCTTGAGCTTTAGCCCAATGCAAAGATGACATATATTCATTGACTGCTAGGCAAATTTGAAATGATATTTTTAACCTCGCAACGATTTTACATATAGCTGAGGAAACCGGGCTTCTGCTCATTTCACTTCACGGGCAGCACGGAGACTTTTACTGAAGACGGAAAGAAACTGCAACGAAATGTGAGTAAAGCTTCTATCTATTGTTTGATATTTCCATTAATCTTGGCACTCCAATGCATGCATGCATCTAACTATGTTATATAATATCCTTTCAAAGCGATTATTAACGTGAAGGAAAGAGATGAGACTTTGCGATAGGATTACACGGTTATATATAAGCTATATAATAGTGAATTTTTCTTAACTAGAAATACATTAATAAATTTCCACCTTCTTGTTTTAAATTTACAAGTTAGGTTATGTAATGTGCTATACCGTTTTGATATTTCAAATAGAGTATATATAATAGTCAGGTGGTCGATAAATTACGATAAGAGGTTGCTTGAAGTTGTTTTGCATGTCGAAACGTGGGCGGGTGGGCGTTCAGTGAGTGAATGCATTCCTATAAGACTTTTTCCCATGACGTATTCGGCATGGACGTAATTATATTCCCCCCTTTTTTTTTAAAGTTGGTAAGTAATGTGATCCATATATACATAAACAGGATTAAACAATTTCTGAAAATTCTTCTAGTCTTATACACCGCGGAATAAAGGATCTCATCAAGGAAGGGGCCTTCCGTCTATAAAAGCGCGCCGAAAGTAATTGTGGTGTTTATCTTTTAGATGGTGATGAAAGGTTTATTGATGATCTGTTTGTTTCTCGTGGTCTTTGAATTTTCGCGGGGAAATGTGATGTCAGGACGTAAGAGCCTTAATGATAAAGGCAGATCATAAGTATTCGTCATGCAAAATTTTCAGAATAATGGAAATATTTTGTTGTACAAATCATTGCATGTATATCTTCTACTGCAGGCATAACTTTTACAACATCAATTTCTTATAGAAATAACTGATTGCGAAATACATGGTGGATTTTGTATACCTTTCTATCAAAATAGTCCAACCTGCGCAGACTATGGCGCAGTGCCCTACGCATATTCGTGTCTTTTAGGAGCAAACTGTTGCCGCTAAGACTGAAACTAAGATGTGGGACAGGTACACCGCTAAACTTTTTGTAAATAAGTTATTTTTTATTTTCACACCAAGAAAATGTTATAGGAGCGCGAGCATGGTGTAGAGATGCTCGTCTCAAGCCTATATAGCTACACGCAAATGGTGTGCGAATGCGATTTAGGGTAACACATCTTTGGTGTTCTCAGTTCTCCAAGACCTTTTTCATGTTAGATTAACACTGCGAGAGGATTGTCATATTTCCCCTGGAATCAGGATTGTTTTTTTACATCAAACATTTCATTTTGAGCGTTTGAATACACTACGTTTCAAATTCATGAAAACCAACACGAAAATTATTATCATTAATAAAAACTTTTTAGCTCTTACTTTCTTCCATTGTTTTTTATAGTCGTCATAATGGTCTTTTCCTTTGTACTTTTCTTTAGGTTGTGAGTTTGTTTTCTAGTTGAAAGTAGTTACAGAACAATCGACGAATGTCATATATATATGCACTATTTATGGTGTTCTGAACTGATTGTAGAAATAGATTGGATGGTACTTTAATAAAAAAACGGGTTGGACTATAAGGTCTATAAGTGTATGCTTGGACTTTTTTCTATATTTTACGTTAATTAGTCAGTATATTACTTTAACTTTTTATATACTTTTCGCAATATTGAAGTGAATGAGTTTTGGTTTGATTCTGATTTTCCTTAAAGTACGCCTAGCGTTCTTTAAAAAGGGGTAATAATTATAATGAACAAGTGACGTGTCATCGTCAACTCTTTATGGCGCTTGCAATGTACAATTAAACATAGGAGAATTAGGTCTAGAGGTCTACGAGAATTAGGAAGTGTAATAGAATTAGGTCTTGAAGCTCTGTCGCATCGGTTATAAATTCTCATTACCAAAGATCGATTGTTTAGACAAATTGTTTTTATATATAAATCAATTTAAATAAGCATACATACGGTAAAAACTCGACGGAATACTTGTGCGTGACACTCGCGAGTATAACGAGTAGCGCGACTGCACGAGTCCGTATTGGGTATACGAACGGCGAGTTGTTCCAATCAATCGCCAGTAGCGAACATTGGTAAAAGGAACGCAATGTTTAGTTGTGCTCAACTAAATTTTTTATTTTATCATAAGAGAATAGGTAGTCCTTCACTCGGCCAATCAGCGTTTAGTATTTCCATGCTCTATATCTTATAGTGTCTGAAATTCATCAAATTTCGAGGGCTTCGAAGCATGGGGAAAATGCGCGGGGTTAAAAAAACAATATAAAAACAAGGACAGCGAATCAATTAGTAAGTTTATTGAATCTATTAGTGACTCTATTAAATTCATTATAGCAACTGTATATTATACAAGGTGTCCTAAAAAACCCAAAAACTGTTTAAATCACCTAGTGTTAAAATTCGAATGACTTGTTCGCGAAATTTTGCTTGTGGGGATTAACACAACTTTATTATAATATAAAATGCTAAATAGGCCTACATTTTCTATAGAGTTAAGGACATTCCGAAGGTCATGGTGCTTTAGTTGTAAATTTAAATATTGTTATCTACACGGCACAAATAGAGGTCTCACGTCGCAAATGAAAATCTCAGCGCGCTAAAACAATTCTTGCATGCACGGTTATGCATATTTGTAAAGCGAATAAAAGCGTATTGGCAAGAAAAGTAATTTGTTGGTAGACAAACAAATTATACTGCCATGTCACACTATGAAAATACCTACGTCAAACATTTATACACTTGCACGTGGTCCCTATTACTTTGTTATGTGTCATTTCAATTGTTTTGCTTTTTATTGGGGCACCCTGCAGAGTCACTAATGCATGAATTCAATAAAATCGAAACTATATGTACACACACAAAACAGTCCACAGTTTGGAAAGTTATCCAAACACAACGACGTTTTAACCCTGTACACCCTCTGAAGATTTAAATTTTGGTACACTTTCATGCACCATGCGTAAAAATTACATCGACCAGCTTAGAGGTCTCTGTATTTCCTTCCTCAATTATACGCTTTTTCTTTGACCCCATTCTCTCTCGGGTATAAGACGAATATATGAAAATGCATCCCCCGCCCCAAATACGCTTCTAACTACGGCCCTGACTTTAATATAAATGTGTATCTCAATTTGGTAAAATTTTTTATAGAAAGTTTGAAGCTTTTGTAGCCCACCGCACACGAGAGCTAAATTAGCGAGTTTAAGATGCACCAAAATCTACGACGCGGACGTGACATGAAAACTGCTACTATAGTGTTAGGAAACCAGCATTAATTTGTTCTAAATAATGAGTGATATTATGTTTCTGTTTTGTTGTTAAACTTTGTTTCCAAGGTTTTAATATGTGCTGTGCATAAGATAGGAAACAAAAACTGGTGGTATTTTGTGAAGAGTGATTGTTGTACAACTTAGGTAGAATTTTTCTCGAATCAGTCGCGTAGCCAGCTTTACAAATCTAAAATCGCTATATGGACAGATTTAAGGGCATTACAACTATTTATTCCATTAGAAATTCATTGTTCTCACAGTCAATGAATATTAACATGTAAAGTAGGAGATTTTCAATGGTTGGGTTTGCCACCGATGCCATGCACGCTACTATGGCGAATATGGCAATTTCATAGGTCATAATTGTATCAATCCTGCAAGTATATTAATAAGCTGGAATTGAAAATGCATCTCTGCAAATATTTGTCATTCGTATTTTCAGTTACAACAGTACCCATGCAAGGTTGATTTCCGATGTTTGATCGACAAGTTAAAGAATACGCTTCTGTCGTTTTGTGGTCGAATATACGCCGGAAAAGCAGAAGCTGCATGCGATCGTGGTTGCAGGGGGTTCATTTAAGCAACAGTAGGCCTTTTTTCATTTCATCGATAAGATAATCTGTGTTTTAGTTCGCAAATTCATGCAATAATCTTTTATTAAAGAATGAATTAATATTTTTTCTGTTATAGTTAGTCATTGCGCTCGATTTATACATTATATTGATTTTTTCCTATTTAGTTAAACATGCTAACAATAGACAGCCTGTTCTTGAGCTTTAGCCCAATGCAAAGATGACATATATTCATTGACTGCTAGGCAAATTTGAAATGATATTTTTAACCTCGCAACGATTTTACATATAGCTGAGGAAACCGGGCTTCTGCTCATTTCACTTCACGGGCAGCACGGAGACTTTTACTGAAGACGGAAAGAAACTGCAACGAAATGTGAGTAAAGCTTCTATCTATTGTTTGATATTTCCATTAATCTTGGCACTCCAATGCATGCATGCATCTAACTATGTTATATAATATCCTTTCAAAGCGATTATTAACGTGAAGGAAAGAGATGAGACTTTGCGATAGGATTACACGGTTATATATAAGCTATATTAGTGAATTTTTCTTAACTAGAAATACATTAATAAATTTCCACCTTCTTTTTTTAAATTTACAAGTTAGGTTATGTAATGTACTATATCGTCTTGATATTTCAAATAGAGTATAGATAATAGTCAGGTGGTCGATAAATAACGATAAGAGGTTGCTTGAAGTTGTTTTGCATGTCGAAACGTGGGCGGGTGGGCGTTCAGTGAGTGCATGCATTCCTATAAGACTTTTTCCCATGACGTATTCGGCATGGACGTAATTATATTCCCCCCTTTTTTTTTAAACTTAGTAAGTAATGTGATCCATATATACATAAACAGGATTTAAACAATTTCTGAAAATTCTTCTAGTCTTATACACCGCGGAATAAAGGATCTCATCAAGGAAGGGGCCTTCCGTCTATAAAGCGCGCGCCGCAAGTAATTGTGGTGTTTATCTTTTAGATGGTGATGAAAGGCTTATTGATGATCTGTTTGTTTCTCGTGGTCTTTGAATTTTCGCGGGGAAATGTGATGTCAGGACGTAAGAGCCTTAATGATAAAGATAGCCATCATAAGTATTCGTCATGCAAAATTTTCAAAATAATATAAAAATATTTTGTTATACATGCAAATCATTGCATGTATATCTGCTACTGAAGGCATAACTTTTACAACATTAATTTCTTATAGAAATAACTGAGTGCGAAACACATGGTGGATTTTGTATACCTTTCTATCAAAATAGTCCAACCTGCGCAGACTATGGCGCATTGCCCTACGCATACTCGTGTCTTTTAGGAGCAACCTGTTGCCGCTAAGACTGAAACTAAGATGTGGGACATGCAGGTACACTAAACTTTGTGTAAGTAAGTTTTTTTTTATTTTTACACGTAGAAAGTGTTATAGGAGCGCGAGCATGGTGTAGAGATGCTCGTCTCAAGCCTATATAGCTACACGGAAATTGTGTGCGAATGCGATTTAGGATAACACATCTTTGGTGTTCTCCAACACCTTTTTCATGTTAGGTTAACACTGCGAGAGGATTGTCATATTTCGCCTTGAATCAGGAGTTTTTTTTTACATCAAACATTTCATTTTGAGCGTTTGAATACATGCACTACTGTTCAAATTCATGAAAACCAACACGAAAATTATTATCATTAATAAAAACTTTTTAGCTCTTACTCTCTTCCATTGTTTTTTATAGTCGTCATAATGAGTTTTTCTTTGTACTTTTCTTCAGGTTGTGAGTTTGTTTTCAAGTTGAAAGTAGTTACAGAACAATCGACGAATGTCATATATAAATATATATATACTATATATTATGGTGTTCTGAAATTGTAGAAATAGATTGGTTGGAACTTTAATAAAAATAACGGGTTGGACTATAAGTGTATGCTTGGACTTTTTTTGCTGTATTTTACGTTAATTTGTCAGTATATTACTTTAACTTTTATATACTTTTCGCAGTATTGAAGTGAATGAGTTTTGCTTTGATTCTGATTTTCCTTAAAATACGCCTATAGCGTTTTTTAAAAAGGGGTATAATATAATGAACAAGTGACGTGTCATCGTCAACTCTTTATGGCGCTTGCGATATACAATTAAACATAGCAGAATTAGGTCTAAAGGTCTACGAGAATCAGGAAGTGGTAGAATTAGGTCTTGAAGCCCTGTCGCATCGGTTATAAATTCTCATTACCAAAGATCGATTGTTTGGACTAATTGTTTTTATATATAAATCGATTTACATACGCATACATAGGGTAAATAACTCGACGGAAGACTTGTGCGTGACACTCGCGAGTATAACGAGTAGCGCGACTGCGTTGTTCGAGTCAATCACTGCACACAAAAAACAGGTGTGTAGAATTACACACCAAGGTGTGTTTGACTACACACCAAGGTGTGCTCAATTGCACGCCATGGTGTGTAATTTCTGCACACCTTTCTACGCGCTTTTAGAAAGCACACCTTGGTGTGTAAGGAAACACACCTTTGTGTGTACGCAAACACACATTCGTGTGTTCGAAAACACACCTTTGTGTGTTAGCGAAAACACCTCTTTTTGCACACCTTTTCTTTTACTCATTAAGGTGTGTAAAGTAACACACCTTTTCACTGAAAACACACCTTTGTGTGTTTGACAGCACACCTTGACCCATCCAAGAAACACATCTTTTGATGTGTTATAAAACACATCTTTAAATTATTAACAATATGCTTGATTGGCCTTATTTATTACCTATAGTATTTTAGTGCGTCGATAAAAGCGTCAGCCTTACGAGGAATTACACAAGTCACAGGAAATTTCACGCTGTTCCATTGCATTTAAATTTAACTTTTTTCTTTAAATTTCTGTTATCTTTGGCCTGCGTTTCAGCTTTGATCAGTATTAAAAACTCTAAACATTATATAAGACATAGATTTAAGGGAATTTACAGATCGTTGTGGTTTACTTTTGTAATAAGAATGATTAACGTGGGTTGTTTTTTGAATATCTGCCATACAGACTTGTATATACAGGTCAGTGATCTGATACGTCATACGCTTTTAACCAATAAGAATGTCGCGAGGTGTGAAACCCACGCGCACGAAATACAAAACCACTGTTTAGTGTTTTACATTTCCTTCTCTACTGTGGCAACTGTGCTTCGAGTCTGTTACAAGTTTAAATTATGTTTATTGTGAAGGCGATTTTAAGATTTTTTT
Organism: Dendronephthya gigantea; assembly: GCF_004324835.1. Classification (NCBI taxonomy): domain Eukaryota; kingdom Metazoa; phylum Cnidaria; class Anthozoa; order Malacalcyonacea; family Nephtheidae; genus Dendronephthya; species Dendronephthya gigantea. The sequence goes on from NW_021163029.1 coordinate 1,598,326, forward strand.
GGAGATGAACACACGAGAGCTTATGATGTTGTATAAAGAAGAAATTATAAGAGGGTAAGTTGTATTGCAGTGCTTTTCGAATCGTTTGTGTCAAACATTTGTATCAATTTCAATATGGCCAACGAGTGTAATGACTGTAATCAATATGGTTGTCTCTATCTATTTGTAGCGAATAAATTGATGGTTCCGTTACAACGATGCAAAGAAATTCAAGACTTCGAAGGTCCCGAATAGCTTGAAAGTGAAAAGTCTGCTTCATTCTAATAATTCAGAGACCACCGAAGCGCATGGCGACGCGAACAGATTCGACATCACAAGAGGAACTTGGTGAGTGTTACGTTTTATCTTTCAAAATTTAATTGTTATAGGTGCTTTTAGAAGGAGATTTACACGTATATCGGTGTATACATAAGGCTGTTTATGCCATAGTTTATGCTTGGTATAAAGAAAGCATATAATTCGCTAGGTGTAATCTTGATGAATTGTTTTGTGTCTTAATTTATGTTTAATATTTTGTATTCCTTTTGGGGGTTAGTAACATTCCAAAGGACCAATATTTGTCCTCACTATACTGCATTTGCTTTCTAAATGTTGTAAATATTAGATAGTTGATTTGACTTGAGTGTTCCAGAATGGTTTATGATTTTTAATACTATAGACTTGACTACTTATCCTGAAAGATAGCTATATATACATATTTAAATAAAACTTTCCCATTTTAAAGAAACTATAGAAAATGTGCCCAGACCCCAATTTTTCAAATTTCAACAGAAGGTTATAATTCATGTAATTATACCTGCCTATACCTGACAATACATCCTAAATTCTTTTACCAAAAATAAATCTTAACTCATAAATTGGGTATCATTTAGCATGTTCTATTAATTAACAGATGCTTGTGCACATCTTAAATTGGAAAATTCTAAATACCAGATCCTCTTATGCATTTATTTTATATTTTTCAGGTGATCTTTGTTGATTATGAAGATCATGAATTAAGGCGATGATGTTATTGCAACAGTTGAGCAGGCACCATACACTCCAACAAACAAGAACAAGGGTGACCAACAAGACAAGAAAACACCACCAAGTGTCAAGTCGAGACGACATCAAGTCAATAAACTGTTTATAGAGTAAGACATTATTTTAAACTAAACTGCATGCTTCAAGATATTTATATAATTCATTACTGTGACTTCATGTTAATTCTTAATAGTATTGGAACTTAAAATATATTTATAAATTAATATTGTGTTTGTGTGTTTTCTAGCCCTGTTTATATGTTACTTTTAGGAAAGGTGTGCAACTTTTTACTTAAACAATTTGTGTGTTCTCCAGCACAGCTTTAGCTGTGTAATAAAACACACCATGGTGTGTATGAAAACACACCTTCTTTGAAAACACACCTTAGAACGTGTTAAAATTTGGACAAGCCAAAAACACATCTTTTGGTGTGTTTTTTGACACACCTTTTAGTGTGTTCTACACACCTTTTGGTGTGCACAAAAACACACCTTGCTATGTGTTAACACACCTTTGAAGATGCTTTTTGCACACCTTATGGTGTGTTAAACACACCTTTAGGTGTGTTTCAAAACCCACCTTTAGGTGTGTTAAAATTTGGACAAAAAAGGTGTGTAAATTTAACACACCTTTTTTTAGTGTGTGGTAGCGAGCATTCGTAAAAGGAACACAATGCTTAGTTGTGCTCAAGTAAATTTTTTTACTTCATCATAAGAGAATAGTTACCTTCACTCGGCTAATAGGCGTCCAGTATTTCCATGCTTTATATCCTATAGTGTCTGAAACTCATCAAATTTCGAGGGCTTCGAAGCATGGGGAAAATGCGCGGGGTTAACAAAACAATATAAAAACAATGACAGCGAATCAATTAGTAAGTTTATTGAATCTATTAGTGACTCTATTGAATTCATTAGCAACTGTATATTATACAAGGTGTCCTAAAAAACCTCAAAACTCTTGAAATCACCTAGTGTTAAAATTCCAATGACTTGTTCGCGAAATTTTGCTCGTGGGGATTAAAACAACTTTATTATAATATAAAATGCTAAATAGGCCTACATTTTCTAGAGGGTTAAGGACATGCCGAAGGTCAGGGTGCTTTAAATGTAAATTTAAATATTGTTATCTACACGGCACAAGTATAGAAGTCTCACGTCGCAAATGAAAATCTCACCGCGCAAACAATTCTTGCATGCACGGTTATCCATATTTGTAAAGCGAATAAAAGCGTATTGGTAATAAAAGTCATTTGTTGGTATACAAACAAATTTTACTGCCATGTCACATGCATAAAAATGCCTACGTCAAACATTTATACACTCGCACGTGGGTCGCTATTACATTGGTATGTGTTGTTTCAATTGTTTTGCTTTTTATTGGGGCACCCTGCAGAGTCACTAATGCATGAATTCAATAAAATCGAAGCTAAATGTACACACACAAAACAGTCCACAGTTTGCAAAGTTATCAAAACACAACGACGTTTAAACCTGTACACCCTCTGAAGATTTAAATTTTGGTACACTTTCATGCACCATGCGTAAAAATTACATCGACCGGCTTAGAGGTCTCTGTATTTCCTTCCCCAACTATACGCTTTTTCTTTGGCCCGATTATCTCTCGGGTATAAGACGAATATATATGAAAATGCATCCCCCGCCCCAATTAAGCTTCTAACTACGGCCCTGACTTTAATATAAATGTGTATCTCAATTTGGTAAATTTTTTTATAGAAAGTTTGAAGCTTTTGTAGACCACCGCACACGAGAGCAATTAGCGAGTTTAAGATACACTAAAATCTACGACGCGGACGTGACATGAAAACTGCTACTATATAGTGTTAGGAAACCAGCATTAATTTGTTTTAAATAATCAGTGATATTATTTTTCTTTTTTGTTGTTAAACGTTGTTTCGAAGGTTTTCAATAATTTTGTGCTGTGCATGAGATATGAAACAAAAACTGGTGGTATTTTTGTAAAGAGTGATTGTTGTACAACAGTTAGGTAGAATTTTTCTCGAATCAGTCGCGTAGCCAGCCTGGCAAATCTAGAATCGCCATATGGACTGATTACGGGCATTACAACTACTCACCCCATTAGAAATTCATTCAGTGTTCTCGCAGTCAATAAATATTAACATGTAAAGTAGGAGATTTTCAATGGTCGGGTTTGCCACCGATGCTATGCACGCTACTATATGGCGAATATGGCAATTTCATATAGGTCATAATTGTATCAATACCGCAGCTATATTAATAAGCTGGAATTGAAAATGCATCTCTGCAAATAATATTGTCATTCGTATTTTTAGTTACAACAGTACCCATGGAAGGTCGCCGATGTTTTGATCGACAAGTTAAAGAATACGCTTCTGTCGTTTTGTGGTCGAATATACGTCGGAAAAGCAAAAGCTGCATGCGATTGTGGTTGCAGGGGGTTCATTTAAGCAACAGTAGGCCTTTTTTTTATTCCATCGATGAGATAATCTGTGTTTTAGGCCGCAAATTCATGCAATAATCTTTTATTAAAGGATGAATTAAATTTTTTTCCTGTTATAGTATAGTCATTGCGCTCGATTTATACATTATATTAATTTTTTCCTATTTAGTTAAACATGCTAACAATAGACAGCCTGTTCTTGAGCTTTAGCCCAATGCAAAGATGACATATATTCAATGACTGCTAGGCAAATTTGAAATGGTATTTTTAACCTCGCAACGATTTTACATATAGCTGAGGAAACCGGGCTTCTGCTCATTTCACTTCACGGGCAGCACGGAGACTTTTACTGAAGACGGAAAGAAACTACAACGAAATGTGAGTAAAGCTTCTATTTATTGTTTGATATTTCCATTCATCTTGGCACTCCAATGCATGCATGCATCTAACTATGTTATATAATATCCTTTCAAAGCGATTATTAACGTGAAGGAAAGAGATGAGACTTTGCGATAGGATTACACGGTTATATATAAGCTATATTAGTGAATTTTTCTTAACTAGAAATACATGAATAAATTTCCACCTTGTTGTTTTAAATTTACAAGTTAGGTTATGTAATGTGCTATATCGTTTTGATATTTCAGATAGAGTATAGATAATAATCAGGTGGTCGATAAATAACGACAAGAGGCTGCTTGAAGTTTTTTTGCATGTCGAAACGTGGGCGGGTGGGCGTTCAGTGAGTGAATGCATTCCTATAAGACTTTTTCCCATGACGTATTCGGCATGGACGTAATTATATTCCCCCCTTTTTTTTTAAACTTAGTAAGTAATGTGATCCATATATACATAAACAGGATTTAAACAATTTCTGAAAATTCTTCTAGTCTTATACACCGCGGAATAAAGGATCTCATCAAGGAAGGGGCCTTCCGTCTATAAAGCGCGCGCCGCAAGTAATTGTGGTGTTTATCTTTTAGATGGTGATGAAAGGCTTATTGATGATCTGTTTTTTTCTCGTGGTCTTTGAATTTTCACGGGGAAATGTGATGTCAGGACGTAAGAGCCTTAATGATAAAGATAGCCATCATAAGTATTCGTCATGCAAAATTTTCAAAATAATATAAAAATATTTTGTTATACATGCAAATCATTGCATGTATATCTGCTACTGAAGGCATAACTTTTACAACATTAATTTCTTATAGAAATAACTGAGTGCGAAACACATGGTGGATTTTGTATACCTTTCTATCAAAATAGTCCAACCTGCGCAGACTATGGCGCATTGCCCTACGCATACTCGTGTCTTTTAGGAGCAACCTGTTGCCGCTAAGACTGAAACTAAGATGTGGGACATGCAGGTACACTAAACTTTGTGTAAGTAAGTTTTTTTTTATTTTTACACGAAGAAAGTGTTATAGGAGCGCGAGCATGGTGTAGAGATGCTCGTCTCAAGCCTATATAGCTACACGGAAATTGTTTGCGAATGCGATTTAGGATAACACATCTTTGGTGTTCTCCAACACCTTTTTCATGTTAGGTTAACACTGCGAGAGGATTGTCATATTTCGCCTTGAATCAGGAGTTTTTTTTTACATCAAACATTTCATTTTGAGCGTTTGAAAACATGCACTACTGTTCAAATTCATGAAAACCAACACGAAAATTATTATCATTAATAAAAACTTTTTAGCTCTTACTCTCTTCCATTTTTTCGTCGTCATAATGAGTTTTTCTTTGTACTTTTCTTCAGGTTGTGAGTTTGTTTTCAAGTTGAAAGTAGTTACAGAACAATCGACGAATGTCATATATAAATATATATATACTATATATTATGGTGTTCTGAAATTGTAGAAATAGATGGTTGGAACTTTAATAAAAATAACGGGTTGGACTATAAGTGTATGCTTGGACTTTTTTTGCTGTATTTTACGTTAATTTGTCAGTATATTACTTTAACTTTTATATACTTTTCGCAGTATTGAAGTGAATGAGTTTTGCTTTGATTCTGATTTTCCTTAAAATACGCCTATAGCGTTTTTTAAAAAGGGGTATAATATAATGAACAAGTGACGTGTCATCGTCAACTCTTTATGGCGCTTGCGATATACAATTAAACATAGCAGAATTAGGTCTAAAGGTCTACGAGAATCAGGAAGTGGTAGAATTAGGTCTTGAAGCCCTGTCGCATCGGTTATAAATTCTCATTACCAAAGATCGATTGTTTGGACTAATTGTTTTTATATATAAATCGATTTACATACGCATACATAGGGTAAATAACTCGACGGAAGACTTGTGCGTGACACTCGCGAGTATAACGAGTAGCGCGACTGCGTTGTTCGAGTCAATCACTGGTAGCGAGCATTCGTAAAAGGAACACAATGCTTAGTTGTGCTCAAGTAAATTTTTTTACTTCATCATAAGAGAATAGTTACCTTCACTCGGCTAATAGGCGTCCAGTATTTCCATGCTTTATATCCTATAGTGTCTGAAACTCATCAAATTTCGAGGGCTTCGAAGCATGGGGAAAATGCGCGGGGTTAACAAAACAATATAAAAACAATGACAGCGAATCAATTAGTAAGTTTATTGAATCTATTAGTGACTCTATTGAATTCATTAGCAACTGTATATTATACAAGGTGTCCTAAAAAACCTCAAAACTCTTGAAATCACCTAGTGTTAAAATTCCAATGACTTGTTCGCGAAATTTTGCTCGTGGGGATTAAAACAACTTTATTATAATATAAAATGCTAAATAGGCCTACATTTTCTAGAGGGTTAAGGACATGCCGAAGGTCAGGGTGCTTTAAATGTAAATTTAAATATTGTTATCTACACGGCACAAGTATAGAAGTCTCACGTCGCAAATGAAAATCTCACCGCGCAAACAATTCTTGCATGCACGGTTATCCATATTTGTAAAGCGAATAAAAGCGTATTGGTAATAAAAGTCATTTGTTGGTATACAAACAAATTTTACTGCCATGTCACATGCATAAAAATGCCTACGTCAAACATTTATACACTCGCACGTGGGTCGCTATTACATTGGTATGTGTTGTTTCAATTGTTTTGCTTTTTATTGGGGCACCCTGCAGAGTCACTAATGCATGAATTCAATAAAATCGAAGCTAAATGTACACACACAAAACAGTCCACAGTTTGCAAAGTTATCAAAACACAACGACGTTTTAACCCGGTACACCCTCTGAAGATTTAAATTTTTGTACACTTTCATGCACCATGCGTAAAAATTACATCGACCGGCTTATAGAGGTCTCTGTATATTTTCTTCCTCAATTATACGCTTTTTCTTTGACCCCATTCTGTCTCGGGTATAAGACATAGATATGGTATAAGACGAATATATATGAAAATGCATCCCCCGCCCCAATTAAGCTTCTAACTATACGTCCCTGACTTTAATATAAATGTGTATCTCAATTTGGTAAAACTTTTTATACAAAGTTTGAAGCTTTTGAACCCCACCGCACACGAGAGCTATTAGCGAATTTAAGATACACTAAAATCTACGACGCGGACGTGACATGAAAACTGCTACTATAGTGTTAGGAAACCAGCATTAGCCTAATTTGTTTTAAATAATCAGTGATATTATGTTTCTGTTTTGTTGTTAAACGTTGTTTCCAAGGTTTTCAATATGTGATGTGCATAAAATATGAAACAAAAACTTGTGGTATTTTTGAAAAGAGTGATTGTTGTACAACTTAGGTAGAATTTTTCTCGAATCAGTCGCGTAGATAGCCTGACAAATCTAGAATCGCTATATGGACTGATTTAAGGGCATTACAACTATTCATTCCATTAGAAATTCATTGTTCTCACAGTCAATGAATATTAACATTTATAGTAGCAGACTTTCAATGGTCGGGTTTGCCACCGATGCCATGCACGGTACTATGGCGACTATGGCAATTTCATAGGTCATAATTGTATCAACACCGCAGCTATATTAATAAGTTGGAATTGAAAATGCATCTCTGCAAATATATTGTTATTCGTATTTTCAGTTACAACAGTACCCATGCAAGGTTGCCGATGTTTTGATCGACAAGTTAAAGAATACGCTTCTGTCGTTTTGTGGTCGAATATACGCCGGAAAAGCAGAAGCTGCATGCGATTGTGGTTGCAGGGGGTTCATTTAAGCAACAGTAGGCCTTTTTTTTATTCCATCGATGAGATAATCTGTGTTTAAGGCCGCAAATTCATGCAACAATCTTTTATTAAAGGATGAATTGAATTTTTTTCCTGTTATAGTTAGTCATTGCGCTCGATTTTTACATTATATTGATTTTTTCCTATTTAGTTAAACATGCTAACAATAGACAGCCTGTTCTTGAGCTTTAGCCCAATGCAAAGATGACATATATTCAATGACTGCTAGGCAAATTTGAAATGATATTTTTAACCTCGCAACGATTTTACATATAGCTGAGGAAACCGGGCTTCTGCTCATTTCACTTCACGGGCAGCACGGAGACTTTTACTGAAGACGGAAAGAAAGTACAACGAAATGTGAGTAAAGCTTCTATCTATTGTTTGATATTTCCATTCATCTTAGCACTCCAATGCATGCATGCATCTAACTATGTTATATAATATTCTTTCAAAGCGATTATTAACGTGAAGGAAAGAGATGAGACTTTGCGATAGGATTACACGGTTATATATAAGCTATATTAGTGAATTTTTCTTAACTAGAAATACATGAATAAATTTCCACCTTGTTGTTTTAAATTTACAAGTTAGGTTATGTAATGTACTATATCGTTTTGATATTTCAGATAGAGTATAGATAATAATCAGGTGGTCGATAAATAACGATAAGAGGCTGCTTGAAGTTTTTTTGCATGTCGAAACGTGGGCGGGTGGGCGTTCAGTGAGTGAATGCATTCCTATAAGACTTTTTCCCATGACGTATTCGGCATGGACGTAATTATATTCCCCCCTTTCTTTTTAAAGTTAGTAAGTAATGTGATCCATATATACATAAACAGGATTTAAACAATTTCTGAAAATTCTTCTAGTCTTATACACCGCGGAATAAAGGATCTCATCAAGGAAGGGGCCTTCCGTCTATAAAGCGCGCGCCGCAAGTAATTGTGGTGTTTATCTTTTAGATGGTGATGAAAGGCTTATTGATGATCTGTTTGTTTCTCGTGGTCTTTGAATTTTCGCGGGGAAATATGATGTCAGGACGTAAGAGCCTTAATGATAAAGACAGCCATCATAAGTATTCGTCATGCAAAATTTTCAAAATAATATAAAAATATTTTGTTATACATGCAAATCATTGCATGTATATCTGCTACTGAAGGCATAACTTTTACAACATTAATTTCTTATAGAAATAACTGAGTGCGAAACACATGGTGGATTTTGTATACCTTTCTATCAAAATAGTCCAACCTGCGCAGACTATGGCGCATTGCCCTACGCATACTCGTGTCTTTTAGGAGCAAACTGTTGCCGCTAAGACTGAAACTAAGATGTGGGACATGCAGGTACACTAAACTTTGTGTAAGTAAGTTTTTTTTTATTTTTACACCAAGAGAGTGTTATAGGAACGCGAGCATGGTGTAAAGATGCTCGTCTCAAGCCTATATAGCTACACGCAAATGGTGTGCGAACGCGATTTAGGATGACACATCTTTGGTGTTCTCCAACACCTTTTTCATGTTAGGTTAACACTGCAAGAGGATAATCATATTCCCCCTGGAATCAAGAGTGTTTTTTTTACATCAAACATTTCATTTTCAACGTTTGAATACACTACTGCTCTAATTCATGAAAACCAACACAAAATTTATTATCATTAATAAAAACTTTTTAGCTCTCACTTTCTTCCATTGTTTTTTATAGTCGTCCTAATGAGTTTTTCTTTGTACTTTTCTTTAGGTTGTGAGTTTGTTTTCAAGTTGAAAGTAGTTACAGAACAATGGACGAATGTCATATATAGCTATATATATATGCACTATTTATGGTGTTCTGAAATTGTAGAACTAGATTAGCTGGAACTTTAATAAAAATAACGGGTGCAACTATAAATAAGTGTATGCTTGGACTTTTTATTACTATATTTTACTTTGATTAGTTACAATATTACTTTAACTTTTATATACTTTTCGCAGTATTAAAGTGAATGAGTTTTGCTTTGATTCTGATTTTCCTTAAAGTACGGCTTTCGTTTTTAAAAAGGGGTAATATAATGAACAAGTGACGTATCAGCGTCAACTCTTTATGGCGCTTGCGCTATACGATTAAATATAGGAGAATTAGGTCTAGAGGTCTACGAGAATTAGGAAGTGTAATAGAATTAGGTCTTGAAGCTCTGTCGCATCGGTTATAAATTCTCTTTGCCAAAGTTCGATTGTTTGGACTAATTGTTTTTATATATAAATCGATTTATATAAGCATACATACGGTAAATAACTCGACGGAAGACTTGTGCGTGACACTCGCGAGTATAGCGAGCTTTAGCAGTGACTACGAGTACGACTACGAGTACGAGATTCGTCATTCTCGCGCGTTGTTTGCTTACGCCATCAGCCAAAACTCGTAGTCGTTGGGCTTTCGAGTACGAAGTTTATCAAAAAACTCGTACTCAAATGCCCGGCGACTACGAGTTTTGACTGATGGCGTAAGCAAACAACGCGCGAGAATGACGAATCTCGTACTCGTAGTCGTACTCGTAGTCACTGCTAAAGCTCCCTTATAACGAATAGCGAGACTGCGAGTCCGCGTATTGGGTACGAATGGCGAGTTGTTCCAGTCAATCGCCAGTAGCAGCATTCGTAAAAGGAATTCGAACACAATGTTTAGTTGAGCTCAACTAAAATTTTTTATTTCATCCTAAGAGAATAGTACTTTCACTCGGCCAATCAGCGTCCAGTATTTCCATGCTCTACTGTATTAGTGACTCTATTGAACTCACTAGCAACTGTATATTATACAAGGTGTCCTAAAAACCCCCAAAACTTTTGAAATCACCTAGTGTTAAAATTCGAATGACTGAATTCGCAAAATTTTGCTCGTGGGGATTAACACAACTTTATTACAATATAAAATGTTAAATAGGCCTATAAATTTTGTAGAGAGTTAAGGACATGCCGAAGGTCATGCTTTAGTTGTAAATTTAAATACTGTTATTATTATTATTTTATATTATTATTATTATTATTATTATTGTTAATATTATTGTTATCTACACGTACGGCACAAATAGAAGTCTCACGGCGCAAATGAAAATCTCATGCACGGCACAGACAATTGTGACGGTTATCCATATTTGTAAAGCGAATAAAAGCGTATTGGTAATAAAAGTCATTTGTTGGTAGACAAACAAATTATACTGCAATGTCGCATGCATAAAAATGCCTACGTCAAACATTTATACACTCGCACGCAGTGAACTCTATATATATGGAAGGCTCGCTCCAGTTTAAATTGTGAAGCCAAACATGGCGGATCATGAAGGCTGCTTGGGTACCGAACCAGTCCTCTACGAAGCGTAAAATGCGCGAACCGCGCGTGGAAATGAAAAACACGAATTATAAAAATATGTCGAAAAATAAAAAAGCTAACATTTCGGATGTTACAAAGCTTTAAAAATACGAAGTTTTTAAAAATGAATACATACAATTTGTTACAACCTTACCTGGCAATGTTATTCTTTCTAGAGGGGTAACTTATGCCGTATATTTGTGTTGTGTTTACAAAACTGACCGAGTTCAACTCCTAGACATTGCCGCCATATTGAATTGTAACCGCTCGTGCGTGGGGGTCTGGTTCGGTACCCAAGCAGCCTTCATGATCCGCCATGTTTGGCTTCACTTTTAGATTACGCAATGTACTAGAGCGAGCCTTCCATATATATAGAGTTCACTGCTCGCACGTGGGTCCCTATTACATTGTTATGTGTCATTTCAATTGTTTTGTTTTTTATTGGGGCACCCTGCAGAGTCACTAATGCATGAATTCAAGAAATTCGAAGCTAAATGTACACACACAAAACAGTCCACAGTTTGCAAAGTTATCAAAACACAACGACGTTTTAACCCGGTACACCCTCTGAAGATTTAAATTTTGGTACACTTTCATGCACCATGCGTAAAAATTACATCGACCATCTTAGAGGTCTCTGTATTTCCTTCCTCAATTATACGCTTTTTCTTTGACCCAATTCTCTCTCGGGTATAAGACGAATATATAAAAATGTATCCCCGGCCCCAATTATCCTTCTAACGATGGCCCTGACTTTAATATAAATGTGTATCTCAATTTGGTAAAACTTTTTATAGAAAGTTTGAAGCTTTTGTAGCCCACCACACACGAGAGCTATTAGCGAGTTTAAGATACACTAAAATCTACGACGCGGACGTGACATGAAAACTGCTACTATAGTGTTAGGAAACCAGCATTAATTTGTTTTAAATAATCAGTGATATTATGTTTCTGTTTTGTTGTTAAACGTTGTTTCCAAGGTTTTCAATAATTTTGTGCTGTGCATAAGATATGAAACAAAAACTGGTTGTATTTTTGTAAAGAGTGATTGTTGTACAACAGTTAGGTAGAATTTTTCTCGAATCAGTCGCGTAGCCAGCTTGACAAATCTAGAATCGCTATATGGCCTGATTAGAAATTCATTGTTCTCGCAGTCAATAAATATTAACATGTAAAGTAGGAGATTTTCAATGGTCGGGTTTGCCACCGATGCTATGCACGCTACTATATGGCGAATATGGCAATTTCATAGGTCATAATTGTATCAATACCGCAGCTATATTAATAAGCTGGAATTGAAAATGCATCTCTGCAAATAATATTGTCATTCGTATTTTTAGTTACAACAGTACCCATGGAAGGTCGCCGATGTTTTGATCGACAAGTTAAAGAATACGCTTCTGTCGTTTTGTGGTCGAATATACGCCGGAAAAGCAGAAGCTGCATGCGATTGTGCATGGTTGCAGGGGGTTCATTTAAGCAACAGTAGGCCTTTTTTTTATTCCATCGATGAGATAATCTGTGTTTTAGGCCGCAAATTGATGCAATAATCTTTTATTAAAGGATGAATTAAATTTTTTTCCTGTTATAGTATAGTCATTACGCTCGATTTATACATTATATTGATTTTTTCCTATTTAGTTAAACATGCTAACAATAGACAGCCTGTTCTTGAGCTTTAGCCCAATGCAAAGATGACATATATTCAATGACTGCTAAGCAAATTTGAAATGATATTTTTAACCTCGCAACGATTTTACATATAGCTGAGGAAACCGGGCTTCTGCTCATTTCACTTCACGGGCAGCACGGAGACTTTTACTGAAGACGGAAAGAAACTACAACGAAATGTGAGTAAAGCTTCTATCTATTGTTTGATATTTCCATTCATCTTGGCACTCCAATGCATGCATGCATCTAACTATGTTATATAATATAATTTCAAAGAGATTATTAACGTGAAGGAAAGAGATGAGACTTTGCGATAGGATTACACGGTTATATATAAGCTATAAAAAAAACCATGACAAGCCGACAATTTAAGAAAGTAAAGTAAAAAGCAAATTCCGAACAAACAAGACATCTTGAGAATCAAAATATAATTCAAACAAGACACAGATTGAGACTGTCTGAAGATGACTTTGTAATAAAGTCGAAAATTTACAGTCTCAATCTGTGTCTTGTTTGAATTATATTTTGATTCTCAAGATGTCTTGTTTGTTCGGAATTTGCTTTTTATATATAAGCTATATTAGTGAATTTTTCTTAACTAGAAATACATGAATAAATTTCCACCTTGTTGTTTTAAATTTACAAGTTAGGTTATGTAATGTGCTATATCGTTTTGATATTTCAGATAGAGTATATATAATAGTCAAGTGGTCGATAAATAACAATAAGAGGCTGCTTGAAGTTGTTTTGCATGTCGAAACGTGGGCGGGTGGGCGTTCAGTGAGTGCATGCATTCCTATAAGACTTTTTCCCATAACGTATTCGGCATGGACGTAATTGTATTCCCCTCTTTTGTTTTAAAAATAGTAAATAATGTGATCCGTATTAAACAATTTCTGAAAATTCTTCTAGTCTTATACACCGCGGAATAAAGGATCTCATCAAGGAAGGGGTCTTCCGTCTATAAAGCGCGCTTCGCAAGTAATTGTGGTGTTTATTTTTTAGATGGTGATGAAAGGTTTATTGATGATCGGTTTGTTTCTCGTGGTCTTTGAATTTTCGCGGGGAAATGTGATGTCAGGACGTAAGAGCCTTAATGATAAAGACAGCCATCATAAGTATTCGTCATGCAAAATTTTCAGAATAATGGAAATATTTTGTTGTACAAATCATTGCATGTATATCTTCTACTGCAGGCATAACTTTTACAACATTAATTTCTTATAGAAATAACTGATTGCGAAATACATGGTGGATTTTGTATACCTTTCTATCAAAATAGTCCAACCTGCGCAGACTATGGCGCATTGCCCTACGCATATTCGTGTCTTTTAGGAGCAAACTGTTGCCGCTAAGACTGAAACTAAGATGTGGGACAGGTACACTAACTTTGTGTAAGTGAGTTTTTTTTTTACACCAAGAGAGTGTTATAGGAGCGCGAGCATAGTGTAGAGATGCTCGTCTCAAGCCTATACATCTTTGGTGTTCTCCAACACCTTTTTCATGTTAGGTTAACACTGCGAGAGGATAATCATATTCCCCCTGGAATCAGGAGTGTTTTTGTACATCAAACATTTCATTTTGAGCGTTTGAATACACTACTGTTTAAATTCATGAAAACCAACACGAAAATTATTATCATTAATAAAGACTTTTTAGCTCTTACTTTCTTCCATTGTTTTTTATAGTCGTCATAATGGTCTTTTTTTTGTACTTTTCTTTAGGTTGTGAGTTTGGGTTCAAGTTGAAAGTAGTTACAGAACAATGGACGAATGTCATATATAGCTATATATATATGCACTATTTATGGTGTTCTGAAATTGTAGAACTAGATTGGCTGGAACTTTAATAAAAATAACGGGTGCGACTATAAGTGTATGCTTGGACTTTTTTTTTCTATATTTTACTTTGATTAGTTACAATATTACTTTAACTTTTATATACTTTTCGCAGTATTAAAGTGAATGAGTTTTGCTTTGATTCTGATTTTCCTTGAAGTACGCCTAGCGTTTTTTAAAAAGGGGTAATATAATGAACAAGTGACGTGTCATCGTCAACTGTTTATGGCGCTTGCGATATACAATTAAACATAGGAGAATTAGGTCTAAGGGTCTACGAGAATTAGGAAGTGTAATAGAATTAGGTCTTGAAGCCCTGTCGCATCGGTTATAAATTCTCATTACCAAAGATCGATTGTTTGGACTAATTGTTTTTATATATATAAACCGATTTACATACGCATACATAGGGTAAATAACTCGACGGAAGACTTGTGCGTGACACTCGCGAGTATAACGAGTAGCGCGACTGCATGCGAGTCCGTATTGGGTACGAATGGCGAGTTGTTCGAGTCAATCGCTAGTAGCGAGCATTCGTAAAAGGAACACAATGTTTAGTTGTGCTCAAGTAAATTTTTTTACTTAATCATAAGAGAATAGTTACCTTCACTCGGCTAATAGGCGTCCAGTATTTCCATGCTTTATATATCTTACAGTGTCTGAAACTCATCAAATTTCGAGGGCTTCGAAGCATGGGGAAAATGCGCGGGGTTAACAAAACAATATAAAAACAATTACAGCGAATCAATTAGTAAGTTTATTGAATCTATTAGTGAGTCTATTGAATTCATTAGCAACTGTATATTATACAAGGTGTCCTAAAAAACCTCAAAACTCTTGAAATCACCTAGTGTTAAAATTCCAATGACTTGTTCGCGAAATTTAGCTCGTGGGGATTAACACAACTTTATTATAATATAAAATGCTAAATAGGGCTACATTTTCTAGAGGGTTAAGGACATGCCGAAGGTCATGGTGCTTTAAATGTAAATTAAATATTGTTATCTACACGGCACAAGTAGAAGTCTCACGGCGCAAATGAAAATCTCACCGTGCAAACAATTCTTGCATGCACGGTTATCCATATTTGTAAAGCGAATAAAAGCGTATTGGTAATAAAAGTCATTTGTTGGTATACAAACAAATTTTACTGCCATGTCACATGCATAAAAATGCCTACGTCAAACATTTATACACTTGCACGTGGGTCCCTATTACATATTTACATTGTTATGTGTCGTTTCAATTGTTTTGGTTTTTATTGGGGAACCTAGCAGAGTCACTAATGCATCATTCAATAAAATCGAAGCTAAATGTACACACACAAAACAGTCCACAGTTTGCAAAGTTATCAAAACGCAACGACGTTTTAACCCTGTACACCCTCTGAAGATTTAAATTTTGGTACACTTTCCTGCACCATGCGTAAAAATTACATCGACCGGCTTAGAGGTCTCTGTATTTCCTTCCCCAACTATACGCTTTTTCTTTGACCCGATTCTCTCTCGGGTATAAGACGAATATATGAAAATGCATCCCCCGCCCCAATTAAGGTTCTAACTACGGCCCTGACTTTAATATAAATGTGTATCTCAATTTGGTAAATTTTTTTATAGAAAGTTTGAAGCTTTTGTAGCCCACCGCACACGAGAGCAATTAGCGAGTTTAAGATACACTAAAATCTACGACGCGGACGTGACATGAAAACTGCTACTATATAGTGTTAGGAAACCAGCATTAATTTGTTTTAAATAATCAGTGATATTATGTTTCTGTTTTGTTGTTAAACGTTGTTTCGAAGGTTTTCAATAATTTTGTGCTGTGCATAAGATATGAAACAAAAACTGGTGGTATTTTTGTAAAGAATGATTGTTGTACAACAGTTAGGTAGAATTTTTCTCGAATCAGTCGCGTAGCCAGCTTGACAAATCTAGAATCGCTATATGGCCTGATTAGAAATTCATTGTTCTCGCAGTCAATAAATATTAACATGTAAAGTAGGAGATTTTCAATGGTCGGGTTTGCCACCGATGCTATATGCACGCTACTATATGGCGAATATGGCAATTTCATAGATCATAATTGTATCAATACCGCAGCTATATTAATAAGCTGGAATTGAAAATGCATCTCTGCAAATAATATTGTCATTCGTATTTTTAGTTACAACAGTACCCATGGAAGGTCGCCGATGTTTTGATCGACAAGTTAAAGAATACGCTTCTGTCGTTTTGTGGTCGAATATACGCCGGAAAAGCAGAAGCTGCATGCGATTGTGCATGGTTGCAGGGGGTTCATTTAAGCAACAGTAGGCCTTTTTTTTATTCCATCGATGAGATAATCTGTGTTTTAGGCCGCAAATTGATGCAATAATCTTTTATTAAAGGATGAATTAAATTTTTTTCCTGTTATAGTATAGTCATTGCGCTCGATTTATACATTATATTGATTTTTTCCTATTTAGTTAAACATGCTAACAATAGACAGCCTGTTCTTGAGCTTTAGCCCAATGCAAAGATGACATAAATTCAATGACTGCTAAGCAAATTTGAAATGATATTTTTAACCTCGCAACGATTTTACATATAGCTGAGGAAACCGGGCTTCTGCTCATTTCACTTCACGGGCAGCACGGAGACTTTTACTGAAGACGGAAAGAAACTACAACGAAATGTGAGTAAAGCTTCTATCTATTGTTTGATATTTCCATTCAACTTGGCACTCCAATGCATGCATGCATCTAACTATGTTATATAATATAATTTCAAAGAGATTATTAACGTGAAGGAAAGAGATGAGACTTTGCGATAGGATTACACGGTTATATATAAGCTATAAAAAAAACCATGACAAGCCGACAATTTAAGAAAGTAAAGTAAAAAGCAAATTCCGAACAAACAAGACATCTTGAGAATCAAAATATAATTCAAACAAGACACAGATTGAGACTGTCTGAAGATGACTTTGTAATAAAGTCGAAAATTTACAGTCTCAATCTGTGTCTTGTTTGAATTATATTTTGATTCTCAAAATGTCTTGTTTGTTCGGAATTTGCTTTTTATATATAAGCTATATTAGTGAATTTTTCTTAACTAGAAATACATGAATAAATTTCCACCTTGTTGTTTTAAATTTACAAGTTAGGTTATGTAATGTGCTATATCGTTTTGATATTTCAGATAGAGTATATATAATAGTCAAGTGGTCGATAAATAACGATAAGAGGCTGCTTGAAGTTGTTTTGCATGTCGAAACGTGGGCGGGTGGGCGTTCAGTGAATGCATGCATTCCTATAAGACTTTTTCCCATAACGTATTCGGCATGGACGTAATTGTATTCCCCTCTTTTGTTTTAAAAATAGTAAATAATGTGATCCGTATTAAACAATTTCTGAAAATTCTTCTAGTCTTATACACCGCGGAATAAAGGATCTCATCAAGGAAGGGGTCTTCCGTCTATAAAGCGCGCTTCGCAAGTAATTGTGGTGTTTATTTTTTAGATGGTGATGAAAGGTTTATTGATGATCGGTTTGTTTCTCGTGGTCTTTGAATTTTCGCGGGGAAATGTGATGTCAGGACGTAAGAGCCTTAATGATAAAGACAGCCATCATAAGTATTCGTCATGCAAAATTTTCAGAATAATGGAAATATTTTGTTGTACAAATCATTGCATGTATATCTTCTACTGCAGGCATAACTTTTACAACATTAATTTCTTATAGAAATAACTGATTGCGAAATACATGGTGGATTTTGTATACCTTTCTATCAAAATAGTCCAACCTGCGCAGACTATGGCGCATTGCCCTACGCATATTCGTGTCTTTTAGGAGCAAACTGTTGCCGCTAAGACTGAAACTAAGATGTGGGACAGGTACACTAAATTTTGTGTAAGTGAGTTTTTTTTTTTACACCAAGAGAGTGTTATAGGAGCGCGAGCATGGTGTAGAGATGCTCGTCTCAAGCCTATACATCTTTGGTGTTCTCCAACACCTTTTTCATGTTAGGTTAACACTGCTAGAGGATAATCATATTCCCCCTGGAATCAGGAGTGTTTTTGTACATCAAACATTTCATTTTGAGCGTTTTAATACACTACTGTTCAAATTCATGAAAACCAACACGAAAATTATTATCATTAATAAAGACTTTTTAGCTCTTACTTTCTTCCATTGTTTTTTATAGTCGTCATAATGGTCTTTTCTTTGTACTTTTCTTTAGGTTGTGAGTTTGGGTTCAAGTTGAAAGTAGTTACAGAACAATGGTCGAATGTCATATATAGCTATATATATATGCACTATTTATGGTGTCCTGAAATTGTAGAAATAGATTGGCTGGAACTTTAATAAAAATAACGGGTGCGACTATAAGTGTATGCTTGGACTTTTTTTTTTCTATATTTTACTTTGATTAGTTACAATATTACTTTAACTTTAATATACTTTTCGCAGTAATAAAGTGAATGAGTTTTGCTTTGATTCTGATTTTCCTTAAAGTACGCCTAGCGTTTTTTAAAAAGGGGTAATATAATATACAAGTGACGTGTCATCGTCAACTGTTTATGGCGCTTGCGATATACAATTAAACATAGGAGAATTAGGTCTAAGGGTCTACGAGAATTAGGAAGTGTAATAGAATTAGGTCTTGAAGCCCTGTCGCATCGGTTATAAATTCTCATTACCAAAGATCGATTGTTTGGACTAATTGTTTTTATATATATAAACAATTTACTACGCATACATAGGGTAAATAACTCGACGGAAGACTTGTGCGTGACACTCGCGAGTATAACGAGTAGCGCGACTGCATGCGAGTCCGTATTGGGTACGAATGGCGAGTTGTTCGAGTCAATCGCTAGTAGCGAGCATTCGTAAAAGGAACACAATGTTTAGTTGTGCTCAAGTAAATTTTTTTACTTAATCATAAGAGAATAGTACCTTCACTCGGCCAATCAGCGTCCAGTATTTCCATGCTTTATATCTTACAGTGTCTGAAACTCATCAAATTTCGAGGGCTTCGAAGCATGGGGAAAATGCGCGGGGTTAACAAAACAATATAAAAACAATTACAGCGAATCAATTAGTAAGTTTATTGAATCTATTAGTGAGTCTATTGAATTCATTAGCAACTGTATATTATACAAGGTGTCCTAAAAACCCAAAACTCTTGAAATCACCTAGTGTTAAAATTCGAATGCTTGTTCGCAAAATTTTGCTCGTGGGGATTAACACAACTTTATTATAATATAAAATGCTAAATAGGGCTACATTTTCTAGAGGTTAAGGACATGCCGAAGGTCATGGTGCTTTAGTGTAAATTAAATATTGTTATCTACGCGGCACAAGTATAGAAGTCTCACGGCGCAAATGAAAATCTCACCGCGCAAACAATTCTTGCATGCACGGTTATCCATATTTGTAAAGCGAATAAAAGCGTATTGGTAATAAAAGTCATTTGTTGGTATATAAACAAATTTTACTGCCATGTCACATGCATAAAAATGCCTACGTCAAACATTTATACACTCGCACGTGGGTCCCTATTACATATTTACATTGTTATGTGTCGTTTCAATTGTTTTGGTTTTTATTGGGGCACCCTGCAGAGTCACTAATGCATGAATTCAATAAAATCGAAGCTAAACTGACGTACACACACAAAACAGTCCACAGTTTTCAAAGTTTTCAAAACACAACGACGTTTTAACCCTGTACACCCTCTGAAGATTTAAATTTTGGTACACTTTCATGCACCATGCGTAAAAATTACATCGACCGGCTTAGAGGGCTCTGTATTTCCTTCCCCAACTATACGCTTTTTCTTTGACCCGATTCTCTCTCGGGTATAAGACGAATATATGAAAATGCATCCCCCACCCCAATTAAGCTTCTAACTACGACCTGACTTTAATATAAATGTGTATCTCAATTTGGTAAAACTTTTTATAGAAAGTTTGAAGCTTTTGTAGCCCACCAAACACGAGAGCTATTAGCGAGTTTAAGATAATTCAAAATCTACGATGCGGCCGTGACATGAAAACTGCTACTATAGTGTTAGGAAACCAGCATTAATTTGTTTTAAATAATCAGTGATATTATGTTTCTGTTTTGTTGTTAAACGTATACGTAGTAGGAGACTTTCAATGGTCGGGTTTGCCACCGATGCCATGCACACTACTATGGCGAATATGGCCATTTCATAGGTCATAAATGTATCAATACCGCAGCTATATTAATAAGCTGGAATTGAAAATGCATCTCTACAAATATATTGTCATTCGTATTTTCAGTTACAACATTACCCATGCAAGGTTGATTTCCGATGTTTTGATCGGCAAGTTAAAGAATACGCTTCTGTCGTTTTGTGGTCGAATATACACCGAAAAAGCAGAAGCTGGGAGATTGGTTGCAGGGGGTTCATTTAAGCAACAGTGGGTTTTTTTTTATTTCATCGATAAGATAATCTGTGTTTTAGGCTGCAAATTCATGCAATAACCTTTTATTGCATGATGAATAATTTTTTTTCCTTTTATAGTTAGTCATTGCGCTTGATTTATACATTATATTAATTTTTTCCTATTTAGTTAATATGCTAACAATAGACAGCCTGTTCTTGAGCTTTAGCCCAATGCAAAGATGACATATATTCAATGACTGCTAGGCAAATTTGAAATGATATTTTTAACCTGGCAACGACTTTACATATAGCTGAGGAAACCGGGCTTCTGCTCATTTCACTTCACGGGCAACACGGAGACATTTAGCTACCGAAGACGGAAAAAAACTACAACGAAAAGTGAGTAAAGCTTCTATCTATTGTTTGATATTTCCATTCATCTTGGCACTCCAACGCATGCATGCATCTAACTATGTTATATAATGTCCTTTCAAAACGATTATTAACGTGAAGGAAAGAGATGAGACTTTGCGATAGGATTACACGGTTATATATTAAGCTATATTAGTGAATTTTTCTTAACTAGAAATACATGAATAAATTTCCACCTTCTTGTTTTAAATTTACAAGTTAGGTTATGTAATGTGCTATATCGTTTTGATATTTCAGATAGAGTGTATAATATAATAATCAGGTGGTCGATAAATAACGATAAGAGGCTGCTTGAAGTTGTTTTGCATGTCGAAACGTGGGCGGGTGGGCGTTCGGTGAGTGCATTCATTCCTATAAGACTTTTTCCCATGACGTATTCGGCATCGACGTAATTATATTCCCCCCTTTTGTTTTAAAGTTAGTAAGTAATGTGATCCATACATACATAAACAGGATTTAAACAATTTCTGAAAATTCTTCTAGTCTTATACACCGCGGAATGAAGGATCTCATCAAGGAAGGGGCCTTCCGTCTATAAAGCGCGCGCCGCAAGTAATTGTGGTGTTTATCTTTTAGATGGTGATGAAAGGTTTATTGATGATCTGTTTGTTTCTCGTGGTCTTTGAATTTTCGCGGGGAAATGTGATGTCAGGACGTAAGAGCCTTAATGATAAAGACAGCCATCGTAAGTATTCGTCATGCAAAATTTTCAGAATAATGGAAATATTTTGTTGTACAAATCATTGCATGTATATCTGCTACTGCAGGCATAACTTTTACAACATTAATTTCTTATAGAAATAACTGATTGCGAAACACATGGTGGATTTTGTATACCTTTCTATCAAAATAGTCCAACCTGCGCAGACTATGGCGCATTGCCCTACGCATATTCGTGTCTTTTAGGAGCAAACTGTTGCCGCTAAGACTGAAACTAAGATGTGGGACAGGTACACTAAACTTTGTGTAAGTAAGTTTTTTTTTATTTTTACACCAAGAAAGTGTTATAGGAGCGAGACATGGTGTAGAGATGCTCGTCTCATGCCTATAGCTACACGCAAATGGTGTGCGATTTAGGATAACACATCTTTAGTGTTCTCCAACACCTTTTTCATGTTAGGTTAACACTGCGATCATATTCCCCCTGGAATCAGGAGTGTTTTTTTACATCAAACATTTCATTTTGAACGTTTGAATACACTACTGTTCAATTTCATGAAAACCAACACGAAAATTATTATCATTAATAAAAACTTTTTAGCTCTTACTCTCTTCCATTGTTTTTTATAGTCGTCCTAATGAGTTTTTCTTTGTACTTTTCTTTAGGTTGTGAGTTGGTTTTCAAGTTGAAAGTAGTTACAGAACAATCGACGAATGTCATATATACATATATATATGCACTATTTATGGTGTTCTGAAATTGTAGAAATAGATTGGCTGGAACTTTAATAAAAATAACGGGTGCGACTATAAATGTATGCTTGGACATTTTATTACTATATTTTGCGTTCATTATAGTCAGTATATTACTTTAACTTTTATATACTTTTCGCAATATTGAAGTGAATGAGTTTTGCTTTGATTCTGATTTTCCTTAAAGTACGCCTAGCGTTTTTTAAAAAGGGGTAATATAATGAACAAGTGACGTGTCATCGGCAACTCTTTATGGCGTTTGCGATATACAATTAAACATAGAAGAATTAAGTCTAGAGGTCTACGAGAATTAGAAAGTGTAATAGAACTAGGTCTTGAAGCTCTGTGGCATCGGTTATAAATTCTCATTACCAAAGTTCGATTGTTTGGACTAATTGTTTTTATATATAAATCAATTTACTAAGCATACATACGGTAAATAATTCGACGGAAGACTTGTGCGTGACACTCGCGAGTATAACGAGTAGCGAGACTGCGAGTCCGCGTATTGGGTACGAACGGCGAGTTGTTCCAGTCAATCGCCAGTAGCGAACATTCGTTAAAGGAATTCGAACACAATGTTTAGTTGTGCTCAACTATTTTTTTTTATTTCATCATAAGAGAATAGCTACCTTTACTCGGCCAATCAGCGTTTAGTATTTCCATGCTCTATATCTTATATTGTCTGAAATTCATCAAGTGTCGAGGGCTTTGAAGCATGGGGAAAATGCGCGGGGTTAACAAAACAATATAAAAACAATGACACCGAATGAATTAGTAAGTTTATTGAATCTATTAGTGACTCTATTGAATTCATTAGCAACTGTATATTATACAAGGTGTCCTAAAAACCCCCAAAACTCTTGAAATCACCTAGTGTTAAAATTCGAATGAATTTATTCGCAAAATTTTGCTCGTGGGGATTAACACAACTTTAATAGGCCGGGCCTACATTTTCTAGAGAGTTAAGGACATGCCGAAGGTCATGGTGCTTTAGTTGTAAATTTAAATATTGTTATCTACACGTACGGCAGAAATAGAAGTCTCACGGCGCAAATGAAAATCTCATGCACGGCACAGACAATTCTGACGGTTATCCATATTTGTAAAGCGAATAAAAGCGTATTGGTAATAAAAGTCATTTGTTAGTAGACAAACAAATTTTACTGCCATGTCACATGCATAAAAATGCCTACGTCAAACATTTATACATTTGCACGTGGGTCCCTATTACATTGTTATGTGTCGTTTCAATTGTTTTGTTTTTTATTGGGGCACCCTGCAGAGTCACTAATGCATGAATTCAATAAAATCGAAGCTAAACTGACGTACACACACAAAACAGTCCCCAGTTTTCAAAGTTTTCAAAACACAACGACGTTTTAATCTTTTACACCGTCTAAAGATTTAAATTTTGGTACACTTTCATGCATGATGCGTAAAAATTACATTGACCGGCTTAGAGGTTTCTGTATTTCCTTCCTCAATTATACGCTTTTTCTTTGACCCGATTCTCTCTCGGGTATAAGACGAATATATGAAAATGCATCCCCCGCCCCAATTAAGCTTCTAACTACGACCTGACTTTATATAAATGTGTATCTCAATTTGGTAAAACTTTTTATAGAAAGTTTGAAGTTTTTGTAGCCCACCAAACACGAGAGCTATTAGCGAGTTTAAGATAATTCAAAATCTACGACGCGGCCGTGACATGAAAACTGCTACTATAGTGTTAGGAAACCAGCATTAATTTGTTTTAAATAATCAGTGATATTATGTTTCTGTTTTGTTGTTAAACGTATACGTAGTAGGAGACTTTCAATGGTCGGGTTTGCCACCGATGCCATGCACACTACTATGGCGAATATGGCCATTTCATAGGTCATAAATGTATCAATACCGCAGCTATATTAATAAGCTGGAATTGAAAATGCATCTCTACAAATATATTGTCATTCGTATTTTCAGTTACAACAGTACCCATGCAAGGTTGATTTCCGATGTTTTGATCGGCAAGTTAAAGAATACGCTTCTGTCGTTTTGTGGTCGAATATACACCGAAAAAGCAGAAGCTGGGAGATTAGTTGCAGGGGGTTCATTTAAGCAACAGTGGGTTTTTTTTTATTTCATCGATAAGATAATCTGTGTTTTAGGCTGCAAATTCATGCAATAACCTTTTATTGCATGATGAATAATTTTTTTTCCTTTTATAGTTAGTCATTGCGCTTGATTTATACATTATATTAATTTTTTCCTATTTAGTTAAATATGCTAACAATAGACAGCCTGTTCTTGAGCTTTAGCCCAATGCAAAGATGACATATATTCAATGACTGCTAGGCAAATTTGAAATGATATTTTTAACCTGGCAACGACTTTACATATAGCTGAGGAAACCGGGCTTCTGCTCATTTCACTTCACGGGCAACACGGAGACATTTAGCTACCGAAGACGGAAAAAAACTACAACGAAAAGTGAGTAAAGCTTCTATCTATTGTTTGATATTTCCATTCATCTTGGCACTCCAACGCATGCATGCATCTAACTATGTTATATAATGTCCTTTCAAAACGATTATTAACGTGAAGGAAAAGAGATGAGACTTTGCGATAGGATTACACGGTTATATATTAAGCTATATTAGTGAATTTTTCTTAACTAGAAATACATGAATAAATTTCCACCTTCTTGTTTTAAATTTACAAGTTAGGTTATGTAATGTGCTATATCGTTTTGATATTTCAGATAGAGTGTATAATATAATAATCAGGTGGTCGATAAATAACGATAAGAGGCTGCTTGAAGTTGTTTTGCATGTCGAAACGTGGGCGGGTGGGCGTTCGGTGAGTGCATTCATTCCTATAAGACTTTTTCTCATGACGTATTCGGCATCGACGTAATTATATTCCCCCCTTTTGTTTTAAAGTTAGTAAGTAATGTGATCCATACATACATAAACAGGATTTAAACAATTTCTGAAAATTCTTCTAGTCTTATACACCGCGGAATGAAGGATCTCATCAAGGAAGGGGCCTTCCGTCTATAAAGCGCGCGCCGCAAGTAATTGTGGTGTTTATCTTTTAGATGGTGATGAAAGGTTTATTGATGATCTGTTTGTTTCTCGTGGTCTTTGAATTTTCGCGGGGAAATGTGATGTCAGGACGTAAGAGCCTTAATGATAAAGACAGCCATCGTAAGTATTCGTCATGCAAAGTTTTCAGAATATTGGAAATATTTTGTTGTACAAATCATTGCATGTATATCTGCTACTGCAGGCATAACTTTTACAACATTAATTTCTTATAGAAATAACTGATTGCGAAACACATGGTGGATTTTGTATACCTTTCTATCAAAATAGTCCAACCTGCGCAGACTATGGCGCATTGCCCTACGCATATTCGTGTCTTTTAGGAGCAAACTGTTGCCGCTAAGACTGAAACTAAGATGTGGGACAGGTACACTAAACTTTGTGTAAGTAAGTTTTTTTTTATTTTTACACCAAGAAAGTGTTATAGGAGCGCAAGCATGGTGTAGAGATGCTCGTCTCATGCCTATAGCTACACGCAAATGGTGTGCGATTTAGGATAACACATCTTTAGTGTTCTCCAACACCTTTTTCATGTTAGGTTAACACTGCGATCATATTCCCCTGGAATCAGGAGTGTTTTTTTACATCAAACATTTCATTTTGAACGTTTGAATACACTACTGTTCAATTTCATGAAAACCAACACGAAAATTATTATCATTAATAAAACTTTTTAGCTCTTACTCTCTTCCATTGTTTTTTATAGTCGTCCTAATGAGTTTTTCTTTGTACTTTTTTTAGGTTGTGAGTTGGTTTTCAAGTTGAAAGTAGTTACAGAACAATCGACGAATGTCATATATACATATATATATGCACTATTTATGGTGTTCTGAAATTGTAGAAATAGATTGGCTGGAACTTTAATAAAAATAACGGGTGCGACTATAAATGTATGCTTGGACATTTTATTACTATATTTTGCGTTCATTATAGTCAGTATATTACTTTAACTTTTATATACTTTTCGCAATATTGAAGTGAATGAGTTTTGCTTTGATTCTGATTTTCCTTAAAGTACGCCTAGCGTTTTTTAAAAAGGGGTAATATAATGAACAAGTGACGTGTCATCGGCAACTCTTTATGGCGTTTGCGATATACAATTAAACATAGAAGAATTAAGTCTAGAGGTCTACGAGAATTAGAAAGTGTAATAGAACTAGGTCTTGAAGCTCTGTGGCATCGGTTATAAATTCTCATTACCAAAGTTCGATTGTTTGGACTAATTGTTTTTATATATAAATCAATTTACTAAGCATACATACGGTAAATAATTCGACGGAAGACTTGTGCGTGACACTCGCGAGTATAACGAGTAGCGAGACTGCGAGTCCGCGTATTGGGTACGAACGGCGAGTTGTTCCAGTCAATCGCCAGTAGCGAACATTCGTTAAAGGAATTCGAACACAATGTTTAGTTGTGCTCAACTATTTTTTTTTATTTCATCATAAGAGAATAGCTACCTTTACTCGGCCAATCAGCGTTTAGTATTTCCATGCTCTATATCTTATATTGTCTGAAATTCATCAAGTGTCGAGGGCTTTGAAGCATGGGGAAAATGCGCGGGGTTAACAAAACAATATAAAAACAATGACACCGAATGAATTAGTAAGTTTATTGAATCTATTAGTGACTCTATTGAATTCATTAGCAACTGTATATTATACAAGGTGTCCTAAAAACCCCCAAAACTCTTGAAATCACCTAGTGTTAAAATTCGAATGAATTTATTCGCAAAATTTTGCTCGTGGGGATTAACACAACTTTTTATGATGTAAAATGCTAAATAGGCCGGGCCTACATTTTCTAGAGAGTTAAGGACATGCCGAAGGTCATGGTGCTTTAGTTGTAAATTTAAATATTGTTATCTACACGTACGGCAGAAATAGAAGTCTCACGGCGCAAATGAAAATCTCATGCACGGCACAGACAATTCTGACGGTTATCCATATTTGTAAAGCGAATAAAAGCGTATTGGTAATAAAAGTCATTTGTTAGTAGACAAACAAATTTTACTGCCATGTCACATGCATAAAAATGCCTACGTCAAACATTTATACATTTGCACGTGGGTCCCTATTACATTGTTATGTGTCGTTTCAATTGTTTTGTTTTTTATTGGGGCACCCTGCAGAGTCACTAATGCATGAATTCAATAAAATCGAAGCTAAACTGACGTACACACACAAAACAGTCCCCAGTTTTCAAAGTTTTCAAAACACAACGACGTTTTAATCTTTTACACCGTCTAAAGATTTAAATTTTGGTACACTTTCATGCATGATGCGTAAAAATTACATTGACCGGCTTAGAGGTTTCTGTATTTCCTTCCTCAATTATACGCTTTTTCTTTGACCCGATTCTCTCTCGGGTATAAGACGAATATATGAAAATGCATCCCCCGCCCCAATTAAGCTTCTAACTACGACCTGACTTTATATAAATGTGTATCTCAATTTGGTAAAACTTTTTATAGAAAGTTTGAAGTTTTTGTAGCCCACCAAACACGAGAGCTATTAGCGAGTTTAAGATAATTCAAAATCTACGACGCGGCCGTGACATGAAAACTGCTACTATAGTGTTAGGAAACCAGCATTAATTTGTTTTAAATAATCAGTGATATTATGTTTCTGTTTTGTTGTTAAACGTATACGTAGTAGGAGACTTTCAATGGTCGGGTTTGCCACCGATGCCATGCACACTACTATGGCGAATATGGCCATTTCATAGGTCATAAATGTATCAATACCGCAGCTATATTAATAAGCTGGAATTGAAAATGCATCTCTACAAATATATTGTCATTCGTATTTTCAGTTACAACAGTACCCATGCAAGGTTGATTTCCGATGTTTTGATCGGCAAGTTAAAGAATACGCTTCTGTCGTTTTGTGGTCGAATATACACCGAAAAAGCAGAAGCTGGGAGATTAGTTGCAGGGGGTTCATTTAAGCAACAGTGGGTTTTTTTTTATTTCATCGATAAGATAATCTGTGTTTTAGGCTGCAAATTCATGCAATAACCTTTTATTGCATGATGAATAATTTTTTTTCCTTTTATAGTTAGTCATTGCGCTTGATTTATACATTATATTAATTTTTTCCTATTTAGTTAAATATGCTAACAATAGACAGCCTGTTCTTGAGCTTTAGCCCAATGCAAAGATGACATATATTCAATGACTGCTAGGCAAATTTGAAATGATATTTTTAACCTGGCAACGACTTTACATATAGCTGAGGAAACCGGGCTTCTGCTCATTTCACTTCACGGGCAACACGGAGACATTTAGCTACCGAAGACGGAAAAAAACTACAACGAAAAGTGAGTAAAGCTTCTATCTATTGTTTGATATTTCCATTCATCTTGGCACTCCAACGCATGCATGCATCTAACTATGTTATATAATGTCCTTTCAAAACGATTATTAACGTGAAGGAAAGAGATGAGACTTTGCGATAGGATTACACGGTTATATATTAAGCTATATTAGTGAATTTTTCTTAACTAGAAATACATGAATAAATTTCCACCTTCTTGTTTTAAATTTACAAGTTAGGTTATGTAATGTGCTATATCGTTTTGATATTTCAGATAGAGTGTATAATATAATAATCAGGTGGTCGATAAATAACGATAAGAGGCTGCTTGAAGTTGTTTTGCATGTCGAAACGTGGGCGGGTGGGCGTTCGGTGAGTGCATTCATTCCTATAAGACTTTTTCCCATGACGTATTCGGCATCGACGTAATTATATTCCCCCCTTTTGTTTTAAAGTTAGTAAGTAATGTGATCCATACATACATAAACAGGATTTAAACAATTTCTGAAAATTCTTCTAGTCTTATACACCGCGGAATGAAGGATCTCATCAAGGAAGGGGCCTTCCGTCTATAAAGCGCGCGCCGCAAGTAATTGTGGTGTTTATCTTTTAGATGGTGATGAAAGGTTTATTGATGATCTGTTTGTTTCTCGTGGTCTTTGAATTTTCGCGGGGAAATGTGATGTCAGGACGTAAGAGCCTTAATGATAAAGACAGCCATCGTAAGTATTCGTCATGCAAAATTTTCAGAATAATGGAAATATTTTGTTGTACAAATCATTGCATGTATATCTGCTACTGCAGGCATAACTTTTACAACATTAATTTCTTATAGAAATAACTGATTGCGAAACACATGGTGGATTTTGTATACCTTTCTATCAAAATAGTCCAACCTGCGCAGACTATGGCGCATTGCCCTACGCATATTCGTGTCTTTTAGGAGCAAACTGTTGCCGCTAAGACTGAAACTAAGATGTGGGACAGGTACACTAAACTTTGTGTAAGTAAGTTTTTTTTTATTTTTACACCAAGAAAGTGTTATAGGAGCGCAAGCATGGTGTAGAGATGCTCGTCTCATGCCTATAGCTACACGCAAATGGTGTGCGATTTAGGATAACACATCTTTAGTGTTCTCCAACACCTTTTTCATGTTAGGTTAACACTGCGATCATATTCCCCCTGGAATCAGGAGTGTTTTTTTACATCAAACATTTCATTTTGAACGTTTGAATACACTACTGTTCAATTTCATGAAAACCAACACGAAAATTATTATCATTAATAAAAACTTTTTAGCTCTTACTCTCTTCCATTGTTTTTTATAGTCGTCCTAATGAGTTTTTCTTTGTACTTTTCTTTAGGTTGTGAGTTGGTTTTCAAGTTGAAAGTAGTTACAGAACAATCGACGAATGTCATATATACATATATATATGCACTATTTATGGTGTTCTGAAATTGTAGAAATAGATTGGCTGGAACTTTAATAAAAATAACGGGTGCGACTATAAATGTATGCTTGGACATTTTATTACATATTTGCGTTCATTTAGTCAGTATATTACTCTTCTATATTCAGTTCTTTTCGCAATATTGAAGTGAATGAGTTTTGCTTGATTCTGATTTTCCTTAAAGTACGCCTAGCGTTTTTAAAAAGGGGTAATATAATGAACAAGTGACGTGTCATCGGCAACTCTTTATGGCGTTTGCGATATACAATTAAACATAGAAGAATTAAGTCTAGAGGTCTACGAGAATTAGAAAGTGTAATAGAACTAGGTCTTGAAGCTCTGTGGCATCGGTTATAAATTCTCATTACCAAAGTTCGATTGTTTGGACTAATTGTTTTTATATATAAATCAATTTACTAAGCATACATACGGTAAATAATTCGACGGAAGACTTGTGCGTGACACTCGCGAGTATAACGAGTAGCGAGACTGCGAGTCCGCGTATTGGGTACGAACGGCGAGTTGTTCCAGTCAATCGCCAGTAGCGAACATTCGTTAAAGGAATTCGAACACAATGTTTAGTTGTGCTCAACTATTTTTTTTTATTTCATCATAAGAGAATAGCTACCTTTACTCGGCCAATCAGCGTTTAGTATTTCCATGCTCTATATCTTATATTGTCTGAAATTCATCAAGTGTCGAGGGCTTTGAAGCATGGGGAAAATGCGCGGGGTTAACAAAACAATATAAAAACAATGACACCGAATGAATTAGTAAGTTTATTGAATCTATTAGTGACTCTATTGAATTCATTAGCAACTGTATATTATACAAGGTGTCCTAAAAACCCCCAAAACTCTTGAAATCACCTAGTGTTAAAATTCGAATGAATTTATTCGCAAAATTTTGCTCGTGGGGATTAACACAACTTTATTATGATGTAAAATGCTAAATAGGCCGGGCCTACATTTTCTAGAGAGTTAAGGACATGCCGAAGGTCATGGTGCTTTAGTTGTAAATTTAAATATTGTTATCTACACGTACGGCAGAAATAGAAGTCTCACGGCGCAAATGAAAATCTCATGCACGGCACAGACAATTCTGACGGTTATCCATATTTGTAAAGCGAATAAAAGCGTATTGGTAATAAAAGTCATTTGTTAGTAGACAAACAAATTTTACTGCCATGTCACATGCATAAAAATGCCTACGTCAAACATTTATACATTTGCACGTGGGTCCCTATTACATTGTTATGTGTCGTTTCAATTGTTTTGTTTTTTATTGGGGCACCCTGCAGAGTCACTAATGCATGAATTCAATAAAATCGAAGCTAAACTGACGTACACACACAAAACAGTCCCCAGTTTTCAAAGTTTTCAAAACACAACGACGTTTTAATCTTTTACACCGTCTAAAGATTTAAATTTTGGTACACTTTCATGCATGATGCGTAAAAATTACATTGACCGGCTTAGAGGTTTCTGTATTTCCTTCCTCAATTATACGCTTTTTCTTTGACCCGATTCTCTCTCGGGTATAAGACGAATATATGAAAATGCATCCCCCGCCCCAATTAAGCTTCTAACTACGACCTGACTTTATATAAATGTGTATCTCAATTTGGTAAAACTTTTTATAGAAAGTTTGAAGTTTTTGTAGCCCACCAAACACGAGAGCTATTAGCGAGTTTAAGATAATTCAAAATCTACGACGCGGCCGTGACATGAAAACTGCTACTATAGTGTTAGGAAACCAGCATTAATTTGTTTTAAATAATCAGTGATATTATGTTTCTGTTTTGTTGTTAAACGTATACGTAGTAGGAGACTTTCAATGGTCGGGTTTGCCACCGATGCCATGCACACTACTATGGCGAATATGGCCATTTCATAGGTCATAAATGTATCAATACCGCAGCTATATTAATAAGCTGGAATTGAAAATGCATCTCTACAAATATATTGTCATTCGTATTTTCAGTTACAACAGTACCCATGCAAGGTTGATTTCCGATGTTTTGATCGGCAAGTTAAAGAATACGCTTCTGTCGTTTTGTGGTCGAATATACACCGAAAAAGCAGAAGCTGGGAGATTAGTTGCAGGGGGTTCATTTAAGCAACAGTGGGTTTTTTTTTATTTCATCGATAAGATAATCTGTGTTTTAGGCTGCAAATTCATGCAATAACCTTTTATTGCATGATGAATAATTTTTTTTCCTTTTATAGTTAGTCATTGCGCTTGATTTATACATTATATTAATTTTTTCCTATTTAGTTAAATATGCTAACAATAGACAGCCTGTTCTTGAGCTTTAGCCCAATGCAAAGATGACATATATTCAATGACTGCTAGGCAAATTTGAAATGATATTTTTAACCTGGCAACGACTTTACATATAGCTGAGGAAACCGGGCTTCTGCTCATTTCACTTCACGGGCAACACGGAGACATTTAGCTACCGAAGACGGAAAAAAACTACAACGAAAAGTGAGTAAAGCTTCTATCTATTGTTTGATATTTCCATTCATCTTGGCACTCCAACGCATGCATGCATCTAACTATGTTATATAATGTCCTTTCAAAACGATTATTAACGTGAAGGAAAGAGATGAGACTTTGCGATAGGATTACACGGTTATATATTAAGCTATATTAGTGAATTTTTCTTAACTAGAAATACATGAATAAATTTCCACCTTCTTGTTTTAAATTTACAAGTTAGGTTATGTAATGTGCTATATCGTTTTGATATTTCAGATAGAGTGTATAATATAATAATCAGGTGGTCGATAAATAACGATAAGAGGCTGCTTGAAGTTGTTTTGCATGTCGAAACGTGGGCGGGTGGGCGTTCGGTGAGTGCATTCATTCCTATAAGACTTTTTCCCATGACGTATTCGGCATCGACGTAATTATATTCCCCCCTTTTGTTTTAAAGTTAGTAAGTAATGTGATCCATACATACATAAACAGGATTTAAACAATTTCTGAAAATTCTTCTAGTCTTATACACCGCGGAATGAAGGATCTCATCAAGGAAGGGGCCTTCCGTCTATAAAGCGCGCGCCGCAAGTAATTGTGGTGTTTATCTTTTAGATGGTGATGAAAGGTTTATTGATGATCTGTTTGTTTCTCGTGGTCTTTGAATTTTCGCGGGGAAATGTGATGTCAGGACGTAAGAGCCTTAATGATAAAGACAGCCATCGTAAGTATTCGTCATGCAAAATTTTCAGAATAATGGAAATATTTTGTTG
The DNA here is from genome assembly GCF_004324835.1 of Dendronephthya gigantea. Taxonomy (NCBI): domain Eukaryota; kingdom Metazoa; phylum Cnidaria; class Anthozoa; order Malacalcyonacea; family Nephtheidae; genus Dendronephthya; species Dendronephthya gigantea. Next base: position 1,632,190 of record NW_021163029.1, read on the forward strand.
TACAAATCATTGCATGTATATCTGCTACTGCAGGCATAACTTTTACAACATTAATTTCTTATAGAAATAACTGATTGCGAAACACATGGTGGATTTTGTATACCTTTCTATCAAAATAGTCCAACCTGCGCAGACTATGGCGCATTGCCCTACGCATATTCGTGTCTTTTAGGAGCAAACTGTTGCCGCTAAGACTGAAACTAAGATGTGGGACAGGTACACTAAACTTTGTGTAAGTAAGTTTTTTTTTATTTTTACACCAAGAAAGTGTTATAGGAGCGCAAGCATGGTGTAGAGATGCTCGTCTCATGCCTATAGCTACACGCAAATGGTGTGCGATTTAGGATAACACATCTTTAGTGTTCTCCAACACCTTTTTCATGTTAGGTTAACACTGCGATCATATTCCCCCTGGAATCAGGAGTGTTTTTTTACATCAAACATTTCATTTTGAACGTTTGAATACACTACTGTTCAATTTCATGAAAACCAACACGAAAATTATTATCATTAATAAAAACTTTTTAGCTCTTACTCTCTTCCATTGTTTTTTATAGTCGTCCTAATGAGTTTTTCTTTGTACTTTTCTTTAGGTTGTGAGTTGGTTTTCAAGTTGAAAGTAGTTACAGAACAATCGACGAATGTCATATATACATAATATATGCACTATTTATGGTGTTCTGAAATTGTAGAAATAGATTGGCTGGAACTTTAATAAAAATAACGGGTGCGACTATAAATGTATGCTTGGACATTTATTACTATATTTGCGTTCATTATAGTCAGTATTATTTAACTTTTATATACTTTTCGCAATATTGAAGTGAATGAGTTTTGCTTTGATTCTGATTTTCCTTAAAGTACGCCTAGCGTTTTTTAAAAAGGGGTAATATAATGAACAAGTGACGTGTCATCGGCAACTCTTTATGGCGTTTGCGATATACAATTAAACATAGAAGAATTAAGGTCTAGAGGTCTACGAGAATTAGAAAGTGTAATAGAACTAGGTCTTGAAGCTCTGTGGCATCGGTTATAAATTCTCATTACCAAAGTTCGATTGTTTGGACTAATTGTTTTATATATAAATCAATTTACTAAGCATACATACGGTAAATAATTCGACGGAAGACTTGTGCGTGACACTCGCGAGTATAACGAGTAGCGAGACTGCGAGTCCGCGTATTGGGTACGAACGGCGAGTTGTTCCAGTCAATCGCCAGTAGCGAACATTCGTTAAAGGAATTCGAACACAATGTTTAGTTGTGCTCAACTATTTTTTTTTATTTCATCATAAGAGAATAGCTACCTTTACTCGGCCAATCAGCGTTTAGTATTTCCATGCTCTATATCTTATATTGTCTGAAATTCATCAAGTGTCGAGGGCTTTGAAGCATGGGGAAAATGCGCGGGGTTAACAAAACAATATAAAAACAATGACACCGAATGAATTAGTAAGTTTATTGAATCTATTAGTGACTCTATTGAATTCATTAGCAACTGTATATTATACAAGGTGTCCTAAAAACCCCAAAACTCTTGAAATCACCTAGTGTTAAAATTCGAATGAATTTATTCGCAAAATTTTGCTCGTGGGGATTAACACAACTTTATTATGATGTAAATGCTAAATAGGCCGGGCCTACATTTTCTAGAGAGTTAAGGACATGCCGAAGGTCATGGTGCTTTAGTTGTAAATTTAAATATTGTTATCTACACGTACGGCAGAAATAGAAGTCTCACGGCGCAAATGAAAATCTCATGCACGGCACAGACAATTCTGACGGTTATCCATATTTGTAAAGCGAATAAAAGCGTATTGGTAATAAAAGTCATTTGTTGGTAGACAAACAAATTTTTACTGCCATGTCACATGCATAAAAATGCCTACGTCAAACATTTATACATTTGCACGTGGGTCCCTATTACATTGTTATGTGTCGTTTCAATTGTTTTGTTTTTTTTGGGGCACCCTGCAGAGTCACTAATGCATGAATTCAATAAAATCGAAGCTAAACTGACGTACACACACAAAACAGTCCCCAGTTTTCAAAGTTTTTCAAAACACAACGACGTTTTAATCTTTTACACCGTCTAAAGATTTAAATTTTGGTACACTTTCATGCATGATGCGTAAAAATTACATCGACCGGCTTAGAGGTTTCTGTTTTCCTTCCTCAATTATACGCTTTTTCTTTGACCCGATTCTCTCTCGGGTATAAGACGAATATATGAAAATGCATCCCCCGCCCCAATTAAGCTTCTAACTACGACCTGACTTTATATAATGTGTATCTCAATTTGGTAAAACTTTTTATAGAAAGTTTGAAGTTTTTGTAGCCCACCAAACACGAGAGCTATTAGCGAGTTTAATAATTCAAAATCTACGACGCGGCCGTGACATGAAAACTGCTACTATAGTGTTAGGAAAGCATTAATTTGTTTTAAATAATCAGTGATATTATGTTTCTGTTTTGTTGTTAAACGTATACGTAGTAGGAGACTTTCAATGGTCGGGTTTGCCACCGATGCCATGCACACTACTATGGCGAATATGGCCATTTCATAGGTCATAAATGTATCAATACCGCAGCTATATTAATAAGCTGGAATTGAAAATGCATCTCTACAAATATATTGTCATTCGTATTTTCAGTTACAACAGTACCCATGCAAGGTTGATTTCCGATGTTTTGATCGGCAAGTTAAAGAATACGCTTCTGTCGTTTGTGGTCGAATATACACCGAAAAAGCAGAAGCTGGGAGATTAGTTGCAGGGGGTTCATTTAAGCAACAGTGGTTTTTTTTATTTCATCGATAAGATAATCTGTGTTTTAGGCTGCAAATTCATGCAATAACCTTTTATTGCATGATGAATAATTTTTTTTTCCTTTTATAGTTAGTCATTGCGCTTGATTTATACATTATATTAATTTTTTCCTATTTAGTTAAATATGCTAACAATAGACAGCCTGTTCTTGAGCTTTAGCCCAATGCAAAGATGACATATATTCAATGACTGCTAGGCAAATTTGAAATGATATTTTTAACCTGGCAACGACTTTACATATAGCTGAGGAAACCGGGCTTCTGCTCATTTCACTTCACGGGCAACACGGAGACATTTAGCTACCGAAGACGGAAAAAAACTACAACGAAAAGTGAGTAAAGCTTCTATCTATTGTTTGATATTTCCATTCATCTTGGCACTCCAACGCATGCATGCATCTAACTATGTTATATAATGTCCTTTCAAAACGATTATTAACGTGAAGGAAAGAGATGAGACTTTGCGATAGGATTACACGGTTATATATTAAGCTATATTAGTGAATTTTTCTTAACTAGAAATACATGAATAAATTTCCACCTTCTTGTTTTAAATTTACAAGTTAGGTTATGTAATTGTTGTGAGATCATTATTGACATATATTGTAGTTATAGGCGAAACTAATATAAACTCATTATGCGAATTAAACAATTAAGTATTGTTATGTTAATCAAGTAAAAAACCCAAAAAGATTTGCTATATAAACTCGTGTAAATATTCTGCTGTATGTAGTCGACGGAATCTTCTTTAATATATGTATCCACACACACCTGAGTTGTGTTCTGAGTTTATAACATTGGCGACGAGGATTCACTTAAGCAAGTATGCCTCCTAAATCGAGGAAAGCGTTGAAAATTGAAGAATTCGAGCCAGACGAAGACATATTAGAAACCACATGCAAATGGAAACTGTGGAGACGAAGACTTGAAGTTCAAATGAAATACTTCGACATCGTAAAGCCTGAAGACATGAAAGCAGCGTTGTTAGTCCATGGTGGGGATAGAATTCTTTCTATAGACGAGAATGGAGCTGAACCGGAGGGAGATCTTGACGAATACGAGAAGCTTATTGCTAAAATCGAGCATGTATATGTTGCAACAAACACAAGACTTCACGCCAGATTTAGATTCAACAAAGCCGTTCGACAACCGGGCCAATCTATCGCACAGTATGAACTTGAACTTCGACGACTCGCTAAAGAATGCGATTTTCACGGACAGGATGATGAGATGATCCTAGATCGTTTAATATTAACGTGTAAAGATGAAAGCCTACAAGCGAAAGCATTAGAGAATAATTGGTCGCTTGAGAACTTCTTGAAATATGCAACTACAAAGCAAGACGTCGAAGCACAAAGAAACGAAATGAAAATCAAGAGCGAACTTCCCGAATTTGAAGTGCGAAGAGTAGCTAATAAAAGATTCGCGAGAAGGAAATCACAGAAGTTATATTCATTTAGAAATCGCGAAAACCCGAGGAAACTCTCGAATGACGAAAAAGAGAAGAAAGCTTGCACCAAGTGTGGACGTGATAGATCACACCCTATATGCCCAGCTGCCGAGAAAGAATGTTTCAACTGTCGGAAGGTTGGTCATTTCAGTGCACAGTGTTTCTCGAGAAAATTGGACAACAGAAATAAGCAAGTAAAAGCTGCCGAAGCTGCCGGATTGTGTGGTGGTCATGGGACGAATGATTCTATACTAGACCGTGTTGCTTCATCTGATTCTGATCCCGAATTTTACAGATGTGTTAGCGAGAAATTGGGTATACGGGCGGTCAAAGGACAAAATGCTAGCAACATTTTATTACCCGTCCATATATTTGGAGTAAAAATCATCGTTGATCCAGATACTGGCGCTGACGTTGATCTAATCTCCGTAAGCGATTTCAAGAAAATTCATGAAGGAAATCCCGATGTTGAGAGGCAGATTAAGAAGCCAAAAACAGAAGATCTACGCCCTGAATGGTGAAGAAATTAAGTTATAGCTACAATTAAAGATGCAAGGATGTCAAACAAGAACGCAGAGACACTCGCCGATCTCTACATTGTTGAAGATTGTATCCATAAACACTCCTTGTTATCCGAAAGAACACTGATGAAACTCGGTATGATTAAATACAGCGCTGAGGGAGAGTTTGTTAAGAAAGTCGATGCGGGCGTAAGTGACGACACTGAACGAAAGTGTAAACCTGAAGAGGAAATACCGCTCAAGAAGAAAGAACTCAGAAACATCCTGCAGAAGCACAAGAAAATGTTCCATGGCATAGGAACACTAAAAGATCCTGAAACAGGTGAACCAATCCTTACCCACATCGAACTGAACCCCGATGCACAACCTGTCATACAAACTCCAAGACCCGTGCCACATCATCTCGCAGAAAGAACCAAAAAGAAATTGGATTACTTCGTGGAAGAAGGGATAATGACTTGGACTAAACCTGGAGAACCAATTTCATATGCCAGTCCACTTGTTATCACGCCGAAAGGAGATCATGATGTTCGAATCACTGCAGACTTCCGATTGGCTAACAAAGGAGCATCAAGGACTCGCATCGTGCCTGGTTTACGAATAGACGAGCTGTCTGCGTCCTTTGGCGATTGCAAAGTGTTCTCACATTTGGATATGAATAATGGCTATCATCAAATGAAAGTTGACGAGGAATCCAAGAAATATTTAGTCGTGACCACGCCATGGGGGAATTTGAAGCATGAGACGCTTGCGCAGGGATGGATAACCAGTCAAGATGAATTCGACAGACGAATAAACGAGATTTTAGCGGGAATTCCTTATGTGAAATGTAACCGAGATGATTGTCTAATTGGTGGAAAAAACTGGGACGAGCATAATCGAACACTCGATCTAGTCCTGACGCGTCTGCAAGACCACGGATTGACATTGAGATTAGAGAAGTGTGAATTTGGAAAGGAAGAAGTTGAGTTTTATGGTGTCAAATTTACGGCAGAAGGAATCAAACCATCAGAGAAAAAAGTGAGAGCATTACAAGAATGTGGAGAACCCAACTCAAAAGAAGGAGTAAGGAGTTTTCTGCAAATGGTGGGATATATGTCTCGTTTTATCTTTAACTTCGCCCAGATTGCTGCACCGTTGCGACAGTTAACGAAATCAACATCAACTTTTTCCTGGGGACCTAAAGAACAGGAAGCTTTCGAAAGTCTAAAGAACAGTTTGACGGAGCAAACAACCCTTGCCTATTTTGTTCCTGATAGACCAATGAGGATCTACGTCGATGCTGGAAAGAAGACAGAAAAATCTAGCAACGTTCCAGGGGGACTATGTGCCATTCTATGCCAACAAGACGACGAGGGACAATGGAAAATGTGTCATGTGGCCAACCGTGCTTTAACTGATGTTGAAACAAGATACGGACAAACCGAATTAGAAGCTGCTGCGATCAAATTTGCGTGTGCTGATGCCTTCTATAAGTATTTGGTTGGTGCGCCAAAGTTCGAGATTATCACGGATTGTAAACCACTTGTGCATCTCTTTAATAACCCAGCGTCGAAAGCACCGTTACGAATCGAGCGACAGATTCTTGCCATACAAGGTCTAGATTATGTGGTCAAGTACCAAAAGGGAGCTGAAAACATCGCTGATTATGGATCAAGACACCTGACGAAAAATCATAACGATGTTCCCACGGTGAAATCAGTGAACGAGATGGAGGAAGGATTACGAGCAGTAGTCTCTGAAGAAAACGTGTACCTTTCGAAAATCGCGAAAAATGATAGCGACTACCAGTTCCTGAAAGAAGTGATTCAGAATAACCTTTGGAAAAGACATAGAAATGATAGAAGAATTGCAAGATTTCTCGGAGTAGCGTCCGACCTATCTGTTGTTGAAGAAATCATCCTGTATAAAGATAAAGTTATTCCCCCTCTCAGTTGTCAAAGAGAATTTGTCCAGAAAGCGCATAAGATTGGGCACTCAGGAGAAACCCGCACACTGAAGCTTCTTCAGGAGAAGATCTGGTTTCCTGGAATTGCCAAACTATGTAAAGAGATTGTACGAAATTGTCAAAGCTGTCAATTCACCCATCATCGCACCTACGACGAACCGCTCCAATCAACACCATTGCCGCCAGGTCCTTGGCATACGATTTCTGTGGATTTCAAGGGACCGTTTAAGGATGGAACTTATGCCCTGGTCGGGTATGATCTCTACAGCCGTTACCCTGTTGTAAGTTACTGCAGATCCACATCGTTTTCATGTGTGAAACCAATCCTGGATTTGTGGTTTTCAACGTTTGGAACAGTGAAAGAATTGAAGTCAGATCGAGGACCTCCGTTCAATGGACATGAATTCAGTGAATATGCTCGTGAGAAGGGATTCATACATAAACCTGTGAAACCTAGACATCCGATAGGAAATGGTGAAGCAGAGAAATTTATGCAGAACCTGAAGAAGATGGAGCGGATTGCAAAAGTAGAGAAGAAGAAATACCGCAATCTGATTGAAGGAATGTTAAATGCATACCGTGCCACACCGCATCCTGCTACAGGGAGAAGTCCATTCGAGCTCATGTTTGGAAGAAAAATGAGACTTGGTGTATTGCCGGAGATATCAGATGCATTCAAGCACGAATATGATTGTGAAGTCAGAAAGAATGATGCTTCGTATAAACTCAAGTCCAAGAGATATCACGATAAGCGTAGAAATGTGAAAAAGTCCAGAATTGCTGTTGGAGACAGGGTTCTCATGAAGAACAGGCGAACAGATCCACTAAGTATTATTCCGGGTAGAGTAACCCAGATACATGGACACGGTGTAACAGCTCGATTTGATGATGGGAAAGTGTTCGTGCGAGACAAGTCACATTTCAAGATCGTACGCAAGACATCGCAGTTTGAGAAAGGAGAACTAGCAGAGACAAGAGACGATTGTGACAAAGTAGTAGATCAGTCAATCAATCCACAATGTGGCAGACAACCTGTTTATGTGACGCGCCGAGGACGTGAAGTTTATCTGCCGGATCGATTCCAAAGTTGAGGGAAGAAAGGGATGTTGTGAGATCATTATTGACATATATTGTAGTTATAGGCGAAACTAATATAAACTCATTATGCGAATTAAACAATTAAGTATTGTTATGTTAATCAAGTAAAAAACCCAAAAAGATTTGCTATATAAACTCGTGTAAATATTCTGCTGTATGTAGTCGACGGAATCTTCTTTAATATATGTATCCACACACACCTGAGTTGTGTTCTGAGTTTATAACAGTAATGTGCTATATCGTTTTGATATTTCAGATAGAGTGTATAATATAATAATCAGGTGGTCGATAAATAACGATAAGAGGCTGCTTGAAGTTGTTTTGCATGTCGAAACGTGGGCGGGTGGGCGTTCGGTGAGTGCATTCATTCCTATAAGACTTTTTCCCATGACGTATTCGGCATCGACGTAATTATATTCCCCCCTTTTGTTTTAAAGTTAGTAAGTAATGTGATCCATACATACATAAACAGGATTTAAGCAATTTCTGAAAATTCTTCTAGTCTTATACACCGCGGAATGAAGGATCTCATCAAGGAAGGGGCCTTCCGTCTATAAAGCGCGCGCCGCAAGTAATTGTGGTGTTTATCTTTTAGATGGTGATGAAAGGTTTATTGATGATCTGTTTGTTTCTCGTGGTCTTTGAATTTTCGCGGGGAAATTTGATGTCAAGACGTAAGAGCCTTAATGATAAAGACAGCCATCGTAAGTATTCGTCATGCAAAATTTTCAGAATAATGGAAATATTTTGTTGTACAAATCATTGCATGTATATCTGCTACTGCAGGCATAACTTTTACAACATTAATTTCTTATAGAAATAACTGATTGCGAAACACATGGTGGATTTTGTATACCTTTCTATCAAAATAGTCCAACCTGCGCAGACTATGGCGCATTGCCCTACGCATATTCGTGTCTTTTAGGAGCAAACTGTTGCCGCTAAGACTGAAACTAAGATGTGGGACAGGTACACTAAACTTTGTGTAAGTAAGTTTTTTTTTATTTTTACACCAAGAAAGTGTTATAGGAGCGCGAGCATGGTGTAGAGATGCTCGTCTCATGCCTATAGCTACACGCAAATGGTGTGCGATTTAGGATAACACATCTTTAGTGTTCTCCAACACCTTTTTCATGTTAGGTTAACACTGCGATCATATTCCCCCTGGAATCAGGAGTGTTTTTTTACATCAAACATTTCATTTTGAACGTTTGAATACACTACTGTTCAATTTCATGAAAACCAACACGAAAATTATTATCATTAATAAAAACTTTTTAGCTCTTACTCTCTTCCATTGTTTTTTATAGTCGTCCTAATGAGTTTTTCTTTGTACTTTTCTTTAGGTTGTGAGTTGGTTTTCAAGTTGAAAGTAGTTACAGAACAATCGACGAATGTCATATATACATATATATATATGCACTATTTATGGTGTTCTGAAATTGTAGAAATAGATTGGCTGGAACTTTAATAAAAATAACGGGTGCGACTATAAATGTATGCTTGGACATTTTATTACTATATTTTGCGTTCATTATAGTCAGTATATTACTTTAACTTTTATATACTTTTCGCAATATTGAAGTGAATGAGTTTTGCTTTGATTCTGATTTTCCTTAAAGTACGCCTAGCGTTTTTTAAAAAGGGGTAATATAATGAACAAGTGACGTGTCATCGGCAACTCTTTATGGCGCTTGCGATATACAATTAAACATAGAAGAATTAGGTCTAGAGGTCTACGAGAATTAGGAAGTGTAATAGAATTAGGTCTTGAAGCCTTGTCGCATCTGTTATAAATTCTCATTTTCAAATTTCGATTGTTTGGACTAATTGTTTTTATATATAAATCAATTTACATAAGCATATACATACGGTAAATAACTTGACGGAAGACTTGTGCGTGACACTCGCGAGTATAACGAGTAGCGCGACTGCGAGCCCGTATTGGGCACGAATGGCGAGTTGTTCGAGTCAATCGCTAGTATCGAGCATTAGTAAAAGGGACACAATGATTAGTTGTGCTCAACTAAATTTTTTTATTTCATTAGTGCATGTAAACGTTCCTTAATACATAATTTATTGTTATAAAGAGCTTTAAGTTAACGACAACTTGACCCACGATGGGTAATGAATTAGTTTTAATTTAGCTGTAACACTTAGGATCTCTCTCTCTCGTATTTATTTTGCCGACATTTTTGAGTTCCTCTCTTTTTTCCTATCCCTCAATGTCCCTTAATCTCACTCTTTCAATATCACACACTCTCCCCCTATTTACTTTGGACTGTGTTGAAAGGTAAATATGAATAACATTAACTATGAAGTTATGGCAGAAAGCCAATTGTTCACTTTTTAACGCCGTGTATAGTCTCTACGTATCTGTTCGAGTTGAATGTTCTCTTTCGCTAACGTCGCCGCCTGTCTTTTGGTCTGAATTTTTCATCCGTCGCATTCAGGTCGACCAGTTTCTTTCGATCACACGACAACTCTAGTGGATACAAATGTTGTATTGTCGGTCTAAAAAGGACTTACCCACCCGGAGCCGTACCGCTCGCACGACACCGTCCCTGCCTTTTATCAGCTCATCTAACAGTCCAATTTTCCATTTTCCGCGATTTCGTTCCTCTCCCTTAATCAGAACAACTTCCCCAACCTTTGCGTTCAACTCTCTGGTTTGGTTCTTTATGTTATGCCGCTCCCTCAACGCCTTAGAATATTGCAACGGACCTACACCGTTGCACGTACTTCGCCCTTTTTCTCAATGCCACGTCAGCGTCGTCGTCACCGTCAAGTTCTGTCCCTTCATGGCCAGAAATTGCGGACATCGAATATGCAGATTGCCGTAGCAAATTTGCATATCTTTTCAAATATTATTCGTTTGCAGAACTATAAATTATATTGCGCATTCTTAAATTTCGCAAAATTTAAGAAAATCATTGCATCTTTGCAATTTGCCCTGGTTGTTTCTTGTAATTCGTGTCATATTAAAGATCCTGAGGTAATATTTTGCTGGTAAAGGTTTATGTTGGCTCTGCATTTTTATTTTATTTCTACGCTATTACGGTTTTTGTTTTATATGGTATTCAACGTGATAAATAATCAAACTTTTTTTTGAAAATGCAGGACGAATACTGATAAAATATTTTGAAATACTATATAAAAATATTAAGATTAACTTGCTCTGCAACGAGTAATTAAGGCAAATTATAATTGACCTACCTAAAGGTGTATTTTTAGCGTTTAGTACTGTGCACATTACAGTTTACTATAAACTCACGAAGCTTTATTTTGACACCATATGCAATTTTAGGCGGAAGTAGAATGTTAATTATGTCCGAATTTTCTGGCCATGCTGGGAACAGGTTTGGGCGTCCAACGATCATAGTTTGTTGGGTGAATGTTGGAATTTGTATATCGTCTACAACATTACTCAAAGGTCGATTGTTTAAAACAATTTCAATATCTTCTGCTTTGCCAACTAGTTTTGTAATTTCTCGTCTTTCATCGCTCTTTTTAACCACTTTCCTGCCGCTACAAATGTCTTCCTATTGTCTGAGTAGATTCGGTTTCACCGGCTACGGCTGGCGATAAAGCACTTTTAACTTCAAATACATTCTTCTGTCGTAAGGTTAGGCAGCAACTCTAAGTATAAAGCGCACAGTTTACTACATGCATAAAGCAAAATGTAGCTACGATATCTGTCCTGCATAATCAATGCCGACAACTTGAAATGGCCACGATCCTTCAGTCGGATCTCGTGGAAGATTTCCAACAAGTGGCTGAGCAAACGCTGTCGGGGCACATATTCATATATTCATATTGTGCAAGATTATTTTTTTTACGCCACTGCTATCCAGTGAAGCTGTCAAGCCACCCGAACACGTTAGTTACGGGGAACCCAGTTAGTGCTTCTTTCATGTTGTGTACTAAATTGGTACCCATGTGCGCATTGAGTTAAACAACGCTGACATCACCATAGTAACAGAATCCTGGCTATCAGAAAGCATCCTTCATCGGTGGTAAACATCGGAAAGTCCTTTAATATATATCGTAAAGATGCATGGACCTACCCCTGGGGGCGGCATTCTTGCCTATGTACATAACTCTATACCAGCAAAAAGACTCCACCATCTTGAGACAAATGATATGGAAGTGCTCTGGCTTATACATAATCCAACGAGAATGCGAAGACCTTATAGCTGCCTAATCACTGCTGGAGTATATTTCCCCCCGAGTAAGTCTGCTAATGAGGCCAAAGAATTCACGGAATATATAACAAAATGTCTCGACTCCATACTTAAGGATAGACCATCAGCGGCCATAGTAGTTACAGGAGACTTTAATCATCTGAACCCAAGTCAAATTTGTGAAAGGTTCAATTTGCGGAAGGCAGTTTTTGCCCCTACTCGTGGCTCAAATACTCTGGACCAACTCCTTACGAATGTGTCCAAACTCTACAACAAAATGCAACATCTTCCCCCCCTGGGTCGATCTGACCACCAATGCATCCTTTTCACACCAACATATCAGGGAAATCAAAGTAAGGCAACAACAAGATCTGTGAGAAATCTACATCCTGAAAACATAGTCACAAAAATTCAAACTTCTTGGGGTCACCATGCAAAACGACCTTAAATGGAAATCTCATGTACAAGATATCATTAAAAAGGCAAGTAAAAGAATCTATTTTGTGAGGGCTTGTATAAAAGCAAATCTTCCAAGTGATATAGGACTAATGACCTATTGTACAAAGATAAGACCCATCCTGGAATATGGGGTGCCAATGTGGGCAGGCATACCAGATTACCTAAAGGAGGACATCAAAAGAGTACAAAACCGCTGTCTATATATTTTTGGATTACCAAGGAATAAAATCGAGTCACTTGCATCAAGGAAAAACTATTTAACAAGTAAAGAGTATGAAAATATACTAAATTCAGAAAATCATCCATGCAAGAGACTGATCTGTGGTACAAATGAAAATGAACACAATCTAAGAACAGGCTGTAACCCTCTTTCGGCGCCTTTTTCATCGACAGATAGACATAAACAATCTTTTATATATACAGAGAGCTGCCTGGCTGAGGTATTTTAATGTACATAGTAAAAACTAATTAACTAAAATAGTCATACTTGCATGCATTTTTACAAAGCAGTTTTATAAATATAAATAGAGTATATATACCCAAGTTTAGATATAGGAAAAATTTTTAAAAATTTTATAGAACTGATCGATGTAAATTCTTATAATATTTTTAATGTAATACCGCTGTAATTCTTTGCCAAAGGCGGTAAATAAAATCTATTATTATTATTATTATTATATTATAGACACCAGCTCTTAATTGTCTAGAAATAGCCAAACCCTGATTCGCTAAGCCGGATTTCGAGGCAATTAGGCCTTGACTAACAACGCTAGATTGATGTACCACTGCGCTGCGTAGACCGCTGTCGAAACACCTTTCCCACTTGCGTCGCTGAATGCGTGAAGTTGGATCTCCTCAATTTCTTCCCGATTTTTCACGAGACTTCTTGGAACTGTGACGTATTCAGGCAGTGACTTTTCCCAACACAACCAATGGTTAAGGGTTAATAGGATGGGGGTATCTACTTGTTATAAGTCTTCTGAACATTGCATACGTCTCGGTAAAGCATTTTCCCATTGAGTGTGATCGGCGACACTAGTCCAAGTGGATCATATATTCTCGCAACAGTTCCAAGGTATACGTGCTTTGTTGGCTCTGCTTTTGGTTGAGACACTTAGGCCCACCTTCACAGCGATGGTATCTTTCGTCTTAATCCAGGCCAGATCTAGTAGCTTCGCTTCATGCCGTTTCACTCCGAGGCACTTTTTCGCGTAATTTTGTTCTTGATCGAGGATGGACGGGTTGGTTGTTTCCAGATCGGGATCATTGGAGTGCCATTTAAGTAATTCAAGTGCAATACTTCTGCGGAAATATTTCCTCCACTAATAAGTTCATCTACGTACAGGTTTTGTTTGATTTCCTCTACTTCAGATGGGAATCTTTCTTGACAATGTAGCAAATGCTGTTCAAGCACTCTCCCCAGGAGAAAGAGGGATGGCGCCAGGCCAAAAAGGGCTCTTGTGAATCTTAATACTTCCACCTTTTTAGTTCTTAAATCTTCAAACCAGTGGATCGGGATGTTCAGCCTTTATCCACACCTAGCTGTAAGAATGCTTGCTTCAAGTCACCCGTAATGGCTACTGGAGAGAACCGATTCCTCACTAACACACTCTGGAGTAAGTTCTGCAAGGGTGGTCCAGTCTCTAGACACTCATTTAAGGAGGGTGCCTTTTCATGCCCACGAGCAGAGGCGTCATATACTATCAGAAGTTTCGTTGAATCAGCCGTGTCGCGAACGACTGGCTTGTGTGTAATGTAAAATTCTATGCAAAGGCCTTCTCTGCCAATTTCTCTGCAATGCCTTGGGAAAACTGATCATGGATGACATCATCATACCTCTCGATCATACGAGGCTGCTTTTCATTGCTATATAGGTATGGGTGGATGTCATCCTTTCAAACGAAGTCCTGTCTTATTATTATGATCCATCTGGACGTCGGTTTAACTGCTCTTTAAACGCGTACATCAAGTTTACCCAGGTTTTCATAGTCTATGGTCGAGGTTTGGTTTGGAACATGTTTGTCAAATCCATTTCTTTTCCAGGCGAGATGAGGGTCCAGCGAAACCGAGTTGGCTCTCCAGGTTCGCCAATCCGTGGTTGGGTTTCAGTTTTGATTCTTGCGTATTCGCCTGTATCCAGAATGAGATGCACGGGTAACTCATGCTTGTCATCTTCATCTCGGATGTTGATCCCTTTGAGGTGTTCATGTTTGGCAATCTTCTCCTTGTATCTAGGATTTTCAAGGTAAGGGAGTACATAACGATCAACTTTGATCACTTCTGTCTTGAGAATAAAGTTCGCCTCCAAGCTATCAATCTTGATTTGGTGAACTTTATTTATTTATTTATTTATTTATTTATTTATTTATTTATTTATTTATTTATTCATTTATTTAGTTAACTTTGCCAATACAAATGACAGGACGTCAAACAGGCGTCTGGACAAAACAAGGACAAGAATGGCAGGGACACCACAACAGTGAAAACCAATTACTGTGGGCCCTTCAACGTCAACTTCTATAATTTTAGTGCTTGTTTGCATCATCATGTCAATTCTTCGATATTCGTTTCGAATAGGTGGTTTATTTAGACGAGAAATAAGGGTTGCCGAAGCATACGAGCTTCCTGCTCCAGTGTCTAACAGAGCTCTGCACTGGATTCTATTTCTATGTACTTCTACTATAGTGGAAGTAGTGCATATTTTAGTATGGTAATTAACATCAAGTCGAGGGTATAAATATGGCAGCTATTGTATAGAGTTTATTACATATTTTAGATTAAAAACTTGTCTTTACACGTGGAGGTCTGGCTGTGCTTTTGTACTTCTACAGGGTAGGTTACTCCTTCGCCCGTAGCAACAAGAAGTAGAGACTGACTTTTCAAGGTGTGATGCCTTGATTGCCTTCGCTTACACTTACGACATCTAAATTAGCTTCGACATTCTGATGCTTTATGATTTTGTCCGGTACAGTTAAAACATCGTTGTATTGTTGAAAGGACGTTCTTCCGATCGGCTACAGTAACCACATTCGTGCACTCTGGTGGTTTATGGTCGGGTTTTTCACAGTACACACATGGACACGGTTTAGATTCTCGCTGCTCTATTTGGAAGCTCTTAGATCTCTTTGGATTTTTTTCACTGGCTTTCTTGCTGTTCACAATAGGATTTCTCACCGTCCACTGTCTTAGTGCTTCAATGAGTTCTGGAATGAGTTCTGGGAGTTTTTCACCAGAGTTTGACTTCTCTTCGGCAGTAGCGTAGCCAGCCTGACGATTTGTCCCGCTGTGCTAATATTTTGGTGTTCATTGACTGTAAAAACAATACATTTCTAAAGAAATGAATAATTATAATAACTCGAAATTTACATAGCGGGACAAAAATCGTCAGGCTGGCTACGCCACTGCCAGTGGCGTAACTAAAAAGATAATTGGGGGGGGGGAATATTCATATATCCAGTTCTGCCCTACGGATTTCTTTTGTAATTGCAATAGTTTACAATAGAAATCCGTCGGGCAGAACTGAATATATGAATATTCACCCCCCCCCCCAATTATCGTTCTAGTTACGCCCCTGGCCACTGCTCTTTTGTACCCAGTAGAGCAAGGCGTGCTCCCTTGATTCTTTTTTCATACACCATACCCAATAACGAAACCAGAGCCCGCGATCGATCGGGGGAAGGAGTCTTCCCCCGATGGATCGCGGACTCTGGTCTGGAGATTAGCACCATTCGTTGCTGAACTTTTCTTCCACAAATTGCATGATCTCCTTTTCGAATTGTTTATGTTTGCTTCGTTTGCTTTAGAGTTTCTTAATTTAACTCTTTGATTATGCTTTCGAGTTTTGCTACATTCTCTTCGAATACTTCTAATTTGGTATCGATATCCACGGTCCACTCACGAATTCCATTCTCATCCTCGTCCTTTTGCAATTTGAGCTGTTGTATTTCGACTTTTAAACTAAAAAACCTCTTCCAACTTTGTTCTTAATACTTTTCGCAGTCTTTCCAGTAATGGTACATGTCATTTCTCGATTATTCCGTTCGTTTCTTCATTGGTTAATTTGAGTAATTGTATCTTTGTCTCGATTGATTTTAATCGCCAAGATGCCAGCGCATGTGATAACAAGTCTGCACTATAATTTTTCCTGCCCGGCAAGTAACCGCTTCTATTACGCAATGACGATCCAAACACCATTGCCATATTTGGACTGTCACACCAGTGTGGTCACACTGACAGTTCAGATCTGGTACCATGCCACCCATGTTGTTAAGATATGGTTTATGTCATATTATACAGTGGCATTATCAGAAAGAGGTTTGATCAATTTGTTACGGCCAAAACGACAAAGGGATTTTTAAAATAGCACAAAACACGGCTAAAACGGCTCTAAAACATTAATGTGTAAACCGGCCTCCAATGAAGACCATTTTCAGCCAGTTTGTCGGTTGTTGCAAACAGCTCCCCAGCCCGATTTTGAAGCATCAGCAGCGATTAGCACGCTATCAACCTCATACCTTACACTTTGCACATTGCAAAAAAATTGAACATCGATATCTTTCACATTTTAGTGAGCAAACACACATCGTCTATATCATTACGGACATACGTACTTTAATATTGAATTCAAACAATGATTAAGCAAAACAAACTCCGAATAACATTGTTTTGCAAACTCATTATTTCAGTTTTTAAAGTTAGGTTGAGTGAAGTGGCGTCAAAGATGAGATAGTATAAAATGTCAAACTATTTAAAATAGGAGAAATAATGTCTACAGAAAAATCACAAATTCATAACGAAGATTTGAGACCACTATTGCAATGACAGCTTAAATATGAACTTAATATGAAGCTCGCATGCATGCATGCCCGTCAGTTCGACAACACGTGGGCGGTGGGTCGCAGGGTTTGGACCACAATGAACTTTGTGCTACTCTTGTGAACGAATATAGAGCAAAGCGGATGATGTTATATTGCCTTTGTGCTTGACAATAATTTTCAAGTGTCCTTCAAACTTGAAAATCTTTCACGCACCCATTTAGGTCACCGAAGGTTTTGAATTCGGTCAATAGTGTCGAGTATACTCCCTAATCTAAAGCAATAAATAAATTGTCTACCTTTTCGATTGAGTTACAACTATTTTGTCTTGTTAAAAACAGTTGACGTAAGATAAAACCTTTTTTTGTTAATCTATACTAAAAAAGAGTTTTCAGAATACTTTGGTTGCACATGCACCAAGCAATAATCAACCAGAATAAAAAGATTGCTTATATAGCGTTAGATTCCGATTAGCCCTAGCTTGAATGAAAGCATTTTAAAAAGCTTATAGTTTATTCCATGAGTTAGCATTATTTTTAAGTACACTTCGACTTTCGCAAACACTTTACTGCACTTAAACTGTTTCCATACCGACTGGTAAAGTGTAAAACGTTTTTTGGATATCAAAATAAATAACATTTCCACTGAATGTCAGTCTTTGTACGAAAACTTATTGACGTTCAACTAGTTTTACGCCCTATTTAGTTTCTTTTTGGTCTAATACCAAGCTACTATATCCAATGCAAATATAAAATCTCTACGAGTTTGTTATGTGGGCACATGGAAGTTGGAAAGTATCAAAGTATCGTATAATTATATCGTTGGAGGAAACTCAAGCGCCAACAGAAACAACGGATAAAGACCGACAGAAACGGTGGTAAACACCTGAGGCAAGGGCACAAAAAATAAACGAAAATCGTTCTAAACTTCAAGATTGAAACTATTATCCGCCATCTCTCGGTCAGTACAAGCCGAATATGACTGTGCGTATTCTTTACATACAATTTTTATCACTATACTAGCTATCCAGTCAAAGTAGTATCAGTAGAAGCCTAGGTGGTCGTCAATAAACACCATCTTTGATAGAAATTATTACCCCACCAAATTTGTAGGATGTTTCCACGAATGTTTAAGAGGAGGCAAAGTAAGAAGTATTTTGAATCGGCAAACCGATTCCAGCAGTGAACGATTGGAGCTAAACGACAATAAACATGCATGCAGTGATATCTACAATATTGGGCATGAGCATTCTCAGTGGGTCAGTTCCACGTTTTAAATTAAGAATTTTGAAATTCTAGAAGAATTTGTCTTAAAAACCTTTAACTGACCATTTTTAGGTTTCAGGACTACCAATTTTGCAATTAGAAACGCTCATTTCACAAAAACATACACTCATGCAAAACGGACAAATCTCCAGAAGATTTGGCTAACAAATTCACAGGGGATTGGTAATCAATGCTTTGCAGTTTGAAATTGTCGCTAAACTAAGATTTTTTGAATCCCTTTTGTGGATTATCTTGCCTTTTATTATTGTTGTGGCCTGATCTAACCTAAATAAAAAAACACAATAAAAAGTAACAAACCAACCAAACTTGAGAACATTTTATGTCCGGTATATTTTTTAATCAACTTTGCAATACATGTACAATCAGAAAACTCCTTTGTACAGCAAGAGTATATTCGTGTTTCGTATAAACTAAGCTATTGTAATCAAATAGTAGAGAATCAAAAGTTAGCTGAACTGCAAATCACTCAGCAATGATAGTACGATGTGTAGGAACAAAATTGGATAACTATTCCGCTACCAAAGGTTCTGCCGCTACTCTTTGTGGTGTCAGGAAACACGCCAAAATGTTCGTCTCTGTTTCTATTGTCTTCAGTGTCCCACTGCAAGTATCCAGTATGAGGTCCAAGATAACCAGATTGAGGAGGATGACACTTTTCTTTGTATCGCATTAGTATCATTTCGGAACATTTGGGAAGACCATACAGACGGTTGATTCGATTAAAAGATTGCTTTACGGGATCATTACGACAGCAGAAGTAAATTTTAGTGTCGCGACCATACCATCCATCTGGAAGGACTCCGCTACGACTGTTTACATTATTATCATCTTCATCATCCCAGTAATGATATCCTTTATCCGAGAGGTATAAAAACTGTTTTAACTGGGTAGATGCAGGAATTACAACGAACTAAGCACTTTAGGGGGAAGGGACCAGTAATGTTTATAGCTAGCAATGGTTTTAGATTTTAGTGTAAAAGATAAATATTATATTTAATACGAATCATTACCCACACCTAACCTGTAGCAAATCCTCTAGGACAACGGCCACCATATCTGAAAATGCAATACGCTCCTTTGGGCCATGTCTTCCTGGTGGGAGGGTAATTTGACCGAGTTTTGCAGCAAAATCCCCATCTGAGATTATGGCAATAATTCGAATTGTACGGGACCCAGCCATGGCGTCTTGCATCGCAATACGTTTTTTGGTCGTCATCTTCAACGTCGTGTCTCCTGTAGCCTTTCGACCAACCCGATGGACATACTCGGTTTGAAGGCATTGGAAGGCAATACCTACCATCTGGCCAAGATGCTTTACTAAGGCCAAGAATGGACAACGTCCCCAATACGAAGATAGAAAACATTTTCTCGTTTTAACCAAGTGCTTAGTGTTGTGGTCTTTGCGAAGGTTAGAAGGCGTTTGAAATTTGAAATCAGTGCTTTTTATTTTTTACATTTTAATCGAGACATCCGTTTCAGCAATTTTATAAGAAAAGTTCATGATGCCTGTCTAATCAAATGAAATATAGCAAATTGGTTTAATTGTTTGATTATTATAATCCGTGTTCCCGGCACTACCTGTTTCACTACCTGTTTCACTGCAATCTTTGATTTTGAACTTGATTTTTGTAAAACCTGGCTGTTTGAAAACCAGTCAAATATGTAGTTTTTGTATAAGGCCACGTAAAAGTTTTTAAATTGGATACCGGACCAAGCCTGCGTGGGCTCACAATTTTGAGCTACTGATGAGCTATAGTCATTTGCATCGTGTACTATTACCACTCGGTCCACTCCTAGATACATTGAGAAAAGGCAGCAATGACAGCGGCTGACAGCCATACCTGATCTTCGATCGATATCTAGGCGAGATGTATATTTTATCATAGATTTGACGTTGCCAACATTGTATTAATATATTGCCGCTGCTGCCGCTGCATGGAAACACTGTCTTCGAAGAAAGAATAAACTATTCAATCATGCCAAACTTTTTCAGACCGTCAAACCACTTATATGGCATTTGCATTATGTCAAAATTTAGACATGTATGAATTGTATTTAGATACGTATTTTGTGTTTGGTATTTTCTATACAACTTCCTTCAGAAAATTACAATTATTTTATTGCTCGAAATGAATAGTTAACATACCCGCGGTATTATTTCTAATTTATTTTTTGGTAGAACTTATTTCACCAAAGCATCAAATTGTTGGTTTGCTATACAAAATTAATATTTAAAATCATTTACGAGAATACGTACCAGAGTACTGCTGTTTAATCCTACGGGTAAGAAGCATTACGCGTAGGATTAAGCCACAGTACTGTGATACGTGTGCTCAAAAATTGTGCTCAAGAAATCTTCCTGACACTGAACAAAAATCGCTGAATTCGAGATGCACGAAAGGAATATATTACATAGGCAGACTTTATATATTTAAACTTTTATTATATTGATATATTCTCTGCAAATCTGTCAAATATTAGCTCAGTATGGGAAGTTTAAAGATAACACAACGAACAACCGGTACAGCCTGAGAACTACGGTGAAGTTTTTGTTTTCAAAGTACTTAAACTAAGGCAAACAACAGGGTGAACAAAATTTGCATATTCTAGCTATAAGGGAATACTTTACACCAGCGACCTTGACTATATGACATGATATATCCTATACGATATATTATACTATAAATTATAATGCCTACCGTTGCCTGAACATTGTCAGACACGCATATTAGCATGTAAATTATACAAGTACATAAGCATGTAAATTATAGACAAGCCCAAGGACATAAGTCATAAGCATGTAAATAAATGACATAATTTGTCTATTTCATCAAAGTGTGCGTTTTTATTTCAAATAAAAAATAAAACCATTCGCCATTGGGCTGCCTATGATCTAAAATGTAATATTTTTTCCTACCGCGAGCGAATTTTTTAAGTGAGGATAGTAACGGAGCTGCTTAGATGACGGGTTTGGTTTAAACTTCATTAGTTCCTGAGTTACGAATTGGACAATGACAATCAGGAGCTACAGTCTTAAGCTTAAATAATTAATCATAGACATAGTCAAGGGTACATATAGCTTCTACTGAATCAATCTTGTTATCTGATATATTTTTATATCTGATGGATATAAATGATAAATATCAGCTGATACAACAGAGCGTACTCAAATTACGGATTATCACTGAATTCTTTTCATTTTTACAAACACAGAAAGATGCATTCAAGCTGAGTGGCTTTATCTGTTGTATCTCACGTTATATAGTATTAAGGACCACGAACCATGGTAACAGCCTACGCTTTTCAAAAATTTTCCACAATGAGCTATAGAAAAAATGATCCTGTCAGATTTTGTAATGATATAGCTAGTAGTATTCCAATTTCGTGAAAAAACCGCATATATTTCACTTTTTTCGCGCGCTTTGAAGGCTTACGCGCCATAAGGCGTGGTAAACTCGTGCCCTAAAAGCCCTCCAAACAATGATGCCTGCCTGGTTGCGTGGGCATCGCTTAATCATATTACGATATATTCCACAAAAAGCTTGACTATTCACTTCTTATTTTCCTACCGTTGTTATATTAAAACATTCAAAATCCTAGCCGACTTTTAATAAAGGAGTGAACCAAGTAATTGATATAATACATGCAAATTAGATCTCTATTTTAAGATTATACTTTGCATGCGTTTTAGCATGCATACGCCCATACGGCTATATCCACGAAACCGTCAATCATTCTGTTGAGTTTGTGAACGAAAACGGAGACCATATGAGCGGACAACTAAAATCCAGCCTCCCCACCCATGGAAGAAGAAAACACCATTATCCTTCATACGTCGCAGATTTATGTGGCGATACGTTAAATCGTGATCAAGATTTGTATACATTATTTGTCCAATGTATCAAAAATATTTATAACCCTCTAACCTAATAAGTGAGATGTGTGGTAATGAGATGACCAATATCTCATTTTAAAAGAAAATAAACTAAAAAAACAGCTGACCAAACAAATAATAAAGGTATTTCACAGGGGCCGGTTGTATGAAAGCCGAATAGCGGTATCCACCGGATAGTGATATTTCAACCGTTCTAAAAATGCTAGAAAAGGGATCAAATTCAGCTTTGGAAACCACAATTATTAAAGAGGATCATTCATTCAGAAATACTAAGATTTACTAAGAATTGAACGAGTGCAACGACGAGCCACTAAATTCATACTATCATTGCCATATAAAACCAATATCTCGTACAGGGAGAGAATGATGACTGTTGGAATCATCCCTCTGTGCTACTGGCATGAGTATTTAGACATAGTTTACGTACTCAAAAACAAAAACAACTGCGTCAAAAACAACTCGGACAATCATATTTGTAAAAAGCCATCTTTACGAGAAACAAGGAAGTCAAGTACGTCAAATGGCATTTTGTTAAATGTAGCCAAGAGTCGAATGTCAGTTTTAAAACAGCTTCTACATCAGAGCTGCCAACGTTTGGAACACCCTTCCATGTTCTGTGAGAGATATCTCTATATCCCTTGGGTCATTCAAAGCACTTTTAATGAAATACTATGCAGATCTGACGGAACGAATTTACAATCAAGATGATCCTAAAACTTTCAAGTCTGTTTGTGTGAAATGTCACACAACTCGGCCTTTACGGATCATTTCAACAAGACCCTGCTGCAAACATTGCAATTTATGGCACTTTCTCAATACATGACTGATCCGCGATTTTCTTCTCTAACCAAAATTTAATTCAATTAACATTTACGAATCTTGACTTCGGTTTCGATTAAATCATTTCACTTGATATAAGTTATTATAGTTTCTTCATGTATCGAGAAATTCCTATAAATTTGTTAAGTTGCTTATATGTGTATGTTTGTGTCTGTCTGTCTGTCTATTTGTAAGTAAGTTGTGGAACCCCATTATTGGAGACATATATCTCTGTGTGGTGATTCCAGCCATTGCATGTGTGTAGTTCATTTGTAGTTTATGTGTAGTTCATTGTAACTTTTTAACATGGCAAATTTATAAAAGAAATAAAAATAAATAAAAAAAGGAGGGATGATTAAATGAACCGAAAATAAACAAGAACGTACCTGGATTGGAGTGATAAACAGGTCGCGGGAAGTGTGGTGGTTGAGAAGACAGTGAGCAACATTTTGAGGAACTGCGGGAATAGAAGGGGGGCCATAGGGACCGGGTAGGTGAATTGGACTCTGAAAGAGAATATATATAGTTGTAGTCACAAAAATTATTATTCTACATATATTCTGCACCATCTATATATCAATCTATATATTCTGCCCCAGAACTCTTATTTTTTTCGGTTCTGCAAATGTAAAATATTTGAAAAGACTTGACTTGCATTGTTATATATGTGTCTAACTGGGAATAGTAAACAATAAAAAACAACACAAATCTGAAATGAATAAATAACTGCTCTTGCATCCCACACTTCACGGCAAACCGCAATTGAAGCAGGTCATACACGTTTTATGCAGTTAAATTTGGAAAACTGCTTTTCATGCGATTCTTAAAAGAAAACATAGTAAAAAACATGCTGTTCTTACCTAAGGGTTCATATTAAGAGGGAATCCTGGAGGAGGTCTGACCTTGTGTACACCATTCGCAAACAGCCGGAGATGAGGTGGTAACTGATTAACCTGGTGACCAAAACCCATCTTCCGACGTATTGGCTTCGATATTCTCTTCCAAAGGGTCGAAACTATGAGGTCGTCCTAGAAAATAAAAAGAATGATTATATAAAACCCTTTTGAACACCTCTTTAAAATAAAATCATAAAACTGAATATGTATATAATAACAAACATAATAATGTTGATATGATAATAATTTTAGATAGTCTATTCATAAATATGTATGATAACAACAATGCTACAGTCTGTTCCCGTTTGTTAATTAACACCAGTCGCCCCGTAGGACAAACACGCTCTAATGTTGTGAATATGATCAAAATCAAAAGAACATAAACATAACGTTCATTCCTGGTTTTACAGATTCCGGCTTTTCCCATTCCTGGTTTTACAGATTCCGGCTTTTCTCATTCCTGGTTTTACAGATTCCGGCTTTTCCCATTCCTGGTTTTACAGATTCCGGCTTTTCCCATTCCTGGTTTTACAGATTCCGGCTTTTCCCATTCCTGGTTTTACAGATTCTAGCTTTTCTCATTCCTGGTTTTACAGATTCCGGCTTTTCTCATTCCTGGTTTTACCGTTCCCTCTTCCTTTCCCCATTCCTTTCCCCGATTCCCCGTTCCTTGTTTTACAGATAGCCACATGAAAACTGCTACTATAGTGTTAGGAAACCTGCATTAATTTGTTTTAAATAATCAGTGATATTATGTTCCTGTTTTGTTGTAAAACGTTGTTTTCAAGGTTTTTAATATGGCTCCGCATAAGATATGAAAAAAATGGTGGTATTTTTGTAAAGAGTGTTGTTGTACAACTTACACCAACTTAGAATTTTAGAATTTCTCTCGAATCAGTAGCGTAGCCAGCCTGACAATCTAGATTAGAAATTCATTGCTCTCACAGTCAATATTATCTCTTAGTATACACCCGACTATTGTCAATTACAAATCCTACATTCTGATTGGCTACTCAACCATTGTCTATTCGTGATGGTGAACGTTTGGGAAAAATTCGCTCGCGCGACGGTATAAAATTGTAGTTAATTAAATTATTTTTCGGTGTAATTGCGGTGTATCGATTATTTTCGCGAAATTAATATATCTATAGGTGCAGGGTGTGTACTAAAACAATTAGACAACTCGCCTTCGTTGTCTAATTGTTAAATAGTAGGAGAATAACTACTATGGCGAATATGGCAATTTCATAGGACACATTGTGTCAACACCGTACCTATATTAATAAGCTGGAATTTAAAATGCATCTCTGAAAATATATTGTCATTCGTATTTTTTGTTTCAACAATACCCAAGATTGATTTCCGATGTTTTGATCGACAA
The DNA here is from genome assembly GCF_004324835.1 of Dendronephthya gigantea. NCBI lineage: Eukaryota > Metazoa > Cnidaria > Anthozoa > Malacalcyonacea > Nephtheidae > Dendronephthya > Dendronephthya gigantea. Next base: position 1,657,767 of record NW_021163029.1, read on the forward strand.
GTTAAAGAATACGCTTCTGTCGTTTGGTGGTCGAATATACGAAAAGCAGAAGCTCCGTGCTATAGCGGTTGCAGGGGTTCATTTAGGCAACAGAAGGACTTATTTTTATTTCATCGATGAGATAATCTGTGTTTTAGGCTGCAAATTCATGCAATGATGAATTAAATTTTTTTCCTGTTATCGATGGTCATTGCGCTTGATTTATACATAAATTATATTGATTTTTTTCCTATTTAGTTAAACATGCTAACAATAGACAGCCTGTTCTCGAGCTTTGGCCCAATGCAAAGATAACATATTCAATGCCTGCTGGGCAAATTTGAAATGATATTTTTAACCTCGCAACGATTTTACATATAGCTGAGGAAACCGGGCTTCTGCTCACTTCACTTCACGGGCAGCACGGAGACTTTTACTGAAGACGGAAAGAAACTACAACGAAATGTGAGTAAAGCTTCTATCTATTGTTTGATATTTCCATTCATCTCGGCACTCCAATGCATGCATGCATCTAACTAACGTGAAGGAAAGAGATGAGACTTTGCATTGCGATAGGATTACACGGTTATATAAGCTATTTTCTTAACCAGAAATACATGAATAAACTTCCACCTTCTTGTTTTAAATTTACAAGATAAGCAATGTAGTCCTAATTATGTGCTATATCGAATATACATATATATTTCAGAAAAAGTATATATATTAATCAGGTGGTCGATAAATAATGAAAAGAGACTGCTTAAAGTAGTTTTGGTCGAAACGTGGGCGGATGGGCGTTCAGTCAGTGCATGCATTCCTATAAGACTTTTTCTCATGACGTATTCGGCATGGACGTAATTTATTCCCACTTTTTGTTTTAAAGTTAGGAAGTAATGTGATCCCTATATACATAAACAGGATTAAACAATTTCTGAAAATTCTTATAGTCTTATATATAGCGCGGAATAAAGGACCTCATTAAGGGGCCTTCTATAGCGCCGCAAGTAATTGTTGCGCCGCAAGTAATCGTGGTGTTTATCTTTTAGATGGTCATGAAAGGTTTATTGACGATCTGTTTGTTTCTCATTGTCTTTGAATTTTCGCGGGGAAATGTGATGTCAAGACGTAAGAACCTTAATGATAAAGACAGCCATCATAAGTATTCGTCATGCAAAATTTTTAAAATAAAGGACAACAAAAGTTGTACAAATCATGGCATGTATATCTGCTACTGCAGGCATAATTTTTACAACATTAATATCTTATATAGGGAAAACAGAGTGCAAAAAGCATGGTGGATTTTGTATACCTTTCTATCAAGGTAGTCCAACCTGCAAAGACTATGGCGCTGTGCCCTACAGATATTCGTGTCTTTTAGGAGCAAACTGTTGCCGCTACAAAAAGGTTTACTAAGATGTGGGACAGGTACACTATACTTTGTGTACTAGTTATTTTCTATTTTTACCCCAAGAAAGTGTTATAGGAGCGCGAGCATGGTGTAGAGATGCTCGTCTCAAGCCTATAGCTACACGCAAATGGTGTGCGAATGCGATTTAGGATAACACATCTTTGGTGTTCTCCAACACCTTTTTCATGTTAGGTTAACACTACGAGAGGATTGTCATATTTCCCCTGGAATCAGGAGTGTTTTTTTACATCCAACATTTCATTTTGAGCGTTAGAATACACTACTGTTCAATTTCATGAAAACCAACACGAAAATTATTATCATTAATAAAAACTTTTAGCTCTTACTTTCTTCCATTGTTTTTTATAGTCATCATAATGAGTTTTCCTTTGTACTTTTCTTTAGGTTGTAAGTTTGTTGAAAGTAGTTACAGAACAATCGACGAATGTCATATATATATATATATCTATACTATTTATTATGGTGTTCTGAAATTGTAGAAATAGATTGGCTGGAACTTTAATAAAAACAACGGGTGCGACTATAAGTGTATGCTTGGATTTTTTATTACTATATATTTTACGTTGATCAGTTAGCTACTATATTACTTTAACTTTTATATCCTTTTCACAGTATTGAAGTGAATGAGTTTTGGTTTGATTCTGATTTTCCTTAAAGTACGCCTAGCGTTTTTTAAAAAGGGGTAATAATTATAATGAACAAGTGACGTATAATCGTCAAATCTTTATGACGCTTGCAATGTACAATTATACATAGGAGAATTAGGTCTAGAGCTCTACGAGAATTAGGAAGTGTAATAGAATTAGGTCTTGAAGCCCTGTTGCATCAGTTATAAATTCCCATTACCAAAGATCGATTGTTTGGACCAATTGTTTTTATACCAATTTATATAAGCATATACATACAGTAAATAACTCGACGGAAGATTTGTGCGTGACACTCGCGAGTATAACAAGTAGCGAGACTGCAAGTCCGTATTGCATGGGTACGAATGGCGAGTCAGTGTTCCAGTCAATCGCAAGTAGCAAACATTGGTAAAAGGAACACAATGTTTAGTTGTGCTCAACTAAAATTCTTTATTTTATCATAAGAGAATAGCTAGTATTTCCATGCTCTATATCTTATAGTGCCTGAAATTCATCAAGTTATGGCGAGGGCTTTGAAGCATGGGGAAAATGCGGGGTTAACAAAACAATATAAAAACAATGACACCGAATCAATTAGTAATTGTTTATTGACTCTATTCGTGACTCTATTGAATTCATTAGCAACTGTATATATTATAAAAGGTGTCCTAAAAAACACTAAAACTCTTGAAATCACTTAGTGTTAAAATTCGAATGACTTACATATTCGCGAAATTTTGCTCGTGGGGATTAACACAACTTTATTATAACATAAAATGCTAAATAGGCCTACATTTTCTAAAGAGTTAAGGACATGCCGAAGGTCATGCTTTAGTTTTAATTTTAAATATTGTTATCTACACGTACGGCACAAATAAAAGTCTCACGGCGCAAATGAAAATCTCTTGCACGGCACAGGCAATTCTCACGGTTATTCATATTTGTAAAGCGAATAAAAGCGTATTGGTAATAAAAGTCATTTGTTGGTATATATACAAAAAAATTTTACTGCCATGTCACATGCATAAAAAATGCCTACGTCAAACATTTATACACTTGCATGTGGGTCCCTATTACATTGTTATATGTGATTTCAATGCAGGTTTTGCTTTTTATTGGGAAACTCTGCAGAGTAACTAATGCATGAATTCAATAAAATCGAAGCTAAATGTACACACACAAAACAGTCCACAGTTTGCAAAGTTATCAAAACACAACGACGTTTTAACCCGGTACACCCTCTGAAGATTTAAATTTTTGTACACTTTCATGCACCATGCGTAAAAATTACATCGACCATCTTAGAGGTCTCTGTATTTCCTTCCCCAACTATACGCTTTTTCTTTGACCCGATTCTCTCTCGGGTATAAGACGAATATATGAATATGTATCCCCACCCAATTGAGTTTTTAACTGCGGCCCTGATTTTAATATAAATGTGTATCTCAATTTGGTAAAATTTTTTATAGAAAACGAGAGCTATTAGCGAGTTTAAGAATTAAGATACACGAAATCTACGACGCGCGGACGTGCATGACATGAAAACTGCTACTTTAGGAAACCAGCATTAATTTGTTTTAAATAATCAGTAATATTATGTTCCTGTTTTGTTGTTAAACGTTGTTTCCAAGGTTTTCCATATGAGCTGTGCATAAGATGTGAAATAAAAAATGGTGGTATTTTTGTAAAGATTGATTGTTGTGCAACTTAGACCAACTTAGGTAGAATTTTTCTCGAATCAGTAGCGTATAGCCAGCCTGACAATCTAGAATCGCTATATGCACTGATTTAAGGGCATTGTTCTCACATGCATGCAGTCAATGAATATTAACATATAGTAGGAGATTTTAAATTGTCGGGTTTGGCACCGATGCCACGCTACTATGCCATGGCGAATATGGCAATTTCATACAGGTCAGTCACATTGTGTCAACACCGCAGCTATATTAATAAGCTGGAGTTTAAAATGCATCTCCGAAAATATATTGTCATTCGTATTCTTAGTTTCAACAATATCGGCCAAGGTCGATTTCCGATGTTTTGATCGACAAGTTTAAGATACGCTTCTGTCGTTTTGTGGTCGAATATACGAAAAGCAGAAGCTGCTATAGTGGTTGCAGGGGGTTCATTTAAGGAACAATAGGACTTATTTTTATTTCATCGATGAGATAATCTGTGTTTTAGCTAGGCTGCAAATTCATGCATTAATTTTTTTGCCTGTTATAGTTAGTCATTGCGCTTGATTTATGCATGCATATATCAATTTTTTCCTATTTTGTTAAATATGCTAACAATTGACAGCCTGTTCTCGAGCTTTGGTCCAATGCAAAGATGACATATTCAATGACTGCTGGGCAAATTTGAAATGATATTTAAAATGAAATTGTAGAACTGGATTAGCTGGAACTTTAATAAAAATAACTGGTGCGACTATAAGTGTATGCTTGGACTTTTTATTACTATATTTTACGTTGATTAGTTAGCTACTATATTACTTTAACTGTTATATCCTTTTCGCAGTATTGAAGTGAATGAGTTTTGGTTTGATTCTGATTTTCCTAAAAGTACGCCTAGCGTTTTTTAAAAAGGGGTAATAATTATAATGAACAAGTGACGTGTCATCGTCAAATCTTTATGGCGCTTGCGATACACAATTAAACATAGGAGAATTACGGGTCTAGAGGTCTACGAGAATTAGGAAGTGTAATAGAATTAGGTCTTGAAGCCCTGTTGCATCAGTTATAAATTCCCATTACCAAAGATCAATTGTTTGGCCTACTTGTTTTTATATACAAATCAATTTATACAAGCATACACACGGTAAGTACGGACCGTGAGTAACTCTACGGAAGACTTGTGCGTGACACTCGCCAGTATAACAAGTAGCGAGACTTCGAGTCCGTATTGGGTGCGAATGGCGAGTTGTTCCAGTCCAGTTAATCGCTATTAAGAAGCATTGGTAAAAAGAACACGATGTTTAGTTGTGCTCAACTAAAATTTTTTATTTCAAAAAGAGCCGACGATGAATTAAGCTTTTTTCTTCTTAGTGAATCCACTCAATTTATACAAAGTTGTACTGTCTATTGACTTAATTCGCCTTACCTAAATTGACAGCTGCTTAGCAACTGAAAAGTTGAGGAGGCATAATGGCCTATTTTAGATTATACGATGAGTTGTATGCAATTATCATTCTGACAAATGGAAAACAGGGCCTGTGTCACAATCTGCTCCCTTTCCTTTCAGAGAGAAATTTGAAATGTCACGTTTTTGTGTGTGTTTATCGCGCTCACATACGCCTGGGTAACAAATCCCCTTAGTGTAAACGGGCCTTAAATTAATACATATAGTCGTAAAGAGCTTTAAGTTAACGACAACTTGACCCACGACGTGTAATGAATTAGTTTTAATTTAGCTGTAACACTTAGGATCTCTTTCTCTCTTTCGTATTTATTTTGCCGACATTTTTGAGTTCCTCTCTTTTTTCCTATCCCTCAATGTCCCCTAATCTCACTCTATCCCTCAATATCACACACTCTTTCCCTATTTACTTTGGACTGTGTTGAAAGGTAAATATGAATAACATTAACTATGAAGTTATGGCAGAAAGCCAATTGTTCACTTTTTAACGCCGTGTATAGTCTCTACGTATCTTTCGAGTCGAATGTTCTCTTTCGCCGCCTGTCTTTTTGGTCTGAATTCTTCATCCGTCGCATTCAGGTCGACCAGTTTCTTTCGATAGCACGACAACTCTAATGGATACAAATGTTGTATTGTCGGTCTAAAAAGGACTTGCCCACCCGGAGGCGTACCACTCTCACGACACCGTCTCTGCCTTTTATCAGCTCATCTATAACACTCCAATTTTCCATATTCTGCGATTTCGTTCGTCTCCCTTAATCAGAACAACTTCCCCAACCTTTGCGTTCAACTCCCTGGTTTGATTATTTATGTTATGCCGCTCCCTCAACGCCTTAGAATATTCCCCCGACCTACACCGTTGCACGTACTTCGCCCTTTTTCTCAATGCCACGTCAGCGTCGTCGTCACCGTGAAGTTCTGCCCCTTCTGGGAACAGGTTTGGGCGTCCAACGATCATAGTTTGTTGGGTAAATGTTGGTATTTGTATATCTTCTTCAACATAACTAAAAGGTCGATTGTTTAAAACAATTTCAATATCTTCTGCTTTACCAACTAGTAGTTTTGTAATTTCTCGTCTTTCATCGCTCTTTTTAACCACTTTGCTGCTGCTACAAATGTCTTCTTATTGTCTGAGTAGATTCGGTTTTACCGGCTACGTCTGGCGATAAAGCACTTTAAACTTCAAATACATTCTTCTGTAGTAAGGTTAAGCAGCAACTCTAAGTATAGAGTGCACAGTTAACAACATGCATAAAGCAAAATGTACGATATCGGTCCTGCATAATCAATGCCGACAACTTGAAATGGCCACGATCCTTCAGTCCGATCTCGTGGAAGATTTCCAACAGGTGGCTGAGCAAACGCTGTTGCTTGATGTCGTTTACAACCTTAGCAACTCTTCACACGTTTCGATTATCTTCGCAGGCGCGGAATCCAGTAATCCTTTCCTATTACAATCACAACCAGCCCAACTCCCACGTGAAGCGTTATCTGATGGGCATCCATCGCTAACTTCTCTGTTAAGGTCGACTTGTCAGGTGCGCCCGCGGCATTTGAACAGTCCTCCATTGTCTTTACAGGTCTGTTTTAACATGAATAAATGAATGTGTGCCCCCCAATTATCGTCTCCCGTACGCTACTGCTATCCAGTGAAGCTGTTTAAGCCATAATTCCTGAAGGACAGATATATTCGAGGATATTCGTTTTGGAGGACAAATCCTAGATAAAGTGGTCTTCCAGGTGATTAAAAACGCACCATGTTCGTTATTATCTGGACCAACATCAGAAGCACTTGGTCTCATTACAGTGAACAACGAGTTACGCTGTGACAGACATCAAAGAGTTGACTGAAGAAGATGTTCTCACCAATTACAAAGATGTGTTCACTGGTCTTTGTTACATAGGAGATTACCGGATCGAGTTGAACGAAGAAGCGATTCCAAAACAAGATTCGCTGAGAAGTGTTCCAGTAGCTCTTCGCGACGAGTTAAAGACGAAACTCGATGAGCTGGTTAAACAAGAAATCCTAACCAAAGCTTAAGAGCTAACGGACTGGGTCAACAGTGCAGTGTACGGGAAGAAGCCAGGGAAACTTTGGGTATGTCTAGATCCTAAAGAGCTAAATAAACATATAAAGATCCCGCGGTTTCGTATGCCTACTATGGAAGATGTGACAAGCTTGGAAAGGTCAAGGTGTATTAGATGCTAAAGATGGTTTCTTACAAGTCAAGCTTAATGAAGAGTCAACAAAGCTAACGACTTTCCATACACCCTTTGGCCGTTATAAATGGCTCCGAATGCCTTTTGGCATATCTAGTGCACCTGAGGAGTTCCAGATGTACGTTCATGATGTCATTGGAGATTTAGATGGGGTTGAAACCATCGCAGATGATTTGCTTGTGTATGGAAATGGTGATTCGTATGAGGAAGCTGGGAAGAATCATGATCACCACCTCCTTAGCTTACTGGAAAGATGCAGAGAACGCAATTTGAAGTTGAACAAATCAAAGTTTAGGTTGAAACAACAAAGTGTAAAGTACAACGGACACCTTTTGACGGCTGAAGGAATGCTACCAGATCCTGTCAAAGTGGAAGCAATTACGGAGATGCCCCGTCCTCGTCATAAGGCAGCAGTTAAACGTCTGCTTGGAATGGTGAACTATCTGGCCAAAGTTCTTGCCACAGCTTTCTGATATCTCCAAGACACTGCGAAATCTTACCAAAGAAGGTGTGAAAGTCATCTGGTCAAATATTCATGAAGAAGTATTCAATAAGCTCAAAGAGATGTTATTGCAACCACCAATTTTACAGTACTACGATCTGGATGAAGAAGTCACGTTAGAGACTGATGCCCAGTGATTACGGACTGGGAGCTGTATTATTACAAAATGGAAAACCTCTGGCGTATGCCAGTCGTACCCTAACACAATCTGAAAGAAGATACTCGCAAATTGAAAAAGAATGCCTAAGCCTTGTGTTTGTTTGCACAAGGTTTGATCATTGTTTGCATGGAAGAACAAAAATAAATGCGTTTACTGATCATAAACAGTTGGAGACAATATTAGCTAAGAGTATTAACTCCGCACCAAAGAGATTACAGCCAACTGCTTGGTGTTGTGGTGTCTGCGAAGGTTAGAAAGCGTTTGAAATTCGAAATCAGTGTTTTTTAGTTTTTAACATTTTAATCGAGACATCCGTTTCAGAAACTTTATAAGGAAAGTTCATGATGCCTGTCAAATCAAATGAAATATAACAAATTGGTTTAATTGTTTGATTATTATAATTCGTGTTTCCCGCACTACCTGTTTCACTACCTGTTTCACTGCAATCTTTGATTTTGAACTTGATTTTTGTAAAACCTGGCTGTTTAAAAACCGGTCAAATATGTGGTTTTTGTATAAGGCCACGTAAAAGTTTTTAAATTGGATACCGGACCAAGCCTGCATAGGCTCACAATTTTGAGCTACTGATGAACTAGTCATTCGCATCGTGTACTATTACCACTCGGTCCACTCCTAGATACATTGAGAAAAGGCAGCAATGACAGCGGCTGACAGCCATACCTGATCTTCGATCGATATCTAGGCGAGATGTATATTTTATTATAGATTTGACGTTGGCAACATCGTATTAATATATTGGCGCTGCTGCCGCTGCATGGAAACACTGTCTAATATTCGATGAAAGAATAAACTATTCAATCATGCCAAACTTTTTCAGACGGTCAAACCACTTATACGGCATTTGCATTATGTCAAAATTTAGACATGTATGAATTGTATTTAGATACGTATTGTGTGTTTGGTATTTTCTATAAAACTTCCTTCAGAAAATTACAATTTAGTCAATTATTTTATTGCTCGAAATGAATAGTTAACATACCCGCAGTATTATTTCTAATTTATTTTTTGATAGAATTTATTTCACCAAATCATCAAATTGTTGGTTTGCTATACAAAATTAATATTTAAAATCATTTACGAGAAGACGTACCAGAGTACTGCTGTTTAATCGAGGGGCGCCGTGGCCGGGGGGGCCAGGGGGGGCCATGGCCCCCCCCCAGGATTCAAACCTGTCGGAAATTTACGAACATTGCATGTTGTCGGAGTTTATCAATCATAACAGAGACTAAGCTATTTTTGCATTTGTGGCTGTGTTATGCTGAACAACCCAAAAGTATTTGAACTATCAGAAAATAGACGCGGTTATTTCTAATATTATACGGTACGACACTACCACAAGTTTTTATTATACTGTTGTCGTGCAGGCTAAACTAGCTGTTTCTTCCCAACGTTTCCAGTTTCCGATAAACATGATAGTTTATAACATTACGCAAGGAATGTAATTTTCGAAATGTCGGAGATTGGCGCGATAAAATCGCGATGAATGGCCATGTATCTTTGACCGCATTTATTGTTCAGTGAGTTTATACAGTTTATTGCATTGATATGGTGACCGTCTAAAGAAACACCAGCATGTCCCGTATCAGAATGCTGGAGCTACAGCAAATCCTTTTCAAGTTTATAGTACTTTTAGTCAAACGGTTCCTGAAGTTTATAAAAGATAAGGTACCACGATAGTACAGCGGAAGAAGTAAACTGATGAGATTGAGAGGATGGAAGCATTTGCGAATATGTTTATATTTTGGTTATAAACAAATGTTGCGTATAGAATACGCTGTATGCTCATCCACTAAGATTACAAAGCTATAATAGAGTATCGTGAAATAACGTATCGCGTTATTTGTTAATGCATGTGGATTAGAAATCTCTGTAATACAGTTTTCCCTCAAACAGTTAACTGTATCAAAAATTATTCAACTACTCAATTGAAAAGCGTATGTAAAACGTGAGTATTTATCGGTCATATTCATTGTGCATGAAGCGTCAATTTAAATTAGTAGACGTAGCTCGTGATCTTTGTCATAGCAAATGCATGCGCGTCCTTGCCCAAAACCCCCTGTCAGTTTTGTTACTTTTGTTAGTTTTGTTACTTTTTTATTATAAAGATGTCGGAAAAAAAACGTGCTTGTTGGAATAATGTTGCCTTTGGCCACCCCTACATTAGCACACCCACGGCGCCCCTGGTTTAATCCTACGGGTAAGAAGCATTACGCGTATAGGATTATACCGCAGTACTGTGATACGTGTGCTCAAAAAATTGTGCTCAAAAAATCTTCCTGATAAACAAAAATCCCTGAATTCGAGATGCACGGGCTGCTCGCTTCGTTCGCAGACTTTATTTATTTAAACTTTTATTATATTGATATATTCTCTGCAAATCTGTCAAATATTAGCTCAGTATGGGAAGTTTAAAGATAACACACACAACGAACAACCGGTACAGCCTGAGAACTATACTAAGACAGACAACAGGGTGAACAAAATTTGCATATCCTATAAGGGAATACTTTACACCAGCGACCTTGACTATGACATAATATATCCTATACGATATATTATACTATATAATACCTACCGTTGCCAATGCCTGAACATTGTCAGACACGCATATTACTTGGCATTTAAATTATACAAGTATACATAAGCATGTAAATTATATAGACAAGGACGTAAGCATGTAAATAAATGACATAATTTGTCTATTTCATCAAAGTGTGCGTTTTTATATCAAATAAAAAATAAAACCATTCGCCATTGGGCTGCCTATGATCTAAAATGTAATATTTTTTCCTACCGCGAGCGAATTTTTTAAGTGATGATAGTAACGGCGCTGCTTAGATGACGGGTTTGGTTTAAACTTCATTAGTTCCTGAGTTACGCATTGGACAATGACATATGCAATCAGGAGCTACAGTCTTAAGCTTAAATAATTAATCATAGACATAGTCAAGGGTACATATAGCTTCTACTGAATCAATCTTGTTATCTGATATATTTTTATATCTGATGGATATAAATGATAAATATCAGCTGATATAACAGAGCGTACTCAAATTACGAATTACGGTTACACGTTATATAGTATTAAGGACCACGAACCATAGTCACAGCCTACGCTTTTCAAAAATTTTCCACACTGAGCTATAGAAAAATTGATCCTGTCAGATTTTGTAATGATATAGCTAGTAGTATTCCAATATATGGCAATTATGTCAAAAAAATTTAAAAATATGTATACTATATGTCCGGAAAACCACATAGGATTCCGTTGTGGAAAGTAAGCTCCACTTCGCAAAACTTGTCAAAGGTTCTTTTTTCCTTGGACTGGAAAGAGATGAAATCAAAGGTCGGGTATATAATCTTCACAACAAAGACGGAGCTGGCAACCATTGCAGACTATGAGGGGGATCATTTTAGGGAGTTCATCCATTTGCTAAGTCTTTAGGTGTCCCATAATCGATCGTCCATTACCATTTTCATATTTCATAACTATAGATACGTTGCAAAATTTAGTACCAAAGAAAAATGCCAAGTTGCACGAGGAAGTTAAGCCTTTGGATAAAATTCAACGGTTATGCGTACGGTTATTTGGTTATAAGAAATAGGATTCTAATAGGACTGGCACCTGTGCTTCGTAAGATTGTAATCCTCGACAATTCTGCTGAGCACACGCGGTTAACAACTATGCAGTTGAAGGTATCCTAGTAACAACTCGCGAGAGTTGTTTTTGTGGGTGGTCGACATGATTCGTTTTCCAAATTGCACATGTGGTGTCAGCGTTATCTTCTTGTGAACTGGTACTGCACGAAAACTGAGTCTGGAGTATTATACGCTGCCTAAATTACGCACAATAACACCTGTGTCTCTTATGCCAGAAAATGCACACTATATATTCACGCGACGTCCTAACTTGATCGCGAAGTTAGGAAACCGCACGTGGAAACATTGAACTAAAACCGTTAAAAATTACTATATTTTTTGAATTACTTGGCTTTTTAGCAACTCTTTTTTCAAGTGAACACAATTATGATGATAATATTGCCACGACATGTTAATAAAACGCACTGTAGCTGCATCTATATATACTCGTCACGGTGGTATAATCCTTTACGACAATTATACTGACTGTGATCTGGGTCCGGAAATTAAAATTCCCATGCAGCTATTTTGAATCAAAAAGCAATTGCAAAAGCAAAAACTCGCGTCTCAAAATAATAACAACAACATCATGATTACATGTTATTCATTTTTTAAGCGATTGGGAGGTTCTAAACTACGTTGTTGTTGTTGTTGTTGTTGTTGTTTAATTTTATCTTAAGTCCTATACGTTTGCAAACTGATTTCGTAACTAGACTAACTATACCCAACATGGGCCAGAGATAAAATGGACCAAATTGCATAAATAAACAATTTGCTATCCATTATCCAATTAAAAGATTTGATATTCAGCCAACAGATGTACATTACGGGACTATAATTTTGTTTCATAGGCTTTTGGAAGGCTGGGATTACTTTCTTGATATTGTTTTATGAATGAATCAATGCTGTAAAATGTAGATAGCACAAATGAAGTGACACCCATTATATCCCAATTGTTTACACATGTTTTAACTCTCTCAATGGAAATTTGATAATTGCGAATTAGGATGTCACAAAAAAGTCTTTGTCTTGTTGGCACAAGCCTGGGAAATCTCGCAGGCCATATGGATCAAGCAGAGAGCGCAGTCACATGGTGTATTGATCGCTAGTTTGTACACGGTATTTGGTCACTCAGGAAAGCATGCCTCGAACCATGCTTGCTCGCCTACTGATTACACACTCATGTTTGTCAGGGAAGTTTAATTGAGGCCACATGGCCTTTTGTTTACCACACTGTTTTCGTTTCGTGAAAGAACCGCATACATTTTACTTTTTTCGCGCGCTTCGAAGGCTTACGCGCCATAAGGCGTGGTAACCTCGTGCCCCAAAAGCCCTCCAAACAATGATGCCTCATTCGCTGCGTGGGCATCGCTTAATCATATTAGGATATATTCTACAAAAAGCTTAACTATTCACTTCTTATTATACTACCGTTATCATATTAAGACATTCAAAATCTTAGCCGACTTTTAATAAAGGAATGAACCAAGCATTTGATATAATATATGCAAATTAGATCTCTATTTTAAGATCATACTTTGCGTTGTAGCATGCGTACGTAGATTTAACTCTGGAGTTCTATACAGATTTTCAACGTCGCATTCGAAGAGATATGAGCCATACTATATACTATATTCGGTTGCCAAGCACTGGCGAGTTTTGTAAGGATAAATATGAAATAGATTATTCGCCTTCTACTTCGTAGAGTCATAGTTTTTCCAGTCCTATATTTCGTGTCAATGATCTGTGTTTACGGCATGTAACGATCAGTATCGATAAGGAATATCGACTTTATTGCGTGGTAGAAAAGTATATTATGGCTGAAGTTTAAGTCATTGCCTATTATCTTTCGTTTATATTTTTACGACGCACCGACGTAGACGAATAACTCTTTATACTAGCAGACTTCTTGAGTTAATCCTATTAAGATTGAAGATGCAATGCGATAAACGAACGCCCCTTCAACAGAAAGTGTTTCTTTAAGCTCACAACATGTTTGTTTTTGTAAAAGTTATTAAATGGCAGTGGCATGTGGGCAAAACAATGCTAAGTTGTAACTATTAGGAACAAAAATGTTTCGACTAAATATAGTGATTTCTTAATAAGGTCAACTTAACCGATGTTTTACGAGCTTTGTTAGAAATGGATTTTTTTACGTGGTAAAATAATCTTAAAATGAAAGATACTGCCTTAGCAACAAACCGGCTCAACATAATAGACTGTGCGTAATGCAATGCTAATTCCGACAATCACGAATATACAAACCTGATATAAGTACTAGATTGTGAGAGAAACTGGTTATGAAATCTCGAGATTATTAGGGTCATCTCGTTTTTGAGACTAACGTTACTTCGGTGCTGTGAATATACAATAAACGAACGACAGTCTAAAATAGGACTTCCACGTTTCACGATAAGTGAATTTCAAACATGTAACCCCCAAGTCTTGATATTTACTAATACAGTTCTGGTATATTCGATGCCCATTATGGGAATTTAATTTTTGAAATAATATCACGAGTAGACGCTGGAAATTTAGAGAATCTTGCAAACTATACGTAAAATATATATGTTCCCAAAAATTTCTTTAATAATCAGTCGTAAGCTACTGAAACTATTCTAACTCCTGCTAAACATTCAAAAGAAGGATACTCGAGATGTCATCAATATCAGCATGTTTATAGGCCGAAGAAGGAAAAAATTCAACTATATACAAAGTCTAATATCAAAGTTTCCATAACACGTTATCCCAAGAAAAAACCCTATCTGTTAATATATTTAACTCCGCTAAATGAAAATATCTTATAATGATATCTCAACTGTATATTAAGCGCTAGGGGTAAAGGCTAAAGTGCGCGTATTTGTTTTTATATGCCTGTATATACCACTTGAAGTAAATTAAGTGGAACGAGTCCTTGAAGGCACTTAGAGCAATTATAGGCTAAACCGAGGCTTAACACTCATTGACTACACTATTTCCATTCTTTAGGAACAATAGGTTTAAGGAGACGAGCTATATTAACAAGTGTATCAATTGCTAAGTATTAATGCTCATCCTTCAACATGTGGAAATCACGACCAGAATATCAATTCAGCTCTGACAAAGATGATCGTTTTGACATTGTATGCATGGGCATAGATTACGACCGAAACAAAGAATCATATTGTCTATTCTGCCATTCACAAGTTGAAAACTCCTATAATAAGTTAGTTTAGCAAGGTTTAGAATAAAAATACAGGGAATTTTGTAATTTGATGGAAAATCACAACACTCAATAGGTGTTCAACAAAATATTCTTACAGGCATAACATCGCTTGCGAAACGTCAATTCCGCAAGAAGTTAAATTACGGCGGTTTTCAGCAGAACGGGAGAGCCGAAGAAATAAGAGAAAAGACAAAATTATGATTTAAAATCCAAATTTATACCAAAGACTAACTTTCGTTTTTACTGATATTTTTACTGACTTATATTGATATCTTCCCGCGGTACAATATGATCATTATTTGTACAACTGCTTTTGTACAACATTTATGATGTATTAATTGTTGCTGGGCACATCGAACCATATATAGTCTTCGCTAAAACTTTGATTGATTTTAAATATAAATGATCCCAATTGGAATCTCATCGTGCATCAAAGCCTGAACAACATATCGTGAATGGGTCTTCAGTAATATGCAAATTAGCAGCTAACTAATAGACTTCAGTTGGCTGAAAATTATAAAGACAAGGCTTTGCCTTTAATTAAACCGCGGTACTTTTTGTACTCTTGAAATCACGGTGGTTACTTTTGGACTCGCAAACAAAGGGTCTAAAAATTTAATTTTTCCAAATGTATTTTTAAAAAGGTTTTATAGAGACCTTTATGTGCAAATATACACAGCTTGAGCACAATAAAAACTTTGTTAAAATGTTGCTCGTATCTGATTGGCCCATACTACAGCTGCATTTTTCTATTTAACTGGTGTCCATTTTAAACGAGATTGTCTTTGAGTCGAAGGGGCACGGATATTACAAAATCGAAGATCAGAATTGGCTAAACTAAAGAGAAGTGTCAAAGGTTTTGGAAATCGAATAGAGATTCGATTAAAGTCGTCACATTCACATCTTGGCTGAACACACAATCACGGCATCAGGTTTCGAAAAGGTGGAGAATTTGCAAAAGATTCAAAGAGAGAAACCTGAACAAAAACACAAATCCAGTCTGAAATTGATATCAAATTGTTTCAACTTGTTCCGTGGATACCAGTCAGTATACAAGGTAACATCTTTAACGCGAAAATACTTTATCGGTTCTATTGGCGAAAAGATTTACCCGAGCGCCTTTGCCTGACCAACCAAAGTTTTATGAAATTGGAATAAAGCAGTTGTAATAATACGACAGCAAACTACAAGTATCAACGGTCTAAAGTAAGAGAGCAGAATTTTACCATCTTATTGACATTCGTGATATAGAAGCCTTTTAGAGACCTATCCGAAGCAATGGAATATACGGATTTTACGTTCTCGATGCCAACTTGCTATCAACTAGGTATCCCAAAAGAACCTTCTCCGACGGAAATCCAAAGTATGGCCTACCCTTTTCCCCCTCAGATGGTCCCTGTCCCTCATCCTCTCTACGACTGCAACCTTGAACCTGCGTTCATACGGAAACGAAACGAGCGAGAAAGAATTCGTGTACGACATGTGAACGAAGGCTACGCGAGACTCCGGGAAAGGCTGCCGAACGAGCCGACCGAAAAACGCATGTCGAAAGTTGAGACTTTGCGTGCTGCCATTCGCTATATTCGAAGATTAGAGATGCTACTTGATAACGCAAAGGACAAGTCAGTTTTGCCGGAAAAGAACACGATTGAGAATAATGATCTCAAATGAATTTCGCCGCGAAACAGAAAATCAAGTCGGTTGCGCAGATTTTCATCACATGCTATACCGTCGTAGAAATATCAGACTTTAGCTCAGAAAGTACAGCTAAACAAATTAAAACATAAAACACTATATGTTATGCATATAAATTTTGGCTTATTTATTTAAGGACTGTTAAAAGACTTATTAAAAGACTTCTCAAGGCTGGCAACGGAATATCTTTATCAAATCCGTCAAAACAGTATTGTTGCAACTTAAAAAGTGGACACTATAGCTCATTAAGAATTTCAATTTTCTCTTTATTTAAAAATAACTTAACGGACGTATACATTTCTAATAACATAGTAACTTTTTCTCATTAAAACAAAATCCCCTTATTAGTTTTGTTTATATAGCCAGACGCTTAGTAACGTCTACGCGTCTGCGAATAGAGGCCACTGAAAATCGCGGGTATTAAAATATGATTCGTTTATATAAATAAAAAAGGCTTTGAATGCATGGCTCAAACGATAGATTGTATATTTTTAACGTAAAACTTGTGTAAATAGTATTGGCTATCAAGCCGTTTTGCTTCTTCGGTAATATGCTCTTTTCGAATTCATGAATATTAAAATTGTCAGTTCAAGCGAATTAATATGTGACAGTAATTCAAGCTGTGACCAAAAGTTGCAAATTGCATGTTTTCGCTCGCTGTTGCAAATAAATGTATCAGCCTATTGTTACATTGTAAAATATGGCTTCGATTCGCTTCCAAGCAAAACGACTTAAACGAATCAATTTTTTAGTGTCGGGTACTCAGGGTCTGTCGGGAAATATGAATGATGCGTGTCAGCGTGATATGAAGATTAATGTAAAATTTATGCCATCTGTTAAATTTCCAAAACATGCATTTAGTATTTAAATCTTTAATTTTCTTATCTAAATCTAATATCTGAAGTTTTCTTGATATATACCTAATTCTTATGACGATTATGCACGGACATCTAATAGGCAATAGAATACAGCTTATGCTCTTTCGTTAGAAACAGTTCAGTATAGGATAGCTACATTTCGAGTATCATCCCTGCGGTTCAACGGTGAAGCATGCGACATATCTTTATAACTTATGTCATTTTTTCGCGTAGCTTGAAAACAGTGATGTAAACATCGGTCAAATCAGTCAAATGTGGCCTGAATTTTTTAGGAAATTATTTTTAAAATTCCACTTGCACCAAAGTGATTTATATATACGCAAGCCCTAGGCTAATAGGGGGCTTCAAAGTTTGAAATATTTTTCAACAATTTCCCAGGGTTTCCTCTCCGCAGATGATTATGCATTGAGCGACTGAAATATCCGACCAAAAGCTGTGGCTTCCCACATAACTTTGTATATCGCCTTAAAATATTGACTTTAATATGAATGGATATTAACCGCATACTCTTTGAACTCACGTGCAGATAATGCTACTATAGTCATGGTTATTCCGATAACCAATTAGCACATTGGATTTTCGGATTATTACAAATAAACCAAGATTCAAGCTGACAGCAAATGTCCAACACAAAGCCTTAAAGACGTTCATTAAGTTGCAGCCCGATACATTTCTCGCGGATTAGTCCATATTTTAAGGAGTGTTAAAAAAGTTGAGAAAGTGCATGCCATAACTAAATTTAAGATATCAAAAGTTTACTTGGACTTGGGGTAAGCTTCATGAAAACATGCACTGAACAAGAATTAACTGAGACATGGAACTAAATGTAGCCCAGCATGTTTACACGGCACCGGAACAATTTGTGGACTGCGTGATAAATATTCGTGCTGCATGATTCCATCGTTCACATGCAGGTAACAGAGCTGAAGATCTCAATGCCTTTTACAAATAGCCTGATGAGCAATCTTGTATGAATGCAATCTTGAAATCAATGAAGTCCTATTACTGCATGCATGAGCCTATATATATTGTTCTTTGGTCACATGCAGTTATTTTGAATTGGACGGTTACTGGTTGATCGAACTATATCTAGCATACGTGCATAATATAGTGTTTATAGTTTGGTACAAGTTTCCATCCAGTTGTATAGGTATATATACAAAAGAGAAAAAACGACCACCCGACTAACCAACATGACGCAGCTGATTACCAACATGATTGCTGTTGCCTTGCATGCATGTGGAAACAATTTGGCAAGTTTAACAAGAAATTTAACATGATGGCAAATACAGAAAGATAATAGTTATTCACATTATAGTCCCCGCAGTAAACTGATTCGGCGATCACTGATTTTTTTTTGCATCATTGCACCGATTGTGATGCACCAAAAATTGAAAAGGCTGATTCTTCATAGCCAGGCTTACTCGTAAGATTCGTGATGTAGCAGTGACGTTAATTCCGTCATTCGATGACGTTTTCGAAGTGGCAAATAACATGATTGATTGACCTACATATATATAACTATGCCTTGACGGGCATGATAAAACTTGGCTGAGATAACTATCTTAACTAAAATAATTTACTCAGTGTGAGAACTATCGTTTACATAAGAAACTCGCCTCCAGGGGTGACTTCCTTTACAAAATACCAATCTGCACACGACAGCAACAAGACGAGGTGACTAGGATTCCTTGGGTTGTCTACTCAGCTTACCATAGTAAAAGCTCTCATATATACGAGCGTTAGGTTTAAGGTTTTAGCTATATTACGAAATGTTCCTCTCATCTGGTAAATTACTGGTATATAGAAACATCTTGTTGTCAAAGAACACAAAGAAACACAGCGATTGGAGTTTAATGTGATGCTAATGTATTGCATATATAATAGCTCTTTTCAAGTTACAACAGACTGAATTGATTTTAGTTGTTAAATACAGTGATAATAAGCTTCAGTGCATTTGTAAATTTAATCGGATTTTTTTCTGTCAGTCGTCTTGAAAAATTAAAGCTCTTTTTCACACCAGCGCAAAATCAATCAAAGGCCCGCTGGTTGAAGGGTATACTGTTTTTCCAACCATCAGCCTCGCAGCATATGAAATTCTAATTCTTCCTTTTTAGTGACTTTGAAGGAAGATATTAACTAATAATTATTATAAAAAGATGGCCGGAGTGGACTTGCTCTTTAATCGGTACACCAGCTCATAGCTGAACGAGGTCCCTGTTTGTAGCCCATGCAGTGGCGTACAAGCACTTACCATGCAAACACTCTACATCGAGAAAGAAATGCATGCATCTTTACCTTAATCAGGTAAATATACATTTATGGAGCACGAGATTTTGTTTTGAAGACATTGCAGCAGAAAGGTACATGCATTATCATACGCTTCTTAATTGACTATTTACCGATTATAATGGGATCAATTTTGGGGGAATTTCTTTAAAATTAAAAAGGCGGCCTATTTGTGCTCACTGACACATTTGACATATAAAATTTCCAAAACAAAGCCATGGGTTCGTTTCCCACGGAAAGGAACAAATATTAAGTGGCCACGACACGGAATTTCTCTTCAAATGTTCATATCCCGGCCTTTTTGATAATGACATTTTGAAATAATGAAAACGCAGCAAGGAAAATTTTTTAGGAATGTTTAATAGATCGTAGAAAGAATTACACCATGATACAGCGATCACATGGGGAATTTGCACATAAAACAAGATCAGTTAAAAAATCTTTCTATAAAATTATAAGAACTTCTTTAGAACTTTATCTAACACGTATACAATATGCAATGAAAATTAAAGATTAATTTTGAGTTTGCCTATATTTATCTACTTTTAGTCATATCATCAAGTTACAATATTAGTCATCACAAATCAAATGCAAGTCGTAACTCTAATCGTGCTTGGATTTTCTAAAAGAGACCGTCAGTGTTTGGTTTAATTCGAAATTTATCAATTAAAAATTTTGAATCCAGCTATTCCCAATTAGATGCGGAACAAGCATAAATGCAAGATCAATTTATCGCGGTCGACTAAGCGTATTATATATGCATGAATCCGTTGTGATAATATACAGTATATGCTGTATCTAGTCGATATAGATCAAAACACTCTACTCGGCTAATTTACACCCGGAGAAAAAATAGATAACATAAAACTATTCAATAACTATACTCGGTCAGTTCTTAACTTCTAGGTGTCGGCCTTGAAAGATTCTGAGAGTATTCTCAATCATTCCAGCTGCGTTAACAATTTAATGTGAAACAAGAATACACACGTTAAGTTGTTTACATAAGGACAAGAGACCAATTTGGTTCAATTTGACGGTGTTTTGCAACTCCTTGGGGTTCCAGGAAAACTCTGCCAGCGCTTAGCTGGACTCCGTAAGTCTTTTGTGCCACACTTGCGTCACAGCGGTGAAATTTTGTCGTTCCGCTTATTTTTAGAAGCGAAGAAACGTCTCGATTTACACGAGCTCGCGTGCTTATTGTGTGTGAATAACTATAGGATTAAGTCTGCTTAAAGTAAACACGCTTGGGAAACAAAGATACTACGCCAATTGGCGTTGTATTGTGTTCATGAGCGAATATAATGAAATTCATATCAATCTTTAAATTTTAACTTATTTTTATTCGAAACTTCATACTTTGTCGCTTTGTTATTCACAGTATGGGGATGAAGGAAATTAATTTGTTTTGAACTTTTCAGTCCTTCATGGCTTCAGAGTTCTGCGTAAATTTTCATTTATGTTTTTAGGTAGCGCTGCTTTCAACTAATATGATTTATTATAAAGAGTTCATTTAACTCATTAACACATCCATGTAAAAAAAACATGTTTGCAAAGGGATGAATTTAAATGCCGCTTGAAAAGGAACTGTGATTGGATTGATAACTTCGCAACAGGGGGTTTGTGGTAAATATATATCGCTAAATTTAAAAGACCTGCCAATGTTTTCGAGTTAGGGAAAGAACTTTCTCGTGGAGCTCTATTTTAAACTAAATTGTCCAGTAAATCATCTTTCGATTTGAGTATTTTTTCTCTGACAATTGCATGTGACCGGCTGGAGTTATAGACTATATTATGTCAAAATTTTCATCAGGGATATTCCACGTTTCATATCTTCACCCCTTTAACTTTAAGAGTTTTTGCCTATACCAAACCTTCAGGTGCCTTTGATTTAAGGTATGCATGCATGAATTACTAAAAATTGACCACAAAATCCTACTTATATATTCCCTTTTCATTTAATCATATATCATGCATGCAGTCACTTTAATTTTCACTGACCAACCCTCCGATATAAATTTTACTCATGATTTAATCAAACCGTGACAATAAACAACGGCGTATACATACATATACTACACCGGATACGCATGTGCTATATATACACTAAACCCGTTGAATGTCTTTTACATGCATGCTCGCTCCAAACCAATCTTTTACACGCCATGCAGCCAACATGCATGCATGCAGTATAATGTACTACAGTGTTCTCTGGCACTGAGACCAACACGTTTGATCCATCTTGTTCGAGATTACTTCAGACATAAATGCCTTTTGTACTTTCATAAAGTAAATCAGCTTTGTTTGAAACTGTAGTCAAGTATCGTATTAATAAATTGTACAAAGCTTTTAATCCATGAAATTAATCCATGAACACAAAGAGTTTAGTGTTTATGAAACATCATTAATTTAAGAATGTTAATGCATGTATACTCAATTTGGAGCAGGATTTAGACTATATAAGCTAAATTGTCATTCACCAGAACAGCAAATATGTTGAAATGCAGTAACTATACTGGGTCCTATGCATGAATGACGGTTACTGAGAGTGGAAGTTATGATTATGATACTCTGTTTGTGGAAATAACGCAATTTAAAGGTTTTGGCAAGTTGGCAACCCTAAAAATTGGTATATACGAATGATACAATAAACGTTCATATAACTTATTGGGACTTTAAAATAATCTATAGAAAGTGCATGTAAGATGTTTTTTCCCCTTTGAATGTATATGAATTTCATATACATTCAAAAGCGCAAAATTATGAATCACAGTTGTATTTATTGACTAAATTATTTCCCCTTTTCATTGATTTTTTTTGGGCACGATCCAAAATAAACGTTTAATTATAACGTGCTTTTCACATTGGACTTTCCATTGAGACACGGCCGACTTTTCAGACCGTTTGGGAAGTTTATGAAGAGGATGTCACATCCCCTCAGCCTGGCTAATATGTCTTCGTGAATATATACAGTAACCCGTATCATCTTAATTGTGTCATATACGCACCCTCAAGCTCAGTTTAAATCCCAGACTGGAACAAGGATATGCGTGGGAGACGTCAGTGAGAGTGCTTCGACATTGTCTTGTATTGTTATGCAAGTTTCGTCCAACTGACAACACAACACACTTCTTGCTATTTTGTGAAACCTCAGATCGAGCTTTCGATTATATGAGTGATATAAAAAAAATTATTGAAACTATTCATGTAATATATTGATTAGGATCAAGATTAAAGAAATTGTAGCGGAGAATAAAAATTGATAAGAATCTCAGTCTGATGGGTAATGAGTTCTCTGTTCACTTTCTTTACATCCAAATTCGATGTCCATATTACCTATAACGATGCCTTTCTTTCAACGTTAGACGGCGGCGGATTCAACACTTCCCGAGTTCTGGACTGATTCAAACCCAATATTCCATATGAAGTATATAATCCTCAAACAGTTTTAACTATATAGCATCAAATGTGGTATAGAATATGCTTAAAATAGACAAAACACTTCTCGACGTTTCCACCTGAGGGCCTTCGTTAGGAGAGTTAGTATGAAACTTACTAACTCAGTCTCCTGACGAAGGCCCTCAGGTCGAAACGTCGAGAAGTGTTTTGTCTATTTTAGGCGGCAGTTGTTATACCACAGTTGATGCTAAGTTGTTTGAAAACGCTGCCACGCTGTGGGGTGGGGTGGGGTGTGGTGTATCACACAAGTTCTATACGGACAAACTCGAAGCACGTGCATCCAGAGAAAGCATTCAGCTATTTGGTAAGTTTTTGAAGTGTAGATGGAATATATTTTATAACACGCGGTAAAAGCGAATCACCAAATAGAAGAGTTTACCCACCACCGTGCTAAACTTGGGACTCCCCCACAGATACCCCGGAACAGTACCCCCTATTATTTGGTCTCATTCCCGTCTCAACCTTTAACGAAAAATTTAGGATTTCACACTCGTTTCACAGCATTTTAGGACATTCATTTCACAAGATTTTTGACTGGTTTTTAGCTAATTAAGCTATATGAACGTTAATTCGCTTTAAGCAGTCTTTTGTTCAGTAAGTTTTAAAGAAATTTTAAAACTGTTTAAAAAGAATTACTTTCAAGCCGTGGAGAATTACTGGTTGCAAGAGTTTTTTCGTGTTTTTTTCAACCCCTTATATAAAGTTTTTGGGAAATTTAATTTCTCACAATAAACTGATAAAAACATGCATATATATATAAGAAAATGTTAACAGATTGTACGAAATGTCCGTATTTGACTACTTTAGATGCCTCACAAGTAGAATTACATTGCAAGTTACAAGAAAACTTGCATAGTGTAACAACGCCTTAAGCCACACCCCCAAAATTCCTAAATTTGCATAATTTCAATGTCTTTGTCGTAAGTGATGTATTTGCAACCCATTCATTGTAAGTGATTTTACTCGGCTACAAGTTTATGACTTCATTCCGTCTTTTATGGACACTTTTCCTATTCGTTTCACTGATTTGTTAAATTAATATAAACTGATGAAAATAAAATGATCAAGGTCCCTCTAGTGATATTTTGTCAATGTACCCCTATAGCTGGCAAAGTTCATGTAATCTTGATTTGTATCAGACTTGCCCATTCTGGAAATTGTTCTAGCTGTTGGACCACTGTGAAATGAAATAGCTTATTCATTGTGAAACAATTTGATACAATCTCTTGGATATGCAGACCATAAGGCATCGCCCTATGCACAGCTTTCCACAGCAGGCCTGTGAATGTTTCGCTGTTAGTCTATTTCACATTTTATGCCTTTATTGAGTGAGATTGAAAATAAATATCGAGTTTGTTCTCTCGTTTTTATCGAGTTAGATACTCCTTTCACAGATATACTCCCTTGTTATTAAACACAAGCTTTTAGCTCGTGTAAGGATAAAAGCACAGACTAAGTTTATTTGCATGCATGAGTTTGATATACTAACACTTTTTGAGGAAATACTCGGTAGAGTGGAAAATGAAAATTAGTGAGGTTGCCAATTTTATATTATTTCGGACGAATCAAAAGGGATTTAAGGCCGGCCGCATTATATACAAAACAGCTGCCTAAGCAACATATAGTAACGATTCAATAACAATAGCTAATATAGTCGCGTTGAAACGCGTTAGTTTTATCTGATAATCTGAACTTACGTTCACAAAGAAGTGAAAATAAGGTTTATGAAGAGAACAGGTTAAAGCAGCGAAAGAATAATCCAGATAATTACAACATATGATTTTTATAAGATTTTTTACACACTAGTCAATTGTTGTAAAACATGTAAAACAATAACATGCTACATGCATGAAAGCATGCACATATACAAACTGTA
Source organism: Dendronephthya gigantea (assembly GCF_004324835.1). Taxonomy (NCBI): domain Eukaryota; kingdom Metazoa; phylum Cnidaria; class Anthozoa; order Malacalcyonacea; family Nephtheidae; genus Dendronephthya; species Dendronephthya gigantea. Next base: position 1,682,880 of record NW_021163029.1, read on the forward strand.
TCGCGTTGTATAAAGTATCGATCTTGCAAAGCAACAATTAGCTTCATCACATGCATAGTTTATAAACTCTAGTTATATCGAAGGTATAGCTGTGTAAAAATATAACTGAACAAGTTGCTCACTCCAATAGTTTAGCGACGAGAGTGAAATTATAATTATTCCCCTGATGATTAATATAAACACTTACAGCCAGAAGAGTTTCTTGTCTGTAATCTTGATGTCCAAACTATTAAAGTTCTTTCAAATTTATATTCTAAATTCAATTTACCAATACATGCAAATTCGTTCGTTTAAGTTGCCGTAAACGAGATTAAAGCTGATTTCATTCTTTCAGCAATTACATGAACATGAAAAGCTTATTGCTTAGAGATGCCGCAAAACAAGATTAAAAATACTTTTGATTGTTTTATATTGTAACCAAGTCATGCCTTACTTGTTTCCCATTAACCAACTTTCTTTAACCTAATTAACTTTGGTAATTGTCTGTCTATATTTTCACGTGTGTGGTGTGTTGGTTTAATTACCTGTTGTCGAGGGCTATCCTCAGTGTAGTTTACCGATTTTGACGAGAGAGAAAAAATTAACTGCGTGGAACTTGCCGTACGCGTTTTAGAAATCACTTACCTATCACAGCACCTCACGGTCAAACACGAAAAAAGTCAACTTTCAGGCCCGAAAAGTACATGAAGATCAATGTTTCGTCTTATCAAATATATTGCAAATGTTCTTACAATCGTCTAATGTATAGCTATCTATATAAGTAGGTTATTTCTCTGAGGTTGATATAGGCACTTTAAAAAGCAAGCAACGATAACGCTATGCAGGGAAGTTTGTTTGTATCCTGAAGACCTGAAATTGACACTTTTATTTGCAGGTTGTGATTTAATGTGATGTATAATTATAAGGCATTTATTTATGTTAGTTAATTAAATCTATAAATCTAAAAGATTGTATTTACTAGTTATCGCAGAACGATGCGAAGACAAGCGGGAAAGGCACTTTATTTGTGCACAATATTTAGGCCTTATAGAGAGAGTCAGAAAAACATCCATCGACAGTCGAACTTCGTCTTATCAAGATCTCTCGAGTGCTTGAATTGCTTGATAAAAGCATGATACTATATATGAGACCATGTATATAGTGGCTATAAAAGCGAGCGCGCGGATCGGTGGAGGTGCATGCTTTGGAAGGATGCGACGGAAGAATGAAACCCAATGAAACTCTTGTAGCTATATCACATTCTTATAGGTAACTGTAGGAAAGAGCAAAACATAGTAAATCTTTGGATTAGTCTTGTCTAAGGAGGCTTCGCATTTCGAATATGTTTTAAACTAATAAGTAATTACTATAACTATTTAGGATCACACATTGCCAAATATAGTAGGGATATAGGACATATAGGACAGGACACCAGCCACCATATCTGAAAATGCAATATGATCCTTTGGGCCATTTCTTTCCGGTAGGAGGAGAATTTGCTCGAGTTTTGCAGCAAAATCCCCAGCCAAGATTACGGCATAAATCCCAGTTGTGTGGGACCCAGCCAAGGCGTTTTACACCGCAATACTCGTTGCCGCTGTTATCTTCCGTGTCGTGTCTCCTGTAGCCTTTCGACCAACCTAGTGGACATATCTTGTTTGAAGGCATTGGAAGGCAATACCTACCATCAGGCCAAGATGCTCTACTGAAGCCAAGAATGAACAAGGTCGTTAAAACTGAGATAGCAATCATTTTGATCAACAACTGATGCGCTCTGTGCCAATCGCGGGGGTTTTTTATTCTTTTATATGTTTTACTGCAAGAAGCTCATAAACAAATATTGTCTACATCCGTCTCAGCACTTCGAGATAGGAAACAATGCACTATATATACACATGCAGTAAGGTAATGTTAATGTCTGAAGCGCTTATATAATTGTTTAGTATCCCATTACCAGAAATTCGTGACATAGTGATTTGCATATAAAACTACTGATTTGCCTTTAACTTTCAACAATAATGGCCTTTAATTAACTTTTACTATATATAAAATACATACAGGAAAAGTACAACACTTAAAATTGCCGTTGCTCTGGTTATTGCCCACTGTTTGCCGACCTCTGGATCAATAGAACAGCCGTTTCGCAACGTTTGATGATCGATTTACTTACCTTGGGTGTTTCTACGTTCCGCCAACCGACTGTGTTCAAATGTGTATATCACGCTTTGTATCGTTGAACTGCCTTCTGAGACTGATAATATTTGTTAAAGTGCACCTGCAGAAAAAATCCGGACGGTACAGGAAAATGCATATTAGGAATACAATAGTCAATATCTTTAGCAAAATTTCCTGGTATATTACACGTCAATTCATCAACAATCCAATTCGAAATGTTCGTATGAATGTGAGCGATTTTATAAGTTCGTTGAGAGAACACGGCCAAAATTTTGGGCAATATAATTAAATTTGGCGGACTGCAGAAATACCCAAGGTAACAGATTCGGTTACCAAAACGTTTCTAAACAGCTGTTTTATCCAGCTAGAGGTCGACAAACAGTGCTCCAAGCCTCTGACGTTACGACGTTTTATATTTTCACTCAATGTATTCTATAGTAAAACTCGAAGGCCATTAGGTATGGGTTAAATGCAAATGAGCGCACAAACGACAGCCATTTTCAGTCACAAATTTCTGGTAATGTATATACACTACTTTAGACAATATTATTGAGAAGCATCCGGCTATAGCAGACTGATCGGGACATGCACGACCACATCAGCTATGCTGAAACTTCAATCGTGTCGAAATAAATGCTTTAACTAACTAAATGCTTTAACTAAAGAAAGCCAAAACTTCAACAGCGCTTCCTTTATCATTTACCATTTACTATCTACCATTGAACTCAAAAGAACTTACCAAGTTCTTTTGAGTTCACTGCTATCTACTAAACCACACCATAGTTTATCTTACAACCGCAGTGAAGTCACATTCGGTAACATACTATTTCCTATACAAGTACAAGTTTCCTATACAACTATTTTTGAGCAACTAGCTGAGCCCTAGAATAAAATTGGTATTTTTACACAGGTTTGGTGTAAATTTACCCAAGAAGTCGTGTAACTCGAATGGCTTATATCAGGCGTTCACTCCTGTAACTGAGGTAGCACATACGTAGTGTTTGTGTTATTAGAGAGGTTAAGATCTACTTCCACTACCAGTACCGATACGAAAATACATGACGTATTACAGTTTGGCAGCGCGGAAATTTTAAAGCGTTAAGATTGTGACTTCCGTAAGAAGTAAATATACATGGCGGAGTATAGCGGCTGTATTCACATCAAAAACTCTACTCACAATCCTTAAGTCTCACCAACAAAGCAGAAACATTATATTCTAACTAAATAATATTATTAGAAAACTACTGCAGAAAATGACAATAATACAGTAAATATAATTCGGTACTTCGCCTACCTATCCACTTCCATTTTCAGCCCCAAAACGGTACTCGCGACTTCCAGTGTTGTCACATTTTGGACGATTGTTACGTCTGCGCATGCGCGTGACTGATTATTGGTATCGGTACTCGTAGCGGAAGTCGATCTTAACCTTCCTACTGTTGAAAGTTAGTGTCCGTAAACTTCATTGAAGTCGAGTTTAGCATCTTGTTTAATACCGTATTGCACACGAGATCCGCAGATAAAGCTCATTGTATTATGCATGAATGTATGCAGGAATGCATGAAAGGAAAGTATGAAAGGAAAAGTAGGCAGGAATGTATGAAAGGAAAAAAAAAGACAAATAGCGAGATGATGATTGTGACTCAGGTGACACTCTCATTTTGAGCTCAGAATTAACAGATGAATTGAAGAGGATTAAGTTCTACTTTGCAACGTAAAATTTCACATTCTATTACTTCTCTGTACTATGAAAGATTTGGGAATTTAAACACCTAGCGTTACATTCACATGTACATAAACTTTAAAATATGCAGGAACTATCTGGAACTTTGCACTGACGTGGCAACTAATTTCAAAATACTTACAAGTAAAGCTTTGTGTCAGGGGTCATAGAAGTGCAGTAATTGCATAAGCTAGTCCTGTTTTCTGATGGCAATTCTCTTAGCTCTTTTTTCAACCCTTAACATACAAATGCATTTAATATAAAATTTGTAATATTGACTTTAGGCAGAACAATGAAAACAAATGAAATAGGTTTTACCAGGTACAGTCTGTGTAACAGGGTATATATCAAATGGGTATATTATATCAAGTTTAAATTTTCAAAGCTGAACCGCGCAAAACTCCCTGCCAAATAATTCTACATAAACTCGTGATATTCAGCATTGTTGCATGCATCAATGCTTACATGTTAAGGCCCTGTTACACGATGGAATTTTTCTTGCAACTTGCAATGTAATTCTACTTTAAAGAGATGTAAATTAGTGAAGAGTCTTTAAAATGTAAGTGTAATGAGCGCCATGGAGCGTAATAAAGAAAAAAGTTAGGCAGATGCCAAATTTACATCTCTCAAAAGAAGAATTGCATTGCAAGTTGTAACAGGGCCTTAAGCAAGCAAAGGTCACTGCAGCGAAGCAGTAAATTCAACTTGGCAGTATCTGTTTGTCGTTTGACGTAAAACGTTATATGCCTAAACGACGGCTTACATGCACTCTTCGCCCTTCTGGTATTAAATTTTTACGGCAAACGCCAACACATGCATACTGATCAAATGAGCCTGTCATTTTCAACCAGCGTCATCAGGCAATAGCATGCAATCACACGCGTTTATAAAGATTGATTGTTCCAGGCTACAGTCCACAGCTCTCGAATCATATCGCGGCGTACACCCATGGCTAAAATACCCGTACCAATTTCATTCGCGTTCGGCCTTTGTATTGGTAGCTTGAACACTAATAAAACAGGGCACGTGTACCAATTTTAGCCATGCCGTGCCAATAAATGGAGTGTAGTGTAAACAGAGCAAAGTACATGTTTCTATTATAGAAATATATTGTAAGCTTGGTATTAGCATGCACCTAAAAGGCTTAAATGACAATTATTTTTTCCGTTTTGCATAACGGTCGTTATAGCCAATGTATAGTTTGCTCGTTTTTCTTTTTGGTAACAATCAAGGATTGAAGGGCGTCAGCGACTGTTTGCATTGTTAACTCCATTTTATGCAAATCGTATGAAAACACGGCACCTAGGAACTTGGGGGGGGGGGGTGATACTCATGTTCCAGTGGAATCCTTGAGAAAGTGCGTTATTCAGGGTTATTCAGGGGCCGGTTGTTCGAAAGATGGATAACTTATCCATCGGATAAGTCCTATCCAACGGATAAATCTGCTATCCAGTGGATAGTTATCCATTGGATAAAAACGCGTTGCACGAAGCGTGGATAGTGAAGTGGATAGCTATCCAATAGATAAGTTAAAATTTACCAGAAGAAAACAGGATTATCCTGAAATTTCGTACCACAACGTCAGCTGTTGCTAAGCATTTACAACATTGAATTCATAATCATTACGAATTCTCGAGTATAGTTACTGAATGGAAAAGACTTAAACAAGTGATTTGCTCGAACTTTGCACTTCACATCATAGTGATTTTATTAATTAAACACATTGCAATTTTATTCCTTGACCTTGCAACGCTTTGCCTTTCGGTTCCATAGCAAATTTAGGAACACTATTTTAATGTTCGTGAATGAAATTACTTAGATATTAGCAAGTTTCCTTGGAATAGGTTGAATCTTTCTTTGCATATTCGCGTTTATAAACTGATTAGAAGCGTATAGTAAATTTACCGCCTGTTATAAATGCGAGGATCTCCAAAAAATTGCCGCTCGGAACGGAATGTGTAGGCTACGTGAAACGCTGCTGCGACAAATTGCACTTCGAAAACATTTCTAATAGTGAATACAATCATGATGCGTATCAGTTTGTTGGAACACAGTAACAGGAATATGGCATTTTTGTCCTATTTTATATAAATGTTTACAGTGTTACCTTGTATCTTTGAATTTATCCACTGGATAGTGGATTTAAACCACCTCCGGACCTTGGATAAATTTATTCGGTAGATAGCGATTTTTATCCGCTGGATAAAGTTATCCAAGCTTCGTGCAACGCAAATCACACGCTGGATAAAACTTATCCGTTGGATAGCGACTTATCCGTTGGATAGCGACTTATTCACCTTTCGAACAACCGGCCCCTGATGTATAGAGTTGGTTGGCCACAATAGAAGAAAGTTTTACCTCCAGATCTCAAAGGGTATTGGAACCACAAATTTTTCAAGGAACAAAAATTGCCCTTTTGTGATGAAAAATGTCTTTTTGGAGAAGCTAAAGCACCTGCAAATACTATTTTAAATTCGAAGGTACCCTTTTTGTTTCCTGCGTATGCCCACTTACAAGTGCCCAAATCTTTTTGTAGAGTATAAATATATACCACACTTGTGGTTTCCTTGCAGCTTTTGTAATCAAACTGTCCCTATACATATGCTTAGCGGCCCTATTTATTAACCAAACGAGCGCTTGGAAGCTGGTGCCCCCAAATCTGTGGGTGCTTTCTACGCCCCTGCATGAAAAAATCATTAAACTCCCGATCGGCTTGTGCATGTGGCAATGATATGGTAAATGTATCTAAACTTTCTATTGGACGTATGCTCCAAATGTTGAAGGTCCTTTCAAAGCTGCCTTTTTAGGCTGGACTATCAATATTCTCCATCCCCATTCTACGATTTGTTCTATATATCTCTGGAAAGCATGGATTTTGAACTATATTTTGAACTATGATTTTTCGTTGTGGCTAGGTGTGAAGAGTTTGTTGTTGGACAATGTGGGTGCCGAGGAACTATGGTAAAAACCCCTGGGTACGAGGTTTTGGTACAAGGTAATTGTTATTCTGAAGGACTTCTGTAATAAATGTTTGCATCATTGAGATTATTAGCCCTATTAAATTGCGTATCCATGCACGGTGATTACTTCATGGAGATGATTACTTCATAGATGGAGATGTGCTATAGCTACAGTATAGATATAAAATACAGTATAGATGTAAAATGGTATTACTGCTGTTTGCAAGCTACCATGAGACGTGCTAAATTTTTTATGTTTGTTTACGTTTCAAAACTTCGGGTTTGACCGGAAATCGTTGACGTTTTTAAATAGACCAATCAACGTTTGACCTTGAAACGAACAACGTTTCGCAAGGCTTTACGAACACGTTTCGCGTTTTTAGTTTGACAGTTGCTTTGGCTACTTCCTCTTTTTGTTCGGTATGTATCAAGTTAGCAAGTATGGCAGATCCTATAGAAATGGAAAAGCTGTAGAAGGTGACCTTAGGCGGCTTGTTATTGATAGGTGTCTAGCTGCTGGAGGCGATAGGATTTCGGGGTTTCTTTCAACCTCGTTTACTGCTATCGCACACGAGTTGAAACTAAGTCCAAACACAGTTTCAAAAATTTGGCGACGGTTTTGCGAAAGTAATTCAGAAGATCCCATTCAACGCGGTGGAGATTTTAGCAGCAAATTGACACCAGGAGATCTAGAATTAATCGAGACTCTTACGAAGATACGAGGGTCGATTTCCCTACGAGAACTTTACTCCGTTTTGGATGAACTTGGTGACGTTGGAGGCGACATTTCTCTATCTTCAATTTCGCGAGCAATAAAAAGAAAACTTTTGTCAGGGCATAGTTACTCCGAAAACGTATTACACATGTTGCAAGAGAGCGTTTCACTCCGGAAAACATGTTATATACACAGTTGTTTGTTAATTATCTCTCATCGAAAGATCCAAAAAAAATCAAGTTTTTCGATGAATCAGGAGTGAAAACCCCAGACATTGGCACTCGTCGTTACGGCCACGCGCCTTTAGGACAACGATGCGTCGAAGTAATTAGAAAAATGGAATCCCCAAACATTACTTTAAACTTACTCGTATCATTAGATGGACCGATGTACTTTAATTTGGTTGAGGGCCCAACAAATACTATTCAGTTTCTTAATTTCTTTGCGGAAGCTTCCGAAGCTACTAACTTGATGTCGGAACGTCCCGCCATTGAAGTTGGAGATATCATTGTTATGGACAATTTGGGAATTCATCATTATGACGGCGGTCGTATTTTGGAGGAATATCTTGAAGAAATGGGAGTGGAGCTCATATTCACCCCCACTTACTCCCCTGACCTAAATCCTGTTGAACTATGTTTCGCTAAGGTAAAAACGAAATTGAACGGAGAATTTTCCGATACTGTACATGAAAACCTTAAACTTGCCGTCATGGATGCTGTTGAAACAATAACCCCAACAGACATGGTGGGTTACTACCAGGCTACTTCGTACATGTTCCCACAATGAAACTTACTTGTCAAGTTCACAATTACTAAAATCTAAATTAGTTAGTTTTCTTCAGTTCGTGAACTTTTATGTCAACTACGTGGAAACGTGAAAAATTGGTGAGAGAGTTGTGTTTCTAACTTTTGTAGTCAACGAAATTGAAAACTAATCTGAAATCGACAACGAACCCAAATAATATATAAAATATATTTCAAGTGCATGTTACACTAATTACAGTATGTAATATACTGTAATGAAAAATTTAAATTTAACTCTCAAAACGTCTCAAAACTAGTTTGTGAGTAACATAATAAACAACGTCAACGCAATTATATTAACTATTAACATGGATAGTTAAAAGATTATTATTGTGATTTTATCATCCATGCTATTAAAACCCTGAATGTTTTAAATCTAAACAAAACAAGTTCATTAGACATTACATTACGTTTTAGCTACTTCTTGTGTACATTTGTCGCTACGCTTGATAACCAGTAAAAGAGTTTTTACTAAAGGACAGCAATAGCTCGGCTGTTTCGTTATCATCCCTTTCAATCGTCTGTTCTGGCTGCACTTGGGGTTCGTCCTTGTCTTCGTCAGGCTTTGTTTGCGTATGCATTGCCATTGGTAGCATAGGTACGGCTGTTGGCATCTGTGCAGTAGCGTCAGGAAAAGACATGGGTATAGCTGTGCTAGTTTGGGCATAGCTGGACAAATATTGTTCTGCATTTTGTGCAAAAGGGTTATAAACATTAGTGGGTAACGCGGGAAAGCGTGCGAAAGATGGCGGGTAAACTGGTTGATAAATGACCGTCGGATGGGGCTCGAATGAAGATTTAGATTTAGAACTAGTGTCAAGCATACTTTGCTTCATCACCATACTAAGCTGTTCTTGTTCTTCGTCTTCGTTGCTTGGTGTACTTCGAAAAATCGAACTGCAACGTTCAGACCTCGGTTCAGACGGGAAATTAACACCGTATGTTTCGAGAAGTGGCTTTGTGGGATTACTTCCTTTGGATTTTGTTTGTTTTATGACCATAGAGCTTGATGTTGCGCTTGCTGGTTTTTGATTCAATATCGTACTCAAAATTTCTGACAGCTTGTGCTTCGGGGGTATTTTACCACCGAAGTTCTTTTTGCAATAATCTTCGACGAGGTAAACATGTCTCCGTAAAAGACACCAATTTTTGTGGCCATTGCTAAAGTATTTATCTTCGTCTTCCTGCAAGAGGCTTTCCTCTATTTTGTTTGCAAGTGTTTTCTTTATTTCATTAGATGCATCTTGTTGTTGTGCAATGTTTCTCTCAAGAGTAATGATTTCATGTTTAAGTTTTTGTATGTTGGAACGCAATTGTTTAGTATTGAGTTCGCCAGGGTGCAATTTTTGCTCGCCGCAGCTAAAAACTGACTCGCATTTTCCATACGTACAACAACGCGCTGTGTGGCCAAGCCGAAGATGACAATTACGGCACATATTCCCATCGCCAATATTAGATCTTGCCAGAGAAATCTTATTTTGGGTTACTTCGTCTTCGGTTTCGAGTTCTCGAAGCCTTGACTTTTTGCTTTCCAAGTCGGACTCCATTTTCTTCAAATATCTTTCCAATGGACTATCAAACTTCCTGTTAATACAAAAATCTTTATCGGATGACAATAGTTCCTTATTGCCGGTTCTTGGTTCACTCTGTATATCTAACAGTTCTAGGAGATCTGGATCAGGCGATGTACTAAGAGGTTTCGTAAAGTTTAGTTTTCTTTTAGAGTCGTTTGAGCTACATTGGCGTTTCTTGGCAGGAGCCTCACGGTGATGACTGGTGGGCGTAAAATCGTTGTCAACTCGAATACAGACACGTAAAAGTTCATCATTTTGAGGGATTGGCGAGGATGATTGAGCAGCATCGCTAATATCAGACTGTTTATTCATAGTAACGTATGTACCTTCATCGTCGCGATATTGTAAACGAAGCTTGTCTTCTCCGTCAAAAAACCCACCAACTGCTCCAGAAACCATATTTGATAATTCGTCTAATGTCATCGATGCGAACGCATGTTTAGAAATAATCGTTGTCTTACATCTGTCGTAGCTAGGACCGTATAGTATTTTTATTTGAATATTCATTTTTTTGCTCAAATATATTACTGTATTATGTGCTCTCCAAATTCCAAAAGGCGAAACGTGCTCGCAAAGCCTTGCGAAACGTTGTTCGTTTCAAGGTCAAACGTTGATTGGTCTATTTAAAAACGTCAACGATTTCCGGTCAAACCCGAAGTTTTGAAACGTAAACTAACATGAAAAATTTAGCACGTCTCATGGTAGCTTGCAAACAGCAGTAAAAGCATGTTGCATTGGACGCAAGGAGTTTTCTTAGCTCGTTTTGGTCCAGAAGCACTTGGAAGTGACTTGGGATTACCCTAAATGAACTGAATGTTTGAAATGAACTAGCTTTGCTGTCACAATGCACATATGCAAAGATGAAATATATCCTTCTTATCAACACATGATTATTTTGGCGTTAAGTTCATCACAAAAACGAGTCTCGATATCCTGGGTCCTTGAGCCTCCCTTTTCGTTTTTACATTTATATTTTCGTCTGAAAAAATGCATGCATGTTTTCGAGATGGATGTTTTGATTCCTTGCACGGCATAGCCATAGCGATAATATATATAGCATAACCCGAGAAAGAAAAGTATATCCCATTTATACACCTCATTTATATAGGTCTTACGTATATAGCTGGAAAAGTCTATTCGTGACAGTCCTGTCAACTATGTATGAACCTAATATAAATACTGTATAGCTGGATTTGAGCATATATCATTTAATTTTGTACTACATCTTCAAATATATTCCTCTATCTAGTGATAATAGTAACACTTGCCAATCTCCGCACAGATTACTGTCATTGGAGCGGACTTCATAAACCCACTCCTTCTCAATTTGAATACGTTTGAACTAGAAAGCAAGTATATGCATTAAAACGTATGTTATGTGCTAAGCTGAACTCAATTCGTAATACTCGCAAAGTATTGCAACTCTTATAATTCGGAATTTTCCACTTCACTTTTTCAGCTGCCCTCGATGAATAGTATTAATATTATCGTTTCTTTTTGCTGGAAAATAGACACTAGAACTACTAATATTCTTTGACCGAATGTTAACAGAACTAAAATAAACTAATCATCGATAATCATCACTGATCTTATCGAGTTTGCAGCCAAGGAAAAGAGTGAAGTAGAGAATCACGGACCTAGCTTATTTAAATAAAACCGACCAAACTATTATTCAATTTGTAATTGGATACTCCAAGATCCCTCTATAAGGGAACTATTCAAAAATATACTATTTTCTACGAAAATCTAAAGTTCTCTGTATAATGATCTCTATCAAAAGCATGGATACTCTCGAATTTCATCAATGGAACATCCTTCATTGCAACATTCTTCAACTGCATGGTTAAGTACTGGTCCACTAGTTTCTCCCCATCCTCGTTTTCGTAGCGACCTAATGAAATTTTTGGCAACCCTTGATGGTATCATAGGATGGCCTGTTAATGAAATAATTAATTATAAATTATAGGAGTTTGTCAAAATGAGGTGCATGGGAAAATTTCTTGCAATGAGTTTCCGCTTCCAGTTTATCATTTTTTCCCCATTGTAAATCACAATATGCTGTCGGTAAAAAGTACACACTTCTTTTTTAAATATCACTAAACAACTAAACTAAATATAAATTAAGGAAACTAAATTGCCAAATAGACACCAAGAGAAGTTGATTTGTTCTGCACAATTTTTCGTCAGCATGATGAAGGGGAAACGGGCTTAACTGTGCCTAATTTTTATCATTTTCGTGTCGGTCCAAACTCCAAAAAGACCAAAAACCTATAATTTAATACACTTCATCGCATCGGTATAACACGAAGTCCGCACAACGCTATTCCAAATTTCTCAAAGTGTTTTACTCAGGTTTAATATCGCCAAAATTAAACCTTATCTAAAATTCCCGAAAAAGATTGTCTCCATATCAATCAATACAGCTTTATTGGAATTCTGAATTTAGTATTCTGTGTGACTAGATACACGAAGTCACTGATCGATACATAGCTTTAGTGCATGATATAGTGCAGGAAGCGTAACTCCGGCCAAATTTATGACTGCTCCAAAAATCCCAATTCTACGTCTTTTTTAAAACGTACGTGACCCGTTTGTGGTCGTCCTTTTACGTGTCCCTAAGGCGAGCTGTTTATTCTCTCCTATACATCACTTATGTTTTACTTCAATCACCCACCTCTTCTCTTGCGAATAAGACCGAATCGAACTATGACAAATTTTGAGCATGCCCATGCACTCGAATCACCCACCTCTTTTATCCAGCGCTTCAACGACCCCCTCTGAACTGCTCACAACCGAACTACGACATGTCGCTAAATCATGATTGCAGCATTTATCAAATGCATGGAGAAAATCGTCGCCACACAACTTGTACAATGGACCTGGCTTATTTTGTTCATTTTGGCCGCTTTCTGACACGACGATGATCAAGAGAATTGTTGCAAAAGCGATCAGTGTATTTACAGCCATATCTCCTGAAAAATGAACAAAAATATTTCGATCAGATGATTTATGGATCTTCAAGGTTGACCGTTGACAACTCTAATGCAGTCAACACTGTGTTGCGATTGAAATTGCTATACGCCATGTCTTCAACATCGCTCGTATGTGGATATCATTCCGATATATCAGTCTCTTTAAAGTCTTCTCCCTTGTTGGCAAGATTAAATACTAGAGCCCAGTGAACTCTATATATAGAGTTCATTGCCATAGAGCCTACGTAAGACTATAGCCTGCATTGCAGCGGTCCCTAAAATTGGACAGGCTACGTAAGACATGCAAACACGTCATCTTGATGCAAATAGTACCTCGTACTGCATGTGTAAATAATAAACTGATGGTTTTTGACTGATTGTTGTCACCCTTAATCAATAACGTTACTATAGTTTCCTAATACAAAGAAAAAATCGTATTATTTTGCAAACTTTAATAGTAAGACCTAGCTCTGACTATAATAATTATTATGTGGATAACTTTCAGTCATAAATATAAACTATAATTCGAAATGTCAGAAGTTGCCCCAAACCCGGCTTTTTTGGTCCATGGCCAGAAAATTCGGACATAATTAACATTCTACTTCCGCCTAAATTTGCATATGGTGTCAAAATAAAGCTTCGTGAGTTTATAGTAAACTGTAATGTGCACAGTACTAAACGCTAAAAATACACCTTTAGGTAGGTCAATTATAATTTGCCTTAATTACTCGTTGCAGAGCAAGTTAATCTTAATATTTTTATATAGTATTTCAAAATATTTTATCAGTATTCGTCCTGCATTTTCAAAAAAAAGTTTGATTATTTATCACGTTGAATACCATATAAAACAAAAACCGTAATAGCGTATAGAAATAAAATAAAAATGCAGAGCCAACATAAACCTTTACCAGCAAAATATTACCTCAGGATCTTTAATATGACACGAATTACAAGAAACAACCAGGGCAAATTGCAAAGATGCAATGATTTTCTTAAATTTTGCGAAATTTAAGAATGCGCAATATAATTTATAGTTCTGCAAACGAATAATATTTGAACAGATATGCAAATTTGCTACGGCAATCTGCATATTCGATGTCCGCAATTTCTGGCCATGCATTACCACAATCTAGCAATTTAGCTTTTTGCATGCATGACGATGTTTCTTTCAATAATGGGTCAATTAATAAAAAGATTGACTGCGAATTGGCACTTTTAGTGTGAAATAGTTTAGCAAACACAGTTGTTATTGACTTAGAATTGACAAATGATTTATTTATAGGTATTGTTTGCACATGCATTCATTTTCCTTGGGCCTTGTTTAACAAGCAATTCCCTTAAACAACAATATATTGCAGAAAATTATATATCCGAGTGAGTGAAAAAGTCTATCAAAACAGTACACTAGCTATATATTAATTTTAAAGTAAAATTTGGTCACATAACCCAATAAATTTAAAGAAGATATACGCATGCATGGAGTTTGCTGATTGACACGCTATATGTAGGCAATATCGAAATATATTTATATACTGTTTACTCTATGATGATACGAATTGAAAAAATGTATGACTATATAAACCATGTTGTATTGAACTATATATATCCTAAATAATGAAGTCAAAATTTCTAACGTGTTTAATTTTTTACTGTCTTTAATCCATTTGGCCTACGACATGAATAATCCAGACTTATATCAATAGGGTAAATATGTTTCTTTCAATAAACACCAAGCTAGCACTAAAGTTCATTTACAGTTTGGTTTCACGATACTTATATACTGAGAATTTTTCACCGTAACGTGATTGAATCAAATAATTTAACAATGTTATATCGACGGGCTATACGAAATGCTGACCGGACATTGTAAAAAGGTTTTGAACACCCAATAATTACATGGTCAGACAAAGTCCATTTAAATTTTCGAGTCTTATGCATAGATTGCATAATAGAGTTCATAGTTGATAGGAAATTTACCACGACCATAATCCACATCATATAGGATTAAATGAAATTTCATATTTTCATATTTCGGTTCTTGTTTTATATACAAGTGTCATCTGCCCCTGAATGAAGTGAAATAAGGCATGCACGCAACGTTGCACCACGCTTTTCTTAATATCCTTGCTAGCTTCTTGCAAATAATTAATCAAGTTCAATTACATGCCGTCATATTAAGATAAAATCATCTTCAAATATGCGTTAATAACATGGGAACTACCGACCACGCACGCATGGCTTACAAACAGAACTGCTGATGTCATTAATGTCTAACTGATCGAGGCTTTAAATCATTATTTAATATTAATTATTAAAACATAATTGCATGAAAGCTAAAGAGGGTACGATAAACTATTTTTGCCGACAGAACCAGTTTTCCACTTTATCCACAACAAAACCTGGCGATTAGATTAGTCAACAGCCAATGGAACAAGAAAATTAAAACTCAACGTGTACATGCATCAACTGACAACGTAACCAGCGTAGGCCTATCATTTGTTATAGCCCATGCTCTTAAACAATTTTAGAGTATTCATATGGTTTGGTTTGCGCGGGTGGGTGTGGATCCCTATAAAACGCAAAATATTCAGATATATATACGCGGGAAAGCGTAAACTTTTGAATAAAACGAAGTGTTTTCCGATAATACAAACGAATGCGGATACGAATAAAAGGGGTTCGATTTTGTTTTGTTGAGGTATCTATAAATAAGTTTTTTACGTTTGTATAAGTTGACATAGCGGGAAAGTGAAAATAGTTTCCATATTATTTTCTTATGCTACCAAAATGTTTTGCCTTTTGGTTATCAACTGGGAGCATTCATCGTGCTTACCATTATCTACCGTGAACCGTAACGCGGTTCTGAAACTACTGTATAATATAATGAAGTAGTGAAAAAAGAGTGCTACAAACTGTTAGTTATATCGGAAGATATCTCTGTTTATATAGCCTGTCGAATTGAATTTCAGCTTATATATAGCATCATCATGCATCTCCTGTATATAGATCCGACTCGATATATAAGTATTTTAGTTTCAAAATCGGGTCACAATTCAATGCATACATGTACTATTTCACATAAGGCATTTAACGAAAAAACGGAGTTTAGTCTTTCGGGCGAAAACTAAAGCACATTATTGAAGCAAGCACATTATGTATTATATACGTATAGCTACGTCACGTCACTTTTTCATCAATTTTTTACTAATCACTATACACGGCCGTATATATAATCTCCAATAATTACATGATTTTACTGAATGTTGAACCCAACTTACTACAACTGATAGGCTTCTTGTAGGGCTTTATAACGAGTCTTTTTTCGAAAGTTTTATCCGGCATGGGAAAAATATGACCGCTTTAATAGCATGCACAATAGATTTTTTATACTATATAGATACGTCTTAATTATACTAAACTACGTCGAATTGTCAGTATGTGCATAAACTCCTTGCATTTTTTTGCATGGTTGAATAGTAATACTGCGATGTAGTGAATAACTCACCTAACTTCTTACCTTGTATTGTGTGTCTTCTAAACTGACGATTTCAAAATATTTGCTTATTTTGGGATCCCATGGATGATGCAAGCTTTTATATGCATGAGCTCTCAGCCTGATGTGTTTTTTTCTATTTGTTAGTAATATTTTTTTAAAGATAAATTTCACCTGCTAATGGCAAACTCATTTATCATGACATCTATATATATATTAGACCGATTATTGATTTTTACAACAGAAAAAACTATACAAAGAAATACGTGTTTCCTCGACATCATCTTCCTTGATAAAGGACAAGCCAAAATCCGAGTTTGCCGAAAAGTTAATTTCAATTAAAAAATATATTTTAGCTGTAGTATTTTACCTTCGTTTTGTGATTATAAACACAAAGCTTGGAACACAATGTAATTACAAAGAATTTGATATTTCACCGAAATCTTTTTACAATGATTTGTCTTAAATTGTGCGGTTTTCATAAAGATTTCTGGAATTTTCTCTTAATTTTGCCCATACATCTTTCATGGATTAAACGCCTCTCAAACATTATATTGAATGAAGCATGTGGTGCGGTTAAAAAAAGGTATTAAGTCATGTCAAAGAATAGGAATCATGCATGCAGTTTAATTGTTCAACTATCTCAAATTTTTATCGATCGTCTATTTTCGGTGACATGATGTAACCAGTTGGTGTTAGTGTTGAGCCTTGAAGACTATCGACTTTTTCAGTAGTAATCAAATAACATGGGTATATTGGTAAAAATAATCAAGAGCATAAGGAAGAATCAAATACCCATTTAATTGCTTTCTCAAAACACGATAATGTCTGCATGTCGGATCATTAATTCTATCGCACTGCATGTACAAAAGGTCACTCTCCAGAACGTGTTAAGAATCTAGCTATATAATTTATTGCCCTCATTATATTTGCTTTTCTTTCATACACTTTCAATTTGCGCATTATTATCGAAATAGTTCTCTTTAGGCCTATATATGTATACAAATTCTATATAACTTTGCAGTGCACGTAATTGTGCCGATCAGCGATCCTCTATAATGTATTGCAACATTTCTGGGGCGATTGCTTAATTTATATATATGCTACCAATCAGTGATCAAACTAAGACGCCAAGCGCAAATTCGGCTATATTGTGACATCTTATGCCACAATTCTCATTATAGAGATACACTGTACGCAATCATCTCGTGGTCTCGGGAGAGTCGTCGTCATGGGCCAACAAGTCGACTGGAAAATTAAATCACATGCATGCAGCTATAGGTATAGTGTGAAGACAATTAAGCGTTGCCGGAAAATTCTTTAGCCACAGGTCACAGCGTTATCACGCAGCTGGTCAAGTCGAATATCGCTGTGTGATTGCATGTGCATGGGTAAGGTGGGTTGGTCTTAATGATGAACTATTACTAACCCGTGACCCTCAAAATGATTTGAAATTTTATAAAGACATTTCGAACCTACACTACGGGATCATCGTCGGAATACATTATACATGCTTGCATGCATGGGAGGCATGTGGCATTGAGAGGTTTTTAGTCAGTTTAACCACTGATAAACTTGCTATTATTATAGGCAAAGGGTTAAATGTTAGTTCTGTATCGACCTTTAACTTCTAAACAACCCCGGCCAGAATATCCCGTGGACATGCACTAAAGTATCTTTTTATTTTAGCCTAAAGTTACAGAATCAGATAGCTATACTGTATATCAAAATGAACGGCAAAATGAATTTTTCAAATGTAAAATCTTTAAGTAAAACAAGTCTATATGCCCGGCAATGCAACGTTGTGTAAGACTTAATTAGAAAGTTGTTACATATAAAAATTTATGTAATCGGGCCTGCTTACCTGAGTTCTAACTATCACTGCATGGTAATTAAGGTGAAGTATATATATATATATATATATGCTATGGTCTTCTATAACAGAGATCACGCAGAGATCAAGGCCACACGGATTTGATAAACCACACTTTCCGTTGTATATTTGAAATAAAAATTTGAATTAATTTCTGAGCCCAATATAACTGTGTTTGTTTAAGTTAACAAGTAACTCTTTCTATAGACTCTGAGAGGCCAACTGCGCATAAATTAAACATTCATCGTCCGCTATGGATTTCAAATTAAAATTAAACGACCAGCTGCAGGGATGCCGAAGATTATTTTCATTTTATATTTTTTTACAGGTAACAACACTTGATCGTAGAGAGGCTATAGCATCGGTATAAATATTTAAGCTCTGTAACAAAGCATCATTGTATCCGTGTGTACATGCACAAGCTGAGATAATTGTATAGTTACATATATAGTTTGAGATAAAATCCCTAATGGCCGTCATTGCAATTTTGTGCCATAGATATGCGCTCAAACAGTTCACTTGCCTTTTGCCAAAACGTATACGCAGGCATGATACATTGATACTCTTTGCTACAGTAATTTATGCAATGAACAGTCACGCATGCTAAGTGATTTCTGATATACAAAAGCTTCATATAGGACGTACATGGTATATTATAAAACAAATATATTTTTAATGTATATAATTCGGTGCCGTTATAAAAGATGCATGGGCGATGTCTATATACAAATTCTGTATTCTATACAATCTAAAGTATTTTATTCATTTATTGTGTAGGCGTTACTATGTCTGTAGTTACTAGTAATTTTTCAGCCTTGGACTTACCGACCTCGAAGCAGCTTAAAAAGCAAGCCGACCTGCATTATCCAGACAATAAGAGATGTTTACCCACTAATCCGTTCTTATCACATATATATTTCATTTAGCATTTAGGTCGTGGGTAAAATGAAAAAAATTAATCCAAGTGTTATAATGCTGCATTATGTTGAATTAGAAAGTATGGGGGAGGTAATTTTCTCAAGAGGAAAGGTATTGGATCCACAGTAATCGTCGTATATGTCGTGACTGATATCAGTTGTTCGTAAGTAGTGACTTTCATGAACACGCAATGTTTGGTATAGCTCACTTGCTTTGTTATTGAACATATGGATTATAATTTGCGGCGTTGTCCAAATGATGTTCACACCACGTAATTATACTCCGGTAGAATTAGGAAGCTTATTATACCGCACCAATAGAATTCGGGTTAAATCGCACTTATGTATGTTAAAACCTATATATATATATTCAAATGGTGACGTTTCGAATCATTAAGTCAACGGTAGCATTACTAAGTTGCAATTCCGGTTTTCTAACGAATGTCAAACAAAAGCGTAATATATATGAAAAATAGCACTGTCTTAAGAGGTAGACCAATTCTGCACGAGAGTCTTATTTCAAAAAAATTAGCAGCCGGACATGTAGAATAAAATTACAGGATTTCGAGACTCTGTCTAGTGCAATATTAATATATGTGTGCATAAGTACTGGCACTGGTTCACCCAGGCAAGAGATTTTTCATAAAAAAAACATAGTCATAGAGGTGTAATATTTCAATTACTGGTGGTGTGGTTTAACTTTAAAATTAAAGTAAAATAAAGGAGTTTTAGATCGCTTTACCCGCAATGTGCACATTTCAATATATATATTAAAAAATTTTGATGCCTTGATAGCGTCTGAAACAAAAATTAAACAGTTAAATAACCTATAATTTGCATTTACTATAATACACGGGCATCTTATTGCATGTTAATTTGTTAACTCAATAATAATAATAGGCCGCTCATTTAAAATCTATTGTGCTAACATTTTCCTTCCTTATTTAAATTTATGGACGCCAAACATTTAAACTTCGGGCATATTGCATCGAGCTTTCGGCGAGCATTGGCAATGTTTGAAATTTAACGGCAAACAACTTTAAACTAGGGATGCAATCTAGCATAACAGGCATGCACTAATCAAATTCACACTTACTCTTTTAGTTCTTGGTTTAATAATGTGTAATTCTAATTTGTTGAAATGTAGCAATTGAGTTCTTGCAACTGAGTTCTTTCCACCACGGCAGCCAGCTCTGAATAACCCCAACGGCTTTTGTCTCGGTATTTTAAACAAATTATGCCGTTATTATGCATATTCATTAGAAAAAAATGAGGAACTAACTGTTTGCTATATATCATAATTTGATTATTCGTTATCAAGAGCATCTTGAAACAAAACCCGGATATCTTTGCTGTCATCGAGGGCATTAATGCCCATAAAACTTGCATAAACCTGCATGATATTCTACACGAACGTGATGATTTCAACACTAATCTTACACACACATTTCAAACGTAGGTGTTAAAGTATAGTAATTTTGCCTTTGTTTGTCAGATAACTCAAACATTTATTTTAGGCGCATGTATAATATAGCATGTGAATTACCGTGTTTTGTCGTCAAAATGAGATGAAATATTGCTAAAGACGTGAGGTGCAGTTCGTAGTACCTATAGTATTACATGCATAATAAGTTTTTTTGGCAGAGCGGCTATATAGGTATGAATAATTAATTTTTTGTGTTGGAGCATAGTAATCCTAAATGTGTGAATCGACCCTACCCGCCCTGGTTTCTTGAGTAGTAGATTAATCATACAACGATTTCAATGTAATTTATAGACTTATGCATGGTGTTGGTGTTATAGTTCATGTCTTAGAATTACGTTTTGTACAATATCGGCAGTGCTAGCACAATATCAATCGTATTTTGATCATTGAAGTAGCCGTAATTAACACTCATTTACTTCATATCCTTCATTAAGATCCGTATAGACAAGTTGAAAATTATATCCTGTCATAAGAATTTGCTGTGGAGTGTTCTTTGGTGTGGGCAACAGGGCTTGGGAATATTTTTCTTATATTCTTATAATTCTTTTGCGCACGGCCTGGCATTCAAGGCCTCTATACTGTAGTGCAGTTTATTTTAAAGTTCCACTTGATGTCGTATCGTGTGAAATCATTGGCATCATATATGCCTGACGATACTGTAATATTGTGCAAATGAGCTGAAACAAATGCTTATAGATAATTATCTTCACTTAGGATAGGCATTCACGATTTTTGGCGAACCCAAAGAAAAAGAGGATGGATCTGAGATAACTGTAAATTCATTTATTTTACGTCAAACGATTGATAAAAGAAAGAGACAGGCATAATAAACATGTAATGGCCCATAATTATTTTTTACCTACGATAAACAGAAAAAAAACGTGATGGGCTGCATGCCTTTGTACAGTGAAGATAAATTGTCTATGCATGCTCACATGACAAAAGAAGTACCACAACTGGCACCACACTATTTTTCATTTGCTTAAAATTGGCTTGTGCTCATAGAATCAAATTGAATCGGCTGAACTTTCGAGGTGTAAGCGCATCAGATCTTAATTGCTTTGTATGATTCGTATAATTCGCTAGCTTTTTAGTTGTGTTTTGATTAATCAAACAATGAACAGTGTATATGCATGCACAGGGCAAAAAAAAACAACTAAATGCCTTTCATATTCAAATTTGCTGCGAACTTATGTTTGCCTTAAATTGACAATTCCCTCTTTTTCAACAGGACGCAGTTGACTATACGGTTTTATTATCTCCCTTACGATTAAGACGCAGGAATCGCAGGATTAAGGGAATTAACAAGATTTACACGTTTAATAAATTAATGAGCTCCGGGTAAATCACAACCACTATGCAGTAAATATTTTTATCACCTTTGAATTATATAACTGTGCAACTATACCTTAGCCGGTATACGTAAATTCTAGAAGGGTCTTAATTTCGAGTGCAGTTATACACACTTCAAATTCAAGCCAGGAACAGTTGACGGAAAAATGAGTCAACTATCGGTCCTCCGCGGCACTAATCGAACATGCGCTTTCGCGATTCCGGTGCAATGCTCTTGCCAGGCTTGAATTTGAAGTGTGTATAATTCCACTCGAAATTAAGACTCTTTGAACTTCTAGAACTTACCTGCATCTAGTGCAGTACCAAAAATCATAATAGTGTGTATCTATAAGCCTTATATGTTTCACCGAATGAATGTGCTTATACTGATATTGAATAAATGAAACTTATTCTAAGTCATATTTGCAAACATGGCCGTATAACTGACATTACTTTCTAAAGAAAGTAAATGCACAGCAAAATTTTTGTGCCATAAATAGCTGGGACAACTTTCAATTAGCTTTCCTCGTGTGCTCCGATCGCAACAAAAGCCTACATATAATTAATATACTAATCTAGAGTTGTAAGCACTGAAATTCCATAACTTCATGAATTGTTGACATTAGTATATATTCATTTCTTACAGCTAGGAAAATATCGAGTTTTTTATAGTTATTTTGACATCCTTCATATAGTCATGGATACTTCAAGTCGTTTTGCAAGAACTGAAGAGCTTGCATCACGATGAGTCATATTTGAAGTAGCCAAATGATGGGATGACCAGGAGATAAACTCTTATATGTGAGTCATATATGAACCGTCAAGGTGTTCGTAAGCACGTCGTTTGAGTCTATATTTTTGGTATGAATTGTCTTATACTTACATTCGATTAAAATTTACATACATACTGCATGGCAAATTATGTAAAATATACGTCTTTAAGAAAAAAATGGTAGGTGAAAAAAACGATAGAGGATGTAAGAGCACGTCACATGTTGAACAGAAGATAATTTATGTTTTACTTGTAAATAGATTTGAGGGCAAACAGGCTTGGTAAATAATGTCACTTTTTACGCAACGCGTTAGCGTGACTTGCATTTTAATGACGTGTTTCAGTATTAGTATTAAGCTCTAAAAGATCAATGTGAATTTTCTAGGCTTTTTAACAAAGAAATCATATGTTTTTACCCACGAACATTTAGGTGATTGTTTGTTAGGAAGACAATTATAGGAGTGTTGGCACCCAACCCCAGTATGCGTTTATGGATCGTTATCTTGATCGTAAGACTGATCTTTTTAGAGCTTACTCTGTCAAGTTGATTTATTCACAAAACCCACAACCTCAGAGAACAAAAAAGGACGTGTTAATTAGAACAAAAGGTAGATGACACGTTACTTGTTGACAACTGAATAATGCAATCACTGGAAATTCATTTAATAACATTATTCCTGTATTCATTTTAATCATTTATTAATTTTGTTTCTCCAGTTTTAAGATTTAGCCACACTATCGCGGTTGAAATTGGCCAATGAAAATGTTTGGCAGACTAAATAATTTATAATAAGACTAGTGTGGTATAACAACTGCCTAAAATAGGAAAAATATTCTCGACGTTTCGAACTAGGGACGGCGAAGGCCGTCAACAATTTATTAGTTTCTATCTGCATGATGCCATTTTAGCTACTTTTGATTCACACACGATTTTGTATCGTTATCGGTATTATAAGGATCGTTAGAACTGAACCACATATACTCTATGCTATTTTGATCCATAATCTAGAAAACCAAAGTTACCAAACCTTATCATTGCTCGTATAGCATTAACTTTATTCCAAACCCCCATCTGCTGCAGTATGTTTATTATATATTCTATACATGCAGCTGTGAGAACGATTGAAGTGTGCGTATTTCAGGCTATGTTTAGACTAAACTCAAATTATCGGCCCGGCACGGCCCGGCTAAAATGGGTACCCGAAGCAAGTTCATCCGTGCTGCAATAAATCTGAGTACGGGTACCAATTTTAGCCGTGCGGTGCCAATAAATTGCACGAACGTACTGTAAACGGGATTATGATAGACATGTGTCAGTGTGGGTGAGGAGTTTTATCGCGATTCATAAAATCCCAATATCTGCTAATGGCAGTCTGTTTGGCTGTTTCGCACGATATGTGCATGCCATGAATCGAAACATCACAGGGGCTGACTTAATTAATTGACAAAACACGCAAACTAAAGCATATATTTTAACCATCAATTAAACGCTACCTATATATAAGTTTAGAAGACTTTATATTCAGGAATCGCACTATAAACATGTCAATATCGTCATGTCTGCTTTTATATTTATATGATCTTCATTATATACTGCAAGAATTTTGTTTATCATTCTTCATCTCTTTCGCGTGTTTTAGAGTTTTTGTCGACTTTAACGACCATCTTTTCAGTCCTATATCATGGCGAAATTCTGTTCAATATATTCTGGCGAAATGTTATCAATTATCCATAAAATTTACACATTAAACATCTTCTCATCATCATCATCATCTAGGCCTATTGCGCCAATAAGGCGCACATGAAACATCTTCTAAACATCCCAAAAAGGTAAAATATTACTTGATGGATATACTGGGCGACTATAGACTTTGAAACTCAAACACTGATGTAGGGCATTACATCTGAATGCTATGACATTATTTTGCAAGTTGTATCAGGTTGAGACTTGAGAATTCAGTATTTTAGCGTCTTCTCGGACGAGAAAACCAGGCTTCGAATATCGAGCATCTTTCAGCTAAATTTTACAATGACTCATGATTAAATCAAAGTTCTAGAATGAGTAGAATCTAAAAATATAAACAGACTGAGCTAGCTTTGCATATTAACGGTTAAATTGCATGGTGGATGCGTACAGATCCGGAAAATTGCTCAGTTGAACAATATCAAAGCTCACACGCATTATGCGAACAACTTAGACAAGAATAACAATCTCTATATGGGATTAAACACTTGAGTGTCAAACCTTTCATGCAAGAATTCAATATCATTAACAAAAACAAGAAAATGCCATGCTTTCTGTTGCCCGTTCCTTCAAAATGTTGAACTGTAAAATGAACTAGTGCAGGATTCAATGCTAGATATTGAGAGTATGCAATGAGAAAAGAAAGACTGCATGCATATATAGGGGGGTGTAGGCTGAATTCAACTCTATTCTCAACATTAAGTAAACTTGGCGGACTGCATACAGGAGTTGTGTGAACATGCTCCAAACAGGTTATTTAGACCGACAGTAAATTAAATTAAGGTGGACAACCCTATTTGCTGACATTACCATTTGCAGTTCAATGTATATTTACGATGTTCACATGCACTAATCTGTCGTAGCTATATTTGCAATATTACGCGTGATGCATGATTTAAAGAGCCTTTGGCTATGGCTCAAATATTAAAAGACTGTTTGTGCATTCACTAACAAAGTTTAGTAATGCTCTTTATACATCATTTTAAAGAGTCCCTTTGTTGGCACGTTCTAATCGAAATGCGCCTTCCTTATAAACAACGCCAATATTTTTTCATCTGCAAGGCTTCCGTATCAACGACTCTAACAAAGAGCTAGCAATATTTGTGTTTGTTCAATACCGGTAGCGAGACATCCCAAACTATAAAATCTTCCTAAATATACAAGACGCCTTTTACTATAATAGCTATAATTATATATATAAAATAATTATGAAAACCGAGTGAGTTTAATATAAAAATCAGTCATAATACATGCAATAGGTTAAACCTATTGGAACTACGATTACTTTATATATGCTGAGCATTAATAGGTTAGGTGGTAAGTCCCACAGATTATAATACTGACCAAAGTTTGCCATGTATATTCCTGAAAAGTGCAACCATGTGGAATAAGCCCGTTTATACTTAACCTACAGAGTTTCTTTCGAAATGAATATGCATGTGCTTATTTCACATTGAAAAATCATTTCAACTGAACGAAATTCTCGTAGAAAATATGACATTGGCTTTATGCCAACAACGACGGCCAAATTTTAGTGGGATGTGAGCGATTTGTTACTTAGATGTTTTCGACCTTGTAATTTACATAATTATATATAAAGACTGAGATGTATATAAATGTCTTAGGAGAGAGTCTGGAGACTAGAACGATCTCGATTGTCCGGGACTATATATAATTATTTGAAAAGCTGCATGTGAATGAAGAAATATTCATTTCGTGGAAAGCAAGAAGAAATTCAGAACAAATAAAAATTGAAGCTATTTGGGTCTCTTTTTAGTGTATGAGTGACTATAGTTGCTTCAAATTTCAAATTTTCCCGCTAGGGCCAATCAAATTCAAAACAAAGTTGTCGGAAATCCGGGAAGCATGCATTCTCTTCAACCGAACTACTCCTCATATGATATTCTTGTCGCATTTTTAAGCTAGAAAACAGGAAACGTGACCGTGAAATTTTAAAACAATTTCAAAATTTAATAGTCAGTAATGTTAAACGTAAGTCTTGATTTTGTAGAATCGTTATTATATATATTGCGCAGTTTCCTACTTGAAAAGCTGGCATGACTAGCTTTTGAACAAGGCTCCTTCGCGTACACGCGAGCAAATAAAACTTGTCAAGGAAAACTTGCTCGTCTGTACGGGGCTTTAATTTTACAATAAGCAGTTATTTAACATCTTATTAAGTTCACCTCTTTTCATTGGTTGTTTTTCATCACGTGGTGTTAAAAATTTCCATGTTACTACTATTTACCATCTTACAGTCTAGCAGTGCAAATACATTTTCCATTACACGGTTACTTTCACTAGATTCCATCACTCACAATATTAACCGTACCGTGGCCGATGAGATTATCATTTATAAACGTTAATTGTTTACTTACTGGATAATTTGATAACGTTAGAATTGACCATAACAAAAAAGATGGCGGATGTATATTTTACCAGAATGCATTGTGGTCGAAAATCGTTTAAAAAAGCGAACTGACGTCTTTTAAAGGACAGGCATAAAACAGGAAGTTATTTTCTTCGCTGTGTTAAAATTTCATGTCATTAGGAGTTTTTCTTGCCATCTTTTTTCAGTCAATCATTCTTAATGCCCGCAATGCATTCTGGTAAAATGGACATGCTGCCATCTTACGGTCAATTATTTGGTGTTATAAAACAAATAATGAATGTTCTCATTCATTCTATTCGTGGAAGGATAAAAGATTTGCACTCATGACAAATCACAATTAATACACTTATATCATTAACAAAGCATTGACAATGCAAGCACTCAGATGAACAAAGCAGTGACAGTGCATGAAAAATTACTACATAACATTGTGACTAGTACTCACAGCATTCAGACGAAAAATAATGGTATATATCGTGAAGCTAGATACGATACGAATCTTACCGTAAGTTATCACAGCTCACCATAATATTAAAATTAGTTATTGTGTATCAAATGTGGAATAACAACTCCCTGAAATAGACAAAACACTTCTCGACGTTTCGACCTGAGGGCCTTCTTCAGGAGAGTTAGTATATAGCAGTTTCATACTAACTCTCCTGACGAAGGCCCTCGGGTCGAAACGTCGAGAAGTGTTTTGTCTATTTTAGACAGTTGTTATACCACATTTGATGCTAAGTTGTTTGGAGACACTGCCACGCTACTCCCTGGTTATAAGTTATTGTGGCATCTTCGCCATACGGAGACCCCACTTGGAGAATAGCTTCATTACTAGTAACAGGCGATTATTAAAAAGCTGAACATTAGTACAGTTTACAGAAGAAAGACGAATCAAGATTGAAAAAATATAAGAAATCAGTGGCGTAGTCAACTGTCAATCTGACGATTTAGTCATGCTATGCAACTTTAAAGTAACTTTAATTATGGGTTTATTTTGGATTGTTGAAGATAAATATGATCACATTGTGGAAGTACTAGTGTTGTCACACAAGATCATACCTTGATTACCTAATGTCATGCAAATTATACATTGCTGTTTAAGTTGCTTTTTTCTAAGTATTTAAAGAACCAAGTGAGATATATGAAAATTCAGTAACATATGGTAATTAGATTACACATTAAAAACCGTTGCAAAAAAATTACTGCTTTACTGATATATACATTACAATAATCGAAATTAAAAAATTGCAGTTGAAATTAATGGAAATGTAACGTTGGGTGTTGCGATAAGTGAAGACAGAGCCAGGCATGATAAATAAGTCAAAGCACTTTGTCACTTGAAGGATAATCTGAGTCCATCAAAGCTAGTTGTTCCAATAAATCAGACGTTGTCGGCTTGTTATCACCCAAACAAGACTCCATTATGTCATGCAACTAGATGTGAGAACATAGATACTTGAGATATATTAGGGAATTTCATACACATTCACCAATTACAAACTTTTAATTATAGGTTTTACTGAAAACATTGTGCTAGTCAAGCCATATGATGAAATTTTCTTTAAAAGATTGACATTATATACCTCAGTGCCAGAGCCCTCTTCATTGTGTGTATGGAAAAACATAATGAAATATTTGACATGCTTTTATAATTTTTTGAAACGAAGAACTTACTTGACTGAGTTTTTGAAATGATGGACAAGCCTCAAGGAAGATCTGGATGATTTTCCCAAACGCTGTGACATTGGTTTCCAGAGAGTCCTTCGCATTTTCTCCACCAGCTTCATCATACATTTGCTCTCCCTCTGAAGAGTTCGCAATAAATTTGGTTGCACAAAGTCCTCCAAGTACGGCGCTTTCTACTGTAAACTATCAAAATAAGGATTCATTCATGATTAATAAGGACACAGGAAATGTTTCCGTCGAATAACTTGTAGGAGGTTTTTAGTGACCCAACCTATTTCAATCTACCTTGCCAACCTCGTTCCGGGAATTTCAGGGAAATTGGCCCTGGGAACGAGGTTGTCTACCTAGCTTGCATGTACTGGGCAGCTTGCCCTTAGGGAATTTTTTAGAAGATTATTGCAATAATATTCTAGGGAACTATTCCATATTATCTAGGGAGACTGGATCCAAGTAAAATTTCACAGGGGGCAATAGCCTTTGAGCCCCATGCATACTACATTCATGTGTGATGAATATGATAATCCCAATAATGCTTAGTGAAACTATAGGTACTGTATGGTTTTGATTTGCTCAAAGTTGATTCCTTTTCCTTACCTCCGGTGATTCGACGAGAAATATATTTTCGGGAAGAATAGCGTAATGAACAATTTGTTTTGACGAAAGATAATCAATCGCTTCAATAAGATCGTTTAGAATACGGCAGACAGTTTCTTCAGTGATATCATGGTGGTTCAGTTGGAGAAATTTCTTCAAAGTTAGCCTCGAAGGAAGTTCAAAACATATCACGCTGTAATCAAGGAAAATTTGTTAATTCTCCACTGCTTTATTGTTTTTTTAGCCAACATTAGGGTCGGATTACAAACATATCACGCTGTAATCAAGGAAAATCGCAGTTTGTTAATTCTCCACTGTTTTATTGTCTTTTTAACCAGCATTAGGGCCGGATTACAACTGAGTCAAGAGCAAGGCTAATGGCGAGATTTCACTTCTGCCTTATGGTTAATCACGCTATTTCGTTTGTCCAGCCAAAAAGATGCTAATTGGGATGATGTATCAAAAACACATACCAATCATCAGGTCTTTTTTCCAACTTGGTACTTGCCAAAGAGTCGCCTCTCTCAATTAAAATCTTGGCCCCTAAACATAACATTTGCAGAGATTATAATAATTTGAATATCAAGGTATTTCTACCGTTTATTTTTTACGAAATTGCAGAAATTCAGGGTTAAACATTAATGATTATATGATAATATTTGCTTTTGTGCATATTTTCCTGGATTGATAATGGGGTGAAGAAAAATAGATCATTAACTACGCATATCCATTGATTAATATTCACACCATCAATTTCAATTAAAACACATAAAAACTTGCAATTTATTGTAACCTACTAAATTCTAAAAGACGAACATTTCGCCACTTAATTTGTTAATAGATTTGTTAATGGATTACTATTACCATAACTCTAAAACAAACCTGATATGGAACTCAATCGACATGTACATTAGGCTTATACGGTAGCTTCTATTTTTTAGGAGGCGGCGGTGGCTTACTTGCCAACTAAATAGGTTTTAACCTTTCCACGTTCAAGAAACTTATTTTGTAGTAAAATCTGAGTGTCAGTGCTTGTTTTAAGCTTTTACTTTTGCTCAGATGAGATGCGCTTGTGTATAAAAAACCGGCGTTGCTTTGTTGGTGTCAAATGACGGCTTTCAATTTGCCTGTAAAGATGGCGGCCAAGTTATATATATTCTCAGTCAGGGTTGACAATTTCATTGTGATCGAGAACAGATTTAAATATTCGACAAAATTAAACACGCGACATGTAAAGTAAAAACATCAGGATGTAAACATCCGGTAGAGTTTCCAATTAGCTCCATATATAAATGGAGTAAGAACTTCAGTCATCAGTCGTCCTAGCAAAAATGTGAAGCCGAAGATGGCGGAAATTCAAGAAGATAGTACCATCATAGTATCTACTACAGCCTTCAATCATCATGCAATCATCATTGCTGTATTATCCCAACTTTGGGGGAGGGGAGAGGGGGTACGCCTATATGCTAAACGATAAATTTATGAGGTAAATTTAGTGATATTAAGATTACAGCGCGTGCTAAAATTGACTATACCTATGAAATGTGACAAGGCTAACCTTTAGCGCTCCACAAGAATTGCAAGATATTATCATGTCCACCATCCATTGATAACCAGAAAAGAATCCTAGTTGTCGTTTTCCACGCTTCTTCATATTCATTCTTATAAACATGAATACCACAAGGTATCTCCTCCCCGTCATCATCAACAGTAAGGCAGTATTTCTATTGTAGGAAGGATTATTTTGAAGGTTATGAAAGGCATTTTTATTTTGAGGTTTAAACGCTTTTTAAGTGCGACTAGGAATCATATTCATTTCAAATTCATATTCAATTCGTAATCAGAATTACAGAATAATATGTCAACTATCGATTCTCCGGCAGGAATCGGACCCACACCTTCGTGAACTTTGCATGAACTTCGCTGAACTTTTGCCGTTGCAATCACAGATGAGCTATATATATCACTGTGGTAAAATGCTCTTACCACTGAGCTGCAGAGATAGCTGACAAGAGCGAGCGTTGTTAGTGTGTATTCAGAGTAAATCATCCTATACATCGAACAATTTTAGACCGCGTTAGTTGACACATTTTCTGGTTGGAATTTGATGCTTGTATATCTACTAGACTATCCTACATCTATAGTGAAGTACCACAAAGTAATAATTGCTTCATCCTCAGGATGGTATATTGTGCCATCAAACAACCAGCGCAACTTTGTTTGCATACAAAGACTTGATATTTAAAAATAGAAATTTCGTTGGTATTGCAATTCTAATTAAGTGTGATTTATTTCAACAACAACGAAGAGAAACATCGGTAAACTCACCATACCGCCATTTCCATCATCAGAGAAATACTTTACGTCCTCGACCATCTTTATGCGATATTCTATGTCCGATATTGACTCGGTAAAATCGCTTTCGGCCATATTGTCATCGGGTCTGTACCCTTCATTGATGATTTCCAGCTTGCGAAATGACCGAGGAGTACTTAGCGGTGGAGTTATTGTATTACGAGTATCAAGATTTGAAACCATGCTGTTCTCGCTTGTAAAATGTCTACTATGACTATGTTCTGTAAAACGAAGAGAAAAATAGAAAACTCCGTATAATATGTCAACATTGTCATTCGCATTGAGGTACTAAGGTTGCTTGCAAAAATGTTTTCATGACTTTCTTTTATCATGAAACTCTCACACAGTGTTTTCATAACTTCCGTTTTGAACATGGACAAAAGAACACGAATTAAAGGGACAAGGCACCAAAAATTATCTTTGTCTATTTTCGAATAACGTCATGCATGATTATTGATTTGCAAAATTTGTTTACGAATTTTTGGTAACTTTACAAATTCATGATAAAATTACCCGCCATATATTATAATATCACGTATCTCATATTGTAACGACGTTTGAATTGTCAGAGTTCTTTTACTAACGCGCAAACATGAAGTTGTTATTTTTTAAGCGTCAACTCTGCTTTGACGTCACGTAATTAGATCTCATTATAAAACAAGATGGCGGATAGCCTATATTTTGCAAAGTAAGGAAAGCAAACAAATTTTGTAAAAAGGTTTAACTAGGCTTTTCTTTTTAGGAGTAGATAGTTATGAATACGCACCGTTACTTTCTCTTCGCCGTCTTCGTGCCAATGCTCTGTTTGCTGTTGGAATTTTTTTACGAACATACGGCGTTGAAAAGGTGTAAAGTAACGGATTGATTGACGAATTTATTGGCAACACAAAGACAGCGATCCAGGCGTAAACCTGTTTCGAAGGGTCATAAAGATTGCCTGTTAACGCCAGGATACTGATTATGATGACTGGGAACCAGCAAAAGAAGTCAGTCAAAATGATGAACATCATTCGTTTGGCAAGCGTAGAATCTTGTTTCATTCTTGTAGACCTTACCTAATAACGAGTTAAAGAAAACAAAAAAGATCAACGGTGTATTCTTCCGGGACAATTGACATTGAGATTTCACTTCTTATGCGAACGGATGATTGTTGAACACTAACCGCACTCGCTGCCTTGACGATTGTATGATACATAAAGATGTACGCCGCGAGTATGAAGATAAATGAAAAACCATTTAGAAAGAGAAAAATGGAAACAGAATACTGCCATCCTGAGGGACGTTCTTTCGATAACTGAAGCGGCAAACAGACCGCTGAACGACCAAAGAAGTGAACATTATTCTTGTAATCATAAAAGTATGAGTCGTGAAATAACGGTGCTATGGAGATACATAATCCTAGCATCCATACAATGCCCATAATAATTCCAGCCTTCTTCATGGCCCAGCGATGAAATCGAAACGGAAAGACAATGCAGATCAAACGATCAATTGTGATCACCGTCAATGTTATCACTGAAACCTCACTGGAGACAGTCGATATCACTCCGGCAAATATACAAAGATCACTTGCACGCCAGGTAAAGTCATGTTTAAAGTACTCCCCGTCCCACGCGGTGTCCTTATACGCGATTATCAACATGTAGATTCCCATCAAAAAGTCGGCGACAGCGAGATTTGTCAAGAGAAATGAATTTACTTTGTTGCTATCCTTTGCGACGGATCGCCAAATAATGACGATTAGGTTCCCAGCAAAAGCCATAATACCAAGAATCCAGATAGAGTACTTGAGAACTGTATTCTTCAGAAGTTCATCACAACTTGAGAAACCATCATGAGCCTTTGAGACACAGTTAACGCTGGGATTATTCTGTTTTGCATAGCAGCATAGAGTGAAGTGATCTACTTTCCTGTTTGAATGAAAGACACATTTCACTCCACTTAACACATTTAATTTTTTTCCAGTCACACTGGCATTAGTGGCGTAGCCAGAACGATAATTGGGGGGGGGGTCATTGATTTGAAAAGAAATTAATCCTGCGTATCACGAATATATGAATATGGGCCCCCCTATGACTGGCATATCTTGCTACACATTGAATTAATATAATAAAGAGCGCGGGTTACTTTTTATTTTGGGTATAGGAACCAAAAAGTTCATATTGTAACATAAAGCATTTAAAATCATAAAAATCATATATTGTAACATAAAGCTTACACGTAACGTAAAGAAACGAGATTTTCAAACAGATTTTCAGGAATACTTTGAAGTTGATTGTCCGACAAATCTCTAAAGAAATTGGATAATAATCATGTAATGTCGTTATAATATGGAGTTGAACTTTGTAACGACAAACTTCAATTGAATTATTTATCCCTTGGATTTTGCTAACAGATAATATGCCCTTGTTTACGTAGACTATAGATGTTTTTCTGTTTCGACTGTATTGGTAAAGGAATTCGGCAGGTAAGTATGTACGACCAACTTTCTAACAGTTAACTCCTGACGAACAGCGACGTACAGTATAGTCTAACCGACAGACCCTGACTTTGAGGAAGAGAGCGTAATAAGAGGTGTCGGGCACCTTCTCTCATGCAGAAAGTAAAGTAAACCCGTTTAATAACCTGCAAATTTTCAGAAAATCTCAAATAATTGGGGTGTGGGGCGGACTGCCCCTTCTTGCTCCCTCCTCCTCTCCTATTTCTCGACCCTGCTGACAAACTTATAGAAATCTTGGGAAGTTTCCTGTCCATCTTACGCCATTTTTATACCATATTGGATGAGAATTTATCAGAAGACGCTGCGACGTATTATATTAGAGCAAACCTCGGTATATAAATACTTACAATCGAACCAAATTTTTTAAATCGCGAAATGCCCCTGACTCGATTTCTATTACATTATTTTTTCCAACATCCCTGAAAAAGACGACATTAATGACATTTTATGTGAAAAGATAAAAAGAGCGAACATACGAACATATAACTATGTAAATAACTCACAATGTTTCCAGGTATTTTTTCTTGCTTAACCAGGATGATTTGATGATTTTTAGGTGGTTGGAGTTTAAAATTCTAAACAGTCAGGATATTGAACTAGTTGACCGGGGTTGTAAACATTAAGACAGCTGACACGAACGACGCTCGTCATTTTTGAAAGAGCAAACACTTACAATGACTTCATCTTAGTCAGTTCATCAAAGACAGAACCCTCAATTTCTTTTAGTCCATTGTTATCAAGGTATCTATTCAGAAGTTAAAATGCACATTCTTTCAAGGACGACTCGATTACTTGGGAACGACTTAACACCGCAGAAGTTGGTGTTTATGAAATTTCAAACCGAAAATTTGATAGCTTGTTCGCATTGTGTATTGCTGTATCGCTATCAAAGCGAAAACTATTGAATAGCTTTAAAAAGTTCGGTTTTTCTTCCGAATACGCATTATGCAATCTTTTGACAGCTCATCATACACATCTGACAGCTGTGAAATGGCCATTTTGACGCTTAAAGTATACACAAGGTTATTAATTCAGATGATTCGTTTTTGCCGTGTACAAGCTTTAAATCGTTTGTGCAAGACATATTTTGTGTAGTATCTATAAATCTTTTTTCTCACTAAGTTTGAAGCCTAAGTATTGAGAATTGCGGCTAAGTGTTTTTCAATTTTACCAATTCAGCGGTGTACTTAACGTGTACTTAAATGCTAACTTACAAATACTGAAGATTCGTCAGTCCAATAAAAACTCCATCGCTTAACTGTGTTAAAACATTCTTGCGAAGACTCCTACAAACGATTAAGATGGTAAAATTCGAAAAATTGTGTGATAAATATGAATTTCTAATTAGTCTAGCTTTTCACTCTGTTCTGCAAAGTTGAAAACGAAATAATGGTAGAAAGTAGTCATGACCATAGACTTACAGGATGCGAAGATTATTCAGAGACGAAAACGAGCCAGTTTTCAATTCCTCAATCTTGTTCTTACTAAGATCCCTGAAAGTTTTAAAATATTTTCGGACAATACCACAACAACTATAATGATTGTTTCAAATCATTTGGAGCTGTTGACGATTGATAGTTGAAAATAATCACGGTAGCGGTGTATCAAAATTACCATTCAAAATTAATAAGGGCATATAATGTATACTTACAAAGTTTCCAAGGAGTAAAGGTCAAGGAAAAGAGTTTTGGAGATAGACTTGATAAAGTTTTGGGACAATCGTCTGAAAGGATAGATCGGAAACGGCGTGTTTTACTATCATAAAAAACGCATAGCGATGAAGGACGTATATCATGTTGATACTTACAGAGTTCTCAAAGTTGTCAAACCTTGAAACGCTACTTGGTTTACATCTGAAACTTTATTGTCAATGAAACTTCTGAAATTGCGACAAAAAACAATTGAGCTATTAAATCTAAGTTATAACGAAGTCGAGGCATTCATATCGATGCATATAGATCGAAATGCATCAATATAACCCACTTGACCTTGATCAGAATTATACCAATTAATCGTACTTACAGATATTCCAACTGGGTTAAATTTTTCAAATCAGCTCCACCCAACGTGAACAAATAATTGTGATCAAAGTTTCTATGAACAAAGTGTGATCATGATAAACATAGAACAAGAGATTTCAGGTGTTATGTTTTGTGGTAGTTTTGATTCTTACATAACAGTCGTTGATGCTGGAAAGTACTCTGGTAATGACACCAGTTCGCTACCGTGGACATAAACCCTTGAGTTATTTGATCTGATGTTTGAACACACAACGCTAGGATGACAATCTACAGAAAATATTCAATTACTTGACTGCTAACGGACTGGTATTAGATGTTTTACCCGTTTGACCACCCAGCACAAGTTAAACTAACCTACACTAAGCAATTTGGCTGACTACAGAGCTCTACCGCGGAGCTCATTGTTGAAGGTATATAAGGTAGCGTTGGCCAGCCAGATTTTATCTTTCCCACAAAACCCCCTAATTTTGGGAAGGGGCTCACTAACACCTTTTTCCGTGCCACTCTGGCCCGAGTTGTTCAAAAGCCAGTTAACTTAATCCAGGGTTAACGCAAATTTTATTCATAAATGTTGAATATTTTTACCATGAGTATTTTATGGTTCAATATAGAAATCATATTTTGTAAAGTTTTGAAACAAGCGGCGGTGCAGAAGCACGTAAACTAAAACAGATTAACGGATTAAAATTTAGCCCAGGGTTAGCGCTAACCTAGCATTGAACAACCGAGCCCGGATTGCTTTGATTTGTTTCGGAGCGAGCAAACTTCAAAGAGCTAACCTGGAATCCTGTTAGCAAAACAAAAGTGGTCAAAGCCGGTATCTGCAAAACCATTAGAGATGATAACAAAAAAGGTTAGTATGAATTCTTAAAATATCCTACTTTGTGGATTTATTATCTCTACCTACCAGGAATGGCCTGGTAACGAAGCTCAAAACCTGTCCCAACATCTCTCTCATCCGACACGAACATTATCAACACGCTGTTGCCCGCTGACATGAAAACTGGCTTCCTCGTAGTGACATCACCGCAAAGACGGATTCGTTTTTTAGACTGGCGACTATTCATAATAACCACCGCGTCTCTTTTGCAATTTGCATGAAATTCTAAATTTAAGAATGTGAGAGACACTAATACATGGTGACCCTCTTGAACCGTAATTGTCCAGGATCTTTTCATGTTGTTCAGGTACAACCCGGGATAATATGGTGATCTGATGGACCCGGAGATTCTCGTCGGCACTTTGGTGTGCCACTCTACGACAGAAAAAGAATTGATTATTTGAGGTCAATGTTATTCGAAATTTTACAAGTAGATGATTTCAATTTTTAACCAACAGCTAGAAAGGAATATCAGAAGATTTAACTATTATTCTTCAGCGAAAACGAAAACAGGTGAGAATAAAAACACGGAGGTTCCCCATAGTCGTCGTGATGAATACATATATTACCGTCCCCAGTAGCTGTTAGTTATGCCTGGTTTCCATTTATTCGTGAGCGTCGTGAACATGTCAAGGTGGTTGATGTGATGGAATATTTCTATGTGTGCGCAGTCAACAATGACCGACTTAATCACAGCAATAAAGACAAATTATTTACACCCTGACTATTTCTCATCGGTGAAAACAATTTGTTTGACGACAATTACGACTAAATGGAAACTAGGCTTTAGGTGCATGAGAAATATGTATAAATTAATAATAATTACTTAATTATATTCGATAAGTTATATTACTTGTTTAATTTATTTCACTTGAAGATACCTTGAGAATTTGACGGAACTGGGTCACAGTAATCTTCCACAAATAAGATGTTGTCAATCTTCGCCGTGCTTGCAATGGACCTTAACTTTGCCCTGATACAAACCTAGAAAAATATATCACGTAACGTCGCAACGAGTTAAAATAACCATAAATAATAAAAGTCTCGTTATTTCGAGTTTCTATGAATATAAATTAATCACCCTAAACTCTGTTACGAGCCCCAAAGAGACTTGACCATTTTTCCAAAATTTATTTTCTTGCGGACTTTTAACAGACCATAGTTTTTCCGTGTTCATGTTTCTTGGTTTAACATAAATTGTTAGTTCTGAATTCTTTCCCAACAAACGGTAGTTAAAACGCATACACACACCACGGACTCGTTCAAAAGGTACGTTCATCCAAGGAGACAGCAGGACTGGTGAGGATGGTAACGATGAGTTTTGCGTTTTGGTCGTCGTTAGTCGGGTGCCTGGACAGAATGGTATCATTTCAAGAAGTAAATAAGGCCAAAACAACTGTTCGTACGACTTGTTGAATGACATGCAAACATTTATGACAACATGAATAATAATCGCTAATTAGTCTGTTACCCGTAATTAAATTCCTCAGAAGACTAGTGTGCTAACAATTTTTTACTGTCATTTTTGTCTTCTAAAGCTCGAGTGCTCCCTGTCACTTGACACACGATACACCATCACCCCCCGTTACGTATAAACCACTGGCTCTGTTTTTTTTTCGGCAAAGAAAATGCTTTGTAAAACAATTAAAAAATAAACATGCAGCTAGCTAGGTCGAAAAAAATTATGACAGAAGTCATCACCCGGCCAGTGGCGTAGCCAGCCCGACAATTCAGTCATGTTATGCTAATGTTTTGGTGTTCATTGAAGACAATGAATTTCTAAAGAATTTAATAATTCTAATGACTTGAAATTTGCGTAGCATGACCTATCTGTCAGGCTGGTTACGC
This sequence comes from Dendronephthya gigantea, assembly GCF_004324835.1. NCBI lineage: Eukaryota > Metazoa > Cnidaria > Anthozoa > Malacalcyonacea > Nephtheidae > Dendronephthya > Dendronephthya gigantea. The sequence continues at coordinate 1,721,677 of NW_021163029.1, forward strand.
CACTGCACCTGGTCTAACTGACTTGAACTTTACTCTAACCCAACCGGTTGGACGGATCGAGATACGCGGAGGAAACCATGCAACGATGTTTCCTTGTAATGGTCGGGATTGTAAGCCGTGCAAGAATTTAAACTTTGATCCCCATACAAATAAGGGCAAATATTTTCGCGAAGGTGCCTTATTACTGAAACGTGATTACTTAAAAGTTAATAAATGTTTTAAGCGCCTTGTTCTTTTTTCTTTTAGCCATGCCGCGCTTACCTTTTCCAGTGATACATTCACCATTTTCGAACGAGAGCGTTTTTACAGGATTAGTGCGTTCAAGGGCAATATCAGGAGATGTCGTAATACCACAACCAGTTGAAAACACCGAAATTTCTTCGAATTTAAGAATTCTTGACCACACGTCGGGCTCAGTCATTTTCCCTCGAAATGTATCAGTCGCTGTGCATTCACTCAAACAAGCATACTATAATTGAGAAAAAAAAAAGAAAAAGCGATTGAAAACCCCCCGTTTTTTTCCGGCTACAACCGAAAATAGCAATTGCCCGCTTCCGAATGGCGTCTTAATAAGAGAAACCTGAAGGTTTCTTTCTTAATAGCTCTAGGGCACACACGGCGTACCCTAAAATGTGTTCACCACCCCGTCTCCTTTCTTGAAACGTCCTTACCTATACCTACCTCGCCTAACGTTAGGATGTTATCACTAGCACTTTGATCCATCACATAAGATTTCGACAGGTCAAATGTCCCAATATCAGTCATGTGGCCATCCTTAAAGAACTTCCACAACTTTAATTGTGTATCAATACTGAAGCAAATATGTTGCCAGGTTTCAAAGGTAACGAACGCATTCGTTAAACTAAAAAAAATTCGTTTCGTTTTCAAACTTGGCCGGTGCGACTAAAGCCCGTTTACACTTGCAACTTTTGCTGTGTTTTTATGTGCGATTTTCTTCTTTTGGCAGATGTGAACGAGTGACTACAGTTTTAAATGCTCTGATGTATAAGAGCTTTTATTTGAACATCTGTAACTAATTAGCTCGATCACATCTATCAAAAGAAGAAAATCCCACCAAAAATTGCACGTTAAACGGACCTTAGTTATAAGAATTCATGACTGCAGATAACGTGTGACTTACCTGTTCCAGTTATAAAAGTTTACCCTGAATTTATTATATTTATTTTCGTAGTAGATCTTTAACTTTAACTTTTTACCAAATGAAACGAGATTCACTTTGGTTTCATTATTATTCGTAGGAAGAAACACCCAAAGACATATTGTGATATATTTGATTTCTTTCGGCAGCAGTACACTTCTTCCAGGAGACGTCCTCGAAATAAGTAGACATTGACTTTGTCAGGCGAAGCTACTTGATATCTTCTGGCAATATCTGGATATTTAAAAACGTTCTGTCAGTTTTCTTGGTTTGAATATTTATGAAAATAGGAAGTGAAAATTTTTTTGGATTTTATTTCACCCTATTGGAACATAAAATTTTTTCTTTCGAGATACCATGATTCGAATAGTGTTATTTGTTGATTCAGTAGCTATATTCGTGCTGAGGTTCGACTCTTATATTAATTAAAATCATGCATTTGTAAGCCAAATCATGTCAAATAATGGCACACCGTATCACTGTACCTGAATTCATCATTGACGTTTGTACTGGTTCTTGTTCGACTGTGCGATACCAGCGAGAGTCGGTATTGTTTGAATAGTCGCTCCAACCGCACCAGTCAGTTTCAAAATCGCACGAACCACTGCCTAAATCAACATCGGAATGACTGGTTAGGTTTCACATTGAACAATCAAGGTGGGGTTTAGACTAAAAACCACTATAATGGGTTTTTGAATTGTGGCTTTGAACAGACATACAATTTGAAGAAAGAAATGTATTAATGGAACAATATATTATCGATCGCGTAATTACCTAATTTGTATTCGCAAACGAAATTAGCTATTTGTAAGTCTTTCCCAGGATTAGGTCGAGGCCAGGTATGATATTTTTTTATACCCTTTGACTTCATGCTACTTCTGATATAATCCTTCTCTTTTTTATCATCAAATGACACCAATGAAGCTCCTAGCACCATACTCTCGCAACGTGTCAGAGCTTTATCCCATTCTATTTTTGCCCAGTTCAAGATGTAACAGCTTGTTCGAAACTTATCCCAATCCTTTGGACAGAATACGGACCTGAACTCTGAAGTACCTGCAAGGCAAGATATATAGAACGTAAATTTCATGCGGAAGGTTTCAAAAGTGCTTCAAAACTGACCTGGATTTATTTCTTTCGAATTCTTTTCACATCTATACGAAATCATAAGATTGTATCTTTTATCCGGGCAATTTCCGTTGATGATCGATTTCACTGATAAACGGCACCAATTTTTGAATTGGCACCTCGTCTTCACTCTAATAGAAACGTCCGGTTTCAATTTGCAATAAGTTGTTTTACCAGATGATTTTCCACCCTTGTCAGTTTTAGATTGTACTGGATCGAGTTTTGCATCAAGGATATCAATCACGGCATCGAGGTTGGAACAGTTTAGCGTTTTCTTTCCTTGTTGTTTGGAAATTAATATTTTTCTCACGACTAGAAAATCAAAATTATCGTTAATGTTACCATCGTTAATGTTGCATGTGTATTTCATTGGTTCCCTTGTATTGCAGGGACGTGGTAAAAGATTCAGAAATACAGGGATATACCGGCCATGCAACCATGATAATGAAAGAAAAAGGGGGTGGGGGTGTATGTTCGGAGAAAAGATCGAGTCCCAAGCCTCTTAACTATGATTAACCAACGTGTGTAATTACGTGTGTAATTAATAATGGTAATAGAACGAATAGGAGTGCAATTAATGCCAAAATCATACGAATGATTACAAAATCAACCGACCGCGCAGCGGGAGGTTGATTTGTTAAGCACGAGTATGATTTGGCATTAATTGCACGACTTAATTCGTTCTATTACTTATTAATTATCCATCTTCTGTAATCAAAAATTCTGGTCATTTTCTTCAGCAAATATATCATTTAAAAGGTCAAAATTTTCAAAATCATTGTCAAATTCCTCCATTTTTAAAAATTTCGCGCCCCAAAAGAAAACAAATTCTTATTTTGTATCCTGAATGCTGATTGGCTACTTGTAAAGCTATGCTGAATTTCATTGGCTGTGAACAAGAGTGCGATTACAGCTCACCAAGAGTGCGATTAATGATTAATCGCACTCCTGTAAACCAATCAAATTGAAGTATTTGACAGTGATTACAGAAGATGAATAATTAAGTGTGTAATTTGGCGATTTTACACGATGCTGTGAATGAAAAATTTGCACCGACTTCAGTTAACATTGCAAATTTTCACGTTCTCCAAATCTCCAAGCGCACCTGTCTCAATACAGCCTCATATTGGACCAGTTATCGTCCTGTCTAAAATTAAGTTTACGCAAAGAAACAATTTGTTCACCTGGGATGCGGCAAACAACGTTCAGAACCTCACTACAGTTTCGTCGCTCCCAAACGGTGGAATTTGTGATCGTTACACACAAGCCTGCAGATAATCCTTGATCCAAACTTCTTTTGTCCAAGTTGTTATAAAGATCCTTCTTCCCATCACTCCATACAAACCTTTTCCCCTGATGTTTATGTCCGTGATAACCAATCCAAAAAGGTAAAAGATTTGCAAATATATTCCGCGCATGTATTTCCTCAAGTTCGGAGTCAAATTTTGCCATTTCACCACCAAAAAGCTTGCATTCGTCGGCACCATCAAACCAATTTCGTTTCTTTTCAGAAAAATAGCACCAATCATTGTAACTCGGAAACCTGCATCTGTATACGGGCAATGAAAGCCATGCAGAGCCTAAAGATTTCAATACATCAATAAGGGTTGATTTTAATGAAGTGGAAGTATCTTGCCCAATATCTCTCGTCAGTGTTTTTGTAACTTTGGTAAGAAATATATCTCAGTGTATTGTTTCGTCCAATATATACAGCGCCCTAATATATTATTTTTGCCATATATGGCAAAAACCTTCAGCTAGGCTATTGTATTGCTTATTGTGTTTATTGATGAGGTTAATGTTGACTGCATTGTTAAGGTTGGCATAATTTGACATTCAGCGAAAAAAATATGACGAGAAATTTTGCTAGCATGCACCCATTGTATTATTTAGAAAGCCTATCTGACCAAGCTACTGCAGTCAAGATTTGATATAGTTATCTAAAGACTTGCACTTACCAATGCGGTCTAATTGATATGGCAGCAACAACGCACGTTCTTCCTCAACCACAACATCTGTGCCGTTAATATCAAGGCGAGCAGTCAACAGGTAGCGTGAATTGTCACCGACGGTTTCCTTGGCAATAACGATTCCTGCAACTGCTGTCAATTCGTGATGATCCTTTATAAGTATTCGGCTTCCCAAACTGATATTTGTATACTCTGACGGAGGAATGTCATTAACAACGTGATTTATACTGTATAGTATAAATTTTTTTAAAAAACTCTGGGCGGTGAGTGCCCGGTGGATGTTTGGCCTGTCATAGAATGCTGTAATGCTGCCATCGCTATTTCGCTTTTTCAACCACTTGTAAAACGTTGAAGATTTTCGAATCCACGCAAAACCCCCTATGGTCAATACAAAAAAGCAAGCAACGTGAAAAGAAAATCTAGATATGATCAGGGTATAAAATAAGTGTAAAGCTGTTTTACCATCTTTTGGATCTTACGGCGACAAAAAACCATAGAATCGTTCTTACTCTACCTTGTTGAAAAGAGAGACACGTTTCCTTAGAAAAATTAATTTCGTCAATGGCGAAATAGGGCGAATTTCTTTTAGATGGAATGGTTACTATGATGACAAGCTAAAAAGAAAAATACAATTTTATATAAAAAAATTAAAACAAAATTAAATGCACAAATACATGTAGTAGTGTTAAACTTGCAATTTTTTCAAGGTGGCCTGATAGGTCTTTTTTTTAAGGAATACTTTTCACAGTCATCGACCCCCCTGTTTAAAATACAAGCAATGTTATATAAACTTAAAAGATGTATCCACCCCATACTGTTTTTGCGTACAAAGTATTAAGGAAACAAGGGCCCCTGTTTCCCCCCCCCCCACCTCTCAGGGCACTACTGAGAGCCAATTATACTCCCCTGTTAGAATTTTGGCAAATTCATAAACTACATGTTGGCGATATATGGATATATGCTTATATTTTTATATAACATTGCTTATATTTTATACAGGGGGGGAGCGCTTTTTCTCAAAATGACTCCTTCCTTCCTAACCAACTTTGCAAATGTCAGAAATTGTCCATAAATATGACATTGTAAAATGCGTAAATGAGTGAAATGTTGGGCAGATTGAATCGTGATTGTTACTATAACAACAGTATGACGTCATATGTACAAATAATTTTTGACTGTTTTAACATTTAATTTGATAATTTATGTGGCGAATTTTTCCTTTAAAGAGAAGTCTCTTGCAAAAAATTGTATCACTGAAGAGTTTGGCAAATCGAGCCACGTGGAACGCTGAAACTCTAGATTGAAATGCTTCAATTATACCTTTGACTTCATCACAGTTACTCTCAACGGCATCTCCCCGAACACCCATTGTTTGTTGGCAGTCTGAAGGCTGTGCCATAATTGAATGATATTCCAATCAAATAGTTGCATAGTTCTAAACTGCATACCAGTGGTATAACTAAACTTATACCAGAATGACATACACTGGTAACGTCTGTCTGTGATTTGTTCGGATAGAACGATCTCCATCCGGCCAGATGATCGTGTCATCAAGAAGTGATCTATAATAACAGAATACGTAGATTACATATTATGTAAAACATTAAGAGAGATCAACGAGTCCTTCTTTAATAATTATGTGTCAAAAATGCACAACCATCTCTTCTCGGAAGAAACATCTATCTCTAAAAACGCTTTAATCATAAAAAAGGCCGGCGGTTCATTGATCACGACAACCACCAAAACTAAAAGAAACCTTGGCGCTTACCAGTAGCTAGTGGAAAAAGTAGTAGCGTATTACTTAGGATAGAAAAATATATACCTCGGAGCATGAATAGATTCCTATTTTTAACACGCATTCTTGACCAAACTTTGGGGGTCATTTTCCAAGGACAAGGTTTCTCAAACGAGCAAAAAGGAGAGTAATCTTGGACAAAATAAGAAAGAATTAGTTGTTAGTTTTGAATTTTTGACAGACAAATGCGCCCCATCTGCATACATTATCAGCTTTTAATTTATTTCTGTTGACGACTAAAATTGACTTGTATAATCAAGTTTGAAAAAAAAAATTGGGGCAATACAAGCTGAGCTGATAGATTACAATTTGTACACTAGGTGTTCTTATTAACAAGATAAAATTACTGCAATGAACTGAAGTGAAGTGAAGAGGGAATCATTCTATACCATTGTGAACTTCAGAGCAGTTTTTTGCAACCATAGAAATGTCATCAAGTCCAATGTCACCCTGGGATCCATCACCACGAACCGCCTCGAAAAATAGCTATTAAATAAACATATGTCAAATTTTACTTCGTATATTACTAACAACCTTTTTTTAGTCTTGTATACATCATTGTATACACTCACGTAAAATGCTTCTTTTGATTCGATATCAATTGAGGCGGCATTCCAGTATTTGCTGAGCGAGGCATTTCGAGTCCAAAGAACTTGAGCGTCGGTTTTGTTCAACCCTGTTCGATATACGCTTAGACGACCGATGTGTGGGCCAAACATATGATAATAAAACATGAAACAGAAATTTCGATCGGGTTTGAATGGACCAGAATTTAGTATTGCCTTATCGCCTGCAACCCTTGGCGAGCTAGCTTCAATGAAGATATATGAACCTTAAAAAAATGATTTAAAGAAGAAAGCGCGTTGAGATTGGCAATGGTAATATAACACTTTTTGAGCATCACTCACCTTCTTTAGATCTAGTTGTACGATCAACTATTGGTCCAGTATTCTTGGAAGCGGTCTCACCCTTACCAATTGACCAATCAAAATCATCGCTTCCGTCATTGACTTGGTGCCATTCACATAAACTTCCTTCCTCGAAATCACAATTTGCTGCGAGAAAGAGAAGATTTTCTTAAAGGACTAAACAAAAAACCTTTTGTATCTGTTTACAACTATGAAGCAGTTGAAAAAACCTCAATCCACCAGATTAGACAAAGCAAATGGATTACGGCTTACCATTTGTATCACACATTTCCTCGGGTCTCATTTCGCCCATGCAACTGAGATTATCAAGACTACAGGTTTTGTTAGCTGTGAAACAAAAATTACAGAAGTAAACCATAAAAAGATCTTTATTTCGTCTTATTCAAAGAACAGATAATTATATTAGGATTTCATTTCATTAAAGGAGGAAGTAAAAGACAGGGCCGTAGCTAGCTTAATTGGGGGGGGGGAGGGGAGGTATTTACATATATTCATTTCAAACAATCGTAAAAACAATGGCTATGAAAAGGCGGCCCCCAAATTTAAGCTTCTAGCTACGGCTTTGATAAAAAGTACTTCAATGCCACTAGTCTCATTGCATTACTTGCAAGCTTCGAAAGATGCAAAGATTTGGTCTTTGTTGACGGACGCCGTATTAAAAAAGACTTAATTAGGTAATCTGGATGACTTGAGTAATTTAAATGACTTAGAATGAATATTTAAGCAATTCTGAGACAACAGAACATACCCGTGGTATTGCCACAGATACTTGGCTCATCGGCTCCATCCAAACAATCACGTACTCCATTACAGGTAGTATTCCAAGGGATGCAAATACCACTAGGACAGTAAAATTGCTTAGAATCACAGCTTTTATCTGAAAATGTTATAGTTTTAGAGAAGTATTGATGTTTTGCTGTACTTTTTGTACAAAATAGTAAAGATTTAAGAACTAATTGGAATTCAGACAGGGGCGTAGCCAAGGTAAGAGTCTCCCCCCAATCTTTTGATGAATCATTCATCGAAAACGTTAAAATTTAGGTAGAATATTGTTTGGGGGTGTTATCTAACGGTGAAAGTAGATAAATTTACAAGAAGAAAAAACCCATTATTTTTAGAATTTTAGAAACTCCGGAATTCTAAATTTTCCTAAGGGGGATGTTGCTTGACACCCCTTAAACGCGTTTGCCCCTCCCAAAGGCAGAACCTCGCTACGCTCCTGAGTTTACTATTCAGATGATGAAATTACAAACATACAACAATCTTTTTCATCACTAGCATCACCACAGTTGTCAATTCCATCGCAAAGAAATCTCTTTTCGATACATTCCCCAGAAACTAAACATCTGAACTGACCAGTAAAACATTCGCATTTCTTTTCGTCGGATCCATCGGAGCACCTTTTGTCCCCATCACAAACATAACTATGGCTGATGCACTCCCCGTTATCGCAAAGAAATTTGTTCGAGTCACATTTACTGTCTAGATAGAGATAACGAAAGAAATTTCCTCTGCATACCATAACTCATTTATCAATCAGTTTCGAATCGACTGCTCAGCGCAAAAATTAAAAGATTATATTTTTTCATTCTAGATTTCATTAAAATAATTTTTACCTGGGTCAGCAAAATAAGGGTATATATCACCATATTCGGTACAAACTTCTGTGGTGATTAAGAGACTTGCTATGGCAACCGTTGAGTTGGTCTCACTGATACGGCCTCCGAAAGTAAACTGAAAATAACAAACAGAACGAGAAGACGGGATTTATCGAAGAAAGTTAAGAAAAGTTTTTGAACATCAACTGATCAACAGCCATTCTGACTCACCGCAAAAGATTCATTAGGCATATGTGAGATACTGCCAGTTTTCCAAACATCGCCATGATTACCATGTAAACTCCAGCGCAATGAAAGAGGTGCAGAAGATGTTTTAAAAGAAAGTGATAAAGTGTTGTTATCTCCAGTTGATTTGTACCTAAATTTTATACAAACCCCTGTTCGTTCAATAACCCAGTTGTATGGAACTCCATCATAGGTGAAACGCGCGATCATATTCTCACTCATGGTCAAAGCGTTAACTTTATCTAAAATATTACATACTATTATCACAATTTATTCATGAAATATGGTGTTTTAAGGACTCGTTGCATTGAAATAATTTCACCTAAATTCTTAAAAGATGATATTTTACGTCTTCAAGAGTGAAAAACTGAAAGTATGATAAATTTGATGATTTTAAATGTACTTGGCATTAGGTTGGTAAATTCGTTTCCAGGTGGTAATATTGCTAAAGCGTTTCCACTTACGCCCGATGTTATTGAAAACTTTAGAAGGACTCCAACCAGAGAGGAAAACTGCGTTGTTCTCTGTTCCAATTTGACACAATCTTGACTGCGCAAAGTAACACGCAATAAGTGCCAATGCTGAAGGAAAAAAATATTTAATGCCAGGGAATATAACATTAAAACTTATTTCGTAAATTTGTACTTTTTCATGGGCGGCCTAAATGTGCCTCAGATAACAGGGATTAGAATGATAAAATGTGAGGTGCGATAAATGAAAAGACGTATATATATAATTATATAGCAAACGAAATTTGAACTGATGTGCGCAAGCAAGACGTAGTTAAAAAAGGTCGTAGATTATCGAATTCTTTAAAACACTTATAGCCTTACATTTGTGCTAATGAAGTGTTTCATAATCAAAAAAATATATAATTTAAACTCACGCTTCACATCAATTTTTCCAATTTCTTGCACAACAAAGGATTCGCTCAAAACAAACTTCCCCATGTTCATCTTGAGAGATTTGCAGTCTCCATCTGTTTTGTAACCCATCTAAAGATATTGGGAGACTTTGATAATAAAAAATAAAAAAATAAAAAAATAAAAAATAAAATTTCTCGAAAAGTTCACTATTTTGATGAAAAATTCAACTTGTCATGTAAAATATAAAACTCACTCAGTGGCGAATTCGTAAGTCAGAATAAATTATCACATCTCCAACTTGCAATCATATCAGTAAGTTTTTACGTTAGAATATCCTTTGGAAATAAATAACCAATGCAATTGTTATTAAGGTATTTTGCATTTGATATTAGGCTGCAAGTAATTCATTCTGAATTCACCCTGAATCTGCCACTGAGCTCACTGTCGCAGGAAGCCTTGAAGCCGTGTGAAAAATCTCTGAATGTTTAGACTGTTTACAAACAGAACACATTCACGCTATTTCCGTAAGCGAATTAACTAAGACTTACTTGAACAGATTTCAAGCCAGGGAAAGAGAGTATATTCTTCAGTATACGAAGCGATATCGTTTTAGTTTGGGGAATACTTCGACTAGAGGTGACAACACACTCAGTATAACCAGAAAAATGTATGAATATCGCCAAAGGACAGTCACCACAAAAAAGCCCTAAACACTCGATACTATAACGACCTGTAATACAAAATAAGATGATATTCTTTGTTTAATATTCTTGTACTGTTTGCATGGTGACATCAAATAAGTAAATTGGTAAAAAGCTTGAGTGCATGTAAATAAGGTTGCTTTCTTCAGAGCAGCCTTTACGGCCTTTGCTTAGAAAAAACTGCTATTCATTTTACGTTTCCCTGCAGTCACTGGCAGTGGCCGTTTTCATATTCATACTTCTATTACCTATGAGTTCAATTGGGTGAGTTAGAAAAACACTCTTTTTTGTGTTGTTGTCCATTGATAATTTTACTTGAAGTTGACCTGTAAAAATTCAAAGATATTTTGTTGGTAGCTACTAATGTCATTTGGGAGTTTTAGACAAACAGAGGTTTCTATGATGATATTTACATACCTGGTAGTACCCAGAACAGATTTGTCGTTTCAACTGGCATCCAATTTGAACTGTTTTTATGTTCAATGCTAAGAGATATTTCCTTAGAAAACAATGAGTAAGACGTCGTTAAATTCACGTAATAGAACTTGCAAGCTTCTAAGATAAAAGTTGTGGATCTTTTCATCGGGGGATACCTATGAGAGAGATAAGCAAAATTTCACTAGCGCACTAAAATTACTGGATGCTGATTGGTCAAGAGGGGTATAATTATTTCATTAATTATATATCTTCTGTAATCTTTGGCAATTCTGCAATTTCATTGGCTAAGAGGAGTGCGATTTAAGAATTAATTATCCATCTTCTGTAATCACTGTCAAATACTTCAATTTGATTGGTTTACAGGAGTGCGATTAATCATTAATCGCACTCTTGGTGAGCTGTAATCGCACTCTTGTTCACAGCCAATGAAATTCAGCATAGCTTTACAAGTAGCCAATCAGCATTCAGGATCAAAATAAGAATTTGTTTTCTTTTAGGGCGCGAAATTTTTAAAAATGGAGGAATTTGACAATGATTTTGAAAATTTTGACCTTTTAAATGATATATTTGCTGAAGAAAATGACCAGAATTTTTGATTACAGAAGATGGATAATTAATAAGTAATAGAACGAATTAAGTCGTGCAATTAATGCCAAATCATACTCGTGCTTAACAAATCAACCTCCCGCTGCGCGGTCGGTTGATTTTGTAATCACTCGTATGATTTTGGCATTAATTGCACTCCTATTCGTTCTATTACCATTATTAATTTTACTCTTTGCGGGTTGTAATTGCACTCAGCACTCTTGCTCATAGCCAATAAAAATCACTTACGGGGGAGGTTGATTTGTTAACCACGAGTATGGTTTTGGCATTATTTATTCATTTTATTACCATGGGAGGGGAGGGGGTGGGGTATCTTACTGAGAACTAAAACAATCGTAGAACTCATACGGCACTACATCCGGGGTACAGTGTGAATATTTTCCGTATGTCACGTTTCCGTATGTCATATCTACTCGCCACCGTGTAGCTAATATCCTATATATAGATACGGTGAGCAGCAAAAACAAAATTGCCGGCATTATATATATTTATATAAAGAAGTAAAATTAGACTGAATAATTAAAATTATTCATAAAAATTAATCATACTTTTGCCCATCTGAATTATTGAAAGAATATTTCAACAAGGTATCATCTGAATGTTTGTGTTGGGAAATAGTTAATCTTGCTGCAGTATCACCATGAACGGTGAAGTTGTACACGCCATCAAACGGGGCCTGTTAAAAAATTAAAAAAGCTTTAAAAATCAACTATAATTATAATCAGAAATTTTACCGCTGCACAAAAGCCAGGAGATGGTACTCAAAAAAGCACAGGATGCCGTGTATCAGCATGCATGAGTGCGTACTGATTCTGGAACTTAAATTTACGCAAATCAAGTATGATTTCTGGCACTTCACTCGATGCAGGAATATTCTAGAGATTTAAAGAGTCTTAATTTCGAGTGGTATTATACACATGCACTTCAAATTCAAGCTACGAACAGTTGATGCAAAAATAAGTCAACTATAGGTCCTCCGGCAGGAATCGGACTTATACGCTTTTTTCTTTTTCAGTGGCAAGAGCATTGCACAGGCATCGCAAAAGCGTAGGTTCGATTCCTGCCGGAGGACCTATATAGTTGACTCATTTTTCCATCTACTGTTCCTGGCTTGAATTTGAAGTGTGTATAATACCACTCGAAATTAAGACCCTTTAAATTTCTTAAATTTACATAGTTGATCATTACTCAATAATATACATGTAATATATTCATACACACAGTTATGTGCGTATAGTGCAAGTATAAGATGCTGAATGATAATATAGTGCAATGCACGAAACCCCTGCATTAGATTAGAACTAAACCCTCTCTGCCGTCAGTGTGATCCTGACCACAGTAAAGGCGGTTTTACATTACCGTCCGCTTTACCCGCGCGGGCGAAGCGGTTTTTGAAAATCTTCACATGGGACGGTGGAGGATCGGCTTAATGACGTACATATAATGGTAACAATAATGGTAACATACCAAAAGGTAGGCTTCCAACACCTTCTGTTCGTCCCACTGCGTCCAAACTTTAAATGATGACGCGAGATTGAACCGAGGATCGTTGATAAGTTTTTCTTGCTGGTTTTCCCAAGAAGAACTCCTAACACCTCGTATATCATTTAGGATTGAATCTGTAACGTGAAAGGAAAAAAGGTATGCGAAAAATATCGTCGATGTACCAAATATGAGCGTAGCCGCGTAGTAAGTCTAATATTACTAGTATATTAAACTCTAATATCAATTTACGTTACAAAAGACAATGCGCCAGGGTAAAACATCACTTTTGGCGGGAAAAAAATGGCTCCTCAAAATCTTTGTCATGCAGGTTTTTGTAAAAGCAAATTCAAATGGAAAACGAATTTCGTGAATGAACTTTGCAGGAAAAAAACGGCAGTAGTGATCATAACGTAAAATTAGCAAAATTCCGCCCAACCAGAAATTTTCCGGAATGAACGGTTTGTTTGAAAAGGTTGTCCTTTCATACCGATTGGAAAGTTCACTGGATATATTATCTGTTACCACCCCCTAATGAAAACTATCCACAAGTTATTTCACGAATTACCTGTGGCAATAACGTCCACTTCTGAAATTTTTAGAGCTTCGTTTTTTCTCTCAATCCTAAGGTAACGGGCAGGTAATGGTGGCTCGCATGTAAAGCTAATTCTCCAACCTATCTCCACTTTCTTTACAAAGTTTGGTAGAATATCGTCTCTTTCTAAACTGACGGTAATTATACCAATCGTTGGTTCTGCGTTCCAAGTTATCTGCACAAAGAAGATCTTCATTTTGTTGCCAAGCTCGACTTTCCACCAAGACTTTGGCGAGCTCTAAAATACCCGAGAACGTAAAGTCAATCCTAACATTATGTTGAAAAGAATGACACTTGAACTTCGCTAAAGACTTCAAGGAAAAATCAAAACATATTGGTATTCTGCAATATTCTCATTTACTGGTGTTTTACAATAGTGATAAGAGAACGCAAGAGCATTATACTTTCTCAGGTAGTCTTGTTGAGCTGTAAGTGGAAAGAAGTCCATCGACTGCAAACCCTGAAGAGAATCTTGAGAAAGTACTTGACTGATTTGATCCAGATTTGTGCGCAATGTTTTCTGTAACAAAAGGGAGATAAAACAATCGAGTGCTTTTTGCAAATACAGAAGAATTTTTTTGCAAATACAGAAGAAAAGTTTTGCAACTCAGGGCGGATTTCCACTTGCAGAAAAAATAGTCTCAATCCGAAAGAGAATTTGCAGACGAACTATTTTTCTGCATGTGAAGATCCAGCCTATAATCCTTTTCTGAAAATAGAGTATCAAATGTCAAAATGTTCAACTTATTCCATCATTGCTTACTTCCTATTTTTTCGCAGAGGTGAAGTCGTACGCCATCAGGTTGACCGCTTTTTAGTACCCATTCACCATTTTTGTCTTCCCAAGAAAAATATACTTTTGTGTTGTAATCCGTGCTAAGTAGACCATCGCTGTCATTATAAACTCGTCCGTCCTTCCAAATCCACCCATCGCCATATTTTGTCAAACCGACTGTAACCTAACAAGTAGAGTTCAAAATGTATATCTAGTCAACAATGAGGGACTAATTTGAGAATTAGGGAATGTGACACCCTCTGGCTCCGTAAATTCGCGCTAAGTCGAAAAGTTATTTTAGCATACCGATAGAAATCGTAGGAATTTTGGTTATAGAATTAATTTAAGACTGACTTTGCAGAGTGAGACGTATATGTGAATCCTTTAATCCATGTCGAGCATTTGCCGAATGGCTTTTTTTAGTTACAAAACAATAACTCGGATTTAGTATCCACGCGTATGTTGTCAACGGAGTATATTTCTACAAAACGCCTAACCGCCACGCCTACTGGATACCCGGTCACTGCGTGAAATCATGGCCTTGGATATTTGCGAGTCAATCGGCTTAATAAGGGGGTGTTACACTATGCAACATTCCTTGCAACTTCCAAGTTGCGAGGAAAAGTGTAACAGCGCCTTGCAAGCAAACCTGTTTGATTTCAACACTTGCAGCTTTGATGTACTTCAGATATTCAGAACCACGTCTTATGCTAACTGTGTCAAGTGATGCCAGAGTCCCGAGTTTCTCTGAACAACTAGATTCAACATTGGAAGAATAATCGCACATCAGCCAAAAACACTTGTCAGTTTTGCCAAGGGAGAGGTAGCCAGGAGGACAATTTCCATTATCTGAATAATAGCGAAAACAACCCAATTGATCGATGTCAGTGGGTTAAAATTCTATACAGTGTCTATCAAAAAAGTACCTATTGCAATAAAGCCTTAAGCAAATTGAGATATTTTGTCTTTCGTATCCATTTAGATAAATAAACCTCAAAATATTCATTGAGATTTATTCATCTCAATGTTCGTATCCAATTTTATATGCATGTGCAGGTTAATAGGTTGATTAATGTCATAAGTGATATGTGCGCGTGCTAAGGCTCAAAACATGGTTTTGAGCTCATCCCCAGCGCTCGTCCAACTATGAGAGCTTCGTTTAATTTTAAAATACCTCTACGACTTTGGTGATCTTTCACGTAGACAACACTTCCTGTCCAGTTTCCATCGAGCGGAGTGGGTCTTAACTCTGAAATGTACTGTCCATACCATCCATTTTCTATCTTGAAATATATTGCAGAACTGTCTTCACGCGGAGTCAGGCTCACATAGAAATAACCATATAAATCATCTCCCAGAGCAGCCCTACTCTGTCTCAATGTGGTTTGCCGCCATTCCCATCCACTTCCAAACAAATACATAGGTTGAGGATAATCTTTGCTCGGGATTGTGCTTGCAATGAAGTCTGATGCTGGATAGTTATCACAAGAGACGCCATCTTCAGAAATAACGTATTCTAGTGGTTGTTCATTCTTGATGGAGACGAAAAATGTCTTTTGATCTGAATTTAAAAAGAAAAAGTTGACGTTTTTAACCTTGTCGGTGCATCACACCTCCTAACGCTCAATATCTGAGCCCTTTCTAGCTTTTCCACTGAAGTTAGAGACTCAGAGTATACAGACCGGCAGTATAAAAATTGCATATACGAGCGCATTATTATATAGTCAGTACATGCAGAAGCATGATTTGTTCGCAAACTATGTGGTAACGTTTTACAGAGGTATACAGCTTGGTTTACTGACCATCAAAATCATTGCAATATACTTCCGACATGATGTAGAAATTCGCAAGATGCACGAAAAAAGAAACGCTCTGTATTTCCACCTAAAATGAGTTTTATTCTCGTCATTCCTTTGTTTCCATTATTTGAATATAATATGGCTGCTGCATGCAATGCCGGGAAGATTTTACCTGATCAAAACCATCTTGATGCCTTAGTCTAATCTGGATCGTGTGCCATTTCCCCCGATCGTAATACACCCGCTTACTCCACACTGGAAGCATTTGTCTATTATTTGCATCCTTAATGAATACAAAGATCCCACCGTTAGTGAATATAGTATCATATTTGGCTACATAATACTGAAATGTGAAGCAGGAATCACGTTCAAATATTTGTGGACTGCTTAACGTCGCTTGATAGAGTGCAACAACGGACTGATTCAGATCTAGAGATACAAAAAATATGATAACTTTAAAGCATGGAGTATTTGGCTCCAAGACTTCATCAAGAGGGGTAGGACACAGTCACCTTTTTTCAAATTTACCGCGTTAGGGGGCTCAGGGCCCTTTAAAGCGCTGTTGCATTGTGCAACTTTCCTTCCAATTTACAATGCAATTATCATTTTCAGAGATGTGAATTTGTAAAAATTTTCGAAACTAAGAAAAACCTTGAGTACGATGTTGGCTGTTATTCTAAATGAATTCGAATGTTAATTCGCGGTCAAACGAGAATGAGAGTTGATGAGAGTTGCAACTCTCGCTAGTGTTTCATCGCAAAATTCCATGCACTGCCGTGCACTCTCATCAACTCACATCAACTTTGAACTGGTTCAAATTTTGGCGAGAATCAATGAGAGTTCGTGTTCACTTGGTCGGTCGTGGGAGTTGATGAGAGTTGCAAAACAGCTAGCGGTTTGCATTTTGTAGTAGCAGGCTCAGCAAAATTGTACAAAATAAATACAAGATAGTACAAATTAGTCAACTCTCACTTCTCAACTCTCGTCCTCGCGTTTGCATGCATGCACTCATAGAAGAATACATAAATAAATAATTATGGTGTCAGGTCTAATCCACCCGAGGTATCCAAAACAGAGGAAACATTTAAAGTCTATTACCCAAAACATCCCAAATAAATATGCCATGCAAATCTGTCAACTCAAACTGACTGTTATTTGTTAGTTTACTATTAACTATTGCTTCTTAATATGTAGGCGTGCGGCCATTGTCTTACAAGTGCGTAATGTACCTGCTTGTGAAATTAACAGATTAAGCTTAATGCATATTAGAGCATGTGTGTAACAAAGTTATGAATACTATTGATTAAGTTGTATTAAGTTTAATATTATGTGAATTACTAGACCTTATGGAGAATTACAGGCGTATACATGAGACCAAAATACTGCATGCGCAACTTGATTGGAATTTATATATGATTAATTATTCATTATTTCACATTCATTTCACAAGGTTGAAATAAAATGGTTAAAGGTTTTTAAAGATCATACTTTCTTATATCAACTTATATCTGTAAGCCTCATTTGATTATACCATTGCATGTTAATTTAATCATTATTATAATTATTATTGCTTCGTGAATAGTTTAATGATTCATGATTTCATGATTCATTATAAATTTTTTGGCTAATATCACGCTTATCATATAATTCCATCTTATCCAGGGGCCGTGGAAGATCTTTAAATGGAGAGGCATGGCTAATATTCATATATTCACATTCAGCATTATTAGTTCCTTTTGAAATTGATTGTTTTTACGGTCTGCTAACATGAATATTGGAATATTTGCCTCCCCCCCCCATTTAACGATCTTTGGCGATCCCTAAATCTTACCACGATCAAAAAATGAAATTGAGAGACCATTCATCAAATCCCATCCACAAGTGCCTGCTTCAAAAGTGCAGTTAAAGTCGATATTAGCTGTAAGAAAAAGTGAAGTTTTTGAAGGCAATTTACCATTGCAGTCGCTTTGCCCGCGCGGGTGAAGCGGTCGTATGGGCACATTTTCCAAAGCCGCTTCGCCCGCGCAGGTTAAGCGGACGGTAATGGCAAATCACCTTTAGTTTGAAGGTTCACACTCAAGAGTCGGAAAAGCAGTAAGTGTTTACCTTTGGTTAATTCATCGCAAGTATGATTTTGGAATATTATATCATCTATAGCGATTCTCTTGGAACTCCCATAATCACTCTTTCCCGAAATGACGACCTAAGCAACAAAGTAAATCCACTGTCTTTCATCCTTTTCGTGACCTCTAGCTGTCAGTTCATGTTGAAGTAAATTATTTTTATCTTATAATATCACCAATAGATGCAATTCGCATGTTAGTTTTACCTTCGGAGTAATATAACTCATGAAAACTCATAATGTAATGGCATCATAGCATACCTTATAAACATCAGTTGGAGAAAAACTCAGGTAAATCTGAGCAAGGTTCCATTTGTCGCTATGATTTCCATAGCGAGAGAAAACAGTTTGTTCATAGGTTGATCCTGCCCGTACTGTCCGTATTTTCAAAAATCCGTTGTTGGTTTGATATAGGTAAAAATAAAACTTCATGCAGACCGGGCCTGTGATATTGGGGCTGTACAGCTTTGCCATCTCAAACCATCTCGAGTGATCGCCAGTAACTGCGAAACTATCACCAACACCTATAGAAACATTAGTTTCCGAGATGACAAAACGGATTTTTCAAAATCGTTTGCAGAAGAAGAAAAATTTTACTGATAGAGAGGCAACGAATGTTGAGTTCTGCATGGACTGAGGAGCCACGAAACGTCGCTCTTGATTATTGTGCGCTGAAAGCATGAAGAGCAATACACGCCTAAAAACGATCATTGCACTTGCTATCAACATTGAACAATAACGTTACACCCTGCCCGTTCATTTTCAACAATATTGTTCAATGTTGACAAGTGAGAACAAAATTGGCAGGACACTGACATTGTTCATTGCCAGAGATTTGCACATGTTCTTATATAATACTAATTTGCATTTCCGTCCGGAAGAATTTATATCAAGAATATGGAAGACAACATTTTGAACCACATTTCTTTGTATGTTTCAGGTCAACAACCTCGTCCCCATGGGGTCTATTTATCGATTCTTTGAATCGAAATATTTGAATGAATGTCATGTGAGCGACGTCATAAGTTCATTGAGAGAACACGGCCAAAACGTTGACCAAAGTATTTTTGTACTTTATATATATGTATGGTAAAATGCAAATTAGTTCACAAGCAACAGTCCTTTTATCTCTAATTTCTGGTAATATCCATGCCGGCTTGTTCCTAGCCGTGTAGATAACCGCTACTTGCATGGCCATTGTGCTTACTTTCAACTGATTTGATCAATAATTAGATCAAATGTAACAAGAGATGCTCCCCTATTATCACGCACTGGCTTAAACAGCTTACAAATCATCCTGGAAAAAATACCATCTCTATAAAAAACACTTTCGTATTTAGTGAACGTAAAATAATATTTGTGAATCAACTGTGATGCTTCACCTTGTCTTCCTGTTAATATTCCCAAATCAGTCTTTGTTGAATTAACAATGACCCAATCACGCATTTCCTGGTTAATCCAGCCTCCAAAGCCATTTGTAAAATTACAATCAGGATACGCCCCTAAAACCATATCAGGTTATTAAACTTATTAATATGTCGACGAGACGCAGCAAACTATGCACTGATATCGTGCCATATTATCGACGTCCTTTCGCCTGAAAAATAATTCATTACCAGAAATTGGTGACAAAACGGCTGTGTACTAATTTGAATTTGAACCCTACGTAATGGCCTTCGAGTTTACTATAAAATAAATTTAGTGAAAAATATATAAAATGTTGTCGGTAACGTTAGAGCCACAGACTTAAGCACTGTTTGCCGACCTCTTGATGGATAGAACAGCTGTTTAGAAACATTTTGGTAACCGAATCTTTTACCTTGGGTATTTCTGCAGTCTGCCAAATTAAAAAATATATTATTGCCCAAAATTTTGGCTGTGTTCTCTCAAGGAACTTATAAAATCGTTCTCCTTCATACTGAACATTTCGATTCGGATTGTTAATGAATTGACGTGTAACATACCAAGTAATATTGTTAAAGATATTGTCTTTTGTATTCCTGATACAAATTTTCCTGTACGGTCCGGATTTTTTCTGCAGTCACGTTAAAAGATGTTATCAGTCTCATCAGGAAGTTCGACCATACGAATATCGTTATACGCAGTTGAACGCAATCAGTTCGCGGAACTTAGAAACGCCCAAGGTAAGTTATTCAATTGTCAAAACGTTGCAAAACGACTGATCCAGAGGTCGGCAAACAGTGGACAACATCCAGGGCAACGGCAATTTTAAGTGTTGTACCTTGCTATATGTATTTTATAGTAAAAGTTGAAGACCTTTATTGTTGAAAGTTAAATGCAAATTAGTATTTATGCAAATCACAATGTCCGCAAATTTCTGGAAATGTATTGGTCAACAATGCAAGTATTGATCACCTAGAGCTCAAATGGAGCGCTACAAGTCACCATTGTAATTCTATGTACTACCCACCCGTACGACATGTACACGCGCGTAGCCGTAGACCTGTTAGTTCAGTGATTTATTAAGATCTATTGAAAAAATTATATCAGTCAGGATTTCAATCATTCCATAGTACAGTAATTACGTTGCCAGTAACTACGATTAGATATCGCTAGAACAACTTCAAAAAACACGTCCTTTTGGAGTACGCATTTTGTGCAGCGGAAAATTCGAGGAAAACTAACATCTTTATGTGGCTACTAACCTCGAGAGATATGATTCTTCATCTGCAGAAATGTTAATAAACAGAAACCTGTCAGTAACCTCAGGCCAGCCATTATAATGAACTCTATAAAGATCAAGAAATATTCAAACATGAAACTTTTTAGTCTGAATAATGGATAATGGCTTATCTCTCGTATATCTCTAATATAACAATAACAAGATCACATGCATTCTGTACCCAAGCCACCTGCCCATGCAGGAAAACGCCTAATTTTCATGTTTTTGGATGTGTTTCTCTATATAGGCTATAGATACGTAATATGTAAACCCACCTTAGGATCATTCGAATAATAAAGGAAAAAATCACAATAAATAGATGTTTCCAGGGCGAGATTAGTTCTGTTGCTTATTTTAAAGCGGGTTTTTGTATAATTAATAACGGTTTAAAATTTTACCTGTGCTTGAGAATAAAAACGCCACAATCGAAAACAGCTGTTATAAATGATCATCCTGAATCATATAGCTATAGTTAACTATTATACATTCGTGATTTTATCATAGTATCTTACCTTGAAACTGCGTCAATTTGCTGTATATGTAAGGTTGATCGTATCTATATATTGTCCGATGTTTGTGCAACTACCGCAAGTTTAATTACAACAAAAAATACAAATTAGCGATATTGCATGTCATATGCATATATACCAAGTTTGCATTTGGCACATGCAGCTGTTTGCTTTTTCATAGCACAAGATGCTACGAAGGCTTATCGAAATTTACGATGCAATAAACTTACGATAAATTTATACTGCATATAGAAATAAGCTTTTTGAAATGCACGAAGTTTAATTTCTTAAAGCATGAATAGAGAGCTCATGCAATTTTAATAAAATGTTGAATTAGTCATGATTAAAAACACTTCAAATTTCAAATCTTTTATTATTTTGATTTTTATCTCTATATATAACAACAAAACCTATCAAAAAGAGCGGGAAAGAGACAACTAGAAGTGGCTGAAAACTAGAGTGGCGCTAGAGAGAATTCCCTTTCAATCAGTTCATTCGAAACCAAAAATTTTCCATCTCAAAACTTTACTACGATTTGTGCGAAGCTTTAAAGCTTCACAAATCTATATTAAAAGCTTTAAAGAGCTGGGCTTAAAATTACCAAACATATGATTTAATTTATTAGTTGCCTTTTAAAATTAGCTTCATACGATATGAATTCGATCTATTTTCACATATATTATGTATATATATTTAATGTATAATTACAAACAGTAGCGTAGCCAGCCTGGCTATTTTAGATTAGTTTAATTAGTTTAGTTTAATAAAATTTGTCACAATATATTACAAAATATTAATGACAGGATGAAGAAAAAGATGCAATGTCCCAATGAATTCTACCACCATTTTGTCAAGCTATGCTAATATTTTGGTGTTTATTGACTGTGAAAACAATTAAGACCGTTTTCCACTTCAACCGTATCGTGGCAAAACGTAGCGTATCTCATTACTTGAAAGTCATTAGTTCTGATCGAATACTTCGGAAAGAAATAAATACCCAATTACGCTACGATATGGTTGAAGTGGAAAACAGGCCTTCATCTCTAAAGAAATGAATAATTATAATAACTCGAAATTTGAAATTTTGTCATTGTTGACTGCACATATGCACAGAAACATTCGATTACATCAGCCACCTTGACGCATTAACGACAAGTACGGGAAAATGGGGACCCCACATAAAGCGAGTCGTATGCATGGTCATATAAGCAATTAGAACCAAACGTAACCCACAAAACTCGACTGGTGCAGCATGCTATAACAATTTTAGTGCGATATTTCAACATCGCCTTCAGTGATTGCCCGAACGCAAACTTCATCTCTTGAATTTTGACATTTCAGACATTGATTCTGACGACTATAATTACTAACCCATTCTGCAATCCTCGGCGATCTAATCTTACCTTACAGTCTAACATTAAAGTTTCATACCCAAAAACTCCACGTCTCAATTTTCTATAAACCATTTGTTACAACACAGCCTTTAGTTTTTATAACAATACAACATTTAATATCATACTCCCGAAAAAAATAGGCCTATGTTATACTGTATATTTGATTTTATCTGATATTTTAATTTGATTTAGTCCTGCTTTTTTGTAATGGACAAACAAGGGGTTTGACAATAGTGTTTCTGTCTCAATGACTAGCTAGTCAGACACTTCTGACATTTCTTTGGTACCTCTAAACATAATTTTACCAACACTAAATGTGAGTTATTTTTGCATGACCGGGTCGAAAGCGTTATGCCTATAGCCCCAAAGACACCTGATTTGCCCAAGGAATTAGAAACATGTTCCAGTAGGCCTCCTGTTACCCCCAAGTTCTTCCAAAACAACAAGAACCCCCACCAGTGCCCTGAGCACTTTCCACCCACCCACCAGTACTCTAAGCAATTTGAAAACACCCACCTGTTCCCCGAGGGCATCCCATACACCCCTGTTAAACCCACCACACCCATGGCAAAGACAGCTTCTCCACTATCTATCCCAGGCTTTGCAATTAAAGAGAAAAAACTTGCAAATGTTAACTGGATAAGAGAGTTTAAACTTCCTTCTATAGTATGTAAATCATTTCATGTATTTATTGAATATTTTGATTGAATTAAGTCAGTATGTAGTACCTATCTTCAGTATTAATCTTTATAATTATGCTAAAAACATTTATTGTAGTATATGGACTCACTGATGGATATAAATAATAAGCATTTGTCGAAGCTCTGGCACTTAATGGGTTTATTCTATTCTATTCTCTTTACAGTTTTCTCCTGCTGTAAATGAGGAGTTGAATTAAGTTAGGGAAATTAACAAGAAAACTGAGAGATAACCTCACCAGGGAGTGCTGTGATGCAATTAAGCAGCACACAATGTACCCAACCAAAGAGCAATAGGATAAAGTGGCATTCATGATAAATGAGGCATACCCCTTCCTGGTTGATTCACTTGGAGCAGGCATTGTAAGTATTATTTCCTTAATCTTCAGTGGTACTAGGGTATTAATGTGGTTCTGTTCTATGCTGTCAACAATAGTGAATCTTATTAATTCATATGGTCTAATCATAATTTACAAAATAGGGTTCTCGGTCAATGGCAATCCATAATAGGTTCAAAAACATGAGAAGGAAACCTCGGACTCCTGCTGTCAAGAACCAGGGGCAGCCAGCAAGGTTTATACAAGACCAAATGCTGAAAAAGCGCAAAGTGGATGACATTCCACTGAGCTAGCTGTTGGGGAAACTGAAGAGACTTGCAAGGAACATACAAAGCATATGAAAGCAGAGATGGCAAAATCAAAAAGGAATGCAAGCGTTATCAAAGAGTTGATGCAGCTGACCTACCCATACAGGCGCCAGCAGATAATTAACGGAGTTGTCACAGATGTGCTACAGGAATATCCTGCACTTAAACTTTTAAATAGTTTTATTTTAAAAGTATAAAAAAGGAAGAAAAATATCAATACTATCAACAACTCAAAGTTTAACTGTTCAGCCTTTCAAAAACATACAAGCCTCGCCCTATTGCCATGCGACCTCTCTTAACAGAAAACCGGAAGTCCATAATGTTTTTCTTAAATAAAGTTTACTAGTGTATAATATTTTCAATTCTCCTCCTCACTCGTATAACTATATGTTCACATGTTATAGTCCATTTAACTAACTCCAAGCATCTTTCTAAGTTTGATAAACTGAACCGCACCGAGTCCTTTTGTAAAAATGTCAGCGATCATTTCTTCAGTGCTGCAGTATTCTAATTTAACTGCAGTATTAACAACATGTTCACGAATGAAATGATACTTTATATCAATATGTTTTGCACGACCATGGTACTGTGCATTCTTTGCCATGCAGATTGCTGCTTTATTGTCTTCAAGTATCAACGTTGGACCAGTTGGCTTGCTCTTGAGATCACTTAGAAGTTGTCTAAGCCAAACTGCTTCTTGAGTTGCACTTGCCAATGCCATGTATTCTGCTTCGGCAGTCGAGAGAGCCACACACGACTGTTTCTTGCTCCGCCAACTGAAAGCTGCGTTGCTGATCAGAAAGACGTCGACTTTCTATCATTAAGATCTCCAGCCCAATCAGCGTCGGAATATCCAACACACGAAGTTATCTTGCTTCCATCATAGAGTAGACCTAAATCTCAAGTTCCATTCAGGTAACGCATGATACGCTTAACGGCTGCCCAGTGCTCCTCCGTTGGATCTGCACTGAACCTCGCTACATCACTCACAGCATACGCGATATCAGGTCTTGTCTTCGTAGACAGATAAAGTAGATGCCCAACAGCACACTGGTAGTTGACTTGGTCGACTCGTGGACTGTCGTCTGCTGCCTTCTTCAGTTTTTTCCTAGGGTTAACAGGTGTGTTCACTGGTTTCGAACACTCCATGCCAAACTTTTCTAACACACTCTTTGTGTACGCTTCTTGACCAATCCAAACCTCTTTTAAATCTGGTTTCTGGACAACTTTGACACCCAGGAAATAGTGTAATTTTCCCATAACTTTCATTTGAAATAGTTTAGCGAGTACTTGCTTCACTTCGTTGATTTTCTGATCATTTTTTTCCGGCCAGGATCATATCATCATCGTACACAGCAATAATAAATATATCTCCGTCTTCTTCCTTTACGTAGATGCATGGATCATTGATGGTTTGCACAAAGCCCATACTCTTCAGTTTCCTGTCAAGAACAGAGTTCCAGCAACGTGGAGACTGTTTAAGACCGTAGATGCTTCGACGTAACCTGCAGACTAGGTGTTCTTTTCCTTTCTCAACGAAACCTTCAGGTTGTTTCATGTAGACTTCTTCTTTGAGATCTCCATTTAGAAACGCCGTTGTAACATTCATTTGATGAAGCTTTAAACTGTGCTGTGCAGCTAAAGCGATAACTGTTCGAACTGATTCAAACCTAGCTACAGGTGAAAATGTTTCATCACAGTCATCGCCAAAGGTTTGACTAAAACCTTGAGCTACGAGTCCAGCTTTGTGTGTTTCAATTATTCCATTCGCATCGGTTTTGACTCGAAATACTCACTTACTGCCAACTGCTTTACGATTCTTGGGTAGTTCAACTAAATCCCACACTTCGTTAGTTTTAAGTGATTCCATTTCTTTTTCCATTGCTTTTACCCACTTCGCCTTTTGTGGACTTGTGAAAGCCTCTTTCACAGTTCCTGGCTCGTTTTGATCATAACTTGCAGCTGTTGCCCATTCCCCATCGTAGGCAGGTGGCCTTCGATCTCTTTCTAATCTCCTTGAACTTTGAGGCTCAGGCACTTCGTTTACGACCGACTCTTCATCAGCAATGGGTTCTTCAAACTCGGGAAAATCAAGTTCCACATACGTGTTTTGATTTGGCCCTTGTTCTTTCACAACTTCAGTTCCTTGTGACGATTCGTTGAACTTAACATCGCGACTGTGAAAGACTCTAGCACGTTTTGGATCATAAAGACATAACCCTTCGTTTCGGCGCCATAACCAAGGAGAATACACTTTCTAGCTTTCGATTCGAGTTTCTTTCTCTCGTCCTTTGGCACATGAGCATATGCTTCGCAGCCAAATACTCGTAGATATTTCACATTGGGTTTCTGACCTGTCCAGGCTTCGAAAGGAGTCTTTCCTTTGACTGCAACAGTGGGACTTCTGTTTCTAAGATAAACAGCGGTTGAGAGCGTTTCAGTCCAGAACTTGTGCGGGAGTTTAGCATTCAGCTAACATGGATCTTACCGATTCTACCAAAGTCCGGTTCATCCTCTCAGCCACTTCATTTTGTTCCGGGTTTTTCGGCACAGTCAATTGGTGCGTTATTCCTTCTTTCTTCAGATAATTTTCAAACTCCGTTGAGGTGTATTCTCCCCCGTTGTCAGTGCGAAATACTTTAACCTTTTTGTCAGAGGATTTTTCGACTGCGGCTTTCCACTCTAAAAACTTTGAAAAGACTTCATCTTTATGTTTCAAGACGTAATTAAATCCATACATATAGTGAGTGTGATCATCGATAAATGTCAGAAAGTACTCAGTTCCACTAAGCGATTTTGTACTCATTTATCGCGTAAATCACTGTGTACTAAATTAAGGGGCTCTTTTGCACGTCCACCCTCGTTGACTGGGAATTTGCTTCGATGATGCTTTCCCTCAGTACAAGATTCACAGAAATCAATTTCCTTTGACTTGTCATAGTCATAACCATCAACAAGGTTTTCTTTTGCTAACTTTTGGAGATTTTGTACACCAAGATGTCCAAATCTTTTGTGCCAGGTGACCTCTTTGCTTCTCAAATTCGAATTTTCCACAGTACGATTT
This sequence comes from Dendronephthya gigantea, assembly GCF_004324835.1. NCBI lineage: Eukaryota > Metazoa > Cnidaria > Anthozoa > Malacalcyonacea > Nephtheidae > Dendronephthya > Dendronephthya gigantea. The sequence continues at coordinate 1,748,880 of NW_021163029.1, forward strand.
GCATGATGACTGTTCACACAATTCAGGTAATAAAGGTTTCCTACTCTTTTTGCAACAGCAATCAGCTTTTGATTTTCATCAAGAATATGACAACCATCTTCATTAAACTTAACTGTCTTTCCAGATTTTGTAGCATTAGATACACTTACTAGGTTGTACGATAAGCTTGGAACATACAGAACATCTTGTAGTACACAACTTTTTCCCTTTTTCCTGTTTGGAAACTCTATCTCTGTTCTCACAATGCCTCATCCAGTTGCCTTCACAACATGTCCATCTCCCAGAGCAACTTCTTCAGGTTGTTCTAAGTTTTCCAATTTTACAAATAGACTGACATCATTGCACATATGACAAGTTGCTCCAGAATCAATTATCCATACATTTGTTCTGCCATTTAATGAATTAAATGCATGATTCACCATCAATCCCACTTCATCACTATCTGAGCGGCTGTCGATTTGTCTAGATTCAACTGCATTATTTGCCTCATGCTCGTTGAAATCTCCTTTGTGACCATCATATTTTGGAGTGTTCAGTTCTCAACAGTTTCGTTTAATGTGTCCAAACTTTCCACAATGGTAACAGTTTGGACCCTTGCCTTTTGACTGTCTATTTGCAAGTATAGCTTTCATTCCATCACTTGCCTCAGACTCACTTCTCTGCTTTAGTTTTCACTCTTCGTGTAACAAACGTTCAGTCACAGTTTCCATTTTGGGAACCTCAACATTTGCCTCCAAGGCCGTCACTAATATATCGTATGACTCAGGTAAACATGCTAACAAATGAACAACTCGATCCTCCTCTGTTATTGGGTCATCTATGACTGCTAATCTATCAAATATCTCAGTCATTTCTTTGATGTGCTTCTGAACAGATTCACCGTCTTTCAACCGCAATGAGTAGAGTTTACGACGCAGTTCCAACTTATTTGCTCACGTTTGCTTTTAGAATTGATTTGCTAATTTTTCCCAAACCACAGCAGGGTCTTGTGGATCCCCAAGGAGGTATAACAGCGACGGATCGACAGACAAAACAATGGTTGCCAACGCACGATCTCTTCTCGCAATAAATTTTGTTAAATCTTCGGGTTTATCTGTACCTGGCGACACTTCAATCTTAGTCACAATTCCCCACACACCGTACCTCACAAGTGCTATTCGACACTGCACTTTCCAAGTGGGGTAATTCTTTCCATTCAATGGGATTATACTCGCCGTTTTAGCGTCCAAACCTGACGCCATTACAAAACCAAATTTCCATCACAAAGGCTTTGTTTTACCTTCTTATTTTGCTTCGTTGTTCACCTCCTACATATACGTCCCTGGGCCCATAACCTTTTGAAATAGTTTACCCGTGTATATTTTCAACATAAACTTGTGTCAGAGGTCAGTATAAAAATATGTATTGTGGTTGTTTCACCCATCAATAAGTATAGTGATGTCCCCTGCCTTGTCATTAAAAAGCCCAAACAAGGAGTGCCGGAGTTTGCCATTAATGATTTCCATGTGTCTAATGCTCAATGATATTTTGCTTACCTCACTGCCCATGTTCATTACTTATAGCACTGTACTATACATATACCCTGTATATGGGTCTAACCGGGTCCTTTTATCTCCAATCTCATTAATGTTAGAAATTTTATTCGACATACAAAGTGTCCTGCAGCATAAAATGATTTATTTTTCATGTATAAGTAAGGACAGAATTTGGGAGAATTGTGGAAGACCCAAAAATTGTCAAGAAAATGGTTCAAAATTTCGAAGTTGTCGAAAAGAAGATCCTTCAATTGGCATGCAGAAAACAGCACAAACAAAACTGTGAGTCTTTGTTAAATGAAATGAAGAAGACTGTGCTTGACGAGCCAAGTAAACAAGCAGGTAATTATGTTGAAATTTTGCTACTTTATAGGTACTACCCTTACAGTTTAATTTTACAGAAATTTAGATTTTGCAACTTATATCAGTTATATGCAATTGTAGTGTATAGGTATGAATTGTAACATATTGCGGGTTTTTTTTCAATAGACGTAGAAAGCGCAATTGCAGTGTTACTGCTTCAGCAATATCTAAAGGACAAGTGTTCCCACAACCCACTTTTGATGATATGCTCTGTAAGTATAATTGCTGTTACAATTTAAATTTGGCCATCCCACTCTCCGATTATAGCGTCCCTAATAATATATAGTAGAAAAGACTCTTAGCTCTGAAAATGGCTAACCAAGTAGATTGCAATGCTGCCTATTTTATTGCGATACTCTTGTCTTACGTACGTACACCATATGATTTTATGTACCGTCAAGGGGAGAGTCTATGGGTTAAGTAACTCAACTAAGAAATTATATTTGTTGTTAAATATTTAAATAAATACTTAGTTAAATATTTCTCTTTTTTCAAGGATGATGACTCTATTGATTGTGAAATAAGTAAAGCAACATACCCAATGCTGATTGGATCTGGTGACATACGGGACCTGGATACCCTGGTAATCCCTGTTTAAGGGCAAGTTTTACCAATGTGTCCAAAATAAACATCCCCAAGGCAGTTTCCTTACTAGTGGGAAGCTTTTATGTTCTAAATATGGAGTACAAACCAGGAGCATCGAACATTTATGCCTTTTTTGAGGCTGTGCTAATGGAAATGGCCAACAGGCCAGAAAGAGAGTTTCTGTCCAAAAATTTTTCAAGGAACTTGGTATTGATTGTAGAAAATTGTAAATTTTTGACTGAAATTGTATTGTGTGTATTCCTGCATGACCAGTAATTGTATATATGTAAATGTGACCATGTTTAATATATTAATCTTTTTAATTTCCCAGTATATGTGTCATTAATAAATGTTATGTCAGTATCTGATTAGTGATATGGGAATTGTAGTAGCTAAAAAGATCTTTGGATATAACAATAAAAGTGTGCTTGTTTAACACCATATCCAGTGCTATTTGAACACCCAAAGGTGTTATTCTGACACCGAAATAGGCGTTAAATTGACACCAAGGATGGGTGCTAATTTAGCACCTAGCTATACCATGGTGTTAAAATAGCACCTCCACGGGTGTTATTTTTGCCATATTCATTCAACACTTTTTTTGGTGCTAAATTGACACACAGTGTATTTTGCGAAAACATTGTCCTATTTGAATCGCCGTAAGCTGTCGAGGTATTTGTTTACGTTTGTAAAACATCAGTTTTTTACAAAAAATCACCTTATTTTTCATCTTAGTTTAAGACGCTGACTGACGATGACTTTAGAGTAAAGAGGAAATATCACCGGTCGTTGATTCCTCCTAAAGCAATAACGGAAGTAATTCGTGCGCAGAGGGTCGGAATTCGCTCGCTCAAAAAGGCTCTTAAGGACAAAGTTATTCTTGAAGTAGACAGGGGAGCCATTTTTTCACCACAAGGCTTCGTGAGGAACCTGCATTCAGGACATTTACCAATTAGAGTTCTAACTGTCAATCTTCCTTTTATAATCCAAAATCTCGAACGAAGTTCTGTCAAGAGGTATTCTGATCCCGTTCCGTGTCCGATATTTTCGTGAGCAGCAAGTATAATCAGTCGGCTTATCGAATGATCTTTGGGCAATATGATTGGATGTCTTGTGTCGAAAGGCAAATCTTCAGCAAGGCGGAGGCGGCCATCCACTCTTAATATGCCCTCTTTTTCGACTATAGGGCAAAATTATAATAGGCGTTGGTCCTTTGGTTAGTATAAGTGAAACTTTTAGCTTGTGCTCTTCGAATCCAGAACAGTTCCGCTGTTTTAATTTCGATGTCTTGCAGAACAATGGAGGTATTTCGTGAATTTGTCGGGGGCTTACATTTCTTGATCAACCGTTTAACCCAGGCCGTAACTCGAATAAAGTGGGTCATAGATGTTTTAACGTTTTGGATCGAGGCGGCTGTCGTCACTGGCTTCGTATTCGTTGTATGAACTTGGTCTTCCTTTTCTTCTTGTTTTATTGTGCCACAACATGGACCGTGATTCGATAATTCTTTTTGCTATGGTTTTTCCTCATCCGTCAAAAACTCTGGTCTTTCCATCCATAATTTGCTCTCACAAAGGTTGGTTGCGGAAAGTCCACGAGTCGGTATGTCGGGTGAATTTATCCCACCAGGTATCTGTCACCATTGATCTACGTTGGAATGTCTTTGTATCTCTTCCACTCGATTGGCCCGGCACAAATCGCTTGAATGCACGGCTCTGGTTACGCACCCAACACAGGACGTTCGTTGAGTCCGTCAAGTACGTTGCTCCATTGACTTTCAATGTCTGGAGAATGCTGGTGCCCAGTCGGATGGCGAGGACTGCTACCGTGAGTTCCAGTCTTGGGATGGTAACTGACTCTAGTTGCGGGACACGGCTCTTGGATGCGACTATCCGTGAGGTGGCTTCGTGATCTTCGTAATTACTGACAAGATAAGACACTGCTGTGAAGGCATCTTGGGATGCGTCTGAGAAGGTGTGCAACCAGACGTCCGTAGGTCCCGGCAAGCGAAGAGGGCGAGGGACTTCAAATCCGTTTAAGTTGCTCAGTTCTTTTAGCCAATTGTTCCACTCATTGCACAAAATCGTCTAGCATTTTGTCTTCCTAACCAATTCCAGCTGTTCATGTCTTTTGCAACAATAATTTCGCTCGTATAGTGAAGGGAGCCAAAAACTGCAATGGATCAAACAGCTTTGCTATACTACTTGGGACTTTTTTTTTGGTCGGGCTTTCAGTCAGCGACGGAGGGTTAACAGCGAACTTGAAGATATCTTGCTAGACATTCCACAAAACTCCTAGGGTCTTCAACGTCGTCAGGCTACCATCACTGAGCTCTAACCCGGGAAGACGATCTTCAACGGGAACGGCCTCCGGGAAGCAATCTTTTTTCGATCGATTAAAATATCGATCTGCTTTCGCTTTGAAACTCTTTCAAACTGGATGGTCTCCAAGTGTTGCCAATTGCCTTTTAATTCGTCCAACTCAATTGCCGGCATGTTCCCCGTTGCGTTAGTTAACATATTTGCTTCCGCAGGTGATAAGAAGGTTCCATTGATGGATGTGACCACACACTTTACACCCTTTCAAGCGCAACTCTTCCGCTAGGCTTTCGGTGACATATGATCCAGTGGAGCAAGGATCCAGCATTTTAGATTCTTGCCGCCAATTTCGACAGTTGCAGGGAAACCACCAATGATATTTGTCTGCCTGTGTAGCTACAGGCAGCTTTTTAAATTCTGGATGAACCCAAGGCGGATCATCAACGTCGCATTCATAACGATACATTTCCTGACCCTAGTTTTCTTATCCGTATTAAAGCCCTGATTATGACGTCGTCCTCCATGGTACGCTTTGACGAATTCTCCCGTTTCCTCCTTAGCCTCATCGACCCACTGGGCCAGCATTTTAAAATCATCATCTTCATCCCGCTCACTTAACCAATACTTATACTCTCTGACAAATTCCACTGGAAGTTTTTCCTCCACTGCTAAGCAAAGGCGCTGACTTCTAATTTCATTATCGCCACGTTCATCGTCTTGTAAGGCGATGAGAATATGGCCTAGCGTTGACAACAAGGTTTCTAATTCTTCCAGGTTATGGCGTCGTACTTTGGGTAGTGCTCTTAAAGTTGCCAAATGGGTCAGGGTCTGTCTACGTTTACCACCATACTTGCGTTGTAACTTTTCTATCGCTCTCTAATTGTTAAATAGAAGTAATATTTTGGTAGTCAAGGCAGTCTTCTAAGTTTGATTTCAAAAAGTGAATTAAATTTCCATGTGTTTGGATAGCGTGATCTAAACACAGGCTTCCACAATAGGCTTGGACCCCAAGCACCCCTGCGCGCTTGCCTTCACTATACAATAACTGAATGCAACGTTATATATTTTACTATCAAAGCGTTTCAAATTTCAAAATTCTTTCGATTTGTGTCTGCAAGGTTGAAACGTTCTGAAGGGTTTTCATAGCATATTTACTAAACTATTTCAATACGTCCAGATATTTACACAATACCATGCAGACTCCCATAAGCAGGAATCAAGCATTTTATGTTTTAACTCATGGCTCATCCAGTTAGGCCCTTTTTGTTCATGAACCCCACCAACAATTTGCTAAAAAGACCCTGGAAATTATTTTGAAAATATCGGAAATTTCCAGTTGACACCTGCAACTGTGCTTCCTGTTGTAGTACTAATTTATATATACAGTAATATTATACTAACATTACTATTCTCCCTATCATATTAACTGATGATTAAGTAATTTGTGTTTTGAGCTTGATAATGTCAATATTATAAAAATGGCATCAGATGGATTGCCGAGAATCTGTGGTATTAAAGGTGACCAGATTGTTAGGATTCGTAATGCCTTGTCAACAAATATGGCTAGTGTTGACTGTAAGTGTAAACAAGAGATTAGCATCCTTTATGAGGGAGGATGTAACTTTCCAGTAAACAATATTACTTGTGTAATGTAGCATGTAGCATAAACAATATACTTTGCTCTAAATTTCAACGGTATGTATACAGAAAATACTGAAATTATGTCAATAAACTTTTCAAAGTTCAAACCTCTTCCTAAAGGTATGTTCTGTGGCTGATTCTGCAGGAGAACATGAAAAGGAGCATAACAATTCGGCTGGTAACTTTTCATCTATCGTGAAGGGGGAAAGAGATCACAATAACATGCACATACTGGAAGGGAGAGACAAAGAAGACTGCGTTTGCAACGATCAAACACATCATCAAGCCGAGGAAGGTGGAGAATTGAGGCATTTGGGCATTGAGAACTTAACGGAATTATTTTGGCATTGAAAACTTAACGGAATTATTTGGGCAGTGAGAACTTAACGATCGAAGACGCTGGGCAAACCGAGTCGTGAGAATACAATTAAAATCCATGCATGTCCATGGGTAACACCACGGATAACACCGTTGACACTTAAAAACGCTATAAGAGGTTCGTATTTTCAATAGGGGTTATATTTAAAATGAACGCAACATTGGTAATATGATGGGCTTAAAGACGAATTTTTTTACGGTATTTTGGAAAAGTATCTATGCCAACTCTCAATTTTAAACTGGGTTTAAGAATGACTCTGGCAAAAAATCAGTTGGAAACATCGTTGGAATTGAAAGGTTTTCTGCAAACCGTTGCTTCTCCAAAAAGCTGATGACTTTTCTATCAACCTACAAAACAAAACATGCCCTATAGTGCTGCTTTCCACTTTTACGTACGGAACACTTTAAATGCTTCCAAATTGTTAATAATTACAAATGGGTCGAAACATGCTTGCAATTGTTACGATTTATTAAGCTAGCGTTTTAAAATAAGACATATAATTATAAGGATTTAGACTTTTACGTTCGTATGAAAAACGCGAAAGCAGCCCTTAAAAGCTGCATAGGGATAGTGATGCCTTTTTTGGTACTGTATTTATTCCCCTATTTATTCTCGATCAGGTAATAAAAGGTAAAAACTGTTTTTCATTTTTGTACGCGGTTTGTTGGTCCAAATAATTAGATGAAATAGATTTGGAGCGTTTGCTATAACTTCCAATAAGGTGGTTCTCTACAAAAAGATTACGATTTATCCTGTTTTTGAAAAATTCAGGGTACAATATTAAAAGTCCTCTTAACCGATCTTGAGTTGCCTTTCAATGAGGAATATATAACGTATAACGAACGTGGGAATTGAACAGACAATGCATGTTCGTGTAAGGTACGTAAAACATGGTTTATTCACTTACATTTATGACAGTATCACATTTTTGAGATGCTGATCTCTTCACAATTGGTGCGACGTCATGACGTGGGGTATACGGCTGCCATATGTTTTGACATAACACGGTACCAGTGTTTATAAAAAGTCATATCCCAACCTTATGGGAATCATTTAAACAAATGATAATCTACAATGGCACATAAATGTGAAATTCCTCGCGCGATGTTCCGTCTAAGGTTTGAAACATGGTCATTTAGAGTCCAACCAAAATGGTTTTGAATATTCACAAGCACATCATAATTAAAAAATGTTGCAGATCAAAATGTCTTATTAACCGCGCCTTAGGTAAGCGACTAGGGATGACTCAGGATCAAAATGTAGCAAAGCGTTTTTCAGTAAGAACTTTATGTCACTTAATATAGGGGCTGCTTTCCTACATCGTATAATTTATAATGAATCAGAAGCAAGTTTGAATCCAATCAAATGCCTCGGTATATATGAAAAATAATATTATATGTAGCTAACATAATATTATTTCAATGTTTTGAGTCGAATTGTTTTTTAAATAGATGCCGGTGCGATCGCAAAAGCGTAAACCCTTAAACCTCTAGAATTTATCTGCATCTGAAGTGCCAATCAATTTATCTGAAGTGCCAAATATCATAATTGTTTTTTAAAAAATTCAATACTTTACAAGAGTATACACTGTGAGCGTGAACATTCATTTAATTCGCGAAAAACTATCAAGCTATCTTTAAGAGTCACCATAGTTATCATTTTTCTTTTTCCCAGTCTTCAAGCAACCAGCTTCTATATATCAGTTTCTCTGAGCTTCTCAAGTTCTTTAAAATCGATCTGTTGTGTTTCATGATCATGTGACACATTCTTCTCCCTTCTTCCACTACCTGATGCAGACAAACTATTCACACTAACTAATCTCTCTAACTTTAACTTCCGCCGTGCCGACCATGGATATCGCCCTTTGAAGCATCCAAAATTGCAAGCACCAAAAATAAATGGATTGAAACAACTATTACTGTATATCATTATGCTTGATAAAGTCTTGAAATTCTGTTCGTACTTAAATTCCGACCCAGAGCCAAAACCTTTCCACATCCAGTAAATGTCTCCGGGCAGCATACAGATCAGGAACACCAATACGGCGAAACTAAAAATTTTAATAATCCGCGTGTTCCGTGCCAAGCGAGTGCGTTGTGCGTGATTCTCCACATGTGCGTTCACTGCTTCGAACTCTTTCGTGTTCACGTAAAGTTTATATCCCGCTCTGCCGTAGCAAAATGTTATAATAGTCAGGGGGATGCAGTAGTCAATAACAAGCAGCGAAAGTGTGTAATAAGCCCCACTCATCTCATGCGGCCAAGACTCAATACAATCAACTCCATCGTATTGCAAGTAGAATATATAAGGTGCAATTACACATAATCCAAGCAACCATATGCACGCTATCGCTTTGAGTAGGTCCCTATGGGTTAACCGAGGCTTGAATGGAGAAATTATAGCGCGATAACGTTCAATCGCCATTGCGGTTAAAGTTAGGATTGAGATTAATGTAAAAAGCGTTTGAAATGGCCAAATTATTTTACACAAGAATGCACCGTACTGCCAACCCTTTCGAAGTGCATCATAAATGTCCAGTGGTATACACAGTGAACACACTACAAGGTCAGTTATCGCCAGATTTAGGATGAAATATTCACTCGATTTCCGCTTTCGATTCAGCAATTTTCTTATTATGACTACATTTGCGATGACTCCAACAAGGATGATGATCGAATAGCAGAAGAGTTCGAAGAATACTATTTGTTGGCGCACCTCATTATGGGATTGGGTTCCATTATTTGAATCAGATACATTGGTTGTTGTGAAGCTCTGGACGGTCATCGTGGGTAGCTGAGGAACGATAAAAGAAATGTTATACCTAAAATAAAAACAAATCTCATAGTTACGATTGAAGCAAGCATCTAACTTTTATACACACATGCATATAGTCATATACAGTATTTATAATTGACGAGGATCAATGGTTTTACGTAAGCTTAGCTACTTTTTCTATATTAAATAGGTTATCACAAAAAGGCGTGATATTCGTTCAATTCTGATACAATATGTTATACCATTTGCGTTCAAATGTTAGGTGTAAACTATTTTACGGGTTTGTTTATGTTTCAAATATAAGGTATTGTGATTTCATTGTTGACCTTTAAACAGAAGCATGCACATTTCAATTCTTCTTATCGATCATGCAGTATGGCATTTACTCGTACATTAGCGTATTCCTTTGTTTCAAAGTCATTAGTTCTACCCGACTGTTTAGAAAGCAAAACAACGACAGGCTCAAGGCTTCGTTTTGAGATGGTTCTGCATATTTTTTATCCATTGTGCAAGGTTAAAATGCGTAAACTTTTTAGTGTTAACTTGAACAAGTAATCTAAAACTCATATTGGTTAAAATTTTAAAAAAAACGTGAAATCGTTCACGCTTCATACTTGAACGCAAATGGTGGTAAAACACTGGTTAAATTCAACCCGAAACTGGGTAAATTTTCCACCTATCAGATTCCGGTGACAGCTAAACTGGGAAATTTGTTGTCGCTGCGCAAAAAATCGCTGGCACATAGCCGCATGTTTGTTTAAATTCAAATTTTGAACGAAATTCAGAAAGCGAAAGTTTTATGGAGATATGAATTTCTTTCGGCAATGATCGAAAAGTTTAAAAGTATGGAAAGCTTCTTATTAGCTCACGAACATTACTTCTGCTGTTAAAAATGGACTTTTTTAAAATGGACTTTTTAACAGGAAATTTACATATCTAAATTTACATATCATGTATAATAATACAAGACGATTTTTCAAATGGCTTGGACTGAAAATGGGCGAGTGATAAGTGCATTATAATTAAAACGTGGGAAAGTAGAGTCGATGTAAAGTGTTTATCGAGCAAGCCGGGTAGCTCGAGATCTCAATGAAATCTCCAAATTAAGATGAATAGCATTTTGTTGATGTGAAAATTGCCCTTCTCAGTGGATTGTACTTGTTATATATTGAGTATTTGTGTGCTTTTACCGGCTGATGTGTTTTTGCAGTACTTTGCCACAATATTTATCCCTGTTTATTCCTTTTTATTTTAGACAGCATCAAAAACAAGCAAAATACACAAAACACCGAATGAATAGTTGGCTACCATGTTTTTGTTTATAAATTTAAAGATCCCGCCGCGTACCGCGCGTTATATACTCGTGGAGTACACGCAGCCCAACTAACGCATGCGCAAAAAATTTTCCAGCTGTAATGTATGTTGATTCCGGCTAAATTATAGCCCCATCTCGTGCACGCTGGTCACATCTTCCCAGCACACTAGGCTCAATTTTTCGGCACACAGTCGTGGAAACAAATGCTTTGCATTTCACCTACTGATCCTAATTTTACAAAAGACACCCGCTGATATTATGAGCCTGTGTGAGTGGAAGAAATTTGCAAATTTGGACCAACAGGCTAATTATAATTTAACATATTAGCTCGTTGAAAGAATATGTTGCATCCTCTGTAACACTCCGTAACGCGAAAGCAGCTGCACTATTTTATTCAGGATGTGTTTAGACTTTAGAGGCAGTTAATCTAGTTCGCGTTAAATTAACTTAAGTTTCAAATTGTTCCCGTATCTTTACGTTGAAGTGTTGTCTCAATCGTTTCAATTAAGCGCAACCATTCATTTGCTCTCTACTCTATTGAGTCTGAGGTGTGATGACCGCGGTGTTGAATTCGTATGATCATGCATGATCTAGGATGCATGATAACTCTCCTTTGACTCCCTGATTTTTATGACTAAACTGGTTTGCACCTGTAAAGCTTTCTCGCTTGCTGGCGTTCTACATAAAGGCTAATTTCCACTCCGGAAAGGATCGGATCGGATCGAAACGAAAGATAATCCGCGCGTGCGCCGTCTGTTGAAATTTTTGGCTTATATTGATCCGAAAGCGTCCGAGACCGGATAAAAAAAGTTCAAATAGTTTTAACTTTTTTTGATCCGATCCGAAATCACTTCATGGATCGGACCAGCTCGGAAAAAAATCCGATCCGATCCGCTGCTCGTTTTCCGGAGTGGAAATTAGCCTTAAGACGTGAGAACTGTGATCTGCCAAATGCAACCGACCGTCATCAGGAGGCAGCGCCTCCGTGGGACAGCACTTTATTCATACCTTTCATTTTGCGCAAAGAAGTTTGCCATTAAATAACTACGTCAGTTCCTCTCTGGCTCGCATTGGAATATATCAACGGCGTTTTCAGTGTCTGGTTGGCCAAAATGTTTACTCTTTTCGATAGAGCTAAAGAGCTCCTTCCTCTAACACCGAAGATTATCAATCTATATTTATGTTTTTTTTCTCCGGATTTTACCGCCTTATGTTTCATTAGAGCTCTTCTAATCACAGTATCGCGTTAAGTTAGTATCATGTTGTTTTAGGCTTTTAGCTTCAAGATTGTTTATTGTTATCAGTTCGACGCAGACATGCGCGACAATAAGTAGTTACGACATGGTATAATTGTGCATTGATTTTGCAATACATAAACAGATCATTCCGGCCATAAACTTAAGTAAACAGCAAGCATATTTAATTTAAATAAACAATTTTTTTTGTGTTGTTTGAAGAGTTATGCGATCACAATTTGTGAATTTGACACCAATAGCAGCAGGCACGTATAGGATTGAATTCAAACTCTTCATAGTCGTGATTTCTTTAAATCGCTTTCAACCAATCATATATCAACAGAATTCAGTAAATCACCGCTGACAGTTAGTATAGTCAGTTACTTCATAGCTTCTGTCATTACAATAGTATGAACATGCACTGGGATTCGAAAACTGGTAGTGCATGTATATGAGAAAATATCCATATTTTATGAACCTCATGCACCCAATGTGGCAATTCGCTGGAAGACAAAGCCTCAAAACAGAATATCCGATCAATTGCCTACTTCAAATTTGATGAAATTTAATCACATAATATAGTGCCCACCAAATAGTAACAGACGTCCGACTTCAATTATCGACAAAGGCGGTAAAAAAGCAGGCAAATTCTGTGCCTTGATATAAACTGTTAACAAGCTTAATTAAAGCAACATTTGTGTCTTGGAATTCCTGTATGATAGATTGCCAGAAAAATATTTCAACGAGTATTCGAATTCAGAGCAATTTTTTTTCTATGCGAGGACAGAAATTTGTTTCGTATTTAACAAATAGTTTGTATCTGGCTGTTTTAATTATTATTATCTCTGTGTGCGTGATAGGATGGCAAATTGCCGACAATTTCTCGATTGTTTGCTGCTTGTTAAGGAAGAGATATGTTTGACAATAGACTGGCAGATAGAAGCTCGTTTATGACAGGCTATAGTTAGAGCAAGAGTTATGTTATAAAGTGCGTTCATTTTAGACGTAATACACATTATAGATTCACATTCACTGATGCATGAACCAGGGACAGACTGATTCACACGTTAGACAGAAACTGGCTGCGGAAATGATCAAACTCGAATCACTAAACAGCGGTAGCTTTGAAGACGGCAAAATCAAGGTGGTCTTGTGTCGAGGCCAGATACTCGGCATCTAGTATATAATATTGAAAGAGTTTTCTGCTCTTCGCTTTAAAAAACGTTTCAACGTGCATGTGTCATAATTGCACAATAGTCTTCCTGCCTCTGATTTGACTTTTGTCCGATAATTTTTTATATAAGTATGTTATAGTTCGTAGTAATTTGTTTTAATTCGAAGTTATAGCTATATAATACGCGTTCAGACGTGTGAAAACGGAATTACACGGAATTACATGCACGTATACGGCTTAGTTATAATATGAATTACGGCAAAACACGAGGAACTATGACCTGTTTAAAAATCCTTGGATTTCAGATGAAACATCGCCGTTCTTTCGGTGATTTTTGCGATATTGTTTGAATTAGCTACAAAGGACGACAGAAGCAAAACCCGCAGACCGGATTACCATTAGGATATTGGTAATTCTGTTTTGTTTACATGCTAACATGGTTAGAGCATGGCATTGTTCTATTATATACACATATATCGATGATGATCATGAGTAAAACTAGCCGATAGAAAGTGAAGTTAGGGCTTTTCCCCCTTTTCCGTCCGGCAACAATTTTAATACAGTAGTTCCTTTTTGATTTTTTATAGAGCGCATGCCTGGGGAATTTGCTCTCTCATGCTTGCTTGCGTGAATATAAGCCTGTGGCGAAACTACGTATATAGTCATGAATATATATAAAGTACAGGCTACTGTACCCAAATTAATCTTCCTTTTACAGCTTATGCATGTAATGTGTTTTTATTCATTATTTTAGAAGCGTTGTTAGCAGTTTACTCAGGAATGATCAATATTTCGAAATTTTGTTAGAATCCTTTCAAAATATTGAATATAACTGCATGTTACATGACGTCTCTCAGCATTTATAGAGTAAAGGCTTTTAAAAAATGATTTTAACTGAATCCATTTTAAAACTATAACAATACCTATAACTATTAGGCTAAACATATACGTTTCCATAAGTATCATGCACAAAATAAGAATGAAAGTTAGCGATATATACATACTGTATTCGATGACGCAATCTTCATTTTATATTTTAGTTTCTTCAGATTTACCTGTGCGCTGAAACCTTATTTACTGCAGTACCATAGGATATAGCCCACATCAAAATGCAATATAAATTAAAATGAAAGGAATAAGCTATACATTTCTTTGTGCTCCATAAACCACAGCAACACTTAGTCAGCAATAACATATCTGACCTTCTTTGGTCTCTGTTTACAGTGACGGTTTAAGGCCAACCTTTTCCAAAAGTGAAGTGACAAAGAACGTGTCATCAAACACTTTGAAATGTCAATTAGAATGGAACAATGGAGAACTAATTGTATTGCGTACAATTATACAAAATTTAAACAGGTGGTTACAGATATATTGTGCGTGTAACAAATATTTTCGTGTGATTAAAACTTTTTATATCGATAGTAAAAAAGACATGCATTGCAAATGCACATATGATGATCGACTTAAGTATAAAAAAATTGAAAACACTATACATTCCAAATGCGATGTAGATTATATCAGGTAGGCTAATACAGGCTTAACAGGGCGACCAGATTACTGAATAAATTAGCCAAATATTATTACAATAATCGTTGTTTTCTTTGTTTTAAACAAAGAAATCAAAGGGCCGAAGACTACAACAATGTTTGGCTTCTTTTTTCAGTAATCTGGCAACCCTCCTATAGGCTATATGTATAGGCTAACATTTTGGATATACAACGCGGAAATGCTCACAATAAATCATTTACCTCAATTATAACGACCAAAACTTTACCAGAATTTACTATATACATCATATGATTAACTTGTTTCACATGCACTATTGCTCCATCCTAATTCAGGTCGCCCTCATTAATGTAAATTATTTACATATATATAAAAAAATGACGCTTAGGGAAAGTTAAAGAAGTATATTTTCATAAACGCATAAATCGTCAACAGGTTGGCAAACACTGACTCAATCTGAGGCCAATGGTCAAACAAACCTCTTCGTTAGAAGAATATCTATATGTATATATATACATGCACCATTTACGAACGCTTGTTTCAACCTGTCGCTGCCGGTTTTTCACGTGAAAGCAATTAATTTAGCCGGTTTTATATATATATATATATATATATATATATATATATATATATATATATATATATATATATATATATATGCATTACCGTGCACTTTTAAAAGTCGGAACAAAAAAGGCAACAGTACTTGCATATATAGCTATATACACTGAGTATATCTCAATTCAAAGTATATAGTTAAATTAAGAAAACCAGAACATATGTACTTTCTACTTTTACTGACTTTGACATTCTATATAGTAACATCCGAAGTAACATCGCGAAACGTTGTCGTTGATATAAATATATACATTTTATATTTTGTTTTAGACCCGGTGGCTTGGCATAGTATTACATAATTATATCGACGTAATATATGTATATCATAATATATAGCTAGTAATTTAATTTAGTTTGAAACTAGCTCAGTAATGCGCATGGATACTGAATGGATTGATATTAATTTGGTTATATATGCGCGTATATTAATTGTGTAAGTGAATATTAATCTATCTACACGCGTATAAAATTTCTTGCATTTTCATTTTCAATATTAATTGTCGAATCGATCTTTCATTTTGCCAAGTACAATATATAAAAAGCATGCGGTATGTTCCACTAAAGGAGCCAAATGTATATTCATCGCTATGCAACCCGTATTCCTTAGTCAAAAATGCTATTTCATTTCCATGGTTCATCCGTAAAAATTTCTTTATGAAACGTTACGTATATGACGGTTAGATTAATACCATTACGGCATTAGCATGCCTCCTCCCTTAGTATGTTAGCATCTCTATAAAACTATACGCTTTTCCAAACGATTTAGATAGCAATGAGTCCAGATTGAATTATTTATTTTACCGACACTTCGTTTTTCCCGCCGTGATAATAATAATAATTTATTTTAAATGCAGGACATAATAGCGACATGTATTGGATATATTATGCATGTCATCCCAATACAAGCATATACAATATGATAAACATAAATGATTTACAGAAGTCGGTATTGAGATACTCTTCAGTTTCCTATTAACATTTGTTGAATATATATATAATAATGGCATAATGGCCAAGAGCCGAGTCCTGGCATTTGGAATATAGGAATATAACTTTTTGTCAACCGATCTAGAAATATTATAATGATTTTTAATTGATATAGATATTAAAAATAATAAATATCGTCATGTCCAGCATCGAGGTACACCTTCATTCAAACAAACCAAACATGAACCATGGGCTACAGGACTGAATTGACAACAACATTAGTCTCGAGGTGGTATAGCCCCTATTTGTTCGGATTGGAACCAATACAAAATGTAGCCTGATATATAACTAAATCTATAACTTTTATTTCTCACGAAAATTCAACCTAAATATCAGATATTTTTATGCCTTTTGGCCATGCATACATGCAGTACATATACATGCACTTATAGCTAACGCAATAAATAATTATAAAAAAACAAGAAAAATACACATACCCAGATAAAAAGGTGATATCAAACGCAGAGGTGATATATAAACATTAAACAGACACAAGAAAAGCACCGAATATAAATTTAAAATTCAGAATGTCGGAAGTCAGGACTGCGGTTTTCCACATAGGTCCATGTTATGTGACGGTGATAATCGTATAAATTTTCGAATCGTTACGTACGTGTGATTTGAAAATTATATTATTCCTGAATTATTCCATTTATCACATGACACTAAACAACTTTTGACGACTCCTCAATCTAATGTCCAAAGTAATCCCGGCTGATACAAAGACAATTCGCGATCGGATACGTCTGGAATGATCTGACTGTTCATCGTCTGCATGCGGTTAAGGCAAACGGATACAATTTCGATGACTGTATGGCTTGACCCTTTGGTATAAGAATATAGCTCAGAAGCCGTGTCCGGATACAAAAAATTTCAAACACGCAGCAATATTATATCATTTGATTATTCCGAGTACTATGAGGACTTCAGTATGTATCCTTTTGTACTTAGCGCAATGAGCGCATGTATTTATAGGATAATCTTTTAAAAATGTGAGAAAAACCTTGAATTGCACTATATGTCCTCCGCGTTTTGGGAGTAGACCAAACATACTTAATGTATTTTGCGGATTGTATCATGAATCATGCATGTTCAAACCTATAGCACCCACGTGCTCAATTAGAAGACCTAAAGGTCGCGTTCATGCATGCAGCTATCAAAAATAGATAGATCAGTGCTAGATCTTGAGTTGGCGTGAGAAAAATGAGAGAGAATATTTATATTGGATTTTTTGCCTACATACTTGCCAAGTTTGCCGATTCTTTGGCTTGGCACGACTGGTATACGCAACATGCAATAAAGCATCATGCATGCAGCTGTACAATACATACGGTTTAACAAAGGATACTCGAATTGATTCTAGTATAGGCTAGTATAGACTATACAATGCAAATAAGGGCCAAGGCCAACCGATATTGCTGAAATTTTCAAAACATTTACAATACCACACGATAAATTCGAATGATGTAAGAATTTTTGTTATTATCGTAAAAAATTTTGAGCAATGAATGCTAACGATATTTATTATATACCATATATGTTTATATACGGTATATAGTTCCAATTTACTCTTTCAAGGTTTGACTATTATCATTGATAATAAACTTAAAAAACGAGGGAAATTATATCTATTTTTTTATTTGAAAGAATTTCAAGCTATATATCATATATGTTATATTCCTTGACCGTTTTTCATATCTTCTTATTTACCTTATATTCGCCTTTGTTTTATGCATGTTAGCTACCTTAAGAAAGGCGTGCACAATACTTTTGTCTAGACAACCACTATTAGCTATAATCATTCTGGACTTACTTTTTTAAACGCCTGAAAAAAAAAGGCAATCGATATTTATTGCCATATAATTAGAACTTCGAGATGACACCGATATTTTACAAACTCCTGAAAATGGCGCTGGATGTGCATGACTATATAACGAACGCAGCAAGCAGTCGGAGGAAATATAAGTGGAAAACCACTAACCATCTAATTACTGAATAGCCACTTAATGATTATGCCCTATTGAAACAGTTTATTGCGCCTTCTATAAATAATTGATGAATGAATATTAAATTAATAAGTCTGAAGCAATAAATAAACCTAAATTAATTAGCTACATTTTTATTCCCATGCATGATGACACATACTAAAAAACCTCTTAATCTCCCCAGAATGAAAAAGTTTATTTCCCGAGAAAAATCTTTCTAACCCCGTAATTATAACTGCCATTTATTGAATGAAAATATAGTTCTTAGGGAAGCAAATTCTGGGAATTTTGTTAAAAAACAAAGTTGATTACTAGAGAGATTTCGAGGTTGCGTGAATTTTTTTTTTATAAGCCCTGACTTTTTTTATAAACTAATAACCTGACCTCGACCCTATAAATCCCTACACGTTAGAGAGACTTAGCTAATTGATCAATGGTTGACGCTATTTATACGTATTTCATCGATCTATATATATGTATACTCTGTCTACTTGCATTTTGCGGAAATTAAACGAGCATGCGCCGATGAGACCGTGTTAAAACAACCGACCTTGTTTGTTTCAGCTGCGTGTCCAAAAAAGGCAATGTTATTTGAAATGCAAGGTAGTCATAATTATTTCTTTCAACCACTGTGTTTTACTATTCATCGTAAATTTGACGAGTACTGCGCCGCTGTTTCATGAAATTGAAAGATATTTAGGAGTGTCCTGCTATGATAAACACTGAAAATTACAAGGTTAATAAAAAATAATGCAAATTTGCCGAATAAGGAATAGCTGTAAATTGATAGAAGTTACCCAAAGTAAATCATTATTTCATTTATTATAAATCTTATCTGGTTGTCCTTGAGGAGGAATGCCCGAAATGTCCCGAAAATAATTAAAATTAAGTAAACCTAATTTTAACAGTTCATCATTATTCCCTCCTCATTTTTGTGAAGGGGCTGTAACGCGATCAACTGATTTTCTTTGACAAATTCCTCTTTTTAACGTATACAAACAGGTAAATGAATTGTAAAAATATTTGGTCATATCTCTGATTTGTCTGACTACACTCAATCACATTCAGCAGGATAGGAAACTATCATGAAAAATGCCCTAATTTTTACTGAAAAACTAAACTTTTTGAGATACTCCACAATTCAGCATCTGTATTTAGTCATATTTTCTGGACAAGATAATTAGATCACAAAATTTAGGGCTAACTGATAGATCGATTTTTGACAGTCTTTATGACAGACTATTAATTCATGGTGGTACTCATTAGTTCCAATGTTCCATGGATAAAAAGCCGTCTTTTATTTTTTTACGTCTTAGTACTGTTTTGGATAGCTTCGTAATATGAACAGAATAGTGTTAGGCGACATAGGTGCAAATAACTGCGCATACGCCAGATTGTCGAAACAAGATATGCAAGATATGGTGGCAGTGAGAAGGATTTTTTACAACGAGCTTTGTGTGTGAATTTCGCTTGGTAACTTGGTTTCCAAATTTTTAACTACCTGCCAGATTTGAATTCCGCGCATGCACAGACAAATTGAATCTAATTGAGCGAGGCATCGTCAAATTTAATTTCTGAGTTATACCATTATAACTCAGAAATTAATCCTTTTGAATGGTGGCCCATGTGGATAAAAAAAAGTGCACTCGTATATTCGTCGTGCATTGCACTTACGTCAATATCACCAAATTGTGTCAACAGCACCAAATTACGTGAATATCACCAAATTACGTCAATATCACCAAATTACGTCAATATCACCAAATTACGTGAATATCACCAAATTACGTCAATATCACGAAATTACGTCAATATCACCAAATTACGTCAATATCACCAATTTTGTTGCATAGTAGCTACTGATCAGCCTTTTGACCACTTAAATGGACTGTTATAGTGTTCGGCAGCAGCTACGAAATTTGTTGTGCATGAGCTAGTTTAGCCAAAACTTAGAAAATTTCCAACAGTTTCTCCTTCCCGCCCCCTCACGGCCCAACAACGACGCCCCCAAATTAAAAAATCCTGCAGTAAATTTCTTTTTACCGGGACATGTATCATAAGCAAGGTATTTCATACGTTCTTTTCGAATGTGCGCTTAGTTAAAAACAAACAAACAAATACTTCACTGCTAAAACACAGCACTGCTAATAAACGGTGACCCACTCGAGTCCGAACCTTTTACGTATGTGTCCCCACATATCGTATTACGATTGTTGTTCCCAAGCGGAGTGCTACTTCCGCTCGGCTATTTATACCAAGTGAAAAGAGCATGCATTACGTCTAAAGTTCAGTGAAACCTATAATCTTCGTCGGTTTGAAAAATGGAAAATCACTCATAGCTAGTCGCCATTGTGAATTTTATAAAGAAACAATATTGTGAAATTCATGGTAATTAATATGAGGTTTATACCCAACCAATTGTCGTGAATTAGGTCACATGCACACCCTGTACACCCCATGCAAAGTATATCGGAAAAATACAAACTGTAACTAATTTACAAATCTATTCAAATCTTATTGATTACAAATTCATTTGAACAAGACTTAAACCTCGGGACAAGGACGTATTGAATGAATTTAGTAAAAGATTATAGCTTTGAACTTTCTTAAAATGTCATGTTACAAAATGAGTTTATGCATGCGTGGGCTTGGGACATGTCGCAGTGCTCGGAAGCTTTCGTCCAATTGGATAATGCTTTTCTATGGTTTCTAAAGAACGAAGCTATGCTATTGGTTGAAACAGCGAGGAGCTGCAACACTATATACCCCTGGCCTTATGCAAGTCATAACTGAGAAGATGAAAATGTATCTGGTGCAGATGACTAAGACTCTCTCGCTAGTCATAAACATGCCCATACCGGCATGTATACTAGTGGTATAGGAACCGGGGGGATACAGAAGGCCGAAAAGGGACCAAAAGTGCCCTTTTTGTTTCCTATACATATGCCCACTTATGCGTGCTCATTTTTTTGTAGAGCATATAAACATACACCATAAACTAGTGATGTCCTCGCAACTTTGGCAACCAAACCGTCCCTATATATATACATTTTTAGCTGCCCTTTTTTATTAACCAGAAGTGCCCTTGGAAGCTAGTGTCCCCCCAATCTCTGAATGCTTCCTATGCTCCTGATTGTATACTTATATAGTTATAAACATGCCTATACCTGTATTTGCCCGAAGCTATAAACTGAATAATTTTTCTTAGTGTTAATGACATGAAATGCTTGACTCTGAAGTATGGAAATCACTATAGACCTTTACTTTTAGCTTTATAAAATATTAATTTTAAAATTCAAGACTATAAAATATTTTGAAAATATAAAAACAACTGCCATTCGGGGAGAAAGCAGCAAATTACTGCATTGCAGCATTGCATATATATAATTATTGTATAGTACGTGTTTTGTGTAAAGATTCCTTTAGCCTTAACGGTAAGGCTGTTAGCTTTGTATGTAAGGCTGTTTTGCAAAGCTGCCTTTTATAATTTGTTTATGTGGACGTGAAGGGCATAGGCTTCAAAAACGAAACTTTATCGTTGTTTCGATAACACATTTTCATCTGTGAAGTAAAACGACGGGAAAAACAGAGACGATATTTCTCAGTTGCCTTCTCCTGATCGTGTGTTATAATTCTAATATGTTATAATTATGGAAAAGTCGAGGATTTATGGAAAAGAAGATCTCCTAAAGAGTGCTTGTGGAAAAGACTGGAATTTATAAAAAAAGACACTTATGGTCAGACGAAACCAACCGCAAATGAAGGAGTGAAGCACTCACGGGTGCTCAGATGAACGAGTACTTATATGTGGAGACGCTCAATATGTTGCAAATCTCATTCTTTGCATATTCTTGGAGTGATCTCACGCGAGATAACCAGACCACGATATTTGCTCCGGTGTCAAGAATTTTTAAGCTGCATGAAATGGGGTGGATGGAAATTCTTGAAATGTTTTAAGCACATGCAAGCGATGTCGCCATACATTCATTCACACATTAGCTGCGCCGAACAAAAGCTATTATATGCCGATGCTCCACCAGAAATATTAATCAGAGTTCAGTTAAAGTTAGACTTGTATCCTGAGTCGGTACCATGTACAATCGCGTTTATTACAAGTTTCGGACCAATTATCAATCGGAACGGAAAGTTTTATTATGTTGCAACGTTGCTCAGGCAAATATTATGACCTTCAGTAAACGATTCGTCGTTTTCAGTGACATGCGTTGTTGATCATTGAGTTGATTCGAACAGGATCATCGAACACGAGATTTTAATGCATTGATTACTTTTGTACAATAATCAGCGAAATAACCATTGGCGCTGATAAATAAATTCTGTTATCGTCGCGCGTTAGAGATTAGAGTCACGTTGAACAATTCTGATTCGTTTCATCGTCAATTAGCATTAATTTGTTTAAGAAAATTGGAATTCAGGCCAAAAGAGTTATAAAGTCATCGATTGTTATTGCATGTATCTCCATTGCAGCACTGGTATACACACATGCATAATTGAAATGGGCCATTGCGGATTCTACGGAAGGTTTTAGCCTATAAAAAGATTCCATATTTTCTTCCGTCACTCTCTTTCTAAAATTTAAACTTGTGCTATATTGACGCCTCGTGGCCCCGTTTTTTGCATGCTCTTGAATTGCCGATGTAATCTCGCGCCGAATGCCAGCTGGTTTGTTCCCAGCACACCGCGGGTTTTTTGTAATCCCCTGACGACCTCTTCAGGTGTATGGACCAAAAGTTTCGCGTTTTCAAAGTTAAAATACTTTGTTCGGTTTAGTAAGAGTAATACACATGCACTTGTCAGTGATTCACACCGTAAAACAATGATGAAATTTTTTAAATTCGAACTGAAAATGGAAGAACACCAATTCTTGCATGCGGCGTCAATGATTGCAGGGGAAATTGAATGATAAACTATTTATACCGAATACGAATGAGTTTCCGGCACTACTATATAACTGCTGTCGAAAATAGTGTGAATACGAATCAGTACATTTCTTAGTCAATTATTCCTTCGACATTTGTCTGTAAAATAGAAGTTGAAGCTATAATTTAGCTACGATTGAAGCTACGATTTTGAAACCACTTTAGCTACGATTGAAGCTACGAAACCACTCGGAAACGACGCTCGTGTGCCGTTTCAAAAAAATTTTGACGGTATTTCAAGAATCATCTTGAAAGTTTATAATAATAGCATGTGAAGTACAAATAAATGAAGAACAAAAAGCAGTGCTTATATTTTTGACGTGTTGGAAAAGTATTTGCAATACCTGATTGTACTAGTATTTGCAATACATGCTCTGCTGTGTATTTGAAAATTAAGGTCTTGGGACAAGGTTGGTAAATATGCTGATATCAGCAAAATAGAAAAACAAAATGGCGATACCTTTCCGGTAAACCGTATATAATCTATATATAATCAACCTCTCGAAAGTAATAATAAATTCACGTATATAGTGCATGCATGTGTACCCAAAACAGACATATTCATCAATTTTAATTAATGTATACACTTGACTCATTGTCTATAAACTAACCTTGGCCTTGATCTCCCACTTTCCGCCTTTTATCGTCGATGCGAAAAAAACGTGATTTGTTTTATGATAAATACAGTGAAGTATACCGAAAAAACTTTAATTAGGAACATTTTACAGGCATATATCCGCAGGCATGCTGTCAAACACCGGGACTTCTCAGTTTATCGGCAGGCAAAAGTAATAAAATGTAGCTTACACACTCTCTGTTTTAAACAATGCCAGTAAACAATCGGCCCACAAAACTTAGATCACATTCTTTGTGAAGCGCTATATGAGGGATCAATTTTTATTGCCATACAAAATTGATATATCCCATTGGTTTTGAAACAAAGGTGGTTCAGAATGTTGTAATCCGATGATTCGCCACGTGTACTCGTAACTCGTGTATCTATTTTGTAGATAAAACGCATTCTAACCGGTTACATGCATATACTTCGCCGTGTTTGAAATCGGATGCTATTGTCAACAAGGTAAACTTCTGTGTGCAGGAAGAGGCAGATTTTATCGCTGTTATTTAGCTGTGAATCCCAGCAAGCATGGTAACTTCGGCTCGTTAATAATTTGAAACATGATAAGTAGGTATGAACAGAAAAAAACTGCACTTCCTCGTTCACTTACGTTAATTGCGATTATATAATAATATTAACTCTGCATTATTGCAAATATATTGTCACATCATGCCTTGTTGATGCGTAAACAAAATTGCAGACAGGTATTAAAGATCTAGCCGAAAATCTCGAAAATCGCGAAGAACAGCTGAGCTACACATGTCCGAGTCAAACTAAATTTTATAGTCTAAGCATGATAGAGTTCTCAAATTCGTTGCAGGGGTTAAAAACTTAATAACTTCTTTTTATATATTTTGATATTCCAACACAAGCATTTGTGTATTTATTGCGCATGCATACAGAAAAGTATTATAAAGAATCGTTAAGCTATTTACCGCTAATAGCGACGTGAATGCATGGATATACGGCATTCAGTGCTGAATAGTCTTAACTTGCTGATGTAATTGTTACGCAAATCTTATTATATTAAGTCAAAGCCATTAATCTGTCTTTGCATGTATTGGCCGTAAGTATTATCATACACAAACAGGATTCATTTCACACGCACAATTCAACGCAGTTAATCCGTAGTTCGAGAGCATTTGTCGACATGAGTAAAACAATGTAATCACTGACCTTTCTGTACGCCCTGCTATCTTGACTTGATCTGATCTCAGTCTTCTGATTTCACAAGATTTCTAACCGGAAAGCCACAAATCAGCCAAATGTTTCGCACTGCACCGTGCCTGTGTGACTCTATTCGACTTTTGCGAAACTTTTAGACAAGTTCCTTTCCTGTTTTCAACTTGTTTACGCGTATTCCGTCCTTATATGAAAATTCGACCGGCAGCGTATACTTTGTACCTCCAAATCAATAGGATAAGTTATTTGTTCCGCGGCTGTATTCAGTGACGCAAACACACGGTGGAAAGATGTTTCGCAAAACTTGTCTGTTTGACACCGTCGTGGAAACCGAAGAAAGCTTCTGAATTACAAATTTCAGCACCTATTGGTGACAATAATTATGAAATAAGTTGACAAAAACTCAAATAAATTAACGTTCGATTAATTAATTCATTTGATAAAATATTTAACTACTGGCATCAGTGAAGTTCAAATGCATCAGTATATATTTTTCTATATTCAATTGCTGTAAAAGTTGACTAAGTTATACGTTTAAGAAACGATTTAGAATTGTTTCTTAGCACTATTTGTGTCTGCATAATAATCTATAAGTGGTTTACTTTCTGTTTCAAGATGTAGTGCTGGCGTCATTTCGAACTTAATATTAGAAATATTATTTTGAAATGTCCAACGATACAGTGCTATATACGTATTAAAAGCAATTGATCAGGCCTAGGAGGTCCTCTATTGCTGGACTGAAATAACTAGGTTATTACATTATCGCACACGAATGTCTGGGTTCCCAAATGAATGATTTACGGAAATTTCTGGCTTTAGTTTTCAGGGCCAATTACAGGAATTTCAGGCAGGTTTTCTTTGTTCGTGTATATAAACACGTTACGGGACTTATTGCTGGGACCTGAAGCTTGTGATTTCGTCACTCTCTCGTCCATATCAGGTCGCATCAAGTATTTGGCATAAATTGCGCAAGTTATACCAATAGTGCTAATTTTGCACGCGATTTTTTGCGCACCTTTTAATATACAACCATCTATATCAGAGCTATCATTGGAAAAATTAGTCAATAAGGTTTCTTGAGTGTTTCGAAACGTGATTTAATTCAGTGGTTGAATTATTTGCATAACTCAATTATGATGTTTAGTATAATATGTGTTGACTTTGTCCATTATTTATATAGGGCACCTTTAGGAAAATCCTTTCTTTCATCACCGGTGGTAATGTACTAATGTAGGCAGGCTTGCGAGTTATAAACACGGGTTATTGCAATAATTATATTATCTGTCGTTACGAGAAACTTTGCGCAAACATCGTTCCTGTGTAATTGATACGGACAGGCGAAGTTTAAACGATAATTATCATATCCTGATGAAAACAAACATATATTCTCCTGTCCTGTGATTTTCCCATTGACAAAATGAAAGTTACGCAAACATCATAGTCTTCATATGCAAGTTATAATAAACAGAACTAATATACCTACCAAGCCTTAAATATCACCGCCTATGCTCAGCTTGCCCAAAACAGTGATCTTTCCGTAAGTACATAGAAATATAGACACAACGATACTCTTTATGCATGAAATTAAAAGAATTCAATAACTTAGCCCCTCGTGATGACTTCGATACACAGAATCGTTACACGTTTTGCCAATTCTGTTTGTATATTCTAGCATGTTTCAAGGTATTATCAAACAGCCATTACACGGTACGTGTCGTGTCGTTTCAACAATGACTAAAGCCTAAGTAAATTATCGCGCTGTAAATCTAACAATGTATCTGCGGTTGCTCTATTAAATGGTCGGGCAGATTAGTCGCACAGCAGGGCAATTGTGAGCGACGGGCGAGTGACAAATTTGCTGGAATATTAATACCAGCGGTGTATTTTTGAATAAACAAAGGTGCAATACGAATAACCTGTCAAATTACCGCGTATAATAAGATATAACATTCTATTTTATCATCAGTGGATTGGTTATAGATATAGCATATAAATTGCGGAAAGTGGTACCGAGGAATAAACATTAATTACAGCTACTATTTTTTACTTTAATGTGTTACAACTTTGACTTTGATGTTTATTTGATTCTACAACAAAGCTTGATACAAACAGTAAGAACAAAAATCTGCTGGCCCTGACGTTTTTTCTCTTATTATTTTTAAGTTCATTTCCATAGAATAAAGCCTATTTTTGACATAGCGTCGATTAGTCACCATGCATGTGCAGTGCATGGACCTTAACAGTAAACCTATTTATGAGAGATTATCGTTTTGCTTGAAGTACTTATAGCTCTTAGTGAATTTCTGTTTTTCTTGCGCCGCATTCAGATGAGTAATGTCGTGAAAATTACCCATGCATATGCCGCTAGACGTATAACTATTACATCTGTGACGCTGCTTTTTGCTGACATGACAAAAAAACGCCACATCTATATAATACAATGTGCACATCAAAAACTTCAATAGAATAATTGCATTAGGAAAAAGGTTTGTAAAGCTTTGCTAGCTTCAGATTTATCGTATGCATGTTCTCCTTGACTCAAACATAATCACATTTATATGCCTAGTATTATCCTTATTAAGCGCTGGAGAGAGAAGGTGTACACCCTCGAAACACTCAAAACTCGTGCGAAAAAATATAAAAGAAAACTATACGTAAGCCGAAGTAACGTTAGTTTAATTTATGGTTTCACATAAATTATCGGCTGGTTTTTGCTATGCAAACACGTTTTGCTCCAGGCGAGATTGAAACACCATAACATCGTACTGAAAATATTATGTGCTTCTGCTCCTTTTCTTTTTGGCATCTACGTCATTCACGATTTGATTGATCTGTTTTGCCGTTAGTGCTTTATAACTACGCAAATAAGTGTTAATCAAGTTAATAAAGTGCTTATAGATTTCGTAAGAACACGAAAGTCTTCTTTGGTTAGAAGTTACTCGTGCAGTTTAACTCTTTCTGTTATTGTAAACACCAGGGCTAGTATTATACGTCTATGATAACAGCCTTATTGATAACACTTGTTTGCACTGATGCGATGCTCTTAATTAATAAAGCAGTTCATCAGCGGGACAGTTGACCTATATACTTCTTTATTGGTCTTGTCATTATGACTTATCTTCGATAGAAGGAAGCGGTTTACTCAACCCGTCCTTCTTCTTTTGGCCATTAATCATAAGAGACATTTCGCCCTAGACAATCATTAAGTTTAACCTGTCGTGTTGTTTTACCCGAAAATGAAGGAATATATTCCACCCTGGGTCCCTGGCGTGTCATAGCGGATGCACTGATTTTGGTGTCGCCGAAAAATGCGGAAATAAAAGCCGTCTGCAAAGAGCTTGCTTTCGTTCCTCTACGTCTTTCATTCCATCATCATCGCTCACTTAGATCATTATTGCTCTCGCAATCAGTCGACCATGAACACACACCACATGCATTCAATTATAGTTATAATTCAATGTTCTGCTGTTGGGACCTTATTATATTTGGAGTATAAAGTCACTGTTATGAATTATAGCCGAAACTTTGTCTATTCCAATTTATTCCCTAGGAACACGTTTACAAAAACATAAACTACGAATATCGAAAAACTTAGTCCTTCCTTGGCGGTCCTAAAAACATGTGTTCAGTCACGTTATACTGCCCGAAATTTTAGTTCAGTTTGCCGCCTGTATGTAGGCGTATTAATATTCGATCTTAACAGTCACAATAGCAACACACGCAATCTCACGCATGCGTTGTTCGAATGGTTCCATATTCCCCAACAATTAAAAGGCTCTAAGAATCTCTTGAGTCTGCTAGTAGAACACTATTGCAATGACATGAAGTGCATATCGGTGATTTCATTAGATACCCTACAGATGAAAAACACGTACCGTGTTCTATTTAAGAAGCGGTTAATAACGTACTCCTTGTTCCACACTGGTTCTTAGCAATAAGGTAAGGTAGTTGAACAGTTGAGCTTAACAGATTCGCCACTGATCAAGTCATTGTTGAAAAGTAAAACAACCTCTGATCATCAACCCCCGATGATAACTAAAAATTCCACAGGTAACTGCAGAACAGTGAAAGAAATCTTAAGGTTCTATTGTGAAGATAAAACTAGTCGAAAAATTTTAATACCCTTTTCTGTGATAAGTCGCTATGCCAGCCCCTATATCCTGCCTATAGTAGTCTTGGAAATCTTCTGCCTCTGTGACAAAAAGTAACCGTATTATAAAGTTAATAATCGTAAGAATACTCTTGTTTATTTTAATTTGTCAGCTCTTTTCACTTCGCCAACTCTTATACTTGCAATTCGAAGAGTTTTATGCTAAAATCGAGGTCAGGAGAGTACTAGATGCAATCGAAAATATTAACACACGTTGCCCATTTATAAGAATTAACTGATAAGGATCTATTTGTAAATTGATAATTGTGTCGAACTGACAATGAAGCGCACTAATCGTCGATGCCAATTTGCACATTTCAGTCGAGCCACGCGGAAATACTGGAATTCGGCACCAAATTCGCAAAGCGTTTTTCCCACGCAAATTTTTCAATATTTAGCAACCAATCCTTTAAAGTTTTAATCTTACTAATTTTCATTGGTCTTTCCAGCTGTACTGGTGAATATTCCTAGTTGTCAATTTAGTTTTAAGGGTTGATGATCCAATGCATGGCCGGCTCGAACTAGTCTGGACTCTGGAGGTCATAACTCCATAAGGATACAGTCGCTAAGTTGCCAACTCGCTATATTTGCATTTATAATTTAGTCATTTCTAATTGTGAATATAGCTAAGCCTAATTTGTACCCTGAATATGTGATAATGTGAGCCGAAAATTACTAAGCAATTGCGAACACCATGCATGCCGGGATATTTTTGCGTATGCAATAGGCTAGTTTAGAAACTCATTTAGCATTAAATCAACATTTTGTTCCAGGCAAATACCGACAAAGATTGTAGCTAAAATGCGTAAAATACGGGCCTGCATCATGCGAAGTTTGCGAATGTGGAATAAATTATTGTTATACGCGGCCGAAATCGAGGCCAAGGTTATACGTCGTATTTTTGGTAGCGTCGAATGCAATCATAGATAATGAGATGATAAATCTCATTAAGCTTCATTATAAGGCTTAAAAGGTTTAAAAACAACTGAAGGAACACGAACACCTGCTGTTTGTTTGCTCTGTTGCAATTATTTAACATTCCAGTTTGATAGCATTGTCAGTGACATTAATTGCTTGCAGTTTTCAGTAGGCAAGGATGGCATATGCTGATTCCGCAGAAACTTTATAGTAATTTTTATCTGCCCGCCTAAAATTTCGTCAAAATATAAACGTTTTTAGCTCATTACGACTATAGGTGATCTTATCCTATATTTTAGCCAATCACTGGCTCGGAAGGGTGGTCGAATCTTCTAGTGGCATTTAATCGATTATATCATTTGTTATTCTTATATGAGTCCAGTCCAAATGTTGTGATTATGTTTAACCATAAGAACTATCGATATAATATACAAAATTATTTTTATTATTTCTTAGCTATAAAACTTTCAATTTTGAAGAGCTAAAGATTTGTGGGAAATGCATGCGCGTAAAGCAGACTCATCATTTCTCATTGTTAAACTGCTCCACACTTTGTAACTATATACAAAGGTCTGTAGTCAAATTTAGCTACATCGCAGCGTTATTCGGCTGCTTGAAAATCACCGAAAAACCATGAAAATAGTTTCAACTATATTAATTACAAGGACATTCATGCACTCTGTTGGTTAATTCAATATTATTATAAATGTCGTGAAAAATCCCGTTTAGCTGAATCTATATTAATGAATTTGTTGGCCTGAGTTAAGAGTTAATATCTATCACATGCAATGCAGACATGCAATCATGCAAATCATGAGTCCAATCAGCTGGAGCTATATGTGTTAATAGCCCCATTCATAATCCTCAAAACGTCTCAATCAGTCTCAATACGTTTTGGAATTTTTTATTAAACTAGAACTTTTCTCGTCATAGTCGTAGAGATATAATCTCTAAAAATACTAAATATGGAATGTCATTTCAGATTATCGCCGGTAGCGACTGAAGAATAATGATAATAAGTCTTTTTCATAATTCCTCGCACATATTAATTGATTATTTGCCTTTTTCGACGATTTTCAATAAGTATAACCGGGGTCCCGGTGTATAGCTATTCCATCTTAAAATAGCTACTTCATCAATTTTTTGGAGAGGTCCCCTTCGCTTTAAAATAAGGGTGACAATATGACTTTATGACTTTTAATGACAAAGCATGCGAAGATATTGTGTTTGGTGTTTATAACTAACAGTTCAGAGTCCTTAATGCTCTCTGCAACAACTCTATAGTCAATTCGGTGTAGAAAGATTGTAAGTAAGCTATGCATTGCAAGGAAAGTTCAAAGTTGCAAAGTGTGACAGCGCCTTTAGCCTGCCATTCGCGAAACAAATCCACGATCGGCGAATATTGAATATGAAAATGTAGCTGGTTAATAGAAATGATATATTTCATTTATAATAATGTCACAAAATAGCGTCATGTCTCCTAATATTGTCGTGATTGCGCGCGAGGCAGAGGCAGCATCAATATGATGCCATTTTGCTGATACGCCTCGGGTGATTAAAAGATCAATTTATTTGTCTTTACGCTCTCTTTTGTTCAGCATGGCGTGCAATCATTCAAATAGTTATAATAAAGAAATCCGCGTTTTAATAAAGAAATATACTAAAATGAATTAAGCCTATTGAAACACCCCAGTGTTTAAGTGGTCTTTAAGTGATTATCGTGCACACAGTGAACGCATGGCCCCACTGAACGAATATAGCTTTATTCTGCTCACTATTCGTCAATACGCAAAAAAAAACTAAATTTAAATCTGACATCAAATGAACTTTATATGATCCGGCCTTGTAACAACATTTGGTCATTGGTTAGATAAATCATAAATTTTCGTTCCTGCATGCAGTATCAAACGAATATTAGAGACATTTAGCTTGACGTTTACGACAACCCTCTAACGGCAAACAGAAAATATCATTTTGAATTTTCAAAACAAATGCTAGGTTTACGAGGCCGAGAAAATGGTGCATTATTTTTCAAACATAGAGCAACTACTGAGACAAAATTATTATGGCTGAGAAAGTGCCAAAAATCTAATTTTGAATGTTATTTGAAATTTGCCGCGTTTGCTCTTCCGTTTTGTCATATTGGTTAAGCTAAATGTCTCTATTATTTCTATTTCACGTCCAACAGAAGAAAGACAAAGCTTATTTTTATACCGTTACAGATGTAAGACTCTGATCTGATACTAAAAATCCCTCATGCACATTTTACTACCCGCTAAATTTCACCCCCTCCGATGGCAATCAAGAAAACTGGTAAAGTATGATTAACAGCATACTCGTTCGCTTTCGTTTCATAGTTTGACGTGATATTTAACCAGAAAAAGCTTGTTTACTTCGAAAAAGAGATTGTTGTGATCCGTGCAATTTCAATTCTGCATATTCAGAGTGATGAATTAAACAGATGAAATACACATATCACAAACTATTTCATACTCATGCATAACCAAATGTTTTAGTCACTGCGACGTGTTATAATTCAACGTATTGTTATCCCAACGTTGTTTCAAAATAATAACGTGCTATCAAACCCAATAGATGTCAAAGGTTTCCCTGAGATACTCTTCAGTATTGAGTAGGTACGAGCTGGCAATGTTATATTTACAAAACCTAGCAAGCTCGCAGACTAAATTAGGGGGCCGGAAATTTAAGGGGGAAAGGGTTATAGGATTAGGGTTAGGCTAACAAAACCTAGCGGATATTAATTTTATTTCTGGTTTTTATTCCACTTTGCTTATGGACAAGATAACCGGATTGCGGATATTGTTTGGAGTTTGAACTTTATGCATCTAGATGCATGAACATTTCTGTATTCTGTACAGAATACATCACCGTACGCCGTAATGCTATTGGGACAAATTAAAGGTTATCTCTATACAGTTTACCTTAATTGATCCAGAGAGATTACTCCGAAAGTGTACTTCTGTTTTAATTTTAGCGTTAAAAATCAACTTGTGACAAATCGTATGCTCTTGTGTTCGGAAGTCCAGTTTTATCAAAGCAAATCAGAAATATAGGCTATTATACATTCCATCTCCCTCACATAGTTCATAGTCTGGCATATTCCAATCATAATTCCTTTGAAGTCGCCGCTTTCAACTTCGCGATAAAAATAATTTTGAAGAAATTTAAAAAGCTTTTTCGTCGAATATTTGCTTCTGCACGACAAGAAGAAATTTGAGATACGATATTAGCACTGTATGCATCGAACGCACTTTGACAAGTTGTTAAATGCACTTATGATTATGTTAGATTTTATCTTTTAACATATGGCTAAATTTCATTGGTTATATCAATCATGCACATAGCATATCTTTGCTACTAGGGGTCCTTAACGACGTCATAAAAATGATAAACCCTGTGTCAAACGTAAATGCCTATATTGATGGGTTTGTACGTGTAACTGATCATAGTATACAGTTTTTATACAACAATGATTATCATTAGTACAACTCTATAGATCCAAGAACAAAGATTACTAACCGCAGAAATTGGGGAAAATACAGAGTTTGTTATCACGCGATGATCAGACTGGAACAATCTAGATGATACGATAAAATGTTCCGAAACCTTACATATTTTTAAGTGGTATTTTCTTAAATCGCTAAAAACCTGATTTTATTGGAAATAAAGATTTGTTGTAAATACAATTGCGTAGTTATATAATTTTATATATATAAGAAGTTTTCAAAATATAGTGCGGCTATCAACAATGTTATAAATGTCTATACGCCATTATCACTCAAAATGAATACAAAAGTTGCTTCGATTCAAGTGTCATTTTAGTCTCGGCGTATACCGAGAAATCTCGTCATTTCAACTTTATTTTTTGATTATGTAGTAAACATATATTTTTGGTACTCCTTGTGTTTGCAAAACGCTTTTAACGTTACAATTTTTTAGTACTTTTGCATGATGATATAACAGGTTTTGAGCACATATTACGAGACATAGAAAAATATCTCCTCCTAAATCTTTGTAAAGCATGATTTTATTCAGGACCTGTCTGAAAATCACGTTATGTGAGCA
This sequence comes from Dendronephthya gigantea, assembly GCF_004324835.1. NCBI lineage: Eukaryota > Metazoa > Cnidaria > Anthozoa > Malacalcyonacea > Nephtheidae > Dendronephthya > Dendronephthya gigantea. Next base: position 1,783,188 of record NW_021163029.1, read on the forward strand.
CTGTTTTCGTGCCTAATAAAGATCTCCACCATTACTACAATAAATGAGCTACTAGCTTCCGTCTTTGACTGGGTATTGGCTGGTTTAAACCCAAACATAATACCTCCCGAAGATCATTTTGAAATAGTTCAGTTTTTAAATATTCATTTTAACGACTTATTTAGATAAGATTATCGGCCTTACGACAACTCTAATGGCCTTTTCATGCAATAAAATCACATACATTTAAGTAGCATACATTAAAATTTAAACTTCGTCCATGTTCTTAGTATAATACCGTATTTATACCAATATTTGTTTTTAGCGATTTGATTTTCCCCCAATTTGCAATATTCCTTCGGCTTTTCAAGATCATTTGCTTAATTCTTCGCCATGCAATGACTGGTTTTGAAGGGAAGTCCATTTAATGTAGTAAATTGCGGCGCCTAAGAAACTGTCATATCAGACCGGCTTCTTTTACAATCGAGTCAGATCTGCCATTTTTTTTCCAAGATTTAATCATTCTCGTGTCACTGTGCTCGTGTTTATTTTTCAAAAAAAGACTGTATAAGACGTATAAGACCAATTGCGAAACTTAGTAACCGCGCCTTCGCGCAACATGGAAAGGAGGCAAAGGAGGCTTATTATGCAAAAAACAATATTTGTACTTTTTGCAGTACAAAGTCAAAGCTATATATATTCGCCAAGTTATACGCCGGTTTTCGTCTTTGTTTTGCATATTTTTCGATACCTTTAAGCTTGGTTTCATCGTTTTTATCATAGTTTTCAGGTGAGGGAGTTTTGCCTTTTTAATTCAGGCGTTTTTGTGGTGTTTTTATTAATCTTTTCGGTTGCTTTCGTCGGGGAAATATGGAAAAGGCCGACACAAACTCAGGTAAAAATTTAGTTTTTTCCAAACTATTTCGTCTCGAGTTTTGAATTTTGAAAACTAAATTTTTACCTGAGTTTGTGTCGGTCTTTTCCATATTTCCCCGACGAAAGCAGCCAAAAGGATTAATGGAATAATGAAAACACAACAAAAACGCCTCAGTACCAGTGGAAATCCAAAACTCCCTCACTTGAAAATTATGAGAACAACGATGAAACCAAGCTTAAAAGTATTGAAAAATGTGTAAACCCAAGGCAAAAACCAGGATATAACCCGGCGAATAGCTTTGTACTGCAAAAAATACAAATATTATACACTTAATGTATGCTCCCGAGAGAAATAGTAAGTTTTATTTTCCCAAGAGTCTGAATGTTTCCCGCCGAGACGAAGTGGAGGGAAACATTTAAACTCGAGGGAAAACAAAGCTCACTATATCCCGAGATGTAGCGAACATTAACGCCTGTATTCAGAAAGCTCACTCACACTCATACTCATCGAGTGTGACATATAAATTTCGTAAATGCTGATCAATGAGAAAGTTTTCTCTGAATAGATGGAAAGATATAAGGTAAATCACTGAAAATCAAGCCCCTTTTCGGCTGGAAATACCGCCATTGAAACGTTATGAGAAGATTAAGATCTCCCACTCAATGAGTTTGAGTGTGAGTGAGCTTTTAGAATACAGGCGTAAGTTTTTTACAGATACGGTCGGGCGACAACTGAACGGCTGAACTCATGCCTTCGTTTCCGTCGTGCACACATTCGCGTCTCTTCGAAGCAAAACTTCCAAGAACGCCACGTTTTTGTTCGAAAGCCGCAAACCAAGGCAACAACTGATCGAGAGTAACCGCCTTCCCCACCACGTCGAGCAAATTTCGTTTTTAACTCATACTCATTCGCAGAGCACATAGTGTTATTCGACACATCATCCGCCTTGGATACGAAAGTTTACCTGGCTGGAACAAGCAGGAGCGTTTCGGCGTTTTTGCAAACATCCTTCTTAATTCTTACCAACCACGGACGCTACCTACTTTTCGACTCAACCATGCACGGCGATTTCGCCATTCGTTCCCTCTCGGCTCGAGCACAGCGACTTCGCAAATATGCATTGTACAGTTCACTATTTAAGTATTATAACGTCTTTTAGCGTCAACTAGTTATTTGTGAATTTAAAACCCTGACAGGCTGACAATATGTAAGTCTTTCACTCCTAGCAAAGGTCTAGGGTTAAAAGGAAATTGTCAAATAATTTTTAAATATTCGGAATACTCATGACCGATGAAGAACTTTATTCAACTAGGTTATCAATCATGCTTACGACTCCATCTCCTTATTGGTTTCAAGCAAATGATCCAAATTTAAATAAAAGATATTACGCGAAAAAAAATTAAAGCACCGTTCTAAAACGTGATTTTTACCTCGAAATATTTTTTGGCTATTTTTCGTCAATTTCAGTATTTTCTTTGAAATTTCGCTTATGTGCTTCTCACGTAATAATCCGAAGTCGCACGACCAATCAGATACCGGAATATTCTAAAAGATTTACTGATAAGTAGTGCGTGGTCCGTGTATGAATTGTCAGTTCCTCGAGTTCGTTTGAGTTATTGTTTATTAATTATGTTCATTGTCGTCGATCATTAATACAATATAAGAATTTGCATAACAATAAACCTGTTTAATGTATAATCAACATGTAGCGTTCGTGTGAGTGTTGTTTTAGGGCGGTATATAGCCATGCACTTGGTCTCTGAGAAAAAACAACGCACAATCATTAGAAATCCCTCCTCCTGACTGCACTCCTTTCACTTTTAAAAGGTAAGATATCGAGTATAGTAATTTTTGAGCAAAAGCATTGCTGTGTCTGTTTAACATGTAGGTTTCCTGAAATACATAGCCATACGCTAATATATGTAAGTCACTCGTATTTTGCGCATATTTGTTTCCATGTAATTTAGTTAACAAACATTCAAAATCTCGCCCATGGAAGAACATTTAGCTTACGAGCGTTAACTTATCCCGGAAACAAGTAATCCACTCACAAAAGTAAAAAGTTTGGGTAGTCAAAGAATTCCTCCCAAATAATTGATTCGCGTATTAGAAAAAAATCTACTCAATGATACCCGCTCTGCGATTGTATAATAACTCGATCAGGATGGCGTCTTGACGGCTATACCGAAAGCGTTGTATATCAATGATGTCAATGGTCATATTTCTCTTCGTAAGATTCAACTTGTTCTATATACTGAATTTTAGAGCAATTAAAAAATCAATATCCGTTGCATGGACTCTATCCAGCTTTCCCACATCCATGCATATCCCTCAAAACAAAAATAAAAAATATAAAGAGCTTTCACTTTTATAATACAGGCTTTTGGCTATTGTATAGCTTATTGCATGATAAACAGAACTTCAGCTCGGCCACTGTGGAACATAGCTAAACATATACATGCAGCCTTGAGGAATATCGCATGTATACAGTTATCACATGTAGACTTAAAATTAAATGTGAAATTTTACTTTTGTGTATATATGCATGGGCATGAAATATCAAGCTTGCATGGAATTATAATTAACAGGTTGATCGTATCGCCAAGGCTGTAAATGTCATCCAAGATATATGTATAATTTATAACGTCATATAGCGATATTGACTTCTTTTCAAATTAATATTTAAACCAAGTCCGCGTACAGTTTTGCCGACTGCATGTCACCAAGCTAAATTGTCCATGTAGCTATATGTTTATGGATATATATATATGTCTGCATGATGGGTATAAGATTTTTTTTCGTAGGAATACTATAACGTTAACATAGCCGATGACAATCTTAATCTCTACTTCAGTAAGAGATATTACAGCCTTTTATTCCAATTATTGAGTTTCCGTTACTCATTTAGGACACTTGAAAAGGCTCCTAGATTTTTCGATTATGCCTAACGCTATATATTGGCCACAATTAATCCAAGTTGTCCTTCGGTATCAATAATCCGTTGCCAATTTACATCGCGCCAATTTGCCTGGCGCGTTTAAATCGAAAATAAAAGCTGATCGTGACAGGTAGTCTTCATACAAAAGCATATAGCCTATGCAGCTAAGATATTTTAGTAAAGAACACAGTCAATCTATACGCCATTCTAACATCTGCCATTCTGACGTATTCCCATGCAATTCAACTCAATCTGCGTGCATGATAATTGCAGTTAAGTCTGCAACGAAAAATTGTATATAAATTTTTAAATTATATAGACACGCAGGCCAAAAAACTTCTCGGCGTTTCGACTATATAATAGGCAACAATTAATCTAAATTCGTGTGTCAATAATCCGTTTCCAATTTACATGGTGCCAATTTACCTGGCGCGTTTAAATGGAAAATAAAATATTTTTTAAGAGACCAACAATAAAGCTGATCGTGACAAGTCGTCTTCCGTATATTTTAGATTTACAGGTTTAGGCCCTATATACATACACTATATACCGGCCGGATTCGCATGGTCACGATATCAAAACTAGCTATGTCAGAGGCAGTTTTACTGAGTCCCCAAAAGTATATGATAGCATGATCTGCTAAATGAAAAAGTTCAGTTGCGTACACACTAGAGAAGTAGCGTGTATAAAACAACTTAAACTGATGTCGTTACGATGTGAATCCAACAGTGGTGTAGCCAAGCCTGCATGGCAATTTAATCATGCTATGCTATTTATATTTTGGTGTTCATTACCTGTGCATGAAAACAATCAAATGTGGTATAACAACTGCCGTCAGGAGAGTCATATGATACGAGAAGTGTTTTGCCCGTTTTAGGCAGTTGTTATACCACATTTGATGCTATAGAAGTTATTTGAAGACGCTGCCACGCTGCTCCCTGGTTATTGATTTAATAATTCTAATGACTTGAAATTTGTATAGTATGACCAAATTGTCAGGCTGGCTACGCCACTGCATGGAAGTCTGGAATATTATATAATTTATAATTTAATAAAAAAACTTTCGACCCATGGAGGCATTCGTTAGAAAAACCTAACTCTTGGCACACATGCATGTTAGGATCTTTGCAAGCATATGTTTGCAAAAAGATGGCAGGTAGACAAGGCTTATATAAACATGCAGTCACTTTTGTTGATTGTCATTATTCAAATTTTAAATTAAAACAAGTGTTTTACTTCCCTGCGGCCATTTGAAGATACATATGCAATAAACATAAAATTACCGCTTGATGTACTATAAGGATTAATAGCTATATAACCTGCATGATCATATAACTAAGGAGCAGCGTGCAGCATCTTTGGAAATATATATATTTTATAGGCGATTACGTAAATAGAATGTCGCACTGATATAATTATCAGTTAACTATCAGACAAGCTTTCGGCCATCCGTCTATTGTTTGTCCGTCTATTAGCTTTTAGGGAAAAGGTTGAAAAGTTGAAAATGCTTGCATGTAATATTTTGTTTGTTTATCTTTTCTGTTAAATTAGAGCACAATATATATCTTGATTTTTTTATCAGCTAACTTGTCGTTAACGAGGTTATTAGGCTATGTAATAATTACATGAGGTCATTAACGAAGTTTTTTAGTCACTATACAGGGTGTACAAAAAAAAAGGTAATCCAAATTCAACACGCTATTGTACGTGAACTACTCGTGAATTTTTTTCACATTCGGAAAGATCAGGCTTTTAACTATGGATGACATGTTTTTAATACCAAATGCTGAAAAAGTGAGCACATACGAGGCTGATAAAAAATGTTAGTCGCAATCGCATATTTTCACCTTTCAGCCTAATTAAAGCAGTGAATAACAAAAGAAAAAACAATTCATCACGAACATGTCACAGCTTGCACTGGCTTTATGCCGCATTGCCCGGAATGTTCTCATGATCTGATTTATTCCTACTTAATACGCATATGCGGGTAGTTTATTCAAAAGCAAAATCCTTCAATTAAGTCCCCAAGAGAGTTAATTTTCAATGGTTTTAGTCCTAACTCTCAGAGGTGAAAATATGTGATTTTGACTAACACCTTTTATCAGCCTCCTATTTGATCAGTTTTTTACCATTTGGTATAAAAAACATGTCATTTGATAGTTAAAAGCCTAACCTTTTTTAATGTGAAAAAATTTCGTTAATAGAATGAGTAGTTCACGTACAATAGCGCACCAAAGTTGGATTACCTTTTTTTTATACACCCTGTATAATTTAGTATATATTTCGAGGTGACTATTGATTTTCCTGCATTCTGATTCGTCAAGATTTGCTGTCTCTGAAGCGATAGTAACTGGTCGGTGAATATAGCTTTTTGGTCTTGTTTTTTAGATAAGTTATTTTAAGTAATTATAAATTTTTATGTTGATTATTATTTGCTGTGAATATTGGCTGTAATCAACTCGCCTTCGGCGACAAATTGTTAAATAGTGTCTCAATAGTAGACACATGCTCTTACACCTGGCTTATACGTAATGTTTACAACACGAGCGGCCGTGTTCAATAGATATGCCTGATTCAGTTACAAATACTAGTGGTTGTATTTTTTCGATACAACCACAAGTAGTGTTTGAAACTGATTTGCATATTTATGAGTCTCATTTGTACGGGGTATACAGGGTGTGCGTGTGACCAAAATCACGAAATTTAGTTGGGTATAAATAGTTAATGATAATTATTCATCAATCTCCTATCGACTTTTGTACATCATATTGTACAGACGGCGAGTTTATGCCTGAGCCTTTACTGAAATGTCTGAAGGCTCTTCTGTTACAGATACGATCATTTAAGCAACACAAAGCAATACCTAATTAAGATCCAAAAGTAAGAGGTATTATTGTTTATAATGATTATTTATACTAAAAGTACATAAATGCAGGAACCCCTCACTATTTCCTACCAAGTAAAGAGTTGCTTGGTTTTCATATTATTTCACTTTTTTTGTTATTGCATTTTTTTGTTATTGCAAATACAATAATAATAGTTTATGCAGCTTATTCTTTTTGATAATTATAATAAATAACTATAATAATAATTAACAACTTATTAATTATCATATTATCCCAATAAATATCACCTGTGACCCAAAAAACATATAGTACACATGAATTATTTTTCTGTGAAAAGCAAAAAGAAATCGTTTCTATATAGTTTAATTACTAACATTTTTGAAGGAAGCACAAATTCAGTGCATGCGCATATAACTAGCAAAACCATCCCAGACATTCCATGACCACATAGAATTTGGACGGCTTTGGATTCCGCTAGTTCTGTCACAATACTCCTAATCCTACTGAATATTCGGGCGGTATTATTACCCTCACAAGGCGCTCGAGGATTAACTTGAGGATTATGATCATTATATTGTACATGTATTATCAGTATTTGATCACTAAAACACGTGAAAGAGCTTCAAAATAGGCTAATACGGCTTAATTCTCGTATATTCAGTACTTAAGCTGATATCATAAATATCACGCAAATTTTCATTCGAATCTTTTTGTGCATGCTGGAGAATCCGACAGATATATGAAATATATTTATAAAATTTCAATATAGCATGCAATCATGCTGTTAGATGAATTGAATTAAGTACAGGCTGTACAGCAAGACTTTCGCAAATCATAAGCTTGCTCAGTGTATATAAACTGTGATATAGTTACTAGTTTCTACGCGCATTGATTAGTATCGCATTGTTCGTTAACCCGAGGGAATGAATGAAATCGGAAATCGGTCTACCTTTGTAAAGGCGACTTTAAGCCCGGATAATAAAGAAAATCTAGCCGAAAATCACGCCAGTCCGATCACGCTTGACCACTTTTAGACCGCTTGTTCCTTTGGTAAAAATTAATCTATTTGAAAATTGCATAAAATTAACTAAAACAAATTGGCAATGAAACAAAGAGACTTATGGGTATATATTTCCCTCATTTTGTTCCCTCATTATAAGTTTATCATTATTGGGTATTATCTCTATATATATAATTATATATATATATTATATTATTTATCTATATAACGAAGTGCATGCTGCATGCAGCAAATATAGGAAAACCAGTTTTTGAAAACTGTCCGGACAGCCGGGTTAGGAAAACCTTGAACTTAATTACATCAAATTTCATTCCGTTATCCTCAGTTGAATTTTGTTCAATAGCCTACTCAAAGGCTTCATAAGAATTTCTGTATACCTTCCACATCATGACAAAAAGAACTTTGAAATTTGCTTGAAAATATTGCCTTACGGGACTGAACATTTTCGAAAATTACATCTGTAATTATGAGATAATTAATTAAAATATCTTTCTTGACGCATGAGAACTCTACTAATGGAGAAAGTGCACGATAGATAGTGAAATAAATTTCGAAATTCGAATCAATTTCGATTCATATTCAGTAGAGTTCAACAAGATATTTTTCCAGTATAATATCTATTGAACATATTGTGTATATAGGCTTTAATTCCCCAAACAGCTAGCGCAAAATGACTATGGCAGGCAATAGTATTCTATTCATTTTACCTGTCAAAACGTCCAACCGTATTGTTAAGGCACTTGTGATATCATTACATTAGGTCAGAACTGATTATTTCATTTGGAACAAAAGATGATTCATGAGTTATCATAACCACTGAAACTATATAACTTTGTCGGTGCCATATTCCAACAAGGCTTTATGATCGCAAAGAATTACTTTATACATTTGCATTTTACTTATTTTCTTTAATGACGCCGCATTACGTTAAAAAATATTAATAAGGCATAGTTACATGTCAAAGCCTGATTTTTTTTCCGCGGAGGAGAAGATATATAGGATCTACATTCTTCATGTCATTTTAATTTACCAAGCGATATTATGGCATATAATGTATCGAATGGGGCCAAGTGGAATTTGTATTCAATTTCACGCTTGAAATTTCAAAAAAATTGAAATTTTTACAGCACAAGTAGTTTATAAAATTAGCACGAGTTTTATGAGGACTCAATGCTAGAAATGGGGCGAAACTCATTCAAACATAATAGCCCCTCATGCAGGGGAAACAGTTAAACATTGAAGCCGAGAACAAGTCATTCCGAACCGAACAATCTTTTTTTATATCTTGCCTACTATAATCCTGTTATTTACCTTTTAGCTATATGCCCATATTGGATAAACAAAGTGCATGATTTACAACGACGTAAACATGGGAGTCAAATTATTAAGGCGTAGTTACACAGAGTTATGGAAAGAGAATCGGCTTTAACATGCGCTGGAGTAGCCACAAACACCGCGCCGATGGGGCATGTCTTAGCCAATCAATTGGAAGTATTTTTGCCTGTAATTTGCCCCGACTTGAGGAAAAATCCCCTATGGTTGAGTCATCAAGCACGTTCGAGATATTTTACTCTCGATACTTTTTCAACAAATTAAGGACCATGAGAATGTTAAAGAACGCACATGCATGCGTGTATTTTATCATTTTTTATCAAACCTACCTTAGTGTAGAATGGCTTCCGGCACAACCTCATGCACTGCACTGATGCAGTAGCTGTATCTCTTTATATATGCCCTTTACTAGGAACTTGAACGAAAGAATTTTAACTCTGTTTCTATAACAAAATGTGTAACGCAGAAATAATCCGAACAGGTCGTACAGGTGGCCGAAAGCTTAAGTATAAATGCATTGACAACTCGACGCACTCGTGAGAGAATTTGCACTTTTTTTAAGCGGCGCAAAAAATAGAAAAAAATGAGCAAACTACTTAGTGTAAAGGATGCAGGACTATAACTCATCAGCGAGGTTTGAGAGACGCACAGCCCTCCAATGCTAAAAGTCTGTACCCTCTCCTGAACTTACCACCCCCGTCAACCCACCTCCGGCCGCGCCGCGGCCGTGATCAAAAGCGGCTGTAAAAATTGATGTTTTTGGCATGGAACATTTGCTGTTATTGGAATATCAAATGAGCAACAGGTCAAACGATCCTTTTATAGTAGCTGCATGCCTCCGACAATGACTCTCAATGGCTTTATCATCGCTGAAATATAGTATGATTAATGACTATCTATTTTATTTCTTACTTACAGTATTTTAATCTATCAGGTGAATACTTTCATAGGCAAACGTAAGCGGCATCGCCCAGAATTAGTACATCATAACGATATCCTAGCTATTGTCCGTGAATATTATCCTAGTACCGTAATATTATCAGAGAGAAGATCCAACATACCTCCCAACTACACGCATTGCCAACTTAAACAAAAAGGACAATCGAAGCGTTTCCGGTCGTGACGTCATCTGATTTCTATACAATGCCTCAAATTTTAAAGCACTTTACACTATGAGAACCAACCTCGTACGAGGTTGCATGAGAACTCGTATTTGGTAACAAGTGTGTTGCTAATGCATGTAATTTCATCATTAAAACAATTACTCAAGCTCGCATTTAGGAAATTGCCTTTATGTATAGGTTCAAATAATGACACATATTAACAGCATAATAATTAGCTGTAGTATATAACACGTAGATAAAATAACATACAGTGCATGCGATAGATCGTAAAATAGCAATGGACTGTTAGGCATTTTCCCACTGTACATTTTATAGCATGTTAACCACGAGTTTTGACTCAAAAACGACCTCAAGTGCACATAGCCTTTTTTTAGCTACCTATCTCTTATAGAAACGTGATGAAAAGCTTCGAGCGCAGCTTGGCCGGACGTTCTACATATGGTCCTATTTAGTAGTAGCCAGCCCGACAATTTAGTCATGCTACGCTAATATTTTGGTGTTTATTGATTGTGAAAACAATGAATTTTTACAGAAATGAATAATGATAATAACATAAAATTTGCATAGCATGACGAACGCCTGCATTCTAAAAGCTCACTCACACTCAAACTCATTGAGTGGGAGAACTTAATCTTCTCATAACGTTTCAATGGCGGTATTTCCAGCCGAACAGGGGCTTGATTTTCAGTGATTTATCTTATATCTTTCCATCTATTCGGAAAAAAACTTTCTCATTGATCAACATTAACGAAATTTATATGTCACACTCGATGAGTATGAGTGTGAGTGAGCTTTTTGAATACAGGCGTGAATCGTCAGGCTGGCTACGCCGTTCGTCGCTTTCAGATCATTTTTCCTCGAATAAACCGCCACAGAAAACTTCCACTTATATCCACCTTTTCAGTAAGCAGAATTCCCGAGTTGAAAATAGTAAATTGTCCGCGGGACTCTTTTGTGTTAGGCTCGTTGATAATTACCCTGGTGCCATACAAGTCGCGTAATTGCTAACAATATTACGTTTTTCCCTGAATCACCTGTCTCACTTCTGTCTCACTCGATTGGGCAAAAGTTTAAAATCCTGTCTACTGGCATGCGTGATTGTTATCCGCATATATCTGTCGGAAGCTGTCGAATATATTTCGAGTCAATTCTATTCAGAGCTAAATACATTTGCCATTTGTGAATGCATGGAAAACGTAATAACACTGTCATCTATAAATGGAAATTCATTCATTAAATATTGTCTTAGTTCCTGAACTTTGCCTTCTTCGTTCATTGGTTCTGACTCAGGGCACGCATGCATGGATGTTGATGCATTTGCACAATCCTGTTCCACAATTTGATTCTGTGTGTCAAGAAATGTGAGAATAAATCCCCTTGTAATATTGGGCCATACCTTGGCAATATCAACATGCATAGCCATAGGAAGCCTGAATCGGAATGGTTAATAAAACATTCGACGTCATTTTAATTAAGCCTGAATATTAATTCCGCATATTAATGACTGGATAATTATATTGTTCCCCTGCAGAGATCGAGACAAAACAGATCAGTGACAGAGCGGCAGAGCACAACTATAATTTGTTGACGGGGAAATGTCACGAAAAGTTCTTGCCTGGTTGATCGCGTTTTCTACCATCTATCATGCTGTTGCTGATATCTCAGCTGTGGTTTATGATCAGCAGTATGGCTCGTGGGAATCGAAATTGTACTTCAAATATATTGCACATGTTCAAGGCCAAAGTCAAGGGGTGAAATGGACAACACGATATGCCATTTCTAACCATCCGAGTGACTTTTCTCACGGTGAGTGAAAGTGTCTGTTTCAATTACGATTTAGCCATCGATCATTCGAATTTTTAAATTGAGGCTGAAAGAATATAATAAGGGATAGAGCTCTTTGAGTTTAGACTTAATTTGAGTATGTTTATTCATATGGTTTATTCTACGGTGATGTTCATAAATTAAATGTTTGTTTAACACATCTGTGCGGTAAACTGTGGTGTGGGATATTACTGATGATAAACAAGACGCCTGCTCTGGCGTTAAGTAAAGACCCTGGGTACGAGGTTGGCGTTAACTCCGGCGTGCCGCACGGCCCAGTCTCGAATATAAAGCTTCAGAACATAAACACTACAGTTTATACTCATTGATTTAGAAGCCTTGCGAACCTAAATGTTGTTCGACACTCAGAAGCACATCGTACTTTAAAAAGTATAGAAGTTCAGCGAAATTATTAAAATAGAGCCAGAATCTACATGTATCAAAATATATTCTCACCCCAATTAAACCTAAACTAAATCGAACAGCATCAAAAGAACGGTTTATTCGAGGAACTTCCGTATCATGCGAGCGAAATCAAATCGCGCATCGGAAATTCGTCAAAGATTTTGTGCTGGACACCACCACTCTTGCGAGACAAAACTGTGACGTAGACGATCACATACGCTCTTCAATCAGCGTCGCACCCAGTCAAGTGCATGCTGGGTACAATTGAGCATTTAAGTATTTAAATACTGGTATATTTCGCGTTAAAATACACTTGCGACGACGAAAAATAATAAAAACAAACAAATCAAAACCTAGGCGAATTTTCAACTTCGTCGCTGATGTCGGAATAACAAGATGCCTGCTAGGCATTAGCCGGCGAGTAACAGAATCAATTATATACGCGAGGTAAAGCGCCCGTCGTGTGTATTTGTATGTAACGTGATCGTGAAGAAAAGAATGGCACTTTCCAACCACATTATTTCACCGATTCTCGGAAAGAAACGATGCAGAATCAAAGATGAGGCAGAATTGCCTTCGACGACAGTTTATTATTTGCTTCCTTTGCATGCGTAACGAAAAGCAAAATAGTTTATAAAATGAAACTTGATTACGAAATCATCCTCAACCTTGAAGCCTATGCAACAAATGCGCAATAAATGCACACTGATAAATGCACAGTCTTTTAGTTCAACTGACGGTTTACCCCTGCATTCATGCACGTTTAAAATTTAGTGCCCCCGCAACGCCAGCTGCGATTGCTTCCCATATTGAAGAGGTAAAATTTTCACATTACCGTCGTTAGATTTAAAAAACTCGTTTTGAAAACTTTTGAAAAATTCAGTGTGTATATAGCGGAACTAACGTGCATGCAACGTGCAGTTCTGGCCCAAATTTCATGCAGTATATATATAACTATGCTTTTCTCACCTATATTGTTCATGCACTGGTGAACAAAAGATCTCACTATATTTCCTCCAACCTTTACCCTATCTAATCACCTCTAATACCTCTAAGACCTAGGGCTAGGTTTAGAAATAAATATCGAATTGAACTTGTCTTATATTAACACAGACTATTTCTGCTGCAATTTTCCAAATAATTTCTAATAAAAAGTTGCAGGGCCAACATGAACGCAGAAACCATCATGCTCTGCCGTATCACCCTGTCAAATTTGGCCCATCTTTTTGTCTCTAATTTGACCAATACTATAAAGAAAGCATGCCACTGCGAAAGGGGTGAATTTAGAATAGCCGCAATATAGATTTTATTTCACAAATTACTACACTTAACTTTTTATCAGTATAACTTGTGTTCCATTTTTTTTTCATAGATTATAGGCCAAAGGTTCTTCAACGCGTATTCCTAGCTTACACATGAAGCTAGATATTTATTGCATTATTGTACGCCCAGACGTAACCTCGTATTCGGTTTTCACTTTACTCCGATAATATATCATTATTTGGCCACAAACACATGACGTGAGCATTCATCACACCGTACTCAGATGTCTATATCGCGATACCGTGGTGAAATTAGCCTTTTTATATGAGTCTCCCTTTCGCACAGATGTTTGCAGCGGAAACAATGATTTCGCGTATTCGATGTCATATTTGTAACGAAATCTTAAGAGCATCAGTATATATAAGATGATATCTCTCCATGGCTCCGTGTGATTTATAGTTTAGGAAACATTAAAATTATGTGCTTCTGTTCCTTTCTTTCTGTTCTCTATACTACTTTATTTTTTTTAAATAACTTGTTTACCTAACGAAAACAGTTTCTAGGCGAATTAAATAATATTCCATCATTTACCTTAAAAAAACATGGCCTAATGAGAAACAATGTTTTCGTTGCAACAATTACTTCCTCACGCCGTCCGACAGTTATTTTTGTGTTTGTGCATGAATATTAATAATAATTGGCTATCTTCTGTACACCTCTGCATGCATGGCAGCTATATATAAATATAAAAAACATATTCTCCCTTTTCTCTATGATTGCATTGGTTCTATATATACGAGCCACGAATATTTCTCGACAAAACTCGAGCCCGTCAAAATTTCAGGCTAATTGATTTTCAAGGATGCAATCATGCAAACAAATGAATTATTATTCTCATTTATATATTATATGCAAAACAACTATAAATTTGCGATGATTATTCACGCACGTTTTGTGCATTTATGAAATTTTTAAAGTGTTTTTCACCTTTTTCGTCCATCAATTCAAGTCCGTCAAGCAAGCTAATAAAGCGATTTTTTAAATAAATATAAGTGGATTGAGATCAGGAATCATTTGATCCCATTCTGCTATTCGAGGTCCATTCTCGCGTCTGCTCTTTGGGCTCATCTGAATTTCGCGTCTACACAACAAAAATTAGGGATATATACCGTGCCCAATGGTCCTCGGGCCTAACTTTAAGTGGCCCGTGCAAAAAATGCATGTCGTGTAAATGAGGCTTATGCATATCATTTCACTCCGGCGAACCGCGGGCTTTAACATTATAGTTCCAGTGTAATCAAATGAGTATAGAAATACATGTTCAGACTACAGTTCGGACCCGTTATTATCTGGAAAAGATATATCTGCATGTATAATATGTTTCAGTGATATGATCTTAGTGACCTCTCGAACATTTGAAGATCGCAAATTTAAAATTTATGATGTAAAAAAGTTTGAAAGCCGAATAAATTTACGTGCATGGCTTAAAACATCAATATGTAACATTCTAATGCTACGTGTCATTTTAATATAGTATTCTTTTAAATGAAAATTTTTACAGTCGAAACTGACGTGGAAAAATCTAACTTGTATTTAGCTGAAACAAACATAAAAATCGCCAGATCAAGTAAAGCAGGATAACATATATTCGAATGGCAGTTGGCCAAAAAATAAATGAGCAGCATAGGTAGAATTTGAACATCCTCGAGTGTACGCCTGAATTAAAAAGGAACTTATGATGCCTGGGGAATGCATGATTCAAACAAAAATTTGATCAGCCTCTCTGGAATACATGTACAAATAGCGCGAATTAGCCTTTCTCACGATGACGAATATGCGCCATGTTTGGGGTACTTTTTTCAAAAACCGTGAGCGTAAGACTTGGTAACGGCGACTGTCTTTAATTTTAGGCTGAATTTATTCTTCTAAAGGTCTATTTATTCTAAAAAAATTGCTTTTGATGTTTAAACATAATTTTTAAATCCATTTCAGAAACTGATTGAAAGTACCCCAAAACGTCATCGTGAGAAAGGCTAATTATCACCAATTCTGAGAGGACTGATTCCATGCGACTACAATTCACGTCCCGGCTGCCTGTGTTGACAATTAAGACATTTTACTATTGCCCTTTATTTCTTTGTTTTGTTTTGTATTGTTTTACATTACCCCGAGTTTATACCAATTATAACTTAGATTTCATCTTTACAGAATTTGATCATGATATTGCGAATAATGAAGAGATATTCAGGACACGACACCTTTTGAGTAACCACAACAATGGCTCGACAAACGGTTTGTGCAAACTATATAAAGTACATATACATAATTATACGTACATGATTAAATGTCACCGCGCAAGCTTTGATATGACCATGTGGCGGTGGGGGTGGCGCTATCGTTACACATTGCAAAATCAGCAATTTGTGCGAAGTTTTCAGTTCTGAGAGAAGTTTCGAAAACAAATGAACAAGCGAAAATAACTTCGGAATTATTATAGCTACATACTGGAGACCGATTCAAGAATAGCCATGAGAGCCAAATTGCCATGCCAGCCAAATTGCCATGCAAAAGCCAGAACCCGCAGTCCTTAACGTTTGAACTTGAAACTTTTGGTCTGTTCAAGTATCTAATTTCTCGGTCATGTATATTGAAATGTAACGGCAACATACGCGTACATATAGAAAGAACGTTGACAAATCCCTCTTGGTACACGACAACCGAGTTGTGTCGTGGTGCCCCAGGGGGACAACCTATTCACCTGGGATCAGTTGGTTACTTGGTTACTTGCATGGTCTTGGTTTTTATATAGTAGATATCCCCTACGATCTATCCAACGATCTATCCGTATCGAAACAACAAAAATATCACTTTACGCTCATGGTACGCCGCGTACGCCGCTTGGAAAGAAAATGCACTTAGATAAAAACAGATTGTCGGAAATTCGGGACCTTCTGTGTGACTTCTAGGGCCATATCAAAACCAGATAGCGCTATATCCACCGGATAGTGATTTTTTAAACTTCGTAGAACTGTCCGTTGTTCAGTATAACATGGATTAAGTCTTATATTAGTTATAAACTGACGTTTCTGTCATTAAATGTGGGATTTATATTCGTAGATTAAAGCTTTTCAAACATTTTTATGACAGGTAAAAAATTGACTATCCGGTGGAAATGTGCTATCCGGCCTTGATACCGGCCCCTGATTGTTGTTACAATAACCTGTTTTTTACTAAAGTTTTTCTTCTCTTTCTGTCTTGACATGTAGCAACGTTCTTTCAACCTGCTAGTCTGAGTCGGAGTCAAAAGATAGCTTTTACATTGGGATACATCTTCGTTCTTTTTATTGGTTCATTTGGCAGTCTCCTTATTTTGGTTGTCATAGCAACGAACAAAGAACTTCGCAACAACCTCAACTTTTTGCTATGTCATCTAGTGGTCGTTGATTTGCTGCGCATGCTCATCACTACATCCTTCGAGTTGTTTATGATAAATGAAATCGGCAATGCAATTTCAAGTATCCCTGCTGATCCAGGAGTATCTGGAAGCATGTTTTGCAAATCTATGTTCGCTTTGCCACCGACTTTCAATTACGCTTTTGTTTTCACTCTAATATGTATGACTTGCGAGCGTTTTGTCGCCGTTATTTTTCCCTTTCACGTGTCAATATTCAAAAACAAAAGTAAATGGATTATACTATGCGTATGGCTTGCATCAATCATTCTTGGAATTCCTAGTTTGTACGCATTCGACTCATTGCCTTTTCCTGGAAGTGATGACCATGTTTGTGGAATAGATTTCAGCCCGTATTGTGATGGAAATGGATTCCAAGACTGGAAATGCACCTTGAAAATGTTTAAAAGGTCGCTAAGTGCCGCCATTTATATAACATTTGTGATCGCATTCTTGCTTATACTAATTCTACACGCTTTAATTGCGATTGTTCTCTATAAACGCCGCCCAAAATTTGACACAGAATCTTCGTGCGTTTCCAAAAGTGTCGCGCATTCCAGGCGTGACGTGGTGCGCATGCTTGGTGTTGTGTCGATTGTTTACGTGGTAACCTCATTGCCTGGTCAAATATACCAATTTGGTTATATCTACAACACCGCCTGGCTAAACAAATCTATGCCAACGTACTTCAACTTTTTGCTAATTTTCTTGGGAAATTCGCATACCATGTTCTACCCATGGATCTACCCTCTCTTTGTCAAGCGTTTTCGCCAGAAATATTCCAAGATATTTCGAACGAATTTGCTGTGCAACCAAGCACAAAGTCGGTCCGATGCATCAACGAGGTCTGGAAGAACAACCATGGTTACCAACGATGTAGTCACCAATCAATTGTTATGTAAGAATTCAAAAGAAACTCAATTTTAACGTTCTGCTGAGCAGATAGACCATAATAGTATGCCGTGCATTGTATAATTTTAAACACCATGCACTACTTTCATCGTCTTGCTTGTTGCAATGAAATAGAAAAATTTGAAAGAATTGAAAAACTTAAAAGATTTTTACGAATGTACGGTCGGTTGTACGAATGTTAGATAGCGACATCCGCTAGATATTGAATTTTCAAGCGCTGTAAAGATGCTAAAAAGCAGCAGTTCTAAGGAGACTAAGCTGCATGACTGTTATAAATACTAAAGTTTAATCACGATTTCAATTCTACCTTTCAATTCTTATGAAGTGTAGACTTTATGCCAATCAAATCATTGTATACACTGACTGGTATTTTCCGCATCAGTCTTCAAGACAGAATGCCACGAGAGTCTTTTGCTTTGTTTCTTGTTTTTTTGAACCTTGATTTCTCTGTGATTTGTGATCGGCAGTATGATCAAAAGAAACAAAAACTGCATTCAAGGGTAAAAAAATATTGGCGTTGTTACAGAAAAGGCGAGATTGACGCATTTTCAAGGACATATAATTATAAGACTCCCAAATTTCAAATTGACTTTTATCGTGGTGAGTGTCGACAGCATTAGTTTTGAATTATATACGTGAAATAGTGAAGGCTCAGTTGAAATGAGTGGGACTTATATTTTTAAGCTACGTTGGACTTTATTCTTTAAACGATGTAAAAAGTGAGACTTTAGATCTCAATTAAGCTACAGGTATAGGTTCAGTGCTGCGTTCGTGCGTGCACGCTTGAAATTATTAAAATACGCAATTAACTGCTTATAAGAATATTAAGTTCTCGTAAGTGACCTTTCATTTAATCGGCTTTCAATCTGTTCCGTGTAAAATTATTCCCCAGTGTTGTTTTGAATCCGTACTGGCTTACGAAAAGCGAAATATTGTAGTTTGTAAAAGTACAGCTTGAATTTGATATGTCTTGCTATGACTGGCAAAATCTTTGATGTAGCGTAAATAGTATTTGCCGAATACCTAATTTTTATCAGAGCCTAGAGTAGCCGTAGGGTAACCTTATACTATTACTTTAAGAAATAATTACTGTAAATAGCAAAAATTATTGAAAATTGAAGTTCACAATCTAAACTTTCATATTCCCCTCAAACATGACGACATTAATGTCGGCGAACGTTGCCAAAATACGATGTCCATCGAGTTGTTACTGCAAAGAATAATAGAATAAAATTTCACTTCTTATCTAATCGAAAATTGTAAGGTGAATCTCACCATTCGGAATCCATTAATTACTTCATCGATTATTAATACTATAATATTTCGTATACAATGTTCACATTTTGTATATTCTACATCCAAGCTTTTATATTTTGTCTATAAATCTGGCTTGCATGCAAAATACTGTAGTAATAAATTTACAACAATGCTCTACAAATAAATTTCTTGCACCTGTTGATGTGCAACTGTGAAATTGTAAAACTCTGTTCCCTGACCCTATACTACGAACCATTTCATAATTGGGTTTTCTCTGGTATGCAGTGATTATTCATGGATTTGAGTGCCCCAATTTTATCTTTTCAGGATTTGTACTTGATTACGAAAATGAGTGTGAGTGAGCTTTTAGAACACAGGCGTAATTGTTTTTAACCTTAATACAAAGATACTGCATGTTTACAACTACATATTCAGTGCATAATATTGAAGTTGACTCATTCAAGAGATATGTAAGAATAATATTTAATTTTGACTTATCAACCGTTTAAGCTCAACGGGCTTCATACAACCGGCCCCTGACGAAAAGTGCTCATACCTTGGAATAATTTACTGCCCGATTCTTTCATAAAGAGCAGGAGTTGGCTTCTTCGCTCCCGTGCAAGCAATCGATATGCATGTTAATTTGAAATGGGAAATTAGTACCATAGAAGTAATAGACATAATAAATCTATTATTTCTATAGAAAATACTTTATTTCGGATATTCACAATAGTATAACCGTTTAGAATACACAGTTGTTATCTACCCACTCAAATTTGTAGCCCCGTGCTGGCCGTGCACGAACCCACGCATGTCGAATTACATATCATTCTCCTATATTACCTTGACCAGTCAATAGCTAACCTCGTACCCAAGGTATTTTCTCTGTCACAGAGAAAACACCCTGGGTACGAGGTTGGTCAATAGCGTGGTATACTTAAATTTACCTTTCTGGCCAACAAATACCCAGAACTTGTTCGTCAGCCATTTGTGGCTGTGATTCAAGCCTCCAACAAAGTAGTTGATTGACTGGATTTAAACGTCGAAACAAGGAAAAGGAATTTGCAATTTACTGATATGAATAGAACAAGAGACACAATATAGCTATTTAGCTATAAAGAAAAACCCTAAAGTTAAAAGTTTGCATGTGTTGGAGAATATTATTGTCGATCATCAGCATTGAAGTTTTAATAATAAAATTTTTGTGATTGGTCGTTTAAAAACCTACCTTTCAATTCTTATGAAGTGTAGACTTTATGCCCATCAAATCATTGTACACAGGTATTTTGATATTATTTGGTGCGTCATTTTCTGGGTATTTGCCAAAAATGCTTCATATCTCGTCACGTAACTATTGCATTCTTGTCACGTTAGAAATAGCTTCGTCCGGTTCAGATGTTCATACAGTATTAAGAATAGCTGAATATAAGCACAACTGCATCAGCGTTGAAGACAGAATGCCACGAGAATCACTTGCTTTGTTTCTTGTTTTTTTGAATTTTGATTTCTCTGTGATTTGTGATCGGCAGCATGATCAAAACAAACCAAAACTGCATCCAAGGGTAAGAAATATTGGCGTTGGTACAGAAAAGGCGAGATTGATGCATTTTCAAGGATATAAGACTCCAAACTTCCAAAATTACTTTTATCGTGGTGAGTGACAGCATCGCTTTTGAATTATATGCGTGAAATAGTGAATAAGGTTGAGTTGAAATGAGTGTGGACTTATATATATTTTTAAGCTACGTTGGACTTTATACTTTAAACGATATAAAAAGCTATGTGAGACTTTAGATCTCAATTAAGCTACAGGTAGGTTTATAGCTATCCAGCCTTTGTAAAACCGGCCATACGTAGTAGCAGAGATGATTCAATGCATGCTTTGAAAATGTTCAGTGCTACGTTCTTGCGTGTACGCTTGAAATTATTAAAATACGCAATTAACTGCACCCTTCGAGTGCTAATAAGAATATCAAGTTCTTGTAAGTGACGTAAATGACTTTTCATTTAATCGGCTTTCAATCTGTTCAGTAAAAAATTATTTCCCAGCATGTTGTTTTGAATGCGTACTGGCTTACGAAAAGCGAAATATTGTAGTTGGTCAAAGTACAGCTTGAATTTGATATGTCTTGCCATGATTGGCAAAATATTTTGATGTAGCATAAATAGTATATTAATTTTGACGAATGCTTAATTTTTATTTGAGCTTAGAGTGGGGTAACCTTATACTATTACTTCAAGAAATAATTAAGTAGCAAAAATTATTGAAAATTGAGGCTAAGTTCACATTCTAAACTTTCATTTTCACCCAACCTCGTTTCCAGGGTCTTCTTCTGTGTTCATTGCTTTGATTTTCACCCTGCAACATGACGACATTAATGTCGGCGAACCGCGTTGCCAAAATACGATGTCTATCGAGGTTTAATTGCAAAGAATTATCGAATGAAAATTCACTTCTTATCCAATCGAAAATTATAAGGTGAATCTCACCATTCGGAATCCATTAATTACTTCATCGACTGTTAACACTACTAATGTTTCGTACAACGTTCACATTTTGTATATTCTACATCCAAGCTTTATATTTGGTCTATAATTTGTTTGCATGCAAAATGCCATAGTAATAAATTTACAACAATGCTCTACAAATAAATGTCTTGCACCTGTTGACTTGAGGTGCAACTGTGAAATTGTAAAACTCTGTTTCCTATACTACAAACCATTTGGGCTTTTTTCTGGTATGCAGTGATTATTCATAGATCTGAGTGCCCCAATTTTATCTTTTCAGGATTTGTACTTGATTACGAAAATAATGAAGAGATATTCATGACACGACACCTCATGAGTAACAGCAACAACGGCTCGACAAAAGGTTTGTGTAAATTATAAGGTACCTATATACAAGTCACAGCATTCCCATCAATGACGGAAATTTCGATGGTATGGTGGGTGTCCCCAGTCTTCCCCCACAGTTTCAGGCCCCTAAACATCAAAATCACGCGGTTTGTACGTCACTCAATGCAAGACTCAATGTGATTACATTTGGGAACAAACCACTGAAAGACGTGTCTAAAATCTACTGCATTGAGAGTTTGAGATTGAATTGCGAAAGAAGCGTGAGGAAAACGTTTTCATTGTTAAACTTAAGGCGGATTTCCACTTACAGCGAAATCGTTCGCCAGCGAAATATTTGCATATTTTCTTTTGAATTTTAACAGCATAAATAAATTAATGCGACTCGACTGTTCCGAATTCAAAAGAAAATATGCAAATATTTCGCTAGCGAACGATTTCGCTGTAAGTGGAAATCCGCCTTTAGTCTAAAAATGCCGATATATTGCGTCGTTTTTTCGTGCAAAAGCGAATAGTACGTAGCTAGCAATTCTCGCTAGCTAATTTCGTTTCACAGTTTGGTATAAACTGACTTCGCCGTAGTCTATAAACTGACTTCGCCGTAGTTATCTAAAGTTCATATCTAAAGTGAAATTTTCCCGCTCAAAAGCGCCTTGCGTAATTTAAAACATTAAAATACTATTCAGCATATGACGGAGTCTTAATTTACGTTATATAAGTTGAAAAATTCTTTTCCCAGTAGATGCTTGCCCTATTTTATATTTTTTGTATACAATCACCTATCGGTAGAACAGCCCGTTAACATGCTTTTATACGCTGTAATGCTGAAATGCACTCGGATATCACAAACAAGAAATGAGTAATAACCGCCCAGGAGACTATGTCCGATATATGTCTTGACAAGTCTCGTTTTAAATTTTTTTCTCGTAGTTACGAAATCATCGAAACCTGCTAGTCTGACTCGGAGTCAAAAGATAGCTTTTACAGTGGGATACATTTTCGTTCTTCTGATTGGTTTATTTGGAAACGGGCTTATTCTGGTTGTCATAGCAACGGACAAAGAACTTCACAACAACCTCAACTTTTTGCTATGTCATCTAGTGGTCGTTGACTTGCTGCGCATGCTTATAACTACATCCTTCGAGTTGTTTATGATAAATGAAATCGGCAATGCAGTTTCGAGTATTCCCGCTGATCCAGGAGTGTCTGGAAGCATGTTTTGCAAATCTATGTTCGCTTTGCCACCGATTCTCAATTACGCTTTTGTTTTCACTCTAATATGTATGACTTGCGAGCGTTTTGTCGCCGTTATTTTTCCCTTTTATGTGTCGATATTCAAAAACAAAAGTAAATGGATTATACTATGCGTATGGCTTGCATCAATCATTCTTGGAATTCCAAGTTTGTACGCATTCGACTCATTGCCTTTTCCTAGAAGTGATGACCATGTTTGTGGAATAGATTTCAGCCCGTATTGTGATGGAAATGGATTCGAAGATTGGAAATGCACCTTGAAAATGTTTAAAAGGTCGCTAAGTGCCGCCATTTATATAACATTTGTGATCGCATTCTTGTTTATACTAATTCTACACGCTTTAATTGCGATTGTTCTCTGCAAATGCCGCCCAAAATTTGATACAGAGTCTTCGTACGTTTCCAAAAGTGTCGCGCATTCCAGGCGTGACGTGGTGCGCATGCTCGGTGTTGTGTCGATTGTCTACGTGGTAACCTCATTGCCGGCTCAAATATACCAATTTGGTTATATCTACAACACCGCCTGGCTAAACAAATCTATGCCAACGTACTTCAACTTTTTGCTAATTTTCTTGGGAAATTCGCATACCATGTTCTACCCATGGATCTACCCTCTCTTTGTCAAGCGTTTTCGCCAGAAATATTCCAAAATATTTCGAACGAATTTGCTGTGCAACCAAGCACGAAATCAGCCCGATGCATCAACCAGGTCTGGCAGAAAAACCATGGTTACCAACGATCTAGTCGCCAATAAATTGTTATGTAACAATTGAAACGATATACAAATTTGAACCGCACATATACTAGTAAAACGAACTAGTAAAACGTAGAGAAATGGTTATTTTTCTACTGATTTAACATGGGATTACCTTGAGTTAGAGTTTACTCATAAATATTCATTCACCGTATTCATGAAAATGAATAAAATTATTCTGATGATCATCTTTTTTGTTATATTCAATTTTTTTTGACTGCTAAAAAATTTGTCTGCCGTTCACTTCGGCTACTTGGTAAATTTAAATTGTATCTATATATAGTGTATTTATTAATGCTGTTGCACTTTCCCTTTTTTAAGTCTTATTAATAACCCAGAAATGGTGTCTAACAACTAAATTCTACAATGATCTATTCCAGTATAATTTTGATTGGGATATACACAACACGTCGTAGACGTTGTATCTAATAAAGCATGGTGTGCACAAAAGGAATACAGATAGTGGACATGCAGGTAAACTCTATTGTCCTCTTATATTCTCTATTTAATATTCTTCTGTTTAAAATTCCAGCTGATTTTCCCTTTTTGTGAAGAAAGGTGAAAGAAATGCTTAGCAAATAACAAATGTCACGAACTCTGAGAGATTACAAATAAACCAGAATGTGCTGAATGGGCTTACACATAATCTAAAGAAAAAGAGGCCATGAATTTTATGCCTGATGCCAGGCAGGTTACGTGCTCTAACCTTGGGCGGTAAAATTTGCTGGAATTGAAATTGTAAGCATGCATGTTTACAAGCATATAATATACAGGCGGCACACGAGCCTAACTTCTAAGAACTTTTTGTTGCAAGTGTTTCATCTGTTCATTTGGGGGGGGGAAGGGCTAATAATAGTATCTAGGGTGACTCAAAGGTCGACCGCTGGAATTTTTACTGAATTACCATTGTAATTATATAGGTCAACTAAATTCTTTAGGCCACAAGCTCGACACAAAATAATGAATTCAGATTTAACTTGGAAAGACATCTTTTGTCACAAACGGGTTTCCGGGCGGACCTCCTTCGTGCTGAAATAACTGAATATACAGGTTTTTGGACCGACTTTCCAATATTCTTCCTAATATTTACTCCGGTGTGCCGCGCACATGCCAGTCTTCAAGATAAAGTTTCTGAAAATAAGCAATACAGTTCATATTTATTTAGATGCCTTGCAAACTTAAATGTTGTTCGATCGCGACATTCAGAAGCACATCGTACTTTAAAATATAGAAGCTCAATTGTTCAAAAATGTAAATAAACCGCATGCATGATACGTTCACTTTGCCTTTGGAATTCGCGCTTATATAGTTATATTAAATCTTCAATCCTGTGCAAACTGCGACGTGTCAACGCGCCCATACACGACCACATCTTGTTCACTGCCACTGATCAAAAGAACGGTTTATTTAAACTGCGTTACATTTATGCTTACAGTATCTATCGTGAAATTTGAATTTTATCATTACTATATATCACATAAAACAACATAATTATGTGGAAGGAAACAAAAAAGAAACAACTTACGAATAGCAATAATTATTTCACAATTTGATTATCTAAAAATATCATACATTACATGCAATGTCCCATTTTCACTTTAGTCTTTACAGTTAACATCGATATCGTGATTTTCGACGTCTTAAACTATCCTTCCAGGGCTGGAAAGCTGAGAGTTCTCCTAAAATCATGAAAGAAAGAAAGCAATTAACTTAATTTTTACTGATATTTATATTCTGACTATGTCTTGCTTGTGTCTTCTAAACTTTGTCTCGAACGATAGAAATATTCAAACTGTCCTTAACATGTGTATCATAGTACTATCAGTATTTCAAATTTCATTTAACCCATGCACTTTCATATTATCTTAGTCACACATGCTATAAAGCAGCAAAAGAATCGTATTAATTCCACAACAAAAACTTTACCCTACAGGCCACACCACTTCCGACATTACACAAGAGAACCATTCACGAAGTGAAAGTAACAACTACCAGGAAAATATTTCACTTTTCTGGGAATCAGAATACTTAAAAAAAAACTCGATAAGATTTGGTACTTATTTGTGTTTTCCTGCAATTTTCGACGCTGCAAGTGCTATGTTTAGTTTTCATATAAACTATAAGCTAAAATTTCAGCGCAAAGTCTCAAATGGTTCAGCTAAGTTCGGTTGGCAAAATTTAGTTCCACTTTGCTGTAATATTCTCTCAAGCCCGCTGAATGTTTTTAGTTTTTTACATATAATCATGTATTTCACTCACTCAATTCCATCCCATAGGCCTCTTGCTTTACGTTTTATCCAGGAAGACAAGGTACTGGCCTTCTCTTTGATACTATAAACACTGTGGTCCACAAACTCGCCAAAATTGATCTTTCCCGATATTAGGTCACCGATCCCACTCGATTGAAGGCTAATGGGACGGCCGTATCGACATAGTGTGACAAAATGCTCGCAGTTGTTGGTGTAGAAATTGTAATCCCAATACTTGCCTACCCAATCGCGTGCAGTCTTCACGATTTGACTGCGTGGCAGAACTCTGTCTCGAAAACCATCAGTATTGTCCAAATGGTTATTCTTTCTAACAAGTTTGCCACAAAAGGCGTCTGTCATCTTTACTCTGACAACATCGCATTTTCTTGACCAACTTCCTGAACGCGGAGTATCGACGTGGACAATCTCTCCATTACCAATGAAGATTGCAAAATGGCTGTAGAACCACTGGTGGATAAAGTTTCCTTTCACTTGAATCATGTCTCCGGGGAGAAGATTGTCCACTAAACTGCGTGCATCAACAAAGTCGCTTCTGATATGTTGTACGGCCTTCCTAGCTTTGTCATTATCGTATAAAACTAAGGCCTGCGAACGAGACGTACATTCCTTCTTCGACGAACTACCTCCCATTATTGTATGAGATGTAAAACAGGACCAGGGAAATGAATCAGGAACCTAGACGCTGCAATCTTTATATGGTATGTCCCATGCTGACGTCCACATACATGTTCCTACGTATGTCCTGGAGGATTGACCAATCAGGGTTTATCATTTCGTATGCATAGTTCCTGTTTCAATGAATGATATAATCATTGTGTAACTTACAAGGAGAAGTGCTGAACTCTAGTATCCCGTTCGCATCTTTAGGGTATATCTATACTAAGTAGTCTTCTTTCGGCTCACTCCTCAGTAACTGCCCCACCTTTCGTAAAGTAGGGGATTTCTTGGAAATTTTTTGTTTAGTCGGACTGAATTATACGGTTTAAATTCAGAAATAATGTGTCAGTGAACGTGACAGGCAATTCACTGGGCAATTCACCAGGAACCTGATTAACTTTAAGCTATATTTTTGTTATATGCTTCGGTTTTTCTCATATATACCAGTGGACAGGCTAGACAGCCCCAATTGATCCCCATTTTCAGTGATATTAAAGTAATGCATGCAATTTTATTGAAAATCAAATATTTTTGAGCTTGGCTGTAAAGAAATCTCAAATATGAAATATTAATGTCACAAATTTTCGTAATTTGTGCATATTTGTGCAATACATTTTTAAATTGTGCTGGATCAACGTTAATTAGTCTAAAATTAGTCTTAATTAGAACGATAATTAGTCTAAAATAAAAGTCAAATTAAA
This sequence comes from Dendronephthya gigantea, assembly GCF_004324835.1. Taxonomy (NCBI): domain Eukaryota; kingdom Metazoa; phylum Cnidaria; class Anthozoa; order Malacalcyonacea; family Nephtheidae; genus Dendronephthya; species Dendronephthya gigantea. The sequence continues at coordinate 1,810,906 of NW_021163029.1, forward strand.
CTGATCTTGTCGAATCGTCAGAACACATGTTCAACCTGATTTGTATCCAAAAATACCCTGCTCTGTAATTTGAAATGGTTCCAAATGCCATTAAAAATTAAAAATACAGATGTTTCTCGCAACGAGCCTAAAGACCTATTCCTGGTTATGCTAATATTTTGGTGTTCATTCACTGCGTAAACAATCAATTTCTAAAAACATGGATAATTATGATAACCTCAGGTCAAAATCAAGGTCAAAATTAGCTCGTCAGACTACTACTACCTACATCACTACCCGAAACAGGTATGGCATTTAATTAATTAACAGTTTATTTCTTATCATGCGATGCGACTTGATATGAAAGATATCCTGGCAAATTATTTTTTTCTTAAGCCAAATTTAGCAGCATTTGGAATTCGTAGGGTTACAACACTCTCGCGTGCGCCCGCATGCTAATACAACAACCGCTGGCTGTATGAGATTTCTTGCCATTTGCGCTTTTTCACGAAAGGGCTGCTTTAAGTGTCAAAAGCACAATAAGTCATTTCAAGTGATTCACTTGTTCTCGAGTGATGGTTTTAAAAGTCGCAAAACAAGCCTGAAATACCTTCTAAAATAACGTAGCATATCTAAACAGCATTTAAGAAATAACTTTTCATGATCAATAGATAAATCTAAACTTTTCAACTTCCTTTTCTTACATTTTTTGGGTACACAATGATCTCTCTGACCCTATCATGTGCGGTGAAGGAGAATTTTCAATTTCAGCGCCATATTGCATGATCTGAAGAAAATCAGACTGATAATTCAGATTCTTCCGATCACTTCATCTGGGACTCAGTAAGCAATGTCAGGGCTTCGTTTTTTGAGTAAAAAGCACTTTGGGCTTCGTGATTCGTTTTTGAGTTCACGGCAATCGTTTTTGTGGACGGCAAATACGACTCAGAAAAGACGATATGTGCATGGGCACAAATTTTTTGAAAAGAAGGTATATTTATACTTTTTTAAATTCATTTAGATACATGCGGACGGGGAGGTAAATGGAAGATTTTAACGTTAACTCAGGGTCATAAAGCTTAAGTAACATCATTTTTTTAACGAGGCTATTGAGCAAATTAATCATTGGAAATGTCTATTACACGTTTCATATCATCGTTCATACCTTGCATGTTTAGTTGTTTAGAGGGTGGTTTATGGGAAAGCAATCATCAATTGCTTGGAAGAACAAAATATTCAACAGGAATACCTTAAAGCTGAACTACAGTTGCATGACTAGCATCCACAGTATAATTTCTGGGCACAATAAATCGGTAGTAGCTAAGTAAGTCCGCGTCAACAGATGATTCTATCACGAAACTAAAACAGTGTAATTGTAGAAATAAATCCTCATGCCCACTCAATGGTCAGTGTCTAACAACCAATGTAGTACCAAGCAACGATTGTTAGAAACGATTCCAACCATATAGAATCGTATATGTTGGTCATACCGAAGGCCAATTCAAATCAAGATATAATTGTCACACTATAGAAATGCAACAGAGCTAAGTAAATATATATGGAGTCAAAGGTCAATTATGTGATATAAGCTGGCGTATTATGAAACAGTGCAAGAGTTATAGTAATACATCTAATTTCTTTGTACAAACTCACGAAAAATTCATCATAATCTACCACCCTGAACTTTGTTCCCTGAATTCAAGAAGCGAACTTTTATCAAACTGGAGACATAGAAATAAATTTCTCTTAAGTAATATAACCTAATATAATATGCCGAATATGTCCACCCTACTAGCTACGCCGCTGATTTAGCCAGAGAACCACTCACGAATTGAAAGTGGAAGCATTGGCGTCAATCGAACGGTAATTGAGGGGGACGATATTCATATATTCTGCTACGCCTGGCTAATTTCTTTTGAAAATCTTTTCACTTTTAATAGAAAACAGGCTGGCATAACAGAATATATGAATATCGTCCCCCTCAATTAACGTTCGATTGACGCGCATGAGTGGAAGTAACAACTACCAGGGAAATATCTTACTTCTCTGGGAATCAGAACATTAAAAAAAACTCGATAAGGTTACTTTTTTGAACTTGGATGCATTGCAGCAATGTTTCAAAATTGATTAAACAGTATGTATAATTTTGACCGGATCGGAACGCCATAAAAGGGCGTATCAACCCAATAGCAATATATATGCGCGAGAGCAGATATAAAAGTAGGTACGTTGCTTACATGTGGGTAGTCTTTGACTTTCAATCTTGGAGATAACCAAGATATCCGATAGCTAACTCAGGGACATCTATTTAAAACAAATTACTTATCAGTTTACAATAAATAACTTAGCTGATAATACCATAAAAATTGTTTATAAATTTAAAACTGATCCCAAATATTCACTGACTTAAATTCTCTATTTATAGGGTTGGATTTTTCTCCACGCCATTTAATTGACAGTCTGACAGTATAACACCACGCACATGCACATAACATTATGATATAATAGTATTTCAACTCACCACAAGTACAATTCACCGTTTTTTCATTTTTTTAATTGACTTTTCAAAGGCAAATAGTACATTGAAGTAAAACATTAATAGTATTTGATTTATATTACACTATGCAACATCCATGCAGCTTGCAATACAATTCTACGTCTAAGGCATCTAAGGTTGACAAATAAAAAGATGTCTTATCTTCTAACGATTTCTTAGCATTTCGAACACTGTTCAATGTCTTATCTTCTAACGCATTATTTCATTGCAAGTTGCAAGGACAATTGCATAGTGTAACACAGTAACAGCACCGTAAGATGGAATGACCTTTTGGCATTTGCAAAAGTCTGTAAAATTGTGGTTTAACTTATTCATAGTATGCCGATATTGCGAGAAATGTACAAGAAAAATTCGGCAAAATGCGAGAAATATATATTAACTTTGATATTCTTTCTCTGAATCAGTTGTATAATGTCTCCCACAATACTCTCAGTGTATAGACAGAGTGTTCAAGCAATAACAAAGAGCCATAACAAAACGTATTTTGAATAACTAAGCCGGCTGCAAATATACGACAACAAATAGTGATATCCGCCATATTTATTGGCAATTTGCGAGCTGCATGACAAGTTTAGGTCCATGTAATATCGTCATTATGCAAGTATAACAACCGACTGTACAGAGTTTGCTCACATAGCTATGTTAAAAGACCTAGTTATTCCTGGTTAATGTTTTGGTTTCATTCACTTAATTCACTGCATAGACAATTAATTTCTAAAGAAATAAACCATGATCATAAGTTTCAAATTTGCATTCAATTGTCAAAATTAGATCGCCACGCTACGCTACGCTACGCGAAATAAATATGACATTTAACATAACGTTTAGCATTATTTCCCGTTATGCAATTTGACTTGATATAAGAGATATTACCTTTTTATGAATTACTTTTTTCTTCAGGCTAAATTAGGCAGCATCTAGCAGGGTTACGTCATACTCTTGTGCGCCCGCCGCTAACAACTGCTGGCTGTGTTCAATTTTTTGCCATTGCTTTTTTCCTTCGATATTTTATTACGCTCTCAAATTGGTGTAATAAAGCAAGAAATTGCAGCACAAACTCAAACGACCAAACCGCACTGGTGGTGACTTTGTAGCTTTGACAATCAAAACACCTCTACGCAAATTTCAGCATCGTTTACTCGCCGGATTTGACTTGCATGATTACTCCATTTTAAGCTAATATATACAACCTCGTTTCCAGGCGTTTTACCTTGGGATCGGCCAGCCGATTCTGACTTCTGATTGGTTAAACGACTTTTCTAATTTATGTGCAATTAGCGAAATATTTTGTAACTATTCCGAACCGAGCAAATAATTAGGGTGCGATCAAAGGGTGCGGTAAATGGCATAAAGCAAAACTCCAACAACCTCGATTCTGTACATTCATTCCGTTAATTTATGCTTATTGAAAACCAGGAATACCCATGGAATGTGGGCATTTTGAACGGCCGCGATCCCAGGGTCTTTCCTCTTCTCTTCTCCCCCAGCCCCCATGCAACCCCCTTATAAAGTCCCAAAAGGCACTGGGAAAGAGGTTGTAACATATATGCCTTTTACGATACATGCGTATTGATGTTTTAACACTAATCCTTCACTCGGCTGCAGACCATGTCAACCATAATTGTCGCCTTCTTGTACTTAAGTAATTAAGTATTAAAGGTTCGGCATGTGCTGCACGTGAGTGTGTACAGTATATAATATGTACAAAAAACCACAGCTATGCCTTAACGTCAAATAATTTTTGCAAAGCGGCATGTACAAGGTTGAGCGCATTATTTTTTTCAGGCCATATGGTAAAAGTCTGATATTAAAAGACTGATATTAAAAAATATGTCCAATTTTTTTCACAGCATGATCTCGTCTGGCTATTTGGTGTGGGCGAATGCTGTCTATAATTCACAATGCACTAGCTTAAACGAAAATTTCAACATAATTTGCCAAAAATGTTTAATGAGCATGCTAATATGCATTATTATATCATAATTCATCGGGCATGTGGCAACAATCGAACGGAGATGTATACCAGTGGGTTAGATTAGGAGTTCGGTGTCTATGAAAACAAAAGTGCGAAAAAGTCTAAATCGTGCAACAATCCAACGACTGAGGATAGATTTGAATTTTCGATAAATCATACATTGTATTTCTTGAAATTGTACAAATTATTCTGTAAAAAAAGCAAAATTATAATCTCAATAGCAATCCTTATAGAAAAGGTAGTGCATATACGTCGTACCCAGGGCATTTTGCCTCCACATTATTGGGATTGGTATATACCAAGGGCAAATTATTGACTATATTAAAGTATATATAGATCTTCAATTCAGTAAATATTATATTTTTTCATTTCCTGTCGTTCGATCTATTCAATCACCAGCCTACTGTGCGATCGACGGCTAAAACAATAATGCTAAATCGCCTTATGCAAATTAACTTATGAACTTAATCATGTAAAACACCCGCTGTGTTTTTTTTCGGGGAGTTTTTATGCACAATTTTCAGAAGCGATGTCGATCTCGTAACGTTTCATTATGTTGCTGTAAATTTTGGAAGATCATGCAGTGAACGGCAAATAGCTATTCAAGTACCAAGTATATACTTGATACATACTTAATAAATATGTCCGTTATGTTTTTGATGTTGCCGTTAGCTACATCATATTAATTGAAATTCCTTTCCTAGCTAAATACGTGCTATATAAAATTGTGTACCTAATAATTCATTTTTGAATTACCATGCGTGCATCAATTGTAAACCAAATTTTAAGCTAAAGTTAAACGTTCCGACTTTATTTCCTTAACATTATTTTGCTGAAACGAACCCACGCGTACAATGGCATTGCGGAATCATAAAAACGCATGTTCGCACGTTAGAGGCAACAGAATACAGAAACCACCCTGAAGAGAGCATACCGGCTAATCTGTTGGTAAGTTGAGTCTATATTCTATATTTAACTATATATATAATGTTTCACACTTGCATATATGCACATTTCAACGTTTAGTCCGATCATTATATATGCCCATTATATGCGTGTAAACGATCATACCATTTACGTTGTATACATCCACTCTAATATTTTATTGCCAATCCTACGCGAATCTGCGTCAACTTTATACTTTCACCTCTACTTCAGTCTAATAAACGCAGCCCGACAGAGTTAAGTTTGTATATTTTTTAGTACATATGAATTGAAATTAATTAGGCAATTGTCGGGATTTTTTTTAAACGAGTGAAATCTTGTCGAAACGCAAACGAAAGAAGTTCCCTTGCAAGGCGCCAACCCGGCTTAAACATACAACCGAAGACTACATGATAGGAGTTAATGAACACATTAGCTAGTATGGGACTAAATCGTCGGGCTGCATTAAGGGCGTACAAAGCCGGCCATGCAGTGGTGTTAACCCTGATTTTTAATGTTTTATCTCCCCCAAAAATTAACCAACATTACAAAATTTGATTTGTAATCCTGCAGGGTTTCATGTACAATCTTTTTAATGCGTTTGATAGGAAAAAGTGCACTGAATAATTGACGTCTGTTGTGTATAATGTATATGAAAATCTTGGTACTCGTTTTGGCGCAAGCATTTCTGTTGAAAGTAAGTGTGCCGGTTATCTCTCCAGCTAAGCGCTTTAATTGGGGGGTGTATGCCATGATGATATACATATATGTCTTGTTTCTTACTGATTTATTTTGAAAACTATTGGTCCTGCGGTATGTAAACATATTTTGAAAACATAATATATAAATATATGCATGTATTATGCACAACTACCCCCCCCCTGCTACTTATGAGGTCTAGCTATGGCACAGCTTTGGGAAAGGTAATACGACAATAATCCAAAACGTTTTAGGTTGTTTTGGTACTAATTAAGGGAGGAGTGTATTTTTCCAAATGCAGGTCTGATCTCTTATCTCGGGTCGCTTTCAATGGTTGACTCTCGAAAATGACCCTTATTTTTAGTCGTATATTAATTTATTTCAGTTATCAGATCATAATTCCATACCTTTAATTTTCACAGGCTCCAGTTAACATTTTTTGACCGTTTTTGATTTACTAACCTAATTGCATGTTGTCATAATTAAGACAAACTGAAAATTACGAAAAGCAAAGCAGTTCACCGAAATGTTTGCCACAGAGTTTGGAATTTTGCAAGTTGCCTGTTTCCTGATGAAAATTATGATTAATGTCAGAATATATATATTATAGGTTAACGAAGCCAAGTTCATTAATGACGAGTATAATAAAGATGAAATGCCGACCGAGCTTGGCGAGATAGAAGAGGACAACAAGAATGACCGCACGAAAGCTGCAGATATCAAGCGCGCTATCGGTGAACCTAAAAAGGAAAGTTTTGGAGAAGCCAGTATTGAATTAGCCAGGCTACATGTGAGTGAGAGGGGGTTGAATTACTCTTTAATAATTTGTTCCATATTTTAAGGTGTAAAGGAAATGGGAATATAATTTTAGGAAATTTAAAGTGCATGTAAACAGATTTATTAATTGTCAAATATGGATTAGTTTAAACTGTGAAGTTATTTACAACGGCTTACATACAACTATATAATAGAAATGTGAAATTGAATTATATTAATCTTCTAACAGTGCCAACCATGTAGCATAAAATATTAGGGTGTCAACACAATGTGTTTATTAATATTGGTTTAAGTTACTTGAAGAAGCTTCCAGGAAACGCAAGGCTTTAGAAAATTTGAAGAACGAAGTGAACGAAAATTCAGAAGGTATATAATAGTGTCTAATATTGACACTTCTTTATTCATGTAGTGTTTCAATAAAGTTTTACCCTGGCTGTGCGTTCACGTGCTCGCGTGCAGTATGCCAAAACGCAAATATACAGTATGCATGCATGTATATATATACTTGTATAGGAAATCAACCCTCCACCTAGATCAGCTTTATAGACGGTCATTGTGGCAAAAAATCACACCAGGTGTCTTCTGATTGGTCATTGTCATGCAAAGATATACCAATTCTTCTATTCATATTGTTCCGAAACGCTTGCTACTATGAATTGCCACACTTCACGGTCTTACAAAGGCATGCACGCATATGATGACAGGCTTTTTGAATGTATGATGATTCGTCCATAGAGATTATAAATAACACTAGAGGAGGCATTGGTATCAAAAACATCTGTCGAAAAAGGGAGCACGATAATGGGGGGCAAATTCAAGTCCCGGATGGTAAGCCAAGCACTGATTGGCTAGATCAATGCCTCCTTAGCAATGACGTTAGCAACAACTAAGGTTTGTACATAGGCAGCCCAATGGCGAATGGTCTTATTTGAAATAAAAGTGCACTCAAACATGGAAAATAAGAACAAAGCTATCCGTATTTTGATTAAACTGAAACATGTATCATTTATTCATGCTAACTAAAAATGTATACGGGCGAATCGTGTGCCTCACAGTGTTCAGGCAATGTACTGTCAGGCAATGTAGGCATTATATAGTATATTGCCTGAACACTGTGAAGCACACGATTCGCCCGTTGTGTAATACACGGGATGTCAGGATTTTAGTTAGCATGAATGATACATGTTTCAGTTTAATCAAAATACGGATAGCTTTGTTCTAATTTTCAATGTTTTAGTGCACTTTTATTTCAAATAAAACCATTTGCCATTGGGCTGCCTATATGGTTTGTATTAAAAAAATTATATTTGTTTTTTAAGTTGCTTTACCGGTTTTTTAAGGAAAAACAGTGTTTTTTCGAACTGGTTTTACTACCTTAGACATCCTGAAATGATATTTTAGGGAAAAACCATTTAGAAATAAAAAAAACTCGTTAACAACGACATATTTTGGCCTCGGAAATTGTGAATGAGTGAACAATAACGCGCTCCCCAATTTCTCCTCGATGCCCCCGCTAGTGTTATTTATATAATCTCTATGGATTCGTCTGTTTAGATAATTGTCGCAAAATCAAAAAAGTGGGTGAACCAATCGTGCATCAACATTCTGGAAGTACTTATGGAGCATGGATGAGAGATCCCCTGGGGTTGCTGGGTCCTGAAAAAATTTGGTACATCAATGGTTATTATGGAAATAAAGTGTTGGAATTTGAGAGTATGGATCACTTCAAGGCTGGAGAGGTTGCTAAAACCTACATTCTACCATATCACATTGATGGTACGGGTTCTGTTGTCTATGGAAGGTATCTCTATTTTAACAGGTTGGTAAATTCGTCATCGACGTTATTTTTTTGTTTATTTGAAAAAGTATAATTTTTCGTCAGGACATTCGTCGTATAACGGAAAGATTTTAAAATAGTGGTCATTGGCAAACCTATGTTAAAATCTATTTACAGGGCGAACACAAAAAGTATCGTGCAGTATGACCTAGTTAAGGAAATCGTCACCAGAGAGAAAACTCCAAGCGGAAATGTATCGCCACGAAAGTATTATTATAGTTGGGGTGGCTACACAACAATGGACCTATCGGTGGACGAAAGTGGTTTGTGGGTTCTGTATGGCCACTCGAGTTACAGTGGAAAGCTGTGTGCTACACAGCTCGATCCTTTAACTCTCGGAGCGATACATACTTATTGCCCGGTTTCGACTAAAGCCATGAGAAGCATGGGAAATGCATTTGTGGCGTGTGGAATTGTATACAGTATTGATAGTTACAGTGCAGTTACAACAACCATTAACTACGCCTACGACACATCTACCAGAACTGCGACTACACCAGGCATTTCATTTCTCAACAAGTTTACCTACAACAGCATGGTTACATACAATCCACGCGAGAAGGTTCTTTATTCCTGGAACAAAAATCGCCAAATAACCTACCCCTTGGAATTTGAAGATTGAAACAAACTAAAACGGCCTATATCCACAAGATGATTTGATTAACTGGACACGAAAATGGACACAATAAGTTTACAAAACTTTCTAACGTTGCAATATATAGTTGAAAAACAGTAAATCAGTAAAATAATTAGTAGATTTCACAGCATAATTATATATCAGCATATTGTATTTGATAATTACTGTAACATGATTCACGTTCTAAACTAATAGACTATGAGCTGGTAGTAGTTCATATAGCTCGTATAATTCTAAATATATGGGTTTTAAAAAGAGAATGTAGAGTTTACTTACTTGGTTACTTTTTTATGGAAACCGGTTTACCTTTGAGACCTAAATTATAGTACGAGCGTGTCACAATATTTTGCCCATAAATGTAGGAATTGTTCCTCACAAGTTATGCTTGTTTTTCCAAGTAAAATAAATTAGAATAACTTCAAAAATCAAACACGTTGTTACTGTTGCAAATTAGATAATAATTAGTAGGAAAAAATTCACCAAAATCATGTAAAATCTTCGTTGTGTCTTGGACCACTCTATAGAAATGTCTTAAGTGATTAACTTGTCAGTCAACTGTTGGTTAAAAGGTCACAAAACACGCAGACCTTTCTGGCCTGAAATACCGTCTAAAATAACGTAGCATTTAAATACCATTTAAGAGATAACTTCTCATGAACAATAGATAAATCTAAATTCGTTTTTAACTTCCTTTTCACATTTTTTATGGGTACACAATGATCTATCTGACCCCTATTATGTGTGGTGAAGGAATAATTTCAATTCCAGCGTCATACTGAATGATCTGAGGAAAAGCAGAACGGATTCTTCCGATCACTTCATCCGGGAGTGTAAGGCTAGAAAACGTTTCAACATTGGCTAAACTTATCGGTTTCCGTTTGGTTGCAAGCTTGGAGATACGTATAATTTCAGACCACCATTTCTTTGGGTGTTTATCTTTCAACCTATGAATATTTAGTTGATAATACTTCGCTCTACATAATTTTCGTTCCCTGTTAACTAAATTAATCCTGTACTTTTTAAATATTGCCGATTTAATTCCATGAGTAGCAAAGGCCTGTGTTGTCTTTTCTGCAGCAATGTTTCGAGATTAAACAGTATATATAATTTTGACCAGATCGGAACGCCATAACAGGGCGTATCAACCCAATAGCAATATATATGCGCAAGGGCAGATATAAAAGTAGGTACGCTTTGCGTACATGTGAGTAGCCTTTCAATTTTGGAGATAACCAAGATATCCAGCTAACTCTGGGACATCTATTTCGAACAAATTACTTATCAGTTTACAATAAATAACTTAGCTGATAATACCATACGAATTGTTCATAAATTTAAAACGGATCCCAAATATTCACTGACTTAATTTCTCTATTTATAAGTTGGATTTTCCTCCACGCCATTAATTTGGATTTTCCTCCACGCCATACAATTCTACGTCTACAATTCTAGGCATCTAAAGTTGACAAATAAGAAAATGTCTTATCTTCTAACGATTTCTTAGCATTTCGAACACTGTTCACAAATTAAGGCATCCCACAAAATCATTATTGCATTGCAAGTTGCATGGACAATTGCATAGTGTAACACAGTAACAGCACCTTAAGATGGAATGACCTTTTGGCATTTGCAAAAGTCTGTAAAATTGTGGTTTATCGTATTCATAGTATGCCGACATTGCGAGAAATGTACAAGAAAAATACGGCAAAATGCGAGAAATATATATTAACTTTGATATTTTTTCTCTGAATCAGTTGTATGTCTCCCACAACATTCTCAGTGTATAGACAGAGTGTTCAAGCAATAACAAAGAGCCATAACAAGGCGTATTTTGAATAACTAAACCGGTTGCAAATATACGACGACAAATAATGATATCCGCCATATTTATTGGCAATTTGCGAGCTGCATGACAAGTTTAGGTCCGTGTAATATCGTCATTATGCAAGTAATCACAACCGACTGTACAGAGTTTTCTCGTAGCTATGTTACGAACCTACCTATTCCTGGTTAATGTTTTGGTTTCATTCACTTAATTCACTGCATAGACAATTAATTTCTAAAGAAATAAACCATTGTCATAAGTTTCAAATTTGCATTCAATTGTCAAAATTAGATCGCCACGCTACGCTACGCGAAACAAATATGACTTTTAACATAACGTTTAGCATTATTTCCCGTTATGCAATTTGACTTGATATAAGAGATATTACTAAATTAGGCAGCATTTTGAATTCGCAGAGTTACGACATACTCGTGTGCGCCCGCCGCTAAAACAACAACTGCTGGCTGTATCAAATTCCTTGCCATTTGCGCTTTTTTCCTTGGATGTTTTATCACATTCTCAAATTGGTGTAAAAAAGCAAGACATTGCATCTTATACATTAAATTTCTAATAATTGTAGCAATCAATTAGTCTGGATTGCACTAGTCGTGGGAACGACATTATTACCAATTTCCACATGATTTATCTACAATGATAAGGTGCTCAATCTGTCGTCGTCCACGTATAATGATACACCGATTCTTGATCAGTTACTACAGTACAAAGGGGAAACGATGCAGTCAGTGTGTGAAAGTACTGGTTTAGCTGTGGCCTGGTTCACACAAAACGAGTCTAAAAATAAGGAAAAGTTATCTCCTCACCCCAGTCCCAACCCCCTATAAAGTCCCAAAAGGCACTGGGAACGAGGTTGTAACATATAGGCCTTCGTACAACATGGTATCACACCTAGGATTACCTATAATCAGTAAGTCTGCATCTCTCTAGGATTACTCATAATCATATATTCTGGAACACAAATCGCACACATACTCTTCCCCGTTCCCCCCCGGTAGCGTAAGCGCAGATGTTAGCACAGGTATGATTGTAAATTATGAATAATTCATGTTTTCAATATTTTTTTCGAATGTTTTTAGAACATGATTTCAAAAAGGTGTATGTTGGAAATTTTTAGTAAGTTTAGTATCGGCATAAACGGCAATAAAACATTCCGTTAAAACATGCCCGGATTCTACTACCGGGTGTCTCATAAAAAAGTATCGGTGTTTGATTTGTTATACCTTTAAAACTGAATAAGGAGTTTCAATCGAATAGACTTCACTGAATTCAGAAAGGCCTAAATAAAATTTTGATATATGACTTGAATATATTTGAGCAATACTGAATGAAATAATACAGTTTCATTTCGAAGGAGCAATTTTGAAAATGCTTAAAATTACATTAAATCAGCCGATCAAAATAGCATTTAATTAAATTGCTGTTCTTGTCAACACAACGCATGATAAATAATATTAACACATTCGATGGTTTATTCATCTGAAAAAGCATGTCCTTGAACACCTATACAACGTCGTGCTCTATTAACCATGCCAGAAAAAGCGTTTTGTACCATTTGTGCATCTAAACTTTGGCACGCTAAGATAACTGCCTGGCGAAGCTGTCTCAAATTCTTAGGCTGCTGCTCATGCGGGACGTTCCAGATTTGTTGATCCAAGACCATTTCTTCGGGTGGAACGTTGTCCATTTTCTAGCAGAGATTGTCAGACTAGGTCAATGTTTTCCATCGTTCTTCCAGTTCTCGTCCTTCCACTCCGTCCTTTATTGAGGTTAAGACACGTGCCTTCTGTCAAAAATTTGTCGTACGTTCTTTTAATTGCTGCTCTAGTCGGAGCACGATCACCTGGCCAACGTCCTAGCCATCGCCTTCTTACCTCTTCGGCATTATTTACCCTTGCATACTCAATACAAACCCAAACTCTTTGATCTTTCGTTAGCTGAGGCATATTCAACTTGGTATAAAATAACGATATCCTAATTCGCTTGCATGCAAGAGGTCCCATGAGGGAAATCAAAGCAATCGGCGAACTTTGGACGAGAAATGTTGGCATTTTTCATTTCCCACAAGGAACAAAGGTCAAAGTATTTTATGTAAACCATAAAATAATACAAGATTGAAGCTAACTTCTTTAAAATTTTCAGAACTCGCGAAAAAAATAGAAAATGTCTTCAAATAAATTTATTAAGCCGTTTTAATTGATTTTTCGCCAGTTTTAAAACTGAACTTTGGCTTAAAACACTTATATCTCACCCAATATGTGGTGAAAGATCTAGCACTGTATACCAAAATTTAAGTTAGCATTTTCTTAATACTATAAAACTTATTTGAAAGCCATACCTGGTATAGTTTTTACATTATATTAAATCAAACACCGGTACTTTTTTTTGAGACACCCGGTATACTTGTGTCTTCGTACTCTTTCGATGGTAGAACACCAGCTTGAACTTATTCTTACATGCGGTAACTTATTGTATGTAGTAGGCACTAAATTAAGATTAATAAAATCACTACTTCAAACAACCAAAAATGTTTTCATTCTGTGCTAAAGGCTACAATATAAAGGCAAAGGTATCAAGTTTTCTCTCACTTGTGTGGGCTTCAGCAGTGTGTAAAGTGAAAAGCCTTCCAATTTTCATTCAAAAATCTGCTGGAAAGAGAACCATGCTTTATTGGGAGAAAATTTGCCAAACATCAGTATGTCTGTCAAGAAAAAACCCTATTTTTTATTTGTAAAAGAAAATATAAATGATTTGTATGCTCTACCTATTCAACTTTTTATCATTAAGGTAAATAAGCCAGTGTTTATTGTAAAGGTCAATAGCAGCGAACAATTGCCAAAAAAATATAATGCAAAACATAATATAAATTCAGCATATTGAAACCCAATTAAGAAGTGAGTTGAAGCTAGAAGAATGAAAAACCATGACCAGCCGACAATTTAAGAAAGTAAAGTAAAAAGCAAATTCCGAACAAACAAGACATCTTGAGAATCAAAATATAATTCAAACAAGACACAGATTGAGACTGTAAATTTTCGACTTTATTACAAAGTCATCTTCAGATGAAGATGACTTTGTAATAAAGTCGAAAATTTACAGTCTCAATCTGTGTCTTGTTTGAATTATATTTTGATTCTCAAGATGTCTTGTTTGTTCGGAATTTGCTTTTTACTTTACTAGAAGAATGAGTTTGTGACTTTTTCAATTTTGTTATAAATTCATCGATCAGACCAACTGAATTACAATTAGGTGATGTTCTAATATGTCAATTGGTTGACATACATGATTGTACAAGTAAAAACCCAGTCAACGAGATAAGATTTAAATGTAAACATAGAAGCATTTTGAAACCAATACATATGCTCTGGCTTTTAGACCAAAATTAAGACTAGGTAAATGAAATTTAATACAGAGTGTATGTACTGTAAGATTAGTATAATATTCAATCATAAAATGGCACTGCCACTCTGCCTGAATAGTATGGATGATGCACAATTATGAATCAGAAAATTTAACCCAAGGGATGTGCAAATATGCACATTTGAATCAAATATCGTATGTATAATATTATTATACATTATATTAGTAAAAGCAATTTGATTGGCTTCTGCTAGTAGATAACTGAGTTATTTGCAAGTGAGCCTGCGGTGGTTAACAAGCGGTATTCATTTGAATGTATTTATGTATTAATAATTGATGTATTTTTGGATGTTGCTATTAAATAAGGTTTTTCATTCGTTAATACTATGTTTACTATTCTTCAAATGTATAATAAAACAATTATTGAATTCGGTTTTTGTGATATGCAGAGTTATCAAGGTCGAGGTAAGTGTTGCATGTCACAAAAACCTCATCTAATAATTGTTTATATGTTTTATTTCATGGAACATTTTAAAAAAATTATGCCCTGTGATTGGCTGACACTGGGTTGACGTCGGCGTTGCTTGGGCGAATCGCCAAAGTCAGCCAATCACAGGGCATAAATCTTTGACGTAAGGCAGGCAACTATCATCCCGCATGGTTTTGAAAAATATTTGACGAATTTTCAATAAATTCAGCCTTTTTGGTGTGATTTAAGACCAAAAAATTTAAGGATACATGTTTAAAGTGTTTTTGATGTATTTTTTTATTGATATATCATTTCTATACAGTAATATACTTGCCAACCTTGTATATATTTTATACATACACGCCTAAAACGCTCAGGTTGATGCAACTCAGGTTGATATAAACAGGATGGAGCAATGTTGTGCTGCCCACATTGTTCAAAGTTGTTATCAACATTGAACAATATTGTTGAAACTGAATCCGGTGCAACAATATTGTTCAATATTGATAACAACTCTGAACAATGTGGGCAGCACAACATTGCTCCATCCTGTTTATATCAACTTGCATCAACCTGAGCGTTTTCGCGCGTGTAAGGGTCTGTTTACATGGAGCCGAGTTACCCGGGTAACCGAGTTACTCGTCTTGCCGGGACAAAACGGTACTGTGTTTATATGGAACCGGGTAACTCGGCATTTGTTACGGTACATTGTAATTACATGACGTACTTACTATGTAGGGCGCGAAATTTCAAAAAGGTTTTTACAATGGTGGTAAATGAAACGTAAACGCGCATGCGTGTTTGGCGAATATTCTACTCGCCTAGCCGAGTTTCCCGTTGCAAAGTGTTTACATGGTATAACCGAGTAACTCGCCTTGCCGAGAACCCGGCACAGTTTGCCGAGAACTCGGCACGCCGAGTTACTCGGATGCGCCATATAAACAGTCAACCGAGATATCCATACAATATATAGAACAGGCGAGAACTCGGTGCTGCCGAGTAACTCGGTTAGCCGGGTAACTCGGCTCCATGTAAACAGGCCCTAAGAGATCATTGACATTTTTAATTATGAGTGCGTGCGCTACTTCATGTAATGCAAATCATAACGGATCATGTGCCACTCTAATTCCTCTGTCGTACTTCATGTGGTAGTCAATTTAATTTTAAAGACATATCCATGTATTGTCGAGAGTCTACAGATATTTGTAATGTCCCGTGACGTTGCAGTTAACCCCACTCCCCACCCCAATGTGTTATCATGCGGCACTATAGCGACACACACACCCCCCCACCCCCTACGGCGTCACGTATTTTGTGAATGGCCCCTAACTATGGAACAAGGTTGTTTTCTATTGATCAGAGCTCTAATTGGGTAGCAAAGGTAGCAAGCCAATAGCACGTCCGTATTACATGGATTCTATTATTAACTTTGAAATTATTAATTAAAACTTCCGGTTTCTTTTCGTCTTCCGTTGTTTATGTGGTTTATGGTCGCTGAAAAACTTAGTGAAATTACAAAACAAAATGAAGCTAGTTCGAGAAGATAAGTGATTGGTAGTTAATATAATCGTTCTGTGTATGCATGTCACCTTCATATGCGACCTTTCAAGAGGCATTGAAGCATTGTATTTGTCACTATTATTCAAATATTTTGTCACTATTATTGTTCGATAAAATACAAAATGTTAATATATATATAGATATATATATATATATATATATATATATATATATATATATATATATATATATATATATATATATATATAATAACAACTAATAATAAGCAATATCAATACAACTACATGACAGTGAGTACATGTATGTTTAAACAACAACAAAAAGCTATTGGTAGGTTTAACCATACTTCATAGTGATTTGAGTGGGCAAATGATAGGAAATTGCGTATATTTGTTAGGAAACGCGAAGCCAACACATACAGTGAAAAATTATTAAACTCACTCCCAAGGGTGATCCAGGGCACTTTTGGTTAAAAAAGAGCAGCTGAAAATATGTATAGGGACGGTTTGATAGCCAAAGCACCAAGACACAACTAGTGTGGTGATGTATGCTCTACAAAACAATCGGCATGTGTAAGTGGGCATATGTGGTTTTGTCGTCTGCATACTTATAAAGTATTTAAGCCTTGAATATTACTGCTTTCTACCTTCTTGACGAAGGGAGTAATAAAATATGCTAAATACTTTTATTTATATCTTCAAGTAACATCTCTCATAGATCACATGCACACAAGCTGTTTTAAAGAATCTGCCTATAAACCCACCTTATAGACTCATCACTTTACACAAGGTATTTTTGATGTCAGAAGCTATGCTGGCAATCTGGCAATAGTATCAACAAAAAGCTTGGGTGGAGGTCTTGTGATTTGGTTATTTTTTATTTATGACTGATTTACAGTATATTAGAATATGGAAATTTCGTATTAGACATTACTGAATGTTTGTATGCATTAATTATTAACTATACAATATCACATAGTACTTAACAATAAGTTCTGGTTGACAGCTGTGGTTATATATCACTTTGATTGCAAATATATAACATCTATATATATAATCATTTGTGGGATTGATCTCTGCATGTGAACTGGGATTGACAGGGTTCAATGAAGCAAATTGAAGTTCTTAGTCACTAGGGACATGACAACCAAGCAATAAGAATTGATATAAGGCACCAAGTGATATAATTTTGGTGTTTACAAGGCCAGTCATTATTTATGGCAAGAGTGGGGATGAGGAAAAAATATTTTAATTCTAAAAATTTTCCAACCCCACCTTTTTTGTGCTTAGAAAAAAGTTTACACCACTTCTAGGCAATGAAAAATAATTACCTTTTATTTATAACAAGCATTTATAACATTTGTATAAGCTTTGAATGCTGATTGCATGGGGAAGAGCCATGTATGTTGCATTAATGCAAACCATCCATGCATGCAGTCACTTTATAGATAGTGACTTCATAGATTGTACAGTTCATGTTTGGTTTAAAATTTTATGATGAAAATATTTATACTGTTTTTTTTTTCTCATATATATACAATCAAAGTGTAAAAGTGTCTGACTGTCTACATGTGGTATTTGATTGATTTGCATGTAATTTTCACTTACCTGTATTAATATCATCATCAACATTTTCCGCGCTAGTTTTCCCTTGATCATGATGTTGAGATGAGGATGGCACTGCTAAACTTCGCCTTGACTTCGTCTGTTTTCGACGTTTCGAGAAATAAACACGCTCCCCTGTAGTCGGGCATCGCTCGAAGAAAACAGACTTATTGCTTCTCTTTTTCTCTTTCTTTTCCTTCTCATCCTTGTCTAGCAAAGCAGCGAGTTCCGACATCAATTCTGCCGCTGTTTTATCTTTTTTCTTCGCATTGGCAGCTCGTGTTTTTTCCGCCATCTTGCCTGATTTTTTTGACGCGCGGTTATTTGAAATGAGCATTGGGATTGGGAAAGACCATAGGATTATCGATTATGAGTAATCCGAGTAATCCACTGAGAGTAATCCTAGAGAGATGCAGACTTACTGATTGTTCGTGATCCTAGGTGTGATACCATGTTGTTTACGATACTATACATGCGTATTGACGTTTTAACACTAATGCTTCACCCGGCTGCAATCATAATTGTCGCCTCCTTGTACTAAGTAATTAAGTATTAACTACAGTATACAGTATGTACAAAAAACTACAGCTACGCCTTATAAACGTCAAATAGTTTTTGCAAAGCAGCATGTACAAGGTTGAGCATTATTTATTTAAGGCCATATGGTAAAAGTATTAAAGACTGATATAAGAAAATATGTCCGATTTTTTTCACAGCAGGATCTCGTCTAGCTATTTGGTGTGGGCGAATGTTAGTCTGTAATTAACAATGCACTAGCTTAAACGAAAATTTCAACATATACATAATTGATGTCAAAAATGTCTAATGAGCGTGCTAATATACGCATTATTAGATCATAGTTAGATTAGGATTCAGTGTCTGTGAAAACAAAAGTGTGAAAAAATCTAAATCATTCAACAATCCAACGTCTGAGGATAGATTTGAATTTTCGATAAATCAAACATTGTATTTCTTGAAATTGTACAAACATTGTAGTAGTCTTGACTTTCATAAACCTCAAAAATAATTATTCGGTAAAAAAAGCAAAATTATAATCTCAGTAGCGATCCTTATAGAAAACAACCTCGCAGTAGGTAGCTTATATACCCAACCTCGTATATACCAAGGGCAAATTATTGACTATATTAAAGTAGTATATATCGATCATCAATGCAGTAAATATTATATCGTTTCATTTCCTGTCGTTCAATCTATTCAATCACTAGCCTACTGGACGATCAACGGCTAAAACAATAATGCTAAATCGCCATAAAATTATGCAAAATAACTGATAAATCATGTAAAACACCTCTGTATTTTTTTTTCGGGGAATTTTTATGCATATTTTTCAGGAGCGATGTCGATCTCATAACGTTCCATTATTTTCCTGTAAATTTTGGAAGATCATGCAGTGAATGGCAAATGGCTATTCAAGCACCAAGTATATACTTGATACATAATGCGTGTCCGTTCTGTTTTTCATGTTGCCGTTAGCTACATCATATTAATTGAAATTCCTTTCTTTGCTATATAAAATTATATACCTAATAATTTCTGTTTAAATTACCATGTGTGCATATCAATTGTAAACCAAATTTTAAGCGGAAGTTAAGCGTTCCGACTTTATTTCCGCATATGCGGAATCATAAAAAGTATGTTCGCAGGTTCGATGCAACAGAATACAGAATCCATCCTGAAGAGAGCATACTAATCTGTTGGTAAGTTGAATCTATATTTTATATTTAATTATATATATGATGGTGCAATGTTTTACACTTGCATATACACATTTTAACGTTAAGTCCGACCATTATATGCCCATATATGCGTGTAAACGATCATATCCATCTATACCTTATATACATCCACTCAGACCACTCTAATATTTTATTGCTAATTCTACGCGAACCTGCGTCATAACTTCATACTTTCACCTCTACTTCAGTCAAATAAATGCAATAAATGCAGCCCGACAGAATTCAGTTTTTATATTTTTTACTGATATATGAATTGAAATTAATTTAGCAATTTTCGGAATTTTTTTAAATGAGTGAAATCTTGTCGAAACGCAAACGAAAGAAGTTCCCTTAAAATTTGATTCGTAATCCTAACTTTTGATGTTAAACTGACCTATAACCATTACCTAACTGTACTAAAGGAATAGATCTAGACAAGGATTATATTCGTGAATTCTGGGCATGAAATTATTACTGAAATATTTTACTGTGGTGAGTGATAATTGATGTGCAACTCACAAAAACGTTTTAACATTCTGCTAAGAGAGCCTTCTCCTCACATGCATGACGTAATTCATGATAAATTTACGCGACTGCGCGCTTAGCTTACTCATTCGTATGCTCGGAGACCCTTTACTGGGTTCCAAGTACAATCTTTTTTAATCACGTTTGATAGGAAAAAGTGCACTGAATAATTGACGTCTGTTGTGTATAATGTATATGAAAATCTTGGTACTCGTTTTGGCGCAAGCATTTCTGTTAAAAGTAAGTATGCCGGTTCTCTCTCCAGCTAAGCGCTTTAATTGGGGGGTGCATGCATGCCATGATGATATACATATATGTCTTGTTTCTTACTGATTTATTTTGAAAACTATTGGTCCTGCGGTATGTAAACATATTTTGAAAACATAATATATAAATATATGTATGAATTATGCACAACTATACCCTCCCTGCTACTTATGAGGTCTAGCTAAGGCACAGCTTTTGGAAAGGAATAGTACAATAATCCAAAAAGTTTCTCGACGAAAATGACCCTTGTTTTTAGTCGTATATTCATTTATTTCATGCAGTTATCAGATCATAATTCCATACCCTTAATTCCTCTGCAGGAAACATTTTCTGACCGTTTTTTATTTACTAGCTTAAATTGCATGTTATCATAAATAATTCCGACAAACTGAAAATTACGAAAGGCAAGGGCACTTCAGCGAAATGTTTGCCACAGAGTTTGGAATTTTGCAAGTTGCCTGTGCCAAGATGAATAATGTCAGAATATATACATATATTATAGAGTAACGAAGCCAAGTTCATTAATGGCGAGTACAATAAAGATGAAATGCCGATCGAGCTTGGCGAGATAGAAGAGGACAACGATGACAGCACGAAAGCTGCAGATATTAAGCGCGCTATCGGTAAAACTAAAAAGGAAAGTTTTGGAGAAGCCAGTATGGAATTAGCCACGCTACGTGTGAGTAGGAGAGGCTTGAATTACTCTTTAATAATAAATTATTACATATTTTAAGCTGTAAAGGAAATAGGAATATAATTTTAGGAAATTCAAAGTGTAAAACAGATTTTTTAATTGCCAAATATGGATTAGAAGTTCTGAAGTTATATACAACGGCTTATCTACAACTACATAATAGAAATGAGAAATTGAATTATATTAATCTTCTAACAGTGCCAACCATGTAGCATAATATATTAGGGTGTCAAAACAATGTGTTTATTAATATTGGTTTAAGTTACTTGAGGAAGCTGCCAAGAAACGCAAGGCTTTAGAGAATTTGAAAAACGAAGTGAACGAAAATTCAAAAGGTATATAATAGTGTCTAATATTGACGACGCTTTTTTATTCATGAGTAGTGTTTCAATAAAGTTTCGCCTTCGCTGTGCGAATATGTGCTCGCGTGCCGTATGCCAAAACTCAACTACTGCATGTATACGGTATATGCATTTGTACATAGGAAATCAAACCTCCGCCTAGATCAGCTTTATATAGACGGTCATTGCAGCAAAAAATCACACCAGGTGTCTTCTAATTGGTCATTGTCATGCAGAGATATACCAATTCTTCTATTCATATTGTTGCATGCGAAACGCTTGCTATAAATTGCCAAGCAGCTTCACGGTTTTTACAAAGGCATGCATGATGACAGGCTTTTTGAATGTATGATGATTCGCCTGCTTAGATAAGTGTCGCAAAATCAAAAAAGTGGGTGAACCAATCGTGCATCATCATTCTGGAAGTACGTACGGAACATGGATGAGAGATCCCTTGGGGTTGCTGGGTCCTGAAAAAATTTGGTACATCAATGGTCATCATGGAAATAAAGTGTTGGAATTTGAGAGTATGGATTACTTCAAGGCTGGAGAGGTTGCTAAAACCTACATTCTACCATATAACATTGATGGTACGGGTTCTGTTGTCTATGGAAGGTATCTCTATTTTAACAGGTTGGTGAATTCGTCATCTACGTTATTTCTTTGTTTAGTTTGAAAAAGTATAATTTTTCGATTCGTCAGGAGATTCGTCGTATAACGGAGAGATTTTCAAATAGTGGTTATTGGCAAACCTAGCACTGTTAAAATCTATTTACAGGGCGAACACAAAAAATATCGTGCAGTATGACCTAGTTAAGGAAACCGTCACCAGAGAGAAAACTCCAAGCGGAAATGTATCGCCACGAAAGTATTATTATCATTGGGGTGGTTACAACACAATGGACCTATCAGTGGACGAAAGTGGTTTGTGGGTTCTGTATGGCCACTCGAGTTACGGTGGAAAGCTGTGTGCTACACAGCTTGATCCTTTAACTCTCGGAGCGATACATACTTACTGTCCGGTTTCGACTAAAGCCATGAAAAGCATGGGAAATGCATTTGTGGCGTGTGGAATTGTATACAGTATTGATAGTTTCAGTGCAGTTACAACAACCGTTAACTACGCCTACGACACATCTACCAGAACTGCGACTACACCAGGCATTTCATTTCTCAACAAGTTTACCTACAACAGCATGGTTACATACAATCCACGCGAGAAGGTTCTTTATTCCTGGAACAG
The DNA here is from genome assembly GCF_004324835.1 of Dendronephthya gigantea. Taxonomy (NCBI): domain Eukaryota; kingdom Metazoa; phylum Cnidaria; class Anthozoa; order Malacalcyonacea; family Nephtheidae; genus Dendronephthya; species Dendronephthya gigantea. Next base: position 1,833,891 of record NW_021163029.1, read on the forward strand.
AAATCGCCAAATAACCTACCCCTTGGAATTTGAAGATTGAAACAAACTAAAACGGCCTATATCCACAAGATGATTTGATTAACTGGACACGAAAATGGACACAATAAGTTTACAAAACTTTCTAACGTTGCAGTATATAGTTGAAAAACAGTAAATCAATAAAATAATTAGTAGATTTCACAGCATAATTATATCAGCATATTGTATTTGATAATTACTGTATTAACATGATTAAGGTTCTTGACTAATAGACTATAAGTTGGTAGTAGTTCATAAAGCTCCTGTAATTCTATATAATTATATATATATATATTATATATATATATATATATATAATTATATATATGGGTTTTTAAAAGAGCGGTAGAGTTTACTTATACTTAGTTACTTTTTTATGGAAACCGGTTTACCTTTGAGACCCAAATTGTAGTACGGGCATATCACAATATTGTGCCCATAAATGTAGGAATTGTTCCTTTCAAGTTATGCTTGTTTTTCCGAGTAAAATAAATTAGAATAACTTCAAAAATCAAACACGTTGTTACAGTTGCAAATTAGATAATAATTAGTAGAAAAAAATTCACCAAAAATCAAAGACAGGAACTGTAATGAACGATGAATCAGAACTGGGACGCTCAGTAAGGAATGTCATAGAGCTTTAGGTTTTAATTCGTTTTTGCGTTCACGGCAATCGTTTTTGTGAACGGCAAAAACGATTCAGAAAAGACGATATACTGCACGGGCACAGACAGAAAAAAGCACTGATTTATCCGTTTTTAAATTCATTTAGATACATGTGGGCGGGACCGTAAATGGAAGATTTTAACGTTAACTCACTCGGGTCTTTTAACTTCAATTTTTTAACGAGGTTTTTGAGCAATTTAATCATTGGAAATGTCTGTTACACGTTTTATATCATCGTTCATACCGTGTTTACTGTTTAGTTGACATCTCAGAGCTTTCACCTAGTGCAACGCATTAATTTAATTAAGAGGCTAGAGTGGACTGACGATCTTTTTCAGCTTGTTTGGGGTGACTAATGTTTCAGCTTAGGGTTGGGTGACTGAGTGGGTGGCAAGTAGCATATAAACGCCGATTAATGTTCCAAAGAAGCTTTCTTGGTCTATTTGGTCCCATCTGTCTCACAAAATTAACTCTATTATTAGAGCTACCAGAGTTGTATTTACTTAGAAGTTAATTTGAGTTCACTGTCTCATGGATACGGCCAGTTTGAGGGCTATGGCGTGACTTACGTGTAGACACAGTATAAAGACATGGTGTAGATATCGCGGGACCTACACGAATTTGAAGTCATTGAAGAACGACGTAACTTACGTAAGTAAAGTCGTTTGTGCTGTGAGCAAATACATGTTTGGCTGTCTTTTTCGTATTTCTGTTATTATGCGAGGAACCTGAATGATCTACAGATTTTGCTGTTCATTGCGTGTATATATTTACTTGAACTGGGGCCGGTTGTTCGAAAGGCGTTTAGCTTAAACGGTGGATAAGTTCAAAATGGAAAGCAAAACTATATATTTATAGAACAACTGAGCTGAAATATTTCGATGTAAATAGCTTAATTGTTCAATGGAAGTACATATTTAATGCATAAGATGCAGATTTAGTCATTCACAAGATGCATGAGAGTAATTTTAAACTTTGGTTTATCCACCGTTTAAGCTGAACGCCTTTCGAACAACCGGCCCCACAGGCACAGAATACCTAACAGAAGTGGAACTCTATACTATTTTTTCGTAAGTGTGATTCGTCATGATTCGTGACTTACCAAGTGCATTTTTTTGAGGTAGTCACCCCCCTGCCAATGTCTAAAATTACCCCATTTTTAGTATTGGCAGGGGGGTGACTACCTAAAAAAAATGCACTTGCTAAGTGACGAATCATGACGAATCACACTTACGAAAAAAGTACAGGAGTTCCACTTCTGTTAGGTATTCTGTGGCTATGGCGTGACTTACGTGTAGATATCGCGGGACCTACACGAATTTGAAGTCATTGAAGAACGACGTAACTTACGTCAGTAAAGTCGTTTGTGCTGTGAGCAAATATATGTTTGGCTGTCTTTTTCGTATTTCTGTTATTATGCGAGGGACCTGAATGATCTACAGATTTTGCTGTTCATTGCGTGTATATATTTACTTGAACTGGGGAATGAGTTGTTTTTAATTGTTGATAAATTTACATAATTTGTCACAACAAACAGTCAGAGATCACGAAGGTCGGCGGATTATATATTTATATGCATGCTATAACAAGCCGGAAAAGTTGAATTCCGACGGATTAAAGACCACGAATTTGGCTATTTTGGTCTTTTTAGAGCATTTACAAGACAAGGAAAGTTTGTATTACACGCACAACGAAATAATTTTATCGAGTATTCGTTGTTTGTTCATACTGTCGTTTTAAAAAACTGGATTTAATTTTATATGTATATATTATGTATTAGCACCGATCGATAATATTGGACCCGCTGGTTGCTATGTTGTTATAGAAGGAATATCTAAGAAGAAAGCTTGTGGGAATTTTTTACGAGATCAACGTTTTGGGAGATATTTTATGAAATTTGTTGGGAAAGAGATTAATATATCCAATATGATCCAAGCCAAGGTCATGTAGTAACACATTCCATTGCATTTATATAAATTATTAAAAATAAATTTGTATGAAATGGATGGAATGCCAGACAAAGGTATTGGCCATGAATCTCCAGTTGAAAATGGATTTGTGTTAAATCGATGCTCAAGCGAACCTGAGTTGGGTATTGTGGTAAAGTCATGTGCACATATACCAACACCAGTGGCCGTGAAGGTGGATTCGAAGACTTCCTTGTCGTCAGCTTCTTCAGGAGAGTTTCGGCAAAGAGCCTCCACCCATGGAGGGGCAACTGCTTCAATGAAGAAGATTGCAGTGCTAAGGAAACAAAGATTAGCGAAAAGGTTTGATGTTTATACAGTGATGAAATTTAATTTACATACTGCTTTCTAACCAGGTATAATTATCTGCATCAAAGGGTACATAGCAGAACTTGTTATGTTGCCATTCATGGCTTCAGTTATCTCTTCCAATATTTGGCCATTATATGGATACAGCTATTTGTATGTTAGGCATTTGAGCTAACAAAGAAGTGGCTTAAAAATGGTGATCAACAAAATTTTGCAGTGCATATTTTGTCATTTTTAACAATATTTTCTAATACCAAACAATTCACTTGATAACTAGAAAAGTCTGGAATCATCAGTTATATATGTTCCCTAGTTCGATCACCATAAAGTACAGCAGTTGCAGCAGATTGGAGAGCTGCATTCTTTGTTGTTTAGCTTAATTTAAATATATCACTTCCTTTAGTAAGCTTATATACTTGTAAGATTTATTACCAAGTATTTTATTTAGCTTCTTGAAGGAACAAAATTTGCAGTTCAATACGTTTTAGCCATTTTGTTTTAGTTCATCAACGTACAGTACAGAAAGTCATGATTTGGACTATTTAAGCAGGAGATACAGTCAGGACTTAATGAAAGCTCAAGCTTTTGATAGGTTACAGGAACAATTGAATCGAGCCCAAGAGGTAAGAGTATAAAGGTGGCATCTGATAAACATATACATGTGTAAAGGTGGGGGACTATTGGTTAATACAACTATTAACATACATACTGTACCTATACATACTGGGTAGAATAGATTTACTAAAGATTTACTTATATGACTATATATATTTCATTAATGAAAATATCCCACATTTCAGATGGATGAACCATGTGTTTTCTCACTATCACATTCATTTTCGTCAGAGTTGAGTTTTAAAACAATTGCTACACCTAAGCTTGCCATTTACATGTAGCTACTTATTTGATACATCTATGCATGTTTTTAATAGAAATGGGGCTTACTAAACTCATATTTCCATTGAAATTTGCATATTCCTATTGTGATTATGATTATGTCTGCAACATTTGTTTCTAATTTTTGATAACTTGAATCTGATACCAATATCAGGACCTTTTACCAAGATGTACACTCACAGTCACACCCATCTTGTTTAGACAGATTTTCAACATTTCATTTGAATTCATTAATAGGTTGACCAACGTTAATCAAGCTGTTCATCAATTTGAATTTTTTTTGCAAATGTAGGAGTTGAAACTGAAGGACGAGGAAGTGTTAAAACTGTCGAGTTTACGCAATGAGCTTGAATCCGAATTGGAAGAATTGACTGCAAGTTTGTTTCAGGTAAATTAGGATACAGTCATACAGAGATCTAAATTAATCATTTGTGATCGTCAGACAAAGCATCTTATGCCCGCTAGACTTCCGACAATAGACATCAATAGATGTCATAATTACTACGATTCTAATCATTGTATAAGGGACCTTTAGTAATTATCTCTATATATGCTTTAGACTGACAAAAACCACAGGGTGTACAAACAGAAAAATAAATGGCAATATTGTGTTGTGGCTGTATAATGTTTCCTTCAGTTCCTTGAGTTCACTAGAGTGTCCAAGATTTCTCCGAGGAAAGACTTAATAATAATAATAATTCTTTCTTGTAGCAATAAACTTTATTGCCGGAACCGGTTACAAATTTAAATGCCCACGTTATAACCACTGCTAAACACAATATCACAACCCTCAATAATTTTTATAGTGGCAACCATGTTCAAATTCCTCGCGAAATCATTCAATACTAAATATTTCGCTATTCAATATTGAAATATCAGTAATGCCACAATGCGAAGATCCCACGTGTGACGTCACGCCAATGGCGAACACATTAACATCCCAGGGGATATAACGATTTTCTATTTCTTCCTGAATGGGCTGAATCCTTAATTTCAAAAGCTTCCAAAGTATTTATTCATTCAGGAGGCGCACGCCATGGTTCTTGAAGCGAACATCAAGCAAAGTAATGCTGAAAAAAAGTTTAATGAAACGAATAGCAAGGTAAAGCCTGGTTAATGTCATACGGCACCGACATTCGGAGATGTCTTTTTGTTGGCTGCTAGCGAAGTGATTATCAGTGATTATCGACAATATAGCCATCGCAGCGTCGCCGACTGGTGGTGAGATGAGAACCAGGCCAATTTGAAGGTCTGTCAGCGATTGAACGCTTTTCATGAATCTATAGGTACACACAAGCGGGTAACTATTCGGTAAAACGCTTGCGCGCATTGATTATTATTAGGGTGATGCCTGTGTCTTGTGTTGTAAATTTATCAATTTAATATAACAGGGAAACCAGTCTAGTGACCAGTTATAGTGACCGAAACATTCCGGAGGCTTACGGTGCATGCTCTTTTAGGTTGATATGTTGGAGGCAGAGGTTGAAGCTTTAAAGACTTTAGTTATAACATCCACGCCAAGCAAACCAGGATTTCGACGCCGGAGCACCGAGCAGCTCAACAGTTGTGATTCGTGCGGCTCTGTCCACTGTATGAATATGAATAATAATTTTGACGTGAAAAGTGAAGGCGGCAATGTAGCAAATCAGGAAAAAGAGGTATAGTATCCAGTTGTAAAACATCCGTTTTGGATCAGTGGATGAAGTATCGGGAAAAAAAGGAGGGAGAGGAAAAGAAAGACGGGAGAAAAAAAGAAAGGAAGGCAGGAAGTCATGGAAGGGGGTAGAAACAGAAAGTGTGTGCATATGTGTTAGAAAGTAGGCAGTGTACCAGAGTATATACCTGAATGATTATGATATAAAACATGCAGAGCATGCATTAATACAGTTGCACTTTAGCACTGGCAGAAAGAAAAGGTCAGCAAGTATCGAACGAGTAATTCTAACATTCTTATAGATGTCTTATGTTAGCTGTCGAATACTCGCAGCAAGTTTTTGGATTTTTCCATTTCTGTTAAGGCCCTGTTAAACGGTGCAATTTTTCTTGCAACTTGCAATGCAATTCTTCTTTTGAGAGATGTAAATTTGGCAACTACCGCACTTTTGTCTTTATTACGCTCCATGGCGCCTCTTGCACTTACATTTTTAAGACTCTTCACTAATTTACATCTTTTTAAAGAAGAATTGCATTGCAAGTTGCAAGGAAAATTGCACCGTATAGCATGGCCTTTGGTGTCAAAAATCCTGTTCCCATAAACACAATTTTTTTTGTTATTCCAGGATTGTGAATAGTATTTTTTTAAATATGGGGTTCTTGTTTTTAGGTGGATGTTATTGTTTTTAAAGAGTTTTTGGCGTGGATGGAGGACAGAAAATTTGATCGGACTCAGCCATTTTTGTCAAGGATGTATAACGAAGATGTGGGTCCATGTTTAGACTTCACAAATAAACAGGTACACAGATTGTGAAACGTTGGTATGCGGCGTAACAACTAATGATACGTTTGGCACATTTAATTAACAATCTGAACATATTTCGTTAGTTGTCAACGACGTTTCAGGACGCCATTGAAAGCAACAGCCTTGTGTTGGAGCTTCTGTCAACGAAGGGAATTAGAAGGTGAGAATACAAAATAGAGGAAAATAAGTCTTCAAAAGGATGCGCTTGCAGTTAATGTATGTACTTGCGCATGATTACGAAGTACGTCCATGATTGATCTTTTGCATTTGTTTAGGAAATGTGCATTAACCGGTGCAATGAGGATATGTCGTTACAGAGTTGCAGCGTCGGACACGTCAGAGTGGCATTATATCTCTCAAAGTGCACGACATAGGGTAGGCTGTATGCTTCAGATATGTGCTTACTTAATTGGGGGCCGCTCACAAAATACGTTACGTTGTGTGACGATTACCCGTATATGCTCTTGAGAATAACGTGACCAACGTTACCAATATATCCTCTTGAGAATAACGTGACACTGAAACACATACGCGGATACGCCCTCTTAACAATGATCTATATATAGTAGATTTCCACATACACCCCCCACACACAATACAAGATGGTTCATATTATCTGTCTCTTTGATATCAAACCCCCGCTTTTCCAACGACAAACATTCTTTGTTGTAGTTACATTTAAGTGGGCTTTGATCGAATTCAAGTGACACCTCCTCACTTCCTGTGACTCTCCCTAAAACACTCTCAGAGCATCACGTATTTTGTAAAATATCAGAACTACATGCAACCAAGCAAGGTTTCTTCATTGTAAAGTGTTGTTCACTTGCTCGTATACACATATACATATACTGAAGTTTTCCTTGCAAATTTGTTTTTGATGAAATCAATTTGTCGGATTGCTTGTACTCTCCTTGTTTTTTTATTGATCATTAAAAAGGGTGTTTGCTAAGATATTTATATTTACCTATGTAGTTGTTTAGTTAGAACATACACTATAAAGGCTAAAGTACATATTTTTATTCTCGTTATAGCTTGTCGCAGTTTGTGATTTTTTCACCTATATTCGATACCTTTATCTCGGATTGGTTAAAAAAGACGGTAGGTCGCTGTATATCAATATTATAACACAGAGCAATACGCGTTACCTATGTTTGTGACTCCCATCTACACGATCCGCGGTATAAAAATTAAAATGTTAAAAAAGTTGGCTTCAGACGATTGCATGTTTAGGCTTCGAAATTTCATCCTGAATTTTTCACTTTATATTTTCACTGTTATCTCAAAAAGATCGTTTTGCTTTACGGTTTTGAAATATCTAAAAAAATTCAAGAATGAGCTGTATAAACATATAAAACTTCCAAGGCACGTTTCCCCTCTGTGGGGCAAAGCTGTTGAAATAGAAAATTGCTTTTAAACGTGAATAATCGCGTACTGTAACTCGCACGTAATCTGGGCTTTTCGCATGCGCAGATAAGTGAATGAACATGCATGCATGCAGCCAATTAAGAGGACAAAATGTATCTTTTTTGTATCTTTATGTAGTGACTGACATTTACTGGGAAATTATGGAACTCCGTAAACAAATGGCTTTCGCTAAATGTGGTCTGTCTCATTCCCAATGAAATATCTGGAGATTATTGTCGTTACTATGGGGTAAAATAGAAATGCTGACATGCACTATTTGTCCATTAGAATAATTACAAAGGTGGTTGTTGAACATTGTGGGCCTTTGTGGCTTTGACCATGCACTGCTTGGCCCAGTGGCCACGGACATAACGCGATAATCACCCCAAAACTGGCCGAAATGAGAAATTGAGAAATAATTAATTTTATGCTGAACAAAAATTAACCAAGAAGCAAAAAAATTGCCCAAAAATTATTTCTAAGTATAACGGTGCAGAACCTCACGTTCTTAATTCGCATAAAACATCGTTTTGTTTGAATTGCTGAGATATTTGTTTACGTTTATACAAAGTGAATTCTCATGCACCTTTGTAATTATACGACACGTTTTCGTTTCGGTTTTTCAGCGATATTCGCCTTGGCTTCGGCAAATAATAGAAACCTATTTTCGTCTTGGGTACCAGTTGAACTTATATAGCTATATATTTGCATGATAGCAATGAAATATAGTCCATTAAAAACCTGCAATATTTCATACAAAATTTCCGACAGTATAACAAAAATTGTGAATTAGATGCACGGTTTTCAAATTTTAACCATCACCAGATAATCGTAGCAATACACGGATGCAATACACGGTTGCTGTGCCACGCTATGACTATCACATTTTCGTGCCGTACTTCAGAATTTGTCTTGAATACAAAAGATCCAACATTACTAATATGGTACAGTCAGTAGGCGGCCTTTTTATAGGCATGTGTGGAAATGTAAAAAAAGAACAGAAAACAGTCTTATAACAGTGATATTCATTGTGGTGCACGTATTCTATTATATATGGAAACCGGTAACTCCGGACATGGCAAATTTTTGACCAGTGAGAAAGCTATTTATAAAAAATTCCTCTTTGCAACTAATTTAGGCTCCTAATTTGCTCTTTTTGAGACGAGAATTATTTTTCAGTATTTAAATAGTAATTATACTTTAAACTAGCGTTTCTCGCTTTCTATACATTGACGTATAATCTAATTTATATACTAAATCTAATTCAATTATGATTGTCCTCTGAACACCCAGCCACAATTACAGTATCGCCTTTCATTCGCTGAAAACACTGCATTCAGCTGCATGCATGTTTACACATTTCGTAGGTTTTGCATCCGTTATATAAGTCGATGTTTTCTTAGACTTTACTTTTGTGGTTGGGACAAAGCGATAAATCGCAATCAATTAATGATTTGTAAATAAATATAATTTATATAGAATACCAAACAAATTAAATATAGTAATAAATTTGACGAAGCCATTCTTAAAATTTACACATGGTGACAACTATCCAAATTATTTCAGTTGCTATATATAAGCAGTATCATACAGCAAACGGTGATTCACCTGTAATTATCTGGGAGGAAATATGCTGGTTCAATGTCAATCAATCTTTTTTAAGTTGTTTGAAACATTGTTCTGGTTCTTGTTATCTGCTGAATCTACATCAGGTCTTATGCATATACCTAATATACCTGCATGAATTGCACACTTTATTCATTGAATAGTAAAATTTTGAAAGTAATCGTTGCCCATCGACCTCATGTTAGCTATTTGAGCCAGGTTGTTCAAAGGCGTTTAGTTTAAGCAGCGGACAAGTTTAAAATAGAAAGCAAAATTGCGCTGTTAGGTTGGATCATAGACAATCCAGAAGACAGTGTCTTTTGGATTGTCTATGGTTGGATGTATATCCACTCATTCCTCTATATGATGTGCCGTGAACCAGGTTAATTCCTTTCGTTACTCATCATCATGGGGCCCACGTTAGAAAAATATGAACCTACTGCATGCTAGTGTCATTTAATGACATCGCATATGACCTGTTTGGTCCTGGAAGTGAAAAAAAACCCATACGTTTGGCATATGAGAAGCACGATTTTTGAAATAGGAGATATTTGCATGTTAGTCTAGATTGGGGTGTGTGCCCAGATTTTAACTGTCATCACCGTTTGCTGTTCGGTAGTGTTTATGCTGAAACTCTTAGGCCCATCAATAAATTGGCAATGGCAATAATTTATACATAATTATATAATCATTTTATTCTTATGCAAAGCTTTTTAGTATTACTAAATTAAAAGCCAAGAAAAACTGCTAACATATATAGAAGACGCTTAATCACATATTTGAATGAGACTTCTTAATATTTTATATGATTTGCATACAGCATATCTAATTTTTATTGATTTAATATTTAACTGCATATCGAAGAATTTGTAAATCATAGATTGGCTTACATCATTCATAGGTGTGAATTGTTGTAATAAACAAAACCATGTTTTACTATTTGAAATGTGACTTACATCATTGTTTTACTACTCTTGACATAACCCGTGTTTGCTATATTAGTTCAAGCTATGACATACCGCTTCGAGAAACAACTGTGGTGATTTCGATAAGTCGGGGGGTCGGGGTCTGTTTTCACATTCACTAAATAGTAGGAATTTTTAGGTTGTGTCCGAATTTTGGAAACGAGTGAGCATAAAAATATTAGTCAAAAACGTTACTGCATGGTGCGCATAAGGATCTGTTTATTTGGCGGTGGGGGGACTCGTATCCAGCTGTCCGAATATCAACTAACGACTAAACCCAGTAGCTTTCTTTGCGTTTTGTAACTAATAACCTTTGCATGCTTTTAAAAGTACGTGTAAATGAAGTCCACAAGCTAGACAAAGTATCGGCATACAGGTAACTTCCATGTAAGTATCACGCAGAATACGCTCAATTTTCTATTCATCATCATCATCAAGGCCTATTGCGCCAGTAAGGCGCGCAGGGCCTGACAGGTTTCTGTAATCAGCAATTTTTTACGGGATCAGGTGATTAGCCTGACGCCCAACCCCCAACCTGGAGGACCAGGGGCTGTCCTTTGTCTGGTCTCTATCCCTCGACCAATTCGGAACGGTTGGACCCACCAGGGACTAAGTCCCCACCGGCATAGCCTTGGGGTCACTGAGACACAAGCTTCACCACCGCGGCAAGGTGACAAGCCCAGGGAAATTTTCTATTGCCAGTGCATAAAGTTTTTTTAACAGAGACATTTGGAAAGAGCTTTATTTAAAACTTATAAAGTCGCATTATAACAACATAATATGCATGGCGTAAACATAAACAATATTGTCGATTGCTGTATTTTAATTTTAATTGTTTTGTTACAGCGGGTTTTTTAGGTGATATAAGGACACGTAATGTAGTTACAACAATAATTCTCTGACTTTGAGCAAGAGGCATTATAGATATAATCTTTTGTTATTGTTTATTCTTTCTTTTATCCTATTACTGTGGTATATAAAAAATTAATATAGACTTATGATCCTTAATTTATGAATATATATATGTATAATTTACGATGACTCCGTGTTTTCCAAACATTTATGCTCCGTCTTTCCATGTTTTTTGCAGACTCCATGTTTTCCACAAGTTTTGACTCGGTGTTTTCCATATTTAAGTTTTCACTCCGTGTTTTCCATAATTGTTGACTCCGTGTTTTCCAATATCATGACGTCAGACTGCGTAATTTTGACTCCGGCTCCGACACTCCGGCTCCGGAGCTCCGACTCCGTGTTATCCATGTGACCTGTATGTGATACTAAGCGTGTTATAAGATTGTTGACAGTCGAAAATCGTCATATCCGGCCGGCGCCATATCGTGGGCAATAAAAAGTTTAAAAACACTTGTCTTTCAGCCAGCGCGTCATTTTCCCTACAGCGTCAAGGACAAGAGGCGAAATGTTGTCTGTTCTCAGGAAAACTGTTACAACGAATGCCGTTTTGCGGGCAGTTTGCCTAACCCCACTTTCTCAACGAAAATTGAGCAACGGTCCATCACATATTAAGACGGCACAAGCATTCGAGAGTATATCAGGTATATACATTAACTATAATAATAAAATTTTGTCATAATTGTCTCGGCACACGTGTGAACCCGTGTCGTGTGTGCGTAGCTTCACGTAAGTTATCCCATATATTTGTAGCCGGTAAAATGTTCTAAAATCTCTTCGTTCGCTTGTGGCTTTCCCTCATGGCCATGTCATGGTCTAACAAACAAGTATATTTCCTATAGCGTTGTCGGTAATATTTATGTAAACATAATTTTATATTACGTCCACTATTGTGTTGAAGCATTGAGATTTTATTTACTTTTGAAAACACCAAAACTACTCGAATTTTGATATGTGACTGACTAAAACATTTGACGATATCTCGCCAAACATTCTTTGCCAGACGATTATTGTCTGAAGTATTGATTCCGAGAGGCGTATTTGCAACACGTAATTCGTTTCACTACCCTGTCAAACTGCTTGTGTAAGTTGTATTTGTGTAATTTTTGAACGATATATAAATATTTGTCTCTATTCTGTAAGGCCTATAGTCATATACTGATTAGGACCTCCGAAATAAATGTGACAGACATTTATAATACAACTTGTTGTAACGCATGGCCCCCATGGCCATGCATTTCATGCATTTAAGAATACAGAAGTCATATCGAGGCGTATTCTGAAAATATTCGTCTCCTAGTCACTTGACCACATTTCACTTTGCCTTTGATGATTCAAATATAATAAGGTGTGTATAGGCTTTAGCCTAAGCTTTATCAGTGCTTAGCTTCAGACCTCTGGTTTCAGACTAGATCATCGTGATTCATATATATAAACAGCATGAAGCGGTAAACGTAGTACTAGCATAACATAGAGCCATATAGACGTAGCACTAGCATAACATAGAGCCATATAGACGTAGCACTAGCATAACATAGTCATAGAGCCGTATAGATGTAGTACTGGTGGTGAAAATATAGCCGAGTATCATGTGTAGCGGGTGTTGTAACTTACATGTACTAGTAACTTGTACTGAACAAGGCGTTGAGTGATAGACGAAATTTTTGCATTTGAACACTGCCATTTAGCGATATGTCACAAGGCTAGGCTGACTAGCTTCCGCGAAAGGACAAAAGACCTAAAACATGTGCTACCGACATACAGCGGTAATGTCTAACGTTGTTATACAGGAACAAAATATTAAATTGTTAATAATCTTAGTAAAATTGTATTGCCATGGCGTAGACATGCATGAATAATTGCATTGATGTTTTTTTGTTGCTTATTTCTTTCATGCACGCGTATCTCACATGACTTGGCAACACTTGTTATTGACCTAGAGAGAAAAACCGGAAAAAATAACAACACTGGGGGTGCTAATGAATTGTAAACACGTGATTGTAGCCAAGAGCAAGAAGTATAAAATATCCGTCTGAGTTATTTACGATTAATCATGGTCATAGGTGGTTATTCCGGGGCAGGGCTTAGCTGTATTGTAACTACTCGGTTAACCAAAAATTGAAACCAACTGAAGACAATGCTTTATTCTTCAAGGTGAAACGTGACCGCACCTGATATCCCTTAACAAAAGCTTTTTGTCTTCTGTTCAAGCAAATATTAATCTTAATAAATGGCGTTGCCTGGCATCAATTCCTGCATTTATTCAGTGTTTCGTGATCAAGTTCAATTAATCCTAAAGCCACAAAAACTGCCTGTCTAAACCCTGTCAATTTTTTCTATTATAAGGGGATTAAAAACACATGGGTAAAATAGGATATAGCAATTGGCAAAGGAGATTTAATCGTTTTTACGCATTCTTGAGTAAATGACCAAGAAATCCAAGACAAAGCCAAACCATACTTAGTTTTGAGTACTGAACGTCGTGCGATAAAATAACCAGGTGAAACTGAAAAAGTTAGGGTGATTAATGGAAGATGGTTTACATTTTAATAGCTCTATTTCTCAATACTGTTTCATAATAATAAGAAGCAGAGTTTACATTCTGAAAAATATCGCGTATCCCACGTTATGACGTCAATCATTGGACATCGATACCAAACATGCTGTCGCCTATGGCTGATCATGATCGTCGGGCTGTAAATTTTTAAAAAAAAATTATGATAATATGTATTATAAGGGTTTTTAGATTTGAATCATTTGATGGTTGTTTTGTGTCTTGAAAAAGACCAACTATAAAATTTTCAGTGTACAGCCTTTCATTGTAATTATTGGTTTATTGCATGGTTTAATCCGGCATCTGTTGTATAATGTAGTGAAGTGAAATGACTGAGTGAAGTGAAATGATCATGAAGTGTATTTGAGTGCAATTAACTGTACATTTTTAACGGGGTCGGGATGATGCAGTCAACAACATGCACTGGTCGTTTTTAAGTCATCCGGTAAAAAGTGAGTGTTCTATAAAGTTTTTAGCCACTAAGAAAAGATGTGTTTAAATGCATGTGACTCAAAAATCGCTTAACCTTTTTTATATATTTTTTTGTATAATTTTTTTACATATTTTTTTTAAATAAACAGGATATTACTCGGTTGTGGTTGCCAGGAAATGTGTAATTTTTTCCCGGTGTTGTGAAAAAAATGTTTCACTCATGTGAACATTGAGCAATATTCTCTGAAACATGCACTTAAAACTTAAAAGTAGCTAAATTCCACATGTAGCATTTCTTTATATGTATATGACCACTTAAAGAAAGCCAAGGTCTTTTGCAATACTGCGACGATCTCTCATAAGTTAAAAAATCAGGTGTGACTATTGTACAATATGAAGTATGCTATACGATCATTCAATCAGCCCCATTATTATAACTTAAATGTATAGTGAACGAACTCTATAGCTTCGCAATTCTGGATGTTATTAATACGGTCGAACGGAATGTCCAATCTTTTTTGCATGTTCTCGATTGTGAGATTTAAAATACAGTATCACGAACTTGTATCTTTTTGTATGGAGTTTGCAGGTGTACTAATTTATGACCATGTAACCATTTCAAGGTGCTCTACTGGCAAATCCCAGGACAGAATATCGAAACATCCGCGTATATCAAGGCAAGATAAAGGCTGTCATTCTAGACTGGGCAGGAACAGTGCTGGACTGTGGTGTGTACTCGCCAGCCGTTGTATTTGTTAAAGTGTTTGAACAAGAAGGAGTGCCAATCACTATGGAGGAAGCCCGTGAACCCATGGGAAGGTACGTGACGTCGCTGATGGCGGTGATAACTAGTCAGCTGGTACAGTAGATTTTTACGTCTATAGTTCTATAAATATATCACCTTTACTTATACGTATTCTTACTACGTTCACTTTATACTTTCAGGCACAAGAAGGTCCACATTCGGATGATCACACAAATCGACACTGTGCGAAGAAGATGGAAGGAGAAGTTTGGTCGAAGTCCAACTGAAGAAGATGTGGAAAGAATGTTTGAAAATTTTGTTCCAATGCAACTGGCCTGTTTGGAAGAATATTCCGAAATGATCACAGGTAAAGATAAACGTCATCAGTTCGCAATATTTAACTGGGAATTACAAATGTTCGTTAATCATCAACGATATGTTAGAACTAGAATTAGTATTACAACTAATATAATCTTTTTGGGGTCATTAGATGTCATAAAAAAAAACTGGGAAAGCCCCCCCCCAATGATTTTATTCCATGGCTAAAGAGGAGATATTTTTGTACACAAAAAATGCAAAAGCTGCACTTGAAAAAAAAGTTCGATTCTGACATTGTGTACTTAGATAATAGCTACAGCTACATATGTCGTACAAGTAGCTCTAAATTTTGGTATCGCGACTTTTCAGACACGTTTATCCGCACGGTTGGAAAATGAATGTTATCGGAGGATGAAAAAACGAAGTGGAAAATGGCTTATGGGATCCACTGATGATGGTAGTCTAATCAGATAATAATCTTTTCAGTTTTTTTCTGTTGACAGGTGCAGTAGACACTGTTAACGTTCTCCAAAAAGACTGGGGGCTAAAAATAGGGTCCACCACGGGGTTCACAACCCCTATGGTAGATATCCTCAAGAAGATCGCGGCAGAAAATGGTTATGAACCAGATTGCTATGTTGCCGCTGACGAAGTACCACAGGCGCGACCATTTCCTTATATGGTATGGTTGAACGCCATACGATTGGATGTGAATCCGATTTCGGCCATAGTAAAAGTTGATGATACAAAAGACGGTGTGCGAGAGGGAACATCAGCAGGTTGTTGGAGTGTTGGCCTGGCTAGAACGGTTAGTAGCATTTGCATTCTCTTTGTATAATATTTAATATACTAATTTGTAGTTTGTAGTTTGTAAGTAGCTCGTTCCAGGAAGCAAAACAAGGGGCTATACTGGGAGAAAATATTGTAGCTTAGCCTCCCTAAAAATACAAGCAGTTTTTATAGAACAAATTTCGAACAAAACATGGAATAAGAACTCTGCTAGCAATTCATTTACCTTTGCTTGTCTGTGTATTAGAGTATATCGATATATAAACTACTGCCGTATTTTTTGTTTGCATTGGTTAACAATGTTCGCCGCCCATGACTGGTTCCACTCAGTCCCTGATCACACACCAGTTACAGTATAGGAGTGTGTGAACTAAGAATAGTTGTGACTAAGGCATCCCGGGTAGGATCCACACGTATTTCTTATTTTTCACTTACAAGGTTTTTTATATACGCACGTACACGTACGGAAAATTTTAAATGATTTAAAATTTTTTATTATTTAACATCTAGGTCAACTAATGCATACTAAAATATGCTGAAAACTAAGTTCCTTCAATTTTTTCACTTCGTTTTTCTCACCGTTAATAGAATTTACATGGTTTGGAGACTAAATAAAAGACTAAGTACAAACAACTTATTAACTATGTTGTTGTCCAGGTTTATGCAAAAAAAGGTTCCTTTCTCGTCACGTGTCTATTGTATTTTAGCCAAACTTACCAATGGCATTTTTCTTGCTGAGCTCCTCAACCTTGACTTGAAAAATTAAAAGATTGCTATTGGTTTATCTGTGCAAAATACAATAGACATGTGATGAGACAATTTAAATTTTTGCATAAATCTGCCTCAACATAGTTAATGAGTTGTATTGTAGTTTTAAGTGGTCCCCAAACCATGTATATTCTACTAAATGTAGTTTTTTCGAAGGCAACGTGTATAAGGATTTAGACTTTAATGTGCGTATGAAAAACCGAAAAACGCGTAAGTGGAAAACAGCCTATAGTATTCCCAATTTAGATCGATATAGAAAAATTATGAGATAAAACTGTGAAGTTCTAATTTTCATGGTGACTTTTCATTTAAAGGGAAATTACGTGGCATTGAATGAGGATGAAATAAACGAACTGAGTGAGGAGGAGTATGAACTGAAGATTGCGAAATCGTACGAAACCTTGGCGAACGCTGGCGCACATTACGTCATTGATAGTATTGCTGAACTACCACCCGTAATTGAAGATATCAACCGCAGACTGGCTGCGGGCGAACGACCTTGAACGATCATTTGTAGTTGAACACCGCACAAGTTTTTAATTTTATTTACGACTTATAAGAAACTATATCTGTTTCTTAGATTTAAGATAGTGGCACGTCCCATTGATTCAATTGTTTAGACATTTTGTTATGTTTATTTATACAGCAAATTAAGGCGAATGCTTTTGATTGATTATTGGTAGCTAACAGGGTGAGAACACAAACAGTCGAGTAGACCAGTCACAATATTTTAATGCAGCTGAATGCAAAATGTAAAAGTTTGGAACGTGATTATGCTTTAGTTAACGCTATTGCATTGACGAGAATATCAAAATTATTTATGTAATAAAAATTTTATTATATCGAACAAGACGAAATTAGTGAGAAATTATCAAGTGTATGTTAGGATTTTATTATGCAATTGCAATAGTAAAACCATTATAATTAAGATAATACAAGTTTAACAATAAAATCCGATGATGTGTGGTTTGTGATGACTTGTTATAAGTACATATAACTATAATATATAGCTTCATTTTTGGTTTTTCTTTCTCATAAGACGTCGAACTGACGAGGAATGTCTGATGCAGGATTTCCACAAACAATAGTAGCAAATTTCCTTCAAAAATGCATGGTAGCCACAAGGGAGGGATCAGTGTTAATAGGGTATGTTATGATTTATGTAGTCTTGAAAAGTTCTTTGTTTCTCTCTTTTGCCAATGCTATCTTCCTATGAGGCCAGTCGTATGAAAATAAGTTGTGGAAACACTCTTATGGTACACGAAATTTGATTAGGGCTCGTTAGTTTTCTACAGCGAATCAAATCTCGTCTAAGATCAGGGTATCCGCGAGCAGGGTGTCGGTGTATTGGTCTCTTGACTTAAGTGCATGGTATGCCCGGCAATCTTCACAATTACACTAATAAGATCTTAACAGTTTCTGCGTTTGCTAGACTCGTAATTTCCCCTCGAAACTTCATTATATTATTTTTCGAACACAGTTAGAACGAAAAGCCATGGCGCAAATTTACGCGCCTAAAAAATCACAATGTTGTGCTTTGCATCAACATTGATGGTTCAACACGGTTCAACAACATTGTACAACATTGTTCACTCCTGATGCGACAACATGATCAAATTTTAACCGTGTAATGGAGGGCTAATTTTTATCCGTGTAATGGTTCCGCGGGATCCTGGCATCTGTTGCTTGGATCTAGATAACGCGGAATTCGAATATTAATAAACTCCCGGCTAGACAGGATGATTTAAACAGGCTCTATTTTCTTAAACATCCACCATTAACCGAATCATGGCTTATCTCTAAGTCAGTATACTGAACGTCACAGATCACTTGCTGATTCTGTTGTCAAAAGGCAGTGAAATGTTAAAGATCATTATTACGTATAATTATAGTGTTGAGGTCCTGGCAATCAAGAAATTGCCGGAGGTTTGAGTCTGACAGTGCGTCACATGTATCCGATCCGGATTCGGTGCGTTTACACCTGTGGAGGATACACGTAAACGCAACATGTATAGAGGTTGCCCCGTCAGTTTACACTATATATAGCTACACTCAATTGGCACAGCACGGCTAAAATGGGTACTCGAAGCAATTTCATCCGTGTTTGGCCTTTGTTTTGTTAGCCTGAACACTAATAAAACTGGGCATGGGTACCAATTTTAGCCATGCTGTGCCAAAGAATCGAGTGCAGTGTAAACGAATCCCGCGATACATGCATGAGGATATAATTATAGGACGGAAATAAAGAATAAACTTTAGTACATGTTATGAAATTTTATTATACCCGGAACTTGAACATTTTTAACCATAAACCAATAGGCAATAAATGTATTTTTATGTCTCTTGCATGTGCATGGATGGGGTTTTGTTGTGAAGTAAATGACTAGTAATTATAAGCTAAGAAGAACTAAACGCTTAGAAATTTCGAAAGCGTTAACTGTAGTTAAAATCTACAGGGTGTCTCAAAAAAACCGAAAACTATTGAAATCACTCATTGTTAAAATTTGAATGCGTTGCTCACGAATTTCAGCCCGTTAAGATTTAATGCAGCCTATAAAATGCTAAATACTTTGTGTTCCTAGAGAAAGGGGACTTGTCGAAAGTCATGGTCCTTGAGATGCACATTTAAATATTGTTATCCATATTTTGTAAATTGTAAATATTGTTAATAAATATTATTTTTGTGTAGAAGCAAATTTTACCGCATCATATACATGCATAAAAATGCGTATGCATGGCAAACATTTATACCCCTGTGAGTCCCGACAGAGTGCTTAGGCATTCAAACTCTAACAATTGCATTGTTATAGGTGATTTCAATAGTTTTCGTTTTTTTTGAGACACCCTGTTGTTAAAGTTAACTATCCTCAAGGGCATAGTTAACTTTTCAAAACATAGTTAAAATGGCGTGTTGAACTTTTGAGGAGTGAGAAAACATTATAAAATCATGCTATTTCAATGTTTAAGGCCCAGTTTTTACGTCGAATTTTGGTCACATCGAATGCAATAGATATAAATAAGATTTGAACTTCGTTAACATCTAATTATCTATTGTTTGAATTGCATTCAACGCAACTAAAATGCGAGGCGTATAACTGGGCCTAACAACCCCACGCAAGTTAACCGCATGATTTGTCAAGCTCGGACAAACTACGTTTTGTGCAACGCGTTAATTAAAATAAACACGAAAAAAATGCTAAAAAATAATGCTAGTGAATTTTATGATCTTATATCTGAAACACAAATTCGCCACGATTAGCAAAGCTAGTGTCAGGACTATCGCCAGGGAGCTTAATTGGGACCATTTAACAAGGAGGGGGTGAGTGTATATTCATATATACACGTTCGTATAAGTAAGTTCATGCACCTTAAATATTACTAAATAACAAAACGATTTTACTAAAACTGCTACGATACTGAGCTTTAAAAAACAGCCGCTATGTTCGGCATTCATAGTTTTTACCACAGACACGATAGAGAGTTCATGTGCACTGGTCCTGGTAGAAAGCGACATTCTATTTCCAGCAACCTCCTTTAGGTGCTCGTCCACCGCCTGGGGTGAATTGACCTCCCTTATAGAAAGTACCGCCACCACTGGATGACGACCTGGAGCTGGAAGCTGACGACCTGGAGCTGGAAGCTGACGACCTGGAGCTGGAAGGTGACGACCTGGAGCTGGATCCTGACATGTAGCAGCCACCGCGAGGGGACCGGCCTCCCCCGGGTGTGAACTGACCACCTGCATAGAACTTTAAACTCGAATTTGATGGCGGTGTTTGAGAACTGTAAGGCGATGAGGATGCTTGTGGGGTCGAATAGCTGGTATATGGGCTTGAACCTTGGCTGTCATACGATGATTGTTGCTGCATCGCCTGTAGCTGGCGTTCTATAACTGGGGAATATCAAATAGACGGTGAAATCAAGATTTAGTAGGTTACAGATGGTTTAGTGGTAATAAATGCATGGGCAAAAGATTTCCGTGATATTTTTTCAAATTTGAAAACAAAATTCATAAATTTTAACCATATCAAAGTGACTGTGCACCATGTTTATAATAAAGCTTTCATCTTAACCAATCATCACTGCCCATTAAAAATACCTACATAATGTGTATTTTCTCTTAGTTTTTAACCATACAGGTATGGTTCACATATCGACATGTCCAGATCAACCTCGTACTAGTAAAAGCTGCTCGTGTGATGTGCTAATGTTTCATCAATGATCAACCTTTGTAACCAAACCGGAATTTTAATCTCTAATATTCTCGTTAATAACGGTAAGATGGCTTAAAAATCCTGAAACAAGATTATGTATAGCTAATATCTTACTCCTACCAAGCTCTTAATAAGATTCAGATTAAAAAATATTAAAGTTATAGCACACCTAATTTCATTCGCTCATGTTTCTCTTTTTCCACTGCTTGAACTTTTTCTTCAAACTTCTTTTCGGCCCAGCTGTTTAACTTTTTTAACTCTGTTTCCTGAAGCTTGGAAATTAGATGCAAGTCGTTGGTACTGTTTTGGAAAATGCTGACAAGGTTTGCCTTTTTCTTTCGAAAGGTTTCCCGAAGGCCCGAGGCTCCTTGATCCCTCCGCAGCTCATTCTCGACTTCCGATCTGAAATCCTCGGCGGCTTTTGCCAAGCAAACTTGCTGCTCCGATCTTTCGGCGTTCTTCTTTGCTTCAACTTTTTCCTTCATTCTCTTGAAAGCCCATGTTTTCAAATCTTCAAACTTTTCTGATCGATTTTGTATCCAATCGAGCCCTCCTGTCTTTTCCAAAAAGGAATCGCCCAATCCTTGCAAATATTTCGGAAATCGTTGTTCTATCTGCATGGCGCCTTCTTCAGCCTTGCTTAACTCGTTTTCCACCATTGATCTGAACGTCTTTTCGGCTGTCGCGAGAATTGCGCTTTGTGCGGCCTTTCTGGACTGTGTGGCAAGCTGGTTTTCCTTTCTCTTTGCATCTATTTCACGATCTGCAAAATCTTCCAACCTTTCCAGTACGTCGTTCCTGTATACGTCCTCGAGATCGACTTGTGCTGTAATTTTTTTGAACGCGTCTAAAAGAGCGTCTCTTTCCTTGACTAACACATTCTCCAATCCATTTTTCACTGGAACATCGATTTTCTTGTACGCCTCTATAAGACTTTCCTCGAAAAACCGTTTTGCTTCGTCGACCGTGCCTCGTTGAAGCTGGCTAACCACCGACTTGACATGCACAATGTCACCGTCTTCCAGTTTTTCCGCAAAAGATTTGACAAAGGCGTTGACATTGTTGAAATTGACATCGACAGTTCCAAAGCTACGTGGCATGTCCATCTGAGCTAGTAAAATATATTTGAGCTCTTCGATGCCTTGTTTGAACTCTTCAGATGTAGAATGAAGATCAAGCTCACGCACGTCTTCGCGAGGTGTTGGAAGGATACAGACATCAATGCTTTCGAACGAGGAGAGCAGCTTCTCACGTATCTTGTTGCGCTCTTTAACTTGTTCCCCACGTTTATTTTCATTATCAAAAATCATGGCAAAAGCTTCCTCAACCGTTCCTAAATAAATCCAAGACAATCGTTTATTGACAGTGACAGTGTCAGTGTTAAAAAAAGCAGCATTCAATCACAAAATACTGTTTGGATATTCCAATGAAATACCGTCAGAAATGACACGACAAAACGAAACTTTTACGCTTAAATTGTCTAGTCTGTTTTCATTTATTCTCTAGTCTGTTTTCATTTATTCGAGAAGCCCTTGAACAAATCCAGCTTAAATCTCAATTTAAAAAACTCAGATCCTTTATTTGGTTTCAATGCAACAAAATACCTTCAAAATGAAAATCTCGTAGTACAATATGCAGATGGCCAAATTTCGATTTGTCCTCTTCGAAACTGTTGGACGAAACACAGTTCGCGACCTCGACTAGAAGAGCGAGCTCATTTAGGATTTGGTTTTTCTGGAGACCACCTTTCCAATTGAAGAGGATTACTTTTGACAAGAGAATAATTGGTGTCAGAAGTGTGGCGTCGCTCTCGATGCCTTCATCTCCCTGTCCTTCCGTGTCCACAATGAAAGCAAAGCCAGCGTTACCGACTTCATACCCAACGTTTGATACTTGAATCCCCTTTGTACACACACCCATTGTGTCCGCCGAAGGAAACACGCTGTCACCGATGAGACAATTCATGAGGAATGATTTACCCTGTCTAGCGGGTCCGAGGATAGTCATGAAGTTGAGAAATTTGTAAGAATCAGACATTGAACGTTGCAGCTGTTTTGGTGTAGAAACGTGAAGTTTTTGACCACTTCGAGTAATCCAAGGGAAATACTTGCTGCTTTTTGCCCTGTGTAAAAGATACATTTCAATCAACACAGAACATACATATAGAGGAGGAATTCCAAGTTAACGAGCGCCTCTGAAAGACCCACATTTATCGAAAAATTGAGTTGTTCTAAGTCTCAAGGGCTCAAAATTATCGTAGATTTTGTTATTTTGTAGTGTTTTCGTACTGTATATATACCAAGCTGCTCCTCATTATTGTGATAAGTGACGAAATTTTATACTCAGTTGTTAGTTGATCGTGTTGAAAGACATATAAAAGGGGATAAAAAAATACATTTCCAAATACTCATTGACCTGAGTAACTCCAGTGATTTGGTCTGCGAAATCAATTTAGACAAGAAAGATATATATACTACAACCGACCTTTGTCACTAATAAACGAGGAGAATAGGAAACTCAAAAACTCAAATCTCTTAAAACTCAAAAAAACTTTTAGAAATGCCTGAGTACGTATATACAATTTTTGTCTCCCAAAAAAGTTTCCAAATTTTTCTCTGTGTTAATAGTAAAACGACCATACTTTGGTTTTGCATGGGTTGGGTAACTTGCGTTGTGTCACGTCATATTGTAGTTCGATAACATGAAGTGAAGGAACTGCCTAAAGTTAACTGATGCAGTAAAACTCGCCGTTTTACTGAGTGCATGATTAACATGTAACGTGTACGTACTGCGTACCTATTTTTTGTTGTCCCAATGCTGGCAGACCAATCAGGAGAAAATGTGCGAAAAAATGTTCGCGTGTGTGTGAATGTGTATATGTATTTGGTAAATATACTATACAGGCTGTATCAAAAAAAGTGTCCCAAATGTAAAATTTTCGTTTTTCAGGATATTTTGCAGAATTTGGCAAATTTTTGTGTTCCTAGAGATAGTTAAGACTTATCTGGTGTACCTAGGCCAAGTTTGGTTTTTCATTAACAAAATTATGTTACCGAGGAGGTGGTTCCTTTCCACTGATATTGAGAGGGCTTGCGCGCGAAAATGTGAAGCTGAAATTGAGATATTATTTAGCTGTCTAAAAGTAGGAAAGCTTTTTAATAAACTATCAAAGTTTCAGGAAAAATAATGCATACAGGGAGCAACGCGCGACCCCTAAAGGTGACAAATATTTCATTGCGCGCAGTGGATTAAATGCACCGTTGATTTTAGCGTGACCGATCTCATGCAATGCTGGGCAAATGAATAAATTAAAGCGAGAAACTGAACAAGAAGACGAAGCGATTTAATAACAAGATTTTTATTCTTGATATTAATCCTCAACATTTCCATCATTTCTTTCTAAGCAAACTGCGGCTCGTCTGAGCATGGTAAACACTGAAAGGCGAACCACATTTGTCTGTCCTGCCTCAAATTATCCATTTCGTTCGAAATTCTTTCTTGCAAATCGCCTACGCTACCAACGGCAAATGTAGGCGAATGGACAGACAAATGGTTCGCTGTTCAGTGTTTACTATGCGCGGACGAGCCGCATTTTGCTTAGAATGAAATGGTGGACATGCTGAGGATTAACATCACGAATAAATCGCTTTGTTTTTGTGTTCAGTTTCTCGCTTTAATTTATTCATTTGCCCAGCCTTGCATGAGATCGGTCACGCTAAAATCAACGGTGCATTTAATCCATTGCGCGCAATGAAACATTTGTCACCTTTAGGGGTCACGCGTTGCTCCCAGTTGCTTTATTTTTCCTGAAACTTTGACAGTTTATTAAAAAGCTTTCCTACTTTTAGACAGTTAAATAATATCTCAATTTCAGCTTCACATTTTCGCGCGCAAGCCCTCTCAATATCAGTGGAAAGCAACCACCCCCCCGGCAACATAATTTTGTTAATGAAAAACCAAACTTGGCCTAGGTATACCAGATAAGTCTTAACTATCTCTAGGAACACAAAAAATTGCCAAATTCTGCAAAATATCCTGAAAAACGGAAATTTTACATTTGGGACATTTTTTTTGATACACCCTGTATATACTAGTGGTAATCACATATTAGTGATGTGCGTTTAGAATGTGTTGATTTCGGTTTAACAAAAATTTCGGTTTAACATCATTAACAAAAATGTTATCATTATAACGTCACAGCGTATGTGATTAAAAGGTTACCCGCAAAATGAGTAATTTAACAACAGTGATGGCTCATATGCTTTGATTAACAACAAAATGTCAAAATACTGAAAATAGAGCGAGCACATGGTCTCCAGTTACTATGACGACACATCAGAACAAGGCAAAGCTCTGACATCGCAAATTCGATTATTCGATATGACACCACTGAATGACACGGCTGGGAAGCGTTCTCTTTCGTCGAACGCATAGCAATTTGGATACGACCCTAGATGGCACTAATTCAGGGTTGTTTATGCTGAAGAAGCGTTAAATGTGTACGATGCGTGGCCAAAGTCGAGCCAATTCAGTGGTTAGGCCAAATAAATTATCGGTGATAGTCAGAACGGTTTCCGAACCGGATATACAGGGTGTATCAAAAAAATGTCCCAAATGTAAAATTTCCGTTTTTCAGGATATTTTGCAGAATTTGGCAATTTTTTGTGTTCCTAGAGATAGTTAAGACTTATCTGGTATACCTAGGCCAAGTTTGGTTTTTCAGCAACAAAATTATGTTACCGGGGGGGTGGTTCCTTTCCACTGATATTGAGAGGGCTTGCGCGCGAAAATGTGAAGCTGAAATTGAGATATTATTTAGCTGTCTAAAAGTAGGAAAGCTTTTTAATAAACTGTCAAAGTTTCAGGAAAAATAATGCAAACTGGGAGCAACGCGCGACCCCTAAAAGTGACAAATATTTCATTGCGCGCAGTGGATTAAATGCATCGTTGATTTTAGCGTGACCGACTCATACAAGGTGGGCAAATGAATAAATTAAAGCGAGTAAATAAACAAGAAGACGAAGCGATTTAATAACAAGATTTTTATTCTTGATGTCAATCCTCAACATTTCTACCATTTCTTTCTAAACAAACAGCGGCTCGTCTGAGCATGGTAAACACTGAACGGCGAACCACATTTGTCTGTCCTGCCTCAAATTATCCATTTCGTTCGAAATTCTTTCTTGCAAATCGCCTACGCTACCGCCGGCAAATCTAGGCGAATGGACAGACAAATGGTTCGCTGTTCAGTGTTTAGTATGCTCAGACAAGCCGCAGTTTGCTTAGAATGAAATGGTGGACATGCTGAGGATTAACATCACGAATAAATCGCTTTGTCTTTGTGTTCAGTTTCTCGCTTTAATTTATTCATACAACCTTGCATGAGATCGGTCACGCTAAAATCAACGATGCATTTAATCCACTGCGCGCAATGAAATATTTGTCAACTTTAGGGGTCGCGCGTTGCTCGCAGTATGCATTATTTTTCCTGAAACTTTGACAGTTTATTAAAAAGCTTTCCTACTTTTAGACAGCTAAATAATATCTCAATTTCAGCTTCACATTTTCGCGCGCAAGCCCTCTCAATATCAGTGGAAAGGAACCACCCCCCGGTAACATAATTTTGTTAATGAAAAACCAAACTTGGCCTAGGTATACCAGATAAGTCTTAACTATCTCTAGGAACACAAAAATTTGCCTATTTCTGCAAGATATCCTGAAAAACGGAATTTTTACATTTGGGACATTTTTTTTGATACACCCTGTATAGTAGTCATCGACCGTTCTACGAAAATATGAGTTGCCGTGTAAACGATTTTGGAAACGAAAAGTAGTAAAGTCAAGATATTGTTGTGCGTACCATAACCAGATATCATGTAATCGAATTCTGAGCGTGCAGGTCTGCGACAAGGAAAATAGCTTGACTGTTTGCCAATGCAAATATGTCGGCTGTTTAATAGCTAAGCGTCCATCGAGATTCGAGCAACTCCATCGAGCAAAATACATTATTTTTTAGAAGTAAGAAAATTAACCTATCCGGTTTAGGCGGTTTTAAATTATGCAAAACATAATCGAAAACAAAGGAAAACCGAAATATTCCAGGAAATAGGAATAATTCTGGGAAAACCGAAAAATTGTGGGACATATTTACTTTCAATTTCAAGATACGAATTATATAAAACAAGACAAAAGTTTTCGTTCTCTTATATTTTATTAAATTTTTGCTGGCAAAGGTTTTCACAGCAATTCGATTGTGACCTAGACCAGGGGCAGGTTGTATTAAGCCCGTTTAGCTTAAAAGGTGGTTAAGCTCAAAATAGAGAGCAAGTTTATCGTTTTATTCAACAACCGAACTAAATGTTTTTAATCTTAATACAAAGATACTGTTTACAACTACATATTCAGTGCATAATATTCAAGTTGACTCATTCAAGAGAGATGTGAAATGTTACGTGTCGGATTACTATGCTGGGCCACATGGCTGAGTGTTTCCTTTCAATATGGCACAAAAATCATGAAAAGCAAACCACTTCACTGGCAAATGAGCATAAAATATCACTAAATAATCCACTTCACTTACATCTGTTATACATGCAATTACATAATCTCTTCCTTGTGCGTATTTTAATACTTTCACTACAATCAATCCATATTTGCGAATGTCGGCGTGAGTAAATTTATATTGCACAAAAATGGTTTTATATATTTCCTGTATTATAGCTACCGCCTGCTACCTAAATGTTTGACAAACTGGAAAAGTGTTTCCTTTCTTTCGCGCTATGCTTATAAAGTACAACTCAATTCGACAGCCTTAGAAAAGCCATGTCAGAACCACTAACCACGTGCATCTTAGACTAAGCTCGTTTACTGGTTTGGCTATAAATTTCGCTTATGAAATTTGCAGCAAGGAATATTAGACTTACCCAAAAGTCAGATTTGGTAAATCCTTAGGTTTTGGACTTGGTGAACTTGCCATAATGTTAGTTCGTTTAGTAGATATATATAGTCGAACAGTCAATTAATGCCAATGTAAGTGTTCACGAAAGGAAAACAAGACGCGATATGCAGAGCGGAAGTCTGCGGAATATAGAGTGTCAATAGTGGTCAACCTTTGAATAGTGTTGTCAAAATAAACTTGATTATGCTAATTATGCTATATTTTGAATGAACTAATATAATTATGCCAAGTTTTGCCAATTAGTACTGCTGACAACTGCTGACCACATGCGCAACAGAATCGTCTTTAAATTTCATTTGGAAATATTTCTATTCCGATGAAATCGCAAAGTAATTTGAACTTGATTCCACCGAAAAAATCTTGCATTCAGAAAATTTCCCCCTGAAAACTCTCATTTTCTGCTCCATGCAAACTCTTCCGATTTATAATGCCTTAAACCAGCGAGAAACATAAACATAAATGCTGCTATCAGAATCAGAGTGAACTCAAATAAGACTGGAATGCTCACTCTGTCGGAAGTTTGGAGCCAAGATGGCAGACACTGAAGGCGGAAGCCTTTCTTATAGGTTATGATCCAGGCCTCCAATTATAAGCTAAGAAGAACTAAACGCTTAGAAATTTCGAAAGCGTTAACTGTAGTTAAAATCTAGTTAAAGTTAACTATCTTCAAGGCCATAGTTAACTTTTCAAAACACATAGTTAAAATGGCGTGTTGAACTTTTGAGGAATGAGAAAACATTAAAAAATCATGCTATTTCCAAGAGCGCAAATCCTGGGGGGACGGAGGGGACATGTCCCCCCCACTTTTTCGGCTGAGGGGGATGAATATTGTGTTATCCCCCCCACTTTTGAAAAGTCAATTTTCTCACGATTTTCAGATATTCACCGAGATGTGACCTTTTTGTTGCCATTTCAGCTGCTTCGTTGCCATCGCTGCTTCGTTTAATTAAAATATTTCGTCTTTACTTGTCGCACCAAAATGCGACGCCATTTTGTTTTGACCCGAAGGTTAGGTTAATAGTGCCATGTTATTCCAAGATACGCAACTAATCAAATTGCAGAAAAAGCACTATTTCGACTTTAAGTATAGGCTAATGTTCGCACCGAAAACATTATGTGGAAACATACATGAAGTATCCTCTTTATGCAGTGCATTTAAACAGGCTCAAATTAAAGAAATTTTACTTGGCAGCATTATTTAACAGTTCATAGTTGGCAATTTTCGTTTTCTGGTTCTTGTTTTACAGTAATCATGTGAAAGGTAATTCTATACGTATATTCAGCTACCGTATCTGCAGTATTTGTTGAAAATTGTTGTTTGAATGACTGTGAAATCAATGAATGACTTGACTGGTACATGTCTCGAAAAAACAGTAATTCAAAACGTGCGAAACTTTCTGGAATTGCAAGGTTTTTTAAAATATCCGAACCAAGCTCGCCAGCCGGTTCTACGTCCAGTCTTTCATCAGAAAATTCTACACAAGCTTTGCCATTGACAGTTACAGCGGACTTAAGTAGAACAAGTTGTAGCAATGACAACAGCCCTGGAGAAACACTGTCAATCGATCTACCAACCAACAAGAATAGTGGAAATACATTTCCTAGCTGTGATGCATCGACAAACATGATGAACGTTGAGGGACACCATTCCCACCATATTACTGACTGCCGTTCTGTGCCTGACATTGCACTAGCATGTGTTAGCTCCACATCGGAAATAGGTTTGCCTACTGATGTCATCTCCCAATATTGCAGCTTTCTCTTTAGAAGAACCTAATCAGCCAAATGTAAGTGCCATCCCTTCTCAGATAACACCAAAACGAACGCTGCATTTCCAAAAAAAGTGGTATGATGAGTTTCCATGGCTTCACTATGACAGTAGTTTGCAGAAGGTTCTGTGTTTTTACTGCCTAAAAGCTAATGCAATGGGTATCATCGACTTAGCCCGATGTAAAGAACCGGCATTTATTGCCCACGGCTTTAACAACTGGAAGAAAGCTATTGAAAAATTTAAATCGCATCAAAAGTCTCAAACCCATTCATTGGCGGTCAGGCAAATTGCTGCAGTAAAAAAACCATCGGTAAGCGCTCAACTTGTTACCCAGATGCAAAAAGATCAACAGCTTGCACGAAATTCGCTTATTAAGTTGTTTACGAGTATTAGGTACCTATTGCGGCAAGGTACTGCGTTTCGTGGTCACGACAAATCTGATGGAAATTATTTGCAATTGCTCAAACTGCGAACGGAAGATGATCCAAACCTGGAGATTTATCTAAAAAGAACAACTAACTTTACCTCATTTGCTGGGCAAAACGAGATGATTAGGCTTTTCAGTCATAACATTTTGCAGGATATTATACGGGAGATCCAGAGGAATGAATTTTTTGCAGTGATTGTTGATGGAACACAAGATATAATTGGAGATGAACAAGAGTCTATCTGCCTAAGACATGTAGATTCTGAACTTAATGTACACGAAGACTTTATGGGCTTATATGAAATTCCTAGTACTACGAGCGACGTGTTGGCGCAGATGATATTTGATGTCCTCATTCGGTTTGGACTGTCTGTTGACAAGTTGCGTGCCCAAACATATGATGGAGCTGCTAATATGAGCGGTTGTCATACAGGATGTCAAGCAAGGGTGAGAGAAAAACAACCTCTTGCTCTGTATTTTCACTGCGGTTCGCACACGTCAAATCTTGTCATGCAACACGCGGTTAACTCCTGCGAACTTATTCGAGACTCCTTACAATGGATTAACGAGCTGGGCGCTCTTATGAGCAGGTCTGGAAAGTATAAAGCTATTTTCCAGATAATCTGCAATTCCTGTGAATCAGTAGAGAGCGACAACAATCTTCATCCTACAAAGATCAAGCCACTGTGTGTTACTCGGTGGCTATGTAGATTAGATGCCATACATTCTGCAAATCTGTCAATATGCACATACTAGAAAGTTTGAAGGAAATGTCAAAGGCGACGGGCGAGTCTGCTACGAAAGCAAATGGCTTACATGACAGGTTTATGCAGGGAAAGATTTTTCTTGGGTTGTTCATGGCCGTCAAACCTATAGCTGTATTGGAACAACTTAACAGCGCCCTTCAAGCCAAGTCCTCCAATCTTTCCGGAGCAATTGAAGCTGTAAAGAAATCGTCAGAGCACATCAGCACACTGCGAAGTGATGAAGCATTCCATCAACTATTTGTTGCTGCTGAGAAGAAGTGTGAAGACTATTATTTGAATCCAATCCAGTTACCTCGAATACGAGCTCCTCCTCGACGATACACAGATGAGGCTTCTTCATATCAACCTCGAACACCTGAAGAATTTTACAGGATGCAGTATTTCCAATTTATCGATGCTATAACCACAGGTTTGTCTGAGAGGTATGACACACAACAATCCGGCCTCGCCGAATATATTTAAAGTTGGAAAAGATGCTAACTACTGGAGTAGTGGATCATGATGTAGTGGCCAAGTATCCGGAAATTGACGAGTGTACTTTCCCAGTACAATTGCAGATGTTCAAGCAAACTTACAAAGCCGAGTCCCTACACGATGCTAAGGTTGCTTACCGGGGCGCCGATCCTACAGTACGCTCACTGTTTCCTCAAGTGTTCATTCTTTTGAAACTTCTCTTAGTGTGTCCTGTGACGTCTTGTGAGTGTGAGCGCAGCTTTTCCGCCTTAAGGCGTTTGAAAACGTGGCTCAGAACTACCATGTCACAGCGTAGACTTAACGATATATCTGTGTGCCATGTTCACCAAGACCGGCTAGACAATGTAGATGTTCGTCAATTAGCAGAACGTTTTGCAGAAATGTCAGAAGTCCGTCGGAAGATATTCGGAGCATTTTAGTTCGGTTTACAACATATTTCATATTTGTGGACAAAACTGGGATTTTTTAAATTTTCGTATCTGCAGTCATGTCATTTCTGTATATGCATGTTTTCAGTATAAACATATTAAAACTTTAGCTTTCGTCAAATATCGATTAATCGACTTACTCCTTTGCCGAGGTAAAGAGGTCGTGGTAAAGAGGTCCGTATAAAGATGCATAAAATTATAAAACGTTACGAAAACTATCACTATACACCTTGGACCACCCAGTCCATCCCCCCCACTTTTCAAGACAGATTTGCGCCCTTGATAGTTTTGATCTATCTTATGAGATGAAAATTTACAGCGGCATTGCATGCGAGTTATAATTGTTTTCTAACTTTTCACAATGTTGTGCATGTTTCGCGACGATCATACAAAAATTAATAGTGTCAGGTGCAGGTATATGGGATGCTTTGTCGACAATACTATGCTACAAAATTTATGGAAAATACCGAAAATATAACGAATTTTGAAAACATTGTAATCGACTATTTACTTTTAACGAACATCAACATGCTTACATGCATACATCGTCTCATTTGCAATTATTATACATCTAGCCAATCACAATTAGAAATTTTACGTTCGTGCATTTGCATAACTGAAAATAACGTCGCTTACGGTCTTCGGTGAATGTTAACTATTGGGACCATTTAAGGGTGAGTGTATATTCATATATACACGTTCGTATAAGTAAGTTCATGCACCTACCTTAAATATTACTAAATAACAAAACGATTTTACTAAAACTGCTACGATAGAGTTTTTAAAACAGCCGCTATGTTCGGCATTCATATAGTTTTTACCACAGACACGATAAAGAGTTCACTGGTCCTTCTGGACATTCTTGATCTATATCCAGCAACCTCCTTTAGGTGCTCGTCCACCGCCTGGGGTGAATTGACCTCCCTTATAGAAAGTACGGCCACCACTGGATGACGACCTGGAGCTTGAAGCTGACGACCTGGAGCTCGAAGCTGACGACCTGGAGCTGGAAGGTGACGACCTGGAGCTGGATACTGAACTGGGAAACATATAGCAGCCACCGCGAGGGGCCCGGCCTCCCCCGGGTGTGAACTGACCACCTGCATAGAACTTTAAATCAGACATTGATGGCGATTTTCGAGAACTGTGAGGCGACGAGGATGCGAATTGTGGGGTCGAATAGCTGGTATATGGGCTTGAACCTTGGCCGTCATAGCATGCTTGCGGGGGCGAATAGCTGGTATATGGGCAAGAGTCAAATGATGGAAAGCTTGAATCTTGGCCGTAATAGGATGGTTGTTGCTGCATGGCCTGTACACGGAGCTGGTGTTCTATAATTGGCGAATATGAAATAGACGGTGAAATCAAGCATGATTGAGGTTACAGATGGTTTGGTGGTAATAAATGGGTAAAAGAAATCTGCAATATTTTTTCAAATTTGAAAACAAAATTCATAAATTTTAACCATATCAAAGTGACTGTGCAATAAGTTTATAATAAAGCTCTCATCTTAACCATGCAATCATCACTGCAGATTAAAAATACCTAACCTTTGTAAACAAACCGGTACTTTAATCGCTAATATTCTCGTTAATAACCGAGATCGCTGAAAAATCCTCAAACGAGATTGTATAGCTAATAGCTAACTCCTACCGAGCTCCTAATAAGATTCAGATTAAATTTTATAAAGTTATAGCACACCTAATTTCATTCGCTCATGCTCCTCTTGTTCCGCATCTTGAACTTTTTCTTCAAACTTCCTTTCGGCCCAGCTGTTTAACTTTTTTAACTCTGTTTCCTGAAGCTTGGAAATTAGATGCAAGTCGTTAGTACTGTTTTGGAAAATGCTGACAAGGTTTTCTCTTTTCTTTCGAAAGGTTTCCCGAAGGCCCGAGGCTTCTCGACCTCTCCGCAGCTCATTCTCGACTTCCGATCTGAAATCCTCGGCGGCTTTTGCCAAGCAAACTTGCTGCTCCGATCTTTCGGCGTTCTTCTTTGCTTCAACTTTTTCCTTCATTCTCTTGGAAGCCCATGTTTTCAAATCTTTCAACTTTTCTAATCGATTTTGTATCAAATCGAGCTCTCCCGTCTTTTCCAAAAAGGAATTGACCAATCTTTGCAAATATTTCGGAAATCGCTGTTCTATCTGCATGGCACCTTCTTCAGCCTTGCTTAACTCGTTTTCCACCATTGATCTGAACGTCTTTTCGGCTGTCGCGAGAATTGCGTTTTGTGCGGCCTTTCTGGACTGTGTGGCAAGCTGGTTTTCCTTTCTCTTTGCATCTATTTCACGATCTGCAAAATCTTCCAACCTTTCCAGTACGTCGTCCCTGTATACGTCCTCGAGATCGACTTCTGCTGTAACTTTTTTGAACTCGTCTAAAAGAGCGTCTCTTTGCTTGACTAACACTTTCTCCAATCCATTTTGCACTGGAACATCGATTTTCTTGTACGCCTCTATAAGACGTTTCTCGAAAATCCGTTTTGCTTCGTCGACCGTGCCTCGTTGAAGCTGGCTAACCACCGACTTGACATGCACAATGTCACCGTCGTCCAGTTTTTCCGCAAAAGATTTGACAAAGGCGTTGACATTGTTGAAATTGACATCGACAGTCCCAAAGCTACGTGGCATGTCCATCTGAGCTAGTAAAATATATTTGAGCTTTTTGATGCCTTGTTGAAACTCTTCAGTTGTAGAATGAAGATCAAGCTCACGCACGTCTTCGCGAGGTGTTGGAAGAATACAGACATCAATGCTTTCGAAAGAGGAGAGCAGCTTCTCACGTATCTTGTTGCGCTCTTTAACTTGTTCTCCGCGTTTATTTTCATTATCAAAAATCATGGCGAAAGCTTCCTTAACCGTTCCTAAATTAATCCAAGACAATCGTTTATTGACAGTGACAGTGTCAGTGTTAAAAAAGCAGCATTCAGTCACAAAATACTGTTTGGATATTCCAATGAAACACCATCAGAAATGACACAACAAAACGAAACTTTTATTCTAAAATTGTCTAGTCTGTTTTCATTTATTCGAGAAGCCCTTGAACAAATCCAGCTTAAAATTCATTTTAAAAACTCGATGCAACAAAATACCTTCAAAATGAAAATCCCGTAGCACGATATGCAGATGTCCAAATTTCGGTTTGTCCTCTTCGAAACTTTTGGACGACACACAGTTCGCGACCTCGACTAGAAGAGCGAGCTCATTTAGGATTTGGTTTTTTTGGAGACCACCTTTCCAATTGAAGAGGATTACTTTTGACAAGAGAATAATTGGTGTCAGAAGGGTGGCGTCGCTCTCGATGCCTTCATCTCCCTGTCCTTCCGTGTCCACAAAGAAAGCAAAGCCAGCGTTTCCGACTTTAAAGCCAACGTTTGATACTTGAATCCCCTTTGTACACACACCCAATGTGTCCGCTGAGGGAAACACGCTGTCACCGATGAGACAATTCATGAGGAATGATTTACCCTGTCTAGCGGGTCCGAGGATAGTCATGAAGTTGAGAAATTTGTAAGAATCAGACATTGAACGTTGCAGCTGTTTTGGTGTAGAAACGTGAAGTTTTTGACCACTTCGAGTAATCCAAGGGAAATACTCGCTGTTTTTTGCCCTGTATAAAAGAAACATTTCAGTCAACACAGAACATACTTATAGAGGAGGAATTCTAATCCTGCACGAAGATAGTTCATATATTTAAGCATTTATAAATTTAAACATTTAATACATGTATTTCACTATTTTTCTATATGCATCTTCATATATAGTCGAAGTTAAAGAGCGCCCATGAAAAACACACATTTATCGAAAAATTGAGTTATTTTAAGTCTAAAGGACTCGAAATTATCGTAGATTTTGTTACTTTGTAGTGTTTTCGTACTGTTTATAAAGCAACTCATTATTGTGATAAGTGACAGTTGTTAGTTGATAATGTTGAAAGACATACCAAACTAAAGGAGATAAAAATATTCTCCGACCTGAGTAACTGGAGTGATTTGGCGAAATTATTACCTGATAACTGGAGTGATTTGGCGAAATTCCGCGAAATTAATTTAGACAAAAAGGATGGCGCGTCACCTTTTCGTATCAACTATAACCGACCTTTGTCACCAATAACGAGGTGAACAGGAAACTCAAAAACTCAAATCTCTTAAAACTCAAAAAGAGTACAATTTTTTCTCCAAAAAAAGTTTCCAAATTTTTCTCTGCGTTAATAGTAAAACGAGCATACTTTGGATTTGCACGGGTTGGGTGTTCTATCCATTATGTTACAAAGTGCAACAGGTGTACGAAGACGCTACTCAGTGGCTATATCGCAGCTTTGATTAACATGTAATGTGTACCCACTGCGTACCTATTTTTTGTTGTCCCGAGGCTGGCAGACCAATCACGAGAAAATGTGCTAAAAAATGTTCGCGTATGTGTGAATGTGTATATGTATGTGGTATGTATATGTATGTGGTAATATATATATATATATATATATATATATATATATATATATATATATATATATATATATATATATATATAAAAGGTTGTCCCTTCATATAGTAAAATAGGTATATATATATCTGACACGAGACCAAATATATGGAATAAATTAACTGGTTTATTAACTGTTATGGATATGTTTATTGTTGGTTATATGTTTGTATGTTTATTGTCATGCAAGAGTACTGTCCGTACATGAATTGTAATGGCAAGGCAAACCTCAATGTTGATTAATATACTTCTTGCATTAATCTTTTAATCTACTGTATATTGTGCAATGTGCTCAATGATTTGGCTCCATGATTAATGAAACTTATTATACCCATCTATTTATGCATGCATGTTTCAGAATACATGCATGCATGCATGGAAAAATTCAAGTGGTTCGGTATCAGGAGATATATTTTCTAAGATGAAACATATAGTCTTATAGCTACATATTTCGTCGAGACTAAACTATATATTACCATTCTTTCATGCAAGGGTTCATTTTCAGTTGTTGTTATGCTAATTGTGTGTTACACTTTACGATTACGCTATATACGCTGTGAGTTCATGTGACTGCGAGTAAACATATAGGCTAGAATTTATAGTAATCAGGCATTTTAACAAATACTTATATATATGTATGTGCATGTAGTTGTGCTGTGGGTTTATTAATATAACATTTATTTTACTCGTACAACCTTTACTATATAACTCAGTACGCTTTGTTTTGAGAACAAAAAGATGTAGGTGCTCGAAACCTTGTCTAAATATATGCCTCCCCATGCAGTATATATCCAACAAAAAATATTAGATGCCTAGAAATGTTCGATGAGTTTGATTCAGTGTGTGAAAGACAAAATGCTTACACGAGAGAATATAGTTCATATGTCGTCATACACGCATGAGAATATTTATTTATACTTGTTCATTCAAATGCAGGAAAGTGTAAGCTGATGTTTGGTTTTGCTAATGCACGCAAGAATTTTCATATAATATATCGAATTTCAGTCGAGTTTCAGTAAATAGATCGAGCTTTTCGCAAGGTTTACATGTAACATTAAAATTAATGTTGACGTGTTCCCAATCGTATGATGCTGCCGTCAATCTAAATATAATTCCTAACTGTGAAATTGTTAAACCAGGACTACAGGATTTATTGTAATTTTGTACACTCCTTGTTGTAAACAGACAAATATGAATTCGTAATCAATAATTATTCCACATATGTAGTCACGTGTCTGATATATATCGCTATTTTACTATAGGAAGGGACAACCTTTTTGACATGCACTATATATATATATATATATATATAATTATATATATATATATAATTATTATATATATATTATATATATATATATTATATATATATATATATACAAAATGTTTTTGAGACCTTGGGGAATATTTCCCGATACGGACCTCCGATTTGGTAAATATATATATATATATATTATATATATATATATAATATATAATATATATATTTATATATATATATATTATATATATATATATATATACACCCATTTGCAAAAACGTTGGCCGCAGATAGATAGATAGATAGATACTCGAAGTCTAATTAGAATTGCATATGATTACATTTGCATGGGATT
The DNA here is from genome assembly GCF_004324835.1 of Dendronephthya gigantea. Classification (NCBI taxonomy): domain Eukaryota; kingdom Metazoa; phylum Cnidaria; class Anthozoa; order Malacalcyonacea; family Nephtheidae; genus Dendronephthya; species Dendronephthya gigantea. The sequence continues at coordinate 1,871,833 of NW_021163029.1, forward strand.
TCAATCATATTACACAACATATGCAATTCTAATTAGATTTTGGGTATCTATCTATATATCTATCTGCGGCCAACGTTTTTGCAAATGGGTGTATATATATATATATTATATATATATATTATATATAATTATATATATATTATATATATATATTTATTATATATATATATATAATTATTATAATATATATATATATTTATATATATATATTATATAAATATATATATAATATATATATAATATTATATTATATATTATATATATATATAATAATATATATTAATATTATATATTATATATATTATATATATATATAAGTATAATCTTGTTGTTCGAAAAGACAAAAGAGTGCTCAATACTATAAGATGTTATAGTAGAGCGAATTAAGTAGATGAAATTAAGTCTTAAAATGAATTTATTTAGCTATCGCTACTCTGAGTTTCACGATTATCTCGATCTTCAGGCGATTAAATTCAGTTCGTTGGATTGCGTGATTAACGGTCGGCTCACGCGCACTGTTAATATATATATATATATTTACCAAATCGGAGGTCCGTATCGGGAAATATTCCCCAAGGTCTCAAAAACATTTTTTGAAACCGAGGGAAATATTTCCCTATACAGACCGACTACAAACTAGTAAATAATAGATTTATTTTTTTCTTGCGCTCCGAATTCATACTTTAGCGTTGGCTCTGTGCTTATAAATCTCGCACGGTCCGTACGGCCCCGTTCGCGTAGCCAATCAGATTTCAAGAAACGCTAAAATATTAATTCCGGACCGCATGAAAAAAACAAACTATATATATTAGAGTGTAAGTTATAGTCAAGTACGATTTACGACTAGTAAACAGCTGACGCTAATTCAGGGTTGTTAATGCCAAAGGAGCGTTAAATGTGTATGATGCGTGGCCAAAGTCGAGCCAATTCAGTGGTTAGGCCAAATAAATCATCGGTGATAGTCAGAACGGTTTTCGAACCGGATATATACTTGTCATCGACGGTGTAGAACGGTGTTATAGAGAATATGAGCTGCCCTGTAAACTAGTTTGGAATCGAAAAGTAGTAAAGTCAACATATTGTTGTGTGTATCATAACCAGATGTCATGCATGTAATCAAATTCAGAGCGTGCAGGTCTGCAGTGGTCTGCGACAAGGAAAACAGCTTGACTGCTTGCCGATGCAAATATGTCAGCTGCATGCATGTTTAATAGATAAGCGCCCATCGAGCAACTCCGTCGAGCAAAATACATTATTTCTTAAAAGAAAGAAATTACCTTATCCGATTTTGAGACTGAAATTCTGTTTACAATACTGTACAAAATTATGCAAAACGAAATCGAAAACAAGGGAAAACCGAAATATTCTAGAAAATAGGAACAATGCTAGGAAAACCAAAAAATTGTTGGACATATTTACATATTTACTTTCAAACTCAAGATATGATTATGTAAAACAATTGTTATGGCTAAACTGGCTTGGTACTATACCACGGCCACATGGCTGAGTGTCTTTCAATATGGCACAAAAATCATAAAAAGCAAACCACTTTACTGGCAAATGAGCATAAAATATCACTAAATAATTCATTTCACTTACATCGGTTATACATGCAATTACATAACTCCTCCATGTACTTTTATATTTGCCCACGTCCATATTCATGTTGCCACGCAAAACGTCGAATCGACGTTATCGTCTGTGAAAGATAACGTCGACCGTGGCAGTCATATTTTAATGTTTCGTATTCAACTAGCTCGTATTCACGCCATTATAGATATCAGTCACATTTATTTCACAACACTAATATTTGGAATAACAGTGTTTTTTTTTAAATGTTGTTTCTAGGCGGTTGTAGTAATTCATAACGACAACACTATATTTTGCAGCAGATCGATTACTTGTTTGGCTATAAATTTAGCTATAAAATTCGCAGCAAGGAATATTAGACTTACCCAAAAGTCAGATTTGGTAAATCCTTAGGTTTTGGACTTGGTGAACTTGCCATAATGTTATTTCGTTTAGTAGATATAAATTATATAGTCGAACAGTCAATATAGTCGAACATGCCAAGTAAGCGCCCACGAAAGGAAAACAAGACGCGGTATGCAGAGCGGAAATAGCGGGTGTCGTGTCAACCAATCCTCAACCACTCAACCTCGTACCCAGGGTCTTCGGTGTTCAAAGGGCGCGGGAGTGGGACCATTGAGCTATAATAGGGACTTTACGCAACGACGACGGGAAGCATGGACGACGGCGTTCATAACCGAAAGGGACTGGAACGAAAATTTTCCCGTCCAGTGTCACGTCGACACCACGTCCAAGTTACGCGTGTAGGACGACGGCGGGTTTTTTTTATAAAGCGCGGGAAAATCGATTTCATAAAAATACCAAAAAATACAAAGTAAACAGAAAAACAACCTGCGAGTGTAAGCAATTATACATTTTCACTATTCTTTTTACACTATTTTCACTATCTCGCAATGAATTCACTCAGAGACGTTCGAGATACTTTGCTTTTAGCTCATAGCGAAAATATAATAAATGACGAAGAGCTTGTGCTGTTATATGACTTGAATACTTCAAACAACATTGATTTGCCTTACTGGTCTTACAACAAGTTTGATCTAGATATGATGAGTGACGACGAATGCTGGTCGGAATCTAGATTTCTAAAAAACGACATATTTCATCTCGCACAAATTTTTCACATACCAGACCAAGTAAGATGCTACAACAGGATCGTTGTGGATGGGATTGAAGCTTTGTGTATTTTTCTTAAAGATTCGCCTACCCGTGCAGATATGCAGATATACTACCAAGGTTTGCAAGGCCCGTACCACAACTTTGCATGATTTCAAACGAGATAATGAATTTCATCTATCAAACCCAACATCATCGTTTACGAAGTTTTGATCAGCCGTGGCTGTCTCCGGCAAATCTTCAAAACTATGCTGATGTAATTCACACTAAGGAAGCCCCGCTTAATAACTGCTGGGGATTCATCGACGGTACAGTGAGAGCAGTTTCAAGACCAGGGAACAATCAACGTTCACTCTTCAACGGACATAAACGCGTCCACGCGATAAAGTTTCAATCGGTTGTTGCTCCGAACGGTCTAATTGCAAATTTATACGGCCCTGTCGTTGGAAAGAGACATGATAGTGGTATGTTGGCAGAGTCAGGTCTCCTTCATGATTTGCACAATTATTCTCATTCCCTCCATGGTCAACCATTGTGTGTGTACGGAGATCCAGCGTACCCTATAAGTGTGCATATGCAACGCCCATTTAAAGGTCCCCATTTGACACCTCTACAAAAGGAGTATAATGCCGCCATGAGTAGAGTAAGGGTATCAGTTGAGTGGGTGTTCGGCGATATTGCAAATTATTTTGCCTTCCTTGATTTTAAAAAGAACTTGAAAATTGGTTTAAGTGCTGTCGGGAAAATGTACTTGGTTTGTGCATTACTTACAAATGCACGGACATGCCTTTACAAGTCAGTAACAACCTCCTTTTTTCAATTGGACCCACCAGAATTAGAAGTTTACTTCCAATGAAAAACATGAAGAGTTTATTAAGTTTTGCCTAACTTTACAGGATAACTTCACAAGAACTAAAACTTTTCACATGCCTAATTAATGTGGGTAGAACAACTACAAGAGGATTGTAAAACTTAACTAATGTATAATTGGTTGTCCAGAAAGACCCATACATCCTAGCAATGAGATTTAAGGCATCCAGAGAGTCTGAATGTAATGTCAGAGAGCAACTATAGATACAGAAATTGAAGCCGGAAATAGCGTGCGGCCATCTCGGCCCATCTGTGACCACCTTGAGGAGTGAACTATAGGGAAAATGCGATATTTTCCAATGTTTTTGTCTTGTTATCGCGAGGCAGAGGACTAAATCAAATCAAACATACCATTTCAAACAAGAGCACATATTCAAGACATTGTCAAATTTTAAAAATGGAATTCGTGCTCACGCTTTCTAAATATCTGATTTCTAAATTTCTACTTCTAACTGTTCTGTAATTTTAAACTTAACTATTTGTGCATGTCCTGTATAGTTGGGATTTTTAAATAAAGTTTTACTACTACCACCACTACTACTACTACATTGGGGGCCTGTTTTACATTCAAATAAACTCAATCGTAAGCAAATATTTCAGTATTTTCAACGACGTTTTAGAGTGCGACAGAGATGAATACATGTAAAACAGTCGTAGACACCTTTCAGATGTGAATTTCTTAAACACATGGGCGAATTATACCATAATTTAACACATGGTTTGTGGAATTCGTCGAGGAAAAAGTCATGCATATACAAGAAATTTCGTAGGTAAAATGGTGGCAATTATGATTTTTAAAAAATTTATATAGAAAAGTGTTAAATTATGATTTTTCCTTTGAAATTTCTGCGCCAGAGGCCTGGATAATAACTACAAGAAAGGCTTCATGATCCGCCATCTTGGCTTCACTCATTAATGAGGAGAAGTCAGAGAGTGAGCGTTCCAATCTTATTTCAGTTCACTGGAGCAGCATGCCGCATGCGCAACGCTTGTTTGTTTCACGTGATGCTTATTTCAGAGGAGCCCGCGGGTGTTATTGCACACGTGCACGTCATTAAAAAATTCCATTTTTGGCCAAAAAGCGCGCTATATCTCGTTATTTTGTACGGCGAACTATGCTGAAATTTAGCATGCTGTATTGTATGTACTACACATGTCTCTCATAATACCAAAAATAAAAAAATTCTATAATGGTAAAAAAAATATCAAATTTCTCACTTGAGAAAGATATTAAAGTCGAAACGTTATAATTTTGTGATTGACTTATAAATGGCTTTTTGCCAGGTGATTGCCTTGGCTGGGATCGGTTGTATTGTGGTTGTATCACGGTTAATAGAATATACATGGTTAGAGACTACAAAAAAGCACAATAGAACTCATTAACTATGTTCAGGGAACATTTATACAAAAAAGTGTTCTTTATTCGTCACGTGTCTATTGTATTTTGAATAAATAAACCAATAGTAAGGTCTGAATTAACTTGTTCAAGTCACGGTTGAGGAGCTAAGCCAAGTCATTGCTATTGGTTAGTTGGGCAAAAATACAATAGACGTGTGACGGATAAGGAATCATTTTTTGCATAACCTGGACAATAAGTCAATAACATAGATAATGAGTTGTACTGTACTTCCATCTGTAGCCTCCAAACCATGTATATCGTAATAACTGTGGTTGCATCAAGCTCAAAATAGAAAGCCAGTCTCTCATTTTATTCAATACTGTTTACAATTACATATTCGGTGCCTAATATAAGAGAGATGTAACAGTGTTATTAAATTTTGACTTATCCACCGTTTAAGCTGAACGGCCTTGATAAAACCGGCCCCTGTACTGCTTTCGTGAATCGCGTCTGGGGTGTGTCGGCCTATAGTTTTCATGGGGGTGCCAGGCGGAAGTGCATGTGTGCGGGGAACCTCCTTTAGATTCGTTGGCAAAATTACCAGAATTGATCATGATAGTATTTAGACGAAATTACTAACAAAGTGGTCGAACCGGTCATATTTTTGTAATATTTGGAATTGAAAGAGTATTACGATAAGAATATAGCGGTTGCCATTGTATTTTTTGTGCTAGGTGGATGTAAGTAACAATATATTTAAATAGTGCAGAGTTCTTGAAACACTCTAAAATGCCAGCATGTCTGTACTGAAACCCATCAGGACTGGTCAGGCCATTATTACCGAAAAAAGGAAAGGGCCTAGGTGTGAGCGCAGTAGCATTGTCAAACGGTCTCAGTCTGTGTGACAATAGTTAAAAATGCTGTTTATTTATTAAATAAATTAAAAACAGGAAACGAGTGTGAATATAGTAAGATAGTTCATTTGAATGGTCATACAATGTATTTGCCGTCAAGAATCGTCTCTCTTTTTTTTTGCCTTAGAACAGGTTTTTCATGATTCGTTTAAAACATGCAGACAGTCATTGAAAGAAAAGATGACATGCCTGACAAATTAAATTCGAGTAACTTATTAAATACCGAGTTATGATTAGCGAAGAACATGGAAAAACAAAGAAACTATCTATTTACTGTCGCTAAAGGCAAACCATGTTGATAACTGAACAGCGCTATAAGAACGGTAAACGGCATTGGTAATTAAGAAGAAGCATGCTATTATACAAACATTGTATGGTAGAAAAACAGGCAATGCTCTTATTTGCTCTCATCAACATCGTTCGGGATTAACACATCATCTCATTGAGCTTGGAAATCCGAACCTCAATCTGATTTTTGAATAATAAAGGCCATGTTACACGGTGCAATTTTTCTGGCAACTTGATGTAAGTTAGATGTTAGATGTAAAAGATGTAAATTAGTGAAGAGTTTTCAAAATGTAAGTGCATGTAATCAAGAAACGCATGGGGTGTAATAAAGACAAAAGTTTGGTGGTTTTCATATTAACATCGCTCAAAACAAGAATTGCATTGCAAGTTGCAGGAAAAATTGCACCGTGTAACAGGGCCTTAAGTTATAATTAATTTATATCATAATTACTATAGTTAATGCGGTGAGTATTTCGTCTTGTATGAAGAATGATACAAAAAGTCAGACGATTATTTGTCTTCCCAGTATTGTTCAGAAAATCTTCATAATTCAAGGTCGTTCGCCAGCAGCCAGTCTGCGGTTGATATCTTCAATTACAGGTGGGAGTTCAGCAATAGTATCGATGACATAATGTGCGCCAGCGTTCGCCAAGGTTTCGTAGGATTTCGCAATCTTTAATTCGTATTCCTCGTCGCTCAATTGATCTATTTCCTTCTCATTTAATGCGACGTAGTTGCCCTAGAAAGAAAAATTTACAGATGTCGTGGCGGTATTATTCAGTTACATCAACTACAATAACAAATTTCTCATGCATGAAGGTGGGAAAATGGAGTCAGTGCGTTTTAGGTTTTCTGAGTTGGGAGAAGAGTTAATCAAGGCCATGGAAAATTCCATTTGGTAGAGTCCAAAAATACGGAATTAACTGCCCATAATTTGCCGGGTTTTTATCAAATTGCAGCTGTTTTTTTTTTAAATTTCAACAACGAATAGAAATTTTATCGTCAATACTTTACAATAATACATGTACACAGCATGGTGTTTCAGCTAAAAACTGTCTGAAGACATGGACATAGCTACATATCTGAAGACATGGACTTACATATTTATCACCAGTTATCATTCCACTGAGTTATATTAGAACTAACTGGTACTAACTGACCCATAACGTTATAAACACTTACTGTTCTCGCTAGACCAACCGCCCAGCAACCTGCTGATGTGCCTTCTCTTATCCCATCTTTCGTGTCATCAACTTTTACAATCGCCGATATTGGGTTTACATCCAATTGTATCGCGTTCATCCACACCATATACGGAAAGGGACGAGCCTGTGGCACTTGGTCAGCGGCGACATAGCAATCGGGCACGTATCCATTCTTAGCTGCGATTCGCTTGACCACATCCAGCATAGGCGTCGTGAATCCAGTGGTCGAGCCAATTTTCAACCCCCAGTCTTTTTGGAGTATGTCGACAGTTTCCACTGCGCCTGTAATCATCTCGCTGTATTCTTCCAACAACGACAATTGCAACGGAATTGATTTCTCGTACATTCGCTCAACATCTTCTTCGTTCGGGTTGCGACCAAATTTTTCCCTCCACCGTCTCCGTACGGTTTCCATTTGCGTGATTGTGCGCATATGCACTTTCTTATGCATCCCCATTGGCTCTCGGGCTTCCTCGTTCGTGATCGGGACGCCTTCGTGCTCGAAGATCTTTGTAAAGACAATCGCAGGAGAATATACGCCACAGTCCACGACAGTTCCAGCCCAATCAAGAACAACAGCTTTTATCCTGCCTTGATACACGCGCATATTTCGGTATTCCGTTCTGGGATTTGTTAGCAATGCACCTGTGTACAATTCGATAAATATTAACCATTAGAGACAATATGTAACACAATATTGGTTTGCCATGCTTCTGAATAGACTGAATTGATATATTCCAGTCTTTTCTTCAAACGACTCTCCTCGCATAGTGGGGCTCAGTTGTTCTTTGCTCGCATTGTTACACATTCAAATTTTATCATTTCCAAGAACCTAGGCTGAAGAACCTTTCACAACTAATTAAAATATTAGGTGAGGAATATCTAGTCGTGTTCCTTTCGGTGGTATTACCCTAGGCATCCCAGGAATACAATTTGTATTTTTTTATTCAATTCAAAACTCTTGCAAGCGCACGCGAGTCGCATTGCTATGACATAATGCCATAGCAATGCGACTCGTGTGCGCTTGCGAAAGTTTTAAATTGAATATAAAAATACAAATTGTATTCCTGGGATGCCTATGGTATTACGCACTTTATGGTTCCTTAGCGCAATTTACTATCAAAATAAATTTTTCTGGGCTCCCAAAATGACAAAAGAGGATTGATTATAGCTAGAATACCGGGTATAGGCAAAGTTTTGGGCAGTGCAATTTCGTTGACATTAAGTTTTACAGGATTTATTACAACCACCTAGTGCTCGATCTAGCCTGCTTTTAGACTTGCATATGACTTATGTAAACTAGACATATACAGTGGGGGTCAATAAATGATATCTTGTGAGTTGGAAATTGGATAATTATGTTGATCTGAACTTGCACATTTGATTTTCTGATAGTAATGGCTCCCATATGTTCTCGTTAATTCTCATGGTATTTAAGTTGTACAAGAAATGTGATTATTTTTTGTGGCAAAAGGGACTAAAGATGGCAAAAGGGGTTAGCAAAAGAGAGGCCAGGTTATAAAAATCAACAATGAATAATGAAGGGATGTCTCAGCGAAAAATTGAGGTGAAGTGATATGTGTTGAAGGAATTTAATGTTGGAAGTGTTTCGTGAATCTGGTTTGTATTCAATTAAATAAAGATCTGGAAGACTGAGAGGCAAAAGCTATACCATTTGCAAAGGAAGATGGGAAGAAAGTATATGGAAAACCAGTGGACCGCCTTAACCAATGTTGGAGTAGATTGAAGTGCTATCAAGTAACAAAACTGGTTCACTCTATGCCAAAAAGTCAAAGCTGTTTTGAAATGTAAAAGAGGTGATACAAAATATTAGAACAGCACTAATTTAATTGTATTGTGTGCATGACTGTATACACATGATTGTATACTGTCGTTATATCAATGTGACAAAAATCATAATGACTGGACTTAGAATTTTGACCCCCACTGTATGGACATAAAAGATATACATTATATTATACTGTCACATAGGCTGTCAAGTCTATAATAGTAATTATATATGTTGGTTTTATCTGGTTGTCTTAAATAGTGTGACAAATAATAGGGCCATTGTATATTATTGAGTCTTCCACAGGCAACTCTATTGGGAATATTTAATTAATAAAATTTTGACATAAGTTAGAATGTTTGGTTTAATTAGGTTGGTTTGGTAAGTGTTGGAAGTTAAACATAGAAATAAGACATATTTCTGAAGTGGTATTTAATTAAAACCATGTTTGCACAAGTAATTTTTACATGACTAGTTTTATTTGCAAAACATATTTGATTGTGTAAATAGGAAAGAAATATTGCTTATTTGCTAGATGACTTGACCCCTGGTCAAAAGTTCGGTTCTGCACCATTTAAATTTTTAGCAAGTGAAGGAAAAACACGTACGTACTGGCTGTCATCAGTGTCACATTCATAGAAGATAAGCTTTATTCTGGATGTTTTTCTGTATGTGTCTAATATGCCTAATTTTCATTATTGACATCAGCAAATAAAATTTGCCACATAAGATTCATATTAAATTGGCACATGTAAATTGTTTGTGTAAGTAGAGATTTACAATCCCAGTCATGTTGGTGGTGGTTTCATTCAATTCTTTGTTGTGGGACAACATGATTTCTGCCCTCTCAAAGACATTAAAGTCTCAACCAATGAACCACCAGAAAATGCACTTGATATTAGTAATAATACCATTTGGGACTTGGGAGATACTTAAATTGAGTAGGTGTAGTATGACCCATAGATCATAATAGTTTATTTGTAATTGAATAGTTTTGCTTTAATGAATAGATGTTTAAACTTTAAAAGCTTTGAGCTAGCCAAAAATACTGTCATGAACCCCCTACAATCACGAGAAAGTCATGTGAATACCTCATGACAAATGAGTACACATGAATTTCATGTGACCTGTAGCTAATATGCCAAATATAGGTGTAGTATTAAATAGTCCCTTCTATTTTAATTTAAAATTTCATCATTTTTAAATTAGTCTTTTTACCAGCTTCGTACCGTTTTGAATAGTTTTATTTCTGCGAACGTTTCATGTAAACACTGAGGGGAAAGCCATATTTTAAGCCAATGATTTAAATTGACATAGATTTTCACTTCCGTGACGATAACCACAAAATATTGACTCAAATAAGAGCGTATTCAATAACTGAAGGGAAGTTTTGTACGTAAAAACGTTTTACACACACTCATGGTTTATTACATTGCATATCCAAAGACCTTTGACTGTTTTTCGTGATGTTTTGGTTCCTCGCTTCAAACTACGTACAGTTTCCTGTCATAGCGTATTATCTATCAAAGGAAGCTGGTATTTGCCTATTTTCAAACGAACAAGCTTTAAAAATTGATGTGTTGGCGTATGATCGACCGTAAATAAATGCGTATCTCCGACGTAGAGTTTACATGAGAGCCAAAGGAGCGGCTAAAGACAGAATAGTATAAAAACGTGCGTTCGGCATCAGAACGGCATGCCGATATTGCTATATGATTTCATATGACAGATTTCATTCAACGACACGAAATCTAATAAAACCTGGACGACGTAAAACAAGTGTAAATAAAAAGTGTATACATATCCAAATAAACTTACCGGGGATGCTTTCAAAAGCTTTTGCCGTTTTATGTGCGGGTTTTACCCCTTCACTCTGGTTGCCGAGATTTCTTTGAATCAAAATTTGACATGTGGCTCTTGATCCTAACGTCCCAGTGAACTTTGGCAAGAAAGATCTCGAGCAACGAAACATCTCAGCTTCACAAAAAAGAAATACGAATTTCTTGAATGAAAAGTTCGAAAGATTTGTTTTGTCTCTTCTCAAGTAACTTTATTCTACCGGGTAGTCCAAAGACTTGGCCAAATGAAACGACTTTACAAATCGAACGATTGAATCCAAACGATGACGGTTACGGTGCGGTGAACTATAAGCCTGGAACGAAGGCCTATGATTGGGTGAAGCCATGGATAGAAAAGGGCGGGAAAGCTCTAGCAGAAATCATACAGTGAAGAAGGACTAAAGGAGAGTATTGAGGGGAAATTTTCGAACTTTCCAGTTGAAATTATGTTTTTAGGTAAAGAATTACCAAAATAGTACTCTCATTGAAACATTTTTAAATTTGTAGGATGTCACTTCCATTTTCACGGATTGTTCTGACATAAAAAATCGACGTAACAGGCTGGTACCAGCCAGTTCTGTAGACAAATTAATGGAAAATGTTTTTCTTTTGCCATTTCACCTCGAAAATAGTAATATACCTCAACTGCCGTTAAATGAGGAAGGTTTTTTCTTGAAGGAGTTTAATTTTTCCTCTCCTGGATCACGGCCCTCTATTTGGTTTCAAAGACGGCCACCAAGTTATCGTTCCAGTTCAATGAACTGTAAAACATCGACAATGTGCGATATTCGTAAAACGCCACGGCATGAAAAATTATTGGGGTGTCCCCATGACATGTAGTTGCTACTTGCACAAGTCACCACAGCTTAACTACAACCCACATGCTATAGTTGGTGAATGGTTGGAACTTGCACCAGCCCTATACTGGCTACAGCGTATGGTTGGAACTTGCCCAAGTCTCTACAATGTATAGCTTTTACTTGCACAAGTTCACACAACGCTTATGTTAGAAATTGTTCAAGTCCCCACAAGGTATAGTCTACTTGCCTAAGTTCCAACAGCGTATAGTTAGAACTAACCTGCATAAGTTCTCACAACATGTAAAAGTTATCCTCACAATCATTTTTGAAAATTTTCGAGATTATGCGAAGGAAATAAATGAGGCGAGAATAATATTGTTTACTTTAACAGTTCTATTTTACTGTATCGGTTGCTTTACTTGTGAGCATTTTGTATGGCTTTATATACCGATAGCTTTATATATTAATTTCTCTTTTATATTTTTAGTCATACAATTATTACGTCATCACTTTGCCCTCCGCCCAATTTCCCAGACCTAGCGACGCCCCTGACTATCAACGTCTCGACAATGTATATAGCTATATGTATAGTTTGGAAATGCAAAAGTCATCGCAACATGTATATAGTTCGTACTTGCACAAGTCTCAACGGCCAACGTATAGTTTGTATGACGTATTCATATATACATCGGTCACCACAACGCACATTTTACACATCGTATAGGTACTTCCACAAGTCTCCACGAGAAAAATTTCTACATGCACAGTCCCCATACTGTTCGTATTGTACAAGTCTTCAGAAATACTTTTCTTTGAATCATAAGTTGTCAAAAAGTAGCCAGAAATATTTGTCAAATAATTAAATTTTTATTCCCATGAATAATATTTGCAACTGAAAAAAAATGTACAAACTAAAGCGCTATCGAATACTAAGCACACCAGTGAAGCACACTTTTCGGGAGTAAGCTTGGTTACATTTTAGCCAATATGATATTATTATTCAAAAGATTAATCTTCCCTCGTTCTCTGAGCATATCCTTTCGCGACTTCTAATGTCTAAAGTCTCTTGTGGAAATAACCACAATAAATATTACATTCTAGTGCCAGAGCCCATTCTGTCGAGAATTTTTTTTTCTAGAATATTTCCTCTCGTAGAGAAGATTTTCCTCTCGCGATTAAAGTTGTTTACATGCAAGAAAACCTAGTCCATGATTATTTCTACATTTCTACATTCTTTCCTGACTGTGGACGTGAAAAACTATATACCAATGCAACAATGGTAAACTCCTAGAATTTAAAATTTAGGGGTGCACTTCCCTCTTGTTCTGTTTATCCCCGCTTTGGACTAGTAAGTGTTGTTAGACCCTCTATGTCGTGAGCGGTGAAACTCTTCGCTAATTTTGTCCTGATATTCGACAATTCGTATCTCAAATTAATGCATGCAGTTCTCGTGCATGTTCTTTCCTAGGCCATCATCTAGAATTGCGGTTCAAATTTAATAATAATGCGTCCGTGTCACGTTATTACACAACTGTATCGCTGTCTGTAAACGATACTCTGGTCTTATTCACAGATGTTCGGACTGCTAGCCTGTTTGGAAATCCTTTCGAAATTTTCAATCCCGTCTCTTCTGTTGCTGCTCCTTCGTTTGTCGCACCGTCCACGAAAACCTGTTAATATTATAATAGATGAGTTAATTTCAAAAATTTTGGCACTAGTTTTTTGTTCGCACTAAACTAAACCTTTTAGTATATAGTTTTCGTCTTCAGACGGATGCAAAAGAGTGAATAGTCACGAATGCTTAGAAGCTTCTTGAACATCTTACCACAACAACCAATTACCACTCGATATTATGTATTGTAAGAAGAAACTCGCACGTATAAATTTAGAAAATTCGACCCGTTGTGAAATAGTCTTTTGTCGCAACACACGAAATGCACTAAGCATGCGCTACGCTCAAACTACATCACTCAACACAGAGTTCAAAATAGAAATCAAAGAAAACCTGGAATATCATTATGTCAACTTAAATAAAGAGCTAGAGTAGAATTAACGAAGGAGGCACAAGAAACAATTTGTAATGACGTCGGAGCACTATTGCACACGATTAGATATATTTTTGACTGTATATTACGTTCTGTCATCAAAACGCAATTCACAATAAAAAATAAGAAAAAAAAATATTTCTGAAAAGTAGTAACTAGCTGGTACCACAGATCCACATGCAATATCAACTGGAAGTGTTTCCTTTCGGTAATTTCGGTGAAAATACAAATTATATTAAATTGAAATACTGAAATCTGTTCGAGCAGATGAAACAGACCCTTTTGTTAGTCACGCGTCAAAACATATCGTTTTGAAATTGAATACTATACCTTAAATGAGATTGATTTCAAGTTTTACTCTCACGGGCTCATGCATACATGCAAAGATTCTCACAAATAAGTATGGAAATAATCCATAAGTCGAAAACGAGGCTCCCGGTCATGGCCTGTTACGGCTTATTTCCACATTTATTTGTAAGAATTAAAAATTCTTTTTCATGCATGTGTTAAAGAACGATGTTTTGTATCTTTGCACGTGGCTCGTGAGAGTAAATTTATAACGATAATGCTGTGACCTAATTATGGAAAGAGTCTATACCGATGACCCATAATTACCTCGTCGTTTACTTCGGTGGGTTCTCGTGTGATGATCTCGGAGCGTTCGTTCTTTGTCGGCGTCACGGAGCCGCACGAGGGTCGATGAACCGAACTGTACGAATTTCTATACGAACTTCGGTTGTTTAAGGAACGCTGACTGTTTGTTGACACACGTCTGGAACCTAGATACCAGGCCTCGTAGCTGGTGCACTGGTATTCTTTTCGAAGACAAACCGAAACGAGACGACGGAATATGACGCGATACGACGGATTAAACATCGTATAAAGGATAGGATTTAAGGCAGAATTCAGGTAGTGTAGCCATTTTGTGATTGCTGGAATAGCGGGTCTGGCGTATAACCAAGGAAGACACGTCTGTAAAAGAATATAAAATTATTACAATCCTGAAAACGATATACCGCCCATTTTCGTTCTCAGGATGGTCTGGGAAAACCTGGGAACGAGGATGTACACCCGCCATTCATATGCTTTGTAACTGCATGTGCATAGCGCGCTGTATGTGAAACACACTTACCAGGCAGTACGTATAAAGGAACGAGAAGACAAAAAACGGCATCCAACACATGACGAATACAACCATGACAACCGACAGGCTCTTTGCGGTCTTGTACTCGTTAACTATGCAGCCAAAATAGTTTTTATTGGCATCAGGGTTCTGTGACCAACGCTTGCGACATGACCTAGCGGAGAAGCAAAAATTTTTAAATTTGAATAAAAAGCATACATGCCTAAAAATCTGCAGACCGTAAGGCCTGTTTTTCACACGTTTGTATGAGTTTTTATCTTGTTTTAGTTTATCTTGTTTTCTTTTGGAAAAAAACTTACAGGCGGAAAATGGAGTATTAAAATACAGTGTTGTTCGCATTATAAAAAGATGATAAGGCCTCAAAATACATTGTTGAAGTAAACATTGTTGAAGTTTACCGGTAATTCACTATTTCTCATTAGTGCTCCATTATAGACGGCACTAATGATGTGTTGATGTCTAGATCTATGGATTTAGGTGATATTTTCTTTCAAACCAACCGGATGAGAGCATATGAACCATCATCATCAAATGAAAACTATGAAATTGCCCGCCGATTATTCGAAGGTAAAGTTATGACAAATTATGTTTTTAACATTTTTACCGGGCGTGTTTTGCCATTCGCCATTTTTTTTTACTCTCGTGTCTATAGAGATGTACCTGCGCGCATTCCCGATTCCACGTCTATTGTTTCTATGTACCTAAAAATACTATTCACATGAGTATGTTTGAAATGTACCTTACAACGATGATGATTTTGAAGTAGCACACGACCATGATGGTAAGAGGAACAATGAAACCAAAAGTAGAAATAATGGCCGTCTTCCATTTGGTTTCCAATAAATAGACCGAGGCAACCGCTATAGCGTAGCCCCATACAGCAAATATAAGGCGATGAGCAATAGATGGGGTCACTGTTGAGTGATGTTTGAACGGGTTACTCACAGAATACAACCGGTCAATGCTTATAACAGCCAAATTCGCGATGGATGATGCCTCGCAAGCTATACGTCATAACAAAAAGTTAGCTTCATTATTTAGCGTCATTAAATAATTAAATGGTATCCAATAGTAGTAATGCAGGGCAATAAAACGTGACCAAGCACAGCACAGCACAGCACAGCAAATCACAGCACAGCACCGAACAGCACAGCACAGCACAGCACAGCACAGCACAGCACAGCACAGCACAGCACAGCACAGCACAGCACAGCACAGCGCAGCGCAGCGCAGCGCAGCGCAGCGCAGCGCAGCGCAGCGCAGCGCAGCGCAGCGCAGCGCAGCGCAGCGCAGCGCAGCGCAACGCAGCGCAGCGCAGCGCAGCGCAGCGCAGCGCAGCGCAGCGCAGCGCAGCGCAGCGCAGCGCAGTGCAGTGCAGTGCAGTGCAGTACAGTGCAGTATAATACAGCACAGTTCAGGGCAATACAATACAGTACAATACAGGGTAATACAATACAGCACAGTAGAGGGAAGAAGGAAATACCTCACAGCACAGCACAGTACAGTACAGCTAATTTGAGTACTTACTTATATCAACAAAGGTCCACATTCGCTCCAGAGTCACAGTATCTATCCACTGATGTATACTATGCCAACGATCGATCTCATAAGCGATCCAGAAGGGCATCGTGATTAGGGCAACAATTAGATCGCTTATTGCCAAGTTTATAAGAAAATGATTTGTGACTATCTTTCGAACTCGTTTGAAAACTCGGAATATCACGATAATCCCAGTGTTTCCGACTATTGTTAATGTTATTACGAAGCACATGGCGACAACAGAACCGATTGTTCCTTCCTGTGAATGCGCCTGTTGACCAGTGCGTGCAGGGATCGTTGCTGATTGGTTCGCCGGTGTTGACGTCATCGTGAAAATTATGAGTCTGGTAAGAAAATGGAGTCAGTTTTGTAACGGGGCTATCCACACTACTTCAAATATTCAAGGCTGCTTTTGGACTGAGTTTCTTTCCTTCCAACCCACATAAATTTCTAGTAACCTCTCTTATCACTGGTACATTCGAAGGGGGATCGTATGTTTTTGTCTTTTAAGTTAAGCATTGTTTCTCGTAAATAGTGCTTCTGCTCTGTCTGTGATAAGGTTTACTAAATTTCACGCAGAATGCTGATCTCAAGAAAACTGATGCGTAAAAAAGGTTATGTAGAAGAACAGGTTAAAGTTCAAGAAGTTGCATGACGGATGGATGACGATTAGATTTCTAAGATTTTGATTGTCTGTGAAAAAAATTTCAAAACGTCGAATCAGTCGGAATACTATATCTATATGTCTTCGTTAATCTGATAAATGACGAAAGTTGATGGTCTAGTTTCCATTGCCTGTATGTTTCTAATTAATCATCTACGAAGAAAGGATGTTATCTCAACAAAACATTTATGAATTAAAAACGCACAGAGTAGACAGCATTTAACCATGTGTCAACAGGTCTGTCTTCTATTCAGTATCCGACCTTCCTAGAAATTTTTAGAAATTAACCTACTGCTGTTGAGAACGATTTCTATACAGTCGCGTTTTTATAGTACATTTAAGAATACTTGCGTAATACTTTTCCCCTTAAAATCATTTAGCTGTTCTCAAAACTACAGTAAAATCACTCAGAGAACATATTGCTATGCGCATCTCCTCATTTTGTGTTACTACAATTAATCATTTTAGTGGATATAAACCTTCTGACTGACAAAGGTGGAAAAAACGCGACAGCTGTATCTATATTCGAATTCAGCCCTTACGCCGAAGGTTGTATTTTCCTCTGTAATTATAAAAATTCATTTCACTGATAATGTGATTGGTGTTTACAAAATATGAAACCTTCTATTCGATTCTGAATAGCACACACTGAGTTTTCAATTTATAAAAACAAAACTCAACATATATAATATTAGAGGCTGCTTTTTTATTTTATTTCTTGAAAGATTGCAACAGGATCACGTAGCCACTCTTTTAGACAGTTTTAGTCCCGTTATGAAAATTTCTTTCTCTATCCATTTCTTTGAAAATCTATATTGTTTTCACGACACAGGTTATATTAACACGAAAATATCAGCATTGCGGGTAAAAGTCTCCAGGGAGGCTACTCTGCTGAGGATGCATCGAAGAACTCGCAAACAATATATGAATATTAGATTTCAAAAATCAAAATTGTTCAAATTTTACTGACAATACGCCCTGTATACATAGACTCACAAGATAATCTCTGAATTTCCCATACTGAAAATCAACTTTGTTTTCAATGTACAAGGGACAGATTGACTATTTAAAATTCCCATAAAATATATTTATGTGGGCATGGAGGTTTTAATAATAAATTAAAAGAAATAATTTGAAAGTTCAAACCAGGAAAATGGGTGAAAGAGTTATAATTAACATAGACATGCAGCCGTAGCTGGAACGATGCGATAATTGGAGGGTTGTTTATTCATATACCGATCATATAAATATTCAGTTCTGCCCGAAGGATTTCTTTTGGAAATGCAATTATAACTTACACAATAGACACCCCCCAATTATCGTTCTAATTATGTCCCTGTTAAAGACAGTCTAGATTTTAGTGGAAACATTGTGAATTTTCTTCTGGTAAAGCTATTATATAGCTGTAAAACGGCATTAACACTTAACCTTCAGAAACTTTGTTTTGTTCTACGCTTCGGCAAATGATACGAATGGAAAGTTTTCGGTCCGTTAACTTGTGAAATTCTGATTTATACGCCGTCAATGGTTCCTTCAAATTAATAATTATATATTGACTTATTGTTGTTCTATAGTAATCGACGATTGACAAATATTGTTAGACGAACTTGCTAGACGAACCAGTGCCCCTTGCAGAAAGGTGACAGAAGGAGTTATTATTATAACGCTTTACTGACGATATGTTGCTTTTAAAATGAGATTTTGTTGTAAACGCGATAGGAGATAGGAATGTGGCCATGGTTTTCGCATTTATGCTTTCGTGTGCAGATGCATGTATAGGTCAACAAATAAAACCGAAATAACATACAAGTATATTTGTATGATAGACAACCTGGGTTGATTTGTCTTTGACAATACTCGATACGATTTTGATCGTATTCATGTGCGTTTGTAGGTATCGCAACATTGCTTTGTGAAACAAGCATGTAATTCTTATCGATTATTAACACACAACTCAGTGAATAATCGGCGTTCGTTTTCGTTGAGTTGTGCTTGTTAACTAATATTTCAACCTTACCCAAAGCGTAGCAGTTTTCTTTGTTTGTGATCGGTTTGAAATGATGACTTTGCCGATGAAATAATTACTTGCCATAAAATTTGATTCAATCGTGATTATGCAAACCCTGGTTCCATATTCGCTTGTTGTGGTTCAAGAGAGTCCCGCTGCATTCAAATTCCAACAATAAATTAGTTTTCAACAGTCTTCAGGTTTTTATGGGACACCCTGTAGAGTAAGACTGGTTTCCATATATCAGCGACATCTTAAAACAGACGCCGACATATTGTTGACAATTACGGGGGAAAAATAACTTCAGATACACAAAAGATTTGAGTAGTCATTAGGCTGCTTTTTAAAGTCGCAAATAGATGTAATTATCATGTCGTAATACGTTGTTGTAACACGTTGTTATGCGCAATCCGAGATGTGAAAACCTATAGAATGCTGCAAATATGCTGCAAATGATCTAATTGCTGCAAATGGATTACGACGATATACGAGGAACTTTATCCAAGGAAAGCCTGCCATTAGTAATCTCCCAGACTGCATGTCAGTGCATATTGGATCTCCCAGACTGCATGTCATTGCCATACTGATATATATATTTTGTATGTCCATATTATATAATTTTGTGGAATATAAACCACAAATAGTATAGTTAAGTCTTAGTTAAGCCTGATTCCCATAGAAAACATCTCATATTATTACTGTATAAATTACCTCCAATTCAATTCATCATACTTTTCGAATGAAACCTTTTTCTGTGTGATACATGCATGCATAATATTAACAGACATACTGGACTATAAAATGATAAAACTAAGTAATTGCCTACCAGCGACCTTTGGGTGCATTCATATCATTTTTATTAAAAAATGGTTAATAAATTTGCCTCAAATATCTGGACTAGACTGGGTGTCAGTATATATAAGTGTTGATTTTTGTAAACTAAGGTGTGAACGTCAAGCCTGTTTCCAATGGCTGAATTTATTCGCTCGCATTGATAAAAAGAAGAAAGCGTTCTTACTTTTTCGCATACCAATCACGTCACCTGATTTCAGATTCCGCTTTGCGTCGCGCGAATAAATTCACCTGGTGGAAATGGGCTTTGCTTTACTACTTACGAGGTCAATCAACTTGCTCTATAACAAAATTCGCCTCTGCAAACAAATGAAGATATTATTGCACTTTTTGTCCTTGCCGGCGATATGCCGAAGATATTGCCGTGTTCGACAGGTAAACCTTTCTGACAATAATTAATTTATAAAAATAACCTAAACAAAACTATACAAACAGTTGATAGGCAAGAAAAACAAGATTTATACACCCATACAAATAGATCGACAGTAATTTGTTACCGTAAATGGTGTTTGGGCTAATGAGTATGAATACAAATATGTTCTAAAAGAAAATTTAATTTGTCTTTAGCCTATGATGTTTCGTTCTGCAAATTTTTGTACTTCAAATATTGCGACATAACAGATGAAAATCACACGTCGTGTAATTAACGAACACACGCAGGTGTTTATTTTCCAACTATATCGGGGATACATTGTGTTGTGAGACTGCTTTTCACACGTTTTTTAAACGCGTGTATACGGAGTACGTATATATGCCTATTAGGTTGAAATGACATGCAGAATTTAGTTTCCTGTATGATTTTTTTACATGTGCATTGACATAAGTTGAGGTTTTCAAAAGGACCAATAAAGTTTCCGTTGTAAGATTTCACTGATGCTTGGATTCACGCCCATCGCGTCAAGGCCGAACCTAGACACTTAGTTGGGGTGTGTTTATCCAGTGTGCTATATTTATACCATTTTCATTTTCAAATTCTGTGAAAACAATCGTTTTCAAAGCAAACCAACGAGCAGAAGACGAATAAATGAATATACACACACCACAATTATCGCGTCTAGGTTCGGCCCTGACGCCCACGTGCTTTGATGGAAATCGGGCCAAAATTAGTAAAAGTTGAATAAAATAGCATGATAGGTATCTAGCACGTGAACTTTTCGATATACATGCGAGTATAACGTTTGGATGTCCTAATAACGTTGCAATCGAAATATTTTTTCTTATTTTAAGCCGAACATTGAGCTCTATTTCAATGAGCTACATGCTTCAAATGCATGAAGTATGAAAAAACGAGACAGGATAAGCCTTTTCAAGAAAACTCCTGAATATGATTGTCTCGGTCTATTATATACTAGAATTGCTGAAGTTCGCGCACCTGCGGTTCATAATTGGAAATATGTCATAAGCCGGGAGGAGGCGCTTATATAGATCCAACAAAGACTGATTTTGAGTAGACTGACTTCGGTAGACATACGGAAATTCGATACACTGAATGAATTTTTATATTCATCTTTTTTATCGTCATTTGCAGAAGCAGGTTCGAAAATGCAACATTACAGATCTAATTACGACTTAATTACGCCACCGGTAGCGTTGCCGGCTACTGTAAATAATATATTCACAAACTGAAGAGAGACATTGCTGTGTACGCTTTATCTTAAGAGGCAAACGAACATTTTTAGGTCCTTTCAAAACGCCCAAAACAGTTGATCACGACAGTCTGATCAGTGAAACCCACACCCAGACTGAAATTTGATGCTGAAAAATAGTATATCTTATTCTGAAAGGAAATGTCGTACCACTTTTAAATCCAATAAATTCGCTATAAGGCCCTATCAGACTATGTGTAATTATTCAGGCAGCCATCCAATGAAAGTTCAAGTTAGGCTCCAACAATCAAAAACCGTAGGACTGAAGTTTTCAAGACATCTTAAAATTTAATAGAAGTGTGGATTGGAGCTGCGTCTATTTATAAGGTTAATCTTCACAAAGGCTTTTTTCCTATTTAACTATCAAGCAACGCACTGGAATGGCTGCAGCCATTATTGGGTAAATTCCTACCAGTGCGCCTATTGTTACATTTCCCCCACCTGCTTTACTTATAAGGATGGATGAAACATTTATGGCCAAATTTTTCACCAAGAAAGGCTAAAATATTTGCCACAAAGAATTAAACCAAAAGAGTAACAGTTACACCCAATTCCAAACCGTTCACCGCGAACACCAATGCTCTTAGGGTATAAGTGAACAATTGGACATAACAATTATATATTTTAGAAACTCATGCATGTCTGTTATACACATTACCGGCATTGCAACAGTCATTTCTCAAAGCCACAATCGCGAAGCTTAGAGGTGCACGTGCGAATTAAAGCACGAGCTTGCACAAGACAGCACTGCATCACACACACGCCATGACATGCCTCAATGGCCAGGTTGAAAAAGCCTTAACTGCATGCTCTCGAGGTCGACTGCCATTAAGGCATTATGGTACAAGAAGTGCACAAAAATCAATTCATTTTTCCCCCCGAATATTTCATGCACCATATTGATCCAGAAGCACCGGCTATAGGTACATTGTTTTATCTTATGAGAAAATACGTATACATGCGATATTTGACTGTCATTCAAGCAGTCAGCAGAATTCTCCTCATATCTGATACAAGACGTACACTACAGACGAATTAGGTTTTGCTGTTCGACAACCGGAGTCACATATCGAATCCCAATTGTCCAACCGCAAGATATTCAGCCTATTCTGTGTACAACTCTTGATGTACACACAATTAATATAATTCTCAATAATAACTCACCGATATTCAGTCATGATCTCATACGCCCCAATACTTTGAATGTGATATAGTTCCAAACGCAAAAGGACTTATAGACCAACTGATTGAAAGATTTAACAGACTTAACTAACTTCTTATGACAATTCAATTAAACAGTTGCACTGTTGCGCAACGTTTATATAACGCCCACTAGGTCTATACCAAGTTTGACAACGACAGGCATTGAATATGCTAGACGATTTTAATAAAGAAAAACACCAAGTCGCAAATGTGTATAAGATTAGCAGATTACAGAAAATAATTAGGAAAACATGATTTCATTATAATTGCCATACAAGTGCTCTATATATGTGGTTGAAAGTCTTAAATGAATTAGAATACCTTGAAAATGTTATATGGCAAGGAAGGCTGTATAAAACAAACCTTTTTAATCTGTATTCTCATAAAATGTAGCTATAGTCCAGTTACTTGATGATTTAAATTCAAATCCAGAGGGTGGTACAGATAGAATTAAATAATCATTTTTCAAAGATTTAAGTCGGATAATTTTTAGATCGTCTTTAGCAAGTTTAATTCTTTAATTAAAGATAATTATTATATGCGCTGTCAGAAAATGGAAATTCGCCTGAAGCTTTAACGCGCATATTTACACAACGAGATTAACGGCCGTGATAGACGCGCTTGATAACTCGATAAGTCGTTTATTTTTAAACATTTGCGGATTAATTTAGACCTCGGTAGCTTTTCTACTCGTCATCAAGGCCAACTTGACATTTGCATGTTATAACAATGTAATATGTCTCCGCCTCGTGTGAAGAGTGTTTCCATTTATTTTATCGACGTTTCGCTTTCCCAAGCCTTTTTTGAATCATTACAGTTTCATATATAGTCATGATTTGTCTTTTATAGGAACTTCGACAGAAACAAGCAATCAAATGCCTTTAGAAGCATCGTTGATATGCCTGAGAGCCACTAGACATTCATTTTATGTAAATAGTAAAAATTTTTAATGATCTCCAAGTTAATATGCAAAGTAAAGTTCACCCTTTTAATCATTGTAAATCAATGAATACTGAAACATTTTTGTCACATCACTTGCGGGCTGTGCAGGTTTCCCGCTTTAAAGATCATCCCTCATAGTCTTGTATGCTAAAATATAGCCTTTCGGTAATTATACGCACATTTCTATCGGTTTAAATTTAGAACCACCTCAAATGAGATGGATTTCAAGTTTACGCTCACAAGCTAAATGCATATCTGCATGCATCCTCCTTCAACACATGCATGAAAAAGACTTTTCCATTTTGACAAATATATGTCGAAATAAGCTATAATACGAGAATGAGGCTCTATATCTGACCTTCAGCCTCCCTTAAGTGTTACAACTAATTTCCACACGAAATTTCGTGTGAATATAAAGTTATATCGAGGATTGAGAGGCAAATCTATATTTTCCGAGTTTATGTAGCTAGATAAATCTATCTTAATTTATAACTTTAAATTTTTTTTAATGTATATTAACAAGAACTTTCCTATCTTTCCAATATTACATACACTAAAAAGTTAAATAATAAATACTTGTTAGCTAAATAGCGGTTAAAATCAATGGTATATATAAAGAGTAAATCAATTGGATTGGATTAAATTCTAGAGGTTCAAAGGGTCTGACTGATTACTTATATATATTATTACATATTATATTATATATATTATTACATATTATATCATATATATTTATACATATTAATATACATATTTATTATATCTACATATATCCATTTTTTCCTTATGGGGATTTACGCAACTTATAAAATGCTTCATTTGCTTGACAAGAAGGACTTGTCGAAGGTCATTGTGCTTGAGTTGTAAATTTAAATATTGTTGTCCATATTTGTAGTGTCATATCATATAAATGTAATATTGTTATAATAAAAATCATTTGCGGATAAATTTTACCATCATTCATAAAAATGTTTATGTGAAATATTTATACACTTGTGGGTCCCAACAGGGTTGTTAGGAATTCAAACTACAGCTATTATACATTGTTATTCGTGATTTCAATGGTTTTGGGGTTTTTGGGACACCCTGTATATAAATGACCTTCGAGTTTTACTTTAAAATAAATTGAAACGTCGTAACGTCAGTACAAACAGACAGACTTGTAGCACTGTTTGCCGACCTCTATATGAGAACAGCTGTTTAGAAACTTCTTGGTAACCGAATCTTTTACCTTGGGTATTTCTGCAGTCCGGTCAAATTTAAAAATAGATTGCTCAAAATTTTGGCCGTGTTCTCTCAACGAACTTATATAAAATCGCTCACATTCATACGAACATTTCGATTTGGATTGTTGATGAATTGACGTATAATATACCAAGAAATTTTGTTAAAGATATTGTCTTTCGTACTTGAAATAAATTTTCCTTATACGTTTTTTCTGCAGTCATTTTAAAAAATATTATCAGTCTCTTAATGGCAGTTCAACCATATACGCGAACATAGTCAGTTGGCGGAACGTAGAAACACCTTCGATCATCAAAACGTTGCGAAACGGCTTGGCATTATCAAAGACAACGGCAATTTTAGATGTTATACTTTTGCTATATGTATTTCATATAGTAAAAGATATTAAAGCATTATTGTTGAAAGTTAAATGCAAATTAGTATATATTCAAATCACAAATTCCTGGTAATGAAAAGTAATAAGAGAAATTTTCAGGCCATGCATGATATATCTCAGAACTCCTATAGCAAAATGTATGTGAAGTATATGAACGCATCGTTCCGTATAATAACCATGTGAATAAGCCGACACAATATAGTATTTTTTAGGATTTGATATAATATATATATATATATATATATATATATATATAAATGCATTTGCTGTCTTATTTTTAAATTTAGAAAGATTATAAGAATGCACGCATTTTACGTGTTGCATGGAAAACGCGCATAACTATATAAACAACTATAACTATATATATACATGCAAACAGCTCTTTTCTCAATTAAATTTCAGCGGGTGGCCTGAGCAAATAGGCCTAATTGGGGACATGCGAGCATGCATATATATATAAGTTAACCAATTAAAAATGTACCATATATATGGTCATCTGTTTTTAATATAGATAACTCAATTCCACGGATATGCTATACATTTTCATGCATATACAGGGCCCTAAAATGTGAATGTGTATAAAAACGATACAAACCCACGCAACCGTGAACTCCATTTGGCACGAGAAATATTAACATGACGTCTTGACCTCCCATCTGACTTAAAGAAACCTGTGGGCATGAACAGTCACCGCATTGGTTGTCGTGATTAAATAAGTGTAAGTGTTATTTACGATAGCCTTTAACGATAGCCTTTTTAGACTCTATTCTTTTGCTGTTTTTAATTAAAGTTGCATCTTGATAAGCGCTTCATTTCCTCTGAATTTTGCCCACTTGAGAGGAGTATGAAAATAATTAATTTTCCGTAGACAGGCAAGTTGAAAACAACAAGATTAACATCATGTAGCATAAGTAAAGTCTGCTGTGAGATTGGTGGAATATTCAATTAGTCCTGTGTACGCTGAATGCCCTGTTTTAGTTCTATTTAATCTTTATTGATCTATATTGTGATTCTTGCATACAAAGGAATCGTTACAATCATATCAGTTGTAGAGAACCGGCCCATCAACTATCGGATTTTACGAAACGGTACATTAAAAGAAAATTCTTTGTTCACAGTTCGACCTTATCTATAGTGACATACACTAGATCAATCTATAGAAAAACCCTTTCAAATAGATCTAAAATAAAGCGATCTTGCTCGAGGCATTCCGATAAAGCAATATCTTACTTATTTCACATGTGGAACAATGCATACTGCACGCATGAATTGATTTCCAGTTTTCAATTTTATTTAGAGTTATTGTGTGGTAAACAACCTGAGAAATGAACTCCTTTTGCCTTCACAGCATTTAGCGCAGATGCTAACGAGGGTTTTTTTTATATATTTTTTGATCAGGTAATTTAATTATGCTAAAGACAAAAGGAACCGCCATGCAGCTATATATATGCTCAAATGCGGCGGCAGAACATTATATTTACAAGCAGAATTGTCGTTGAACTGATTTTACACTTGCATCAGATTTTGTATACTTTTATCTAAATTTACCTTTATTGTACAGAGCGCATCGGAAAAAAACCCCACGAAAATGGAGATATATTAATCTGTTATGTATTTGTTCAGAATATTATACGGTAGAAAGAATAAGATATATGAACGGCAATTAAGATTTCAATTTTAGATTCTTTGCATGGCAACACGAATTAGAATTTATAGTAAAACCAGGGGTGGATCCAGCACTAGTGCACTAATTTGCATTACAAAACAAAATTGCTATTCTCAGCAGTTTTCTTGTGTCATGCAAATTAGTGCACTAGTGCTGGATCCACCCCTGAGTAAAACGTTTTTGTACAAAAAATACTTGCATCATGCATTGACCTGTGGCTTGGGAGAGTCATATAGGTACACAATTTTAAGGCACTGACAAAAGGTGAATTTATTTCCAATTCTACTGTTCCTTTTTCAAATCAACAATACAACATACTTATGCTCTATAATTTTGTTTTACCGTTGCTATTATAAGAATATAAATTTGATTGCCACCCCGTAGTAAATAGATACTAGACTCAGCATGTTTACTGCTCGTATATAAATTATAAGCCTGTTAGTGCTTCACCGTGGCACCGTGCCCGTGGACAGGTGTGTATATCGGTGCCATGTTACATAATGTTTACACCTTTTTCGCATAGTATTTTGCGTGGGTACAACCGCTATAATACTGGTGACATTCAGTAAGGGAAGTGAAGATTTGAAATACTTGAGTTGTCGTTCTTAGGGTGTGGCTCAGTTAGAATGCATGATGGTAAAACATGCGGAAATTATGTAAGATTTTGCATGTGTTGATCTCGTAGTGGGCGGTTTTGCTGAACAATGAGGGTATGTTAATTTTTAGTGTTTGGGACTTAATGGTCATATTCTATCAAATATACAAAGAAAATATGATTCAAGTGAGATGGCGATCTTTTTATACCATAGAAGACTTTGATTCTTTTAGTTGCTTCATTCCTTTTCTCGATTTTTGCAACAATGATGGATCGAACAAACCCCTGTCACGTAAGTGTTCGCAAATTGTTCTGATTGGCCCTTAATTCTTAAGCATTTTTACATCAGAACAGTCATGTGATCATGATTCGATCATTGTTAAAAACTAAGGCTAATTCGAGCAGCAAAAAACCTCAAAATTAAAACTTTAACCCTGGGTATATAGTAGGTTATTAATGTATAGAATATATTCACGCGCTTCAATTCAAACGAGCCAGTATTCATAAAGAAGAATTAATATCTATGCAGACCTTTTTCCAAATTCTGGAAAAGAAGCCTGACCCACGCTTGCCAGCCTGCCTTTCAATTGTGGGCACAGACATATCATCGCCCTTTACCAGCAGACAATTTGATGATATGTCGAACGAATCAAACCAGAAAAAATATCTTGCAATTTGCAAACTCAAGATTCGGATTAAACACACATGGTGCAAAATTCCGTTTATATTTCGAGTTTATTTTAAATTCATTGTCAAATCAAAGACACATAATCATATTTTCCTGTTTTAGCGGTCGCATTTTGTGCCAGACATACAATGCAACTATTTCAATTTCAATCTGGTCTCTCTACGACTACGGCACTGAATACCTCAAGATGCCTGTAGAATCGTGTGCCAAACGCAAGAAATAAAATTAACATATAATATTCTTGCAAATGGCAATTAAAGTACTCTGATAAACGTAATAAGCATGATGCATATATGTACATTTCGTACTAACCATACTAACTACATACTACATGTCACTTCAGCTAAATCGTATTGATCCATGCAGAAAGATATCGATCATATTCGCTTATTGTTGGGTTGCCAAAATCCATTATTTTGGTGATTGTAAATAAAATTTTTGATCAGAATGTTTATACACATATGCTTTTAGCCTTCATGATGAACATTCGGCGTTTGTACATTTCAGAAATATTCTCTACGAAAAAAGGCGTGCCCCTAAGCCATCGCTAATGTACTGTCAGTGTAATTCAACATAAACAGCCTTTATTAATATGAAAAGGTTTTGCCAGCTTTGACTACCCAGACATGCTTATTGCTCGTAATATAATCATTATCCGTGGACGTACTTTTAAATTCGACAAGATACGAAGCAACAAAAACGTGGCGTGATTGTATTTGGAATTCAAAACTTTTCCATTCCACCTATATCATTTTCACGGCTGTAAGCCCTGATTTTTGATGTTTTAAAAAGGGAAAAAATCATTGATTAAATCTAACGCTTCACCTTTACACAAAAAAGCTTAATTTATCGATTAAAACATAACTTTTCCTTGACTTATCACTTTTGGAATAAATGTTCCAGTGAAATTTTGTCGAACAAAACACGACGGGGTTTCCTAAATTAATTATCGTGCATGGAGTATAACTCTTTGTAGCAATCGAAATGAATGCGCTCTCCCACACGTTGGCAACTTTAAGAGAGCGCAATTAGTTTGATAGGTGAGTTGAAGGAATAGAGCTTCGGGTGAAACGAAAAGGTGAGAGGTACATTCGCTGATAGTGGCAATGAATGATATCGAAATACCAAAAATATTTCATGAAGGGTACCTTGTAAATCTGGCTCACGAACTAGGCGTTTTATTAACTCCACATTCTACCTCCAATCGCACCAGGATATGTAGCAGATTCTTCGTCCGTTTTCCAACGTTTTTGCAAACAGTTTGCTTTGATGCTAGCCCAGACAATGCGAACAGTAATCTCGGTTTGTTTATCCTAGAACAAATGAGCTGTCTAAATGACTGACATACATAAACGATACTGAGTGAGTTCACATGGCCACTTATAAACACATCATGAGCTGTTCTGATTAAATAGTTTGTTTGCTAAGGTCAGTGATAACACTTGACATTAATTTTGTTTTCAGCAAAACATCGAAAAATGTTTGTGGTCGAATTTGCTTCATTAGTACATAATTAGACAAGACAAAGTATACTGATTAAAAATTCCTAATTCAGTATGGAATTCGGGCAGAACAGAGTATTTTCTACACCTGTTTGTGGCGCACTGCATATATTCCCTTGTAACCCCCTTCTAGTTTCTTCTGCAGTATCACCGAAGCAATAAGAAAAGCATGATTATTGTGATGACCTCCAGAAATAAATGGAACATTTAAAGTTGGTAATTTAAACTGTTACGATGTAACTGCGGGGTGCTTGAGCGAAAAATTTCCAAGCACGCTTGCAGGGAGTGTGGAGGTGTGTGCATTTTTGGGGCCCTCTGTTTAACTATTTTCGTGACTTGTGTAACTTGTGGGTTATATAGTAAGAACAGAACAATCAACAAATTGCTGATGACAACCTCGTGGTTCATTGCAATTAAAACTAAACACTGTATATTCACATGCATATTTTAATCAATTGATGACAATTATTAGAGCTTAATGGGAGGGGTGGGAGTGGGTACACTTATTTCATCGATGTCCACAGGAAATGATTTTTGTACTGCTGTAACTGCAACTGATGAATAATTTTCCAGCTGTTCCTGTTCGTTAGAATTGTAAATTTATATGAGAGCCTAGCCTTAGTTTATAGCTTTCCACTTTCGCGGTATGAAGTATCATTCGATAACATTGTCCAACTACGTTTATCGGATACCTACAACTTTGGACATATCTCGTTGGAACATTGTCCCCCCCTCTGACCCCTTTTACAAAACTCCATATACTGCCCCTCATCAGTGGTGATAAATTTCGTGTGAACTGACTCCATATAATGCTAAGATTGTGTCATGGCAAACTACAAAGCTGTTAATTGTCTGCAACTTATGTAACTGGGCCGGAAAGTGGGCTACCAAGTACGTGTCATACAATTAAACTAATTAGAGTTTCTCTAGCTCCAGTAACGGTGGAGAGATGACCGATATCGGACCTTCATGAAGAGAAAATTAGAGCTAGGCATGCAGGATGAACGTGAATAAATTTAAAAAAATTGCCTTGTGAACTGAGAGCGATGCAACAACAAAAAATTGGTGTAATGAGACATCTTGTCGAAGCATCTTGTTACAGAGAATTATTAAATGAAAGAATGTGTAGTCAATGGAATGCTCGAACGGTAAAATTGCCACTTCTAAAGTTCAGAATTTCCTCCACTTAAAGTATTATTACCTTTCTAGGACTGCACGACTGTTATCAGCGTCAGATCCAAGTTGTTTTTTTGAATGCAATCCAAATTTTGCTCTTCACTCTACTACAGATTGTCTAATCTTTCACCGATAAGCTTACGATACGGACTTCCTCTGAGGAAACACGTAAAAAGGATATGAAATTTTGGACAACTCTAGAAAATAGATTATAAGCCAAAATAAGGTTCGTATCATTAAGATAAAAAGCAGATGCGAAGCTAACTGCTTCCTATCAGTTCAATCATTTAGGAAACAATCACTCAGTAGCAGAGATAAGTTTGTTGTTCTAGATTAGATTAGCTTAGTACGATAGTACATACGACGAGGTGTTATATATAATAACTGGGGTGGTGCTGTGTTTGTAGTTAATTTATGCAAAAGCAGACGTAGTGTTCCTTTTTCCATGGATGAAAAAGATCCTTTGGACGTACTACTAGATTAACCTTAACAAATAATCACGTGTGTGTCTTTGTTTGTGTTTTATACGTAGTATCTTCTGCGCATGACACACTTACACTGGCTTACTCTTGTCAGCCTGTCAAAGATTACATGTACTATTTCAAGTCCACTGAATCAGATAGAACTATGAATAGATGTTTTTGAGCGTGTAAACAAAATCGGCCATCCGCCGTTTCACGTGTAGAAATCATGCAATCCAGGCATTAGACACTGCAAATATAGCAACTGGCGCCGCAGGAATAAAGATCACTGATAGGCTCCAGGCAGTCGTCAGACTGACGAGTCAAATATGTTCCATATGAATCAGGGAGTTTCTGTATTCACATTGCGTTTCGAATGACGGGCTCTGCACCAGGAAATGATAACGTACGTGAACGGTAGAATGACAGATCAAAGCTGAACGATTTCAGTTGTATATCTGTATCATCTGTGTGAGTATTATACCATTCTCTTAAATTATCAGTTTGGTTTTACGTGTTACGTTAACTGGCTACGACAGCCCTACTTATTATCTGCGATGAACTATATGATCTGTCACGAATCACGACATGCAGTAATTAGTAATTACTGCATATATTATAATGATTCAACTGATATGTTATCATGATTCAATTGCATATATTATCATGATTCGACAAGTTGAATTTGTGCATTTCACAGACGTTTGAAACAATGCCCTCGGGTTTAAAAAAGAAGATTATTTAACCTCGTTTGTTCACATCTATATATAACTGTTTATTCGTCATTTCAAAAAATAGAAAATGAAGAGTATGAGAGAAAATGACAACGCATGGTTAGAACGGTTGGTGACGGCAACCGGTTAATGACTCAAGAATGATTAACACAAAAATATAGCAGATGAGTTTTACAGCGACATTTAACAGTGATGTAATTCTTTGTCTTTATCTCAAAGCAGCAGCATTTTTAATTTTGAGAAGCGTCAATGTCGTGGTTCGTATGAAATAAGGTGAAGCACCCATCATCAACCCATTTCGTTTTCAGGGTTGTCCCAGTTGAAAAGAGTGCATTTCAGTGCACTACATTTCTGAGGAGCGGAGGATTGTTGAATGGCCACCTACTAAGGATACCCGCGGGTTTATTATTACTATTATTAATAAAGTAATTCAAGGGATATAGCATCAAAAATAACCTGTATAGTCCTTCGACTGAATTTTTTAACCTTTTATTTTCAGAGAAATTGAAAGCTTTTTTTCGAAATATTTGCGAACCAAAGCTGCTACCCGCCATCTTGTTTTATAATGGGATCAAATTACCGATCGTCACAGGCTGAGTCGACGTTTTTTGAGTTTAGAAATGCCACTGTTTCATTTAACGTCAGGATAATTTTAATGAAATATCCTTCTAACAATGTTAGGAACTGCAATACAGAATGTTTGCCCCCTCCAGTCGGTCGAACTGAGAAACTATATAAGATGAAACATCTGTTAAATCCGACTTAATAAGCCTATATATAGCCTACAGGCTATGAACTTTAATTTTAAAGGCTAATGCAATAAGCATGCTATCCATCAAAGCGAAAGCGGTGTATAGTCCGTAATATAAACAGACGCGGTGTGTGTATATATATATTTTACATGACTATATTTCTTGAAAAATTAAACAACCACTAACTGTCAAAATATTAACGCCATTTTGTTCCATATTTCTAAATGAATACGGGATAAAATTTTTATTCGGAAATCTGGAAAATAATTGTTGCATCAAGTAACCTACGATAGTGATAAGCAGACAAGTTGCACAATATAGCTTTTGTAACATTCGCCCTACCTCCTCCCCCCCTCGTACACCCCTCCTGGTGAAAAGCAGGTAAGTTTGGCTTAATTATATACAGGGTGTCTCAAAAAAAACGAAAACTATTGAAATCACTCATTGCTAAAATTTGAATGTCGTGGGGATCTAATG
This sequence comes from Dendronephthya gigantea, assembly GCF_004324835.1. Lineage (NCBI taxonomy): Eukaryota > Metazoa > Cnidaria > Anthozoa > Malacalcyonacea > Nephtheidae > Dendronephthya > Dendronephthya gigantea. Next base: position 1,905,294 of record NW_021163029.1, read on the forward strand.
TAACTTAGAAAATGCTAAGTACGAAAAGTTTGAAATTGTGAATATGATTAAATTTAAATTAACCTTGTTATTGCTTCGAAAGAAAATGGTACAGCTGACCGCGGAACAACGTGTGTTTATTGTAATAAATTACGCGCGCCCAAAGTACAACGGTGCGAAACGCTTTTTGACAAAGGTCGACAAAGGAAATTTTACTGCATCATGCACAAAAATACGTATGGCAAACATTTATACACTTGTGGGTTCCAACAGAGTGCTTAGTCATTTAAACTCTAACAATTACATTGTTATAGGTGATTTCAATAGTGTCAGTTTTTTTGGGACGCCCTGTAGAACGTTGGAAGTGAACCTGCAGGTGTATGTTAGATATTGTACCCTCAATGCGTGCTTCCGAGGGTATTAGTGAATTTTGTTTCTCAAGAGTCTAAATGCATGTTTCCCAAGACGAAGTCGTGATGTCGCAGTTATGATTGGTAGCCGCGCAGAGAAGCATTTACATGCAGAGAAGCATTTTTCGTAGCTACTGTACTCATGCAGTAGCCCGGATAAAACTTTTAGTCATTAAAAGCCATTGAGCCTTTAAAATGTCGATATAAACAGCGGAATTGTATGGGTCAACTAAGTAATTACTAATCCAACGTAGTTATTATACGCATGCAATGGGACAATTTGTTTTCGTATGTTGAGCTAACGACCACGGGTGCATGGTTGTTGCTCAGCAAGTTATACCGTCGTGCCGCCTCGAGAGGCAAGTTTCTCACGGGTGCGGATGGTTTTCAGGCTGAGCTATAACTGCCTCGCAAGGTCGTTAGCTCAGCTCAATAGCTCTCGTGTGCGGCGGACTTAAGGAATCGAATTTGACTGTCAGTCATCGCCTTACAATTGACTCATTAAATCAGAAAGTAATAACTAATATTATAGTCAAAGAGTTTGGAACTTCTTATAATTGCTTTATTATCAAAATCATTTTTATTATCCCCACTTATCGCTCTCAAGGCATGCACATGTATTATTTCAGACACGATTTTCGTGAAAAGTGTGTTTATATAACGATCGATGCATGTAGCCTATATAACATTATTTTCCATGTCGTTGTTTAGTTTATGTTTGATAATTAAATTAAAAAAAATTACTGCTCATAATTAAGTCTTGGAATCTCGGCATCTTGCTTAAATTGAATTCATCCATGTGTTGCTAATACTTGGAATTCCAAAACTGAAACAATATACAGTATATGAGACACTCACAGTTCAAACCTGAATCATACATGTTCTCAATTTAGTTTATTCAAAAGCTAATGCTAACATTCTACAAATTTTTCGTATCTTGGACATAAATCATCACACCTCAACTGGCTTTCGACCAAGACGCATTAACAAGTATTATTCTAAACGTGTTGAAATAGGGTGGTATGTGTTGCCCGTTTGTATACAGCGGTTTGAATAACTATCTGAAACGAGTTCGGATTCGGTATATTCCACGCTCCATGCATGTAATCTAAATTAGCAATACTTTTCAGCGACGAGTTTGAAGTTATGGATCTATCAAATTCCTAAGTCAAATATAGCTGGCCAACTAATCATGATGATAAATCGACCTGTATATACAGCGAGTAAAATTGATATTGATGTTGATATCTATGATTATACACGCTGCCAAACATTTAAAATTGCAGTGCATCAATTAGGCAATTAGCCTGTCACTATAGCCTTCGCAACACTTAATTTTAGCAAGATTGCAAAAAATCGTATATTTGTTTCTTGACCGCATGCATATACAATTTTCAGTTTATACCAGTATCTGCAAACATCCAGAATGACCAGGAACAAGCATTGCATTGTCTTTGAATAACTTCTTATATATTAAATCTATAAGAAGTATATCTAGTCTTGTCTGCAAGCATTAACAACAACTGAAACAAAACTTTTCAACCAAACGTTTTCAAACAAACGTTTCATTCTTTGGTGCAAGCAAATTCGGATGAAAGTATTAATACTATCTATAAGCTAGGGAAGTCGGATATATGCCTGATTCAAATTTTCATCATAGGAATATTTACCCAAGCTTGTTCTTTGTAAACTCAGTATGTGTCACAAACCATGAAACGGAAAACTTTTTTCAAAATGTTCAAAAACAATGCCATATCTATACGTTAATATTATTTACCAGCAATTGCTTATACAAATCAGTAGAAACTCTTTAACGTGCCGGCATACTCAATGCTGCGATAGTTGGTGGTAGTTCCACAAGTATACCAAAAAATCAGATCACTGAGTGGTCACATGCTTTAAACAAGTGCACGGTTCTCACGCTACTAACGTCACCAACTAGGTCTGAACTTAGAAGCAGGTCAGACACACACATCTACCAGCGGTTTTTTCTGTTCTTTTAAACGCATTCCAAAGTTGAAACGCTACTAATGAGGTCCTCAGACATAAGCAACATAAGAGTTTTAGACCTAATTATGAGAGCTAATCAAGTGTACACATGGGATGCAATGGGACTCTGCTCAATGCTACACTAGTTGTATGAAATCAGTCTTGGCATGAAAAATGTACATCGGACCTTTTGTCTAAATGCATTTACAGTGATTTACTTTCAATGTTTCCATATAACCAAGTACTTTGTTTTGGCCCTGAGGTGTTTTAATCAATCCCAGAACAAGACATTGGTTTTACATACCACAACAGAAAATTTCATTTGGACCTCTCCACCTTTTCTTTTGGCAGCCCCCTTCTAGAGCTATACTGTCCTGCTATCTTCACGGCTCTTTCATATCATGTTCCAATGGACTCTTTTTATAGATTTTAAGAAGACTATATATTCTTCCTATATTGATGCACACAAAAATACCAAACAAGTCATACGTTGCAAATGTGTCCAATTCAGCGATAGTTTGTCGCGATAATTGTATCAATTTAAGAATGATAAGTATTTGCCAGCTGCTAAATATATAGCTCTTTAATCTTATCTCAAATCAAGGATAAACGCCTTGAGATTCTTGCCGTTTTTTTACAAATGTCGTAAACTCTTTGCGAAAACAATCGTATAGTGGAGTGCTCTATTAAATCTAATATTTCCTTCTCTAAGTGTTTATCTTGTAAACAGCTGAGGTAAACTTTCTTTCCACAAAACGTATAACATATATATGACTATATCTTATCAGTTTTTGACTTTTCTCTCTTAGACAATCTAGTATACTTTCAATAATTCAGTACCATGTATAGAACGCTGCAGGGTATATATAGAAACTTTTTTATATCTAGATACACGCACTTTTATAGCTATATTCCCCCCTGGACGTTCACTAAGGTTCATCCTTCATGAAATAAAACAGTTTCGCAGTAGGACTGGAATTAAGCCTAGGCAAAACCAATCTATATCTTATTTACACTAGAATTCAATATTCTAAACTGTCCTTTATGAAATATTATAGATTTGCTTATTAGCTAAGTCCCGTTTTATTACACAAAATAATGAAAACCTAACCACTCATTTTAGACCGGATATAAAAGTCTTGTATCCTTTAATGACTTCAATATTTGTCAAACAAGATGTGTGCTGGATGGATTCGCGCTTGATATTCCAATTTGACTATTTCCGCTCAAGGAAAGAATTGACCCTGAACAATTGAACATCGACCACAGATGAATGTTATTAACGGATTTTCTGTCGGTATGCAACGATAACGTTAATACCTAATATTTTACAGATTACAGCGCGTAATAAAATAAGATAACATTAAGCTGGTGCTTTACTATTTACTTACCTAAATACCAAATGACTGTTTTCTTTTTTTTCTAAAAGTAGTTGAGGAATCTTTTTGAAAACAAACATGAACGTAACGAGACAATTTCTGATCCTGTCAGTTTAACACCAGAATATACGTATCTTGTTACTTTGACTGAAAAACCAGCTGAAAATCCCAAGACCAGTGGACCTTTCTCAGGCACAGTTCCGAATTTGTCTGTTGTTAAAGCGGAGCCTTTTATGTGAAAGTGGAAGGTTCGTGCCTCACTTCAAAGATGAGTGCCAATTTCTATCGAGTGCAAATCGATGAGCTAACACGTCGGTCAAGCTCCCCATTCGTACTTGAGTACATTAAATGGAGTCATGCTGGCCCGCGCTCTTTTTGTGAAAGGTCAGGTTTCAAGGATTACCCGATTAGGCATCAATTTGTGTTATCAATCTCTGCATGGTTTTTGCGTACGCTGTGCACTAATTTGAGCAAGCTTTATAACATTGTTGATGCATTTTTCATGTGGTGTTCATCTCTTGCTACACATTCATAGTCTAGGTTGAGCAATATTTAGACTTCGTAAACACTGGATGACGAATAGACAAAAGTGCAAGTTTCCTGCAAGTGCAATCTCTGTCGGTGTTGCTGATTTGGCAGAGGGAAAATCGCTGAGAGCAGATTCAATTCCTGTCAAAAGTTGAATTTTTCGTCCAGGTCACAGAACAATGTGTACATTATTTACGCTGGTTATTTTCACCTTTCAACCCACTATTATACTTCTCGCTGTTACACAGCAATGTCCTACCCGGGGCGCGACGCATTCAGAAATTATATACAACACAAAATACTTAAGAAAATGTGCAGCAGCGATTTGACTGAAGAGCTTCTTATCAAATTAGCAGCTCAGCCTAAAATATTATAAAAAACAACTTCTCGACGTTTCCACCTAAGGGCCGTCGTCTGCCTGGAAACATCTGCGCCTTCATCATAATAATTTTGACGAAAAAGGCCTTAACAATCCTGACCCTTTTTCATTCCCCGTATAGATCTTTATCAATATTTACAAATATTTTCCAATAATATTGACCCAGAGACTAACTAGAAACTCTTTTAGGGTTTCTAATGAAAATGAGGAAGATAAAATAGATAAAATGTCATTTTTCCTCATATAATTTTGACTTCTCAAATTCCATTTAGACGTCCGCCATTAAAGTTGTTTCGCACTTCAACCGCCTTAAAATGAATCGAGTTTCTTGTATGTTTTTCTATCAGTCCACACAGTTAAAAAAATTAATCAGGACATGCTAAAGACTTTGACAAACAGATGCGGAAATGAGCTTTCAACCTAAGCTTCTTAACCCTGAGGATATGTTTTATCGTGGAAAGTTGTTTCAATTTCGAAGAATGTTGTTTTTTGCTTCTTACAAAGAAATAGCATCTTCAATTGTTGCAATACTGATAATCTTCATGTAAGTAGACTTACAGTCTAGGGTATATATATTTATGGCATTTGCATTTTCAATTTTCGTCTACCACGGACCACGACGGGTCGGTATAGCTACGTATCTATATATATGAACAAGCTGCTATTGGTTGATGATAGCAATAAAACACAATGAACTATAGAAATTAATTTCTAAAAGAACGAATCATAAACACTGTTCACGATTCTTACAAAAAGCCAATCGCAAAACTCGTTCATATAGGTAGATACTTACTGACCACGACCCATTTCAGTGGAAACGTATAAACATTTCAAGGCATAATACGATCTAGCCTATAAAAGGAGTTAGGGCATGGTCATGGTCCACCTTTAACTGCGATCAATCCAAGAAAACTGAAAACTATTTTATTAGTCCTTCACTCCACATATCCACATATATAAGCTCCAACATACAGGGTGTATAAAAAAACTGCAAATACCATAATTTGTATGCACTTTAGAATTCAATGACTGTGCAACTAATTACGCTTCTGGGATTTGAAAATACGTTTCCCAGGGTTATCAAAACAAGCACACAAAGTGAATTAAAATAAGGTCGATTATACGAATGCCTCAGCTAACAACAGAGAATCAAATCCCAGAAGCGTAATTATATAGTTGCACAGTCATTGAAATACTAATGTACAGGGTGAGTAAAAAAAAACTGACACCTTTGAAATTCAAATTAGCTGCGAACTTATGACTGGAATATGACAATTCCCATGTACAATCAACAAAAACGATTTGATAAAACTGTTCTTTTGTATTTACAGAGCTTAGAATGCATTTTAACTCCCAATGGGAACAAACTTTATGTTTTAGGTTAATTAATATGAGTACGCTCCGTATACCTACGAAATATTTTATGCAACTTTTGTCACATTACAGCCGCTATGCCACTAATTTGAATTTCAAAGGTGTCAGTTTTTTTTTACTCACCCTGTATAATCTCGTGCATACAAATTATGGTATTTGCAGTTTTTTTTTATACACCCTGTATATAAGCTCCTCAGCAAATGCGTTAATATCTATACGCCCATTTTTCTTCTTATGTAGCAGTTCATAAGCTTATCAATCTAGCTAGGGTGGGCTAATACATCATACACGAGCTTAATGAGGATTAGCTTAATAGGAAAATGCCCTCCCTCACAGAAAAATTTCATAGCCTCACTCTTGTAGATTTTTAAACGGTTTTTAGTTCAAGCCAAGCATATTTATGAGAATCGAATCTATTTTCACGATTACGCACCAGTTTGCGAACAAATTGACAAATCTTGTCCGAATGTTCATTCTACATCAGTGCATGTTTGTAAGAAATTATTTGAATTACGTTCAATTAAAGAATTAGGAAAATAATTAAAGTGGCAAAATTTAAATGACGTGAAATTAGTTTAACATATGCATACATGCATACACAAGCAATAATCTCTTGTCATATGACTGTCCTTGAAGAAAACGTTATTTTCAATTGCTTTTACTATATTACTGAAAAGTCTCTAACCGTATGAATTCTTTAGTGCATAAATTATTAATAAAATGTGTGTAACTAAAGAGTGTGGCTCGGCTTTTTACATATGATCAACGCAAAGACCAAGATTGCTGCGCTTGCATTGTCTTCGTAATATAATTATAATCAAAATCCAGCCTCGTACCCAGGCGCTTCAATAGTAACGGTCGATTCAGTTATTGTATAGAAGTCAGCTTGAAATAAACGAGCGCGCGGGGGTGCTTGGGAATTGGGATGGTTTTGTTTTGGGAGGAAGCTAAAACCTTTGTCAAAACCACTCCAAGCACCCCCGCGCGCTTCACTATTTTCAGCCGACCTCTATACAATGACTGAATGCAAGGTTATATATTTTACTATTAAAGCACCTGGGCACGAGGCTGATAAAATGTCTATGCGAGTATTGATTTCAATGAAATACAAGCACTTTCGGTGCGCAATTTCGGTGCGCTTGTAGTTATAGGTTTTAGCGACGATTTCCTAAAGTGTATATAATAGTAGATGTGTATTATGTATAAGTTTATATAAATAACTGAATAGTTTCAAACACTGGCCTGCATCAAAGTCAAGGTAGTATGAATAAAGGTGAAAAACAAGTGAGGCTAGCAGGGGATTGGCAGGGGATGAAGGTTCACATGCGGTTTGTTTGACATGTTAAAAATATAGAATACATGCTTGCACTTGATTTGATATCCAACGACCAGCAGGAGATCTTTTTTTGCGTTGTTTTCCCAATTCCCAAGCAGGAATTAGAAATCTAGCTTATCCGGATCGTATCAACTTTGTCGCCGTAAGGTGGACACGCGAGGTGGAAACTGCATACATATTCGTGACTTATTCGGGCATTTCCGGTAAGATGGTTAAGAGCAAGCAAATCCGTGAGCAAATTAAGCAGTAAATTTGTAAGAATGCAGCCGGAGTGCCTGGCTTTCATCCGCAGGATTAATTTGCAATAGACCTTTCCCATTTTAGCTGTCAAGCGCGCAATGCGTGACAGTAGTTGATTATAAAGGTCGATTGGAGTTGTGATTTGGCCATGATCAGGAGCGATTTAGTTTGACAAAGAAGAAAAAGAATCAGCAAAGTTTTCTTACAAACAAAATCGCTTCTAAGCAGAGCGATATTGCAACTCAAAGTTGCTTGATAAATTATAATTAACTACCGTCACGCATTGCGCGCTTGAAAGCTAAAAGGGGAACGGTATAGTTGAAATGTAGTATGCAAACACTACCTTTGTATGCAAATCGTAATCAAGCACAGTCAAAACATGCAGATAAGTATCGTTTGCTATTACCAAATTTGATCGAGCTGAACGGTACGTATCTTTAGGCTGTTTCTTTGAAATATGATAAAAGATTGACGTAACGAACAAGTCAATAAAATCAGTTTATGTTAATTTTTATATGCGGTATTGAAAGAAAGCGAATGAAAGTGAGGTCTAGGATGAATTGAAGTCATTTAACCGCGCATACCCTATAATAATGGTCGTGGTAATCTCTACTTATTTCTGTATGGCAAAAATAGTTTTGGAGTCTATCGATCTATGGACTACTATAGACTGTTCTACATTGTTCAATCATTAAATATTCATATCGCGCATGAGAAATCAATATTCGTTCCCGGAATCCAATGAGATACAACAGAAGAATGACAATTGACAAACAGAGATGATCAATTTCAAATTGTCCAATCTGAAAACCTTATATATACCACGAAATTCTGTGAAATAATTCTCTATCACATTCTATAATAGACTAAACACCATAGCCTAAAACTCGTTTACTACGTTCCAGCATTGCATTACCATGTCATATGACAAAGCCATGTCAAACGTTGTATTCTAGTTCGCAAATAACTTATCAGTATAGTAACAGACTGTTTTCGGATGCAATTTATTTACTTTTTGCTCAGGAGTTCATTGAAATACATATCATCCCCTGATTCCCTTCACCCCTCAGGAAGACTATACTCGCGGGCCCCAAAATATACATCTTCATCCACACTAATATTTGCATTTACCCCGGTCGGAAACCCCCCGTTTTATTGTATGGGCGATTTTTGATCAGAACATAAGTGTTTGTCCCTAATCTGTAATGTTTATACAATGAGTCGAATGCGATCCTCTTTAAAAAATCGGCTAAAGATCTGTCATTAGATCAAAATTGCACGTGTATTATTATTCATGATTATTCTAGTAACGGCCCTTTTAAGTCTCATATCAACCTCTTTATTTCTGCTGGTTTGTAGCTTGATTGTCTCTTTCACTTGCACTTTTGTGACAGTGAACGAGAACTCATTTTTGCCTCGCCCCCCCCTGCGGTTAATAATTTCGCCTACCCCCTGAGTAAGAACTCATGCATGTACTGAACATGAACTGTATATCCTTCATTGTATACGGTCATTTTATAAACTCAGATTAGCAAATGCATATGCATGATGATAAAAAGTATCGTCATGCATCTCGGTTCTGACATGTAGTGTCTGCAACTGTGTTCAGTTTACAACCTGACGTTTGGCCAAGCCTGGCCTCCCTTTTTTTATTCCTGCTGCACTGCCTATCATTCCTATAAAATACGTTATTCGACTGTTCCCGTGCGTGTAACTATTATTCACATGAAAGCTACGCAAAAGTGATTGTTTTAGTGCATGTCAACTATATAGTTGAAATTATAACGAAAGAACATCTGTTATCTGATAGAAAGTTGGGATCACCAATCGCTAAATTTAATAGAATCCATCAGTTAAAAATTTATCCTGCCTTTTACCTGTATGCACTTCAGGCTTTGCATTGAAAACTCCTTTAGGGCTTTATGGCACAAATTTTATAGTTATGTCTACTTTCTATCTCATCTTCCACGTGGTCAAATGTACCAAAAATGTACAACATACCTTTCCCTTCGGACCTTCAATATGCATCAATTTGTAGTCCACGGTCCACTTCACTCCTCAGCTCCTTTATCGACGATTTTTTTGTGCTTTATTCTCACTCAACATGCAATACTATATTTATACTCTAAATAAGCAATGTGCATCTGATTCAACCAATCAAGCGAGTCCTTGCAAAACGTTAAACAGTGAACTGATAAGCAATTAGCAGTCGATATTAACGAAGAGCCGAAATTGAACTCAGAATTTTAAAAATATGTTAACCGCTGTTGGTCTTACTTTTGCTAGGTTGGTTTGTAATAAAAAATATCCAAACGTTTGGCCTAAATAGGCCTAAATAAACCATCATTCATTGCGCTCTTCCAGATTGGGAGCTTTTTTTGGAAATATATCTTAATTGAAATTAGCTGTAAAATATAAACAAAGCGTTAATCATGGGACAACATCCTCTTTTTTTTCTCTTTATCGCTCCTCAATATTATCTCGCAACCGCAGGTGAACAGCAATTTTGTGGTAGTCACTTTTTGTCGTGCGTTTTGTTGGTTTCAGGCTATTTCGGACGTAGGTTTATTACGTTTTTCTGTTTTCCATTACAGGGCTTGAAAGTTCGAAAATATTATTTTGTCCACAACTACGAAAAGCGCTTGCCTATAGCTTTCCAAATTGGTCGAACCGTCATATTTTGAATGGAAACTGAGTATTTCGTTGAAAATAAAGCGGTCAAACTGCATTTATACGTACTAGCCTGCGAGGCGAATGCGAATTCACAATCTATTTAAATGCGGAGTTCTTAAACACTTCGAGACACTAGTAACTGTCTGTACGGAAATTGAACAGGACCTGTCTATAAAAAAGTAAAGCGCCCTATAAAAAGAACAAACTCTTGACGTTCTTTTCGTTGATTTCCTTTACGCTCCCCTGGAGCTGGTGCGTTTTCAATAATAAAAATCTTTTCAGCCTTGCATGTAGAAGATGGAAATGCATGTTTATTGAGGCAAGGTTTTTCTGGCTCATGGCAGACCATGAGCAAATATGAGCAGGTGTTCATTAGGCATTATTCGGCAATTCAGAAGAAGAGTTTGATAAAATTATCCAATAGTTTGGCTATAATATTCCTTGACTATCTCAGAAAGATCGAATCGATCATATCTTAGAAAAATAAAATGCTTTCGATTGATAAGTAAACATTTTTAATAAGCTAGTGTCTGAGTATCTATAACGCAAATGACGAATGTTATATGATCAGTGGTTCCTGGCCACTAATAATATTATACTTTCCTAGTATCATTTTAAAATAAAAAAACGATCTATGGCAATGCTGCTTGAAATATTGTCCAGGTATCTGAGGTATTCGTTATAGCAGAGAACACCAAAAGAATATGGATAATTGAATGATCAGTCTTTTGCTTCAGAACTCATTTTTTACCATGCACCAGTGGCGTAGCCAGCCTGACGATTTAGTCATGCTATGCAAATTTTATGTTATTATCATTGATTCATTTTTTTAGAAATTCATTGTTTTCACAGTCAATGAACACCAAAATATTAGCATGGCATGACTAAATTGTCGGGCTGGCTACGCCAGGCATGCACGCTTGCACTTGCGGTTTTTACTTGATTGTGGCATAGATATAGTTAAAAGACTGATTTTATTATCCATGACTGGACTGGAGGGTATATATAGGCTATAGCTTGGCCTGAATTTCAGTGCAAAGAGATGGCGTTTTTGGCAGTTCACATTCAGACCAAAGTGAAAATGGAAGTTAGAAAGATATCGGAGCACAAAAGTGTAGCTAATGTATATGTTTGTTTAATAAAGGCAATCTTTTTGAAGCAGGGCCGCAGAACGTTTTATTATTGTACGTGCGTAAATGCGTGCGTAAATGCGTGCGTAAATGCGTGCGTTTATATTATACGTGCGTAAATGCATGCACTTGGAATTTGGAAACATATGAGATTCTACGTAATGAAAAACCATAATATAGCAATTACACTAGCAATTACTGTATATTATGCATATAGAGAATTTGTTAATCATTTCAATTTAATTATTAATAATAACAATTTAAGATAACCAAATTTCGATAGGAAAATAATAACAATTTATTTTTTGAAGATAACCAAATTTCGATGGGAAAATCTGGCTCGTGTCCTGATGTTTTTGTCTGAATGCGCAAGTAGATTGACTAATATCCATTACATAAAGTTGATTGCAATCTCAAGATAATTAAATTGTATGAATGTAAAAAAAACAAGCCCCGATGTTTAGGTTTGTACTCCCTAGATTTTTCCATTTAAAATTATATTACTTAAATATAAAAGAGAAAAAACTTGGAAAAAATCCAAGTTTGCGGTGAGGCCTTTTCCCGAAGGGGAAAATTGTGACCGGCTCTCTCCTGAAGGCCTTGGGAACTAAAAAGCATTTGAGTTTTGTGAACCGAAAAAAAATGTATTACTTGGGAACCTCCGCGTGATTTGATGATTCTTATACCTGGTACAGCAGCTGAAATTCGTCACGGTCCTGTAGATAAATGATGCCTCTTAGCAGCCATCGTCTTGTAAAACATAAATTAAACAAATGCTAGCTCATTTTCACGGATAAAATGTCAGGTTTAATATCGGTTACACGGCACCTGAAGTCCTGAAACGTACGTACCAGATTATTTTTATATCGCCGTCCACAGTGCCAGAGTGAAAGCACATTTTAACTTCGGACCTTCGGTTCACATGTGAGCAGTTGTTGCGCTCAGTTCAGCTGTACAACTTACGAAATGGCGAGGTTTTAGTCAATAAAACGAATCACGATGAATCACGAATTTGCCGTAACTTGTACATAAAGCCAATACAGTAAAAAGCCAATTCTAGACGCTGTGATTTTCATGTGCAAACCAATTAATAGCAATTAGTAGTACGTGGTAAGAACGTATGGCGTCTAAAATTGGCTTAAAATTATTAGAATAGTATATTCAAACTGAAACTGTAACCGAACAATCCACACAATCGCTGATTTTATGCCTTTAACTGGCTTTAAGCTAGGTTTTGACTTATACGTTGCCAAGGTTTTGTAAAGCGAAAAATCAACTGTGACGAAATATGTCATCCAGGGGCGTAACCAACTACACCAAAGTATGGGCAGGGGGAGTGAATAAAAAAAATTAATTGGGGGAGCTAGCTCCTAATGTATTGGTTACAATGTTTCCACCTTACCTCGTTATAAGGCCAGGACTGAGGCAGACACGAGTACGGTATTACCGTATTAGATTAATCCCAATTTTATGTCCCTTGCTGAATTGCATGTATCCGTCCTCTGCGCTCTCCAAAGAAATTTTTCGACGTAAGCTTTACACGATATCGTGAATATCTAACTAGGAACAAGATTGAACTAGGTGGGGGAGTGCAGAAATAAAGTGAGTAAATCTGAAGGTACACGACCATTGGCATTGTATTGAAATATTTTGTGATTAATTGGCGTAGTTCAGCAGGTTTTGTCCTGTATATAGCCTCTGTGCTCAAAAACCGCCAGCCGTCTGGACTCCATCCATAGAATTATAGAATAGAAATAATACACTTGTCTATGACTCTGCCATTTGAAATTGTGCCTAGAAAAAGGAATCTTCCAAGTTCCAAATATGGAAATGCTGTTCTTTAAGTGGAAACACCTCTATTATTATTAAGGAATTTTAGCTGCGAATACAGGACATTTCAGAACAAAATGACAAAAAATAATATCGAAACAAGTATAATTTTCAAATTTCTTGCACTTCATGCAGAGAATTGGTCCAATACTGATCCATAGAGAACAAAAACCGTAGCAATTTATGCTCGAAGCGGAAAAAGTCCCATTTGAAAGTCTGTGAACGAATATATTTCAAATATGGCGAACGGGCGGAATGATTTAGCAAATTATAATGGTGTTGTATCTGATTCATATAACGGCGAAACACACGGACAGGTTTTGGGAAGACATATAGAAACGTCTGTCGGCATTTCTCAAGACGAATATCCCCCCGAATCGAATGATAATTGTGTTGAAATAAGCCTCGAGCCATGCGCTACTGAGCACGATTCGAACATCCTGGAAAGCAAGACGTCTCCTAAAAAGTCTTCTTTGAGACGTAGACCCTATGTTGCACCGAAGCCCATATTGGTCAAGTATCGTTCAAACAAGGATGGGCAAAACGCGTGCGAGTGTTTGGAGAACCGTGAGGATAATGACTCTTCAAATATTAGCGCTGAAAGTGAGCTTGGTGCGGATTTAAACGTTCGAAAGAGGGAAGCCAGAAGTTCCAGAGACCTCAGAAACTCTGCTGGTGCTAGTGGCGGTATATTTAACGAAGATTTTGAACCTGATTTCGGCGAATTTGAGGTAGAAACCGACGAAGTTGTAAAAGGTAAATCCATTAGATTATAGTATCATATTTCCCTAGTTTTGTCTTTGAAGTTTGAATCAGACAATAGATACTGATACTATCCACAGGGGTTCAGAAATGCCCGGTATATAGAATAGTTTTATAAGGTAAGGTACAGGACAATAACAATCAGTATGTAGATATGCACTTACGTAACGGAACTAGGAGCAATTATTATCGTCATATTTCATCATATCTTCATGCTGTAAGTTTATAATCAAAACTAAATAGAAATGTATAGTGACAAATGTAATTGGTAAGTACATGTATACATGCCTTTATTTAAAAACACATACCATTATACTGTTACCAAGATTTATTATAACATATGTTTTGTTGAATGATTAAGTTTTAACAAACTGCAGTCAGATTATTCTTAAAGAATTACCAATCCTTTAGTACTATAATATAAGTATTATGTGTATGAGTATATAATGGCAGGCAAGTACCATACAGTAAATCTGCTGGTGTCTTTTGGTACCCCTTTTTCTTACACGTGGCAATGTGCTTAATAATATATGAACTTTGCGTTAGCAATTTAGTCAAATACCAGATAATTCATCCCGTCACTTATTGGAGTGAGCTTATATACATATATATATATATATATATATATATATATATAATTATATATATATATAATTATATATACAGTAGGAGGCAAAAGTTTGAGTCCAGTCGTTGTAGAATTCCAGTATTAAATCCTGGCAGCGTATTCGAGTAAAGACATGCGTGCTAGTGTTTCAGTACTATAAACCATATTAATTGCACACTGTTTTGGTCCTAATGATCTAAATTATAACAAAATAAAGTTCTCATTCCTTTACACTGCCCAAGATGGGTGGGAAAAAGTGCAAAGTGATGGTGCACAAGGACAAATAGTTGCATTAAGTATTGAAGGATTCTTTCCTCGTAAGATCGCAGAAAAAGTGAGAATTTCAAAGGGTGGTATGCAACTAACCTTGGAGAGGTTCGAAGAAACTAAATCCTACTCAAGCAAACTTTTAGCTGCCTCGGTCATGCTGGGTTTGGCAATATTGAAAGATATAATAGGATCCTAATCAAGGAAAAGTATCATCCGATTCTTCAAGGACATGGAATTTCATCTGGTACAAAGATAATCGCGCGTCTAACTACATGATAATCACCCTAAGCACATGCACATCTTCTATGTGCCAGAAATCTTTTAGAAGCAAACTCGTTCTGGTTATCTCGTTCTCCTGGCTTTCCACCTCAAATTCCAGATCTAAAACTTATGGAACATTTCTAGGACCGTTTCAACGGGAAAAGGGCGAGGCAGAGACCCAGCAGCGACGATGACTTGAGGCAAGTGGTCAACGAATGCTGGCAAGGTATTGAACGTGCGACATTAAAAAACCTATGGAATCTATGCCAGCAAGAATAAAGGCCGTTTCAAGAGCAAAAAAGAGGGATACAAAGCATTCACATGTAATGCATCTTTGCACATTAACATACGTTAAATGAATATCATAACATCTCATAGTTGTTGTACAGCATGTATTTTTCAGTTTACTTACTTACTTTTTTCTAGTTCACTTATAGGTAAGGTTTTCTGTAGAAAATTAATGTATGCTGCCAAAACAATGAAATACAGTCACTGGACTCAAACTTTTGCCTCCTACTGTATATATAAATTAAAGCTGGTTCAAATTTTTTAGTAAATCTATGGGCAAATTTTGAGATATTGAACAAAATTTTAGTATCTATTGGGGACTTATAAGTGCAGTAGGGGGAATTACATATGTGAACATGGGGCTTTCATTCCAACCTTCAATGTTTGTGATGTGTATAGAATTACTAGATTATGTATTTATGTTGACATGATGAGAAGTTTATATGTTGCAGAATAATATTGTTTCTTTGGGGTGTATTAGGATGTCAAGTAATTGGGGCCTAACAAAAATGACAATAAAAATATTGATAGCACAGTGATAAAGCATATGACTCATATATATGAATTAATATTCTGATGACCAGTGCAACACAGAGTTACCAACCGTGCGATGACAGGGAGAAATTGAGAAGTGGCTTATATCAGCGTTATTCTTTCCGAAAAAATTTGACTAGCCAGCCTTTGATTAGCCAGCCTCTTTCCCAGTTAGAAAAAGTGCTGACTGGCCTAAATTTACATGATACAGCAAAATTCCCTTGGTTCTTTGAAAATTATTGGCGGCCAATTTATAAACATTTATAACTTTTGCTCGTTCAGAAATATCTGACTAAAGCATTGAGGAAACCACAAGTTTTGCATCAGATGGGTCTCGAAAATATCGAATATTCACTAGGAGTAAGTTTTATCATGCAGGGAAGGCTATCAAATTATGAACCAAGAACGAACAATACAGAAATTTAACAATGGGAAGAACCATTGAATGCAAATTGAGATTTGAATTGATCAGCAACAAATGATATAGCTAATTGCTAGTATGATTTCCCTGAAACGGTATTTGAGTACTCTCACTGTCTCTCTAAAAAGTGAATGAACATTTTGGATTTTATGAGATTGACTTTGAGTAAAGTGAAAGGTTATTAAAGAACAGATAATTGTGCAAGGCAAGTACTCAACAATAGGGATATTTGATGACAAATATTTAGGATTATTAAAGAAGAGTGATTTTTGTTGTTAAAATGTAATCTTTATATATGGCCCGTAACCGTGTATTTTATGGGCAAAAATGAAATATTTTCAACTTTTTCAGTGTGTTATAGTCTTAAAGATACTTATGGTTAACATTGCTAGTTCATGTTAACCATATATCATGTTCAAACTGTATTACTATTTGGCCTAAATTAATATAGCTAGGCCTAGAACTACGGTGTTTAATCATCAGTACGTTGCTGACAGTGGTGGGGAATTTCCTACGTCGGCGAATTTCGGAAAAAATTAAAGTAAGCGGGGGATTTCTTTGTCAGCAAATACCGTATATGAATGAAACTATAGAGTCTTAACCATAGCAACTGTCGTGTTGTCTTGCCAACTTAATTCCATTAACAAGGCCTGCTCTAAACTCGCTGTCAACCTGCAGAATCTGTTCCGTCTGCCACCTAGGGAATTCTACTTAAAACTGTAAGCTGTTAAGTATGGTGCAATAATAAACTATAATGTGTATGTATACTACCTGCGTTTCCATGCAATATTATTTCCCTTTCTTTAGAATCCTTACTTTATATTCATGATTAGGGTTATTCCTAGGTAGATACATCGGGGATTTCCCGTTATCTAGTTTTAAATAGTTGTAGGTTGATATTTTATATGTACATATTGATTTTTGACCTTGTGTATAACTAGAGGTATAAGTATAGCTGACTGACCACTTTCACTGCGCCGATGCTCGCGTTCAATGCTCGCGGTAGGTTACTTCATGGGTTGGTTGTAATAAACTGATCTAGTCAATGTTGATGCATTATGCTAGATTGCAATAACCACAGGAAAGTTAAAGTACTGTAGCTCTTTGCATAGTTTGTTTTCTATCTAAGAATTTGTGTATGCAACGTCTGCAGTATCCTCAAAGTCGTGTTTAATCCTCTTAAAAATTAAGAGGAAAATAATTCGAATGACAGTTCAAACTAATTCTTATTTCGTTATAGAGTTAGAAAACGAAGTTGAGGAACCGCTTCTTGACCCACCAGAACAAAACATGAGCGAAGACTTTTCTGATATCGACCGTCATAATATCTTATCCATTGGAGGTAGTAATAACCATTATGACTGCCCCGGTTTATTTTTCCTTTAAAAATGAGTGAACTATAAAAACGTTAATTCTCATTTAATGTTCTGTTTTTTAATCAGGAGATGACAAAAATGCCAGGATCGCCATCGTATTTTCAGCATCCAAGTTGCCACCGAAAAATGAAATTGATCATCAGAAGCTGTTTAGGTAAATTTTGTTCCATTTCTTTATTTTTCTTTGCTTGCATATTAATTTTATACTTGTTGATGTTATTGTATGTTTCGCTAATATTCGTTGTGCTATACTTGCTTATACAGAGTGTCCCAAAAAAAAGTCCCCGCTATTGAAATGAAGCTTTTGTTGGAATTTGAATGCATGATCAACGCAGTAGTGTGTAAATAGCATATTCATTAGGTTGAGGCATTCAAATAAAGCGTCTTGCTTTCAATTGGGTTTATCATAATATTAAGGCAATCAGATTCGAACAAAGGCTTGATTTCAATAGAGGGGACATTTTTTGGGACACCCTGTATTGTAAACTTCGTTACATGATTATGTAAATATTCTTGCTCCCTTGCTTTTTACTCAGCTATTGTAATTACTATGTGGCCAATTGTTCAAAAGACGGTTAATTTAACCCATGCAGGGTTAACGCAAATCTTTACATCAATTTTTTTCATCGCTTGTTTGTAAAAGTTGAGTATTCTTCCATGAATATTTTCTGTCTCAATAGAAGTCATATTTTCTAAATTTTTGAAACGTCCAGCTGTGCAAAAGCATAAACTAAAACCGCGGATTAGGATTTAACCCGGGGATAGCGTTGAACAACCGGCCCAAGGAGGCCATCTGTGTTTCCAGTTTTATATATTGCTGGCAAGCACGCGTCTCCGACTGCAATGCAATACACTGTATATGAAACTGGACGCACGTGTACGTCTGGGCTACCTATAGGGTAAGCTACATTGGAAATGAACAAGCCAAAAATTTGAAATTAATAAAAAGTAAACGACGTCACCTCTCTGACAAGCTAACAAACAGAAGAGTAAACACCGAAACAATTTAACCCATTAAGAGTAAAATCAAAGTAAAAATGTACAGAATATTTGTTCATTTTCCGTACCGCATTCGTATATTTAATTTATTGTTTAATAATCGTCTTGCCAGTATGGTAAATTCCCCTCCTATTTTTATTATTTTAGTTTATTATTACGTATTTGTCAACAATAAGGACTATTTACTTTATAATATTTTATTCGTTTAATTCTTTTTCTTTGTTTATCCTTGCTGTTAATATGTTTGTTTACTATTTTTTAGATACATGCAGTACACGTTGGATAAATACGTGGAAAATGATTATTCTGTTGTGTACTTTCATCATGGTCTGAACAGCAAAAATAAACCATCAATTTCATGGCTTGTTCAAGTTTATCATGCCCTCGACAGAAAGTAGGTTGAGGAAGAACTTCAGTAAATAGAATACATGCACGCGTAGCGTCTCATGCATGTGCACAGAGTTGCAAAAAGAGTTCAACCTTCCTCCGGTAGGATTTCAAGTTTTGAAAACCTTCCTCAAAATGACGTTGTGTCACTGAGTCAAGTATCAACCAGCATAAAGAAATATTTGTTTTTTGGTCCATGCGTGTGATCAATTAGAGTGTTCAACTTTGAAACTTCCTCACAAACCTCATTCAAAGCAAACCTTCCTCCGGGTGGTACCCTCGTACCCGCAGCTTTTTTGCAACTCTGCACGTACATACATCCTGTTGCGCCACCTACTATTAGTACTATATAAATGTATGTTGTCTTAGCCACTTTCTATGAAGTACTAAATTCTACGACCATGCATTGATCGATCTAACTTCGTGCTGCGATGCTGTGGTGGAAAACGTGATATTTTAGGAATATTTTAGAATACCCTGGAAGCCTGCCTTCTTAATGTGCATCTTTACATGTTTTCAACGCTGGGCGATTCTTATGGTTCCAGCGGCCTAGATTTTCTGGACTTAGGCCAGGCCTTTGCTCCTACATACAGTATAGTGTAAACACGACTTTAGTTTGGAAGACTTCAGAAGGCTCGGTTTCCTTAACCATTAGTTCATCCTTGCAGGAGTGGATCCAGCACTAATGCACTAATTTGCATGACACAAGAAAACTTCTAAAAATAACAACTCTGTTTTGTAATGCAAATTTGTACACTAGTGCTGGATCCACCCCTGCTTCTTTGTCGTTCAGACCCACATTGTTTTTCCATATTTCGCCTTTTTTTGCAAAAAAATCCCAATAAAATCTCGTTTTTAGGTACAAGAAAAATTTAAAAGCTTTATTTATCGTCCATCCAACGGGATTCATAAAAGTTATATGGAATGTCTTAAAACAGTTTATAAGGTGAGTGCTCAGTTATACTGTAATTATATTAAATATCTACTGTAATTTAGAATGTAATTTAGAGGGAATAGAGAGATAGTCAACCTCGTTCCCGATATTATGGTTCGCTACCTAAAATAATTCAGATTAAGTTTATAATTTTAATAACCTGTAAAAAGAGAGATATGAGGATAATATTTAAAGACTCGGTGATCAAGAAATATATATGTATGTGATGTCGCCTGAACTATAAACATAAAGTTGATAAAGGTTTGTAAATTTAGCTACAATTGTATTTACGCCTGTATTCTAAAAGCTCATTCACACTCAAACGCATTGAGTGTGAGATCTCATTCTTCTTATATCTTTTCCATGGCAATAGCTTGATTTTCAATGTTTTACTTCCTTAAAATCAATATTCATTGACTAAGAAAGAACTTTCAAATTGAACTGTAATAACAAAATTTCTATGTCACACTCAAACAGTGTGAGTGAGCTTTTTGAATACAGGCGTTAGTCAAATTAGGTCGTAACATCTTCTTCTCGGATTAGGAGAGCAACATATTTTTCATAAGAATGGGGAGGGGGTGCACATTGTCTTAATAACTAACAAGCCACCTTATATAGATTTTACCCCAACATAAGTTTCATGTTAGAAATCACTTTCTTTGCAGTGCAAAGTTTTCACAAAAGGTTGTGTACGCAAATCGTTTGGCGGATTTGGAGGAATATTTACATTTACCACAGCTTGATATTCCCGAAGTAGTTAAAAAGTAAATACATTGTTATCGTAGTATTCATAAAAACTAAAATGAAGTGGAGCGGTCATTTTGACCGACGGACTTATCTCGGCCGTTAATTTGTGTGTTTGGAAACACTATGTCCAAGTGACCATTGTGGTGTTGTGTTTGAAACAGATTTAGTACGAGGACGTGAACGTCAAAGACGGCGTGAAAATGGCGAAAGAATTGCGTTGCATGTTCGTATATAGACGACGCATCGCGGCATTTATTCGCCTTTTCCACGTGCTCTTTAGTCGTGGTAAATCACTCCAATATAGGTAGGAAAGCGAGTTGTAGTATATACAGTGCTTGACCTCGCTTCCAGTGCTTCCAAAATTTATTTGCATAATAGCTGTCCTAGCTCATAGGGGGATAGGAATGACAAAGAAGAAAAACAAGCAACTTTTGAAAATAATGGATAAAATATCATACAGATCCCTCCCTCGTGGTTTTCATTTGGAAGGGAATTTCCTTTTATTGTGGAAACCCTGATTGCTTCCTATACGAAGCGTCTTACTGGTTTTATAGATCAAGCTCTCTGAATTGCTTGCTTATGTCGTTTATTCACTAAATGATTTGAATGTATCTAAGAATAAATTTTGATAACTTTGCGACCATTTTGTCACATAATTTACTTGACATGTTGTATGAAACTGTTGTACAATTTATATGAGTATTTGACCATTAATTCAACTTGTTTTTATTGTCAGACACGATGAAGAGATCTCAGAGAGATACAAACCAAAATACTCGCCAGCAGTGTTTCACACAGATCTGGAAATATCACTGCCTGAAACACAGCAGTTTGGCGTTTCCTTGGAAAGGTATAGCAAAACATTCCGAGCATAAAATACCTATAAAAAGTTTTTTTCATTACGTCAGACTATATGATGATAGTTCTAGTCTTGTGTTTATACACGGTGAAACGTTAAGGCGTTTTCATTTGTGTTTTTATGGACGTAGCCCTATCATTTCACGACAGACGTTCAAGCTATGTCGAAATATTTGTTTACGTTTGTAAAACATACGAATTTTCTATAACAGAATCCCTTTTTAAAAATCATTTTTTCTAATCATACTAAAACAATTGTTTTTCTCTACTCACCTCAGTTTTTTTTGAGCGATATTCCCCTCTTCTTCGGCAAATAATTAAATATTGGAATTTTCAATTCCGTTAGATATTGGAACTTTCAACTGTAGGAAAAAGGCAAACCTTGTATAATGGAGACGAACTTTAGAACGCTAGAAAACCCCGCACCTTGCTGTAGTAGATAGCCTTAATCAATTACCGTATATTTTCTTTATTCCAAATATTAATTTTTCATAAACTGTTTTTGAAGAATTAGATCACACACTGGCGACGACATTCCTACTGTTGTACAATGTGCAGTTAAATTCCTAAGGGAATCAGGTAATTTATCATAATAATAAACTATGTTTTATAGACTATATACTATAAACTTTGAAAAACAGTCTCAGACCACATTAATTTATTTTTCTGCGATTTCTAAACAGCCGAACAATATACTTATTATACTGTATATATATACAATATTTTTGAAATTTTGCATGGTGGACTTATATCATCAAATTGTATATAATATAGCAAATACACGCAGTGTTTCTATACAAATTGATGATCCATCCCTTCACATCTGTATCAAATCGAAGCAAAAATCGTACTTTAATCGGTCTTTAGACGTCTTTCTAAAAATGCATGATTATTTTGTTTTACTCAAGGTTTAAAAGTTGAAGGTTTGTTCAGACGTTCTGGTAATGTCTCGGTGGTTAAAGGCTACGCAGAGAAATTTAATAAGGGAGAATTTAAGAAATTTAACGAGGAAGAAGATATTCACGTCGCTGCGGTTTTAATAAAGAGGTTTTTGCGAGAACTTCCAGAACCACTACTTACGTTCCAGTTATATGAAGATATTATGAGAATACATGGTAAGTTTAAACCTAATGTATGTAAAGGCCTAAAAATGTGTTCAAATAAGTCATTGCTAGTAGAGAATGAGCTACAGTATCTCGCTTGCATGTTTCTGTATAAAATTTACGTTAGTATATTCAATTGCCATAGTCCGAGACATTTGCAAAAATAGAGACAAGATGTTGCTGTCTAGTGCAACTTTCAACCAAGCATAATTGTAGATAAGTGAATCTGCATGGAAAGCAGCATCCACATGCAATTACCGACACTATACACCTTACGAGAATGCATGGAACTACACTTTACGCGAACCCATGAAGCTACACCTTACGAGAATGCATGGAACTACACTTTACGCGAACGCATGAGTCTACACTTTACGAGAATGCATGGAACTACACTTTACAAGAATGCATGGAACTACACTTTACTAGAATGCATGGAACTACACTTTACGAGAATGCATGAATCTACACTTTACGATAATGCATGGATCTACACTCTACGGGAATGCATGGAACTACACTTTACGAGAATGCATGGAACTACACTTTACGAGAATGCATGGAACTTACACTTTGCGAGAATGCATGGAACTACACTTTACGAGAATGCATGGAACTTACGCTTTACGAGAATGCATGGAACTTACACTTTACGAGAATGCATGGAACTACACTTTACGAGAATACATACATGGAACTTACTTTACGAAACGGCTTCTTATTACATTATTCTATAGCTTCAACGTTGCACGAAGAATAGGTTGTCCCCCTGTAAATTTTAACATTTAATAGTGAAAGTGAATATTCATAAATTGATAATGGAGATTATAACTCCTACTTGCCTGCAATTACAAGCAGTGCTCTTGTGATGTCAAACATTTTCCACAACAAAAAAATCGACGTTTTACCCCCAATATTTTGCACACAGGTTTATCTGACGAAGAGAAAGTAGGAGAGGTGAGACGAGTTCTTAGAGGTTCTCTACCACGACAGAATTACTTGGTGTTGAAGTATCTGATGGAGTTCTTAGTTCAGGTTTGTAAACTGTTTATTCTGGGTTCTCAAACTGAAATACGTCTGTCAATTATTTCTATATTAAACTATTCTTTGTTGTAATTTGTCTCCTATTGCATTGCCTGAAACGTACAGGAAAAACTTGAAATAAAGCTCGTGAACTAATTTAATTGTTTATATACTGTATTTGCGCCTGATATTTCTACCCAAATAGTTTTCAGTTTTAGGAATCTTGTTTCTCCCTAGCACCCGAAGAAAATCTGTAAAAAATACTATATCCAGTCAGCTGCAACACACCAGTGTTTCCTCAATTTACTTGCATATGACTGTCCTCATAGGGGGATGGCAATGACAAAAGAGAGAAACAAAGATCTTTTGATAAAATATTCTATCAAAATAGATCCCTCGTTTCCTTGTGGTTGCCAATTGCAAGGAAATTTTCTTGCGTTGTGGAAACTCTGCCAGAGGGCGAGAAAAGAAGTTAGCAACTACACCTCCGCAAACCCAAAATAAGGGAAAATTTTACTAAAACAGGCTTCACTGCTGCCAACCCACGACTTTATGTTTGATTGCACGTAGCTTATATGCAGACTGAATATGTGATTCACGAATTTGTTCTCGAGCAATGAAAACCATCCCACAACCAGTAAATTACATTGCCCGCCTCGTTTTCAAATTTTGTTTGCACTCAAGCAGAATTGCTTTGTAATAAGTTTCTATTCCTAGCCATTGCAACACACAATCACTCAGACCCTAGCCTGCATGGCGGACGGTCCTTAAAATCTACTCAGACCCTTTCTATAGAGTTCATATATTCTTGCTTCGATTTCGATAAGTATAGTTGCTATAACCATGCAGTATATATTATGAAATCAGTGCATAGTTTCACAATTCCTCTCTATTGTCATGCAGGTGATGAACAACTCTGACTTTAACAAAATGAACGCTTCAAACTTGGCAATTGTCTTCGGACCCAATCTCATCTGGGCTTCATCAGCCGTTGCATCTTTGAGTGCTATGGGACCCATTAACTCAGTAACGAAAATAATCATTGAAAATGTGCCGGCCATTTTTGAATGATGTAAATTAATGCACAATGTGCGTGTACGCGGATATTTAAACATTGCATTTTTGCAATAGTATTGTATAGCTATATTATACACGCATTCACATATAGGCCTAGGTAAGATAGATTTTACATATGTTCAGCCGTGAATGTCGGTGTCACATATATACTGCTTCTTGGTTCCAAGAAAGAATAAACTTAAAACTTTTCATCTTATCTGTGTTTGTGCAACCACAGAATTGAATAGCGGGTTTTGGCAAATATTATCGGTGCGATCGTACGAAAGCTGGATAACACCGGATTTATATCGCTCTTATATATAACTCAGTCTTTAGACTTTAGTTTTTAAATTAGAGATTTTCTGTATATTGACTAATTATTTGCTCCATTTCTATATAGTTTTATTGCTTTTCAAGCATTTTTTACAGCCGAAAACAGCAGTATCCGTAAACAGAAATAACGGTATCCAGCCTTTGTACAACCGACCGTGTCCAATAAGAGTCTCGTATACTTACAGTCAGCTATAATCGATATACTTCTCACAAAAAACTATTTTCACTGATTTTCCTTCTAATAATGAAGAGGACGCATCTATTAAATAATTGATTTATTCTAGCCCTTGATGCCCTTGATAACGGAAAGTGTTTAGCGAGACACACCTGAATATTTATATTGTCAGTCATTAGTGAACGGGTTAGTTATTTACACAGAATTTATACCTATTCCTTGATATTTACGTTCAAATTTGTTCACAAATGTGTGTAAATAATATTAGTTTTCTAATAAATAAATATAATTTGTATATTATCATGAAAAAACTAAGCATAACTAAACTATATATTAATGCTCATGTGAAATAAAAAGGTATTCTGTACATTGAAATTATACGGTTATACATCTTTTTTATCTGCTATTTTCATCTACTATTTTATATTATTTTTGTTTTCGGCCCTTGCGATAAAATGTCAAGTTTATACCTGGCCTGGGGCTGATAGCAACAGTACAATGCGAGAAAAGAAAGCACAAACTCAAAAAGCAGAAGAGCTTGGACTTTATTAAAGACCAGGATATCTTAGTTTCCATTCCGGCAGCATTCCAGCACAAGGAAACGGCAAATTTCAAATGGCAAATTTACAAATAAGGTGTGCCAAGATGGATGCAATATGAAAACGTGAACTGGAATAATAATTCAGCTGCCAGCTGATGTTGAGGGACCAGTGTCCGTTCATGTATTGGTTTTGTCAGCAAATTTGACAAACGACAAGAACAAAAAAGAACTGGCTCTAGTCCTCAATTCGACTACAGCGATGTGCTATATAAATATGCTGGAATATGCCAGTATTTTATATGAACTTCTGCGTCCCGGGCGGCGGGGCCGGTTGTACGAAAGATAATCTCAGCTTAGACGGTGGATAAGCCAAAATACTCGCATAGATCTTGTGAATTTCTGAACCTGCATCTTATAAATGAAGTATGTTCTTCCATTGAAAATTAAACTATTTACATCGAAATATTTCTGATCAGTTGCTCAATAGATAGATAATTTGGTTTTTTTTTCATTTTGAACCTATCCACCGCTAAATGACTTTCAAACAACCGGCCCCTGTTTTCTTTATCAGGAGTGAACAATGTTGTGCTGCACCCCATGTCCATGAACATTATTGTTAACAATGTTGTTGAACCTTGTTGAATCACCAATTTTGAGGTAATTTTACAACAATTTGCAACGGTATTGATGGTTCAACTGACAAATGTTGTTAACAATACTCTATCACAGGGTGCGGCATCGTTCTCTATGATTGTTTGTGGAAACACCACGTGAATTTAGTTTTACAGAGCTTTGGGTCCGTAAGCCTGGACCATCATTAGTGCAAATCAACTGAACGTTTCGTAATCACACGTACAGTATTTTTTATGTTACCGCTTACGGACCAAAAGCTCTGCAGAAACTAAATTCACTGGGTGTTTCCACAAACAAACGTACAAAATTACTATTTCCTCATGCGAACACTCAATTGAAAGAATTTACAACATTGTGCACTCCTGTTGTTATCAACTAGCATCAACATGATGATTTTTAGGCGTGCATAATTGTTTACGTTGCCGTTCCATTTTTAGCTACAGTGCCCCTCTATCTAATACTTTATGCTATAGTGCACTCAATTTCTTGTTCTTTCAAAAGGATTTGTTCAATAAAAAATTTTCATAAATTTGTCTCACGTAAAACAGCAAACCTGTTAAGATGCCAAAGGCTTTTGAAATACTCATTTTGACCTAACATGTAAACGATCTTATAATTATAGCGAGTGTTATGTGTGTTGTGCAAAACACACAACAATATATAGTTAATTTTCCTAAAGCACATTGATGACAACATTGAAGATGCTTTCAATAATCCACGTGGCTATATAGGATGGGTTTGGCCACGTGGCTATATAGGATTCTACATTACTCATCAGTAAAAAGTTAAGCCAGTGTTTTTGACTTCATACTAGTAGGGATTCTAACTAAATCCCTAAAATCCATCACAATCTGAAGAAAAAAATTAAGCTAAAAGTCCACAATATTAATGCAAAATGTACCTTTAATATGGAAAAGGTTAACTAGAGATCAAACTAATTAATAATATCTCAAAGCTGAGGCTATTACTATTAGGTACCATTACATGAACTGTGTTATAGCACTAATTTTTTTGCAACATGCAAGTAAAACAGAATTACAGAAAAACTAGATTAGCTTAGGAGTAAAAGTTTGTTGCTATATGTAGTGTTTCTTTAGGCTCTATATATAAAGTAGCAAATAAGCAAAGTTTTAAAGAGTTCGAAATCAAGCTTTTTGGTAGCCAAACTTTCCGGGTGATACGTCATCAAGGGAAGGTTTTTCCTGGGAAAGCTTGTTTGATTTTTTCTTGACCACTCGAAGAAGACAGTAAATCAACACAGCGATGACAATGAGCATACATCCAATGACGCTCAGTGAAGATATAAGAATGATGTTGGTGTGATCATCTTGACGGACTACTTTACTCACAGTCCCATCTTTGTTCACATCACCACCAAGATTTGGAAAGACACGTTCAACAACCAAGACATACTTTTTATTCAAGTGTTCATCAACAAATTCTTTCACTGTCTTCTCAAACTTCTCACATTTACTTTCACGGGCGCATTTCAACATTTCTGTACACATGTCAGGGAGCATGTCCGCCCATTTAGGAACTTTTGCTGCATCGCTATCATGGAAAGCATCACTAAGGTACCAGAAGTACCCTGTGCGACTCGTCACGCGACGTATTGCTGCGATGAGAACGAGATATTCACTCCAGGCCAGTTCATGGGGACAAAATGTTGTACTGAGTGGTGTAAATATGTGACCAGCGGCGTTGACAGCAGCATCGCATTCTGTAGCGAGTGTGTATAACTGTGTACTAACGGCCAGACCTTCATCTCCGTGGGGACGTACTTTCTGATCATCAACAACCATATGTTCCTTTGTAAAACCATTGTAGGTGGTGAAGTTTCGGGCGCTTTCTCTGGGGTAGACCGCGTCAACTCTGCACCAACCAGAAGTCTTCTCTTCTCCTCTGAGTCCACGAATAAAGTCACCAGCAGATAGTTCAGACACAGAAACAATTCCTTTCTTTAATTCTTCAATCTTCATGTCGCTCGAGACACAGTTATTGTTGCAGCAGTTGCTCCCACGACAGCTGCAACCACCAACTGTTCCAGGCAAAATGACAAACATGAACACTAGAGCAATCACTGAACGAGTCATGACGGAAGTTTTATACCCTGTAGGGAAATGGAAGCATATTAAAACGAAGTGATCTATTTCATAATGGTTTGTGTGGATTTCAGTCTGTATGTAAGGCAGTTGTAAAGCAAAATGACAAATATGAACACTAGATAAACCACTGAACGAGTCATGGCAGGAGGTTTCGAAGTTGAACATTGTTATTAAGTGAAAAAATTGTGCAGAAATAATCTTTTGAATATTCAGGGTTGCAAAAACTGGACAATATACAGTATAGCTATATTTATGTGAGCTCATTGCTAGCATGAGCTGGTGGCGAAGCGTGAACGAAAACTCGATCAGAGTTGGGTTGACTCTAAAAGATCCTCGGCTAACATTCAAGGCCGTTATTCAAATAAATCCGGTTCAAATGCAAATGTCGATCGGTTGTGAAATTGTGTTTCCATGTGCAGTATATATAGTGAAACTGTGAAAGTGTTAAACGAAACTAAACGGTTAACCTTAACATAGTTGCCTCATCTTACCTTGAAACAGTCTTTCTTTCCTTTTCATCCCAGAGCAACACTTCACACGAGTTGTTGTCCTAAATCTGTCTTTGAACAACAATATTAAAAATATATATATTAAGTCCCGTGCAACCTTATTTTCCGCATTCCTCTGCTATTAATATTATACTCCCACACAGGAATGTGTGTCATGGAAAATGTCAATGACACATAGAACGGAATCTTCTTGTCATCGGCGATATCCACCTTTATAATTATATGGTTCAAAATTGATCATGAGTACTATTTGCCGAGTAGTATTTGTGAACAGCTTAGAAAAGGTTGCACGCAACACATATCCGAGTAAAAGTCGCAAGCAATAGCAATGTTGCAAAGAAACCAAAGTTGCTGTGATTCAATTCTAATTCGTGCAATGCTTTCTGCAACAAAAATACGCCGAAACTGCGATTTTCTAGCTAGTGTTAGGATATAGACCCCACTGACCCTACACACATAACGTCACAGTAGACATTAATGAAATATGTTTATACACATAACTATTGAAGACACTTTGCTTCAAGACATGATTTTTGTTCCTTAACCACTCGCATAACAATCCTTATTCTTTTCAGTAAAGCATCGACACATCTGGAGGATTTTGACGTCAGGACAGTGAGCCAATACTGCTAACGGGAGAGGGAGGTGTTCAATAATGCATAACTAAGCATCCAAGTGCTGCTTTCCACTGTCGCTCTCCTTGCACGAACGTACACGCACGTAAAAGTTTAAAACCTTCTAAGTTGTCGTATATAATTAATCAACTTTATGCGAAAACACACCAAATCATCAATACGATCCAACCCTATGCATGCGTTCAACCGTTGATTTCAATTATTTCATTGACACTTCATTGGCAAATTATTAAACTTTTATAGACGTGCGTACATGTACGTCCAAGGGAATTAATCCCAAATTAATCCCGGAGTTGTTATTGTAGAAACCTAAGAGAATTAATCCCAGAGTTAATTGTTATTGACCCACTGATCCCACGCACATAACGTCACAGCAGACATTAATTGAATATGTTTATATACATGCATTATCTAGTGAAGGCACTTTGCTTCATGAGATGAGTTTTATTCCTTAACCACCTGGTGCATAACAATCCTTATTCTTTTCAGTAAAGCATCGACACGTCTGGAGGACGACTCTTGCATGAGGATTTTGACGTCAGGACAGTGAGTCTATAGTGCTAACGGTGGAGAGAGGTGTTCAATAATGCATAAGCATCCTTATAAGTGCTGCTTTCCACTGTCGCCCTCTTTCCACGTACGTACACGCACGTAAAAATTTGAAACCTTCTAAAAGTTGTCGTATAATTGATCAACTATATGCGCGGAAAACACACCGAATCATTCATTCAATCGTCGATTTGAATGATTTCATTGACACATCATTCACATCATCTAAATTATTAACTAATCCTAGAGTTGTTATTGTAGAAACCATTTCAGATCGTTTGTTCAATAAGTAATCTTTTTTTTGTCGGTCACATTAAACTAAAAATTTGTTAATTAATGTTCATATATAAATATAAATATAAGATCATACCCTCTAGAAGTAGATAACCATCCTCTATATAACATACCTGATCTATAACTTCACGTTCCAAATCAGATCTAAAGTTCTAAACTAAAGTGGATTATTATCGCACATTCTTGGATAATTATTATGACCAACTGATTATTTTTAAATGCCATTGGAAAGTCCCCCACACACGTATACGCGATTTCCAACTCGACGCAAATTCACAGTTTTTTTTTGAGGAATTGGATTCAATTCTGATAAGAAATTTTTAGAGCTATGGTCTCCAGACACGTCAAAATGTGATATCTTTAGATGATTTGGATAATATAAAAACATGACCAAAATTAGGGGCTAGGGGCCAATTGTTCAAAGTTAGGTTAGCGCTAACCTGGGTTAAATTTTCGGTTAAATCCAGTGTTTTAGTTTATGTGCTTCTGTGCACTGTTCGTTTTGAAACTTTAGAAAATATGACTTCTATCAGTACAGAAAATATTTATGAAAAAAGATATTCAACTTTGTAAACAAGCGATTTAAAAATTCAATGTAAAGATTTGCTTGAACCCAGGGTTAAGCTAACCGGCTTCTGAACAACCGGCCCTAGGACTGTTTTCCACTGTCGCGTTTTTGTACATATTTGTACGAAACGCATGTTGTAGAAGTCTATTATTATACGTTATAATTATGTGTGATGTATCATGAATGTGTACATGTGTTGAACAATATATTGACTTATAAAATTATTCATGGTATGTATTTAGAGTTGTATGTTAGTAAAGTGAACACTTAGGTAAATAATAAATAGATTTAGTAAAGGCATGCCAAAAAGAAAAGTAAGTTACAGGAAATTGGAAATATAGTTATTCGAGTATAATAGTTATGTTGTTCCTGTGTAGTTGTGCCAGTGCGTTATGCCAGAAAAAACTCTGTAAATTATGTGATAAAGTATTGAGTAAAGTAATAGTATAGGGTATTGATTGTTGAGTATAGCGTTGTTATGATCGCTGTAAAATATAAATTGAAAAACCAACGTGTTAGTTGTGAATCAGCGTGTGCAGACAAATTCGCTGAACGAATACAGTGAATTCTGCGACAACGCACGAAAGAGTTTTATCATGATCAAATCATTTAAAAGTACTTATGAAAACAAAGATTGAATAGATGCATGCATATGCATGCAAAAAACGCGACAGTATTAATTTTTTACAGTATTTATTTATTTATATCAAATATATTGAACAATGTTCCAACAGAGAAAGTGCAAACGGACACGAGGTCCCATGCGAGGTCGATATTCTTCCGATTCCATCATACAAAAACAAATTACACGCCGGCAGAAGAAAGTCAAGAAACATATATATAGCTACATGCAGTCATGCATGTAGAGATTACTTCATGGTTGGGGAAAGCGTACGATTTTTGTGCTAACGAGCCAACCATGAAGTAATTTGTTTATTAAATGTGTATAGAGATCAATAATTTTTGACAACGACACACTTTTAATATACAAAAACACAGCGAGCAACAAAAATCGAAATTTTATGCATGAAAA
Source organism: Dendronephthya gigantea (assembly GCF_004324835.1). Lineage (NCBI taxonomy): Eukaryota > Metazoa > Cnidaria > Anthozoa > Malacalcyonacea > Nephtheidae > Dendronephthya > Dendronephthya gigantea. Next base: position 1,937,542 of record NW_021163029.1, read on the forward strand.
CATGTTTATTACCGTTTCTTTGTAATTGAAATTTCAGTTTCTTTGTAATTTTGTTCAATAGAAGTCATATATTCTTTCCGAAAGATTTGAGAATGTGCTGAATGGGAAAATATTTTGAATATGAGAATTATGTTTTGAATCTCACTCCTATATTTCGGCGCCATCTTGAAAGAAAATGTGAACAAATTGCCAAATGGAATAAGCTGCAGCCAATTTCACACCCTAAGAAATAAGCTACAGCCAAATCGACACATTTTTTTCTCCGTCAGTGAAATCCTTTTTGGCATGCATGCAAAGTATTTTAAAGATCCGTTTATACTACAGTCAATTCATTGGCACGGCACGGTCGGGCAAGGATAAAATGGGCACGGGTACAATTGAGTGTAGACGTGTAAACAGGGCTCAAAACTGTAGTAAAGAGCCTGCTCATGCATGATGTGATCATAGTGAGGTCATGCTGTTATAGAGAGAATTTATTTTTGAGTCACATTTACGTCATAAATGCGCATGCTCAGGGTTTTACTTGCAGCGAGCAACGTTTGGTCGAGAGCGAATCACGCAAGAGTGACGAAACTTTGATGTCGCCAGCGCGACCCTCTGCAGAGTGTTATCTCATGGGAAATAACAACTATTATCCATTTGAATTTATGTCTTTTATGAATAAATATTTCGTTGTTTAGTTTTTCTTTGACAAGTGGTATATAATAAAAAACTTATTTACCGAAAACTCAGAAAACATTATGTTTTGTGGACTCTCGACCATCGATATAATTTCGACAGGTCTCGGGTCCACAAAATATAATGTTTCTTTCGTTCGCAGTAAATAAGTGATAAATATTAGCTAGCTGTTAAAATATGAGTCTTGTGAGTTGTGTCAAATACTCATACTGCACACTAGTATTGTTGATAAGTTGTTTCCTTTCCGTGATAATTATTGCTGTCTGCAGCATGGAAACTTTATTAAGTAATAACGAGGTAAAGACGCATCAATATTTTGTAATTATATTGATCAACATACAAACCTATCCTGAAGATACAGAAAAATGGAAACTGGTATATTCCGTTGAAGACGCTTGAAATACATCTTTGCAACCCAGCAGATTTAAAACGTCTCTGTGAAATGCAAAGGCGGCAGATGAAACTGAATGCATAGGAGTTGTGTATAAAATAGAATGTTCGCAAAGTTAATATTGTGCTATGTCGGCCAAGCAAGTCGTCATTTACTCAACCGTATTAAGGAGCATCGAAATAAAATAACTCTTGTGGTAAGTCACTTTGAATCATGTAATTGCATTTTAACATTGGATGATGTAAGCATATTAGCAACATATTGGCGTAAGGTATATTATTATGTTTTGCGGACCCTCGACCATCGATATTTATCGACAGGTCTCGGTTCCATAAAATATGTTTCCTTCGGTCGCATGTAGTAAATAAGTGTTATTTTTAAATAAAGTACTAAAAATCCAACAATAAATATACACATAGAAAGACTCTCTGTTTTCTCCTTCGACAAGTTTGGCTAATGTTTTAATGTGTTTGATTAAGAGAATTATGTAAACGATTATTACTATCATGTGCACGGTTTCAATTTCACACGAGGAATGACTACTATATTCCAATAAATAATTAACAAGCAGCAAAAACCACATAAACCCCATATTGCCCGATAAAAGATGCAACCAAAATTACAAATTTTTTGAATGATTTATATATAGTTATATACTCAATTTAGTTTGTATTGAATATACTAATTCAGTAGTAATATCAATAGCCCTTTCTGTTTTCTGTCTCATTTTTTAAGGTAAAAACGTAACAATGCATGTCGACGTCAAAAGAAAATGTTTGCTTACTGGCTTCATATGTTTATTATATTTACGGTACGATAATAATTCGCAATCATTTTATTCAGTGCAAAATTCTGGTTTTGTAGATGTTCACATTTTTATTATTACTATAATTATGCAAGTGCAATAGGCAACCATCTTAAATTCCAGTTTCATCCTGATTTTTGCAGTCTTTTTTCCCTTTATTTAGATGACTATAAACATGGTCATCATTTTTGTCTTTCCCACTCTTTTTTAGAGCTGTATACGTCGACTGTTCATCTTCCACTTGTTCATAATTGTTGACGTCATCTTTTTTTGGATTTTCATATATATCACTCAAATTGTGGCTAGCCTTCTCCAAACTTTTCATGGTGCTGGATGATTTGAGACGACGAATTCGGTGAAAGAGAAGAGCGTTCATAACCAGTGAAAAAACGACGAGAATTATTAAAACTATAATTCCTACAAGGTGATTTCCAAAACTTCCGCAATCTGAAATAAAAAGTGATATAGAGAAGAAAAATTGAACAATAAAATATATATCAAACCGGATTCCGACCAAATTCTTCATAGAACAGTCAGTGTTGAAATCTATTTGAAAAGGGAAATTATATACCTGTAGGTTTTTGTACAGAGACTGTATAAGTTGTGCTTTGAAATCGATCATGAACATGACAAATATATTTGCCAAAACTTTTTTCGCCTTTCACTGTTACAACAAGCAAAGAACTACGATGAGGCATGTCCTTTACAATGAACCCACCAAGCGGCGTCTGATCTTTTTCCCAGCTGAATGTAATTGGTGGTTCACCTTGAGCAGAACACAGCAGGTTGACAAGATCACCTTCCTTTCCTATTACGTTACCACTGGACATGTTTGTCAGCACATGAGGACTACCTGTCATGCGAAGAACAAGTATTAACGATAAAAACAGTATTTAAAAGCTATCTGCTCTAAATTTGAATAATGTATTTATTTATGACTAACGGTGCATTATTATCCCATGATATATACCTGTGTAGTCTGTGGTACTTGAAGCTGGACTCCAGTCTGTGGAGTAGAAATCATTCTAGGGAGAGTTGAGCAACAGAGCATTAACTATTTGAATAGGATGTTTTCAGCTTTTCTTTTTAGGGAAACGTGTGCGGATATAAGAGCGACATCCTATTTTCTACCTTTTCATTAAGTATAACCCTTTGAAAAATGCTGTATCTAGAGCCAGGTTCCAGCGGACCATTATAATAGCCACTCGCAGCTGATCTGCGCTTTCGTGATGTTGGATCACTTGTATTCTTACCATCACCAAGTATAAACATGTGCTCATCGATATCGCTTGGCGTAAATACTGCAGCGATATAAGGTTTCGGGTCAGCTGACCTTCTTGCCTCTGCATACGTCACCAAGTTATTGTTCATAAAACTGTCAGTTGATTCAGGCTCTTTACCGTTTTTTAATTTTAGGGCCACAACATAAAGATACCTAAAAGTAAACAATTGAAAAATACCAGAACAAAATGTATCAAGATCCTATATAGTAGCAGTATCAGCCATATTCTTCAGCTTTTTCCTTGACGTTAAATAAAAGTTGCAATGCTGGGATGGAATTCACAAGCAAAGTATTAAGCACATTTGGTGTGTGTTCTGTAAAATATGTACAGATTTTATCAAAACCGCTGCCTGGATATCGCAGGCTTTATACTCACGCAAATGTCCCTGGTATTTCCAGTGAAAATGTTAGAGTACTTGATGTCCCTTCTATCGCTTTTTTTGTGGGTTCTGCATGAAAGAAGAAGTTGATTAGGGTGTTGGGTTTATATTCTTTTTATAGAAATCCCTGCATGTCTGGACTTTAAAACATACAAATATATCGCTTGTCCTGCGTTATGTATTTTTTTACTTACTTCCATTTGTAAAAAACCCTTTACTTTCACTGTAGTTTCCATGACCAGCTTTGGTACTGGCTCGAACACGAATGTAATATTTAGTTGACGAATTTAACTTTCGGACAATCCAATATCTTTCACTGGTTGTAATTGTCTGAAAACAACCCCCTTTTCCCGATGGTAAAACACACACAGTATAACCAATAATTACGCCATTTTGTTTACTTTCTTCAGGAGGATCCCAAATGAAAGACAAAGATGATGTACTTCTTGATGTGGTTTTAATGTTTAATGGAGGACCACTTGGTGCTAAAGAACAAAAAAAGGTTCGTAGCTATATAATTAAAAAATAACATTATTTTATAAAAGTTTAGGTTTCTATATTTAATTATGTCGATAAACGCAAAAAGAGACAACAAGTCCCTTACAATTTCAGTATGAACTTCCTAAACAAATTGATTTTGTTTAGTTTCCATCCAACTTGTTTAGGCTTCAATGGCGCGTCAACAACACGCCGACGTGAATAAATTTACGCTCTCTATATATATTATGTTTTATATACATTGTTTTATATTAATTCAACTCTTGCCTTCTTCCGATGTTAGGAACGACGTGATTTTCTCATCTCCAATACCTTTCACATTACCAGCAGCTACGGATAACACGTATCTTGTGTACGGAGTGAGATTACTTAGTAGATATTCTGTAATCTTTCCTGTGGTAGTATTCAGAATAAGGGAGTTATCTTTCTTTAGTCTGATTCTAAACAGTGAGACACCATAATATCCTTCATTTTCAGGACCAATCCAAGATATTTTAGCATTTCTAGACTTGATGCTTGTGACGGTGAGGTTTCTTGGTTGATCTGGAAACACGGCTGAAAGATGAATGATGCAGTTTTGGATACGCTTCCATAATAACATACCTCTATAAACTAAGAATATTAGATCGTATAAAGTGAACTTACTGTCAACACAGATTTAAATGCTTAGCTTGCATAGTTGACCTTCATAATGTTCATATGATAATGCAATCAATCGTAAACTTGGGGCAAGATTTTAAATGGTAAACTTGTATACGCACCACATTTTTTTTCAAAATCTTTACTGCTATTAGAGCATTGATATTCAAAGTAAAGATAGTTTTTCAATCCAGGACACAAATCATCAGGGAACAAGGTTTCATCCACAGGTATGTTACACTCATGTTGACCATCACAATGTTTCTTAACAAGACATGTTACATCAACTGTACAATTATAATCATCACTCAAACCACATGTTTTTGAGTCAGACAATCCACGGTAAGATGCAGTCTTGACCACCATGTACTGATCTTTAGGGCAGTTGATATTGCCTACCAACTCTCCGTAACATGTCACCGACCCTAAAACGATATACTTTTAATTTTTTTGTCTCGTTTTCATTCTAAAGGTTTGAAAGATTAGATTTTTGAAACTAATAAAGCGTTCAGGGACCTGGATCCTGGATATTTATTTCCGTTGCCTTGGTATGGGATTGAGACATTAGAGTTTATAGGATTTCCAGAAAGAGAAGATATGCATTTTGCAAAAACTTACCAAAAATGAAACGTTTATCCTCAATGTCATCACAATCTGTTGTCAATCCAATGTAGGGATCAATTCCATAATGTTGATCTAGATGTTTATTTGTTTTAGGGACTGCACACCAGGTCTGAAATGAACCCTTATTATATCCTTTATAATATATCGATAAACCTCCCCAAGACGTCTGAGTTATAGGACGATAGATATCCCTTTCAGGGTCATACGCACAGGCAGAAACATCTAATTCTATTGATGTAGCGGGAACGTAAAGGTAAAAAATATTTTGATAGAAACCAAAATTATTTTTAGAATAAGCAGCGAGACATCCTTTTCTCTTAATGTTGAACATGGCGCCATTATCACGAAACCGAAACTGAGCAGCTTTGTCGAAACACGAGTTGCTAGAAAGTTCCAAAAAAGACAAGCTACCCCAAAGTTGGCCAGAATGTTTCACAACTCCTGTGTCGTTAACACACATCCCTGTCTTAACATGTTTCACAAAGAAACCAGCGACTCCTATAACAAAAGAAATTTTCGACTCAAGAACATTTTATGGTGTGAGAGATCGTAATTAAATAATATTTTATCAACTTACTTTCCCCGCAGATCTCAATTCTCATACAAGGTTGACCTTCATATGATAATGGAATAAACTGTAACGCTCTTGCTTGTATGCCATTTAAACTTGTTATGGCTGCGTCATTACGATTCTTGTTTCCCTGAATTATCTAAGATAATAAAGTGTAATTAATTGGCAAGAATTCTATAATATAAGTTGACGTTACGTTGAAACTTAATATTTTGATTTTTAGCTACTACCTTTTGAAACCCAGCGACCTGAAATTGTTTCCAGTTTATCAAGTCAGTGGTATAATTCAAGATATACGTCTTCACCCATTTCGCACTAGTACCGTCGCCAAATGTTGCAACATCATATATCAAATACAGTTTTTTAAAATCCACTTGAAGATAATGTTCACCATCTGAGACAGGAGCACACCAAGAACTACCACTGGATATCCTTGCATCAGAAGCTCTGTTATGTTCTGAAGAAACTGAGGCATTGAATGACGAATCAGAAAATCTTTCTTTATCTCCTAACAGAGGCTTGTTACAAATATGACCTAAAAACGGAGACAGCATGAATTGCTTATTACCTTTAAACTTCTACGTCATATTTTCATTTCCACTCCTTTAACTGTTTTCTGATATCTCATCTTATATCTTTAAAACTTACATTTTATGTATGACAACTGAGAACAACTTGAGGCGGTAACTGTGAATGAACAGTAAGATAGGTCGTTGTCGTCATCATTGCAGTTTATGGTTCCAGAAAACATTTCATCCTTAGAATCTGGTAGAACCGGCGTATTAACAACAGAGTCTGCTCTTTTGTATCCCATTTGAACGCAAACAACATCATTGGCTTTGTTTGTTAAACTTCCTGCACAAACACTCCTGGTCCAATTATTCGCTGTAATTTGTACAATACCTTCGTTTGGCAAAGATGAATTTGATAAAGATATGCCACGAACTACAAGACAAGAAAATCCTTGAAGTAAATCGGAAAACATGATAAAATATTTTGTGGTCTTGATTTCGTATGACATTTTTAGTGCTGTGTTTATATATAATCATACTCACTACACATATATATATATATATATATATATATATATATATATATATATATATATATATATATATATATATATATATATATATATATATATATATATATATACATACCGCAAAAATTGCTAAAAGGTTTCACATCATTAAAACATCGGTATTCAAAGTAAAGATATTTTTTCAATCCAGGACACATATCATCAGAGAACAAGGTTTCATTCACAATTATATTACATTCATGTTGACCATCACATTGTTTCCTAACAAGACATGTTACATCAACTGTACAATTATAATCATCGCTGAAACCACATGTCTTTGAGTCTGACAATCCACGGTAAGATGCAGTCTTGACCATCATGTACTGTTTAACATGTCCTGGGGAAGAGCTGGCCTTAGGACAAGTGGCGTTCCTCACCATCTCTCCGTAACATGTCACTGAACCTATTAATTTAAATAGTATTTCCTACAGTTAATTTGACTGTGAAATTATACTTTAAGATATAATTACATTGTTTGTGCTGTTTCTTATCGAAAGGAAAGAAATATCCTTGTCTATCATTCATTTCCGAGAGCTGTGCATCTCTGTTTGCTAGCATAAGGTACAGTGCATCTAATTTTTTCTCACAGCCAAATAAAACGGCACATATAAGAGCAGTGAAAACTACATATTTTTTAGGCACTTCTTGTCTCCTAGTGGTAAAAATGGTATTGGTAAAACAACGGGAGTTTCGGGGCTGCAAAATGGTCTGTAACAAACTTACCAAAATTAAACCGTTTATCATCATCTTCGTTACAATATTTCGTCATTCGAATGTAAGGATCTATTCCTTCTTTTCTAAAGGGACTATTTGACTGAGGGACTGCACACCAGGTTTGAAATAAGCTATCTTTGTAGCCTTTGTAATATGTGGATAAACCTCCCCAAGACGTCTGGGTTATAGAACGATAAGAGGCACAAGCAGAAAGGTCTAAATTGTCGCTGACGTAAAGATAAAGCATATCATGTTTTTTGCCTTTACCATACTTATAAGCTGCATAGAGACATCCTTTTCTTTTTAAATTCAACATGGCGCCATTAGCACGATTACAGAACTGAGCAGCGTCGTCTAGACAGTTGTTGGAAAGTTCAAGAAAAAGAACTTCTCCCCAGTTGCCACTACTTTCTAACACTGTTGTGGCGTAAATACACTTCCCTGTCTTCACATGTTTTAAAAAGTAACCAGCAGCACCTGGAAAAATTTAAAAATAATTTCGGTAGCAGCCTTAGAATAAGGGTAAAACGCGGAAGCGGAAAAAGGGGTGAAACAGGGCAGCGGAAAAAAGAGTAAAACGCGGAAAATGATTATCTTTTTACGAATTGTTATGTAATTTATATTACAGTATATGGCGTCGTTTAAGAATGTTAATTATGACTTTCTGCTAATGTACTTGTTGTGTTCATAGACTGGGAAAACAATCAATTTCTAAAGACATGAATAATTATAATAACTCGAAATTTACATAGCGGGAAAAAATCGTCCCGATTTCAACTGAAATTAGGACAGTCTCATTCGGGATCGTTTGATCATCCGCAACGGCATTCAAAACAATAGTATCCGAAAGAGACTGTTACAAGACCGGAAGTTCACCCTCAAATCATGTATTGATATATGCCAGGCACAAGAGGAGATGGTGCAGTACACTCGCAAAAGACCAACAGAAGACAGCAGGAAAGTTGGGCACACTAGAGAGGGTAAAGAAGTGGCACAGAGATCAGTACCTCGAAACCCGTGCAAATTCTGTGGAAAAGTTCATGCAATGAAAAAAGAGGATTGTCCGGCCCGGGGCAAGACCTGCAAGTCATGCATGTTATGGAAAGAATCACTTTGCTACTGTTTGTAAACATCGTAACAAGGCAAAGCAGCCAGTGAAACTTGTGCAATTCCAGCTGGACTGGGGGGCTACCGTCAACTTAATCCCCCTTGATATCTATAAATCAATTACTAATGACCCAGCCCTCCAGCACCTTGAGAAATGCAAGACTCGGTTAACTATGTTTAACAAGTCAGTGATGACCCCACTAGTGCAAAGAACAATGATAACTGTGAACCAGAAGAGTCGTGAGAGCTATCGGGTAGACTACCTGATGGTAGGATCTGCATGGATTCATACTTATTCTTGGGCTCATGACTCTCAACACCCATAAGATAATGCCAGTGAAATCTGCATCTTCCAGTGCTCTGAATTCCCTCACCCGCTGTGATATTCTTCGCCAGTACAAGGATGTCTTCAAAGGGCAAGGAAAGTTTGCTGAGGAACTTCATCTACAAGGGGATGAAACCATTTCTCCTGTGCAAATTGCTGCTCGGAAAGTGCCACTTGCTATGAAAGGTCAAGTTATAAATAAGCTGGATCGCCTAGAACGGCTGGGAATTCTGCAGCCAGTTTCTACACCTGCAACTTGTGTCTCCTCAATGGTCGCTGCTACAAAACCGAATGGTACCATCCCATTACGTCTAGACCCCAAACCCCTTAATCGTGCTTTAAGGCGAAACCTTTACCAACTTATAACTATTGATGTCCTTTTGCCCGAGATTTCCACTGCTAAAGTGTTCACTGTTGTTGATGCAAAAAACGGTTTCTGGCATGTACCCTTGGACGAGGAGAGCAGCTAACCTTTTCTACACCTTGGGGTCGCTATCTTTATCAACCCCCCAGCTCCAGTTTAGTTACAGCGTCGTATGGAGCATGTCCACAAGGCTAACCTGGAGTGAAACCAATTGTAGATGACATTTTGATATATGAGTGTGGATATACCCTGGAGCAAGCGGTTAGAGATCATGATTCTAAGCTCCTTTTCCTTTCGTCTCGGTGTCGGAAACAAGGCATTCAGCTGAATTCTGACAAGCTCAACCTCCGTTTCCCAGAAGTTGAATTCATGGGACATGTGATTATCGCCCGGGAACTGAAGCCAAATCCCGCTAAAGTAGAGGCCATCCACAAGATGCCAAGTCCCACCTGTAAACAAGATGTTCCACGATTAATGGGTACCATGAACTACCTCCAGAAGTTTCCTCCCAATCAACCAGGCATTACTGCTCCAATGCGCAAGGTACTCAAGCAGGATCATTTGTTCCAGTGGGATGAAGATATTCAAATTGCATTCTTCAATAAGTCTGATCAAAGATCTGCTGTCACAAGGAACAAGCTCCTTTCCTCAGGTACTTTGACCCAACTCTAACCCTAGAGCTACAATGTGGTGCCTCCCAGACTAGTCTTGGAGCATGTTTAATGCAAACTGGCCAACCCATTGCTTATGCATCGAGAGCCCTGACAGAGATCGAATCTCGATATGCCCAGATTGAGAAAGAACTATTATCCATCGTTTTCCATCGGCCCGTGCGCTTTGAACAGTATGTCTATGCCGGGACGAAAAGTCAAGGTGGAGACGGATCATAAACCTCTTGAGACGATTTTCAAGAAGAGTCCTCTTTCTGCTCCGAAACGACTACAGAGAATGCCTCTACGCCTCCAGCGTTTTTACCTAGTTGTAGATTATATACAAGAAGGGTACACAGATGTATGTTGCTGATACCTTAAGCCGAGCTTATGTCCCAGCAAAGCCCAACACGACAGCCTGTTAGGACGATGTTCCTACAAACCGATGAAACCCAAAGTGAAACGGCGAAAGATGTTGACTGCATTAATATGGTTACCTCGCTTTCTGTCTCGAAAAGCACACTTTCCGCAATACAGCGAGAAACAAGAGTGGACAAAGACCTACAAGCTTTAAGGAACATCATCTCCCGGAGAGTTTGAAGCCGTATTATCCCTTCCGTAGGGAGTTGACTACTCAGAATGCTCTGATTTTTAAAGGAGACCTCCTTAGTAATACCTTAGACAATCTATAAGAGAACATGCAAGTCCGGATATACATTCCATCACATTGGGATACAAGGGTGTTTACGTCGTGCCCGTGAGACCATTTACTGGCCTAGTATGAACAAGAACCTGACCACCCACATCTCCAAATGCGCTACCTGTAATGCATACCTGATTTAACAGCCAAAAGAACCACTACATACTCATACGATTCCTTCTAGACCCTAGAAGAAAGTTGGTTGTCGACCTCTGTTATCTAATCTATCTAATCACAGTTAATTCTTACTCAACGTTCTTTGAAGTGGATCGGCTACAGACCAAGACTGCCCCAGAAATTGTTCTCAAACTGAAAGCTCATCTGGCAAGACATGGTGTTCCAGAAAAGCTCGTTTCAGACAATGGCCCACCGACTCTGCCCAATTGCCGATTTTGCTAAGATGTATGGCTTTCTCCACCACACAAGTTCCCCATGATTCCCACAATCCAACGGAATGGTGGAAATGCAGCGAAGATTGCGAAGAATCTAATGCTCAGGGCAATCCATTCCAAACGCGATTCATATTAACTCTCTTGGATTGGCGAAACACACCTAACGAAGGCCTGGCCACCTCCCAGGTGCAGAGAATGTTTGATCGGCGTTCCCACACTCTCTTGCCCACAACATGAAAGCTGTTGGAGCCCGAGCTTCAACTTGATGTAAAAACCCGACTAGCGAAACAGAAGAACAAACAACGTGAGTACTACAATCGTGGTGCCCACCACCTTAAGGAACTGAAACCAGATTATGTGGTGAGAAAAAACCAGCACCTACAATGAAGGAAAATGCAGAATGGATCAATGCAAAAGTCAAAGGAAGCGTTGGTATCCGCTCATACAATTTGGTTACGGAGGAAGAAACGGTCTTTAGAAGGAATAGAATGCATCTGAGACACACCAACGAGCAATTTGAATGTGATGACGAGGAACTGGTATTTCCAGTCACAGAGAATGCAAACAACATTCCACAGCCACAGGCCGCAGAGATTGGTGGATCACAACGCTTGATCAAGAGATTCAGCCGGTGGTACCAGAGAGACCATACAAGACAAGAACTAGAGGAGGCCGTCTTATGTCTAATATATGTGTAATGTCTTATGTCTGTATGCTTGACGCCTTAGCTTGCTAATATGTATTAGTAAAAACACATTACTCACCATCTTGAAACAACAAAACAAATATCGCCGCATCGAATTTGTAGCATATGATTAGCATAAAAGATCAGTTAAACAAGGTTCGAAATATATTGAGAATTACAGATATAGCTAAATTACATAATGATATTATTATTATTATGTAAATTAGCTATATCTGTAATTCTCAATGTATTTCGAATCTTGTTTAATTAAGGTTCACGCTCGCCGCTCAGCAACGCTTTCTCGCGTTTTACCCTTTTTTCCATGTTTTACCCTTTTCTGGGTTTTACCCTTTTTTCCGCGTCTTACTTTTTTCCCGAACGAATCACCATGACGAATAGACAATGTTTGAGTAGCCAATATAAATGTAGAATTTGTATTAGACAATAGTCGGGTGTATACTAATAAGGTATAGCAAGCTTGCAATTTTCAACATAATTCTACTAACTATGCGAACTCTTTGTAATTCCGCTGCCATAGCAGAGAGTAAACAAATAAAGAGCAGGAACTAGGTGGCGAATAGTAATTATAATATATTTATATATAGTATAATACTATAGTATATAACTGAAGCAGTTTAAATTTTGTTTCCGAGTTACTATTTCTTTGTAGTAAGTAGCCTACTGGCTTTAGATTTAGCTTTAGTGCATTCAAACTGTATAACACAAACTTTAACAGCAGTTTGCCAAGAGACTACTTCATGGTATGCATTGAAAATACTGCAAAATACTGTTTAAAAATAATGCAAAATACGCAATTTAATCCGTCAGGCTGGAATCATTAACACAATATTTTAACAATTAAAATATTTGAGTACATACTGTACACTAGTATCAAAGATAGGTTGTATAGATACAAAACATACTGTACACTAATATCGTATAAATGGCTGACTGCATGCAAACTTCCTTAAGTTATAACGGGGTAAAGACGAAATCAATATTTCCAATTATATTGAACAAGATGGAAAATAGTACTTAAAACTTACCCGGAAGACAAAGGAGAATGAAAATGAAAACTGCTAAATTCCGTTGAAGACGCTTGAAATACATCACTTCAATCCAGCAGATCTATAGGACTCTGTGAAAGGCAAAGGCGGAAGGTGAAACGTAATCATTGTAGCGAAGATAAACATTCAGAAAAACTCAGTAGGACATCGGAATGTCTACATTCTGAATCAAGCAATAACTATACATGTAGAAAAACTTTCTGTTTTAATTTCTCCTTCTTCGCCAAGTTTGCGTTTACCGTTTGTACATGTGTTCACTTTGGTGATTAAAATGACCCAGTTACCAATACAATGTATTTGAATGAGAGAAGTATGTAAAAGATTACTTATGTCTATTGTATTTGCACGGTTTTCACACGATGAATACATTCCAATAAATAATTGCCAATAAAAATAGTTTATAAGGCACGATATTAACATGTTACAACACTACAAACCACATAAATCCCATATTGACCGATAAAAGACGCAACCAAAATTACAAATGCTTTGAATGATTTGTAGTTTTATGTTCAATTTAGTTCGTATTCAATATATGCTAGTTCTATTTTGTCATCAGCCTAAGTCGTGCGACGTTGTACGAGAGAGAGTGGAGCGCACGCGCCAATCAGTTGTGTTGCAATGGCTGTTTATACTTTCAACTGTTATGTAACAGCTTCAAAATTGTTCTTGCAAGATGGTAAAGAAATTGCATCAGCAGAAGGTACCACGCAAGGTGATCCGTTAGCCATGCCGTTATTATTATGCCGTTGCCATTACTTTACTCCTGCTCAGGATTAAATCTGATGAAGCTAGTGATATAAGGCATGTTGCGTATCACGGGTGACCTTGGTGGTGCAGCGGCGGTAAGCTAATGCAACTGCGTGCCTGCTAATAAGCGTGGTAAGACCTCTCAACCAGCTTCAGAGAAAGCACCAAAACATGCTTCAGAGAAGCACTAGATAACGCTTCAGAGAAAGCACCAGAAATCGCTACACGTCAAATTCAGATTCAAGATGAGCCGATCCTTATCGATCGATTAAGTCCATGCGGTCATTGATGATTTACTTAAGCCCACTGATGCAGTTTTAGAGGAGCATGAAGAGCATGAAGATCTCCTTGCAGTTTTAAATGAGTCCTTGAGCCCTTCAGTTTTAAATGAGTCCTGGTGAAGCGGGGCCCCCTGTTTCTGAGCGATTGGCTAATTTAGTGAATGAAAAATTCACACTTGATTTAATTTACAGAAACGTAAATCTATAATGAAGAACTACAAGACCCCTAAGAATCGTGATCAATTCCTCTCTCCACGGGTAACCCCTGAGATTTGGGGTAAGTTGCCAAGTTCAGTAAAGCGTTCGGATATTAAAGCCTCTGTTTTGTAGGATATCTTGCTTAGTGTATTCTCTGCTATTGTCAATACCATGGAGGGGTTGCTTGACAGCAAAGAGAAGAAAGCTCTTCCAAATTATAAAGCACTTTTGTCAAATTTGACCGATTCTATCGCCCTAATGGGGCATGTGCACAAAGAGATATCCTTTAACCGTAAAGATGCACTTCGATTTCACCTCAACCCAGAATTTAGACAAGCATGCTCCGGGATGATCTTTCCAAGACCATCCAATATATTCGGGCTACAAACAAGATTGTCAATTCGGTGTCCCAGGGAAACCTTCCCAATCGATTTCAATGTCCTCAGGCCTACCAAACTACAGCCCGGAAGCCTTTTTTAGGCCAACGGGGAAGGGAATATATCCACACAGGAACCACTTCCATCAAAGGTTTCGATCGTCAACAACAGATGTCCTCTGCCCCACTCAGGAAGAAATCCATGAACATCCCACGATTTTAAAGTCCCAGCCGCAGGTAAATAGTTTTTTTGTTTTTATGGCAGCCCATTTAAATTATATAATAGGACAAGCGTGTCAGTTTTCCAAGGGGGCAGTTGTCTTCTTACCATTCCGAATGGGCTAGATTTACTTCAGATAGCTCTATACTTGAAACAGTTTTGGGGGAGAAATTAGACATCCTCGAGATGCCTTTTGCATCATCGCCCACACCAAATAGCATTTGTATTTTTGTAAGGAGCACTATGCCTTAGCTGATGCCGAAATTCAAGATCTGCAGGCAAAGAGGGTTATTATAGAATGTAACCATGAGGCAGGAGAATTTGTCTCTCCTGTTTTCACTGTGCCAAAAAATGATAGCAAAGTCAGATTGATACTGAACCTAAAGAGATTAAACCAGTTCATAACAAATTTCTATTTTAAAATGGAAGGTATCCAAACCATAATGAAATTGGTTACTAAAAATTGTTGGATGGCCACATTGGATTTAAAGGATGCTTATTATAGTGTCAAGGTAGACCAAGCTTACCAAGTTGTTCAAGTATGTGGCCCTCCCTAATGGTTTGGCTACACATGTCCTAGAAAATTTACCAAACTTATGAAACCACCCCTGGCTAAGCTTAGAGCTATGAATCATATTATTAGTGGGTATATTGATGACTTCTATCTGCAGGGTGATACATATGCTAAGTGTGCCACAAATGTTCTTGACACATTTGACCGCGAAGGTCCATCCTGATAAGTCGGGCGCTACTTCCCCCTCTCAAGAGGTGATTATGCTAGGATTTGTCATTAACTCAATAACAATGACTATCCAAGTTACAAGGAGAAAAAGGAAAAGATTAAAAATTGTTTGCATGACGTTATGGAATGTCCTACAGACATTCCCATCTAGCAGATAGCCAAGTATATTGGTTCAAACTTTTGGTTTGTCATGTCTGCAGCAGCTACAACAACGTGGCTACTCGTTAAGATCCATAAATATCATTAAATCTTCTTCGAGAGACAGCACGAAATCTCAGTACCTGGTCCATCTACAGAAATGTTTAAAATTTTGTATGGAGAGACAATGTGATATAATCTCCCCTCCCTTAATTACCACGGACGTTAGATTTTCTGCCATCGTTGTTAGACGCGGGTTTGTTATATATTGCTCAATCCTCGGCGAGGTGTGCTTTATCTTTTGTTTTGCAGTTAAGTGATAGTGAGGTCACTTTCGGACAACTGCCAATTGTTAGGCGTTTAATGAAAGGGGTAATTGAACTGCTCCCGGCTCTACCGCGTTACGAGACAACATGGGATGTTAGCAAGGTCTTAGGCTTCTTTTCCACTCGTTGTAAAATCAACTGGTAAACTCGCTGCGAGTGCTTGCATCTAATTAAGATAGACTGACAAGCACTGTGATTGGACGAAACTAGTTGCGATGAGTGGGTGAGAGCCTTTAGAGTTTTTTCGAAGGCAGCCTATGCCTTTCGCGCTGACTTTGAAGGTCCTTACTGTAAAAGTTTTCTTCTTATTGATCTTACTAAGTGGACAACGCTGTCAAACTATTTATCTTCTCACTGTTCATAGCACGATTCTCTTTGCAGACAAGTGCACTTTCCACGTCATGAAGAAAGTCAAACAGACGCGTGTCGGAACCCATGTTAAACCCCTCGAGTTTTTGAAATATACACTGGAGCCTCAGCTTTGTGTCGTAACTCATCTCTTCGAGTATATCAAAAGAACTGACGAAAATAGGCATGATAAAAATTGCTACTGAGTTATGTTAAACCATATATGGTCCAGTCTCCAAAGACACTATAATTATCTCGATGGATAAATGTTAGAAAATTTAAAGGCCACAGTGTTCGAGCAGCATCTACATCTTTTTTTTATCGTCAAATTATTGTAACATTAAGGATATTATGTTACCCGCAGGATGGTCGAATGAACAGACATTTCGACGGTTTTATAATAAGCCTAGCAAGGAGAAATTTAATTTTGGCGCTTGGGTGTTAGAGTGCTATACAAACGTTAATTGTTCTTAGGATATGAGATACATCGTGCATATGCATGTTCATTTTTAATTTGGTTGTTATGATACAATGGCTGGGGTTATTGAATTTATACTTATCTATTATAAAATGTTATATTTATCTTTCTTGGCTTCGTTTTTATCACACTGGTTTTAGTTAGAGTGGTCTGCTTATCACTGCATAACAAAGCCCTCACGGATTGCTCTGAATTTTCCTACAACGTCACACACGACTTAGGCTGATGACGAAATAGAGTTTAGAATTAAACGAGACTTACCTGTAAGTTGAAGTTTAATTTGGATTCTATGAGTCATCAGAGTGTGAGAGTTGTACGTCCTTTCGATACTCGTCCTTTCCCTTACTTGCAGTCAACTCTCACGCTCATCCGGGAGGTCTTTTTTCCGTATAAAGAAAGCTCTAAGACTGATTGGCGCTTGCGCTCCACTCTCTCTCGTACAACTCACACACTCCAGGCTGATGACTCATAGAATCGAAATCAATCTTCAACTTACAGGTAAGTCTCGTTTAATTTTAAATTCAGTAGTAATATCAATAGCCCTTTCTGTTTTCAGTCTCAGTCTCTAAAGTAAAAACGTAACAATATATAGAGTTCACTGTGCATGTTTAAAAGAAAATTTTTGCTTGCTAGCTTCATATAGTTATTATAATTCTTACGGTACGATAATCATTCGCAATCGTTTTTTTCAGTGTAAAATTCTGGTTTTGTAGACGTTCACTTTTTCATTATTACTGCATATAATGATGCGAATGCAATAGGCGACCATCTTAAATTCGAGTTTCATCCTGATTTTTGCAGCCTTTTTTCACTTTATTTAGATGACTATATACATGGTCATCATTTTTGTCTTTCCCACTCCTTTTTAGAGCTGTATACGTCGACTGTTCATCTTCCACTTGTTCATGATTGTTGACGTCATCTTTGTTTGGATTTTCATATATATCACTTAAATTGTGGTTAGCCTTCTCAGAACTTTTCATGGTGCTTGATGATTTGAGATGACGAATTCGATGAAAGAGAAGAGCGTTCATAATCAGTGAAAAAACGACGATAATAATTAAAACTATAAATCCTGCAAGGTGATTTCCAAAACTTCCGCTATCTGAAATAAGAAGTGATAGAGAGGAAAAATTGAACAATAAATATGTAGCAAACAAGATTCTGACAAATTTCTTGATTGATCAGTCAGCAGGGCCGTCGCTAGGTGTCTGTATTTGGGGGGGGGGGCACTGTTTGCCGAATGGTTGACTGTTTTGCCGAGTGTTTGAATGACGATACAAGAACAACGGATTGTTTTACACGATTACAAGAACAAGTGAACAACTTTACGAAATTTTTATAGACACGCATGGACTTTCTAGTCATGCCTTCCTAATGCAATAATTACCTTTGGTAATAGCTCAATATCTAAATTTTGCCCATACAATGCTAGATCGATGGAAACTGGAAACATGTTCGCAGAGTTAAATGTTTTTCTAACGTCTGGGTCTTGAAGCCCAAATATTTAAAACGTTTTTCATGTCCAACAAATCTGTCAAATCCTTTTCACAGTTCAATATCATTAAATGATCCAATCTCTTATCTGTCTATTTGAAACGGAAAATTATATACCTGTAGGTTTTTGTACAGTGACTGTGTAAGTTGTGCTTTGAAATCGATCATGAACATGACAAATATATTTCCCAAAACTTTTTTCGCCTTTCACTGTTACAACAAGCAAAGAACTACGATGAGGCATGTCCTTTACAATGAACCCACCAAGCGGCGTCTGATCTTTTTCCCAGCTGAATGTAATTGGTGGTTCACCTTGAGCAGAACACAGCAGGTTGACAAGATCACCTTCCTTTGCCATTACGTTAACACTGGACATGTTTGTCAGCACATGAGGACTTCCTGCCATGCAAATTGTAGTATTGACAATGAAAACAGTATTTAAAAGATCTCTACTCTAACTTTGAATAATGCATTTATTTATGACTAACCGTACATTATTATCCCATGATATATACCTGTGTAGTCGGTGGTACTTGAAGCTGGACTCCAGTCTGTGGAGTAAAAATCATTCTAGGGAGAGTTGAGCAACAGAGCATTAACTATATGAATAGGATGTTTTCAGCTTTTCTTTTTAAGGAAACTTGTACGGATATAAGAGCGAAATCCTATTTTCTACCTTTTCATTAAGTATAACTCTTTGAAAAATGCTGTATCTAGAGCCAGGTTCCAGCGGACCATTATAATAGCCACTCGCAGCTGATCTGCGCTTTCGTGATGTTGGATCACTTGTATTCTTACCATCACCAAGTATAAACATGTGCTCATCGATATCGCTTGGCGTAACTACTGCAGCGATATAAGGTTTCGGGTCAGCTGACCTTCTTGCCTCTGCATACGTCACCAAGTTATTGTTGATAAAACTGTCAGTTGATTCAGGCTCTTTACCGTTTTTTAATTTTAGGGCCACAACATAAAGATACCTAAAAGTAAACAATTGAAAAATACCAGAACAAAATGTACCAAGAACCTATATAGTAGCAGTATCAGCCATCTTCTTCAGCTTTTTCCTTGACGTTAAATAAAAGTTGCATTGCTGGGGATGGAATTCACAAGCAAAGTATTAAGCACATTCGGTTTGTGTTCTGTAAAATATGTACAGACACCAAAACCGCTGCCTGGATATCGCAGGCTTTATACTCACGAAAATGTTCCTGGTATTTCCAGTGAGAATGTTAGAGTACTTGATGTCACTTCTATCGCTTTTTTTGTGGGTTCTGCATGTAAGAAGCAGTTGATTAGGGTGTTGGGTTTATATTCTTAGATTTTAGAGATCCCTGCATGTCTGGACTTTAAACATACTAATATAACGCTTGTCCTGCGTTATGCATTGTTTAGTTATACTTACTTCCATTTGTGAAAAACGCTTTACTTTCACTGTAGTTTCCATGACCAGCTTTGGTACTGGCTCGAACACGAATGTAATATTTAGTTGACGAATTTAACTTTCGGACAATCCAATATCTCTCACTGGTTGTAATTGTCTGAAAACAACCCCCTTTTCCCGATGGTAAAACACACACAGTATAACCAATAATGACGCCATTTTGTTTACTTTTTTCAGGAGGATCCCAAATGAAAGACAAAGATGATGTACTTCTTGATGTGGTTTTAATGTTTAATGGAGGACCACTTGGTGCTAAAGAACAAAAACAAGGTTCGTAGCTATATAATTAAAAAACAACATTCTTTTATAAAAGTTTCGGTTTCTATCTTTATCTATGTCGGTAAACGCAAAAAGAGACAACAAGTCCCTTACGATTTCAGTATGAACTTCCTAAACAATTGATTTTGTTTAGTGTCCATCCAACCATAGGTAGCCCAACACTCGTGTTCTGCGCGCATGCACTCTACTCATTGATTAGCATATATTAATTTATCCTAATTTTTGCAACTTTATCACCAATTATCAATAATATGTCACATACATACATGTCAAACTTCGATAAAAACTGAAAAACTACCACAAAATACTGCAAAATTAATAAATATAAATGAACTTGGATATATTTTCTAAATTCCGACATAGTTTTTAGCTTCAAAATGTATTGGGAAATACGGAAATTTGTTCATTTAAACTAAAGTTTTTGAAAATACATTGTCGAAATTTTCTTGTCGATAGGCGGGATCCAATTTACTCTACATTACGTCACCTTCGGAGATATCCGGAGTCAATCCTATTGGCTGCTCTCTCATGGAGAAATCTTCGGAAATTTTCCGACTTTTCAGCAGCCAATAGGATAAATAGGATTGACTCGGGATTTCTCCGAAGGTTACGTAATGTAGAGTAAATCAGTGAACTCTATACAACGGGAACGATAACTCCTGACAAACATCCCTATTTAGCTTGAAGCCAAAATAGTTTTTCTGAGTTTTGAGACGATATGCTTGACGCCAGACGTTGAGCTGTGTGTCAAATTAAAGCTATTGAAAAGTTACATTTGGTGTGGAAATTTCAAGACTTAAACTGCAAAGGAAATATTTAAAAAAAAACAAAAACAATTACAAATCGGCAAAAAAACGGGAAATTTTCAAATATTTTTTAGATATTTCCCTTTACGCTCAAGTCTCGAAATTTCTACACGAAATATAACTTTTTAGTCGCTTTAATTTCATATACGACTCAACATTAGGCGTTAAGTATTTCGGCTCAAAACCCAGAAAAAGTAGAAAGTACTGGCTTCAATCCCCCCCTGGGTTATCATTCCAGTTTGTTTACAGTTCAATGGAGTAAGTTGGATCCCGCCTATCGACAAGAAAATTTCAAAATATATTGTCAATCCTATTGGCTGTTCTCCACTGAGCTGTTCTCTCATGGAGCAATCTTCGGAAATTTTCCGATTTTTCAGCAGCCAATAGGATAAATAAGATTGACTCGGGATTTCTCCGAAGGTGACGTAATGCAGGGTAAATTGGATCTCGCCTATCGACAAGAAAATTTCGACAATATATTTTCAAAAACTTTATTTAAATGAACAAATTTCCGTATTTCCCAATACATTTTGAAGCTAAAAACTATGTCGGAATTTAGAAAATATATCCAAGTTCATTTATATTTATTAATTTTGCAGTATTTTGTGGTAGTTTTTCAGTATTTATCGAAGTTTGACATGTATATATGTGATATATTATTGATAATTGGTGATAAAGTTGCAAACCTTAGGATAAATAAATATATGCTAATCACTGAGACGTTAGTAGCGTGTACGCGCGCGGAACACGAGTGTTGGGCTACCTATGATCCAACTTGTTTAGGCTTCAATGGCGCGTCAACAACACGCCGACGTGATTTAATTTACGCTCTCTATATATGACGGTTATTTTCATTGTATTTATGTTAATTAAACCCTTGCCTTCTTCCGATGTTAAGAACGACGTGATTTTCTCATCTCCAAAACCTTTCACATTACCAGCAGCTACGGATAACACGTATCTTGTGTACGGAGTGAGATTACTTATTAGATATTCTGTAATCTTTCCTGTGGTAGTATTCAGAACAATGAAGTTATCTTTCCTTAGTCTGATTCTAAAAAGTGAGACACCATAATATCCTTCATTTTGAGGACCAATCCAAGATATTTTAGCATTTCTAGACTTGATGCTTGTGACGGTGAGGTTTCTTGGTTGATCTGGAAACACGGCTGAAAGATGAATGATGCAGTTTTGGATACGCTTCCATAATAACATACCTCTGAACTAAGAACATTAGATCGTATAAAGTGAACTTACTGTCAACACAGATTTAAATGCTTAGCTTGCGTAATTGACCTTCATAATGTTCATATGATAATGCAATCAATCGTAAACTAGTGGTAAGATTTTGAATGGTAAACTTGTATACGCACCACATTTTTTTTCAAAATCTTTACTGCTATTAGAACATTGATATTCAAAGTAAAGATAGTTTTTCAATCCAGGACACAAATCATCAGGGAACAAGGTTTCATCCACAGCTATGTTACATTTATGTTGACCATCACAATGTTTCTTAACAAGACATGTTACATCAACTGTACAATCATAATCATCGCTGAAACCACATGTCTTTGAGTCAGACAGTCCACGGTAGGATGCAGTCTTGATCACCATGTACTGATTTTTGGGACAATTGATATTCCCTACCAACTCTCCATAACATGTCACTGAACCTAAAACGATATAATTTTAATTTTTTTCTGTCTCGATCGTTTTTGTGGTAGCCACTTTTGATCGCGTAAGCGGTAGCCACTATGTCAGAGGCTTGCTTGATTGCTTGCTTGCTTTCTTGAATGCTTGTCTTGGACCATGACGTCACACTCGCACTACGTCACACAACTGATGTACGCCACACAACTGATGTACGTCACACTCGGCAGTTTTCGCCATTTATCGCCAACCTTTCCGGTGCAATCAAATATGCAATTCAAATGCAAATTATTTTAGTATCAACACAGCTTTTCTATACGTATTACGTACGTTGTTTTGCTTACATTTTTGAGCTGTTTGAACCTTGCACGTCTTACTCAAATATAATAATCAATATTTAAACGACACATATGGTCTTCTAGTGTGAAAACAGCTACAGTATTTAGAGAACACCTGCAGACCGCCGACAGCAGGCGATTTGTTTGTCTATAGACGATTTGTTCGTCTTCTGATGTGAAAACGGCTTATCGCTCATATTTTATGAAAATGAGTTAATCAATACGGCGGATGCGTTGCAAAACCAAATGCAATTTCTATACTAGTAACATGTAATATTTGTAGATGTGAATGCTGTCTGCTGAAACTTTAGCATATAGCTCACATGCACAATCAGTTTCTGTAAACATAAGTAGAGGCAGGAACGCAAAATAAAAGGCGGTGTCATTCTACCTAAGACGCCTGTTCTGGCGTTAACTCCGGCGCACGTGCCAGTCTTTAATATAGAGCTTCTGAACATAAACAATATAGTTCATATTCGCATTTAGATGCCTTGCGAACCTAAATGTTCGATCGCGAAATTCAGAAGCACATCGTACTTTAAAAAGTATAGAAGTTAAATCGTTCAAGAATGTAAATAAACGGTATGATACATTCGCTTTGTCTTACACTTTGCCTTTGGAATTCGCGCTTATATAGCTATAGCGCCCATACACGACCACATCATCTTGTTAAACGGCGAAATAGCAGCGATATTACTAAAATAGGACCAGAATCTACACGTATTAAATATATTCTTACCCCAATTCAGTCTAAACTTAATCGAAAAGCATGAAAAGAACGGTTTATTTGTTCCTCTTGGAGGAATTGCCGTATCATGCGAGCGAAATCAAATCGCGCATCGGAAAATTAGCCAAAGCTGTGCACCACAACTCTTGGGAGACAAGACTGGGACATAGATAAATCCAATCACATACACATTTTAAATACTGGAATGTTTCGCGCCATTACAGACTTGCGACGACGAAAAATAATAAAAAAAAAAAAAATAAAAAAAACAAAACAAAAACAAAATAAAAACCGAGGCGAATTTTCAACTCCGTCGCTGACGCCGGAGTAATTATGCTTCGGCCGAACAGGTCTGAACGTGATCCCAATTATTTTATACATCGTCGCGCATCGTCATTCACTTCAGCATTAGCTTTACTGCCATCAATGAATATGATCAATGAATGTGGTAATTATTGGCATGGTGAGTAAAATAGCCTGTTTATTTAGGAAAAAATGAGACCCTTCATTAATCATCAGCAATGGACAGTGATAATAATATGCCGATCATCACTGATCCATTGTATTCTTCTCTGACTGACAAAGGATTTTACACATGCACCAATGACATCCAGTAATGACATGGCCTATTCTTTGGACTACAGGGTGTCTTAAAAAAAACGCAATCACTTAAATATGCAGAACATTAATACAGCTCTAAAGCGCCATAGATACGCACCTCTGGAAATTGAAAATGCCTCTTAATCCTTCATTTAAAATGCTAAAAGTAATTTTAGCTGAACTATGGTGCAAACCCGAACAATATTAATATTCTTGCATATTTAAGTGGTCGCGTTTTTTTTGAGACACCCTGTACAGTAGTGTCAACCACGCGCTTTGGTATAAAAAGTCACACCCAGTTTACCGTGCTGATTCAGTGAATCAGTTTAATCAGACGATATTAATGGCTCCGCGAAGAAATAATCCGGCCGTTATTGGCTACTTACACAACCTGTCACCTTTGAAAAAAGATAAACTGAATGGTGCGACTTCGAACTCCAAATGCAAGACAAACGGGTACAGGTATTAGCACTAGTTATTCTGCCAGTCAAATCCATGATACCACTCAGATGACAAAGACAGAGCGGTAGTCACATGTACGCGCTTCGTACCTATTTTTATTACAAAGGTTTGAAAGATTAGATCTTTGAAACTAATACAGCCTGCAGGGACGATCCTAGATAATTACTTTCCACTGCCTTGGTATGGGATTGAAACATTAGAGTCTACATATATAGGATTTCCTGAAAGAGAAGATATGCATTTTGCAAAAACTTACCAAAAATGAAACGTTTATCCTCAGTGTCATTACAATCTGTTGTCAATCCAATGTAGGGATCAATTCCATAATGTTGATCTAGTTGTTTATTTGTTTTAGGGACTGCACACCAGGTCTGAAATGAGCTCTTTTCATATCCTATATAATATATCGATAAACCTCCCCAAGACGTCTGGGTTATAGGACGATAGATATCCCTTTCAGGGTCATACGCACAGGCAGAAACATCTAATCCTATTGATGTGGCGGGAACGTAAAGGTAAAAAATATCTTGATAGAGACCAAAATTATTTTTAAAATAAGCAGCGAGACATCCTTTTCTCTCAATGTTCAACATGGCACCATTATCACGAAACCAAAACTGAGCAGCTTTGTCGAAACACGAGTTGTTAGAAAGTTCCAAAAAAGACAAGCTACCCCAAAGTGGGCCTGAATGTTTCACAACTCCTGTGTCGATAACACACATCCCTGTCTTAACATGTTTCACAAAGAAACTAGCGATTTCTATAACAATAGAAATTTTCGACTGAAGAACATTATATGGTGTGATAGATCGTAATTAAATAATATTTTATCAACTTACTTTCGCCGCAGATCTCAACTCTCATACAAGGTTGACCTTCATATGATAACGGAATAAACCGTAACGCTCTTGCTGGTATGCCATTTAAACTTGTTATGGCTGCGTCATTACGATTCCTGTTTCCCTGAATTATCTAAGATAATAAAGTGCAATTAATTGGCAGGAATTCTATAATATAGGTTGACGTTACGTTGAAACTTAATATATGGTGCTTTATGGCAACTACCTTTTGAAACCCAGCGTAAAATTGTTTCCAGTTTATCAAGTCAGTGGTATAATTCAAGATATACGTCTTCACCCATTTCACACTAGTACCGTGGCTAAATGTTGCAACATCATATATCAAATACAGTTTTTTAAAATCTACTTGAAGATAATGTTTACTTTCTGAGATAGGAGCACACCAAGAACTACCACTAGATATCCTTGCATCAGAAGCTCTGTTATGTTCTGAAGAAACTGAGGCAGTGAATGACGAATCAGAAAATCTTTCTTTATCTCCTAACAGAGGCTTGTTACAAATATGACCTAAAAACGGAAACTGCATGAATTGCTTATTACCTTTAAACTTCTACGTCATATTTTCATTTCCACTTCTTTAACTGTTTTCTGATATCTCATCTTATATCTTTAAAACTTACATTTTATGTATGACAACTGGGAACAACTTGAGGCGGTAACAGTGAACGAACAGTAAGTTAGGTCGTTGTACTGATCATTGCAGTTTATGGTTCCAGAAAACATTTCATCCTTAGAATCTGGTAGAACCGGCGTATTAACAATAGAGTCTGCTCTTTTGTATCCCATTTGAACGCAAACAACATCATTGGCTTTGTTTGTTAAACTTCCTGCACAAACACTCCTGGTCCAATTATTCGCGGTAATTTGTACAATACCTTCGTTTGGCAAAGATGAATTTGATAAAGATATGCCACGAACTACAAGACAAGAAAATCCTTGACGAAAATGTTAAAACATGATCAAATATTTTGTGGTCTTGATTTCGTATGCCATTTTACTGCTGTGTTTATATATAATTATAGTCACTACACATATATACATACCGCAAACATCGTTAAAAGGTTTCACATCATTAAAACATCGGTATTCAAAGTAAAGATATTTTTTCAGTCCATGACACATATCATCAGAGAACAAAGTTTCATTCACAATTATATTACATTCATGTTGACCATCACATTGTTTCTTAACAAGACATGTTACATCAAATGTACAATTATAATCATCACTCAAACCACATATCTTTGAGTCTGACAATCCACGGTAAGATGCAGTCGTGACCACCATGTACTGTTTAGCATGTCCTGGGGAAGAGCTGGCCTCAGGACAAGTGGCGTTCCTCACCATCTCTCCGTAACATGTCACTGAACCTATCATATTAAATCGTATTTCGTACAATTAAGGTAAGTTAATTTGACTGTGAAATTATACATTAAGATATATGAATACATTGTTTGTACTGTTTCCTATCGAAAGGAAACAAATATCCTAGTTTATCTTTCATTTGCGGGAGCAGTGTATCTCAGTTAGCTAACATAAGGTACAGTGCATTTTTCTTACAGCCAACTAAAGACGGCGCATATAAAAGCAGTTAAAACTACATATTCTTTAGTCACTTTTTGGCTCCCAAAGGTAAATATGGTATGATTGTAGTTATTACTCCGGGAGTTTCGGAGCTACAAAATGGTCTTTAGAAAACTTACCAAAATTAAAACGTTTATCATCTTTTTCGTTACAATCTTTCGTCATTCGAATGTAAGGATCTATTCCTGCTTTTCTAAGTTCGCTATTTGACTGAGAGACAGCACACCAGGTTTGAAATAAGCTATCTTTGTAGCCTTTGTAATATGTGGATAAACCACCCCAAGACGTGGTGCCATTAGCACGATTACAAAACTGAGCAGCGTCGTTTAGACAGTTGTTGGAAAGTTCAAGAAAAAGAACTTCTCCCCAGTTACCACTACTTTGTAACAGTGTTGTGGCGTAAATACACTTCCCCGTCTTCACATGTTTTAAAAAGTAACCAGCAGCACCTGGAAAAAATTAAAAATAATTTCGGTAGCAGCCTTAGGGTAAGCGTAAAACGCGGAAGCGGAAAAAGGGGTAAAACAGGGTAGCGGAAAAAAGAGTAATCGCGAAAAATGATTATCTTTTTACGAATTGTATTTTATATTACAGTATAATAAAGAATGTTAATTATGACTTTCTGCTTATGTACTTGTGTTGTTCATCGACTGTGAAAACAATAAATTTCTAAAGACATGAATGATTATAATAACTCGAAATTTACATAGCGGGGAAAAATCGTCCCGATTTCAGCTGAAATTAGGACAGTCTCATTCGGGATCGTTTGATCATCCGCATTGGCATTCAAAACAATAGTATCGGAAAGAGACTATTACAAGACCGGAAGCTCTCCCTCAAATCATGTATTGATATATGCCAGGCACAAAAGGAGATGGTGCGCTACACTCGCACAAGACCAACAGAAGACAGCAGGAAAGTTGGGCACACTAGAAAGGATAAAGAAGTGGCACAGAAATCAGCACCTCGAATCCCATGCAAATTCCGGATTGTCCGGCATGGGGCAAGACCTGAAAGTCATGTTAGAAAGAATCACTTTGCTACTGCTTGTAAACAACGTAACAAGGCAAAGCAGCCAGTGAAACTTGTGCAATTCCGGCTGGACTGTGGGGCTACCGTCAACTTAATCCCTCTCGATATCTACAAATCAATTACTAATGACCCAACCCTCCAGCACCTTGAGAAATGCAAGACTCAGTTAACTATGTTTAACAAGTCAGTGATGACCCCACTAGGGCAAAGAACAATGATTACTGTGAACCCAAAGAGACGTGAGAGCTATCAGGTAGACTACCTAATGGTAGTATCTGCATGGATTCATACCTATTCTTGGATCTAACAGCATTCAGGAGCTTGGGCTCATGACTGTCAACACCCATAAGATAATGCCAGTGGAATCTGCATCTTCTAGTGCTCTGAATTCCCTCACCCGCTGTGATATTCTTCACCAGTACAAGGATGTCTTCAAATGGCAAGGAAAGTTTGCTGAGGAACTTCATCTACAAGGGGATGAAACCATTTCTCCTGTCCAAATTGCTGCTCTGAAAGTGTCACTCGCTATGAAAGGTCAAGTTATAAATAAGCTGGATCGTCTAGAACGGCTGGGAATTCTCCAGCCAGTTTCTACACCTGCAACTTGTGTCTCCTCAATGGTTGCTGCTACAATACGGAATGGTACCATACGATTACGTCTAGACCCCAAACCCCTTAATTGTGCTTTTAGGCGAAACTTTTACCAACTTATAACCATTGAATACCTTTTGCCCGAGATTTCCACTGCTAAAGTGTTCACTTTTATTGATGGTAAAAACGGATTCTGGCATGTACCCTTGGACGAGGAGAGCAGCTAGTTTAGTTACAGCGTTGTATGGAGCATGTCTACAAGGCTTACCTGGAGTGAAACCAATTGTAGATGACATTTTGATATATGAGTGTGGATATTCTTTGAAGCAAGCGGTTAGAGATCATGATTCTAAGCTCCTTTCCCTTCCGTCTCGGTATCGGGAACAAGGCATTCAGCTGAATTCTGACAAGCTCAACCTCCGTTTCCCAGAAGTTGAATTCATGGGACATGTGATTACCGCCCAGGGACTGAAGCCAGATCCCGCTAAAGTAGAGGCCATCCACAAGATGCCAAGTCCCACTTGTAAACAAGATGTTCCACGATTAATGGGTACCATGAACTACCTCCAGAAGTATGCTCCCAATCTACCAGGCATTACTGCTCCAATGCGCAAGGAACTCAAGCAGGATCATTTGTTCCAGTGGGATGAAGATATTCAAATTGCATCCTTCAATAAGTCTGATCAAAGATCTGCTGTCACAAGCTCCAGTCCTCAGGTACTTTGACCAAACTCTAACCCTAGAGCTACAATGTGGTGCCTCCCAGACTGGTCTTGGAGCATGTTTAATGCAAACTGGCCAACCCATTGCTTATGCATTGAGAGCCCTGACAGAGACCGAATCTCGATATGCCCAGATTGAGAAAGAACTATTATCCATCGTTTTCGAGAAAAGCCGTGGACAAAACCTACAAGCCTTAAGGAACATCATCTCCCGGAGAGTTTGAAGCCGTATTATCCCTTCCGTAAAGAGTTGACTACTCAGAATGCTCTGATTTTCAAAGGAGACCACTTAATGATACCGGACAGTCTACAAGAGGACATGCAAGTCCGGATATACATTCCATCACATTGGGATACAAGGGTGTTTACGTCGTGCCCGTGAGACCATCTATTGGCTTGGTATGAACAAGGACCTGACCACCTACATCTCCAAATGCCCTACCTGTTATGCATACCTGATTTAACAGCCAAACGAACCACTACATATACTCATGAGATTCCCTCGAGACTCTGGCAGAAAGTTGGTTGTTGACCTCTTCGAATTAAAAGGCGTTATCTAATCTATCTAATCACAGTTGATTATTACTCAACGTTCTTCGAAGTGGTGCAGAGAATGTTTAATCGGCGTTCCCGCACTCTCTTACCCACAACATAAAAGCTGTTGGAGCCCGAGCTTCAACTTGATGTAAAAACTCGACTAGCGCAACAGAAGAACAAACAACGTGAGTACTACAATCGTGGTGCCCACCACCTTAAGGAACTGAAACCAGATGATGTGGTGAGAATAAAACCAGCACCTACAATGACGGAAAATGCAGAATGGATCAATTCAAAAGTCAAAGGAAGCGCTGGTATCCGCTCATACAATGTGGCTACGGAGGAAGAAACTGCCTTTAGAAGGAAATAATCATCTGAAGTCATCTGAAACACACCAATGAGCAATTTGAATGTGATGACGAGGAACCGGTATTTCCAGTCACAGAAAATGCAAACAACATTCCACAGCCACAGGCCGAAGAGATTGATAAACAAAACATCTTGACCAAGAGATCCAACCGGTGGTACCAGAGAGACCATACAAGACAAGAACTAGAGGAGGCCGTCTTATGTTTGTAAATGTCTGATATATGTCTATAATGTCTGTATGCTTGTCGCCTTAGCTGGCAAATATGTATTATAGCATTTGCATGTCATTTAAAGAAATGAGAAGAACATTAAATTAAAATGATCGGTATTTCAATACCGCTGAAAGAGCTACAATAGCGCTGATTGAAAATCAATTGTAGTAGTGCGAAAGTTCAACAACAACGCCTTATTATATATTCCGTAAAGTGAATATCAATAGAACAAAACGCAGAACAATTGCATTAACTTTTTGATCATTAACATTTTCGGAACAACAATAGCAATAAATCAAACGACATTCAGCGTAAAGAAATACTCATTTACACAAAGTTCTCTCATCTGCGTTGTAATATGTATACATAAATTACAAACAAAAGATAGCTATAAAGACACAGATGAGAAGACGTTGTTCACTTCAAAACGTTGAATATTAACAACAAATTTTGATAGCAGCTGTTGAACGGAATGTGCACTGCCTAACCATTGCGAAATGTACAGCATGGGGCAGACATTATGGATGCAGACCTACTTGCAAGAGAACACATCCAGGGATAAAACATACTGCACATATATTGTGCTCATAAAAAGGGACATGTCGAAGGTCATGGTGATTGAGATGCACATTTAAATATTGTTAATACATCATTTTCGCGTACAAGCAAATTTTACTGCGTCATATGCATGCATAAAAATGTTTATGGTAAACATTTATACACTTGTGGGTCCCAACAGAGTGCTTAGGCATTCAAACTCTAACAATTACATTGTTATTGGTGATTTCAATAGTTTTCGTTTTTTTTGGGACACCCTGTATAATAAGGCCGTGTTGTTGAACTTCCGCACTAATACAATTGATGTTAAATTAGCCCTATTTTAGTTCTTTCAGCCCTATTGAAATACCAATCATTTTAATGTTCTTCTCTTTTCATCACAACTCTTGGAAGATAAGACTGGGATGTAGATAAATACGGTCCCATAAACATTTTCAAATACTAGTATATTTCGCGCCATTTCAGACTTGCGACGACGAAAAAAAAAACAAACCAAAAAACAACAACAAAACAAAACCGAGTAATTAGCTATATCTGTAATTCTCAATGTATTTCGAATTTACCCTTTTTCTGGATTTTACCCTTTTTTCCGCGTTCTACTTTTTTCCGCGCTTTACCCCTTTTTCCGCATTTTACCCCATTTTCCCTGTTTTACCCTTTTTCCGCGTTTTACCCTTTTCCCGCGTCTTACCCTTTTTACCGCGTATTATTCTTTTTTTGCACGTTTTACCCCTTTTTCCTCCTCCGCATTTTACCCTTTTCTCCATTTCCGCCATTCCGCTTCCGCTTTTTACCCTTACCCCCTGTAGATATGTACACTGTAAACACTAAAAGGCACAGAAACCTTCATTTTCCTCCCAGATTTCAGAGAAAATCTACTAACGATTAGCCTTTTATTTAAATCGAGTGCAAAATTATAAATACTTCTTCAAATAAACCTGAAATATGAAAAAGGAATTCGAAGAATAAAGTAAAATCTGTTCATTTCTGCCTTATTTACTAATTAGCAATTAGACAATGAGTCCGAGTTGACTATTCGCTCATAGACAACGAAGGCGAGTTGTCTAATTGTTTTAGTATACACGCGACTATTGTCTATTACAAATCCTACATTCTGATTGGCTACTCAACCATTGTCTATTCGCTCGCGCAACCGTATAAAATTGAATTAATTAAATTATTTTTCGGTGTAATTGCGTTATATTGATTATTTTCTCGAAAATAATATATCTAGGTACAGGGTGTATACTAAAACAACTCGCCTTCGTTGTCTATGAGCGAATAGTCAACTCAGGCTTCGCCTTCGTTTACTATTCGCTAATCGGACTCGTTGTCTAATTGTTAAATAGTATATATACTAATGTATATAACTGAAGCAGTTTAAATTTTGTTTCCAAGTTACTATTTCTTTGTAGTAAGTAGCCTACTGGCTTTAGATTTAGCTTTAGTGCATTCTAACTGTATAACACAAACTTTAACAGCAGTTTACCAAGAGACCGCTACTTTATGGTATGCATTGAAAATACTGCAAAATACTGTTTAAAAATAATGCAAAATATGCAATTTGATCCGTCAGGCTGGAATCATTAACACACTATATAGCAATTAAAATATTTGTGTACATATACTGTACACTAGTATCGAAAATAGGTTGTATAGATACAAAACATACTGTACACTAATATCGTATAAATGGCTGACTGCATGCAAACTTCCTTAAGTTATAACGGGGTGAAGACGCAATCAATATTTCCAATTATATATTTATATTGAACAAGATGAAAAATAGTACTTAAAACTTACCCGGAAGACCAATGAGAATGAAAATGAAAAGTGCTAAATTCCGTTGAAGACGCTTGAAATACATCACTTCAATCCAGCAGATCTATAGGACTCTGTGAAATGTAAAGGCGGAAGGTGAAACTTAATCATTGTAGCGAAGATAAATATTCAGAAAAACTCAGTAGGACGTCGGAATGTCTACTTTCTGAATCAAGCAATAACTATACATGTAGAAAAACTTTCTGCTTTAATTTCTCCTTCTTCGCCAAGTTTGCGTTTACCGTTTGTACATGTGTTCACTTTGGTGATCAAAATGACCCAGTTACCAATACAATGTATTTGAATGAGAGAAGTATGTAAAATATTAGTAATGTCTATTGTATGTGCACGGTTTTCACACGATGAATACATTCCAATAAATAATTGCCAGTAAAACTAGATTATAAGGCACGATATTACCATGTTAAAACACCACAAACCGCATAAACCCCATATTGACCGATAAAAGACGCAACCAAAATTACAAATGCTTTGAAAGATTTGTAGTTTTATGTTCAATTTAGTTCGTATTCAATATGCTAGTTCTATTTCGTCATCAGCCTAAGTCGTGCGACGTTGTACGAGAGAGAGTGGAGCGCACGCGCCAATCAGATGTGTTGCAATGGCTGTTAATACTTTAAACTGTTATGTAACAGCTTCAAAATTGTTCGTGCAAGATGGTAAAGAAATTGCATCAGCAGAAGGTACCACGCAAGGTGATCCGTTAGCCATGCCGTTATATGCCGTTGCCATTACTCCACTCCTGCTCAGGATTAAATCTGATGAAGCTAGTGATGTAAGGCATGTTGCGTATCGCGGGTGACCTTGGTGGTGCAGGTAAGCTAATGCAACTGCGTGCCTGGTGGGAGAAGATTGCCGTGCATGGTCCGAGATTTGGATACTACCCGTGAGCTGATAAAACCTGGCTGATTGTGAGGCCACACCTGGAGCAGACTGTCATTGAGATTTTCGCTGGAACTAATGTACGAATTTCAAGTGAAGAGCATAAGTACCTTGAAGGATATCTTGGATCGGATGACGGAAAAGATAAGTATATTAGTTCTTTAGTTAGTAAATGGTGCCAGCAACTTCACGTTTTGAGTGAAATTGCCAAATTCCAACCCCAAGCAGCATACACGGCGTTTATCTCCGGTTTTCGGCACAGATTTACTTACCACATTCGTGCCCTTCTAGGTATCAAGACCGCAACATTTTCTCTTCATTTTCTTGCTGACAAGAAGAATCAGTCTTTATCTTTGGTGATTAGCTGGTTACGTCGAAAGATCGCTTTTGCTTTGCTTGGTACAACTATAGAATACCCCGCATGCGAGAGTACTAAGTCTATGTAAACTGGCTACGTGGCTACGTGTATATTTTTTGGTTACATTTAGGGTTGTACGGTATTTAAAGTTTGAGGGTGCTTGTTTAGGAGTTTTAGTGAGTAACACTGTGTTTAAGTTAAAGTAATTCAACTGGTTGTTTTATAGGGCGTCGAATAATAGAAGTTAGCAAATTATTGGAATTAAAGTTCTATTTTAAGAAGTGTGTATTATATATATTGAATATTTCGGTATTTTAATGGTTTTGTACAGAATTACTAAGTATCGGTTGTAGTAGTATATAGGTTGGGGTTTGGGTTTGGTTTTGGATAAAGGATTTTTTAATTTTAATTTTTGTGCTATACTTGGAAACTGAGTTGTTTATGTCATAGGAATAGATATAACATTAACAATTTTATTTTTTGAAATAAGTTGCTGTATGTAATTTACATTATTAATGGCCTATAAAGTCATTTTGCATTATTTAGGAACACCCAAAAGAGCTCTTGCTCTTTATGTATATATCTCCACAAAAATTTAGCGAGATATGTTGGATAATGATTCTTTCGTCTTCCATGGGTTGGTAGGTTGGCTTTCAGTTGCCGCCAATGACCTTCAATTTTGTTGGTGTTACCAAGTGGCCACGTAGCCATGTAGCCATGTATAGCTATGTAGCCGCGTAGCTATGTAGCTATGTAGCCATGTAGCCACGTATAGCCATGCATGTAGCCATGTAGCCATGTAGCCATGTAGCCATGTAGCTATGTAGCCGCGTAGCTATATGTAGCCACGTAGCCATGTAGCCATGTAGCCATGTAGCTATGTAGCCGCGTAGCCGCGTAGCCATGTAGCCACGTAGCCATGTAGCCATGTAGCCATCTAGTCATCCAGCCATGTAGTCGTGTTGTAGTCCATGTAGTCCAGAAGAAAACAACACTTACATGTGGCAGAGTATTCTATAGTTACTCCACATCACTTTGTCGGAATGGAACTCGAACATTAGGGAGTCTAGTTGTTTTTGTAAATAGTATGTAGGACTGTTATACTTAATTTTAATGCATGTTTGATTATTGTAAATTTCCTAGTACTTCATCAAAGAATCCTAAACATTTTCTGAATCAGTTGTGTTGTTACCGCGCCAGTGATCAGTTGTGTTGTTTGGAGCTTGAAGAATTATCCTTGGAACCATCGCGAAGCCGTCCTGGGTTTCGCCAAAAGACAAAGTTTGCAGCAAGGTTGTCATCGATTTATGTTTTATTGTTTTGTTTGTGTGTAGTTATTAATTGTCATGTCGTCTCCAGAAGGCGACGAGATTGTTGATATAGTTCCTGCCGTCCAGAGGGAAGTCCCTCAGTCTGCCGCAGCAGTCGCCGTGTGACGGTTCAACGAGCACAAAAGATGAGCTATTGCTGGCAGTGCTTAGTAACATGCGAGTTAAGACATGCAAGTTACGCATTAATTGCTCGTACAAAAGATTGCACAAGGCAACACAAGCTCGTCAAAAGGGGAGGAAACTTTTGGCGGGAACGCATGCATGGCCTCCGTTCTTTAGACCGAAAATTCTGGTTTTGTTTATGCTAATAAGCGTGGTAAGACCTCTCAACCAGCTTCAGAGAAAGCACCAAAACATGCTTCAGAGAATCACTAGACAACGCTTCAGAGAAAGCACCAGAAATCGCTACACGTCAAATTCAGATTCAAGATGAGCCGATCCTTATCGCCTGTCCTACCTGGAAGCCTTTTTTAGGCCAACGGGGGAAGGGAATATATCCACACAGGAAAAACTTCCATCAAAGGTTTCGATCGTCAACAACAGATGTCCTCTGCCCCACTCAGGAAGAAATCCATGAACAACCCACGATTTTAAAGTCCCAACCGCAGTTAAATATTTTTTTTGTTTTTATAGTAGCCTATTTAAATTATATAATAGGACAAGCGTGTCAGTTTTCCAAGGGGGGCAGTTGTCTTCTTACCATTCCGAATGGGCTAGATTTACTTCAGATAGCTCTATACTTGAAACAGTTTTGGGGGAGAAATTAGACTTCCCCGAGATTCCTTTTACATCATCGCCCACACCAAATAGCATTTGTAACGAGCACTATGCCTTAGCTAATGCCGAAATTCAAGATCTGCAGGCAAAGAGGGTTATTATAGAATGTAACCATGAGGCAGGAGAATTTATCTCTCCTGTTTTCACTGTGCCAAAAAATGATGGCAAATTCAGATTGATACTAAACTTAACAAATAACAAATTTCCATTTTAAAATGGAAGGTATCCAAACCATAATGAAATTGGTTACTAACAATTGTTGGATGGCCACATTGAATTTAAAGGATGCTTATTATAGTGTCAAGGTAGACCAAGCTTACCAAAAATATTTAAAGTTTTTCTATAGAGGCAAGTTGTTCAAGTATGTAGCCCTTCCTAATGGTTTGGCTACATGTCCTAGAAAATTTACCAAACTTATGAAACCACCCCTGGCTAAGCTTAGAGCTATGAACTATATTATTAGTGGGTATATTGATAACTTCTATCTGTAGGGTGATATATATATATGGTAAGTGTGCCACAAATGCTCTTGACACATTTGACCGCCTATATAGGTCCATCCTGATAAGTCCACTACTTTCCCCTCTCAAGAGGTGATTATCTTAGGATTTGTCATTAACTCAATAACAATGACTATCCAAGTTACAAGGAGAAAAAGGAAAAGATTAAAATTGCTTGCATGATGTTATTGAATGTCCTAAAGACATTATTCCTATCTAGCAGATAGCCAAGATTATTGGTTCAAACTTTTGGTTTGTCATGTCTGCGGGAACAGCTACAACAACGTGGCTACTCGTTAAGTTCCATTATATCATTGAATCCTCTTGAAGAGACACCACGAAATCTCAGTACCAGGTCCATCTACAGAAATGGTTAAAATTTTGTATGGAGAGACAATGTGATATAATCTCCCCTCCATTACGACGGACGTTAGATTTTCTGTCATCGTTTTTTGACGCGGGTTTGTCATATATAGCTTAATCAACTCGGCGAGGTGTTCATTAATTTCTGTTTTGCAGTTAAGTGATAGTGAGATCACTTTCGGAAAACTGCCAATTGTTAGGCGTTTTATGAAAAAGGTATTTGAACAGCGCCCGGCTCTACCGCGTTACGAGACAACATGGGATGTTAGCAAGCTAGTCTTAGACTTAGAGTTTTTTCGAAGGCAGCCTATACCTTCCGCGCTGACTTTGAAGGCCCTTACTTTAAAAGTTTCCTTCTTATTGACCTTACTAAGTGGACAACGCTGTCAAACTATTCATCTTCTCACTGTTCATAGCATGATTCTCGTTGCGGACAAGTGCACTTTCCACGTCATGGAGAAGGTCAAACAGAAGCGTGTCGGAACCCATGTTAATTAAACCCCTCGAGTTTTTGAAATATACACTGGAGCCTCAGCTTTGTGTCGTTACTCATCTCTTAGAGTATATCAAAAGAACTGACGAAAATAGGCATGATAAAAAGCAATTGCTACTGAGTTATGTTAAACCACATGGTCCAGTCTCCAAAGACACTATAATTATCTCGATGGATAAAGTCTGTTTTGGTAGCTGTACATGTAGGTTTAGATGTTAGCAAATTTAAAGGCCACAGTGTTCGAGCAGCATCTACATGACTACATCTTTTTTAGCGTCAAATAACTGAAACATTAAGGATATTATGTTATCCGCAGGATGGTTGAATGAGCAGACATTTTGACGGTTTTATAATAAGCTTAGCAAGGAGAAATTTAATTTTGGCGCTTCGGTGTTAGAGTGCTATACAAACGTTAATTGTTCTTAGGATATTAGATACATCGTGCATATGTGCACTTTTAATTTGGTTGTTATGATACAAAGGCTGGGGTTATTGAAATTATACTTATCTATTATAAAATGGTATATCTTTCTTGGCTTCGTTTTTACCACACTGGTTTTAGTTACAGTGGTCTGCTTATCACTGCATAACAAAGCCCTCACGGATTGCTCTGAATTTTCGTACAACGTCACACACGACTTAGGCTGATGACGAAATAGAGTTTAGAATTAAACGAGACTTACCTGTGAGTTGAAGTTTGATTTGGATTCTATGAGTCATCAGAGTATGAGAGTTGTACGTCCTCCCGGTACTCGTCCTCTCCCTTACTTGCAGTCAACTCTCACGCTCATCCGGGAGGTCTTTGTTCCGTATAAAGAAAGCTCTAAAGACTGATTGGCGCTTGCGCTTCACTCTCTCTCGTACAACTCTCACACTCCAGGCTGATGACTCATAGAATCGAAATCAATCTTCAACTTACAGGAAAGTCTCGTTTAATTTTAAATTCAGCAGTAATAGCAATAGCCCTTTCTATTTTCAGTCTCATTTTCTAAAGTAAAAACGTAACAATGCATGTTTAAAAGAAAAATTTTGCTTGCTAGCTTCATATAGTTATTATAATTCTTACGGTACAATTAATAATCATTCGCAATCGTTTTTTTCAGTGTAAAATTCTGGTTTTGTAGACGTTCACATTTTTATAATTACTATAATGATCCAAGTGCAATAGGCGACCATCTTAAATTCCAGTTTCATCCTGATTTTTGCAGTCTTTTTTCACTTTGTTTAGATGACTATATACATGGTCATCATTTTTGTCTTTCCCACTCCTTTTTAGAGCTGTATACGTCGACTGTTCATCTTCCACTTGTTCATGATTGTTGACGTCATCTTTGTTTGGATTTTCATATATATCACTTAAATTGTGGTCTGCCTTCTCCAAACTTTTCATGGTGCTTGATGATTTGAGATGACGAATTCGATGAAAGAGAATAGCATTCATAATCAGTGAAAAAACGACGATAATTATTAAAACTATAAATCCTGCAAGGTGATTTCCAAAACTTCCGCAATCTGAAAGAAGAAGTGGTAAAAAAGAAACATTGAACAATAAATACGTTATCAAGATTCTGACAAATTTCTTGATTGATCAGTCAGCAGGGCCGTCGCTAGCTGTCCGCATTTGGGGGGAGGGGGTGTTAAAGCACTGTTTGCCGAATGGTTGACTGTTTTGCCAAGTGTTTGAATGACGATACAAGAACAACGGATTGTTTTACACGATTACAAGAACAAGTGAACAACTTTACGAAATTTTTATAGACGCGCATCGACTTTCTAGTCACGCCTTCCTAATGCAATAATAAATAGCCTTTGGCAATAGCTCAATATCTAAATTTTGCCCATACAATGTTAGATCGAACTGGAAACATGTTCGCAGAGTTAAATGTTTTTCTAACATCTTGGTCTTGAAGCCCAAATATTTAAAAGTTTTTCATGTCCAACAAATCTGTCAAATCCTTTTCATAGTTCAATATCATTAAATGATCCAATCTCTTATCTGTCTATTTGAAACGGGAAATTATATACCTGTAGGTTTTTGTACAGTGATTGTGTAAGTTGTGCTTTGAAATCGATCATGAACATGACAAATATATTTCCCAAAACTTTTTCCGCCTTTCACTGTTACAACAAGCAAAGAACTACGATGAGGCATGTCCTTTACAATGAACCCACCAAGCGGCGTCTGATCTTTTTCCCAGCTGAATGTAATTGGTGGTTCACCTTGAGCTGAACACAGCAGGTTGACAAGATCACCTTCCTTTGCTATTACGTTACCACTGGACATGTTTGTCAGCACATGAGGACTACCTGTCATGCAAAGAACAAGTATTAGCAATAAAAACAGTATTTAAAAGCTATCTGCTCTAACTGTGAATAATGTATTTATTTATGACTATAACGGTACATTATTATCCCATGATATATACCTGTGTAGTCGGTGGTGCTTGAAGCTGGACTCCAGTCTGTGGAGTAAAAATCATTCTAGGGAGAGTTGAGCAACAGAGCATTAACTATTTGAATAGGATGTTTTCAGCTTTTCTTTTTAGGGAAACTTGTACGGATATAAGAGCGACATCCTATTTTCTACCTGTTCATTAAGTATAACCCTTTGAAAAATGCTGTATCTAGAGCCAGGTTCCAGCGGACCATTATAATAGGCACTGGCAGCTGATCTGCGCTTTGGTGACGTTGGATCACTTGTATTTTTACCATCACCAAGTATAAACATGCGCTCATCGATATCGCTTGGCGTAAATACTGCAGCGATATAAGGTTTCGGGTCAGCTGACCTTCTTGCCTCTGCATACGTCACCAAGTTATTGTTCATAAAACTATCAGTTGATTCAGGCTCTTTACCGTTTTTTAATTTTAGGGCCACAACATAAAGATACCTAAAAGTAAACAATTGCCAAACAAATTGTATCAAGATCCTATATAGTAGCAGTATCAGCCATCTTCCTCAGCTTTTTCCTTGACGTTAAATAAAAGTTGCATTGCTGGGGATGAAATTAACTAGAAAAGCATGAAGCATACTTGGTGTGTGGTCTATAAAATATGTACAGATTTCACCAAATCGCAGGCTTTATACTCACGCGAATGTCTTTGGTATTTCCATTGAAAATGTTACAGTACTTGATGTTCTTTCTAGCGCTTTTTTTGTGGGTTCTGTATTGTATGTAAGAAGCAGTTGATTAGGGTGTTAGGTTTATATTCTTTTTATAGAGATCCCTGCATTTCTGGACTTTAAAAAAACAAATTATAACGCTTGTCCTGCGTTATGCATTATTTAGTTATACTTACTTCCATTTGTGAAAAACCCTTTACTTTCACTGTAGTTTCCATGACCAGCTTTGGTACTGGCTCGAACACGAATGTAATATTTAGTTGACGAATTTAACTTTCGGATAATCCAATATCTTTCACTGGTTGTAACTGTCTGAAAACAACCCCCTTTTTTTGATGGTAAAACACACACAGCATAACCGATAATGACGCCATTTTGTTTA
Organism: Dendronephthya gigantea; assembly: GCF_004324835.1. Classification (NCBI taxonomy): domain Eukaryota; kingdom Metazoa; phylum Cnidaria; class Anthozoa; order Malacalcyonacea; family Nephtheidae; genus Dendronephthya; species Dendronephthya gigantea. The sequence goes on from NW_021163029.1 coordinate 1,978,678, forward strand.
CTTTCTTCAGGAGGATCCCAAATGAAAGACAAAGATGATGTACTTCTTGATGTGGTTTTAATGTTTAATGGAGGACCACTTGGTGCTAAAGAACAAAAATCAAGGTTTGTAGGTATATAATTAAAAAATAACATTCTTTTATAAAAGTTTCGGTTTCTATCTTAAATTATGTCAATAAATGCAAAAAGAGACAACAAGTCCTTTATAATTTCAATGTGATTTTCCTAAACAACTGATTTTGTTTAGTTTCCATCCAACTTTTTTAGACTTCATTGGCGCGTCAACAACACACCGACGTGATTAAATTTACGCTCTCTATATATATATGACGGTTATTTTCATTGTATTTGTATTAATTCAACTCTTGCCTTCTTCCGATGTTAAGAACGAAGTGATTTTCTCATCTCCAAAACCTTTCACATTGCCAGCAGCTACGGATAACACGTATCTTGTGTACGGAGTGAGATTACTTATTAGATATTCTGAAATCTTTCCTGTGGTAGTATTCAGAACAAGGAAGTTATCTTTCTTTAGTTTGATTCTAAACAGTGAGACACCATAATATCCTTCATTTTGAGGACCAATCCAAGATATTTTAGCATTTCTAGACTTGATGCTTGTGACGGTGAGGTTTCTTGGTTGATCTGGAAACATGGCTGAAAGATGAATGATGCAGTTTTTGGATACGCTTCCATAATAACATACCTCTTAACTGAGAACATTAGATCGTGCCGGTAAAGTGAACTTACTGTCAACACAGATGTAAATGCTCAGCTTGCATAATTGACCTTCATAATGTTCATATGATAATGCAATCAATCGTAAACTTGCGGTAAGATTTTAAATGGTAAACTTGTATACGCACCACATTTTTTCTCAAAATCTTTACTGCTATTAGAACATTGATATTCAAAGTAAAGATAGTTTTTCAATCCAGGACACAAATCATCAGGGAACAAGGTTTCATCCACAGCTATATTACACTCATGTTGACCATCACAATGTTTCTTAACAAGACATGTTACATCAACCGTACAATCATATTCATCGCTGAAACCACATGTCTTTGAGTCAGTCAATCCCCGGTAAGATGCAGTCTTGACCACCATGTACTGATTTTTGGGACAATTGATATTCCCTACTAACTCTCCATAACATGTCACTGAACCTAAAACGACATACTTTTAATTTTTTTGTCTCGATTGTTTTTATTACAAAGGTTTGAAAGACTAGATCTTTCAAACTGATAAAGCCTTCAGGGACGATAATTATTTTCCTTTGCCTTGGTATGGGATTGAAACATTAGAGTATATAAATATATATAGGATTTCCTGAAAGAGAAGATATAATTTTGTAAAAACTTACCAAAAATGAAACGTTTATCCTCAGTGTCATTACAATTTGTTGTCAATCCAATGTAGGGATCAATTCCATAATGTTGATCTAGTTGTTTATTTGTTTTAGGGACTGCACACCAGGTCTGAAATGAGCTTTTTTCATATCCTTTATAATATATCGATAAACCTCCCCAAGACGTCTGGGTTATAGGACGATAGATATCCCTTTCCGGGTCATACGCACAGGCAGAAAACTCTAATCCTATTGATGTAGCGGGAACGTAAAGGTAAAAAATGTCGTGATAGAAACCAAAATTTATTTTAAAATAAGCAGCGAGACATCCTTTTCTCTTAATGTTGAACATGGCGCCATTATCACGAAACCGAAACTGAGCAGCTTTGTCGAAACACGAGTTGTTAGACAGTTCCAAAAAAGACAAGCTACCCCAAAGTGGGCCTGAATGTTTCACAACTCCTGTGTCGATAACACACATCCCTGTCTTAACATGTTTCACAAAGAAACCAACGGCTCCTAAAACTATAGAAATTTTCGACTCAAGAACTGAAGAACATTATATGGTGTGAGAGATCGTAATTAGATTATATTTTATCAACTTACTTTCGCCGCAGATCTCAATTCTCATACAAGGTTGACCTTCATATGATAACGGAATAAACCGTAACGCTCTTGCTGGTATGCCATTTAAACTTGTTATGGCTGCGTCATTACGATTCTTGTTTCCCTGAATTATCTAAGATTATAAAGTGTAATTAATTGGCAGGAATTCTATAATATAAGTTGACGTTACGTTGAAATTTAATATGGTGATTTATAGCGACTACCTTTTGAAACCCAGCGTCCTGAAATTGTTTCCAGTTTATCAAGTCAGTGGTATAATTCAAGATATACGTCTTCACCCATTTCGCACTAGTACCGTCACTAAATGTTGCGACATCATATATCGAATACAGTTTTTTAAAATCTACTTGAAGATAATGTTCACCATCTGAGACAGGAGCACACCAAGAACTACCACTGGATATTCTAGCATCAGAAGCTCTGTTATGTTCTGAAGAAACTGAGGCATTGAATGACGAATCAGAAAATCTTTCTTTATCTCCTAACAGGGGCTTGTTACAAATATGACCTAAAAACGGAGACTGCATGAATTGCTTATTACCTTTAAACCTCTACGTCATATTTTCATTTCCACTTCTTCAACTGATTTCTTGTATCTCATCTTATATCTTTTAAACTTACATTTTATGTATGACAACTGGGAACAACTTGAGGCGGTAACGTTGAACGAACAGTAAGATAGGTCGTTGTCATCATCATTGCAGTTTATGGTTCCAGAAAACATTTCATCTTTAGAATCTGGTAGAACCGGCGTATTAACAATAGAGTCTGCTCTTTTGTATCCCATTTGAACGCAAAGAATATCATTGGCTTTGTTTGTTAAACTTCCTGCACAAACACTCCTGGTCCAATTATTCGCGGTAATTTGTACAATACCTTCGTTTGGCAAAGATGAATTTGATAAAGATATGCCACGAACTACAAGACAAGAAAATCCTTGAAGAAAACGTTAAAACATGATCAAATATTTTGTGGTCTTGATTTCGTATGCCATTTTTAGTGCTGTGCCTATATATAATTGTAGTCACTACACATGCCTGTATACATACCGCAAACATTGTTAAAAGGTTTCACTTCATTAAAACATCGGTATTCAAAGTAAAGATATTTTTTCAATCCAGGGCACATATCATCAGAGAACAAGGTTTCATTCACAGTTATATTACATTCATGTTGACCATCACATTGTTTCCTAACAAGACATGTTACATCAACTGTACAATTATAATCATCACTCAAACCACATGTCTTTGAGTCTGACAATCCACGGTAAGATGCAGTGGTGACCATGATGTACTGCTTAACATGTCCTGGGGAAGTGCTGGCCTCAGGACAAGTGGCGTTCCTCACCATCTCTCCGTAACATGTCACTGAACCTATCAATTTAAATAGTATTTCGTACAGTTAAAGTCAGTTAATTTAACTGTGAAATTATACTTTAAGATATAATTACATTGTTTGTGCTGTGTCTTATCGAAAGGAAAGAAATATCCTTGTCTATCTTTCATTTCCGAGAGCAGTGTCTCAGTTTGCTAGCATAAGGTGCAGTGCATCCAATTTTTTCTCACAGCTAACTTAAACGGCGCATATAAGAGCAGTGAAAACTACATATTTTTTAGGCACTTCTTGTCTCCTAATGGTAATTAGGTAAATATGGTATGATTGTAGTTATTACTACGGGAGTTCGGGGCTACAAAATAGTCTTTAGAAAACTTACCAAAATTAAAACGTTTATCATCATCTTCGTTACAATCTTTCGTCATTCGGATGTAAGGATCTATTCCTTCTTTTCTAAGGGCGCTATTTGACTGAGAGACTGCACACCAGGTTTGAAATAAGCTATCTTTGTAGCCTTTGTAATATGTGGATAAACCTCCCCAAGACGTCTGGGTTATAGAACGATGAGAGGCACAAGCAGAAAGGTCTAAATTGTCGCTGACGTAAAGATAAAGCATATAAAGTTGTTTTCCTTTACCAAACTTATAAGCTGCATAGAGACATCCTTTTCTTTTTAGATTAAACATGGCTCCATTAGCACGATTACAAAACTGAGCAGCGTCGTCTAGACAGCTGTTGGAAAGTTCAAGAAAAAGAACTTTTCCCCAGTTGCCACTACTTTCTAACAGTGTTGTGGCGTAAATACACTTCCCTGTCTTCACATGTTTTAAAAAGTAACCAGCAGCAACTGAAAAAAATGAAAAATACCGGTAGCAGCCTTAGTTGCTAGCTCAACAAAATATGTGTTTTATTATTAAACAACGGCTTTGATCCAATGAGTGTTGCAGTTGTTGTTGGCTTTAATTTTAAATTGTTCTATAATTAATTTTATGCCTGAGAAAACACACCAAATCGTCAACACAATCCAACCCTATGCATCTATTCTATTAAGTATTATTTAAAACTTTTCATCGCCAAATATTCGGTCAATGAGTCCGCGATACGTTGCTGTTCGATAGCGGATGCATCAATAAACGCAAACAACTTTGCATTTTCCTTGCATTGTAAACTTATAGTTATAGGAATAAAAACGCTGAAATTCATAAAATCAGGTCCCTGTCAGGTGTTGCTGTCATGAAGATCTATGAAGCGACGATGGAATTCCAGTTTTCCTTGATAAAAGTACACCAAAGTGCACTGGGAGGGCGACAAACTTTGAAATAAATGCATTCAACGGTAGGCTAAAAAATTTAGGTTTACAAAATAATTATATGGTTTTGTTTCTGTTTTTCTGTAACAAAACATTGGAAAAAAACACGATGCGGGAATTAAATTATTGAATTTTTTTAAAAAGTTTATTCACTATTGTTCAAATTACGAATAAATTTGAAAGTTGTTTTTATCCAGCGCTTGTGTATACAATAAAAAAGTTATTCTGCGAGCTTGAGTCGTATATGTACTGATAGTTAATTTTATATTCAATGTAGTTCATTTTTTTAAAGCAAGTAAAATCTGTTCACTTTTGCTTCATTTACTAGTAACGTAGTAAGCTTGCAATTTTCAAGCTAATTTCCATTATGCAAATTCTCTGTAATCCGCTGGCATAGCACAGGGTAAACAATAAATACAGAGCTGGAACCATAGCGTAACGCTGGAACGATCACCTGGTGAATAGTAATTACATATAGCGTTTTTTGTACCCACTTTTTGGGGCGAGTGAGCAAGTTGACCAACTGCGCATGCTCGGCAAGTGCCTGAAATGTTCAAAATGGCTTGGATCTCTTGTTCAAACATTTCCGATTTACAATATTTGAAGCTTTACGATATCGTCATATATATGGCATTTTACGCACTTAAGATGAATTGAGGAATTGATTAATATACTTCAAACCTCAGGCACTTGCCGACCATGTGCACTAAAAAGTGGGTAAACTAGTTCTAGCTCTGTGCGTATCTTTTACTTACTCTGTGCCATAGCACGCCAGGCATACGTCCGAAATAGTTAGCAACGACATGCGTATACGTCCAAAAAAACACGACGTAACGGAATTCGAAAGTGATGACCGGCCTTTGCACGATCACAGCAGTTCCATAGTTTTCTTTTCACATACGACACGACCGTACACGCAAAAAAACTGTAAATCAAGCTGACTGTTGCTATGGCAACACATGAATGTATGAACAGCATTTAGTACTTCAGCAAAAGGCTTAGTTTCTTATTGATGAGGTTGTTCAAAATTCTCACTTGGCAAGGATTGGGCTAACGTTTTCCATGTTTTGGGTAGGCATAGGTTTCATGTATGAAAACCCAACTGTGGAATGCAGTTAATTTATACTAATTAACGACGAGTCTTGACCTTCAGACAGGGCTAGGCCTAGGTTTACATTACTATGTTTTAAAGTAAACTTATAAAACGTGTATAAAATTAGGTAAACAACTCGAGTTCAACGAATTGTGTAACAAGGAAGTGAGTATACCACGCAAACCTAAATCTTGGAAATTGTTTTGATAAACAAGTGAATTCATCATACGCCACTGAACTTACAGCGGGACATGCAGATATGTCTTTCACTATGCTAATGCTTCACATAAAAAATCCATTTCGACTATCCGAATGACTCGCAGGATGTTCAGCCCACTTCTGGTACAAATAGGGTTAAAATAGCACTTACCCTGAAAATTCAGGAGAATGACAAATACTCCTGCTGCCACTAACCCAGTGCACTTGAACATTTCAGAATACCCTTAGAAGAAGTGAACGCTTAAGTTAAGAATAATTTCGAGAGCAAAATTGTAATTTATAGCTAAATACGAAACAGGAAGAGCACAGGAAATTGCGATGGCAATAAATATTCAGCATGATTCAAATTGGGAAGTATTAGTGGATTGGTTCAGCCCATTGAACTGTAAACAAACTGGAGCGATAACTCAGGGGGGGAAATTGAAGCCATTGCTTTTTACTTTTTCTGAGTTTTGAGCTGAAATACTTAACGCCAAATGTTGAGCCGTATATGACATTAAAGCTATTAAAAAGTTACATTTCGTGTAGAAATTTCGAGACTTTATCTTAAAGGGAAATATCTAAAAAATATTTGCAAATTTCCCCGTTTTTTTCCGGTGGGTAATTGTTTTTTTTTTAATATTTCCTTTGTAGTTCAAGTCTTGAAATTCCTACGCTAAACATAACTTTTCAATAGCTTTAATTTGACACACAGCCCAACGTTTGCCATCAGGTATTTCTTCTCAAAACTCAGAAAAATCTTTTTGGTTTCAAGTCAGGAGTTACCGTTCCAGTTGTATAGAGTTCACTGGTTCAGCCCAGTGAACTCAAATAAGACTGGAACGCTCACTCGCTGACTTTCCCTCATTAATGAGTGAAGCCAAGATGGCGGATCATGAAGCCTTTCTTGTAGGTATGATCCAGGCCTCTGGCGCGGAAATTTCAAAGGAAAATCATAATTGCCGCCATTTACCTCCGCGCCGGAGGCCTGGATCATACCTACAAGAAAGGCTTCAGTGGGCTTCAGTGGGCTTCAGTGTCCGCCATCTTGGCTTCAAACTTCCGACAGAGTGAGCGTTCCAGTCTTATTTGAGTTCACTGGTTCAGCCTCGTTCCCAGGTTCTTTGAAGTACTTCGCAGAGAAAGCACTAAGCGCGGATGTGCTCGAGGAGGTTTCTCGCTTACTGCTTTGTCCGCGAATTTCTTCAAAGAGCCTGGGAAAAAGGCTGAGACGTGTTCTTAATAATATTTGTGGATGTCATCTTTGTTTGGATCTTCTTAATTATGTCTTTGGATTTTTTTCTTGCTCTTCCTCTCCAAATTTCCTTTAGCGCTTGACGTGAGTTTCGCATTGCAGGCTTGCTAGGGCAGAAACAAACATAAAATGGTAAAATCTTTCCATATTGAGATTAAGTTGCAAATGTAAAATTGAACAGCATGCCAGCTCTACTCAATTTTTTTAGAGTAAAGTGATTTTATAGTTACTGACTCAAGTCTCAAGCATGTGTAATGTGTACAGTATAAATTCTTTGTTCAATAAATTGTTGATACCGTACGTTCTCAATATTTTAGTACATTTTTGTTTGTTTACTTCGCTTGAAGAAAAATTTCAGCTTTACTCAGTCATTTCTTTGAGTTTGTAATACGAACACTGTAGTTGAGTAATTTCATTATCGCAAGTTATACTCGTTGATGAGCACAGTACACTCTTTGAGTTCTCTTTCTGAAGAGATTTTAATAAAAAATACGAGTTTTAATCTACTCAAAATAAAAAAGTGAAATTAATCTGCAGGAGAAAAAGTGAAATAGACTGAATTTTTTGAGTAGTTAGTTGAGATTACTCAAAACACGAGTAGAACTTCCTCAAACAATGAAAATGTATATTTTGCAAAAATACCCTAAAGCTGTTTAACTTCATAAAATTATATAGGCAATACCTGTGCTTATGGTTAGGGTTGGTCTTGGCGCTAATGTTTCTGTTGTCAATGAAAGACGCCAATCAGTGGAGTCAAATTCACCTTTGAATGAATTTTTTAATAAAAGTATTTTGGAGGAGACAATTGTTAGTGAAAATAAAGGTCACTAAATAGGTGTTGTTGTCTTTCCTAATGTATCATCATAACTAGCAATGCCTTGTCATCAAGAAAAATACTGTAACTTGACCCAGACTCAAGTGGTACATTACACTAATCATTTGTTGTTAATCTTCATCTTCGTGTTGTTTGAAAACTTGTTGGTTCGTTCACTTCGTTGAATCGACAATGTGTCCTTATTAATACGCTGCAGGTTGCGTTTTCAAATTCTTCCGGCGGCATCGTGTGGACAGGGCCTCGATATTTTCCAATGCAGAATTCACTGGTTACTAGTGCTAAACACAGCTGCTCGGATCTAAAAAGTCTGAAAAATTTATGAAAATTTATATACTTTTTGTTTTAGATGCGTTTCGAATATTGCATGTTCACCAGCTAGAGAGACTAAAACTTAAATCGCGGAACTGTGTGGATAAACGCTATACCCTATAACTCTATTAGTTTGTCTTTGATGAATTTGTCACATGAGAATGAAATTTATAAAAACTAGATTACTTACATTTTTGACGTTTTAAACATTTCAGTGCTCGTGGCTTGTTACGATAAAATAATTTTAGTGTACACACAATAATTATGCGGAAACCCGCAAACCTGGACAAGCCTGCATAGCCAAATTGTTAACCACATGCACTTTTAGAAAAAATCTAACCTTGCGTTAAGCAATATTCTTGCTGAAAAAGGCTGCCAACATAGACAATCAAAGGATTCATTGTCTGGCTGCCAATCATCGTATCCGACAATGTTACAAGAATTATACAAAAAAATTAAATACATATATTTTCGTCGATATCTCTAACAATGTATTTAAAAGGAATATTGATCAAGACAACCTTCATTGTTTCTTCCATATATTTAGGCGTGCCGGCAATCGTGCTAGGCAAACGCCCAGCGCAACTTTTGTAACTGCAGTGAGGCAAGTATGATATTCACGCGTGAAAAAGACGCGCAAGAAAAAAAAAGGTGTGTAAAACATCTGCGATAGCTACATCATCACCTTACTTGCAGTTAACGTATATTTTTGTTTATCTCTTTTAAGTAAAATGTGTCAATAAAGTTAGGTAAAAGGTGCTATCCTATCTACCAGCGTAGCCTCTCGAACTTTATACAGTGGCGTCGCCAGCATGATAAGTGGGGGACTTATTCATATATTCGTGTTTTATATTATTCATTTCTTTTCAAATTGATTGTTTCAACCGTCTGTGAACAAGAATATATGAATATGTCCACCCCATTTATCGATACTGGCGACGTCACTGGCTTTATAAATTTATTCATCGACCATAATTATAAGTCGCATTGGCTGCATGTGCATGTTCACTACGTATAGAGCTATAGGTCAGCTGCCTGCGTTGAGTGTTTAAGTCAAAAAGGATTTTCATCCTCGTGTTTATGACGAGCAAATCATGTTGACAATTATTTCATCTCATCGAGTTCTTTGGTATAGCATTGGTAACATTGGCTACAGCGAGACAGTGAGCGAGACCAGTTATTTTTCCCGCACAATCACGCTTTATTTGTTTTGCAGGCAAGACAGCTTACTCAACACATTAGGGAAGTCTACATTGACATCAAAAGCCAGGGTATGAATAATTTTTGCGACTTCAAAATGAAAATGAAATTCCTGAAACGGACCGGTAAACTTTTTTTTTCCACAGGAAGAAAAGAAAAAAAATTAACAATGATACAGAGACAGATTTTGAGTTTGAGTTAGTATGTAATAATCTTTTCAATCAGAGAATGTTATATGGAACTAAAATATGACGCACAATCTTCTTTTTCAATTTTTTTATTTTTACCTTCTTTCTTCAAATTTTCAGCAAGGACTTCGTACGGGTCAAAATTTTTTTACAATGAGTTGAATCATGAAAAAGTCGCCCAATCCACATATTACGATGTAAGTAAAGGGGTTACAGGGTGATGTGATGTATCAAGTTAGACCACAGCTAATAGAATATACATGCATTATAAATTTCTACCCGTTAATGTGGTAAATAGTAATAACAAGACACCTGCTCAGGCGTTCACTCGGACTACTGTTATTTCGCTTGAGCTTTTTACGCGTAATTTTTGGTCTTATATATGGCATGTTCGTGGCACCCACTCGAGAAACAATCCTAGGACGAATATTTCAATATCCACTTCAACTCTCGAAATAAATCCATATTTCCAAGGAACCATGTAATATTCTGTTTATTATATGAACAAATTATAAGACAAATTAAAAAACTGGAACATTTTACAACAGATTTTTTGCTTGTTCAAACATATTTCCTACGCGGTTTTTGAGTGGCTTGCGAAAATGATATTTTTACACGTAAAAATATCTTATTTTTACATGTGTTTAAATGCGATTTTTCTTGGTGGCGTAAAAAACACTATAATTTTTTTCAACACTCATGTTCATATAATGAAATTAATCATATAATTGTATAATTTCGTCAAATAAGTGCTGCTGCTTGAGACTTAAGTTGAACATTGTGCATGTCATGCATATTCTTTTGTTTGCATATTCACTATATTTTTCTTTGTATGTTTCTTTCAAGTATGCTTTTTGGGAAACATAAAAAATATAAGAATAAAATAAATTAATAAATATAAGATCCTTCGCACATGGCATTACAGTAGTAGTCATCTAAAACATGTTAAAATACGGGTAGCGATTTTACTGATAAAGCTTCATAAAGGTACATGAACCTTTATCAATCGCACAACAATTCTTTTAAAAAGGCAGGGGAGCATTTGGAGGACAATTCTTGTGTTTATGACGTCTGAGTAATACGGGTCCATATTGTCATTCTTCGTAACATGTTACGATTGGCGGTAAATTCTTGAATTATGAATGAGCATTCTTTATGAGACTAATTGAATGATTCAATTTGCTAATACTTCGGAGGCTCCGATATCAATCGGAATAAAACTATTGGTCTCCGAATCGGATGTATTACAACTTCTGCTCCAGTATAATTTGGACAATTTAAAAAGGATGTAGTTTTAACAATTGTTGATCCATTGAAAATAAGTTTTCATTTAAACATTAAGTAAGTAAAATCTCCTTGTTTAATAGCATCTATAATCAAGACTGTGCTTTAATATTTTATAGCATCATGCACTTTTTGAATTATATTTTATCTTTATTAAATAAAAGTCCTTATAGTAGTACATCAAAAACGTTGTTTCAAGAACAATTTTAAATTCATAATCACCAAGTATAAATAAGTTACTTTCTTATATTGAAGTGTTTTTATATCCACTTGAGACTCGAGAAAGCCGGCACACTATTGCGAGTAATACAATATAGCTAGAAATTCACAGAACATTCAGATCAATTGGCTATATATATGTACTTGAGAATATTCAACCCTCGACTTCACTGATTCCTATCACAGGCAATCAAAGGAAAGGACTGGAAAAGCCAGCATTATGCAATGCGACATCTGTGTTACGGTCTATCGCGTAGCAAATTATTGGTTACCGGGGCAACCGTTCTTTGGTATATTTCTCGAATATAGATTAAAAAAAGATATTTGCACTCGCGGCTCTCTACTTAGTCAACTTGTTAAAAATATTCAACTTTGAATTCAACTTGAATATCGAACGGTTTAACTGAAACTAATTACACAGGATTCAGGATGACAAAATGTGCTGCCTTTTCGCATAGTCGCGTGAGTTAGCAGTTGAAATTCATTTGTATCGCATTAATTTGTCACAGCTATTTTATTTAATTACATCTGATTATATGGATTAAAATTTAAAATTGCATTCGCGCAATTTGTCACTTCATTGACCAATCAAATTTGAATTTGTTTCTGCAGCCATTCTGATTGGCCAATGAACAGGAAGTAAGTTATTCAAGGAGTTTCCCTAAAAAATTTACAAACTCAGTAAATCAACAGATGAATTGATATCATTATTTTTTGAAACCATGCATTGACGAGCATTTTGGCGATTAATTATTGCATGACAGAATCTAAAGTGCTCCAGATTACGAGTTCCGTTTAAACATACGATTTTTGCTGCGATTTATGCGCTAGTTTTTATATATAGATGTGAACGAGCTCCTATTTAAACATCTTTAACTAATTTACTCGTTCCTATCTATCAAAAGAAAAAAAATCGCACATAAAATCCCAGCAAAAATTGCAGGGGTAAACAGGCCGTAATAGGCTATAATTTCTTCACTCTACACTTAACAGTGGAGGTGCTCAGCAAGAGACCCAAAGAAAACAATTCCAGTCAATCAGCAGAAGAAAATTGCAATAATGACTTCAAGAAACTGTTGAAAGATTTTGCATCAGACACGAGCTTTGGTGGGATTTCAAAGGCAACTTTATCTGATGGCTATTTACGTCGATTCCTTTGGTTTTTGATATGTGCAATTTGCTATGGTATAACTATCTATCTGTTCATATTCTTGATTAACCAGTATTTCAGTAAGCCAACTAAAACTACAGTGGATATTGTTTATGAAAAGGTTTGTATTTCATAAGGTCTGAGAAATGTCGTAGAACATAGGCTGAAGACCAAGGATGATAACTATACTAATTGAAAATTTAAACCTTCTATTTAGAACATCGATTTTCCTTCGGTGACAGTTTGTAACCTCAATCAATTTCGCAAATCAAAAATTATGAATATGTCATCAATTAACGAGACTGTTTTGCATTTCGGCGGCGGGAATCACAATAAAATGGCCAATTCCAGTCTGGAGAAAATTATCAAAAACCAGATCAAAGGTTTTGAGAAATTATTTGCTGAGAATATCGATAGTAAAGCGGATATCAATGTCAATGAATATTTGATTGTTGAAGAATTAGTTGTCATGGCTGCGTCGAAACATGACGAAGAAGATCTAAGAAGAGTTGGTCATCAATTCCATAATTTTATTACGTCTTGTACGTGGAGCTTATTTGATTGCAAGAGTGGGTGAGTCTGTTCGTCTTATCACATCATAGTACAAGATTGGTTGTATTGATCTAGTCTGGGTTTAGAGCTAGTGGCGTAGCCATACAGCATGAAGATTTAGTCCCATCATGCAAATTAAAGTTAATTATAATTATAATTTATATTTATTGAAATGCTCAATTTTTTCTTACAGTATTTTTGAACAATTTTGGGTACAAACATGGAACTGGAAATACGGTAACTGTTTCACATTCAATTTCGGAGTCAATCAAACAGGTCAAGATATGGACATATTTGAAACAACCATACCTGGGCCTTCCAATGGTAGGTTCGAAGCATCACGCGGTATCTGGATTAAATCCATGTATAATATGTTCACCATTTTAATTAATATTTATGATTTTGTAGGCCTTATTCTTGAGTTGAATATTGAACAGCAAGAATACGTGGACGCATTGACTGACGAAGCTGGGGCAATCATCACAATTCACAATGCAAAGCAATTACCGTTTCCTTATTATGAGGGAATCACTGTTCCTCCAGGATTTTCTTCCTCAATCGCCATCAGAAAGGTCAGGATATGAATTACGTTATCCATTCTTTTTCATCTGTTACAAAGACCAGAAAGCAGTTGTCATAAAAGTAGCGCAAAAAGTAAAAATAGTTGTTATTGCCAAGTACAGCATATATGACATATGCATATATTATACATGCTACGTAAAAAAATTATATATAATATACAATACACATTTCGTTCATTTTAGGAGACTATGATTAGAGTGGATCCATTTAAGAATGGCAGCTGTAATGCGTTGCCTTTCCTTGCTAAGGACAATATTTATAGGAATTATTTAAATGGCTCAGTTAAAACCTATTCTGTAAAGGTATGATTTATATAAAATTCATTCCTAATTCTTCATTCATAATAAAGTGACACAGGAAATGAATAAATTCTCTATGTACTAGAAAATAACCCAAATAGTTTCAAATGTTTAGAGGTCTATAGTGAAAACAATTTTACATTTTTAATTCATTGTACAATATGAGGAAATTTATTCCCTCATTCCTACCCTCCATCCATCTTTCATACATTTAGGCGTGTATGCAATCGTGCTTGGCAAACACCCAACTAAACATTTGTAACTGCATTGATGCAAAGTATGCTATTCACGTGAGAAATATTTGCACAGTAGAAAAAAGTAAGTGTGTAGAAAATCTTCGATACATCGTCTATACTGACTTGCACAGTACATTAGTGTTAACGCGTATGTTTTTCTCTTTTAAGTGGATTGTATCAATGCAGTCAGTACCTGGTTTAAACACGACGGAGTTGAATGCATCAAGAAATGTCCGCAACCGTGCCAGTAAGTTAAACATTTATAGATTGTATTGCGTTAAGGGTCATAAATTTAAATTCTTCCTATAACTATATAATATTGATCCATTATCATAAATCATAAATGTTAAGAGAGGTGCTCGATCGTTTCTGCTGTACTATAAAGCTAGCGTAGTCCCGTATAAATTATCCACTAGAGCTAGGTGCCTGCCTCGAGTGGGTCGTTATCTTAAAAAAGATTTCCTTTACCGTGTTCACGACGAGAAAATCATGTTGACAAATTCATCACATCAAGCTTTTAGCTTTTTTCATGTGAACAATTTGTTGGCAACATAACATTGGTAGGCATTGGTGACTTTGCCTACAAGGGAAATGCTATATTTTATGTTGCAGGCAAAGCAGTTTTCTTCGCACATTAGGAAAGTCTACATTGACATCAAAAGCCAGGGTATGAATAATTTTTGCGACCCCGTGCACAAATAAAAATGAAATTCCTGAGACGGGCCGCCGAACGTGTGTTCTTTCCTTCATAGGATAAAAAGGAAAGGAAAAAATTTGGCAACAATACAGAGACAGATTTTGATTTTGAGTTAGTATAATAATCATCATTTCAACGAAAGAAAATCATGTGGAACTAAAATATGACGCTATTTTTTAACTAAAATATGAAATTTTTTTTATTTTTTATTCTTCAAATTTCCAGCAAGGACTTTGTACGGGTCAAAATTTTTTACAACGAGTTGAATCATAAAAAAGTCACCCAATCCACATATTACGATGTAAGTAGAGGGGTGATGTATCAAGTTACTGGTGTCCCTGAAGTTCATTCATAGTACTATTTCCTTTCATTTGATTAGGTTGCAACTCTTTTTGGTGACATTGGAGGACTAATGGGGCTCTGGATTGGAGTTTCAATTATATCCATCGCAGAGTTTGGTGAACTACTGATCTCTCTTTGTATTTTAGCTGCACGAAAATCTGCAGTAAAAAGGAAAATCTCCCGATGCGTCGATAGGTAGAAATATTATTTGCTTGGAAATATAGCTTATTCTTTTGCTCGTCCACTTTTCATTGAAATACCACATTTGTCTACTCCACAAAAATTTCAGGCAGGTAACGGAAATTGTAACTGTAGTTGTTAGTAAATCTATCACTGATATAACATGCTTCAGGCATGGTGTAAAATACTTTTAGAAGTAAACTCACGATATATTTACATGCATAATTATATATAATGATACAGTCTAAGAAAAAACTATGTTGCCTTTAAGCCCCTATTGGATTCTGGCTTTTAAAACTTTATATGCAGTGCCTCGAGGAGCAACAACATATTAGAATTTGTGTGGTTGAGGCCATGTTCTCGTATATAGGCAGCCTCTTGATTAAGTCCTGCGCGCTATAATGCGAATTAATAATAATGCAAATTTATGAGCATTATATGACATAAGGAAATGTATCACTAACAATAACAAAACATTAGAAGTCAGAACTCGCTGGGCTGGGCAAGCCATTGTAAGCGTTTACTATATGTAGGAATATGTAAAAAAAACTCTATATATTTTCACTCTTTTTAAAACAAAATACAGAAGATTTTGTTCACATCCACTTTCAGAAATCCGGGCCTTTCTATAGATAACTTATCCATAGGAAATTGCGCTTATCTTCAGTTTAAGATGTCAATATGTTGTATAAACACGACACAAAATTATTGCTTTGCAACTGCATGTGGCTAAAAGAATTAATTTTCAAAGCGATTGAAACGGCTGCTTATTAATCAATGTCAATATTTTAATAACTTTCGGAAGCTTTCGGAAGTTTTGAAATAATTGATCATCATTTTCACTTATGATAAGTCAACTGCTGGCTCACTTATTTAAGAAGCAGCAGCGAATCTCACAGATTAATAATGGCAAAATTCTAGCACAGGAATTCTACAGAATTGCGTCATCTGTATAACTGCTTTTTATACGGAAACTCAAAATTGCCTGTTAACCGACTAATAAATCAAACATTGTACGCCCGTAACAATCTACGCATAGACGGAAAATGGCGGAAATTTTTCCCCGCCTTTCTATTTAGGGCCCCGCCTTTCTATTTCGGGCCCCGCCTTTCTATTTCGGGCATGGGTCTGCGGCGCAGGCTAGCCCGTTCGTAAATAGAATGATCATGGGTAAATATTTATATCTCCAGTTCACCCCAACGGATTTCTTTTGCAAATGCGGTAGCTAATTACAATAGAAATCCGTCGGGCAGAACAGAATATATGAATATTCAATCCCAATTATCGTTCTACTTACGCCCCTGGTTGGTGTTATCGCACGTGTATGGTCCGGTGGTGAAATACATCGACGACGTCGCGCTCATGACTTGTATTATACTTTATTTAAATGATAAAACATTAAACTTACTTCCCCCCTCCCCCTAAAGCACCATGCATCCAAAACACAATTCAATGAACGGCGCACGCGTATATTTAGGCAAACACCTGAACCTGTCTCTACCGTTCTTTGAATAAGTCCATCAGGTTTCTTTTCAAAATTTAAGGTAATTCTGCAGTAATTGTTCCCTAAATGAGAATGCGCTGAAACTTTCCAGGGTTCTAGTTAATGTCATGCACAAAGTAAAAACACAAAGGAAAGTTGGGGTCACCGACTTCGTTTAGAAGATTTGACAAACACAATTCATCACGTTTTTCCAATATGGCGCCATTTTTATTTTATTTCGATTTACAAGAAATATTTGCAATTGCACAGCTGTAATTGAATTTATCAATGATCGTATAATTATAGTACTTATTGACCTTTTTCGCGAGTTTCATAGGTAGCTAGACATAAATCACTTTATCCGTGCAGGAAACTCTATAGGTAAACTTATACGATTTTTATAATGCGAAGAACAACATTTCTATCAAACATTATTTTTTTTACTTGAAACATCCATACATTATCAAATTTTCTAGATATCACGCTTTCCGTGCGACAGATGCTGTTCCTGACTGTCTACCTTGGAAAATATATGCGTTGTGCGCACCTGTATAGATGAATCCTGCAGGGGTCTGCTGGCGCGTCTTACCGCCATACATGTCCCGACTACAAACATTACTTGAATTACCATCCATTAGCACTACTACATTATATCGTCCTTATATGGCACTTGTACCAACCGACGATTTATCGATATTACCATTATCAATGTATTTCGTCTTTTCGACAAAATATATCGCTGACAACAGCACAAATTTCCTTTCTTAAAGGTTTACTCCTCCAGAAAAACACAATCGAATTCAAACTCGAATTCAGTTGAAAAAGTGTTGCAACCCAAACATCAACCAGTAGTTGCACGTCTCCTCCAAAGTTTTTCCTCGTTACCGTAGCCACTGTGGACGGTAAATAACAAATAACAAAGGATATCACTGCCAAAAAGCAAGATTTTGCGAGGTTAACATTAAGCACGACTTTACGTCGCTGACCGTTCCACGAGGTTAAATCTGCCTCCCGATTAGCTCCTTTTAAATGAATATTTTTGGAAGAATTCAAGTGAGCGAGATAAATTCTCACATAAAAGTACACTAAGAGAATGTTGAAAAGCAAAAGTTCGGGAACGATCACATACTCGAAAAAAATTGGGAAACGCCAGGATAGGATTGTACCAATGGCCGCAAACAACCAGAGAAAAATGAGACATTTCATTAGTTGTTTCGATGTCACTTTTGCTCGATGAAACAGCGGGTGACATATCGCCGCGTAGCGTTCCCAACTCATGACAACCAAAGTTTTGAATGAACATCCCGAAAAGAAAAGTAGAAAACAAAAATGGAAAATTCTTAGATAGTGTTCAGTTTCCTTTGAAGTATATTCTTTCAACAGTACTGCAGCATAAAGTACATTGGATCCTAATCCAACCAGAAAATCGTTAACTGAGAGCATCATAATCATAAAATACGCCATCTTGCCTTTAAGAAGTTCTGACTTGATGTAAGCAGTGATCGTTGCGAGGTTAAGACATATTGTTGCAATTGCCAAACCAATGTTGAATATTCCAAATGCCAGATTATTTGCAACGACGTTTCGCGAAGAGATTGGGTCATCGACTGTGGAATTCATCTAAAAATGTAATAATGGTATCATTTAAACAGAAGAATCATGTTTTTTTCTGGATGGGTGCACGAGTAACAGTGTCAAGCCTTTTAATTTATGTCTTGCAATCTTGCATTATTTGCGAGTATAAGAAATTGTCTTAATATTTTCGCCATATATATTAGGTATAAGAGGTTACTTAATTCAGAACGATTATGAAATTTTATCATCGAGTGTTTTTATTTGGCTTTCATGTGCTGATAATTAAGTGACAGTCGACATTTTAGAAATCATGTTCACCAGCTCATCAGGCTGTGCATCCGACCGCACGAGAGCTGGGTATATCTAACGGATAGAAGAGGTAGTCTAGTACATTAAAAAAAAAAACTTCTGAAAAATATACTGAAAATCTTTTCATGACATATTGCAAGCCAAGTTGCTCTGAGTGAAAAAAGACTTCTTCGTAGGAATTTTCAATCACCATAGTTACCCAGACCAATAGACGACCATAGACGATTTTTGCGATGAACACGGTGACAAACTATAGGTTTTAAAGCTAGAACGACGTAATTAGTTTTATTTAGTTCTAAATATTTTTGCCTCGGAGCTGAACCTGAAATAAATAAAACTTTCCCAGCAGTAAACCGACCGGCTATAAATATAAAACTTCTACGATCTATCTAAAATAAATAGTCACTTTAAAGTCAACCATGGAAATTTTATCAAGTCATCTTTATTACTTTTTATGTTATCGTGCACGAAAGTAAGGGGAATGCATGAGAATTTTAATTTGCTAAGAAAAGCGACGAAAAGTTTTGCATGTACAGTATATTCATAAATTATAGTTGAACAATGAGACAATAGAATAAGCCAATGGACCCCTTTTGTAGCTCCGGGTAAAACCCTAATTATAGTAAACTTTTCTTTTAATTCTCGGGTTCTTTATATATTTTTTTGAGAAAAAGTACAATCAATTTTTACGCATGCATAAAATATCGAATATATGATAGAGAAATTGTTGAATGGTTTTTAGCACGCGCGCTAGAAATAGCAGAGACATGTGCACCTAATTCTAATGCATCGCGCTTGAGCTCGGTTAGCCACCAAACTATGGGGCTCGTTAGGCTCGCCCCAACAATTCCACGCAGGAAAATGTAAACTGCATGCTACAACTTTACCTTTCAAAAAAGTATTCGGTAAGCAAAAGCACTAAAAACACTAAATTACTGTAAAAACACTAAATTTCTAAGGAAATGTATATAACTAACATGCAATAGCAAAAAATTTGCATATATCAAAGTCAGAACTCGTTTGGCTGGGCAAGCCATGCATTGACATTGTAAGCGTAAACTATGTCTATGTAGAAATAACGAAACTAACGAAAATACGGAAGATTTTCAACACTTTAGGAACAGCCGAAGATATGACTTGTCCATGCATAGAAAATTGCGCTTATTATCTTCAGTTTAAGATGTCTATATGTTGTATAAACACGACATATTGCTTTGCAACTGTGTGGCTAAAGGCTAACTAAAATAATTGGTTTTTGAAAGCTTCAGTCAATCAATATTTTAATTGACTGAAGCTTTCGGAGGTTTTGAAATAATTGATCATCATTTTCACCTATGATAAAGCAATTGCCTCTATCTATATCCAATCAGTTTAGTCAGTTATTGGCAGCTGCAACTGTCGCGATGGCAAATTTTTTAGTGAGGGATTGTAAAAGCGGCCCATCATGAATAAGTCTTTACCCTCTCCAAAGTCTCTATATTATTGCGTCATCTGTATGCTTCTCACAGGGAAATTATTAATTATTATAAAAATAGTATGCATTACCCATACGTTCGTATAGTTATCGCAGATGTTTGGTCCGGTGGTGAAATTATATCCACGACGTTGTGCTCGCTTGTGTTATAATTTTTTTAATTGATCATGAACAAAACAAAACATCTTTCGCCGAATGAAAATACCCTCATCATTCCACAATTGCAGTTATATTGAATTATTGGTTTACAGGTAATGGTATTTGCTTTAATTCTTGTAATCATACGAATTCATTTTGGTCCAATAAGCAGTGATGAATATCTTTGAAAAATTGAAAAAGATTATAGTATACGACGCAGGCGAGATTAGCACAGCTAAATATTAAATTGTTTCAAGCTAGCTTTTTTATTCGTAGAACAGCTGTCTTTAGCACCCCTTTCCCCCTAAAACAGCCTTGAGCAAAAAAGTCTGAAAAAATTAATATACTTTGGCGCATGCGTAGGCCAACGCCTGGTTTTTAAAACCTGGGCTTTTACCCTTTTTTGTATAAGTTAATTCATCATAAGTCATTTCTTTGCAGAATTTAATAAACTTTATGCATGTTTGAATGTACGTTTGCATAAATGCAGGAAAATTTTCGCATTTGTAATTCGTTACTGCATGAGATAACAGATTTTGAATTGATCAAGCAACTTCAACTAGATATCGCGCTTTCTGTGTGACATGCAGATGCTGTGCCTGACTGTCTACCGCGGAAAATAGGGACTTTAAGATGCACCAAATGTACGACACGGACTTGATATGAAAATTGCTACCAGAGTTAGCTATATAGGAAACCGGTATTAATTTGTTTTACATACGGCTATGACTTTGTTTATCAAAAAGAGTCTATAATTATAAAGAGTTCATCCGTGTTGGCAAACTGTGGAAATTAGAGCAGTATTACTTCACGCGTCCGCGTCGCAGTGTAACTCGCTATGACGCGGCCGCATTAACGGAGAAAAGGCTGGGGAGAGCAACGGCGGCGTCACAACAACAAAAGTAGTTAAGATTTCAAATTGTGACAACGCGCCATCAAATTACTTCAATGTAAACATTAAATTGTAACGCGCAATGGTTTTCAAAGGTTTTTTATATGCTTTCATTGGAGTTATTTATGCATTTTTTTTATTTCATCCATTTTTGAAGTGATGACTTCGTTCAGAGAAACTCGAAGCCTTCTTGCTATTGCATATGACGGAGGTTATATTAACGACGAAGAGTTTTTGTTGTTGTGGGATGCGAGCATGTCTAAAAATCCAGACTTTCCCGTTGATGTTTATTCATGTTTCAACTTGGATGAGAAAAACGCTACAGAAGTGAAAGCTGAGTTTCGTTTTGAGAAATGTGACATTCCTGCTTTGCACCAAGCGTTAAGAATTCCCGAAACATTTACGTGCCGACAGGGAACAGTTTGTGACGGACTGACGGGTTTGTGTATTGTCCTTAAAAGACTTACTTATCCATGTCGATTTAGTGATATGATACCGACCTTTGGTTTATCGGTCCCGGAATTATGCATGGTCTACAACACTGTCGTGGACTATATTTTTGCTGAACATGGTCATCTAATCAGTCGCTGGAATGAGCAACTTCTAAGTCCCGAAAAACTACAAGAATATGCTGATTCCGTTTCTGCTAAAGGAGCCCCTTTAAATAATTGTTTTGGCTTCATCGATGGGACTGTTCGTCCTATCTGCCGACCGAGAAGTAATCAGAAATCCGTTTACAATGGTCATAAAAGGGTACATAGTATCAAGTTTCAGTCTGTTGTCCTGCCAAATGGCATGATAGCGAATTTATATGGCCCTGTTGGTAAGTTGTTAATTTTTTTATGAAAATACTATGTTTTCAAAACCTCAAAATAAGATATTCGTTTAATATCAGTATTTCTTTCTGCAGTTTTATTCACAGCAATAATATAATCACTGTACATTAATTATTGTAGAAGGAAAACGACATGATGCAGGCATGCTTGCAGAGTCTGGCTTACTCAATGATCTAGAGGAGCATGCCTTTTCACCAACAGAACAACCAATGTGTCTTTATGGAGATCCAGCATATCCACTAAGAGTCCACCTACAAGCTCCATTCAGAGAGACTCCCATTACCCCGGAAATGGCAGGTTACAATCAGAGTATGAGCAGTGTGCGAGTGTCTGTGGAGTGGATCTTCGGAGACATTATTAATTATTTCAATATCTGCTTGCACGGACGTAGATGGATCATCGTCTTTACAAGGCACTTGTGCCAATTCGAGTTTAGTAGAAAGAGTGTTACAACGCAAACGTCAACTAATACTTGCACGTCTCTTCTAAAGTTCTTCTTCGTTATCGTTAAATCAACCAAAAAATATAATCGTTATAACTCGTTTTACTGCATCATAATCATAAAATATGCTTTTTTGTATTTCGTTCGCCGTGCAAAATTACTAAAATTTCAAGTTCATACAGTAAAAATTGAGCTGACCACATAGTTTTCCTCAATACCTCCACAATGTGTAAAGGTCATTCGTCATCATTCATCAATATATTTGACTATTTGAAAATTATCCCTTCCGTATTGTCCCAATGTAGTACTAAAATAATAATTCATTAAAATGCCTATATTTTTATCTACCCCACCCTTTTCGCCCAAATCTGCATTATTCGCCTGCAATCTGAGTAAGTTTGTGCAATTTAATGCAATTACATTAGTTGTCGCAAAATTCAAAAATGCACTGAAATTAGAACGTATGGAAATGAAGATTTGACAAAAAAGAAGATTCAACACGACCGAAACGTTAAAATTTTAGCGATATATGTTTTCATTAAGCATATCTTCCATTTGGAACATATAATTCCATGCAATGTCAATGATTACTTGAGGCAATGACTAGAGTATGTTATATGCCTGAATATTTGTCAAATTGCTACGCATGGAAACCCGTTAAATAAAATCATAAAAATGTTCATAAAAATCTTACCTTTTTGCTAAGCAAATGATAACATGCACTTGAGTCGGAAGAGGCAGCGACACTCATCAAATTTTGTATTCGTATACAAAATCTTATATATTCGTTCGCAGTTTTTTGCACCGCTGTGTAAATATTTTGGTGTTAATTGTCCGTGAAAGCAATTAATTTCTAAATAAAAATAAAAATAATTTTATAACGTTGCAAAATTTGTATTTAAAGCAGAACCAAGTCGTGGCTATTGGGCGCTGGCTTGCTATTAGCCTCTGCTAACGTTTTTATTCGAAAAAATAAAAAAACGTTTTTAGAAAACAAATTAGAATTAAGTTTTGATCGAGAGTTAAACAAAGAGACCTACTTACACCGGAAAAGGGCTATTTGCTTCGGCTTGAATGTTTATGTATATTATAAAAGTGACATATTGCATGTCAACTGTATGGCTAAAAATTAATTTTTCGAAGAAGCTGTTCAAACAATGTCAACATTCTATTAAATGAAGCATTTCAAGGCTTTGAAATAAGGTCAAATTTCATGCCGTGTGCATGGTTTTTTTGCTTTGAATACGTGCATGCATGCATGCATGTGTAGTAGCTATATATTTAGAAGAAAACTAACCATTAAGATATCGCGGATATATATTCTTGGATCCGGTAGAAAAAATATATCGCTGACGTTGCGATTATTTGGGCAGCTAGGGTTTCCACAACTTAGCTATTTGCATATGACTGGCCTATGACTACATGCGGGACAAAAAAAAACAAAGAAATGTTGAAAAAATACATAATATATCCTATTAACACAGATTCCTCCCTCCCACGTGGTTGACAATTGCGGAAACCCTGTGTTTATATAACACATTTCTATAAACGAACAAATATAGCGAGAAAGTAAAGTGGTTCGGTTGCAGTTCGGTCCGGTTAGAAACCGGAGACGACCGCAAGGGAAAAATAGGATCGTGGTTGCCTTTCGCTTCCAAACGGAATGTTATATATGATCAGCTTGGAACGACAACACAATAGTCAAATCGAAAACATCCTAAGAAATGTCGGTCAGACCGAGCTAGGCCGAGGTTAAACCTCTGTCTCTTATCTATTGCACTAAAAATAATCTTAAAAAAAAAAAATAAAAATCTAAAAAAAAATATATAAAAATAATCTTATCTATTGCACTTACAAAAGGCATCCATTGGGCAGAACGGAATATATGAACAACCCCCCAAATTATTGTTGTAGTCTCGGCCCTTTTAACGCCTATATTCTAAAAGCTCACTCACACTCAAACTCAGTTTATATCTTAATAAGATGACAGAGAAAATGAATACACTCATGTATGTTCTAGAAAATAACCCAAACAGTTTCAAACGCTCAGCCTAAAGTTCTAGTAAAGACAATTTCGTTTTAGTAATTTATTGTAGAATATGAGAAAACCCACAAATTTGGAAAAGCCCGGAAAACCAAACTGTAAACCACACACTTTTAAAATAATTAACCTTCTAGTTACGCAATGCATTATAACTACATGAAGAAGAGGGCTGCCAGACATTGTCTCCAAACACTAGTACTGTTACAAAAATTATACAAAAACCAACTGTTTCCAACTGTTATAGTACATAATTTGACTTTATCAGCAAACGTGTCTCTACATCAAATATTTAGTTACTTATTCTAAAGGACGCTTTACACTAGCAAAGTTTCTGTGCTCACATGCAGTGACGTCATCGTGTGCGAGCACAGTGTTTGAACAGAACTGCTGACGTTCACACTGTCCAAGGTCAAAGCACAGTATTTTCTGTTGCACAGACAACAGGTCAAACATGGACGACCGTAAACCGAAAGCACTTTGTTTTTTTTGTTTTCATCAGCAGAAATGAATGAATGAAACTTCGGTAGACATTTTAATGTTTTGACTTTACCGCCACGGACACAGCTCTCTCGTTTCTCGGCCACGCAATAGTCTCGCAAAACCCAAGAAGTGGCAGCTTCTTTGAAGTTCTGTGTTCAAAGTTGAACATGCTCCATTTTTTTTAAAGCCCCTCAAAGTCTTTGCTCAAAGTCTTTGAAAGGTGTTTACATTTGCACACACTTCGTTTAAAGCATCTGTGCGCACAGAAACGTTGCTGGGGTAAACCTGTTCGAGACAACCTCCATTCATTCTTTCATACATTTAGGTGTGTATGCAATCGTGCTTGGCCAACAGCAAACTAAACATTTGTGACTGCTTTGATGCAAAGTATGCTATTCACGTGAAGAATATTTGCACTGTAGAAAAAAGTAAGTGTGTAGAAAATCTTCGATACATCGTCTATACTGACTTGCACAGTACAATAGCGTTAACTCGTATCGATGTTTTTCTCTTTGAAGTGGATTGTATCAAAACAGTCAGCACCTTGTTTAAATACAAAGGAGTTGAATGCATCAAAAACTTGCCAGTAAGTTAAACATTTATAAAGTGTATTTCGTTAAAGGCATTATCATAAATCATAAATGTTACGAAAAGTGCTATCCTTTCTACTGTACTACAGCTACCGTAGCCTTTCGAGTTTTATAAATTATCGAAAATGAAGTCGCATTGGCTGTATCGGAATTCTTTGCTCTTTTCGTGTGCACAACTGAATTATTGAAACATAACGTTGGTACTGCATTGGGGACTTTGGCTACCATGCAGGGAACCTGGTTAATTTTTTCCTGCACATGCTCTACTTGTTTTCCAGACAAGACAGTTTCCTCCACACACTAGGGAAGTCTACATTAACATCAAAAGCCAGGGTATGAATAATTCTTGCGACTTCACTAATGAAAATTAAATTCCTGAAATGGAGCGCCGAACGTGTGTTCTTTCTTCCATAGGATAAAAAGAAAAGGAAAAAATTTGGTAATAACACCGAAACAGATTTTGATTTTGAGTTAGTAATATATAATCATCGTTTCAACGAGAGAAAATTATACGAAAGTAAAATACGGCGCACAATTTTTTTTCAATTTTTTTATTTTTTATTTTTTATTTTTCTCCTTCAAATTTCCAGCAAGGACTTTGTACGGGTCAAAATTTTTTACAACGAGTTGAATCATAAGAAAGTCACCCAATCCACATATTACGATGTAGGTAAAGGGATTACTGTGTCATGTATCAAGTTAGACATTAGATGTCCCTGAAGTTCATTCATAGTACTATTTCTTTCCATATGATTAGGTTGGAACTCTTTTTGGCGACATTGGAGGACTAATGGGCCTCTGGTTTGGAATTTCAGTTATATCTATTGCGGAGTTTGGTGAACTTCTGATCTCTCTTTGTATTTTGGCATCGCGAAAATCTGGAGTAAGAAAGGCAAAATCTCCCGATGCGTCTGTCCAAACTACTTGAATAATTCTAAAATTAGAGGTAGATAATTAGATGGCGTCTAGATTATAACAATTAGTTCAGGCTATATATAGGCCTGAAGGCTATATACGCGACTTTTTGGTAAGGAAACGGCGGTAATAACTTATCTTCATAGAACAAATTATATTACCAGGAAGGCGTGCCCCCAGCCCTGGGTACGCATCAATCAGTAAAAGAAAGAATAGGCATGCAGTAAACGTGCATGTACTATTAATCCCGAGTTGTACTCGCCATCACTGATAATATACCTATACAAACTGAATATTCTCACAGCTCTGCTGGAAGAGACGCCTTTCAAAAAGTGGCGAGAGCATCGTATTTTAGGGAAAATGTTTGCCAGAAAATTACATTTTTCTATTGAAAAAGTCAACTTGAACAACCAATTTAACTAGAAAGATGTCAATAATCCGTATATTATAATATAGATCCTATAACTTCGAACAACATTTGGGGAACCAGTTTTCTATTCAGATATATACTGACTGCGTGGATAAACGCGTATACTATAGTTTGTCTTCACCAGGGCGTAGTAAACAAAGCCCTGGTCTTCACGTTCGCGACTTTGCGTCGTAAATTAAAATTATAAGAGGATATTTGGTTGTTATACGCGCATAAGATGAAGTGCATGAATATAATATAGCTGTGATCAGTGCCAAATTACTGATATTAATTTTTGACGTTTTAAACATTTGCTGGTGGCCTAGCTTGCAGTTAATGACAGTATATAAAATGACATATTAGACATTCATAATGAAAATGATGTGTTACATTTATATCATTTATAGATTTGGAGTGAGGGAGCTCGGCGAAGTGATGATGAGAAATTAATACATTACTGGGGGAAATATTTCACCACATCCCCCCGAGCGGAGGGTCTAAAAAATGATATATTGCCGATACCGAAAAAATATTTTGTGCTTGTAAAATAGCCACACTTATGACACATAGTGAGAACAAAACTTTGCAAAAGTATTTCTATAAATCGGTAAAACACTGGAAAAAGATTTATTACCTCGACAGAATCGGTTATTTGTTGAATATATTTCTTTGAATGCGCGGCGCCGAATATGCGTGAGTGATATAGGTACCAGTCAAGAACAATCGTCGTAACACGTTATAACAAAAATCATTGGCTGTGTGTTCTTTCATTATTAAAGAGCATTTTTAACATTAATAGACTGATTCAATTTACTCATGCTTAATTTGGAAGTATAACACCTATACTGCGTCAGTATACTTTGGACGATTTAAACGTATTGTTCATGCTTGAAAAAAAAACTCCCAGTGAAAAAGTAAGTAAAATGTCCTAGTCTTTCTCATTGTGATTAATACTTTATACTTATGCTGCATGGTAACGGAATATTTTATTTAATTGACATATAGCTACTTGAGAATATTTAAACCTAGTCTTGAGTGTTTTTATCACAGCCAATAATCAAAAGAATGAACTGGGAAAAGTATCAGTATCATGCATATCTGCATGTCTGTGTTACAGCCGTCTATCACGATCAAATTATCGGTCTTTGATATATTTTTCTAATAAGTTTAAAAAGCGATATTTGCAGCCACACTTTTTTTACCTGTTAAGAACATACAACTCTTGAATATCGAACGGTTTAAAACTATATATAGTTCAACATCTCGGATTCAGGTGAAAAAAATGTTCTGCTTTTTCGTAGTCGCCCAAGTGAAGAATTTGAGCTTTAAATTTTTAGATATAATCGCATAAATTTGGGCGGCCGGTCACGTGTCAAAATATGTTGCATTTTCTCTGACGTCATCATTATAGTGCACATCAGCCACTGAGCTATATCAAAATTCCTGGAGGAAGTGCTTCTCAAATTTCAGTAACTTTGCCGCCATCTTTTTGGAACAAAAACATGGCTGATTTTTGCCTTTATTTTAATTTCGCCAGATTTTCGTGATAATGGTCGTAATGTTACGTCACATCCCACGACATATACGACATTTGAACCTCAGCCGAATTCTATTTAAAATGAATAGTTTCTCTCGACTGTTAGTTTTGCCTGCGTTTTTCTGTTTTTTTCCCGTATTTTCACCCGTTGTTTCCTTTGAATCTTGCTAATAAAACACTTATTACTGACCTACTCGGGAAACATCATGTTTTTCGAACCCTCGATCACCATGTCCCTCTGCTTCATCTCTACAAAACATGATGTTTCCCTCGGGATCAGTCGTCTTAATTATTCGGCGAGGTGCATGAATTAATCTGAATAAAAACAGAGAAGAAGTCGAGGTTTACATTTAATGATATTTACCGAGGTGAATAATTGTTTTAATATAATTACAAATGTGATTTTTTGAAAAACGAATCTGTTGTAGAAAATACATGTTTTAACAAACGTAAACAAATATCTCGACAGTTTTACGGCGATTCAAATAAAGCAATATCTTCACAAACTAAAGTTCAAAATCGTTCTACAAAGTAGTTTTTCCATGAAAATGATTTTTTCCCTAATTTTTCACTTCATTTTTGTTTTCAGGTGTGGCTATCTTTAAAATAGGGAACCGGGAACAGATTGAACGGGGAAACGGGGGAATTAGGGAGCTCCCTCTCCCCGCGATTTCCTCGTTCCCCCTTATCTAAGTCCCCCGCTCCGCAGTTTCTCCGTTCTCTGGTTCCCCTGTTTCCCGGTTCCCCTGTTCCTCGGTTCGCCGTTTCCCTGTTCCCCGGCTCCCTTGTTCCCCTGTTCTTATGTTCCCCTGTTCCCCAGTTCCCCAGCTCGCCCGTCCTCCTGTTCCCTGGTTTCCCGGTTCCCTAAGTTTAAAGATAGTTTTTCAGTAGTTTCGTCAAAATAACGCATTTCTTCATCTGAAAAATCCGCGTGATAATTCGAGGTGGCTCTACCAATCAGAGGCCAGAATTTACAATAATCACCTTTGTAATTATAGTAATAGTTTTTGATATAATAATTCGTTTTTAGCTGAATGCTTGCTCAATCTGTATTTCACAGTGGAGATGTTCAATGGCGATATAGACGAAAATTTCAACAAACCCAAAGAAAACAATTCCTGTCAATCAGTAGAAGAAAATTCCCATAATGACTTCAAGAAACTGTTTAAAGATTTTGCATCTGACACGAGCTCTCACGGGATTGCAAAGGCAACTTTGTCAAGTGGCCATTTGCGTCGATTTGTTTGGTTTTTGATCTGTGCAACTTGCTACAGTTTTACTATCTATATGTCCTCAATCTTGATTAACACGTATATGGATAAACCAACTAAAACTAAAGTGGATATTCTTTATGAAAAGGTTTGTATCTCATGAGGTCTATACAATTGGACGAGTAATATAGGTTTCGTCCACGAAATATCAGTATATATTTAAAAATTTTCAAGACATATGTATGCCCAACGATTTCCCATAATTTTAACATATGCAGTACAGTCATTTGATCGATACTTACGTATTTATATATGTATTTATATGATAAACTTAATGATAATGACTATGTATATTGAGTTTTCGACTCGGTACTTCGAGACTTCTTCAGAATATCTAAATTATTTACATGTGTCTATAGCGCCAAGTTTTGCGCTATTCTTTAAGACTCTGTATACGTTGAGAGCGTCTGATTGGTTGTTTTGAAGTTGATCTGATAGCGTTTGTGAGCTCTCTGCATGAACGCGATTGTGGGCAAAGTTCGCGAAAGCAGTGAAAGCCGGTAATATAAATATATATAATATATATATATATATATATTATATATATATATATATATATATATATATATATATATAATTTTAATTCCGAGGACCGTGGATGACATAATAGTTAAATGTAAAATTCAAAATTTTCATTTAGAAAATCCATTTTCCTGCAGTGACAGTTTGCAACCTCAACCCATTTCGAAAATCACGAATCATGAATATGTCAGCATTGAAAGAGATTGTTGCGCATTTCGGCGACGACCGTTATAATAAAACGGTCAATTCAAGTCTCAAGCACATTATCGAAAGACAGGTCAAAGCGTATGAGAAAATGTTTGCTGATAATATAGAAAAAGGAAGGGATATCAGTGTTAATAAATATATGATTCTTGAAGACTTATTTGCCATGGCTGCTTCGAAGCATGACGAAGAAAATCTCAAAAAAGTTGGTCATCAATTCCATAATTTCATTATGTCTTGTAGGTGGGGCATATTTGATTGCAATAGTGGGTGAATCTGTTCATCTTATAACATCATATGTTGTCTTCGTCTACTGTAGTTTGAGTATAGATTAGTGGCGCAGCCGGCCAGGGACGCACATAAGGGGGAGAGTATGTGGGGGGGGGGGGTTGGAGCTGAAAACAAGATGTGTGTCGGACGGAAAAAAGTGGTCCGCGATTAAAATTGAACATACGGCAACGTTTTTAATGGAAAACGGCAGATGCATCTTTTTTGTTTTGAGAATGGAAATTACATGAAATAACGAAAACGCAAGAACAGTTTAGATTCATGCAGTTGTAAAAACATAGATATTAATGATGTCATACTAGCAATAAAAAATCGTGCCGCAACAGTTCATTCGTTCGTAATATGTGATACGCTGTAACGCTAATCAGATTATACATTCCCATCAGGGCCACCCAGAGGGGGACAAACTGGGCAATTTGGCCCGAGGCCCAGGGTTGCAAGGGCCCCCAAAATGCTAAAAAAATAAAAAGAAACTGTTGCTGGAAATATATAGTCCTCTTTCAGAAAAAGTTTGGTTTATTTATAGTTCAGGTGAAGCAATATATATTTGATATTGCAAAAAACGCGCCCCCAAAATGCAGGAAATTGCATTTGCTGCACCCTAAAATTTCAACATTTTCTAGTGGGAGGATGCCCCAAACTTCCAACCCCCCAACAGTGCTCTATCTCCCAATATTTACCTTTATTACACCTCTCAAGGGTCAGGTCATATGCATTATTGCGTTATGTTAATAATCATGCATTATTACTATGGCGTGTTTTTTCCTGTGAATTTTGGGCCCGTAACAAGAATTCTGCCCGGGGCCCCCAAAATTCTCTGGGCGCAGGTTGTACTGTAAGAACAGTAAGACTGTTAAATTTTTTATTGGTTAAAACAATTAAACATGTTGTTAAAGCAACTAATTTAAAATTGATTGTCTTAGATTAATCTCTTTTTGATCAATTTTATTTGTGAAAAGTTTTAACACTTTGTTTTATGTATTCCACTGACACTTCTAACTCGTCGTTTGCAGTTACCAGAAAACCAACAAGGCGTTCTGCTAATCAGTGTTAGAAAATGTAGTTCGAAGTTCATAAACGATCTAACCTTTCTAAATTATTCAAAATTTAATGCTTACTTTTATCCTACAGTGCTTTTAAAGAATATTGGGTGCAAACATGGAACTGGAGATATGGTAACTGTTTTACATTCAATTTTGGAATTAACCAAACTGGCCACGATATGGGCATACAAGAAACACGCATACCTGGGCCGTCCAATGGTAGGTGTGATGCATAATGGAAACCACATCATAGTAAAGTCGACGTATGATAATAACATTCATTATCATTCAATGATTTTTATAGGCCTTACTCTTGAGTTAAATATCGAACAGCATGAGTACTTGGACGCATTGATTGACGAAGCTGGGGCAATCATCACAATTCACAATGCAAAACAATTACCATTTCCTTATTATGAGGGAATCACTGTTCCTCCAGGATTTTCTTCCTCACTGGCCATCAGAATGGTATTGATGTGAATTACGTTATCCGTTCTTTTTTCATCGAAACACCAGAAATCGAAACTAAATTTTATTCATTCGGAATCGCTTTTTTCTTTGTGTCAGAGATGAGAAAACTCCCCTTATTATAACTTAATTAACTTCGTGTATAATATAATGCCACGCCCAAAAAACGCAACACACATTTCGTTCATTCTAGGAGACTATGACTAGAGTGGATCCATTCAAGAATGGCAGCTGCAATTCATCACCTTTCCTTGCTAAGAACAATATTTACAGAAATTATTTAAGTGGCTCGGTTAAAACGTATTCCGTGAAGGTATAAGCACCTCATTCAGATATTCTATATCGACGACCCCGGAAATGAATAAAATCTCTTTATATATAATGGAAAACAACCCAAACAATTTAGCCAAGAAACGCTGTAGAGAAAATTTGCAAAGCCAGCAAAACATGGAAAAACCTAGTGTTTGATAAATTCAAATTGTAAACAACACTTCTCAAAAGTCTAACCATCTTCGAAACAACCTCCTACCGGGTGCATGGTTTAAATAACTATAAATAAAAATAGGCACACTCACACTACAGGCTTTTACATAGATTACTGATCTATGTAAAAGCTTGTAGCCTGCCCATATTTAATTTATATATGCTATAGTTATTTAATTAATACCTATAGTTATTTAAGTCACATGAGTTTACGAGGCTGGCTAATGAAGAATTGGGCGTCAATCACGTGCACTGTGCTCTGACACTATTACAAGTTAATTATACAAAAAATAAGATAAATTTCCTGTCAATTGAACAGGCAATCAATAAACTATCAAATAAAATAATTTCGTTATAAACGTTCAATAGCAAATTAATCGAGTTTTCGAGACAACTTTTATTTTTTTTCTTTCGCATATATAGGCGTGTATGCAATCGTGCTTGGCAAACGCCCAACTTAAACGTTGTAATTGCAGTGCAGCAAAGTATGCTATTCATGTTAAAAAGATTTGCAAACCAGAGGAAAGTAAGTGTGTAAAAACTCTTCGATACACCGTCTATACTGACTCCCGCGTTGACATATTTGTGATTTTCATTTTTAAGTGCGTTGTATCAATGAAGTCAGCACTATGTTCAAATACAGTAGACTGGGATGCTCCAAGAAATGTCCCCAACCGTGCCTGTAAGTTTAACAATAATATAGAGTGTATTTCATTAAAGGACATAATTTCTTCGGCTTCCCTGATCATGATGTTAAGAAAATTTATGTTGAGAAAATTGCTATTTGGCGCGGGTTTTAGTTTTAAATGCTTGAAAAAGAAGTCGTACGCGTATTGGCTATGCAAATCCACTATAGAGCTATATAGGCGCCTGCCTCGAGTGGTTCATTCAAAAAGACTTTTTTTTCACCCTTTTACGGCGAACAAATCATTGTGGAAAAAATCATGTAATCGAGTTCTTTGCTTTTTTCATTTGCACAAGTTTTTGTTGACGTAACATTGATAGCATTGGTCAGGGAAACTGGTTAATTTTCACAGCACACAATCCTGTTTTATCTGTTTTGCAGACAAAACAGTTTCCTTCACACATTAATGACGTCTACATTGACATCAAAAGCGAGGGTACGAATAACTCGTGATTTCGTCACTAGAAACGACTATAAAAATCTTTAATTCGTGAAACCAAACAGCGAACCTGTGCTCTTTCTTTCACAGGAGAAAAGGAAAAGAAAAGAAATTGGCAACAGCACAGAGACAGAGTTTGATTTTGAGTTCGTATAATTATCGTTTACACGAGAGAGTATTACATGGAACTAAAATATGACGTAGTTATAATCTTCTTTTTCCAATTTTTTATTTTTTACTCTCTTTATTCAAATTTCCAGCAAGGACTTCGTACGGGTCAAAATTTTTTACAACGAGTTAAATCATAAAGCAGTTGTCCAATCCACATATTACGATGTAAGTATAGAGAGATTTTAGGGTAATGCAAGTTAATATCCCTGAAGTTCATTCATCGTACTATTTCCTTTGATTAGCTGGCGTCCCTCTTTGGTGACATTGGCGGACTAATGGGGCTCTGTGTTGGAGTTTCAGTTATATCTATCGCAGAGTTTGGTGAACTACTGATCTCGCTTTGTATTTTGGGAGCAGGAAAAGCAAGAAAGAAAAAAAGGCCCAAAACGTTTTCTTGAATTAAAATTATCACAGAGTTCAGAAGATACAGGGACGCTCATTTTGCTAGGTGAGCTTAGCTACAATCTTGGACAAAACCAGTTGAAACTCTGCCAATTATTCCCCAAGTATTTCATTGTGTCGTGTAATTTGAGATATACGCCGTATTTCTGCGCCTGCATCCCCCTTCCCCATGCACTCTTGTGCAAAGCTCACGTCGACACAACGTAACATTGATTTAGGGAGACAACATTTCAGCGTTGGACATAAAATCGGGATTAATTCATCCATTAGAATGGGTTTTGTCCCAGATTGTAGTATTTGTAGATCATTTCGGTAGCAACGACCTATATAGGCGGGGCCCAGGTTAACTTATTAAATATTATAAAATGGGGATATTATACTAGGGGAATTAAATTTTAGGCATATTTGCACCTCATTCGAACTTATAGCTTATTTCCGCCAAGCATGCAAACATCTTTAGAGATTAAAATAACACATGCATCACTATGTATACATAAATTAGTAAATATCGTATTGTGTCGTGGGATCTGAATTACATAGTTTAGAAAATGTGCAAAAATAATTTCGTTTTTCATCTGATGGCTTCAATTTGAAAACCCATCCAAGCGTATGAGGGAACCGGCTTTACGTTCGAAATATCGAATTAGATTTTTTGTGTCGAAAAATCGTCGCTAGTGAAATCTCGAAAAAAACAAGGTAAACATTTTTCTACACTTTTACAAAACTTACTTATTTTTCACTAAAATTCAAGAATGGTAATCTAAGCCTTTAATCTTGTTCCGATGGAAGCACTATTTTTAAGAAAGACGAGATATGATTGGCTGATAAAAAGAAACCTACTCGCAAACATTTACACGCGATGCAGCGTAACACTTTTACATAGAGGCGACAATATGAAACAGAAGATATTTTTTCTTATATTCTCCTGTATTTCTAATAGTTGCTCTCCCCCCCTGTATTCTTTTCCAAATCAGACATTATGCATTAGTACTGAAATGACCGCAACCAATCACCGATATTATTTCAGAAATTATTTTGTATTTCATGTTACAAGAGGGGAGGAGAACATTAATTTGAAATATGAGAGAATTTCATAGGAAAAATACATCAGTCCTAAATGTATTGGCCTTTTCGCCCACTGAAAACGTTACTCACGGACGAATCTGAACGATTTGAAAACGATGATGTAACGTTGCAAATGAAAGATCCTTTTCATATAATAATAAGATTTGTTTATAGTTGTGGCTTATGAGGTTCAGCTTAATATGGCTGTATTAGTCAAACGAGTCTTATTTAATTTAAGGTTATTTTTATGGTGAGAGAGATCTTCGCCAATTTTTTGAGCATTCCCCGAGGAGGTATTTTACGCGCTTTCTTTTAAGAGGTCAAAGGCCAGACCGGCCAGACCGGTCAAATTTTGAGTTCAAACGGGTGCCTTCGTTAACAATAAAATTGCATTTCTCGTGCTGGGCAGATGTACATAACAACAGAGTTCTTGAAA
Organism: Dendronephthya gigantea; assembly: GCF_004324835.1. Classification (NCBI taxonomy): domain Eukaryota; kingdom Metazoa; phylum Cnidaria; class Anthozoa; order Malacalcyonacea; family Nephtheidae; genus Dendronephthya; species Dendronephthya gigantea. The sequence goes on from NW_021163029.1 coordinate 2,014,522, forward strand.
CACTAAAAAATACCAGCAGTCTGTCTGTTCCGAAATACAACAGGACCGGTCTAGCTGTTCAGCATTGCTGTTTTTCATGACGGGCGTATTTGCATTAAGAATATACAAACAATATAGATTACATAAAACATACTGTACAGGGATGACAAAAAGATTAAACAACAAATAGGCAATAGACAAAGAACGATATGAGAATGAGGACAGGTCAGCTTCACCTCAAACTGATAGATTTTATTATCCGCTTTAGGCTTTAATGTTTGAATAGAATCGGCAGTTTTTGCTTCAAAGGTAGATTATTCGAATGCATGGAAAGCGCCATTGGCATTGTGTCTTTTCAGAAATTTTTTCTTAGGTTTTGGTAATATTAAATCCGTTTCACGATTTCGAAGATCCCATGCAATAGATTTTTCTTTTTTAGTCATTTTTGATCAATTTGACGGATTTTGACCCAACTCCCAAGCAAGTCTTGAGTGGAGAAAATTCGCAGAAGTTAAAATTCGCATTGCTAAAATGTAAATTTTTGCAGCGTCGTATTGCGGTCTGTGATCTGCGAAATACTTCAAACAATAAACATTGTTATTTCTCTTAAAATACAAACTATAGTAAATATCTTCCATAGTCCATACTGAATGTCATTCTTTATATGGATATAATGGAATTTTTATTCGAGAGCGTTCGCCGTTTACTCAGAGTCTCAGGAAAATTCGCAAATCGCAGTCAATGAGAAACCGGGCTTTTGTCATTTGCTTGAAGAACAACATCACGCTCGCAAAATAAAATCCTTCGCACGAAGAGGACCTCTCATCGAATGTCTTTTTTCCATAGTTATCACAAATTGTCCTGATATATTTTATTTATTCAAACAACTTTCCGTTTTGGCCAGAGAATTTCGCAAAACACAACTAGCACTTTTGGCAATTTTACTGACAGGGGGGGGGAAACCATTTCATAGCACTAGTTTCCACCCTCTCCAACTCCAACCGTGACCAACAATCTTGTAATGCAATAATTTGCCATGTGTGTTTGGTAATTTTCAACGAATTTCGCTGTAAAAATCATTCAAGACAACGATAAAAACTTTCGCTTGATCCTAAATAATATATTTTTAAAATTATTACTATAATGGGGCGTCTTCGCCGCAAACGAATGCATAAAAATATCAAGGATCAGAAGAAAAAATACAGAACTAAACGTAGAACTAAAGACATTGATCAAATCCACGCTGATTTAGAACCCGAGAACTCGGAGAAATTATTGTCACAGAATGATCCTGATCTTCCTGGCAGTGGGCAATATTATTGCCTTGGATGTGCGTAAGTATAGCGAAGTTTTATCTTCGAGGAAAGGCAAGAGTTAGTATATACTTTGGGAATACTAGTGAATCAATTTATTATGTGGGCATCTCATCTGCCACATCTACAATACCATCAAGCATGATCAAGGTGGTCAGGCATCTTTTGACAACAATCACCACCACAAATAGCGAATTGTGATCCAAAATATTTCAGTCAATTGAAGTTGATATATTAGCTCATTCCCCTTTTAAAGTAAATTTAACAATGGCTTTATCAGGCTTTTTTGGGATAGTTTGTTTGCAGAATATTGAAAAATGTCGAAAATGCAGCCAAATTTGTATTCTAAAAATGTTCTGGCTTTATGTGCTTGTAAAGTTGGCATAAAATTCTACTTAAAAAGACCCTAAAATGACATAGACAATGATTGGGGGTCATAAAATATTTGGAATAGACACAAATAAATTCTTTTGAAACAAACACAAATAAAAAATCAAGGGAGTCTTGCTATTCTAAGACTAATGTTTCATGAATAATTATTTGGAAATAAACTAGATCTGGAAATAAAAAAATAGTTGAAGTTGCTTTAACGTCCATAGCTTTATTTAACGTTTTTCCCAATTTTGTTAATAGAAGACATTTTGTCAATAAAATATCACTTACAAATCACATGAAATCCAAGAACCACAAGAAAAGGTATATACGAACAAGAATATACAGTTTATTCTATAGATAAGGCAATCACAGGAGTAGAGCTTGACAATGCATTGTGAATCTGTTTTATGGAATTGTAATTTGTTGTTTTTTTCAAGTAGTCCCTCAATGCATTGTCATTCTCATTATAACCAGCCAGCCACAATAATTTGGGAATGATGAATTGCTGGCTCTTCTAGGTAGAAATGTGAAGTTTGATTTGACCAGAATACATGCTGTTGGTTCTTGAATTGGAATTTATGTGTTGCATGTATTCCATCTTCTTTTCTTCTTCTTGGTAATAAAATAATAAACCTCTCCAGATTAAAAGAGCTGAAGGAGAAACCATATGATCATAAAGAAGCAGAAACAGCAGGTGGAAAAGGATCATATACTGTTGCATCAACTAAGCCTTTATTGGAGGACACCAGTATGGAGACTGTGCAAGACAAGTGAAAAGAAAAGTTTCTTCAGCTGACTTTCCACCATTGTAAGTACTGTAACAGATTCATTAACACTCAAAGGTGTTTTATACAACATCTTGAGCATTAATTCATGCTCATGACCTTTAAAATGTATAAAAAGGTAGCTCTATTTTGCTACTGCTAAAGGATTCCTGCTAAGCAGGTACAAATACTTTCTAGACGGATTGTGAAAATAATTTTAAGTGATAATTTCAAGTAAAGGCCTTTTCTTGCTGTTGGACCTTTGCAAGGCTTTTTGAATTATCAATACTGCAACTTATACTAAGTATATGCCTTAGTTGGCAAGTACATTACACCAAGCAGTAAAATGCTTGATTAAAACAAAAATAAGGCCTTTTTATACCCATTCTGTCATGTACGTATATTGCAGGCCTTTTGGAAAGGAGGTGGTTGAATTGCTTGATTGAAAAGTTCTAGAACACCATTTGTTTAGTTGGCAAGCAATTTCCGGTATATAAATTGGAGGTGAAAACCCTGCTTTTAAATAGAAACTTTGGCAAACTACATGCACATGCTAAATTTTTAGAAGCCAGTAAATTATATTCCCTCATTCCAAAAATAAGATTGTGCAATTGGTGGGTGAGTTTAACAAAAGGCAATACTGGAAAAGATAATTATCCGCTAAATTGTTGAAAGAAAAACAATTTTATAGGGAGAACTTGGTAAAGGATGAAAAAAAACTCTGATAAAAAGTATACACAATGCTGTTGTGAAGTGTTGTAATATTTAGCTATTCAAATTGGTTTTGTTTACATGGGGTATATACCGCTATTATTTTAAAAAAGAGCTGAGTACTTCGCTAAAATTGAGTTCGAGTCCGCTGTCAATTTATCCCAGTGTACTATTATCGTCAACTTGAAACATGTAAAAATCCAAAATTTCAGACTTGTGTCTTAAATAGCCTTTCATTTATCGGATTTTGTAGTTTGGTCATTTCTCTCAAAAATAGGCATGGCCCGAACAAAATTTCTTAGGTAGCGGATCATAAAATTATTAATTAAACCCTGGTTATTTGCTGTATGTTCATGAATATTGGGTACTTACCCAATTTGATGGTGTAGAATGCAAAAAATAACACTTAAAATTGAATAAAGCCTATAGGTAATATGTTATTGTCATACAAATTGAATTTTTTACATGATAGAGCTTATTTGACATGGTAGAGCTTATTTGACATAACCATCTTAAAGTGCACATGTTCATTAGTATTTCAGGCAAGTTTCATCAATTGTTCTTCAAGACCTTAAAAGTTACATCGACTTGAGTAGATATACCTCAATTCAGGTTTTTAGACTTGCACAAAATTATAATAGCTGCTGATAGTTCATCAGTATTATACTGATAGCTAAGAATGTGATGGTAATGTACTGTAATAGTTCTTTTACAGTACTGTTAAAGGCTGAAATATTGATGCTTGATTTACACACTGTTCATTACTACATACACACTGTTCATTAATATATTCAGGAGAAAAATGTGCCAAAATGAGATCACAGTACATATAAACAAAAATTTTAATACAAACCAAGAATAAATGAATGCTGATAAGGCAAGGATTTATGTAAATGAAACACAAGACAAGACAGATAATTATGCAAATTCGCAAGAAATTTACCATCTTTTTGAGAGCCAAAGCTATTTCGGTCCAGAGCTTTTTCGCGTTTGTTTCTGTCTTTGTAATCTGCCAACGATGCGTCATAAAGAAATGGATAATCCTACCACAAATCTATACCAATTTGTCGTCGAGAATCACTTCATTCACAACCTCCATGTGCGCCGCCATTATACTGCTTGTGGAATTACGCATGCGTATTAATGACAATAGCCAATAGGCTACCAATGCCTGCGCTAAGTTCGTTCGGTGTCCCCACATTAGACGAAAACGACGTGCGAAAAGTGCGCGGCGAAAAAAATATCAAACATGTTTGATATCGAGCGCTATTGCCGCAGGAGCATTTTTCGACTGCGCACCCGGCGAATTATTCGCGGCGGAATTAGCGCAGCGCTGTTTTCGCCTAGTGTGCGCCTTGCTTAAAGGTCCAAACTCATAATTTTAGTGAAATCCTTGTCGGATATTTCATACATCCTTCCCGTCGTTGTTTCAGGCGTGTACGCTTTGCAAATGAATTTGTCAAATGGCACCCAACACAGATCCTCTCTTGCTGGATCTTCTATTTGGTCCATGAGGGTGCATGAATTTTACAAGAATATCCTGCTGTTCTTCATCAATCTTTATCACTAATCCAACCCACCAATTTGAGTCATATTGGCAGGCAATAAATTCCATGATCTTGACATCAGAAATTTTGTCCGCCAACACAATGTCAAAAACTTGAATGTGCCAACAGAAACTTCATCATCACTTATACTCTCTTGTAAGAAACTTCCCCTTCAGAAACTGACGCGAAATAAAGGTAACTTCTTGTGCCAGGAATTGTTTTTCCACTTTCAAACCTGGTAACCCACATTTACCTGGTGCCATGTTTTCCTTTACACCCTTGATGCTAGACTCGCAATACTGGAACATTTTGTCCATGGGCAATATTTGGTCATCTGACGGTCTTTACGGACTTGCTCTTGCAAGTCTAGTCTTTCACCGTTTCTCCAATACCATCACTTGGGGACTTATTGCAAAGAAACTAGTTGTAAAGAAAGACCACCTTGCAGTTATTCCAAAATCAATGAAATGGTGGCAAAGATTTATGATGTTCTTAAAGTTTTTGTACTGTCCAGCACAACCATCTGAAAAATATGTTATTAACACGAGGATGCTCACTCTTCAAATATTTGACAACTTCTGCTTGCACTTGATAGACGAAAGGAGTGTCATGTTCCATGTCATCGGATATCACACATAGCTACTCACACTGGAGTTTTCCATCCTTCATGTGGTACAAGGCACATTTGGACCATAAACTGATAATTTTCAGCGAAGTCCAACAAGGCAATGGATGCAGTTCCAGACAAATTGTGTTTTCGATCCTTCAGGTACCGAGCTTGACATTTGGCAATATAAGAATGGAATGTTAAATTACTGAAGAAGCTCACGAAACTCTTACATCTCTTGCAGCATCTCTTGATAGATCTTGTTCAATTTCTGTGATATCCCCTATGTCACCTTCGTCATCTGCCTCTACAGGCTTGACCATTTCTGCCTCATCTGTTGCCTTCTGGAAACAGTTCTGCATAGTTGCCAGCCAGGTATTCAATCAAGCCCTTTCTCCAGGCCCATAGGAAGCAATTTTTTATTTGGGGGGGGGGGGGGGCTGAGGCCGAGGATGGAAAGTCTCATTTTGGTGATAGAAATAGAATCAATCAAGCCACTCGTCAACCCCAACTGGCTATGTTAGTGAACTATCGCTAATCAAATGTTAAAAGGTTTCTAACATTTAAAAAAGACTGTTTTTAAATCTAATTCGTCTGTTTTATCTTGATGCACGTGAATCACCATTAAGTTGTTGAGTCGATTATCTCCTTTAGTAGATCGAAGGTACGTTTTTAGCCGTTTCAAAGCTGAAAAGCTTCTTTCACTAACTGCATTCGTGGCCGGAGTAACCAGGAGAAGTTTTGCCGGTGTAACCACTTCAGACAACAAACGTTTTTCAGCGTTTTTCCTCTTGAAGAAGGACAAAATTGACTTGTGGTTTCCAGACGACATCACAAATCACTGACTTGCTAGTTTAATTATATAGTTACCAGCAATCAAACATAATTTAAACTTGTTTGTAAATCAACAAGTTGAACCTATTGGGGGGGCTGACGACCCCCCAACCTCCGGTAGCTACGGGCGTGTTCTCTCTTAGTTGCTTTGCAAGAGGAAGGGTTATAACATGGCCACCCTTGGCCTTGACTTTATGGGAATTAAAAATATTACAACATTTGTTGAATCGTCTTTCAAACACGCGCCCAAACAACTTGCTGTGGTGAATACAAATATAGTCATATTTGCTTTATCCTGGGAAGCTGTATTCGGATTGGCTGTTAGCTGAAGGAGTTTCCCTTGAGCATTTTTAAAATGAATAAATAAATGAGTATACGAACAATCAACATGAGCAATTCGGCAGTGGTGACATTCGTGCCAAGTGGTTGCAATGGTTACGGTGGTTACAATGGTTGTGGTGGTTGCAATGGTTGTGGTAATTGCAATGGTTGTGGTGGTTGCAATGGTTGTGGTGGTTGCAATGGTTGTGGTGGTTGCAATGGTTGTGGTGGTTGCAATGGTTGTGGTGGTTGCAATGGTTGTGGTGGTTGCAATGGTTGTGGTGGTTGCAATGGTTGTGGTGGTTGCAATGGTTGTGGTGGTTGCAATGGTTGAACAGCATGCACAGTGTTTTCCGTCACTCAGACATGGCAGTACCTAACTGGGTTGTTTGCTGTCAGCTTTCCAGTAGTACATCGTTGGGGAAACTTGAACTGGAATCGGTAAATGTTCACCGAATTTTGTTTTAACTTCAGTCAGCGCAGTTTTTGTGGTTTCATCACATGGGTATGCCTCCAGCACCGGTAAATCGATTTAAATTGCCAGTGCTTGAATAGAGTTCTTCACCTTTGCCAGATGCTTGCATTCAAAATTTCCCAGTTGATTGCTGTTTACTAAAACAGCCGCATGTCCTAGCATGCACTCTGGGTGATGACAGATTTTGCCATTGTTGTCAATCACCAGCGCACATCTGTCGTCGTGAAAGCTTGTCTTTGTGGAAATTATTTCTCCTGTAACTATCGAAGTACATTCTGGTATGGACGAACGCGCTTTCTTTTTTGGGATGTATGTGCCATCCAGATTGTAGTTCCACATTGGGCAGTTTTGTGGCTTATAGCGGTCATAGTAAGTAGCATGGCATTGAGGACAGCTACCTGCCCCTCGCTTGGTACACGTTTTAATGGCTGAGCCTGAGGCTGAGCTGATAGTGACATGCAACAAATAATTCCTAAGAAAAAGAAAATATGTTGCGGCACACGACATCTACTACGTGTACAAAGTACTTTTTAGATATGCCAATAAATATAAAGATGTTGAGGGATCTGAACAAAGAATGCCTGTTCACAAATCTATACTCAATGACGAGTGTGAAATCGTGAAGGCACGTGACGTCACATTACATTATCAATGTTCACAACTCATACATGAGATTGCCTAAAATAACTCGTATATGCACAGAACTGAAGCAATAAATAGTGCATCCTAATGATTCAGCAACCAGGTTGGTCTTAAGATTTATCGTCCCCCTAATATCGCGCCATTTTCTCCTTTGACCCTGGAAGATTGCCATTTATAAATGGGGCGTCTAGAATTCCACAAGTTCTTAATAAATTAACAAACTTTTTGGTCTTCATTCTCAGAATTCTCAGCATTCTCAGCATTGACATTGTGCGTAGGTTCGTCGTTGCCCATCGCAGCTGAATCTTTGTTCACAATACCCAAGCACAGGAGCATATTATTATGATAAATCTTTATTCAGAAATCGTTACGCACAACAGACGTGTGTCTTTACATGATTGAGTTATTTTAAATACAATATACATTATTTAATTACTATATTTACAAAAATAATTTAAGGTAATATATACAGTATAGTATTTACGATATTAATAAAGTAATTTAAAATAGTACATATTAAAAATAGTCAAATGATAGACATCTATTTATAAAGGAACGCTTAAATCTTTCAGTTCTGACCTTTGGTAAAATGAATGCAAAGATACTTCGATTTAAGCTGTTTGCTTTTTGCTATCATCGTCTTGCAATCTTTGGAACAGCATCGCACAGTGGTCTCCGTCACTCGGACATGGCAGTCCCCATCTGGGTTGTTTGCTGTCGTCTTTCCAAAAACGCAGTACATCGTTGGGGAAACCTGAACTGGAATCGGTAAATGTTCACCGCATTTTGTTTTAACTTCAGTCAGCGCGGCTTTTGTGGTTTCATCACATGGGTATGCCTCCAGCACCGGTAAATCGATGTAAATTGCCAGTGGTTGAATAGAGTTCTTCACCTTTGCCAGATGCTTGCACTCAAAATTTCCCAGTTGATTGCTGTTTACTAAAACAGCCGCATGTCCTTGCATGCACTCTGGGTGATGACAGATTTTGCCATTGTTGTCAATCACGAGCGAACATCTGTCGTCGTGAAAGCTTGTCTTTGTGGAATATATTGCCATTTCTCCTGTAACTATCGAGGTACATTCTGGTATGGACGAACGCGCTTTCTTTTTTGGGATGTATGTGCCATCCAGATTGTAGTTCCACATTGGGCAGTTTTGTGGCTTATAGCGGTCATAGTAAGTAGCATGGCATTGAGGACAGCTACCTGCCCCTCGCTTGGTACACGTTTTAATGGCTGAGCCTGAGGCTGAGCTCATAGCGACATGCAACAAATAATTCCTAAGAAAAAGAAAATATATTGCGGCACACGACATCTACTACGTGTACAAAGTACTTTTTAGATAAGCTAATAAATATAAAGATGTTAAGGGATCTGAAGAAAGAATGCCTGTTCACAAATCTATACTCAATGACGAGTGTGAAATCGTGAAGGCACGTGACGTCACATTACATTATCAATGTTCACAACTCATACATGAGATTGCCTAAAATAACTCGTATATGCACAGAACTGAAGCAATAAATAGCGCATCTTAATGATTCAGCAACCAGGATTTAAGATTTAAGAGTGCTCTAGCATTAACCCTGGAGAATCCACGACATCTTTTATCGTTGGGAAAAATTTTAGTCTAAAAACAAACAAAATATTTCGTCAATTTGCCCCCAATTTAGAACGTGGTTCATATATGTGGTTCTATGCTCAATCAGTGCTTGTGCAACTTTAGACTAGAATTGGCGCAGTTTCATGAGACTCTTACCTGTTGTTCCCAGTGGGGAACTGTCTCGCTTGTACAGGAGCCATGCATTGATTACGTCAACACTGATAAAATGCCAGAAGAGTATAAGATACCATCTCCATGTTCGAATAGAATACTTACATCGGGAGATGTGTGCATCCATGATATCCGCACCACCCATATGGTTATTGTACTCTTTGATTATGTATGGGCGGTCAACATTGGTGTAGTTTTTCTTGCTCTTGTCCCAGCGTCGGGCTTTGTCCATAGGCTCAGGACCAGCATAGTTTGACATCAGGTTACTGCTTTAGAATCCTGCCATCTAACACAAACGGTATTCGTCTTCGATTCTGCTCTGAAATCATGTGATCCTCGTCCTTTCTTTTTGAGGGCATCTTCTTCCAACGCACTTTGCAAGACTGTTCTTTCTCACTGGTTATAACTTGTACACTAACTAGGAGCTAAGACATCAATGGACTATGATATCTGCCATGATGTTACGAATCACCTCAGCGAGGGACCCAAGCTCGGCCAGGGCATCTTCGCTCAAAACATTTGGGACCCCTTGTTGCCTGGTCGCATTGTTGGTGGTGTAGTAGGTGATCCAGGCCACAAACTCAGGGCCCAGCAATCTTTCTGGTATTTTGATGCCCTGGCAAGATGTTTGCAGATTTGAGTCCCTCTTGGCTCGCAGATCTCTCAGTGTCGCGGAAGGAGTCTTCGCGAACGAGATGGAGCGCGATGTTAGATTTTCAGCTTCACATCTCGCCGCATTATAATAATAATAATAATAAAAGGTTTATTAAATATATAAAATTGCACCGAAGTGAAATACTTTATATTTACAAGTATTGTAACTCTATTAAAAACAAATATATAGTAGCAGGATAATTTAAATATAAATATTCTATTTACATGTTTTCTCCTACATACATGCATTAAATGTTACAACAAGTTGTAACGATTATAAATAACTATATAGATATTGTTAAAATATTGACGATTTGTGTGCCAAACTGGGCAACAGTACTCCAAGACCGAACGAATAAGTGCAATATAAATTGTTAACAAATCATCTGCGGTCATACCACTTTTCTTTAAGGTGCGTATAATGTGAAGCCGCTTAGCTGCTTTCTTTGTAATCATTTTAACATGATCAGCCCATTTTAGCGAACTATTTAATACAGTACCAAGAACCTTGTGGCAGTCAACAACATCTATTGCTGTTCCGTCAATAGTTAGCGGTTCTAACATAGGCGTATCACGGAAGAAAAAAGTCGTTAGCTCTTTACATTTTTTCACGTTCAACTTCATATAATTTGCGGAGGCCCAAGAGGATATATAATCAAGATCTGACTGGATTGTTGAGTTGCCATGTTTGGATATGACTTCAGAAGCAGTGAGATCATCTACATATTTCCAATAATCGCAGGTTGGTAGGGCGAGATCATTGATCATAACAAGAAACAATATAGGGCCCAATTTTGTGCCCTGTGGGACACCAGCGTTCGCCGTGAGCCATTCCGGCAAAGATTTACCCAACTTAACCCGTTGTTTACGATTTGACAAGAAACTGCATATCCAGGGCAATATAGTGACCTTCGTACTCCGAAAAGGAACAACTTGGTGATCAAGATGTTAAGGTTAATGCGGTCAAAGGCCTTGCTAAAGTCTAAGAAACAAATTCGCAAATACTGACCGGGCGTGTCCAGATTTAACAGCCAATTATGAAACATGTCTAAAAGGCATAGAGTTGTAGATGTGCCCTTTGTAACGCCGAACTGTTTATGATCTATCTTGTGTGCGATATCTTCAAGAATCATTTCTGCTACAAATTCCTCCATTATTTTAGAGATGCAGGGCGTTAAGGAGATTGGTCGTAAGTCGCTTTCCTCTTTCGGTGGTTTTTCTTTAGGGATTGGAATAATATTCGCAGATTTCCAAGTATCAGGAACGATTCCAGAAGATAAAGAAAGGTTAAAAAGATCAGTAATTGGTTCAGCCAGTTCATGAGCGAATTCTTTCAAAAGACGCGGTGGAATATTGTCTGGACCCATTGCTTTATAAGGGTTGAGCTTTTGTAATTTCATACAGACTTGATAAGAATGTATTACCGGTACTTGCTCGGCCGCTGGCAGAAATGCTGGCAACTCGTGAATATCAAGGGGAGGAATATCTGCATTCACCGCGATATAAAATTCATTTAAGGAGTTTACTAATTGATCGTCCGTCAAAGTTACTCCATTCTTTTCGAAATGAATTGGCGCTATATTATTAGATTGACCAGATATTCGCTTGACAAGCTTCCACCAAGATCTAGTATCGCTCTTCTTCAGATGTTGAACTTTATCTGCATAAAACTTCCGTTTTCTTTCTATTATCTCTAATCTTACTTTGTCTCTATAGTGGTGCCAAAGATTTGTATTTCCACTGTGAAATGCCCGTTGCCGTAGTATGATCAGATTCTTTAAGGATGTTGTCATTAACTAACTCCTCCCACAACAAGACCAACGCCCGGATGACCCGCTTCTTGAAGGCGATAGCTCTTTCATTGCCGCCGTTTCCCGGCGCTGGGGTTCTTACTGATGGGTTTATGCACATCAAGGCTGCAGCGGCTGGATCGTTCTCGTCATCCATCAACTTTCTTAGTACGCTGCGCTCTGAGGCCAGAGTCTTTTCTTAATATTGTGCTTTTGCGAAATTCGCTTAACATTTGGTACAATAGCAAAAATTGTTTTCAGTTTTCGATGTGAGGTTGCTACTCGATCAAGTTTTTTATTCTCAACCACCTTTTCTTCGAAATATGCCGCTGGTAGTAACTTTTGTCGTGTTCCATTTGCAGCTCACCTAATTTTGGGTTCTCTTCAACTTTTTTTATAATGCTTTCACTGAGTTACAATAAATTTTTAAACCAAAGTGTGCTTTTGATTTGTATTAATAATTACTTTTATTATTAATCATACGACTTTACTAATAGTTTTCTTCTTTGCATTTCGCGATAACATCTTTCTAATTTAGCGGCGGAATATTGTTATTATACCATGATCGGTTTCACACAAGAGTTTCATACGGTTTTATACACTTTTTTACATTTTTTCGGCCCCTGTTTTACCAGGGCCCTGTTTCTGAAAACTATACCCAGCTTTCTTGTGGCGATAGATCGGAGATTCAACTGGAAGGGTCGTCGGAGTCGTGTTTGGGGGGATCTTGATCGACGTCGAGGCTGGATGCCCAGGAGCAACGCGCGACGATTCTCGTTACTGTAAATTACTTTGTCACGCGCATTGCTCCCAGGGTGATGTTGTCAAAGACCATTCTGGTAGATCGGCGGCGACGCTCAGACATCAAGGGACTATGAGATCTGCCATGATGTTACGAATCACCTCAGCGACGGACCCAAGCTCGGCCAGGACAACTTCGTTCATAACATTTGGGACTCCTTGTTGCCTGGTCGCATTGTTGGTGGTGTAGTAGGTGATCCAGGCCACAAACTCGAGGCCCAGGAATCTTTTTTGGTATTTTGATGCCCTGGCAAGATGTTTGCAGCCTTGAGTCCCTCTTGGCTCGCAGATCTCTCAGTGTCGCGGAAGGAGTCTTCGCGAAGGAGATGGAGCGCGATGTTGGATTTGCAGCTTCACATCTTGCCGCATTAGCTAACTCCTCCCACGACAAGCCCAACGTCTGGATGACCCGCTTCTTGAAGGCGATAGCTCTTTCATTGCCGACGTTTCCCGGCGCTGGGGTTCTTACTGATGGGTTTATGCACATCAATTAAGGCTGCAGCGGCTGGATCGTTGTCGTCATCCATCAACTTTCTTCGTACTCTCCGCTCCGCTAATATGACTATATTCAATGATGAATCGAGTGAGGTGATGGCTTTTCCGCTAAACTATCTAAAGCCTGTTTCAGAGCTTTCAGCTTCAACCTTCTGGAACATGCAAATTGCTCAAAAGAAAAAAGTCGAAAAATATCTCTAGTGCGTGGAAAACCGGTTTAAGTCGGAATTTAATAATGTACCGTAGCAGCGAGGTATCCCATTTTCTACCTCTGAGCCAAATTTTTTGTCAGCTGCTGAAAATTAACCTTACCCTTGAACGTATTTTGGGCCGAAATAATCATATTTTTTTCTCCGAAGCAAGCAATTCATAAACGCCCAATTTCCCCACGGCTTTCTCGGTAATAGAGCCCCTGGTGTTTCTTATAAACCGTCCCACCCATGCCGTGACTCGTACAAGTTTCTTTAAGCTACTCTACATAGAAATATCCAACCCGAAATTTGTATTAGATTCCGCATTCACTGCAAATGTAAAATCAGAGGAGCGTAGGGCTTGTGTTGGCCGCTCTGATGTAGGCCCCCCCCCCCCCATCTCTTTCAGTTGGGCTAACAGACTTTTGCAGGGGGAGGTGTTGTTCCGTTGAGCAGTGGCAAAAGGGAACATTTCCACACAGACTTTCTGGAGGATTTCCTTTAAAGGTTTGAGATCATGGTTGCTTTGAAATAGCATAATATTATTGATCTTCGGTGGCCATTTAACTCGCATAACCATCCGTGTCCGAAAGATGTTGTGCGACCATGAAGCGAATTGCTGTTGTAAACATGGCGCCGTTAATCTTAAAAAACTCAGCCATTACTTGATTAAGGGGGGAGTCTTCATCGTATAGCATTGTTAGTATTTTTGTAACGTCCTCTAAATTTGACTCGGTTTCATTTTTCGTATTGAGGCGCTGTAGCGATGGCAGATATTAGGCCGTAGGATGAGCATCCAAAAGATGCTTAGAAAACGGATTCCGTTGCACCCCTCGTGGAACTACATAATTTTCACATGAATCAATAGATAAAAATTTACTTTATCAGAATCCGTTGTTCCCCAAGCGAAACAGGTGCACAATTGGGAGAACAATCCCTCCAAAGTTTTATATATTCGCGCTTCGAAATATTCGAACCGCCATTGTTTTAGTAGCAAATACGCATGCGCTTGTCAGCCAAACTCGCACTGCGCACGCGCATAAGCACACACATGCTTCAAAGTGGAAACACGCTTAGTTATGCAAAACAATCATGGCTGAAAATATTTATAAAACTCGAATATCCTCATGTTTTATTCATTTTGTTGGCGTTACGGAGCAACTTTGCAAAGTTACACGCCAAGGGCTTAAGAAATGTCTTGAGTGTAGGTCTAAATGGGCCAAACTTAAATGTCAACAAGCTGAAATAGCTAAGAAATCGTACGAGAACATCGATGACGGATCTGTCAATTCATACATGGAGAACAGGAGAAGAACCCTGACAGCATTAACTTAGAATGGTACCATCGTATGAAATGCTGGAAGAGATTTTCTGATGAAGAGAATATCCGTAGACAACAGCGAAAAGAAGAAAAAGGAGAAGGAACTAGCTCTAAAACTGTAACTTCTACCGAAGAACTACATGTGGAAGTGGAACCAATAGAACCAAGACGAAAAATTACACGCCAATCAGTCGCAGGCGTTAATAAGACCTTGCCTAAAAGAAACGAGTCCAGAGATATGTATTGTTTGTGGAAGAGACGCCTCTTGGTCCTCACTAGACAAGGTATGGTCATTTTGATAGATATTTTATACTAGTGCAATAGTGCAATGTGTACTAGTAGCACAGCATTCTCGAGTTTGGTTTTAAAATATCTTGAATTGTGGTCAATTAAGTTTATTTAGGGTAAAATAGTTTTTAATGCTACAAACATCCAACTGTGTTATTAGCAGATATTTAGTTTAATAGTTTTGTTCGCACCAGGTAACTAAGAAGAGAAAAAGAACCCCACTCATGTTGGCAGAAATAATTGATGCTGGTCTTCTACGTACAGCTGCCGAGAGAAAGAATGATGAACGGATACTTGTGCAAATCCGGGGGAAAGACTGTGTAGCACTGGAAGTCCCCTATCACAAAGTTTGCTACTGCAATTATACAAAATTTCTCACCAGAGAGACAAAGAAGCAATTGGAGATTGAAAGATCTACATAAGTGTACGAGAAGTCTTATGATGTCTTCTGTAAGAAAGTAATCGAGACTGAGGTCATTGCAAATAAGCAAATAAGGTATATGAAAGATTTGCTGGAGAAATTTGTTGTCATTGCTAAGGACACCGAGAATGTGGATGCATCTAAATATAGAGCTTTTAAACTCAAGCAACAACTGATGAAAAGTTATCCCCAACTTGTGTTCTAAGTACCGAAAATGAGAAATGTTAGTGAGATTGTATATGTGGAAAATTTGGATTCTTCCGAATTGGTTGAGGAACATATGTCAAACAAGTCAGAAAACAACGATGAAGACTTTGATGAAGAGAGCTACACCGGTACCATTGATGATGATGATCTGAATTCCAACACAGAAACTGAGGAAAATTCGAGAGTCAATGAGTTACAAATTCTATACAATGCTGCATTGATTCTTCGCCAAAAGGTCCAAGATATACCAAAACTGAATCTTCGTTGGCCACCATTGGCATCTGATTTGACAATGGATAATGTGCAAAAAGTGGTTCCATGTGAACTTTTTAATGTCTCGGCTTGGACTTGTGGATTCTCTTCAGAGCCAACTTTAAGTGAGTACGTGCCAATTGAGGGCAAGAACAATGCCAAACTAACATTAATTGTACAAGACCTTCTGAATTTAGCATCTGGGGGAAGGAATCCTACACCCAAGAGCATAGCACTTGCCATGGCACTTAGACAACTGACAGGTTCAGCCTCAGTGATTTTTCTATTGAGTGGCTTTGGACATTGCATGTCACACTCATTTGTATTGTGCCATGAAACTGCCCTTGCACAGATGAATATATCCAATGATTCTGCTATTCCTCCAGGCTTTGTTAGTGATGTTCCAACTACTCTTGCATGGGATAATGATGATTTCTCAGAAGAAACTAGATCTGGCAAAGGGACAACTCACATCACTGGGGGCATTATCATTCAAAGGGAACAAAGTGCAAGTACTGAGTTACAGAAACGGGATAGCATTCCAAGGCTATATTTAAGCGAAATATTTAACTTGTTTCTTGATTGTGTGAGTTGTATGTATATTTATATATTCTCCATCCTGTTTGATACAGGTGGGTTTTTTACCTCACAATTTTTTATTGAATTAAGTTGTTAATAAGTAGAATTATACGTTAAAACGGTATTTTGAAACAATAGCCAATGAATTGAAGTGATTTAGCATATGAGCAAGCAAAATGTACAATGTGTTTTAACAATATTTAATGTGTGTGTATTTATTCGTTAATATTACAAGGTTTGATCTTTATTCCGTGATTTTATTTTGTTATTTTTACACGGGAAATCGGGGAAAACCCACAGGGAAAATCCATTTTTTCTGTCTGCGCGTGCGCAGTGCGAGTTTGGCTGACATGCGCATGCGTATTTGCTACTAAAACAATGGCGGTTCGAATATTTCGAAGCGCGAATATAGCAAACTTTGGAGGGATTTTTTTCCCAATTGTGCACCTGTTTCACTTGGGGAGCGACGGATTCTGATAAAGTAAGTTTTTATCTATTGATTCATGTGAAAATTATGTAGTTCCACGAGGGGTGCAACGGAATTGCATCTTTTGGATGCTCATCCTACGGCCTATATGGCTGAAAATTTTCGAAGACTTCTCCAATAACATATTTATCGAGAATATTTGTTTCGACCTTTTTTGATTTTTTGCACATCTCAAAATAAAGCCAGAAAACACGACCATAACTTATCCGCTTTCTACTGTCGATTGATTTTCTGAATGGAACTCTGGTAGCTTTGAGTTCAATAGTGATAATCAGTAATCTCACTCGACTTTTGGGGAAAGTCGTTTACAGAACGTCAGAGTCTTCGGCAGAAGGATATTGCATGTTGCTATTATTAATTAAAATTAACATTAACTCGAAGGTTAAATTGGGTTAGTGTTTTTATAAATAAAAACAACGTGCATGGTAAAAAAATGATAAAGTATAACTACTATACTAGAATATATTAAAAAATTGCATAATATAAAAATGTTAGAATTATTGTTTTGAAACTCTTTGTGGGAATACATACTTGCATTGAACCGTGATAAAAAATTCTTGGAAAATAATTAACGTGGGATATCAAATGGCATGCACCACAGATTCAAATTTTTCGGCTTTTACAATTCTTGATCATGCAACCAAGTTTTTTCGACCTCAATTTTTTTTCATTCTTAACCGAGGTTCTCCCAAGATATGTCATTTTTTATTTTTATAAATTATCTGAGGCCAGAGTCTTTTCTTAATATTGTGCTTTTGCGAAATTCGCTTACCATTTGTTACAATAGCAAAAATTGTGTTCAGTTTTCGACGTGCTGTTGCTAACTCGATCAAGTTTTTTATTCTCAACCACCTTTTTTTCGAAATATGCCGCTGCTAGTAACTTTTAGGTAGGCTCCTCGCACGTTTCGTCGTGTTGCATTTGCACCTCACCTAATTTTGGGTTTTCTTCAACTTTTTGTATAATGCTTCCATTGAGTTACAATAAATTTTTAAACTGAAGTGTGCTTTTGATTTGTATTAATTACATTTAATATTGTCAAATTTCGCAGAGAAAATTTGTAATAATTGTATGTACAGAATGCGCGGATATAATCCTTAATTCTACTCCTGTAATATAAATTGGATAAAGGTTAGGGTCTGGTTTAGGATTAAAAGTTAGGATTATATTCGTGGATTCTGGACATGAAATTATTACCAGAAAATTAAAGTCGAAGTTCTTCAGCCACCTTGGACATGTTCTGATGTTCACAACACTCACGAATAAATGGAAAGCAGGTATGATTCGTCTAAGTGATTACGAATTCCTTTGATTTTAGCCGCATTAACCACTGCTTATGCTGTTATTAGCTTGAAACTGTTTAGAATGTGTTCAAGTCTTTCCAGCGTAATAAATTTCGTCGGAATTTCCCCGTGAGCATTACGACTTCTTTCGGACCATTCAGGAACAATCAGATTGCTCCATAAACCAAAATAAAACTTGCCATCTAGTAGAACTAGTTATTGTTTTCCAAACTCATTAATAATTAACAAGCATTAAGTCGTATGACAACTCGAGGCTAACCTCGTCTTCATGCCGTTTGGGGGTTTTCAGTGCATGGAGTTTTGTTTTGAGTGCGATAAATCAAATAATACTGCTTCTGAATTGATTGGTTTACCCCATTCAATGGCTTAGTCACAGATATTATAGACCACCTATTCAAAAACGTGCTATGGCGAGGCAAACCATAGCGTGTTACGAAGCTTCTTTCATTCGAAATTAAAAAATAAACGATATTGAAATTTTGGCATTTTTCGCGTAACCTGCAGCAGGCCTCTTCCCCATTTTAGAATAGTTTAAGTCTCTAAATGTCATATACGTTTTTAAATGTGGGGTTTACTCATGCAATAAAAGCAACAATGCATCTTCATGCAAGATGGCATCGCTGTTGTTCAATAAGTTCTTTATACAGAAACTATTTACATTTACCGCCAACCCCATACCTTGTATTATAGACAATACACGGTCGGCACCAAAACCACTTTATACCTGTTTGTTTGATAAACCACCAGAAAATATTATTATTTTGATATTTTGGCGTAACTATAACAAGCATTTGTTATAAAAATCAAAACATGGTATTTTTCTCTCTATATAAGTAGTAATTATAAATCAAAACATCTTAGTTTTTATTGTCAGTAATATTTCACATTTTCTCGGCTGGCATTGTGTTTGCATGAATTTACGCACAAAGTCACAGAATGCTGTCGATTTGGACAACTTAAACAACTAATGATACAGACATATATATATAGCAAGAAGGTATCATTGTTTATAGTGAAAGAATTTTATGGAAAATTTTTGGCGACTCGCTTGGGCCTTGTTTTTTATTTCCTTAAGAAAGCTTTCCATTTGAGGCAGATTTTGTGAATTTGAAGCAAATACCTTTAAACAATTTATGTATGATTTATGCTTCTGCCTGCATGGAATTATGTGATACTAATAGGAACAATCTGCTACGATTTGTGAGTATGTGATTGCGTGTGATTCATTCAAAATTCTCGTCTCTTCTGGTATAATTCTAGCATGACTGGACAAGTTCCTAGTTACCTCGTTCGTAATTTGGTCGACGTTGCATTAAGCAGAACAGAGCCAAAGTCAAGGATAAAGTCAACAAAAAGGACGTCATCCAACAAAACATGCTTGGCAATCTCTACAACTCGTTTCGGAGAGCAAGACGATAGATTGCGGGAAGTTAAAGCACTTTTGAAGCTGCACAAACGATTTGAAAACAATGCCGAACGGATATTATTCAATGGAGTTGCTAAAACCACTGAAAAGAATAATGGACGTATACATTCAAGTAAACTTGGTTCTCAACACCTAAACACAGAAGACAGCTACCTGAGCGAAATATTTTCAAAACTATCGCTTCCTCCTTCGCCAAAACTGCCGGCTTTACCTAGCAATGAAATTGATTCTAGAAACTGTGTCGAAAAACGGTTAACTCTTTTGAAACAGAGAAACGACATGACCCAGGATATTGTATTACCTGCTTTAACTGATAAACCCTTTAGTTGTGGGCACGATCCGCTTTGTACTGATAGTTGGGTTGAGAGCAATTCAAAAGTAAAAGGTTCTAATCTAAATAGTACGGACAGTCTTGGTCTTCTACAAAACCTAACCGTTATTCCTCTGACAAAAGAGAATTTTGCATCATTCGATTCATTTGGAGCGCATTACGGGGTTCATTCGAACTTCTCTTCTCGTAGTTCTGTCGGAAAACCACGGAATATGAAAACCCCCGCACGAATCGTTGTTCCAGATTTAGAGGATATATTTTCTTTTTCAAGTGTCATGTCGAGAGTGAATTGGATGAAGTAACGGAGCGGAAATGCAACTCTGTGGTTCGGAGTTAGAAGAGGAACATATTGAAACATCAATGGCTGTAGTCGAGTATAAAAAGAATGTGCAATTTAGTGAAAATCTACATGAAGTACATTTATATTCCCCTGTGCAAAATCATTGGCCACGAAAACGGCGAAAGAAACGTCATAAAGATCGATAAACACTTTGGGTTTGAAAACTTGTTAGCTTACTATTATATAGTCTTTATAAAGACTGATTTTCATTCAGGAAAATTATCCGCATACATACAATCCGAAACGGAATTCATGTTAAAGCTGTTGCTTTTGGTTCGACAACACTCGGAAAAAAACACACACCCTATTTTCCTGGCCCTCGGATTCAGTCCTGAAAATAATTTTCCTAAGTGGAAATCAGCCTTAAATCGTTAAATAAACGCCATAGTTACTGATACATGACAAAAAATTAATATTTCAAGCCAGAGAATCTATAGCTCAAACACAGACACGAAGGCTATCAGAACTAAATAGAATATTTAAGAGCCAATTAAAGAACAATTGAATTTAATCCGTCATTAATACGAGCGTATCGGATTTTCACTTTGTTGACCATAGGATTAAATCTTAATCTTTTTCTGCGTTGGCCTGGTCACATAACAATATATGAGTTTGTTATATGTTGTCAGAAGGCTAGAAACGCAATGTTTATTTAATATTTAAAATTGGTAAATAAGAAAAGTTAAGCATCTGGTTGTACAATTTAGAGCATTCATGTAACCAAGTTCGCTTTAATTGTGAGAAAAATTGATAATAGCAAGTCGCTGTGCTTCGATGAGAGGGCAGAAATAGAAAAAAGTTGTGTGTGGAAGGTGGCAGTGGTTACTTTTTCACGGATAAATCTTACCGAAGCGGATAAATCTAAAGCGATACCGATACGCTGTTCATTAAGTGCTTGGAGAATTTGGTTGCCGGTTTCAAAATTTTAAATATCTGTTTGTCGTATTGGTTTTAAGTGATCCTATAATATCACTAGTGAAGCAAGAATTAAATTTCGTATTGTTCGCGTACTGTAGAGAGTGGTATCGGTGTATTGGGTATGTAAATTGATGACGAATTTTATGAAAACTGTTAGTTAAGATTCAGAAAGTACAGAAAGAAGTTACACGCGGTTCTTTACTGCCTTGACAGAATACAAACCGCAATTATCGTTTTTCAACCAAGAATAGTATTGTTACCACCACGAAATTACAAGTTAACGTTTATTAACATTAAATCATTCTCAACGTTTTCTATATGCAAATTTCTTGAGACATTTGAAGAGAGTTATGATTTCATTTCTCATCATTCATGATGAATAAAGCTGACAGTTTATGAGCTCACTGCTCACAGTATTATTCACTCTACTTACTACGGACTTTGTGGTTGAAATCAGACAAAAATGTCGCTCATATCATTTAAAAGACAACTCAGCGCTGACTTAGAGCGAATCACGTCACGTAACCATGGGAATAGAAAAACGTCAGCTTACCCAAAGTCTGCTTCAACGTTTCGCAAACTGGGTAGCACGTCACAAAACCAGGCTAAACCGGCTCGAAGATTTAGAATCATGTCAGAGATGAAAACGAATAATTCAAAAAAAGACGGATGTACGGCACCACCGCCCTCCAGGCGTGAATTTTATCCTTCATTTCAGGGAACAAAGCAATGTGATTGGACGAGAGAATTTCTGGAGGGGAATCGCTCAGAAAACAGTCTGGTTAACAATTATCCTTCAGTTAACCAGTCTCTTACTCAGAGCCAACTGGAAAAAAACAGTTTAAGATATCCCGCAATAAATCTACCAACCCCTGGAGAACTTTTAGTCGAGAGGCAAGACACGCTGTCACAAAAACGTGGGCCGAGAATGGACCGAAACTCTACTGTTGCATTTTTACCTGGTAACCGAAATTTACATCTACAAAATCGTTCAGTTCGTAATGCCCGTGGAACATTTATACCCGATTCCGGAAATGTACCTGGAATGAACCTTTGGAATTCTCCTTTTTCAGGTAACAGGACCTTATGCAGGGAAACTATAGGGACAAAATACCAAATTTCCGACCGTCGGAAGAGACCTGCATATAGGTTAGTTGTTAACGTCCCAAATGCTGAAAGACAACGACCTGTTGTAATGTTTTCATATAAACATGGAAGAATTTGACCACATACATCCAGGATCAGATTGGAGAATCAAGGAAGAATCTCGTTTTAAGTTAGTCGGTCAAGTCAATCAGAATGCCTAAATTTTTAATAAATTATATATTCGAAAATTGTGCATTTTTTCCGGAATTGGTCAATATCGTTGCAGTCTAATTGGGTTACTATGAAATGAAAACAAATTTGCTGATTGTGTCTAAAACGAAATTCCTCCTTGGCTTGTTTGCTTCGCTGCCTTCACGAAGACAGTTTTATGTTTATTAATTCGAGCTTTGATCAAACAAGATCGAGTCATTGCAAGTCATAGTACCGTAGTACTATTTCAGATGTGTAATTGCAATATTTTTAACCAATCAAAATCTACTTCTGAATCTATATACATTCAATGTTTCCTTCTGCAACTTTAGCAATATAGGAAAATACGTTATAATAGATTAGCTATATTTCATATAGTTTTATATTGATAATTTACGTCGTAACAAAGTATAGTATTCGATACATTCCTTGAAACATTCTCTGCGGAAAACATGGGTATACCGTTCGATATTTGTCTTGCATTATAACGTCGTGAAGTATTATTTGAAATGTTTGCCTCACCATGCATGTTATAACAAAGTTGCTCATTCTTCATATTATATGAGGTTAATGAATCGAAACGCATGTTTCACAATGATGTCACATACTGTTCCTTTCTGGTAGGGAACTTGCTTCAAAGTGGTCAAACGTCGTGCCTTCAAGCATCATAGACATTTGCATATTTTTGTCTTATAATTTTGTCCCACGATTTCCCAAGAATTTGTATGGGCTACTGTTCACGTCAATCACCATAACATGTCGCACAGTTTCCCCTGATTTAGTGGGTTGACCACCACCGATACCCACAGTGAATTCTTCTTTGAGGGATTCTCTTGAAGAGTTCCTGGATGGGTCCTGTGTGTTATTAAAAACAGTTTTGTTCGGATTGCTTGTAACATCACAATTTGTTTGTGGTTCTTTCTGAATATAATTTACTTCACACTCTTTGGGATTTTCAATGGTTTGTCCAGAGTTTTCACAATTTTTGTTCTCGTTTTGTTGTTTTAAACTGTCGAATGGTTGCTCAGTCACTTCCAAGATGGGACATTCTGCGTTCCCATTTTGAATGGCTGATGTTCTATTGATATTCTCCGACTTTGACCCATTATGAGCGGTTTTACTGTCCGAGGTCTGCGATAACCTATTTGAAGGATCAGAGTCACAGTTCATTGTATGACTATTTCCGTTGAGATCTTCAACTTGAATATCTTTATGTGAGATTTTGTTTTGGCTAATATCGTGTTTGTATATCGCCTGGTACTTGATGTCATCGCTACTAAAACTCGGGGTATATCGGGGAGGATAAGTGCCATTTTCGACAGAAGAGGCTATACTCAATTTCAATGGCCAGGGGTCAAGACAAGTGCTTGCAGTGGTAGACGATAGCTTTCTTCTCTCGCGTTCTGTTAGGTCATTGAATGAGTACATCGATAAACCATTCTTTGAAGGTTCTTTCTTTTCTTTTTCCTGTAGAAATAGAGTTGTTTGTATTGAAGTATATTGCGGTTAAGGTACCTATCACGTTTGTTAATATAATACAACCAGGCGCTTTGTGGAGCTAAATACATGCATGTTTATTGAATCCTTTTCGGATGCATGGGAGAAGGGTGGTTTTCAGTTTTGCACAACTAAGCACAAAGTTTTTTCTTAATTCTCTACGGCTACCTAGACTGTTGACGATGAGAATGAAACTACCAGTACTAATAAAGTGATTCGGCTATGCAATATTTTGCATGTGTGTTGGTACGAACCGGACACACTCCGGGGACGAAATTAATTCTAGCTTCTGCTCCAGAATGCTGTTCTCCTGTCCATAACAGACAAGGAACATTGTGTGTTATAGAGCTGTTTTTCTTGCCCGGTGCGCCTTTTACGTATAGTGCCTTCATATTAGAGGACTGGCCGAAAGTATCTACTGAACTCTGCAGTAGTTTAAAAAGTATGGTATAAATAACTTACAGGAGAGCTTATTGAAGAAGGTTCATCTTTAGACTTCTTAAAGCTGCTTCGACTGTGTCCATTGGTACCAAACGGGTTGTTATGAGTTGTGAACCAGAGATCAACTTTCCTCCAAAATGCTTTGCGAACCTATATAGTGCACAGTGAATTAGATAAATTGGACTGAGAGCTAAAACAACACGTCTATATGCTGTAATCACTAGTCAGTAAACTGCTCAATCCTTTTTCAAATGGCTTTTTACTGCCTAATCCTTTGTCAAAGTTTATTTCCTCTATAGCCTTTGTTCTAAATTCCGTTCTTCATCTTTATAGATCGATTTCCTAGGTTACAGGCTTTAAGAAAATTTTAAGAAATTCAACAAAAATTTTGTCAAGCAATCTTTCTAAAAACGTGTCCGAGGCTATTAATTTAGCAAAAAGTGTTCAAAATTTAGAGTTTCAAATTGTTTCCTTACCTCTGTATTGAAAACGCAGTGGAATAAAAATATGAATAGCCCCTGAAAAAGCAAAAGGATAAAGATTATTGCAGGGTCGTCGGAAGGAATTGGTGTTGAGAGGCACAAGTTTCCAGGGCACCTTTCTGGAAAAAATGCCATTCTGTTTTAAATTTATTAATTTACTTTGAGAATAAAAGAGATACCGGCATTTGATGAATCTTGTATGCAGGCCAAAGGATACATGTGAATGGCTCTTCCACAGGCAATATTTATTTTACAAAGATCTCATTTTATTGATCTCATTTTAAACCGGCAAAATAAAATAATTGCGCAAATGCCACATTGAAAAAGGACACTTTGTGAAATCTTTATGAAAGACTTTTTGAGTACTATGTTACTTTTTTATTACTAATGGAAACAAAGGTACATAACTGTGACAGCTTACCTGTAAGGAATTAAATATTGTGAAAAGGTATTGAAACACAATCAGGTCGTCGTTAACACAGATCAAACCAAACGCCCAAGTAAGACCAAGCAATGGTAGAAGGATGATCGTTGACCTCACTCCGTACCTGAAATCAAAGATCATCTCGTATTTAAAGGGAATGTTAGATCAATTTAATGCATAGTGGAGCTGCTCTTGATAAATGTTTGGCAATCTCTTATTATAAGGATTTGAAATAAATATGGACTCAATCGGGGTATGTATACTGCAAAAAGAAAAAAGGTAGTTCTACAAGCTCGTGAACCATAAACGCAAAGCTTAACGAAAGAGCGAATGTTTTGACAGGCCTAATATAATCTTTCTAACATCTTCTTAATCCGAATATTCTTGAAGCAATGAGGGGAGGTCGAAGGTTTAGTTACGAAGAAGAACAACAATTGCATTGTATTGGCTGCAGATCGGAGCAATATCTCGATAAACGTAATTGCGAAATATGTATTGCGGAGAATGCGCCAAAAGTTACCAACTGGAGCAATTGGACATGTAAAACTCAAAAAATAAAGCTGCCCCTATTTAGTTTGTTTGACTCTAAAACTAGAGCCTTACTACAACTTCTGACTATTGGTTAAGAATTTGTGATACCATGCAAATTTGATGGGATGTCACCATACAGTATATCTACAGATCTGAAATATACACTTTTCACCTTTGTTTTACCTTATTGATCGAACGTTCGAATCCCTTTGGTCACTTGTTCTCAGCGAATTTATTTCTTTCATTACCTTGCATAAAATTATAATGTTGATCTGGAATGATAAAAGACGTGTCAATTAACCTATCCGCATTAGAGGAACAATTGGTACATCCATACTTACTATCATCACCAGAATAGCTGGGCCACTGAAGGTCCAGATCGTCGATTTATCTGTGGAAAGCCAGCAGCTGCGAAGAAAAGTAACGTTAACGTTAGTTCAACTCAGATAAATATTTTTACAAAACTATACCGTACAAACAAACATAAACCAACCTTGTTTCGGTTCCATACCCATCACGCAATAAATTAACAGACAAGAGAACGATGACAAACGGTAAGCCTAAAAATGAATTTAACATGGAACTAAAGGCATGTTTCGTTGAGTCACTTTAACTGATTGCATCCTGGACTCTCGATCGAATTTTGCAAGACAGTATAACCTACATCTAACTATAGCTTTTTATACAACCAGTGCTTTCCAGCGGTCGGTGCACTTTAGCTTATAATTGACTCTTGAAGGAGGCTGATGACAATTAAGATCGTCGGCGTGGTCTGATATACGTTTGTGAACAAACTTTTGTCAAGATATAACTTGATTTTCACAATGGGCGTTTAGCAAACTGCTTATTATTAGCTTTCAAGCCTGGTTGTATAAATTCACGATGAGCTTTGGAACAAAATTCTCACGAATCTCAAGTTTGTTTTTTCAATCAAGCTCATTAGAATGTAGTTAAAAAGTAGAATTCAGCCTACCCCAACAAAATGTGACATAAAATCTTCTCTTTGGCAATTGGTCGTGGAAAACTTTAACAATCAAAATATGCAGAAATATTCCTTCAACCAACATCCAGGAGAAGGCAACGAGCAAAAAATAATGAAGAAGGGCAGCGACAATGATGCATGCAACCTAAACAAATAAAGGATGCATGAGTATGATAACTGATGTGCTTCGCTTTTTGCTCTGAGTTAATGAATAATGGTAAAAAAACGAATACTAAAGAGTGCAATTAATGGACACATCATTCGAGTTGATGCAAAATCATTACCGCGTAGCGGAGTTTAGGAATCTACGTACATTTATTTTTAATAGTTGAGTGCAATCCGTGGAAATAATATATTCACCCATGATGTACTATAACACTTCTGTAGTTTATATATTCGGAAAAAATTACGGTAATTACTCTTCACGTCAAGGGTGATTGTATTGTATATCACACTATCACTCACTGACTGTTGACCTCGAAATTGTTAACTTTGACTCTTTTAGGCGGTGATAAGCTGATAAACAAACGCAGCTGTCCTCGCCCCTCATTTAGAACCACCCATTAGACCATTCCGCCCCCTAGCCTAGCCTAGCCTAGCCTAAATCTGTGGCAAGTTACCTTGTAGTCAGTTTCATCAATTCCTGCGAGAAATGTAACCTGCGCCAAGCCGATTGCTACGGCCAGATTCACATGGATAAAATTCCTCTCTGATCTTGCACCACTAATTTAAAGAAAGTAATTAAGTCATTTTAGTGATGATAAGTGCATGTGCTAATAATATGGTTGAAATATGAATATGTTTGCAAGAGATAATAAAATGGAGCACTCCAACGAATTAGCAGAACTCAACTGGTTAAATGAAACTTACGGTAAACACATTATAGCCAAAACTGTGAGACAAGCTCCTATTAGTGACAATGCACAGCCGATGTAAGTAATCAATTTCAGAGCTTTTACGTCGTTTTTCCCCAACTATATATAAGAGACAAAAACATCGTCAGCGACATTTCGGCTACAATATTAAGGCAATAAACGTTGATAGAATACGAGCTCACCATAGTTTCGTCGACTTGCATTAGGATACCAAAATGTGTTAGATGGTTACACCTGCACACAGACATATTTTCATTTGACAATTTTTCATCCAGGATACATCCTTCTGTTGA
Organism: Dendronephthya gigantea; assembly: GCF_004324835.1. Classification (NCBI taxonomy): domain Eukaryota; kingdom Metazoa; phylum Cnidaria; class Anthozoa; order Malacalcyonacea; family Nephtheidae; genus Dendronephthya; species Dendronephthya gigantea. The sequence goes on from NW_021163029.1 coordinate 2,042,490, forward strand.
CCAAATACCAGTGGAGCTACACATTTGATAATTTAGCGTTTAATACATTGGCTGTATGATGAATAGCAATAATCTTTAATAAAATCAGTAATAAAAATTCATTTCTAAAAATTAATTGCGTTCACACCCTATGCATGAACAAATTGTTCAAAATAATTATTGACAAAGTGGGACCATGTTATTTGGGTAAAAATCTATATAATATCATCATGCAGAATGCACTTACTCTATTTCACTTTTCCACTTGAAAAAAGCACACATTGGCTTCACTCCCAGACTGAAATTTGCCTGTGGCCCAAAAAATATAAAATAGTCATTATATTGACAATTATATAAGTGTGTAGCTACAAATAACTACAATCTTGGCCAAAACTATTGGCTACACTCTTATATATTCGGCACACTCGATCTGATCTTATAAGTTATTAAAATCAAATGTTAAAAACATGCAAGTTTCCGCTCAATTGTTTAAATATGTTTTAGGTAACCATCCAACATTGATTGTAGCGGCCAGTGGGAGAAAGAGGGAGAAATTTTCATTTTATTGTGGAAACGGATAAATTTTAACCGATTTATCAGCTCAACCTTGCTAGACTTGGGCTGGGAAATCAGGTTAGTAAATGACTTTTCAACATGAAGACAGCCCCGGTTGTTAGAAACTATATAGGTAACATTTTAACTTTAATTTGAGATAGGTCGGTCCGATATTTATATTCTTACCCTTAGATGAGATAAACGGATAACGATGTCATAGTTTGGAAGGCCACTGATAGGTGGTACTGCAGTACACGCGATCACGCGACTATTCAGCTGATAAGATCCAAGAATTCGATTTGTCTCCCTATTACAACAAAGGTTATATTCTTATTGCATTATATCTGATGTATCGTACGAAATAACTCTAATTAGATCAATAAAGAAGACCATGCATTACCTACACTCTTATTAAAATGAAAGACACAACCACAATGCTTAATTTAATAGATTGTTCATGTTCCCTCGCGCGATAGTGGAAGTTAAATCAGAACCTCGCTGAAGTATAGATATTATTTTCTTGTAGCACTACCATACTTCATGAAATACTTACGTTTCGACTTCGTTAAAGTACTGCGGTAGTTTCGTATCCAGGTTAAAATACAAAGCACTGAATACCTTTCGCTTGAATTCTGCAATAAATATAAGTTTCAAATTTTTGTCATATTGCACGTTTAAAGAGGTATACAGCAGAGGTATGGTATATGTTCCACTTTAAAATGTTTCGACACTTCTTTTTCTCTGGCTCACAGAGAAATTACTAAGACGCAATACATATCAGACCATACCTCCATTGTTGTTGACCAAAGCTTTACTTGGGATGAAGATTTGGTCAGACTGAAATTCTTTGCGAATTCGATTGTTTGACTCATTTCGAGGAAAAGTATAATTGGATAGAGGAAAGTTCACTTCCATTACTGCAGAAAAGATGAAGTTAGGATGAATTATATCGCATTGATAACTTTTTCAGTTACAAATTGTTGTCATTGAAGAGTTTAGAAGAACGCGCGTTTGAAATGCGCGTCTAAATGAAAACGTTCTCAAAAATGTGAATAATTATGCAGCTATGTGTAACATACCAACATTTGTATGCTGAACGGTCTCTGATTCGCCGGGCTTGTTCCAATTCTCTGCTATTTTGACGCCTTCGAATTCAACTTGCCTCGCTTGAGACAGCCCACCACTCTGGACTTGTAGCGATGAGTCATTATTATTTGTCTGATTGTGGGATGACAAATATTTTTCCATCATGTTTGCAAGTTTCTATACGAAGGAGAATAATTTTATAAAGCTAGGTTAAACATATGCAGCTCTATCGATCTTAAGGGGGGCTTACATGTAATCGCTTCGGCGCATCGGTTCTGCTCATAACAATGGGTGGTTTGCTTGTTTCAAAATTCGTATATCTGCATGTGAACATAAACTCTCTCATATTCATTTAGAAATATAGCGAACTAAAAACGTGTTAAATATTCTGAAAGTTCTTGATATTTTAGAACATGCATACGGATTCAAAATGTAAACATGCAAAGGGTAATTTGTTTATATATTACGGACTGTACCCCATCTTAAAAGTCTCCTAGAATCGAGTCTTGATTCACTACAATTGCTTGAATTCGTTTGTTGAATACAAGAAATTAATCATTTATTCGCAAAAATTTAACTTGGATCGTACCTTAACATCTGTTTTAGGTAATGGTGAAGTTTTCATTTTAATCGACGAACTTGCTGGAGAATACTTTCTGGTGGGGGTGGGTTTAATCTGTACTGAGCTCTGCCTCGTAGGTTGTCCATTGGGGGTTGAGGTAGAGGCTCCAAATTTTAGGGTACTTGCCAAAATATTTGTAGTTGTTAACCCGGTTGAAGTTTGAACTTTGGTAGCTGTTGGGCGATGCTCTCCAGTTGGAGATGGATTTATAAAGTAGGTTGTAGATGACACATTTTTTAAAGATTGCTTTGGACATTTTTCTGAAATAAAAAAGGTCAATTTCACCTTTACCAAGACAACGACAATCTGCCTGGCATGCCAGAAAGTAAACTTTCCCGGTGAGTCAGATATAAACCGAGGTAGTTCGAACTGGCGCGCATAACGCACATGTAAGCATTTCTTAGATCATGCAGTACTGTCTACTGAGCTTCCTACTATTACACGTTAAATACAAATCAAAACTTTTTTGCGACGTTGTCAGAGCAAGTCTTTTTCGATTTGCAAGCCTTTTCTCGTTGTATTCGAGGTGTATTCTTCACAGAAATTGCAAAAAATAACAAAAATTACAGTATATAACATAATTTAGGTGTGAAAGGTGTCGAATAGCGACCATTTACGGTCTTGGAGCAGAAAAAGAGATGTTCAAAAACCTCGGAAAAAAACCTCTTGTAAGTTATATGAGTTCTATAAACTCATAATAATATCTCAATACATATATTGTTAACTTTCGACACTATGTACAATAAAAAGATAAAAAGATAAAAGGTAAGGCGATTAAAAGTACTACTTTCGTCCTTCGGACCTTTTCAACAAATCGCCATTGTTTACTATATGGCGATTTGTTGAAAAGGTCCGAAGGACGAAACTAGTACTTTTAATCGCCTTACCTTTTATCTTTTTATCTTTTTATTGTACATAGTGTCGAAAGTTAACAATATATGTATTGAGATATTATTATGAGTTTGAGCAAAACTTTCTTGGCTGCAGCAACAGATATATCTATAGTTCTATAAAACGAGGTAGCTAACACTTTGCGGTGATATTTTGACATTATATCACTTACTTATGCGTGGTAGTCGCAGAAAGATAGACGGTATTTCTTCCTTTGATTTTTTTTCAAGAGTATCTTTATGCCACCACTGAACCCCCATTTTAAACGTTGGGTATTTTCCCTCGCTGATATGAACAATTATCATGTCGTAGAACGTTCCAAACTCTAGAGTGACGTTTTTTTGAAGGTAGTAACCTACAGTTCCTTGCTCACTGTAATAAATGAGAAGAGATTGAAAATATCCATAATAAAGTACTAAATCAATATTCGTCTTGAATAGCTGGTTATAGGGGTTCCCGCTTTATTTAACGAGGTTTCTTCGCGCGGTTCTGCAAGGCCTGGAAATGCGCAAAATTTACGTTTAGCCAGGCTCAGTCCAAACAGAAACTATTCGAGTGATTACAGACAACTACTAAATTAGTATTATTAAAAATCATTACTTACCTTTGAATGGGTTTCTGGTGCAACACAAGTTCCAAGGGTCCACATATACCTGATTCAACCCTTCGTATCCATAGCTTACACCAAGACACACATTTGCTAGTAAACATATATTCTCCATCTACAACCGACAGGAACCGGGTCTCGAGTAGTATATTAACCTTCTGATTGGAAAGGATTTTTTTCGGGTAGTCACCAAAATTCTTTAATCCTTTATGAAATGTTGCAGTCATTGGCGGTGGTATACCATTTTTCAAATTTTCGCGGTCTTCGTCATTCAAATTCCCCCAATTTGAAAAATTCACTTTCAGTGTATCTGGTAAATATAAATATATTCTATTCTTTCCTACAATTTCAACTCAAAAAGATCCAAACAGTTGTAAAATTATGCTATGCCTCTGTTATGGCTAATTTTCAGTTCATAGTTCGTGTTCCGTTCAACTAGTTCGTGTACAGTTCATGCAGTTCGTGTTCAGTTCATGTAGTTCGTGTTCAGCTCATGCAGTTCGTGTTCAGTTCATCTAGTACCGCGTTCAGTTATCCAATTATAACTGAACACGTTACGCCCCTGAATGGGTGGTCTTTTTTTAACGGAAAGAAAGAAAAAGACTCTGAAAAGAACGTTTTTGACGAACTGGGCGTTTATAAAACTGATACTCGCATTTAGAGAGATATATGATTGTCCGGAACAAAAATGTGCCTTATAGACTGAAACATGTGCATACTGGATAGGTGTTGGTTGTACAAGGTGTATAAAAAAACGTAACTACTGAATATTCATCAATTTTCACTTCTTCTCAATAACAAAATATCGCAGGCCCTTAATTGGGAGTCGTTAAGGTTTCGTTTCTTTCCACCCTCAAAGTGTACGTGTGATTGGTTTCCATGCGAGAGGGACAGCTAGTGCGTTACAGTGAGATGTGCGTTATATAAAAGATTTGAATTCTATATCAAATTCCTCATACATTTAAATCGATTAAGAAAATCTGGTGTTGGGCATATAAAATTTAATCAGCCTACCGTTACATGTAGATGTTGGGTCCTCGCAAGTGTTTGTGTTGATGTTATAGATTTTCCCGTTTTCACAACTTTCTATACTAGCATGACCTTGTGGAGAACATTTTAGATACTTTTTACACTCTGCGGTCGGATAAGATTTGTTTTCTCGATTAACGCATTCACCTGGTAAAAAAAGTCCAAACAAAATGGTCCTTATGAGCAGCTATGTAAAGTATTACACAAAGCGATAAACGGGGTCGCGCATGGACTCAAGTGTACCGAGAGGGACTATAGTATACCCCTGCGCTATTTGGATTCCCATTTGAAGAGAAACAGTTCGCTGACAAAATATTTACATATTTCAAAGAATAAATGAATTAGTTCAGCTTGACTGTAAAGTTCTCATATCAAAAGAAAATATGCAAATATTTCGCTAACGAACTATTTTTCTGCAAGTAAGAAAGAAATATAAATCCCGGGAAAAATGTCAATATATATGTAGACAATAATGGGACTTAAAGGACCTACCACTGTAATGGTCATCTATACCCTCATCATCCTGCACAAAAAGAAAAAATATATTACAATTTGCATGACTGTAGTCCATGCATGGGCTTATGGAGCGCAGGCGAAGATGCAAATGCCCACCAGTTAACGTTACTACCTGCGCTGCCCATAAAAGCACCCCAACATTGCTAAAATTGCCATCATAATTTCGAAACCCTTTGGCGAGAACCTGATCGTGGCTTTGTAGAATGTATTATTCTTTTACGGATTGTTTTACACATGCAACAGAGGCAGTTATTTTGAGAAGTTTACATAATATTCTAGAACATGCAGAATTCATTAAAAAATTATAATCATACTGTTACATGACCAAAAACGCGTCCATGCTCTTTGTCAAATATTTCCTCTATAAACCTATCCCGCAGTATGCTTGTTTACTTTAATTATTTCTACGCAGGCGATGCATGTATAGCACATTACTCATCAGCACAATTCAAGACCTGAGCATTAAGAAATGTCATAATCCCATGGATAGTTATACTGACTGCATTTTGATTTGAATTGCGTTATCTACAGCAAATCATTCAGAAAAAAACTGGTTTACCGAAAATACTAAGCTTTAGCCTTATCTACTCGCGCATGCATGCACCCCAAGCGCGTGCGTCCTTTCACATGCATTTGAATAATATATTGATGATTGAAGTAAAGTAATTTTTAATATAGTTTTTTATTTTATACGTAATGAAAATTAATCTCTTTCATTGAACTTTTAAATCATAGTGTATCAATTTGAAGATGATATAGCTATGTATATTTTTCAATTATTGGTTTGCGGACACCTATATTTTTATTAAAAATAAAGTGGTGTAAGAACTCTCATGTTTTTTATTACTTATAACGAGAGCTTATTTAGGCCCATTGCGCTAAGCTATAGATTTCGCCTGCTATGAATGGATCTATCTAATATACTAAAACGGTAATTAAACTTTAAATCTAACGTTGAAAAATATGGTAATTAAGTCAAATTATAAGTGAAAGATTTCCAGTAGCCAAACAGTCGCAGCTATTTTTGGTCTTTCAGTGTCATCGATTTGAGTCAGTGGGAGTCGACTTAAAAGCCAGACAAATGCAGTAATGTGAGTTATTAATATTTTCACCAAATCATCCGTTCTCAATTATATAATTATGGGCCATGCATTTGATATGTTTATGCCTAAAAAGACTAGACCTAGGCTACTTACCACAAAAGCGATTTAGATTCTCTATTAATTATCATTGTCTTTTCGGCAGCTTTATGCATTCTTTCACCGGCTGTATATTATTAAGTTCTCCGTCATTACTCCGTAGACGTGGGTTTTCATGAAGCGAATTAACAGCACTGACATGTAAATTGAACACTTTAGTATTTATACAATCCATATGCGTGCTTTTGTTAAGTATTTACCCTGGCTTTGATGGGAAATGTCATCTCATTCATTCGCGGTAACGGTAGAACTTTTGGTTGTAATAAACAACCATGCATGCACTGATATTGAATCACAGTTAACAGCTTGTAGCTACGAACATTTCATTTAAAATTCATCCATGGTATATTTGACTTGTTCTTTCTCATCCATTATTGTTGCCGTGGGCTATGTTTGGTGAGAAAGAATTGAAATCCTCGTATAGAAGTGCTTTATGTCAGCTTTTTTTAAAGTGTTTTTCTTGCAAGAAATTAATATAATTAAAGTCTTGGAATGGAATGGAATGGAATGGAAGTAGAGTTGTAGATAGTTACCATTTTCCCAGACGAATTATGGTGAACCTTTTTAAACGAATTTGTGTTTTCCAGTTCGAAGATTTATTATCATATAAAGAATGAACTATTCATGCAGAAATCATTATCGCGCCTTTGGCTATATATAGTTTGCATCTTAAAAGGCTTATTGTGTAAACTAACTTGTTAACAGGGAATCCTATCTCGCACATTTGCGGTGAAAAGCGTTAAAATTGCTGTATTCTAGCTTGATTCCCTTGTTCATACGGTTTTTCACCTTTTCAAATCCATGCATCTCAAGGTTTATAAATACTGTAAATATAAGTAAAATGAGACTTCATGCATTTAAGGTAGTTTCTACAACTCTTATGATATTAGGAATAGGATCCGCTCCATCTTCTCTTTGTAATCCTATTGTAATCCTGAATTTAGCCGGTTGTATTCGTTTTAGGTTATATTACATTTATTCAAATATTGTATAGGTATATATAGAGTTTATTAACTGGAATGGACAGCAATTTCATGACAACGGTTTGTCTCCCACCTATACGCCCGGGAAATCACTTGCAAGGCCACCCACCAGCCGACTTTGTAAGAACTGCTGGGCGAGGGATATTCATAAAAAACGACTGTTCACGGTGCAGCAAGCAGCATCATCGACGATGACGGCCCAATAATCGGGTCAAGAATTTTTGCCCAAAAATGGGGGTTTATTTAATGTTTATAAATAAATGCTATAACATTCAACACTTCGACTTGATCAGGAAATTGGAATTCAGCCTTGATTCGATCGCTTGGCCAAGGCATTGGGGTTGGGCACCAGTGTACCTTTTACAGAACAAGTATATCCTTGATCTAAATTATACGAACTTGTGAATAAACATCCAATCCGTTACAGACGCTGCGATTATTTTGCCAGTCTGGTTGAGACATTCTCTTGTTCACGATGTCGTGATATCATGTGCATGGTCGTCTTCACCGCAGACGCTTCTCATGCAAAAAATATATCTTAACCGTTAATCCGAAAAATAACGGCGAATGTGTCTAAATATATAGCTATTCAAATTTTTTAACTAGCCAAAACACAAGCGTATTAATTTAGTGCTAAAAGAATTAACGCCGCCTCAAATGCAACACTGTCTGTTAATTTACGTCAATTATACTGGTCAATTACGTCAATGGTTATCATTTTAAAGGAAAAACAGTTGAAATAGATCCAAATTGAATTTTCTCCAAGCAGAAATTTTAACAATAAAGACAATAAAATATTCGGATTATTAGAAAGTAAACGCCACTTTATATATATAGATGTATATTGGTAGAGCCGAATTCCTAATTTTTGTGAAAACAAAAAAACTAACAAGGAAGTAAATTTAGCATCGTTAGCCTAATATAAATATTCGCTAATCAACAGTTTCAAACAGACTATTTCTATTATGTTGAACATCTTATCGTCGTGTTGAGTACGGAAGGTATCTGAATTCAATTAGGTTATTAAGGAATGCATCGAAGCTAATTTTATTAAAGCAACTAATAACTGCAGTCCAATGATATACTGCAGGAATGTTTTACCAGTTTTAAACAGCTCCTCCCAAAGGCCTATGTATACATGTTTTCAATAAATACCTGCATGAATGCATGTTGACGAAGAAAATACCTTAAATTATAAACTACAACTGATGTATAGCTGCTTGATAGTTTCATAATTGTTACCTATATGACTGACCATGAATTACTCAATGCATTTATGTATAGTTATACTAGATCTATTCCAAAACATACATCTTACCATACATTTACCAAGTGAGTCAGTAGCTTTTCTCAAAAAAAGTCAACTTCATATTCCCATGCATACTGAGCCAGAGAGAAACCAAAATAAATTCCAGATCAATAACATGCACTATTCTTTCTAGTTGTGGGTTATTGTGCTTACTATATCTAGCTGCATGCATGTGAATGTCTTTTTAGATGGGTCACGCTCATGGAAAAGCAATACCATGTTTGCACACAAAATATATATATAATGCATGCATGCATGTATAATATTTTGTATGAATATAATGCTATTAGAAATATTGCAAAATAAATTTTGTTTTTTCTGGAATAATCTCAAGCTGAGAAATAAGTAAACTTGATCCGGTGTACAACGTGCATGGTGATGTACGCAATTTGGTTTCATAACATTTGAATGGCTCGCGATAATTGTGCCAAACGTGATTCGGAATCTACTCAGTATGTCTGAATAGTTGGTCTGAACAGTTATGCAACCATAACTTTATAGTAATACAGATAAAAAGATACCTTAGAAAAATTCATTTAGAAGAACATGAAAATCGTCAGTATACACAGCGAATAGAGAGTTATAGACAACTGTATTTAATGATCAGTTTAACGCAAATTTCCTGACACCATTTCCGCGCAAATATAAACGATCGTTTAGCGCGATAGATAACGGGAATTGATAAGGCAATGCATGTTTCATGTTGTGTAATGAATAATATCCGTTATTTCTTGCAAATATGCAAATACAAATACACATGCCAGAAAGATTACGATGGATTTAAGGGGTGTGCAATGCAACTTGCACAAGATTTAAAATTTGAGATAATTCAAAGACTCATGCATCTTCCTATGCATCGGTTTCTGTGTTTGTATAGAATGCCATTATATGTATATGTGCATGCGCAAACTATATTGCCGTTAGATTCAGCTATATACTACATATATATATACTGCCTGCATGGGAATACTGAAAAATGCGTTAGCTAGAGATTAAAATAGGAAGGTTCAAAGCCAAGGGATTAACTTTTTTTACAAAGCAAGTGCTATATGTGAACCATGAAACGAATTGTAACCTGAACTTATCTACATGCACGCTTCTTATCATCTAAAAATATGCTCGAAAGCGTGACCAAAAAATAGCGCGGCGCGCAAGGGAATATTTTACTTGCACGCTATATATCTTTAACTGTATATTATCACTTAATATTATCTCCTAATATGCGTGCGCCTTCGTTACAGAGAAGCAAATGCTACCTGACTGTTGCCGGTCTAAAGACAAGCAAAGGAACAAATTCTCTTTTTTTTGCATTCTAAAATGCTAAATTTAAGCCGAAAGTGTGATAAACACCCGCGTTTAACAGTCGCATCTTGTTTAATCTCATCAGACTATTTTGGAATATCTATTCCTTTGATAAATCTTTCTGAATATGAAACACACTGCAACGGTATTGTATACACCAAAGGTAAAATCACTGTGTAGTCAATTCATTTAGCTGCGTGACCAACTTGTAAAAGCTTACATATATATACATATAACTAATACCTTCCATATATATATATAAAATCTCACACTTACCGAAGCTAAGGATACTAAATTCCCCGACCAAAGGATCGCGCTCATTAGAGTTATTCTTATCGCAAATCCTGATGACATTTTATCTTGGGTCGGTAATTTGTCACGCGGTTAAACACTGTAGTCTACAAGTCTTCCTTGTTTGACACGGAAACTGTACAAGAATTTCTGTACACTTCTTTCTTTATAGTCCAGGAAAACTCCAAGTATTTGTTCTGGGCCTTTCCTAATAATAAAACAGTCGTCAATAGCAATAGCTTGTAATCCTATCATATACTTTGTTTAAGGACTGTTGCAGTTTCAGGTTACTATGTAGCGACGCCATTCGTCTATAAGGAGATGGTTGGCGATTTAGAAATATTTTAAATCAATTAAATCGGGTTATTGCATGCAGCGCTCCATGAATTTTAAGCTATCGTGTTACAGTGTAACACCAGATGTTTTTAAGAGGCTGAGAGCGTGTCTAATCGTATTAAAAAACGTGCCAGGAACAAAACCAAATTTATTATTTTCAACTCTAGAACTTTTAATATCAAACAGAAATTAGAGTTGTCAGTACAAGTTTGAAAATTAAGAAATACTCTTTTCGAATAGAGAAGATGTTTTAGTCAGCCCGTTTAATTTCCCTGACGTTTCTTTCAACTCTAAATTATCCTATTGGGGTTTATAATAAATGGCTTGTTTGTTTGATACAGGCAAAAATTGATATTATAAGCTCAAATCTAAGCTCTTCCTGATCGATTTTATTCAATCTTACTCGCTTCATTTAGTCACCTCATCTTAAGCTAGCATGCACTGAAAACATTATATAGATATTAGGTGAAAAATTTTGATTGTATATATAAGATACGTTATTAATTGTTGATAATGGCAATTTTATTTAATTAATCTTAGCAATAGCATTCATCATTTAATTCAACAAAGCAGTAGTTTTTCACGATGAAAATATCCATAATTTTGTATCGTTAAGTATAAAAGTCTTACTGCATGAATTGCTTTTCATACACACAACGAGAATTTTATCATTGGAATACGATTGACTAATCAGATAATGTCTTTGCTGTCAATGTTTCTGAAAGATCTGTGGTTAATATATGAAACAAAAATTGAAAAAGAGAACATCTTGAACAGTTGAAAACAAGACGTAGCCTGTACCTCGTTAAAATGGCTGGGAAACGTACATATATTACAAACTTAAAATCTGACGTGTTGAATATATAGTATAGTAGCCTATATTAGGCTTTCAAGATGTTTTTTTTATTTGTTTACATCCCTTATTCAAAAACTGAATTTTTCCTTTTAAGCTTCTGCATGGCTGAATGATATTCAAATTTTGATCGCATGCCATTAATCAGTTGTCGATTTAATCAATAAGGTTATCAAATTAGGTAAAACATCAACACTAGTAGCAGAGCATGTGTTTCCATTGTTTATATTACCCAGCCATGTTTTGAAAGTCTCCCAGCAGCGCGAGTTCGACTGTCATTGCTGTGCTACGGGCGAAAATTGTTTACATCCCAGCTATATGGCATCAACATGGAATCTGGTTTTAGTTTGTCTTCAGTTGCGTAATAATGTGAATCTGTTTCGTCACACAGCTGTTCGTAAATGCATTTATCATTGACTATAGCGTGCCACTATCGAGCATCCCAAGTTTCAACCGAATGCGTAGGTTCAGATACAGTGACTGGAAATGCGGCGGACAGACCAGTCCTGTTGTATTTCAGTACGGACAGATTTTGCATGCATGCATGGTATAAATACAGGTCTCAAAAACTCAGGTATAGACCCTGATACATTGTTATTTACATCTGCCATGCAATAGTACGAAAAATGTAGTTTCACTGCTATTTTCTCAACAAAATACTGCTGTTTTATTGGCCATTTTGGTCGCTTACAAAGAAAAGCGTCGATAAAGATGATAAAGATCCCAGCCATGCTTGTGGGTGCTTGTAATGTTGAAGGCACACATGCAAACCTAGCGCAGGACATCAAATCCCAGATGCATCATGCATGCCAGCATGGGGGTTATTATTGTACCATACAGTTTTTTATGGCTAGTTTTGGAACATAATATACAAAACATTCTTAAACCTCAGTATTTAGCAATGATTTTAAAAAGCATGCAAACCGGCAAACCACAAGACTCGTATTGGATTATAATAAAAAGTTATTGTTTAAAAACAAAGGAACCGCACCGCATGTCCTCCGCTTATAAGAGCGCAAAAAGTGATAAATATGTAAATGTTAAATTTGTCATCGCAAAAATTTAGACTTAAGGGATGACTAACAGCAGAGAATCTACTTCCTATAAATGCAATTTTTCACTGGATTTGGGCATAATAGTTTGCACCCATCATCCATTTCGCGCTCAGAGTTCAAGGTTAACTGTTTAGAAAAAAATTTTTTATTGAATTAGCTATTAATTCTGGGCAAATACGTGACTATATATAAATACATGTATAGTATAATGCATGCATATTTGTTTGCTAAAAAAAAACAATGAGCATGTCAAAGTCATTGATGTATTAGATAATTGGTACGTGCGTGTGTGTGCAGTCAACAGTGACTAATTTTAAATACAGAAAAAGAGATATTCAGTTCCGGACTATTTTAAATGAGTGAAAATGATTTTGGAATTCTACACCGTCAGCAAATATAATAAAAAAATAAATTTTTTTAGAAACTGAATATATGTATGAAGATATTTATATCGACAACTATAGTCCGTTAAAATCAGTTTCTCCTCAGTTCAGCTGTGATGATTTTTTCTGAATGAACTCGCTCAATGACAATGTTAGATTTCGAAATACCCCTAGGCCTTTAAAATACATATGACGAGGCTGTTAAGTCGCCTTGGTTTTAAGCTATAAAGATTGATGAAAATCATTTGATGCAGTCAAACAATCAGACATTCAAGATTGGCCTAATTAATGACACTTGGTGGAAATCCAAAGTAAACCAATTATTTTTCGCTTATTTAACCATATTTACCTGTTATTTAATATGTAAAAGTTGAGTAAATGAGTAAATGTTGCTTTTAATCGCGTCTGCTTATGTTTAACTTGATCGATTAGGTCATCGATTTGTATGGTCGCCATGTTGGTGAATTGATTTTGTGAATATCCACTCGGAAATTGTTTTCACTAAACACGTTTAAAAAAAATGACAAAAGAATTATTTTTTCACTGGAATTTGGCTATAACACTTAATTTTTTGTAAAAGTAAAAACAAAATAGTTACTCAACCTGAGTCTCAAGGTCATGTCTCTCAGACTCCATAAAAGGAAATCTTAAACCGAAGGAACTGCATATGGCCTGGAGTATTTTTCCGACCGGACAAGGATCAAAGACTACATATATAAAGGGCAAAAATATGGAAAATCTTTTCTCACTTTATATATAGAATTTCATTTCTGGAAATTACCACGTTTTTGTTTTGAAAAGATGTAGCGTCTATAGTTTGACTTGTGGTACTGCGTATATATTAAGCAGTGAACAATTTACCTATATGTATATGTATATTCAATCAGACAGTCTAAAAGTCGAAAGGTATCAAGTCAACAATTTATATATTCCTTCATTATGAAAGTCTCAATACTCTTGTCTGGCTGACTGGCTCCCTATCATAAGACCCGTTTACATGCACTTTTGCTGCGATTTATTTTTCTTCTTTTGATAAATTGAATGAAAGTCGGTTAGCGCTATCCACCGGATAGTGACTTTTCAACCGTTTTAAAATGCTCGAAGAGCAGTAAAATTTCAGCTTTGGAACCAACAATTGTTAAAGAGGATCCTCAATTTAGGAATACTAAGATTTATTTTAAACTTATACCATACAACAGGCGATTTTAAAGCGATTTAAAAATATACTATCCGGCTTTCGTACAACCGGCCCCAGAGCATTAGTAAGTATAGTCACTCGTACCTAAACTTGCAACTGTGAAAGCGAGGCGTTTATGTCGTTTTATGAGTCCCACATATATAGACCCATTCGAAAAAAGAGAGAAAATTCTTGAGCCCCGCGCGTGGCGATTTTATCATCTTGCAATTCAGTCAACTCTACTGACCTCGTTTTAACGTATAACTTTCAAAAATTCTCCCAGAGCTATATATACATGCTGCCCCTTCCTGACCCCAACTCGTTGGAAAAAAACAGAAATCAATTCGATTTAAGGTGTCCTGTAGCCTAAAACAGATTGTTTTCATTCTTCAAAGTAATCAGCTAGCCTGCAGATAGAAATAAACACTTACAACATTTCTAAGATGACCAGCTTGCACTGCTCAGCAACGCTATCAATGGATGATGCTACGCTCCGTACTCAAATTAATTAGTGTAAATATTTTTGTCATTGTAACCTTGACAACACAACACAGAGTACTTATGGTCTACACCCGTATACTGCCAATTTTCTAGAAAGAAAGGAAAAATCCCGAGAGTGCATTTGAAGTTTCCGTAATAGGCGTTGAAATCCTGACGGCATCCACTGGTGTTCATGCATATGTTTTAAAATCATCACTTTTAGTTATGAAGCCGCGAAAAATCCAATCAAGCTGTTATAGCTACAGCGGAAGTCGTGTTATAGAAACGTACACCTGGTCTTATAGATGTGAAGCTATTTTCAAGAACGGGAACTGGTCTTAAACGGAAAATCATGCAGCTTTCTTTTGGGAAAGATTAGTTCCCTGTCGGAATTTGTCGGAAGGGCCGAAAAGTCTTGAATTTATCCGTCCTAAAATTCAGTAAACTAGGCTCATAAATGAGCCGCCTGTCTGTAATATGAATTCAGATATCGTGTCGTTAGTTCGATTAGAGTCAATAAAACGCGTGCCAGAGCCACGTAAAGCCTAGCTATGCATGCATGGGCAGGATATAGCAGTGTATGCATTTATGAAAGTTTTATGGAATCGTTGATATTGATTATAGGGTCCAATATAACCAGGGAGCAGCGTGGCAGCGTGTTCAAACAACTTAGCATCAAATGTGGTATAACAACTGCCTAAAATAGACAAAACACTTCTCAAAAATAGCCCGCAATGAGGGAAGCCTGATCAGCAACGAAAACGTATTACAGCCTGAACCAGCATTGATGTAGACAAAGAAATGGGAGTCATATTACTTTGGGTGAAGTAGCTTAAATGAAAGAGAGTCTTTCATTAAGTGTTGGCAGTTGTTATGCCACATTTTTAGGCAGTTGTTATACCACATTTGATGCTAAATTGCATGGGGATTTGATAATACGAGAAGAATCAGTCTCTCACTCGAAACCGCCATAACCATCCTATATATTAGGCTAGCGAAGATAAGCGACTTAGTACTCTTATAGACTCAGCTATTGTTAGACGTTCTCCTTGCATTCAATATAATCAAGATTTAAGTTGCAGGCAGATCGACTCCCACATGCAGGATTGTGCATGTGCATATAGAGTAAGATTAGTATACGTACTGTGCTGAAGTAGGTATTGACGTAAAACTCAGATATTAATTCATTCAAGACCTTATATATACAAGACAGGGACCGCGGAGCAGGGTGGCTCGCTGGGTTTTAGCCCCGCCAATAATTTTTCCGTAATTAGTCTTTAATTTCGAATATTTTTTAGTCAGTTCAAATTTACAAGCAATTTTTTTTAGCAATTTGTATTTTTTGCTTACAAGTGTAAGCAGTAGTATATCTTATCTTGAATGTTATTGTAATTTTTACTTCTTTTATCTGTCGTAATAAATCCGCTACATTGACTATATACAACAGCATCGTGAGTGGAACATATACATGCATGCATGATTATGAGTAATTACCCCGTGCAACAATAGTTTTACATGGAAATGAATTGAAATTAGTTATTTTTAGCATCAAATGTGGTATAACAACTGCCTAAATAGAGTAAAATAATGAAAGAGAGTCTTTCGTGTCGAGATATATGGCAAGTCACATATATTATAGTAGATATTCACTATTTAGGCGGTTGTTATACCACATTTTGATGCTAAGTTGTTTGAAGACGCTGCCACGCTGCTTCTTGGTTATATTAGTAATTTTTAGCCATTTCAGAGGCCTATATTTCAAAATTTTCCAGGAGGCCGGGCATGCCCCCGGACCCTCCATAGCAGCCCTAGCAATACGAAAAAGGCTGCGCGGTCCCTAAATTTAAGGATTTGCTTCAACTTTTTGGAAATAGGTTGGGGTAGTTGCCCCTCTTTCTTCTGGTTTCAACCGACTTAAAAGTTGATGAATGCCAAAACTAAGGACATGCATGTATGCATACATCTCACTTATGCCTACTTTACCGTGGTTTATGAGATAACCCCCCACTGTGCCGCGAATATTTTTATGACTCAATTTATGGGATAAACCGGCATATTATATAGCGTTTATTGTACAGTCTGGTGAGAACAAATACAAAATATTATTACCTAAATCAGACTGATACGTATATAATTATAGAGCTCCTTTCTTACTTGAACTATATACAGTCCTACCTTGATCCTATGATTGGATTGATTCACAAATTCTGTACTGTGAGACCAGCATGCGACATGATAGGATGATTAGGATTGGACAAGTATCGCTGATTTGAACTCATATCATACATGCATGCATAAAGTAAACGAAATAGCTACTAATACTATATATAATATATATGTAATATATAAATAAGTTATACTGTTTTCAATTTAGACTTTCACTTTAGCTCATTTTCGAAAATATATATATGCTTTCCGCTTTCGCTTTAAAAATACCATATCTTGCGGACGCTGGATCAGAAGACATAATATAATTCTGCCTTCATATATTATTATTAACAGCCGAAAAGCTGGCGACCAAATTCAGATGTATATCTATAGTCAGTATATAGCTACGAGGATTTCGTCAAGAAATTCTAGATTTTCAAGCAGGGATGTTTCTAATAATTAAGGTCCAATAATAACCAATTCTGTGGTAATACTGAATTGGATATTATAAATGCTGTGGAGCGAGAGAGCGTTGCAGCATCCTAATTTGTGATTTTTCCAGAGGCATAATTTGTGCAGAAGAAAGTAAAAGTTTTTAACATCGCGTTCCATTTGATGCAAGCGCATTCAATTCTCTCACTTCGGTCTTCGCTACACGTTCTTTTACCGTAAATTGCAATTAAGGCATGCTTTTACCGCTGCTCGAGGGACTCTCAGTACTATTAGTTAATGTGTGACTTACAGTTCCATAAACCTAATTTCATCAAATACAATTTTGCAATCAATGTATATACAGTACGCCTGTGATTTCTGTCTCGAGATCTACATTTACGTACTGGAGTACGAGCGCGTTCAGAATTTCTGCGTGCACTAAGCAAATAGGCCAATGGCGTATGAGATACATGGCAAGTCACATATATTGAGTATGTATATATACGCGGTGGGATGGATTGCATCAGTGCGTAATCTGACTAGTAGAATTCGCCAATTACGTAAACCCTATAAATGTACATGATTCATGTCTTAATGCTGAGCAGTTAGAACCTTTCTTGAAGCAACGTTATGATTACATCAATTTTACCATTTCCTCAGCTCTGCATGCAGTCAAAAAATTTAATTTTTAGCTCTTTATCTTCACTGGTCATGCACCTGCACAGGCCCGGTCAAATACTATATATGCATGCATACACCATGATCCCCTAAATGGGTAACTATAATGTCAATGCCGAGAATGCTGTGCCTCATGCATGGTTCTTACGAAAACTCGGTCTATCGGTCGGATCGATATGCTGTAAAAACCATATTTACTACCTTCGAGAAGACGGTCGATTTGATTTCCGAACTAGGATAGTGTACATTGGATATAAATAATGTATTGCATATTGACCTTAAAGTTAAGAGTTGGTGCATGATCTGATGCAACAAAGTTTCGGCTGAAAAGGGCACGCAACGTACAACTATAGTATACAACAACCATGCATATATAGTTTATCCTGATTAGCTATACTGGAAGCGATAAAAATACAAAATCATAAGAATTTCTTCCATGTACCCGTAGTCGTATGTATACCTGAAAATTTTCCTTGTAACTCGCGTCACTCGAATATATAACTTTTCGATTTCTTCTACGCGATACAATAACAAAACTGACGACGATGGTTGAAGGTTGGCAAGTTCTAAAATGCAAACAGAATGATATTTGCCCAAATGCCTTCTAAATATAGGTCCGCGCGAGTTTACGTCAGTAAATATGGATTGTTTGCCCCGCAAATTTCCGAATTTTAATGCATTTTAAATGAAATAAATGTGTCAACGTTCGAGCGGTAAAAGCATATACAAATTATGCATGACGTGTCTGGCTCTTTTGACTTTTGATTGCTAGGGAAAATAAGCAAATATTATGATAATATTATCGCTATCTGGGTCTCTAGTGAAGTAGAATATAATCATGTACAACTGTTGGCAACGCATTTTTGGACACGGTGCAATAAAACAGTGAATGCCTTTGGCTATGAATTTATGAATGGAAGGCGCAACTATAACTCTGCCAGGATGAATTTGCGTGAAAAATACTTCGTGCATGGCTGAACATGCAGTAGAACGTAATCGAATTGCTAGGATGGATATCCCCAGAGGGCGAGTTCCAAATGTGTGATGCATGAGGGTGCCTCCCAAATGAGTTAGCGACCTGAAGCAAATGAACTTGATTTGGATGTTTGCATGGACAAGAACTATGCTGACCCACCGGTACAAGAGCTTCTGTTTCGAGTAGATAAACTAACTCATAACACATGCATGGACATACGCAAATAAAAATGGATCAGGTTGTTCACAGTATTAAGGCCCGTCCACACACCCGTCCAATTTTTGCTTCCATTTTATGTGCGATATCCTTCTTTTGGTTGATGTGAAACAGTGAATTAGTGATGTTCAACGAGAATCGCACATAAAAATCGCAGCAAGTAACGGTAAAGTGTAAAGGGGCCCTTTATGCATCCGAGGGTATATTATCATATTTTTTTATTGCAAAAACTGACAGCTAATTTTCTCACGCACTGTAAAATTTTGGGGCGCATACTCCTGATATCAATTTTGAGAGAATATGTGTTTAAATGTATTTAATTACTTTCGGGTTTTCATTATGTAAGTAAGTTATTGTGATTAAAGAGACGAATTCTAGAAAAAGCATTTTTTTATAACAAAAGCGGCACTTTTAATTTGATAAACATGCACGAAACAATACATGAATCATAAAAAATCTGCAAGCTTTTTGTACAAAATTTCTACCAAATGAACGAACGTTTATGAGCGATAAATCTTCACTTATTATAACTTTAGTCATTAGGTACTTAACTGGAAAAGGTCCGATCAATTGGTCCTTATATATTCTCATCGACTATAATTATGGTATATTCGCTATTATTTAAAATCCGTCAAAATTAGCAAAAAGCCACCTGCACGCTGACCTCTTCGTAATGTCACTAACGATAGGCTTTCTTTGACATAGTGGACATGAATTTTGCATTGATGTTACAATATTAATGAAAATTTTCATATCGGACACCTCTGAAGGGGTCCAATTTAGCAGTCAAGAAATAGATCTGAATATGGAGATATTGCTTTCAATGAAGGTTAGCTATATTATCTGAAAGTTAATTATTCTAAATCTCAAGCTTTGCAATAAACGAGTCTGACATGTTTCTTGTTCAATTTATTCTTTCATATCTACGACAATCCTTGTTTAAAAAACTTGCATGACCGGTTGAACTATGTATAATTGTCAAGCTTCCATGCATTCAAAAGCTTTGTCGTTCAATAGCTTTTTATTTTTGCCGCACACAAACGGAACGGAAAAATTCCTTGTCATTTTGCGGGGTTTATATAATTCTTTCTATCTGAGAAGCTCGTGCATGTAAACTCATAAAATCGCTGTGATTTAATCGCATGTAAAGCTCTGTGAAAGGCTTGCCGTCTATTCTGTCCTACAACATAATTTTTAAGAGTAATAAGCCGTAACATATATCTCCTGTTATGTTTTAATCTGTTATAATTTCAAGGAAGGCCGACTGGCGATCTAATTTATACAAATTCAGTTGAACTTTGTGCCGTGTTGTGTATAAATTAATTAATATGCTCTGGTTGGCATGGTCGGGATCATAGTATATATATATTAATTTCTAAGCCATGGCAATAACGCGATCAAACAAAATAAACAATTTCTACCCAATATACATCACTTCATAATGCTTTATTTTAAAACTAGAGCCTCGTAACATAAAAAATACTCACAGTTTCCAGAATATGCAGGTATATATATATGTAGTTGAAATTCCGACGCTGATTATGACTGAGTCATGCTGAGATGTAACGCGCAGACCGTAGCCCCGGTCTTCCCTGAATATCTTCATGCAGGTACTCTGAATACTAAACAGGATCAGTATCCGAGAGACGCGGAAACCCTTTCATGTGCTGGAATGAGGAATTCAACCCTGCCCAGAGATCGTCCGTAAACAAAGATAAAGCCTGTATTAATTTAGCCGTATTTTTAGTAGCCGTATTTCTTCTATAACTCCTATGAACCTATAATCATTTGGTTCTGTATATATTGGGTGGTGCAAAAAAATTACGACAATTTGATTCAGAAAAAGACGAGCCGGAAAATTATACATATACATAATATCATAATCTAATTAATTCTTCAGTTTTGGTAACATACTCACGCAGCCACCTCTTATATATAATTTATGTGCCCTCTAACGGAAAAACAGGTACTTGTCATTTTATATATGACAGAATTCATTACAGAATTTACACTGATCAAAATCCACGTACGTGCAGAAGTCAGCCGATATTTACAAGTATCCATGATGAGTCATTGGGTGTTACTAAGTAAATTATAGCAATGTTCTCTGCGGTTTTGGGCTGGGACCTCTGCTGCGGATACGGTGGAGGCGTGGGTTCCAGTCTTGCCGGAAGACATGAATTGCCTTTTCCCAAACGTTTCTTCGTTTTAGTAAATTAAGTACACCACGTAAGTATTTAATACTGCAAAGCTTTCGGTCCGTTAACCCGCCGGCCTTCATGCATCAACATGCAATTACTTAATGAGGGCCCGGGTTTGCGAACCGAATGCTTTAAATTGCAGTGTTAAATATTTACGTGATGTACCTACAAGCTAATTTACTTATATTTAATGTCACGATGCAAAATTACAGGAATATTATTTCTTCGTTTATTCCTGAACTTGCAATACTCTGATCTTTCGTCCTCCTAATAAACATGCATGCATGTATATTTACAATGCGAGTCTGACGACGAAGTGGGAGTTTTTCTCCAAAATATTATGAAATCCGTTTTAATACATTACTTTATACAGGCCTATATAGGCAGGTCAAGAGGAATACTTTCTCTCCTTTTAAAAAAGCTTTAAAATACTCTTTTTCGCATGAGTATAGACTAATAGACTATATAAAGAACCTCAATACACTAATCGGATAAAGTGTATTATGAAGTGTTCTTTGGTACTATTCGTCAGGTTTAATTAAATGTGTGCTCAGTTAAACTCGTTTCATTTCAGTGATTATTAAACTGTTTATATACATGCATGTAGGGGCCGGTTGTTCAAAGTTAGGTTAGCGCTATAACCCTGCATGCATGGGTTAAATCTTACTGCGCTGTTTTGGTTTATATGCTTCTGCACCGCTGTTTGTTTCAAGACTTTACAAAATAAGACTTCAATTCATCCTCAAAATATTTATGAGAAAACCTGTTCAACTTCATAAACAAGCGATTAAAAAATTTGATGTGAAAATTTGAATTATAACCGAAAATGATAACCCAGAATGATATAATTATTGCTTCAAGCCGACTGTAAAGCTGTGCCTATCACAGAAACAAGGGCACCATGCATGGAATATATTTGCTACACTCGGTATATATATGCATTCGTATATATGTATAGTGTTGTATATTGCATGGTTTCATTTTTAAAAGGTAAGTATATTTTCACCAATGCAATATGATAAACTTAGGAAGACCTACTTATGTGGGTTATTTACTAGAAATTTCGAAAGTCCACCGTAAAACACCACTTTTTAATGCAATGCGTGCGATGGGTGAATATCTATATGCGACATGCATGCATATATACATTTTACTTTTAGCTTACGACTTGAATAACAATTTTACTAATATTCTGCGAACTTTCTCTATGCTGATAATAGCTACGGAGTAACAGGAATTATTATGCATAATTATTGTGTACTATATAGACTATATGTGATTGCTTGGTGCAAGAAGATGCACTAGCAGTCTAGCATGGTTATTCTGGTCACAAAATGTATTTCATGCTATATCATTTCAATCAACAGTTTTCTTTGAAGCTCATGGACTCAGCCCCTAATACTTTGTTCTCTATAGCTATATATCCTTTTAGTCATTGTCCGCCAAATGTAGGAGGATACTCAAACATAGTTAAATACAATAGCACATGTCATGTTACCTTGTGTGTTATCCTATGCATAACAGACTATTTGCTTTATAATTCTATACCAAACTGATCCAAAAGTCAGTCCATTTCAATTGCCTCTACAGTACTTGTATACAGGTTGTAGCAAATTAGTTGGGCAAAACATGTGGACACCCATGATTCATTTCTTTAATTATACTGTGATTTATATGATCTCTCATTGTGATATATAATCAGGATATTGGCCCCATATGCACACTTGTGATGCAAATTTCATTGTGATCCTTTCTATTACCGCTTTAGTACAAAGTCTAAGTCTAATGTTCAATATTTCATTGAATATATAGGTATATTCACTAAATTCAACACACAATAGCATGTCTACAAATTAATTAAACTATATACCTACGATTATACATTACATTAAAGTTTGAAAAGTGCATGAGATACTTTCATTTAGTAATTTTAAAAATACAAAAATATTTCAATGCGGGTTTAATATCCCTTTTATAATTGTAGGAAGTTTAAAATTGAATATATATGTAAATATGTAATTATATATAGCAATTATAGGTTGTTTTGTAAACATGGTATTATATGCATTGATTTTTTCGATATATTCAGTCGCATGTTCAAAGAAATGTTGACGATTGAAAATATTGACGATTTAAAATGGCAGAGAGGTTTATCACCGTAAAATCCGCTTAAAAGAACCGCTTTGTGCTTAAATGGCTAATGCATGAATTTGTGTATGATCGATGATAAAGGTGTGGCCTTTTTAAAGTTTAGGTATTTGGGGTTTCTCTTATTTCCTGCTTTTTATATAAAGGTTTTTATTGCTGCCAAAATATAATTTTAAGGTTCGGAAGAATTGTATCATGAAATACAGAGCTATCTATATATTCGTCGTCATTATCATGCAGGAAATAAACTGTCATGACCAATATTGATTGCAAATTTATGACCTTTCCGTTTCAAACTCCCTTCGCCTTCGGATTGATTGTTTTATTTGTTTTCAATCTATATAGGTTTGTTTCGGCATTTAGAATTATTTTTAGGTTGTGTGTGCATGTGATGAAATATTATAGTTTACTTCTTATGCCTTCCGTACGATTGAAAGCCTCATGCATCCACAGGTAGCGAAGCAACTCTATTTTGAAGGGCGCAACGCTTTTAAAGGATTTCTTTTGTGTTTGAAAACAGATACTTTACTATTGTTTTAGCAAAAAAGGACTCTTTGAAAGAGACCCCATTAATTTGTAAACCCCCTTGTGGTGCCCAGAAGCGTACAAAGTTTGTTTTGTGATGCCCTGTAGGGATATTTATCGGCGAAATTCCCTAGGTGACACTGAATCAATCAGGTGAGTCAAAAGATTCAAGAAGACCATCAACGATTATAGGAGACCAGCTTTGAACAATTGAGCGACTGACTGACAGGCTAGGAGCAGATATAAATCAAACAAACATATACAGTTTTGTTTATATTGCAACAGCTCAAACCTGCATGGATCAACAATAAGTTACCCCTATATATATAGTAAGGGCCAAGGACAACAGATTGCTATATATACGACCTTCGTTTCATGTGTAAATTTATCTCATATAGCTACAATAAAAAATCTAGCCATTGGTGGCCATACGGTTGTCGAGGAACACACGCTATAAACGTTATGAAGGAACCATTGTATACACAGGAAGTGAGTCATTGGTATTTGTGGCGCCATTTTAATGAAGATTTAAGGGTATGCACTTGATCAAAGTCTCAGAATATCATTATCTCTGTTGGGAATCAATTTGACGTCGCAGCATTATATTGAGTTTTACAAAATGCTATGATTTTACAAAATGCACTATGCTATCATTATATGGCTATATATATTTAGATATCTTTATTGCTTAGGTGAGTTAGGTCAGTATAGTTTGCAAACACAAAATTGGTATCCCATGCACATATAGACGGCCGGGTACTTACAATTCAGCAACAAAGGAGCGAATTACTTCGTACGGTGTTGACTGAGGGTTTTTTAAACTTCCCAGTAATCTCTAAAAGATCCTTTAGACTACTAAAGTTCACTCTAAACTATCTAAATGTGAGAAAACCTTGGTCGGTACGTACCTATATGAACAAGCTTTACTCTTGGTTGATGATAACAATAAAACACAATGAACTATAGAAATTGATTTCTAAAATAACGAATCATAAACACTGTTCACTATTCTTACAAAAAGCCAATCACAAAACCCGTTCATATAAATCAGGTAGATACTTACTGGAAAATCTCTATGATTTAAATCCATAAAAAAAAACTCTAAATCAGTTCACATGCATGCAAATCTCAGCCAAAAAATCCTGAAAGCTCTTTGTAAATATCTGTGAAAATTGCACACCTTTTTGACATTAAATTTGACATTTATTTTCAAAATCTGTCAAGCTGCTTTAAAAATCATGCATATATATAACCGTACTGATCAACTGATGAGATATAACAATGAATTAAGGATAATCATTAAAGTTGTTTTCGGTCATCGTGTAAAAGTAATGTTTTTGTGTCAAGTGGATTGAAGTGCTAACGTCACACAGATTTCAAAATACGTATTTCACAACAAGGCTATTTTCCTCCACGCGTCGTCCCACATGCAGTCCAGTGCGATTCATTGTTTGAAGCTGCCGTGACGTAGGCACTCTCGTTTGTGTCATATTGTAATAAAAACTTGTGCAAAAGCATAACGATATTTTGATGAGATTAGTCCAGTTGTGAATGTTTGTGATTTGATTCACATCATTTTCCTCATTATATATATAAGTTCCGTTTACAGTACACTCAATATATTGACACGACAAGGGCTAAAATGTAAGTACGGCTGCATGTACCCAATTTCATTCGTCCAATACAAAGACCGAGCACGGATGAAAATGGTACGTGGCTGCGGGTACCCATTTTAGCCGTACCGTGCGAAATATTTGAATGCATTGTTAACGCAGCTATATTATCAAAATCAGCTTTTTTATTCGGCCAAAATTTCCCTGATAAGCAGACGACAGTGTTTTAGGCAGATCAATGGCTAAGCTGATTGAACTCGTGGGAATGTGCCTATTGTTATAAGTTATCTTTAGCGCCTGGTACGAGCCTGCTAAATCCCTAAGATTAGTTACCTTCTGAGGTCAAGATCCGTTTTTTACTCATTAGGATAACGTTTTCGTACAGTACACAGAAAGATGAAACCAACAGCATGCATAAAAAATACTGCCCGCCGTGAAAATATTTCCGGCTCAATTTTTTCCGAAAATAAAGAGGAAATATCGTATCTGGCTATGACACGAGCCTAACTTTTGTATAATCTTATTTAAGCTTGATTCTGCATTTAATTCTCAAAATCAAAGATTTTTCGATAGATATATTGGGGAGAATTCTCCAGGGGGAAAACCCGAAGGTCGTCCGATTTTGAATTCAGTTTTTATCTTGTCAAAAAAATATCAGCTTACAATCGTGGAATTCTGAAATTTGTCCTTTTGATCTTATTTTACCGCTAATTTTTGTTTATAAATAGGCCAAAACTGGACTTCTTGCACGTAATAATTATGTTGCAATACAAAGAAGGCAAACAGATATTTTATATATAGACTGTCACACGAATGACGGAAATTGTTGGCTGCCGTAACATCAACCATGGAACGAGTTCCTGCACGTTTTCCACAAAATGTCGTAACTATAATTCATGTTGCCTTTTCACACAACTGAACCGATATTGCAATTAACCTATGTTAAGCATCATGTTTACAAGAGTGAAACACGTAACCAAAATTAGATAAATTATTAATTAAATAATAGAAATCCCTAATATGGAGAAATAGTAATCCACGTTAATTTTTTTCTGTCACTCCTTTCTGTCTTAGATCGCTATCTGGTAGTTTTCATATAGATCTAAACGTCTATAGTGAACACTGTATGTTAAAAACAAACTGTAATTGAGCTATTCTTATATTCGAGCTGTGATATTTACTTAAAACTGTCTAATAACTCTCCCAAAAAGCTCTGCAGAATATATTGTTCTTCTATCTCTTGACGATATATGTAGTCCTATGACAAATATGGATTGAAACGTATATAAACCGAAGATGAATCATTGAAGTCTGAAGATGAATGTCATTTGTATCAGCTAGTTGCAGACTTGCAGTATATTATAAATCAGTTTTAGCAGGAGGAAATTGGCGTTCCGCCCAAGAAATTCGCAGTATTACATACAGTAAGGTGAAGCACTCCCGTCATTATAGTTGGAAAACACACTTGACTAAAGTCAATAATTGTTTTGTGCGTGTGAAAATATCTCGTTTATTTAGCGCATTACTTGTCCAATCAAAATATTAAATTCATCGAAAATATGGATTATTTGGGACTGTCCTAATTCCAGATTATTACTTTAATGACGGCACATATATTTCAGTGGAAGGATGCCATTTTTCGACAATCTACATGGTGTCCAATTCTCAATGTTTTGCGCTAAGACCCCCGTTTACTCGTAATTCTCACTGGTCCGCTCAAACGCAGTGGCGAAACTGGGGAGGTCCGGGTGTCAAATAAGGGGGGGTGCAGGCTAGCTACAAAAAACCCTAAAAGTATTGAGCACAATTTGAGGAATTAAACGTGTAAAAAAAGAAAGATAGGCAAGCACCTATTGCTTACTGATCCATGGTATGATGATTCCAGAATAAATTGGCATAAAGAGCGCAATCAGGTAAATTTATCCTACTTTAGTGGATCACTGGGGCCCACAAGTTATAACGATTGACGGGTGGCCCAAATTCCCAAAACGGTTGCACTACTGTTCAACCGCTGTGCCCAATATCGTAAGACGAAATCAGGTTCTTGATCAAATACTATATAAGAGTTTAATGTGCATAACATAATTTGAATAAAAATCTGTGCCATAATTGCACCGCCTTACGTTCAGTGGCCTAGCCAGCATCGATAATTGGGGGGGGGGTCCATATTCATATATTCATGCAAAGAGACTGTAAAGACAATTGATTTGAAAAGAAATTAATCCTGCGCATCACGAATATATTAATATGGGCCCCCCAATTATCGTTCTGGCTACGCGGCTGCTTACGTTTTGTTTTAAAGTAATACAAATAACATTACCGTCAAGGATGCATGGGTTTGGTGTCTGATGATTAGAGAATTAACTCGGTAAAAACCACAAACAGCAAATTGCAATTTGAGTAGCCAACAAATTAAACCTAATTAATTTGAACCTTACTCCTAAAGCCTATACGAATCTCTTTTCAACGTTTAATGGCTATACCAGTCGACGACTCTCGACTGCAATTTAAAATTCTCCGTTAGCGCGACGTTCCATGTTCAGTGAAGGATTTATTTAATCAATTCTCTTCGAATGACGGAGACGCCCAATGTTTTACTGTCGTTGGGCTGCACTAGCTTTCACGATGGAGAGCATGCGTGGCGTATGACTAGTTTAGTTACTTTGGTAATTTAAAATAAAGCCAGGGAAGCAAGCAACCGCTCACATACCGACAAAGAAACATATGCCGTACCTGTGCAATAAAGAGAACATGTACCTGTACTTGCCAATCGGTTTCAGATCATGTAATGAGTGCTGCTATATATATTTACTCCTTCACACTGTCGATTAAATAAAAATTTAGCCGCTCAGCTGGGAGGGTGCCAAATTAGTCTACATTCAGACAATACCGTTATATTCATGTTTTATCCATGTTACATCCCGTATGTGTATAGTTCCGACAATCTTGGCAGTAAGGCTTCTTTTTATTGACATCTCATTAAATATTGGCTGTACAATTCTCCGCCGACATTTTGAGACAGCAGAATGAAACAGTTTCCGTCACTTGTGTTGCCATTATGAACACAAAGGCTTTAGCACATTCTTAAATTTTTCCAAGCACCGCAGAGACAAAGTGTTAATACTGGTTTTGATAAAGATCAACCGATCATTGAAAGTATTTACCAACCAAGGTAGTTGCTGAGAAACCAGAAAGCAATATAACATCTACGAGGACTAAATTTAGAAAAGTCGTTTGAGTCAAAATGTCTCGAAAAAAAAACTATCATGTTTAGATGTTTGCCGCATGGAAGAGTCTCGTCTATACCTTAATCATGCTTTCAAATGGCAAATTCGTGCCGCTCTAGAAATTGTTATGGCTCCTTTACACTCGCTCCTGTGATTTTGGTGCAATACTCGTCTCATTATAGATGCAAACATATGATCGAGAAGAAGCATAAATGTTATTTTTTGTACTTCACCTCTCATATATAAACAATTTCATGACTTATCATCTTATCAACTCGTTCGTATCTGTCCAAAGAAGAAAATCGCACGTAAAACTGCAGCAGTAATTGCATGCAAGCGGCGTACACCGGCACAGCAATCATTAGCCGAGGATTTAGCAGGTGATGGGGTTGATGATGCGAGATGTGACGATCCTACATCCGTCGCTTTATATCCCAAGCACCTCCGCGCGCTCGCTCATCTCAACTATATGTATACAGCTCATATACAGTATAGTGCTATATCTACCAATGAAACTTTTTTGCGTATATGCACCAGTTCGAAATTATGGCGAAATTTACAGGAATTACAAGAGATTACGAAAATGATTTGTATGCTTGAGGCTACCTTGATATGAATAAACTACCTGTTCGTTTCTCACGCGTCTATAGGCAATGCAGCAAAAGCACTTGACTTCCCCGCGAACTATGCATGAAATCTTCATATCAGATTTACCGCAGATCATCGTTGGCTAAGTATAGAATTGATAAGCTAAGCATGAACATACGAAAGAAGCATCGTAAGCCATGACCATTCTTGTTCTTATAGGTAAATCCCTTAAATATTTCCATAATTATTCATGTGTATGTGCTAAAAATTCCGCTGAATTTAACTGAAGGTGCCTTATATAGCTTGTACTACTTTATTGTTTACGAATATGCCAAGCTGATACTAAATTGGGCAGTATTGTTGTCATCCGATAGCGTCGCAATTTCATAGAGGTAATGACCTTGGGTAGGGTGGAAAATTACTTTTGAAAGCTGAGAATATTGCACCCGCGTGTGACAAAAGAGACATGAAAAAAATATAAGTTGGTTCCTTATATATGCATCAGTCCATGTCGTCAACAGAAAACTTTGAAATAATATTTCCATTAATAAGTAGAATAACCAAATAACTTAGCATCAAATGTGGTATAACAACTGCCTAAATAGACAAAACACTTCTCGACGTTTCAACCTGAGGGCCTTCGTAAGGTGAATTAGTATGAAAAAGATGTATACTAACTCTCCTGACGAAGGCCCTCAGGTCAAAACGTCGAGAAGTGTTTTGTCCATTTAGGCAATTGTTATATCACATTTGATGCTAAGTTGTTTCAAGACGCTCAGTGCCACGCTGCTCCCTGGTTATATTGAATAACTAATAAGTTTAATTATCGTGATCTTTTCTTTAATTAACACTTTACAAGGACAAACCATGGCTTTATATTTTTTTGCAAATGTGCATGTTTGTTAAAATGTAATTATGTTTTAACCCGAATTGGAGTTAAATTAACTCCAAAAGCGGTGCTAAATTATAGCACCAGAAGTGGAGTTATTTGTTACTCCAAAAAGCTACTCATTTTGAACCTTTTTTTGACCTCTTTTTTGGTGTTAAAATAACTCTCTAAAAATAACAGTATATATTGTTAACTATATTCAGCTCGGAAATTGAACAAGTTCATTTAGAACTACTCAGTTTTTTACTTGTTTTTTTTATGGGTTTATAACTGAAAGTAGCTTTTTCAGTCCATCTTTATAAACGGATATCTTGAAGAAAGTGGGTTTTAAAGGAAAAAAACAGCCTAATTTGATCGTAAATTATATAGGATGACTTAAAAATGAACCTCAATAATGCTCATCTCACTATTTTTTCACATTAAGTTTTGAACTTACGCACATTATGCAAGAGTTGACGTCAAACAGTCCAGAATACAATAAATTAGACCTTAAAAAAGATGGATATCTAATGATGTGAGGCAGAAGTGCTTCAAACTTTGTATAGCTAGCAACACGTCTATTACGTGTATCAAGACACGTATTAAGATGTGAATCACGTATTAAGATGTGAATCATTATTGACATTAGTCATTGTGTTTTGCAAAAAATTGCTTCTCAATTAAAGCATAACCAGAAATTCAGGAAAATAAAAGTTCAATAATGCCAGGATTTCGCAATCAAAGATGGCTGCCTTGTTACGAGACAAATTTGAAGTTAAAGCAACTTCTATCTTACATATTGCAGTTACGGACTTAGATTTAAGACCGCCAGAAACTCAGTACTTTTATGAAAATTTTTTCATTTTTTTATATTACCTTTAACAGGTTCCCCTGTAATGTCATTTCAGCAACTAACCATTATATACACTTGCATATATAATGTTAGTAGTTGAAATGACATTACAGATAAGGCATCCATTATAACAAGGCGGTCGTCTTTGATTGCGAAATCCTGGCGTTATGGTAAGTAATGTCCTAAATTTCTGGTAATGGGTTGTTTTCCAATGAAGCGGAGTTTTGCGCGCGGAGCCGGAATTTTTCATTGTCTGTACATGTGCGTTTTAAATGCAGAAGTGGGACCGCTCGAATACATTATTTCCAGTTTATTGCTGGATTTCTACTTGCAGAGAAATATTTCATTAACGAAATATTGCATATTTTCTTTAGAATTTTAAAAGCGTAAATAAGTTAGTTCACTGACTTTACTGTTCTCAATTGAAAAGAAAATCATAATTTCGCTGGTGTGCCATATCTCTGAAGTCTGAAACCGGTAATTCAGCCTATATATATAATTATATTAAAGCCTACATTGAAAAGTTTTCAGTGGCGGATTCAGGTTTAAATTAGACACGTACGCGTACGGCCTATAATTTCAAATTCAAATTACTTTATAGCAACGCTATTGGTTATTCATTTCCAAAGAGTATTTTTACTTAAAAAGCTACCAGTATGACTGCAAGTCAGAGCTGTCTTAGTAATTTACTCTGACTAAATTTCATATCTTAGAATAGGATTAAATATGTTACCGACTGAATCAGCGCAGTATATGTCTAATACCTTTTTTTAATTAATAGCCTCGAGATATAAGCATTCGGCTTTTCCTGTAATGCAACGACCAGACCCCTTCCGTTTACTGTAATTTCACTGCATGGCAAAAAACGTGTCGACGACGATGGCATACACACATTTACATATTTAATATATAATCTTGCGAAGTTCGAAAAGTTCGATCGTATACTACAAAGTCACACCTCATTTTATAGCTGTAATTAATTATTTCGGAGTAAATGACGTCAATGAAGTGAAGCTTCATTTGCATGAGAATCTTGGACACAATTTGAGAAAAGATATTGAAAACCTGAAGCGGCTTTACCGTTCATATTGAATCGTACAATACATTACGATTAAAATTCTGTGGGGTTTTTCCCTCACAGAAGCATCCGTGAAAGAAAGTATAGGAAAGATTGCATTTTTCAGAAAAGAATTACTTGTCATCTTCTCAGGGAATAAATTCTTATAAAGCAATAAGAAAGCAACCAAGTGAAAGAAGTCAAAGCATTTTATCATCAAAGCTCAAGATAACTTATCTTAATTCTGCTTGTCCTTTTATAATCACACTTTGGCACGAACAAAAAACTGTGCACGCAACAAGATTTAGATCTCAGAAATACATTATTGTAGCTATATAAAGTACGGAATAAGTAAACCCGTCGTGACTGTTGCTAGATCTAGACTTCTAGATTAACCATTTAAAACTGAGGGTGTTTAATTTTTAGATGCAGTTCCCTGTTGTAGTCATAGTTACTGAATAAACAAGAACTTCACTGAACCCTCTAAATAGGACCATGTAAAATCTGATAAAAACTGCATGCATGCCCTAGCTGTTATATCTAAGGTATGCATGTAATTAATAAATGCACACGCTTCTATTATTGCGTATATAAGGATAGTTAATGTCTTTTCATGTATAGTACAAAGCGACAATTATAATTTCGTGCATTATGCAACGTGTATAAAAATAAATTGGTGATTCCAAACTTCTGAACATGAATCATTGAATGTATATTTGATTGTCTTTGATATCGAAATAGTTCCATATCTAAAATAGGTCATTGTTACCAAACGGTAACGAAATTTTGCATTTCTTTGCATTAGTTGATATATAGTGCTCATGCATGTTATACACTTATACTCGCGTATACATGCACAATTGGATTCGTCCGGTTTTCAACGCGTTCTACGCTTGCATGCATGCATGCGCTTTGTGTGTGCGCAGCTGCATTTAGAGTGCCTTGGAATTTCATTCGAACCTGTCCCTTAGCTAATTAAGATGTATCGTTCTAGATATTTCCATTCTGTATCTTCGGCCTAAAGGGATTTATTAATCAAAGATAAATGGAATAAGAGGCTTCTTGCACTATATTTAAAACACAAGCGCGGGAGTGTTTTATATGTGATAAAACGCGAACTATACGAGTGTTTGGATAAATCAGTAGATTTTGATCAGTTTTGGGGTGCGCGCATATTTTGAATAACTCAGTGTGAATTAGGGCTACAAAAAATATAAGAGTTTTCCTGATTTTCTGTTGCAATATGAATAAACTTGAAGTTGCGTCGATCAGAGTACATTTATTCTTGTATATGCATGCATGTTATAAAAAGCTATCACGGTAGCTATATAAAAAGGACTCCATCAGCGACAGCGTACATTTGCAGGGTCTTATATAATACTTTCTCATCGAGGACATCAAATGTGGTGTAACATCTGCCCCAAAAAAATTCTTGACGTCCCAACCAAAAGGGTTCGCATCAAATAAGAGAGTCACTTATAGGAGAGGTACTTTATATACAACTCTCCTGACGTCTATTTTCGAGACTGTTTTAGGCATTTGTTATACTGAAAGCTAGATACGAAGTTCACCAAAAATAAAGCCTAATAGTCAACAGCATCATAAAATAATAGATCCCGTGCACCACGGTCAATTTCCTCTATTGTTGCACTAATTATCCGGCATTTTAGCAACTAGGAATGCGTGAACTTGATCCAGGTATGTCACTTAGAAATTGTCAATTACATAATAATCATATGGCTTTTCCACTTTCTCAATCTGTTGATTAAGTTTGGGTCAAGGACATCGATATTCGTATAATCTAAACGAACCTTCTAGACTGGCTATCTTTGGGAATACAATGCGAATTGAATTTTGAGGTACCTAATCTATTGAAAAACAAGGGAGAATATCTCCTACAACGGCGTATGTAGCCATATATAGCTAACCTAAAGTAAAGTACGAGCTCAGATGAATTCTCGCTTTTAGGATAAGCTATAAGCACGCGCTGCTTGTCTTTCTTATCAATGGCATTTTCATGCGTAAATTTAAGTATAATTAGTGACAGAATTGACCAATCAGAGTAATTTATTTCCGAGTTAACTACGATTTAACTACGCAAAATGTAGTTAAGAGGTTTATACAACCGGCCCCAGGTCTGCTCGTATGTTCATTTCGCGCGATCTTGTAAAAAGTAGTAAAAACTGCGCATTTAACATCTTTGAACAAATATATTGTATGCTTTTGAAATTTGAAAATACGTTTTGCATTCATGGGCCTCCCCATCTCGCATTCTCACCATGCATGCACATACACGTAAAGCCGCAGTAATTGATTGTGAAATAATAATAATGATAAGGCAAACACGTGAACGTAAGGTGGTAACAGATGTAATACGTGATATGTCAACCGCAAAAATGAGGTTGTCTGTGACTTTGTGTTCGTCTATACTAACGCTGACGATGCCGCGAAATGCAGACAACTGTCAACAAAACTCTGTTTTACTGCATGACCAATCTGATACTGAAGTACATTTGAGTTGTAAACTGATTAAAAACACGAGGGAGGTTCTGGGTTTGTATACAACGAATCTCGCGTACGCATTCTTTAAAGAATAAACGTAGTAATCCCTACGACCCGAATAGGAAAATTAAAGTAAAAGCAATTTGACCATGCAGTGTAATTATTACGATATCTCACATAGTTTAAATGCTTAAGCCAAAAACCAGACAGCTTAGGCACGATCAAAGCTGCAGCAGCGAGTGAGCCATGCACGTTCATTAGGACCATGTAAAACACAAGGAAAATATTTGCTGCGTAACCTCTTGCCGTTTATTGCCACTTATATTAGCCATAAAAGCCACCTTATGCATGATGACCAGTTTTGGAAGCTGTACTGAAGGTCGGCCTACTTCATAACCCCCCCCCATGAATTTGTTTCTCGTTAATTTTGAACCTATATAATAACAATTAATTTTTTAACCCTATTGTTCACAAAACATAATTATATAAATAAATGCCTAAACAACACATTAGGTCAAATGTAAATAAATACAAATCAGTAAGGTCTGTTGACTAAAGTTTGGAACACAATTTCTGTGCAGTATCGCTTTGCTCTATAAAGTATATTTGAACATTTATTCAGTCTTTGTCTCATTATCGGCACGTTTGGCAAATGAATTTTAGCAAAATCGAAACGAGACTTGATAGATCCTTGAGATTATAATACTCTTCTCACTCGTCTCGTCTAGTCTCACTTAGTCGCAAGCGGTGTGAAAACGACCTATTTACCGACGTGAAAGTGTTCAACTATATAATGGCCTTTTTTGTATTTATATCATCCATTGATGACTGCAGAATCGTGCCCGCCGTTCTTCCACAACGACCACCTTGATATGTTCATAAACCAATTACGACGAGACTTTTAAATTATGCTGCAAATCGCAGTCAAAATTGCCTGGTGCCGTACAACGTTCACTCTAAAAACCTACCTTACGACCTTGGCCAGTTCCCGTGGCAGAATTTCTCTCCAGTTCTTTGCCTACAGAAAGATTTTTGTTTGCTTTATTTTGAAAACGCAGATCAATTAATCCTATGTGTTTCAGCCGCATCTCTATGCAGACGAACGTTATTTGGAGGTGTTAATTGATTAGCGTTGATTAGTGCTTAAATTGCTCATATGTGTTAACATACGTTATAAACTGTTGTAATCCTAGAATTCCCGTAATGCCAGGAAAGTGGGTGATGGAGCCCACTAATTGATCGTTGAGGCGAAAAAAACAAAGATGGCGTGGGATCTGAGCAGTTCACCCTTACACCGTTGATAATGATGAGGTTTGCAATAATATGTATAGTAATTGTCCTATTCAGTGTTCACATATGGAAACATTATTAATATGGTGCAAATTGAGTGTTAATTGGTATAATACTATACTATGATTTTAAAAGAGAGAGGCGTTCTGCTCTATATAGTTCACAGTTGTTTCTTTGCACAGTGTTTGAATATAGGATCTGTTTTTAAGTCGGTCTTTTTTTTCATTTATTTGATCCAGACTTGATTCCTGTAAAAGGTATGGTGTTGTCCGTATACTATCATTCGATCACAAGACACATGTGAGAAAAATGATGCCTTTTCAACCCGTATTCTATTATGAAAATCATAGATAATTTGCAAGTCGTTTCGTAACAATACTAACTAACGCAACAGCTTATGCCTTTGATATATTTCTTGGAACAACCTTCGAAACTGATCAATATAAATGGCGTTGATATTCACACATCCGCAGAAATTATCAAGATTGAAACACACTCGAATCACTCTGATCGGTCACATTATGAGCACAAACAAATGATATGCATCTACTGAAAAAAACAGAAGTAGTTTGAATGCCCATCAAAGCTGTCATTGGTGCGATGAGATAAGCGCATACTATGCAAATTTGGTACTTGAAATCTACCTCTTTCTGAAATATGAGTACACAAGGTTCCTTTGCATTTCTATTTACGGTACGTACATGAAAACATCTTGAAAATACAAGTTTCTAATTTCAAAAACGGTAGCGAAATAGCGTCTACATTTGTCTACATTCGTTACATTCGCTGATTCGCTCACAATAAGCAAGGATGATACTTGATACAACATAAACATGCATCCTCTCGAGACGTGCCGAATTTGGGAATAAAACATTTTGAGCATTTAGAGACCCTAATTAGCCGGAAATGACTTTGTGTTTTCTAACTATAATTATAATATAACATTTATAGTACGCGCGTGCTGATTGGTCGAGAAGCGTGTTTCTATAATTGTATAGAAACACAGGACATTTCCCCCCGAACTTGACAAGCGAAGTAATGTAATGAGAGTTTGTAATTGAATCGAATTACAATATTTGTACAAAATCTTTTTAATTACTGATTATTTCTCGTTCTCCCAAACTCCCACGCGTCTTTCTATAACTATATAGAAACACAGGAAAAAAATGTTTTTTATTTCTTAATCACGCAATTAGCGAGAAATGTTCGTATTCAATCCTCAGCTCAGTCAGCTGGACTTATACCATTTGCAATAATCTCCTGCATTTCCCAAATCCCTGTCCTTCTACCCTTCTATAAGAAGTTGAAGGCATAGTTTTTACGTTTCTGAAGATTTATATAAAAGTAATTTTGAATTACAATTAATTTATATTAATGAACTCCGAAGCCTCTCTTTACAATACCTTATTTTATGAATTTTGCCAAATATCAACTCAATACATTAGGATTGCAAATTTTAAAGTTTGGCCAGGGACGCCGGCACCGCCGGGGGTGCGAAACCTGGACAGCAACCCTCTTATTACCTACTTAATTATTGTAGAAATTAGGCTGACGAGCTTCAATATCATACAGAACTGTTTGACTGTAGATGTTCAACGCTCTCAACAAGCCAGTGCCTTTTTAACTATACTCCAGTACGTAGAGGAGAAAGCCCCCAAGCCCATTCGTCACCCCCCACCAGTGACACCAGCTGATCTGGGCATAAAAATCAACCAATAAGAAACCAGATCTTCGACAAAAGTGACTTATCATTTCCTTCATTGCATGTGACGTCGAGACTCGAAAATATCAAGTAATTTTATTATATTTATGTGAAAACGCGTTTAATTTTTCTCAACTCTAAATTAGAATTTAAATTTTTTACCCTTTATACTATTATTTAGAAGAATAGGGACAAATAACAACAGGTGCATGATTATTCAGTTTTGTCGAGACGCTTTATGACGTCATGATTTCAGATCAGCTGACAGCTTTTAGCCCCCCAGTAGACGTTCCTTTTCAGTGCATAGAAATATCAGCAAAATAACCATGAAATTGTTACGATGTGGTCCCCTGGACTTCCTACAACTACGCAACAAATTACCAATTTCTAGTTAGTTCCGTCTTGTCCAACACACTAACGATTTCGTAAAAAATGCCGTGCAACATGTGGTAATACAATTCCCCCCTTTTCTTTGTGTCGTTTTGCGTCAATGAGGTTGGCCTGCCATTTTTTTAATCGAAGAAACCTGCAAACCTTCATTGCGAATAATTGACTTATCCCGTCATCCGATGTATGTACTGGCATTTTAGTTATACCACTTTGTATTATGGAAAGATATTTCTCACATATGCTATAGAAGCATGACATGTACATTTCCATACAAAACATGTTCTTAGTACTGAATTACTATCAACT
The DNA here is from genome assembly GCF_004324835.1 of Dendronephthya gigantea. NCBI lineage: Eukaryota > Metazoa > Cnidaria > Anthozoa > Malacalcyonacea > Nephtheidae > Dendronephthya > Dendronephthya gigantea. Next base: position 2,080,863 of record NW_021163029.1, read on the forward strand.
TTTATAACAGGACAGCCTTTATCAGGTGGAAATCATCTTCCTTTGAAGAGGTCCATGCAGTAACGCCTATTCAGTGCAAGCAAACATACTACATACAAAATATTATTTTATATTGAAATATTGAAACCGTCGACTTTTTTTATCGTCAACATCACTCCGATCGGTCTTAGTAATTCGGAGTTGCGTCCCTAGACTTGCGTGCACAATTTTGCTGTTCGTGCCAAAATTATTATTCTAAATGGACACGTCGAAGATAAGTTATCTTGAGCTAATGATAAAATGCTCTGACAGGCAGGCAAGCAATGCGGAACCTTCTAGTTCATCGTGAATCGATGCTAAAGGTTATGTAAATTAAGAGCGAATAGTGCATGTCTTTAATTAAAATAGTCGTAGGCTGTTATTCAATCTTCGTACATTTAGTTCAAATACATAGTATAGGACTCTGCTTGTGTGTGAGGACGGGAGAAGAAGCCTGTGTTTCAAAAGAAGAATAGGGACGAGACCTTGTTGTTTTCAAAATGCTTGATATCGCATTTTCAAAAGGAAAATGCCCCCCCTGACCTAAATCAGCGCTTGACTTCTCATTTCGACAAGTCGACAACCTCCGATCCATGGAAGCAAAATTACCCCGTGGTATTATAATTATTATCTACACATCAGTGGTCAGTTGATGCATGCAAAACGTCAGAATCAACTGCCGTTTGTGCAATTATCTTTGATTATTAAATATTTCGCTTAAAAGTAAAACAGTCAACTGAACGGTTATTTTATATTAATTTATCTTGGTTAGAAATTCGTCCAATTCGTCGAGGTTGGCAACATTTTTAGGTAAAAAGTCTTAAAAGTCGTGAGTGAAAATTAGTGAAACTCAATTTACTTTTTACTTTATGAGTGAAAAAAGTTACGTAGAATTGTAACAGACATGCACAAACAGAAGCAGTGATTGCACTTTTAGGTTGGAGGGGGGGGGGTGCCAAATTTCATGAGTAGTTATGTAGGTTTGTCCCGTGGTTTGCTCAACTTGACTTCGACGACTATAAAACTCATAAATGACACAAAATATTTAAAATGTTTTGTCACTGTTTAAGTCTTATAGCAAATCAGTCAAACTAGCATAGCTATACTGTAATATCTATTGTTTTTCATGCGTTCATGATAAGTGAGAAGTTTGACCATGGATAATTAAAAGACTTATCTATTAAAAGACTATCCATTGTTTGAATAGGCCTTGAAATCCTTGAAAAACTTGAAATCTCTAAAAAACTAACTATATTTGTTAATTGCTTGTGATTCACACCATGTAATTTATCGTAATTACCGCTACTCTGGTTTTAATAAATGAAAGTAATCACCACACAAAGATTAACTTTTACGACCCAACGTTTCGACACTCCGGTCTAGTGTCTTCATCAGGGGTGGATTGGGTCGTGAAAGTTGATCTTTGTGTGGTGATTACTTTCATTTATTAAAACCAGAGTAGCGATAATTACGATGGATTATATACCTGGTTGCCGTGAACTCATTAACTTCAATTCACCATATAATATATTAAATTTCTAAGCTTTCGGCCCGTGAGCTCGGGCCATCATCAGAGAAAAGTTTAATTACAAACAAGCTATGTGCGCAAGCACATCACCACAGAGGAATATATGTATATGATCTTGAGTTTGTGACATCATGCAACAAAGTCATGCAATTATAAAAGCTTAAATTAAGAAGAGATAAAGGTTATTCTCTAATAGAAAAACTAAGCATGCAAGAACTAGAACAAACAAGACCATATGTTATTAAGAGGTGTCCCTTCATGTGGAATAGTTTTATGTTTGAATATCTCAATTGATTCCCTAGTTATACGCACTCTACATTCAAACGATACGCAAGATTATGCAATCAACGGTCACGACTCCTAAACGATCTGGCTTTTTTGAAGAGATGCTGCGACAAAAATGTTATTCTTAAAGGATTATCAATTAAAACCGCGCTCCCCAATTTCTCCTCGATGACCCCCCTATTATTTATAATCTCTATGCCTAACGACGCCACCGCGCTCTACTGTAATCAAACTCAGTCAACACAACCTAAATGGTAATGAACATCGTATTCTTTCTTTGAGACTCAATTATACAAGAAATCGAACCCGCATTGTTCAAGTTACCTACAGAAACTGCAAATAACATCCGCGTGCAAATCACCGAAACTCTACGTCGTGCTAAACTACAAAAAAACAATCTTAATCGCAAGGAACTTGATGCCATCCACTCTCTTCACAAAGACCAGTCCATCCACATCTTAAAAGCTGATAAAGGTAATTCCAGGTCCACTTCCTACAAAAAACTAAAACGAAATCCTACACCTTGTATTGAAAAGAAAATTAGTAAAAATCTCCTGTCACTTTACAAAGCGGAAACCATATCCAGCGGTCTCTATCGCCGTTTATATCTTTCAGCTACTATATGTCCCACATTCTATGGTCTTCCTAAAGTGGACAAACCAGATGTCCCTCTGCGACCCAATGTAGCGTCAAGAAGAAGTTCCCCAACCTACAATTTAGCTCAACATCTCGCCAAAATCCTTAAACCTCTAGTGGGAGGTTCATCACACAACGTCCTGAATTCGTCCACCTCTATTAACGAAATCAAGAATTTCAAATTGGACAGTAATGATTTCCTTTCTAGTTTTAATGTGGTCAGCCTTTTTACCAACGTGCCAGTAGATGATACATGTAGCATACACGCAGCCATGGGTTCACCTCTCTCTCTCTCCAATCCTAGCAAATATATTCATGAAAGACTTCGAAGAAAGAGCACTAGCCAACTGTCAATTTAAACCCAAATTATGGAAACGTTATGTGGATGAAGCTTTCCTTATTTGGTCTCACGGGATTGAAAAACTAAACTATCTTCCGGAATATCTCAATGGTCTACACCGATCTATAACCTTCACCATGGAAATTGAAAACCTAAACCGACTACTGATAATGAAAATGAACCTATATCAACATGGTTTGCATCCCTTTCATCGGTCTTTCTTCATACGCAATTGAGCGAATCCTCAGAAATAACAATATTAAAGTTTTTCATATAGCTCTCATCTAAAAATACAGCAACTATCATATTCACACAAAGATAAAACTCCAGCTAACCAGAAACCCGGCGTATACCGTATACCTTGTGAATGCGGTTTGGTATATATCAGCGAAACCGAATGTAATTTGAAAGTCAGACAAAAAGAACATTCGAATTGTTTTCTTAGAGGAAATTTGGAAAGATCTGCTATGGCTAAACACTCATGGGAAAACGACCACAAATTTAATTGGGAAGAATCAACCCTCCTCCTCTTGTGAACCATTACTCTCCTCGTATAACCAGGGAATCAATTGAGATAATCAAAGATAAAACTATTCCACCGGAAGAGAGACCACTTAATAACATACGGTCTTGTTTGTTCTAGTTCTTGCTTGCTTAGTTTTTCTATAGAGTTGAACCTTTATCTCTTCTTAATTTAACCGTTTATAATTGCGTAACTTTGTTGCGTGATGTGCTTGCGCACATAGTGTGTTTGTAATTAAACTTTTCTCTAATGATGGCCCGAGCTCACGGGCCGAAAGCTTAGAAATTTAATATATTACATGGTGTAAATAACAAGCAATTAACAACTATATTTAATAACGTCATGAAAAACGTCAAAGAACAAACTCCTAACTACTTGAAACAATATTTTCGCAATCAATTTCACATTTTGAATTTGCTTTTTGAGCCACCATAAATGGTCAATGAACAGGGGCCAGTTGTATAAAACTCCTAATAACATTTTAAGTAGTTTTATCGTAGTTAACTGGAAAATACATTATTCTGATTGGCCAATTCTGCCACTAACTGCATGTGGTTCAAAAATTATAATAATGATCAATAATTCAATCAATTTTAGCCTATGAAATCAACCCTAGGAAGTGGTAAAGTGCCATGAAGGATGACACATTATATAACTTCATCATAAAATTACACGTTCAGTAGAATTGTTTATATAATATTTCATCCTACAACAATGCGGCGTATTTGAAGTAAACACAACGTACGTGGACAACAACGCGTCGTATTTAAAATATTTAAAAACACTTGAACTCGTGTTTTATCATATCTAAATATGTCAAAACGCCCCTTCTCGTGTTTTAAATCAATATTACGTAATTTAACTCCCTTAATTTTTATATACAACCGGCCCTATAGGAAGTTATTAATTTTTCAAAGATTTTCCAGAATATTTGACGAACTCCGAAAATCAACAAAAATGTATATATGTATGCAAATGAATTGCTCGATATTTTTCGGAACGCTTTTATAGTCAGTCAAAATTTCGACACACCTCAATTTCAGCCAGAAACAAAAATGAAAAAATCGCTCCTCGATTCTTGCCGCTGAACCAATACATTTAAAATACGTTTTTAAAAACCCTTTAAAAATTTCATTAGTGCATATTACGATGGCCATATATTGGCTCTAATGTCAAGCAGACAATCATCGTCCAAAGCAATTGACTACAATTACCATAAATGTTGCTAAAATTCATTTACATCATGGATGCGCCAATAAACGCGTTCTCTATATAGCTTTCACAAGTAATATCAGCATCGCAGGTGCACATGTCCCAAACTTATTAATTTGGTCGGAGGGCTCATTCAACTTAAAAATTTCATTAACACATTTCATTAACACACACAGTAGAGGCGCTGTCAAAATTTTACTGCGTCAACATCAGAATATATTTTTTAAAAAGGTGGGTTTGCATCCCTCAAGCCAGGATGTGTAGATTCCGAGACAAACTTTCTCTAATTTCCCTGCTGTTAATGATGCATCAAAGCGAGTCTTTTGATTTCTGCTTCAATAACACACTACAAGGTAAGTCAAAATAAATGAGTTGATGTAGCTAATACAAAGAAACAATAATTTACCTCTAACGTTTAGCGAAGTGTTATTTTATCATTACAAATTATTTAATAACGGTATAGTCCTTAATTGTTTCAAAGCACAGATGTATAGAATGTTAAAATACGGAGACGCATAATTTATCATCTCACAGACCCATTATTAAATAATAACACCGCGTACAGTGTTTACACAACTCCTCGTAAGCGCGTTTTCGTTTGATCACGTTTTCAGGGGGGTCGTATCGCTATGGCAACAGTGACGTTTTCGAACACATACTTTTTTGCACGTTTTCCGAGCGATCCGGAGTTGTGTAAACCTAGTCTTAGCAATGCCAGTGTGCTTTTTCATTTGTCTTCACTTAATGTCTTCAACCAAGCGTTTCTATAACTATACTCCATTTTCACAGTTTTATAAGGATTGGGGAGATCATAATATAATATACCCATGGGTTAGTGTGGGTTTTAAGGTTTCTTTTAGGGTATTTTCCCATGCGAAACTTTTAGATAAAGCAAACTTGAATGGAGTCATTTTTTGTAATGATACAAAATCTTTTAGTATTATATAGAGATTGTTGTAGAGCAGTATTAAAGCTACAACCATGCAATGCATCAGATCGCGTTCTTGATTAACAGGCTCCCGACTCAACAGTTCAATTTTGAAGGAAACAAACGCTTCAGACCAAATTCAATGTATATTATCGTGCATACAAGAGCCATGTTGTAGATCTGTGAACTACAGGAAAATACATGAGGATGAGGCAAATCTCTGTGAGATGTTGCACGATGTCGTCTATAATACCTCAGCAGAGTTGCAGAAGAATTTCTCCTATGATTACATTTACTTTACAACACCACAAAAGGTAAAATCCTTTGAAATCAAACCCACCCCCCGGGAAATGTAAATGCTCTAACAATGGTGCATGACGCTTTAGTTTAAGGGCGTTTGTATATCACTATATTTTGTTTCGCTTAATTTACAAGCTATAGCCATCCCAATTTTTATACAACTGCTTGGTCCTCGGTTATGTAGTGAGTGAATCAGAAGAAACAATTAGTCGTCTCTGGCCTGTGAGCCTTTTGAAACAATTAAAACCAATTTTACTCCTCCAAACAATAACAGCTGCACAACATTTGTTAAAAGCATTACTATCATCACTTTGCAAAATACATCTATTCTTAAGAACTCACCCCAGTGAAGACTGACGTCGACCAATAGTAGATAAATAAACTTTTAAGGCGGAAAAGCGCGCTTGGTGTGGGCTTGAAAAGAGATAAATTAAGATGGGTATTTTTTTCTTACAGGAATATAATAGCAACTGTGTCACAGAAGAAGGTAAACTTATATTGATATGCATATGTATGATATTATCATCGGTGTATTGTGTGCTCTGAAAAAATTTTTAAATCAATCAGACATCCCACGTACCGATGCAGAATTTCGCATTGCCATTGGGGTGGTTTTATTCCGGGTGTACAATTCATATTATGTATATATATTACGTATCTCTTTTTACATATGATGGCTATATAAAAGCTGAATAAAATAAAAGTCCACTAATGATATAATTTTTATCATGTATATTGTGTTTTCTCCAGCTCAAGAATCAGACACATGCATGTGGAGACAGTGGATTCGTGTTTCAAATTTGTAATAATGCCAAGGGAATCATTAGTTTGATCAACCAAAAAAACACCAGCATCTCATGACTATATAATTATGCACCTTCATTTTGCCGTGACTGGCAATTTCAGATGTGTCTTTGCAACGAGGAGCCCCGTGTATATAAGGGAGCCTTTACTGAGTCTTTTACAGAATATTCAATTCTGTAGAATAGTTCTTTTTTATTTTCTTGCAGGAGACTTCGATCTAGTTTTTAAACAGGGTCAAGACGTAACATTACTTGGCGATAATGTGCCACAAATGTCCAAATTTACACTTATGTTTTGGATAAACATTATTTCGAAAGCAAACAAAATGAAAATTCTATCCTACGTTGTGGATGAAAATGCCGAAGGATTTTCGCTTACGGTGTGGAGAGAAATGATAATCCTTAAGCTTAACTCAACGAAAAAGTATGAAATATATTTGCTTTGTTGAATACACAAATTTTTATGGAAAAAAGACATAATGAGCGACAGTTTTTTAATGACAGTTTTTTAATGAGCTGATTACATAAGTTATCATTACTTAAAGTGCCTATATCACTTGTGGGATCTTTACGGATTTGAATAGAGCTTGAAAAATTAGTTTATGAGTTCTACAACCCTTTTTGATATAGTTAAATAGTTTCGGAAATATTTACATCTAAACATGACGATTTGCCTAAATTTCTGTCGTGTTCGGGGCCTGGGACTCAGGAACCGAGTTCTTGTCAAATATAATATAATCAATTGTAATTTTACTTCGATCTTCAAATAACGTAAAATATTTTGAGAAAAACTCGTCCAGTTGCTACAGCCATACACCGTTCCCGCATTTTTTTCTTGAAAAGCGCACACTATATCGCCAGTGAAACTCTTCATGTTTACATTATAAAAGACGGCGTGTTTGCAAATAATTCCTGAGTCCCAGTCCCTCCAACCGACGTATTTTCGAAACTATTTAATTTTATCAAAAAAGGCTGTAGAACTTATAAACAAATTTTTCAAGCTCTATTCAAATCCGTAAAGATCCCACAAGTGATATAGGCACTTTAAGATTACAGAGTGACAGTTATTTAACGGCTTGATTACTTAATTGTTCTATGCGCATTAGTTTCAACAAATATTGTCACACGACGTAAATAGATAGAGATCCATTCGATCGCTTACAGATAGACATCTTCGAATTTCTCTACCTTTGCAATATTGTACACTTGACCTTTCCAGGGTTTTTCCAGTCCCTCCAACCGACGTATTTTCGAAACTATTTAATTTTATCAAAAAAGGTTGTAGAACTTATAAACAAATTTTTCAAGCTCTATTCAAATCCGTAAAGATCTCACAAGTGATATAGGCACTTTAAGATTACAGAGTGACAGTTATTTAACGGCTTGATTACTTAATTGTTCTATGCGCATTAGTTTCAACAAATATTGTCACACGACGTAAATAGATAGAGATCCATTCGATCGCTTACAGATAGACATCTTCGAATTTCTCTACCTTTGCAATATTGTACACTTGACCTTTCCAGGGTTTTTCATGTTCCGCCAATCAATGACGGGTATTGGCATCACGTGGGAGTTTCGTGGTACCTTGGAAAATACGCTTTTTTTCTTGACGGTACATTGGTTTACCGTGGAGATGATTTTGGTTCAAGTTTGCCATTGAAAGCAGGAGGTGTCTTCGTCGTAGGGCAGAAACTAAAAAGCACAAATGGGACTTCCAACCACTCATCTTTCGTCAAACTGAGTCAACTAAATGTATGGAGTGAGTTTATTTCTACTGCTGCTGATGTCGAAAATAAATTCACAAATCAAAATTGCTTAAATATTGAATTTGGAGATGTCATAAACTGGAGTTCTCTTAAGGACAGCTATGGTGATATGGTCGTCCAGGAACAGCCAAGTTCGTGTAAGCCACTTCGAAAACGTAAGTGCTGATTACCAGTTCTGACAGACCTAGTGAAATTCAACTTCCATGGAATCATCTCGCTTTTCTGAAATTCACGTGGTTGAAATTAAAAATTTAACTGATCTTTTTTAGACCCAAAGTATGACATTGTTATAACACAATCACAAGACCTTCTTCAAACCTTAAAATGGGGAGAAACTTTAGTTCAACAAATCGACGCTTTCACAATTACAACGTGGGTAAAATACGAGAAGACGCCAATGGATCTGGACACAGCACCTCTGCATCACAGATATGTTGATTACACAAACGCTTCAGGAACGCCCTTGCTTTTATTTTACCTTACGGCGGATAATCTCACATTGGAAATAAATGGGGTTGAAAAAAGGCAAAAGATTAATTTTGTTATAAGATATAGCTTTCAGAAGGAAAGTTAGGCGAGTCTAATATAAAATTTTGCATTGATAAACTTTCACGCCTGCATCTGAAAACATTTTTGAAATGACGACTAGCCAATTAGCACACTTAGCATAACTTATTGTTTCCGAAAGGGAATGTGCTATCAAATGCTAGCTGATTTTACCCGCCTGAAATATCATGGCGATTCAACACACTACTTACTAGTCTACAACCTATTTTTAAAACACGAAACTTAAAGGACTGCTTTATTGTAGTGATGCATGCACCTGATGCAAGTATATAGCTATTCTCCACTAATAAACAAACTAGAAACTGAGTGTTGAATCAAAACCCACTTATGGAGGTTACGGTGCCACTATAATGTTATCTGAAATTTTTAGAGAAGCAAGAATACCAATATTTTGGAATGAAGATCCAGCATATTGGCACCATATTGCTACCACATGGTCGAGTAGTACAGGTCACTGGAGGATATATCTGGATGGTTCATTAGTCTCTACCATGCATGATGTGTTTTCCAATATTACCATTCCTGCAGGAGGACAACTTTCCTTGCAATTCAGTAAGAGACATGAATTCTAGTCTAAAATTTGCTCTCTTGAACTCTTCGTTATCGAATTGAATAGTTTTAGTAAATTTCAAATCAAACTGTATGAAAAAATTAACTCGAAGGACTAGAACTCTAGACCAGGTTGTCCGATTATACTGTATATAGAATAGAGTTTAGACCGTCATCAATGGTGGTTTTTATAGCTATCCTTATGCTAAATTAACAGCTATTACTGGTCAATCTTTGACGCCATGTACCCAGTGCTATAATTTATCGGTGTGATTACGGCATTCATTAATTCCTTAATAGACTTTTCTAGTGTCTTGGACATGCGCGCCATAAAAATTGAATATTATTAATATAATTATTTAGCGGCAGATGGCCTTCTTTCTATGTTAACTTATTAACGGCATGTCAAAGAAAGACCAAGATTATATTCCAACGTTTTCCTGGAAATATTTTTTATTTAAGCTCATTAACAGAGTGATTTTTATACCATAATTATTACCATATTTAGCGGTGACCATCAGTAAACGAAAACGAGGTTATATATTTGCATCGGTAAAATGGAAAAGCGGTAACGTGTTTTATTATCGGATTTCAGGTGGATACATGCACAATATCTCTCAAAGTAGACTCAATATTTGGAACTATGAAATTGATGGACATGCTTTATCGTTAATGGCAAATAAAGGACCATTGTTTGAAAATGGTAATATCTTCGCGTGGTATGGAATAAAGTCAAAGTTTAAAGAAGATGTTTACTTTAAAGATACACCGAGTGATTTACACAACTCTCGTAAGTATGACACAGCACAGAGAACAGCTAAAACTCTTCGTCCCTAGCAGAATTTTAAACAATCCTAAAATTTAAAACAATCACATATACCAATCATCTTGACGACCGAACTCGCCTTGCATTATTACCGGAACTATCGGAACTGCGCACTATATTTTGATAACATATAAAGCAAGTTAAACAACCGCAGAAACTCCGTAAATAATAAACATTTTAAGCATTTAATTTCTACGTTTAATGACAATAGTTTAATCGAAACGTCAAATTTAATTTTAATCTTAGGTATACAGTCTTCGATTTTCTTATGTTTATTTAACTGCTTACTATCTTAAGGTTGTCTAAGCTTGATTGGCGTTATATTTAAATATCGCACTTTTTTTTTTATGCATTTCCGCTTGGGCTTTTAAATCTTTTGGTCTTTTATAATAAGCAGTTTAAATTGAAGATTGGATTAATTTGAAGGTTTGCAATACCTATAGCAGGTCCCAGGCCAAAAACCACATTCAAACCTTTTCATGTATCAGTGGATACAATAACATGCATTTTGTAATTCCTGACGACTGAGAAAGTATATACTGTTTATTAAAAATTGTTTTGTGATCAGTTTGGATAATTTTTGTATCCAGTTTCATTTTCTCTTAATTCTGTCGATAATTAAGCTTGTCAGCTGACGCTTTGTGATTGTTTTCTCTCGCCAGGAGCAGAGTCGGTGTATCAGATGAATTTTCCTGGAGCTTCGGTGAAAAACTATGTGAAAATAAACGACGTCGTTAACTACAATTTAACGGAAGTTTCCGCCTGTTTTTGGGCGAAATTTTTAAAAACCAATTGTGCCATATTTGCCTACTCTAGTCGGAAGTATTATGTTGAATTTCAAGCTTTTTTGCATAATTCCACGTGGTTGGACCTTGCAGTTAAGAAAGACTTTTGGGAGGGAAAAGGGTTTGTATACATTTAAAGTTATGGTGCAGTAACCTAGTGAATTGAAATAACACTCGAACGCTAGCTCTGCAAAAAATTTGAAGCCGAGATGGCGGAATATGAAGCCTTTCTTGTAGGTATAATTTGCAGGCGGAAATTTCGTTGATAAAAGGCGGCAATTATGATTTTACCTTACTCATTAATGAGGGAAAGTCAGAGAGCTAGTTCCAGTCTTATTTGAGTTCACTGGGCTCACCACGCCAGGAAGAATATTTATTGAACACGTGACCAGGAAGAAGTTTCGATAACTGCATAATTGAACTTTTTAGCTCCTCTTACCACTAAGTTTATTTTTCTCATCACTTAGAGTTTTCCTGCATAAATTTGTAAGACAACAGCGAGCAAAGGACTCGATTGACTATTTTTACACCTTATAGACCTAAGATCTCTGCCTATGACTCGTGGCATTTTTATTGCCTGCAGTGGAGAAGCTTTGATGGTGCAATGGAGGTTTATCAAGATGTGAAAAAGATAGCAACAAAATACAGAGCAAAAAATCACACTATACATTCCAACGGTGTCATTGTACTTGGTCAGGAATTGGATTCCTATGGCGGGGGTTTTAATAGGAATCAAGCGTTAAAAGGGAGCCTTGCAGGGTTGAATCTCTGGAGTCAATTCTTGACAACCAATGTTATTCAGGGAATGGCATCTGGGGTTTTGAATGTTAACGGAAATCTTCTTCAATGGAGGGATTTCAGAGATCATGTTGTTGGTGACATAGTTATACAGAATGGATCTGAGGCAGAAATTCCAGGTATGTTGTAATAATTATGATACATACTGTATATAATTTATATCGCATTGCCAAAAATTTTCAACAGAAAAAAAGTACTTAAGTCAACTCGTGTCCTCTCGTGGAATTAAAAAATATTCTCCCGCAATTTATATTGCCATTTCGTTAGGGTGATCTCGGCTTTTTATCAACGGGATGAATTGCAACGTTTTCGTTTGGTCGTTTCTCAAAGATTGTGAAACTTACCATCTGCGTTGTTGTCCGGTAGAAAAAGTTTATTTTAATGTTTCAGAATATCGAATACAGAATCTCCGAGATGAATGGTGCGAAAAAAACATCTCTAAAGCGTTTACGCATGCAAGATTTATCCATGGCCGAGACCCGGATGGCTACAGGTGGAGATGTGTCGAGGCAGCGGCCATGTTGGATGAGAATATGTGTTACGATATCACTAAGAATTCATCCTTGTACCATACCAAGGACACGAAGAAAGAACTTTTGGGGATTAATTGAAAAACATTTTACTGCGTAGTGCGTCGTTAAACTAAAATAGATAACATAGGGCACTTTCCTTTATACGGATAGATTTATACAGATAGATTACTGGTATTTTAGAATGTCTCAAGAACTCTGCATTTAAGTATATCGTTATTTACATATGCCTAACACGGGAAATTCAGTTTCATCGCTATATTCTTAACGAAATACTCTATTTCAATTTAAAATACGACCGGTCTGACCATTTTGGTCACTTAATGAAAGCGCCCAAGGTTAAATATTTGAGTAATGTCACTAATCTATTTATATATACTCAGTATAACATATATAGAAACGTGGTATTTTAGGTACACATACATAGGTACAAAAGTCATACACGGCTTTTGATTGAACGTACGATATTCTTCACACGTGAAAAATTGTCGTATGTCATTTTGGCGGCAATTTGTTTACATTTTCTTTCAAGATGGCGTTGAAATATAGGAGTGATATTCAAAACATAATTCTCATATTCAAGATATTTTTACATTCAGCACATCTCAAATCTTTCGGAAAGAATGTCTAACTTCTATTGAACAAAATTACAAAGAAACTGAACGGTAATAAATATGTTTTTATGCATAAAGTTTTGATTTTTGTGGCTCGCTGTGTTTTTGTATATTAAAAGTGTGTCGTTGTCAAATTGATCTCTATACACATTTAATAAACAAATTACTTCATGGTTGGCTCGTTTGTACGATTTTTATTATGCACTCGTTGCGAAGGATCGCAAACTACTCGTTCGCTGCGCTCACTCATTCGTATTGCGATCCTTCACAACTCGTGCATAAAAATCGTACGCACTCGCCAACCATGAAGTAATCTCTATGTACCTCATAATCTCCAAAACGCGACCAAAGGTCTTTGACGAGTTCGTGTGGAACGTCTCCTTGATGGACTAGACGTCGCTTGTTGTTGCTCTGCTTCACTGGCTTTAAAGGCTTGTTGTAGTGGTGCAGGTCACTGTGATACAGGGTTCTGTAGTGTAATGCTGGTGTTGATGGACTATCACTGGAAACCAACGGTGTCTCCAAGGGAAAGATCTCCTGATTTTCACTGTCTGCTTGTGGGGTCGAGCGTCCACAAAATAGAGTTCCAGCGTCCACACAAAAGAGTTCGAACGTCCAACATAAATTCCAACGTCCTCGCAATGGAATAAGAAGGTCAATACAAAAAAGTTCCAGCGTCGGCTCAAAAGTTTCCAAAAAGTGTCACACAAACAACTGTTCAAACGTCACACAAACGAGTTCCAACGTCAAAACAAAAGAGCTCGAACATCAAAACAGAAGAGTTCCAACATCAACACAAAAGAATCCCAGCTTCCACATAAACGAGTTCCAACGTCAACACAAAAGAGTCCAAGCGTCCAAACAAAAGAGTTCCAACGTCCACACAAACGAGTTACAACGTCAACACAAAAGAGTCCCAGCGTCCACAAATACGAGTTCCAACGTCAAAACAAAAGAGCTCGAACATCAACACAGAAGAGTTCCAACATCAACATAAAAGAGTTCCAGCTTCCACATAAACGAGTTCCAACGTCAACACAAAAGAGTCCAAGCGTCCACACAAAAGAGTTCCAGCGTCCACACAAAAGAGTTCCAGCGTCTAAACAAAAGAGTTCGAGCGTGCATAAAAATTAGTTCCAACGTCCTCGCAATGGAGTGCGAACGTCAACACAAAAAAGTACCAGCGTCGACTCAAAAGAGTTCCAGTGTCCACACAAACGAGTTCCAACGTGAACAAAAAAGAGTTCCAACGTGAACACAAAAGAGTTCCAGCGTCCTCACAACAAAGTTCGAACGTCAACACAAACGAGTTCGAACGTCAGCACAAAAAGAGCTCGAACATCAACACAAAGTGTTCCAACATGAACATAAAAGAGTTCCAGCGTCCACATAAAAGTGTTCCAACGTCAACACTAAAAGAGTTCCTGCGTTCAGATAAAAGAGTACCAACGTCCACAGAAAAGAGTTCCGGCGTCAACACAAAAGAGTTCCAGCGTCCGCACATGCAAAAGAGTTCCAGCGTCCTCACAAGAGAGTTTTAGCGTGCACACATGCAATCAATAGAGTTCCATGGTCAACACAAACGAGTTCTATCGTCAACACAAAGGAGTTGCATCGTCAACACAAAAGAGTTCCAAGTTAAACACAAAAGAGGGCCAACGTCAACACAGAAGATTTCCAGTGTTTCCAACGCCCTCACAAAAAATTCCAACGCCCTCACAAAAGAGCTCCATCGTTCTCATAGAATAATTCTAACGTCAACAAATTGGAGTTCCAGCCTGAACACAAAAGACTACCAGCGTCCACACAAAATGTAAGATTTCTCTGTAAAGAAGGAAGACAAGATAAATGGACTTTGAATGAAACTAAGTTGTGTACACGACAACAAAACATCACGATGTGTTTTCGAACTAGAGTGTAAAAATTGTGCACATCTCATTTGCATGAAATATCATTACTTGTTTATCGCTTGCTACCACTTGCCTAAATTACCTGCAAGCTTATATTTGCTTAAGTGCTTTTTAATTGCTAATCGTTGTATAAAGTATCTGTGTTAAAAAAAATATTATATTGTTTCGTTTCACTTTCATTTAAACCGTTGACAGGATGGAGTCTCTGATGCGTGACATAAAAGCTTGGATGACAAAGAACATGGTAAAGCTTAATGATGATAAAACAAAGTTTTGGTATTGACGGGTCCATGCCGAGACTGTTCTAATTTCCCTTCCCTGTCGACCGGAATGAAAATATTGTTAAATCAGAATCAATAACTCTTTTAGGAGTAGAATTAGATGACAAATTTACTTTAAAGAGTCATGTTCGTAATATAGCGAAAAGTTGTTTTTTCAAGCTCCGGAATATGTATAAGATCAGACAATGTATTATTGAAGATGCGGCAAAGATAATGGTAAACAGTATGATTACATCAAGGCTGGACTATTGTAACGCCATTTTATATGGATTACCAAATTGTGACTTGGACAAGTTATACACTGTCCAGAAGTTGGCTGCAAGATTAATTACAGGAACGGGAAAGTACGACCATATTACACCGGTATTGGAAAGACTCCACTGGTTACCAGTGAAAAAGAGAATAGAATATAAAATTCTCTTACTGGTGTTTAAATGTATCCAAGGAACTGCACCTGAATACTTAACCGAATTGCTGGAAAGACGTGAAAATAAAGGCACAAGATCAGACGATAAAAACTTTTGGTTATTCCAAGGGTTAAGAAGGTTACTCAAGGTGAACGTAGTTTTAGAAGATCCGCCCCAATATTATGGAACAAATTACCTGACAGTTTGAGACTTGAGGCAAATTTTAGCATTTTTAAAAGACACTTGAAAACGCATTTTTTTAAACTGTCTTATAAGTAATTTAGGTCATAGGTTTTATGAAATGTAAAGCGCTTTAGAGTATTGTAGATTTAGCGCTATAGAAATTCTATGTATTATTATTATTATTTAAAGAATTTTGCCGACCTTTTTATGAGTGCTTTTAGTTCAGATTTAGGTTTTCTCTACAATTTGCATGTTCTATATCGTACGGATTATCCGTACTTATATTACTCCGTTTATCAATGAGCTTTATTTTTTCATGAAAGTTATTTTCACCAAATAGTCACAAATACACAGGTATCTTAGAACTACGCACGTAATCCTGCATCCATGGGTTAACATGAACATTTTAACCACAAGTTCCAACTCCTTAATTTACCACAAATCTATTTTGATAAATGTTTTAAAAATAATATCTAAATGCACCAAAAATACCGAGTGTCTCACAGAAAACTTTACCAGAAACGAAAGCCATCCAAGGGAAGTGCCAAGTACTTTGTCATATATTTTCCCGAATTTTGAAAGTGGTCTGAAAAATGCTTTGTATCTCTATTAATATTCTAGTCATACCAATATTTTGTGTTTTGTATCAAAATCTAAGTTAGCCCAGCCCGCATGCAAAGGGGTTTATTTCAACTGAATAGCTTTCATAGTTTTGGGTTATTTTATAACAAAAAAGTAAAATTTTTAGGGGGACACCCAGTACATGCATGCAAAAAATTACATGCTGAGTTTATAGGTTGTAGCATGCCAGTGGCGTAGGAACAGGGGGTAAGTTCCCCCAAAAATTTTCAGTAAAACCAGAAGTGCACTTTTAGTGATGAAAAATGGTTTTTTGAGACGCTAATGTACCTGTAAATACTATTTTAAAATCGAAGCTCCCCTTTTTGTTTGCTATGCGTATGCCCATTTACACGTGCCTAAATCTTTTTTGAAGAGCATAAATATAAACCACACTATACTTCACTAGTGATGTCCTTGCAGCTTTGGCATACATTTTTTGGCTGCCCTTTATATTAGCCAAAAGTGCTCCTGGAAACCGGTGCCCCCAAATCTTTTGATGTTTCCGACGCCCTTGGTTGTTGCCGTTTAGTGGTCATGGGCCATGCATACCATTACTGTTAGTTTTTAGCTTCATTCACGACAAAATAATTTTTATCGAAAACGCACGCACCGGGCGGTTCAATTAAATGACGAAAAATTCATTCAATAGTTGTCAATTAAATGATCGTTTCGTGCGGATAGGTTTGCAAAAATTTTGCGCGCGAAAAATTATTTTACACAGCGATAAAAAGCGGTTAATTGAAAAGTATGTTTTCCCTTTCCTCATTATCCAAGCCCTTCCGACGCAGGACGAAGGTTGGCGAAGGTACATTGTTGGAAATAGAAAAAATTCGAGACAACGACGGCTTAGCGAGTGATAATCAGTTAAATATTTCAAGAAGATATGCAGGTAATCCATGCAGGTCTCGACTGTTTCATTACTATTTCTGACTGATAACCCCATGATTTCATCGCGCTAACTTATTGTTTTGTTGTTTTTGTTATTCCAGAGAGACTTGGGTCTGTTAGTGGAACACGCGAAATGTCCGAAGAGGAAAAAATGTACCACGATTTGTTCGGCGTCAACAGCCAAACAGAAGGTTAGTGAATTAATTTGAGATGATTTATCAAATTCCGCTTCTGCCTTTGTGAATGACATTTTGTTCTCTATTGTGCACATTTCTAAAGCGGGCTGATTTCTTTGGAAAAAAATGAAAGAAATATATAAGCGTCCCAGTACAATTGCCAAAATGGAATAATAATTATTTTTCTTCTTTCAGAATGTGGCCACACTAAAAAGACACCGAGAAAGAAGAGAAATGAAGCAGTTCAACTTTCTGAAGTGATATTTGAAAATAACAACGATGTAGAAGACAACGGTGGCGATAACTTATCATGCTGGGACACAGTTCTGTCAGTTCACACAGAAGACCTCACTCGCCGAGGCGTAACTCGTAAAATCGGTAAGTTTACTTATTGAATTCTATACTGCTTGCAATATACCACAACATATAAGACCAGTCCAAATATACCTTTCGAAGTTTTAAAATAAATCTTAAATGAAAACCCGCTGGTAAAATAAAATTACACTGATAGGCTCCAAGTGAAAAGGAGTGTTGATATTGCTGAGCGTGGATTTGTTTTAGTTAAGCAATGCTATCAGGGAAACCCTTCGTCAAATGTGGACCGCGCTAGGGCCGGTTGTATAAAAACGTAGTTAGCGCTAACTGCAGTTAAAAAGTAGATAAAAAGTAGTTAAAATTAAAAAGTAGTTAACTTTAATAACGTAGTTAAGTCAGTTGTAGTTAGCCTCAACTGCAGTTTAAAAGTGGTTAGAGTTAACTATCCTCAAGGGCATCGTTAACTTTCCAAATCGTAGTTAAAAATGGTGTCTTGAGCTTTTGAGGAGTGAGAAAACATTAAAATCAACACATACCAATGTTGTCAACTTAGAAAAGGCCCTGTCGAAGCTTGTAAACCCTCAATATGCTTTTATTTTTTTCATTCGGGCAGCAACAGAATATATTTTTGCTTCGGGAGACGTGTCGATGCCAAATTACGATCCTAGGAAAGATTAGCCATCTCCATTTTCAACTGCGACCAGTAGTTTGACTCAAAGGAAGCTTTTTATATTAAGCGCGCCTTTTTCGTTGAATTATTTTGAACTTTTTCCTTGTTTTATTCTATTATTCCAATATTTTAGATCAAAATCGCTGATCAAAATACTGTTAATTGTTTTAAATACGAGTCCACAGTCTTGTTCAAAATCAATAACAGCGGTGAATAATTTCGTGCTATTTCTTTTTTTAACAACCCAACGCAAGCCCCACGCAAGTTAACCACGTGGTTAGTTAATCATCCGACAAACTAGGTTTTGTGCAACGCAGTCATTAAGTCGTGTAGTTAACTTATTATAAAATTAAGGAATTAACTACAGTGATTAGCGATGATCAATAACAAGATCAATAACAAGTCCCTGATGGTCACAGAAAAAGTGAAAGATTTAGGTATATGGATTACGGAGTCGCTAAACTGGTCCTGCCATACCCAAGATTGCTGTGCGAAGGCAAACAAGATGCTCGGTTTCCTTCGTAGGGCCGCAGCAGAAATTACAGATATTAAGATACGCCGCACACTATACCTATCAATTGTTCGCTCAACGTTAGGCTACGCCACTAAAGTCTGGTCACCACAATCGATCGACTTAATTATGAGGACAGAACGCATCCAACGACGAGCCACAAAGTTTGTTTTGAAATTACCATTCATGTGCGAAGAGACGTACAAAGACACATTGATCTCGTTAGACTTATTACCAATCACCTACTGGCATGAGTACCTTGACATTATGTTTTTCTTCAAAGCTGTAAACAACATTATAACTGTCTCGAACGAAGTCCTTCAACAGCGAGTTATCCCATCAATAAGGCTCACTAGAACCTCGGTTGACACCAACGTGCTCTTGTTCCGTCCTCGTAAATGTAAGACGTTAACATTCCAACGCTCTTTCTTCATCAGAACAATAAGAAATTACAACTCTCTGCCTGAGGATCTCAGACAAAAAGATCTCTCGCTGATACGATTTAGAACATTTTTGCTTAACTATTATCAAAATGCTGCTCAGACATGCTATGATGTTGACGACGCCAGAACGCAGAGAACCAGTTTGCTTGAAATGCAAAACACCACGCAAACTTGTGCAGCCATTAACGTGCTGCTATTAATAAATGTACAGTATTAATTATGTAGATATGTTATGTGTTGTCTGTATACAAGGGCCCACAGTAATTGGTTTTAGGCTTTTGTGGTGTCCCCGCCTTTTGTTGCTGTCACCTTGTTGTTGTTGTTGTTGTTGTTGTTGCTGTCACCTTTCTGTCCAACCTTAAAACGTGGAGGCTCGTCATACTGCTGCATTCCACAAGTTTGACAAGGTTTTCGCCAAGTTCTGAGCAATTTTTCGTATTTTTCAACTCATAAAACTCACGTTATTAATATCAATTGTAATTAAACCGTCTGAGGATAGCGGTCAAGAATGAATATTTTTTAATTTTCCACCACTAAGACATCGACAAATGTCTGACGTTTGGACGTTTTGGGGCAGGACAGAAATGGTTGTGTGTATGTGTTGTTGATTGTGTAATTATAGCCGAAGCTAAATAAATAAATAAATAAATAAATTAATTAATTAATTAATAATACAATTTCTCTTATATCCAGCTTCAGAAATTGCCTTCGAGTGTCGTCAGTGGGCAAAAGAAGACAACGAAAGAAAGGAAAAACAGTTAAAATTAAAGTCGGGCATTTCTGACACGCCTGCACAAAAGCTTGCGAAAACAGGGCAATATGTCAATGCAGAGAGTTCCGACTCAAACATCCAAGAAAATGTCCGAGAATCTCTTTGTGAGGTAAGACA
Organism: Dendronephthya gigantea; assembly: GCF_004324835.1. Taxonomy (NCBI): domain Eukaryota; kingdom Metazoa; phylum Cnidaria; class Anthozoa; order Malacalcyonacea; family Nephtheidae; genus Dendronephthya; species Dendronephthya gigantea. Next base: position 2,101,168 of record NW_021163029.1, read on the forward strand.
AACCAATCAAGCATGCAAAGGATATACTTTCCAACACAGGAAAACCTGATTACCAAACTTGTACTTTATTAATAAAATCATATCGCTCGCCATTGAAAGTTCTATTAACCACGGTCCTTTACAATCACTTCAGCTTGCCGAAGAAGATATCAAAGTCAAAAAGAAGAAACGTTCAAGGAAAATAAAACGAAAACACAGAAAGATCAACCCTTTATGTGATTCAACTACAGGCAACGACTCAGTAAATCCTGAACCTTGTCCAATGAAGAAACCACCTGATATATACAAAATGTTTCAAGGAACAACGTTAAGTGACATCAACTCCAGAGAGGTTCCCTCCGTTGAACCAAATGATGAATACAAGCAGATGGAGAAAGCAGATGGAGAAGGTAAACACCGTATTTCAGGCGTAAGAAAGTGAGCTTAATTTCTTCTGTTACATACATATCAGATGCTGCGGTTAGTTTCACACCTCACGGCTAAACATTTCACAAGTGATTATTAATTTCATAGCGTCATCTTCAGCGGAGACAACTACAACGAAAACAAGTAAATGGTCCCAGTTTTGGAAACATGGAAATACCAAAGTGAAAAAAATTAAACAGCCAAAAAAGATCAACGATCCCAACGGAAACGAGGAAACAACGACCAAACACAAGACCTCCAAATTCAAATTCTTTAAAAAAACAACGAATGGAAAAAGAAAATCGAAAGCAACTTCTTCAAGAGAGCAAAACATCGCAGCAGTTACACCAAGTGATCTTTACAAGAAAAAGAACGCGTCCGCCACAGGAAGCCAATAAAGCTCTCAAAACACAACACATAATTCACAAGATTTAACATCAACTGGCAAGATAATAGAAGTAAAAAACACAAAACTTACAAAAAAAAACACTTTGTACGACAAACACAAAGATACCATCGTACACACACAAAACGTCCATTAACAAGATTTTCAACGTCCAAAAACAACAATACCTGAAACGACCAAACATCATAGTTCCAACGTCAACACAAAACAGTTCCAACGACCATACAAAAGAGTTTCAGCATTCACACAAAACAGTTCCAACATCAACATAAAAGAATTTCAGCGTCAACCAAAAAGAGTTCCAGCATCCACACGAACCAATTCCAACATCAACACAAAAAAGTTCCAACGTCAATAGAAAGGAGCTCAAACGTTCTCCCAAGAGTTCCAACGTGAGCACAAAAGAGTTCCAGCGTCAAAAAAAAGAGTTCCAGCGTTTACACAAACAGTTCTAACATCAACATAAAAGAGTTCCAGCGTCAACAAAAAAAAAGTTCCAACGTCAATACAAAAGAACTCCAGCGTCCTCACAAAAAGGTTCAAACGTCAACAGAAAGGAGTTCCAACGGTCACACAAGAGTTCCAACGTGAACACAAAAATGTTCCAGCGTTCACACAAACAGTTCTAACATCAACATAAAAGAGTTCCAGCGACAAAAAAAAAGAGTTCCAACGTCAACACAAAAGAGTTTGGGCGTCCACAGGAAAAAAGTACCAACGTCCACAAAAAACAATTCCAACGTGAACACAAAGAGTTCCAGCGTTCACACAAAAAGTTCTAACATTAATATAAAAGAGTCCCAACGTCAACACAAAAGAGTTTCAGCGTCCACAGGAAAGAGTTCAAGCGTCCAAAAAAAACAGTTCCAAGTTGAACACAAAAGAAATCCACGGTCAACACAAAAGAGTTCCAACGTGAAGAAAAAGTAGTTCCTCTTTCAACACAAAAGAGTTCCGGCGTCCACAAAAAGGAGTTCTAGCGTCCACACAAAAAAGATTCCAACGTGAACACAAAAGATTTCGAGCGTCCACACAAAATAATTCCAGCGTCTACACAAAAGAGTTCCGGCGTCCACAAAAACGAGTTCTAGCGTCAACACAAAAGAGTTCCAACGTGAACACAAAAGACTTCGAGCATCCACACAAAAGAGTGCCAGCGTCCACACAAAAGAGTGCCAGCGTCTACACAAAAGAGTTCCGGCGTCCACAAAAAGGAGTTCTAGCGTCCACATAAAAGAGTTCCAACGTGAACACAAAAGAGTTCGAGCGTCCACACAAAAGAGTTCCAGCGTCCTCACAAAAGAGTTCCAACGTCCACAAAAAGGAGTTCTAGCGTCCACACAAAAGAGTTCCAACGTGAACATAAAAGAGTTCGAGCGTCCACACAAAAGAGTTCCAGCGTCCTCACAAAAGAGTTCCAACCTCCGCAAAAAGGAGTTCTAGCGTCCACATAAAAGAGTTCCAACTTGAACACAAAAGAGTTCGAGCGTCCACACAAAAGAGTTCCGGCGTCCGAAAAAAAGAGTTCAAGCGTCCACACAAAAGAGTTCCAACGTCAACACAAAAGAGTTCCAACGTCCACACATGCAAGAGAGTTCCAACATCAACACAAAACAGTTCCAGCATCCACGCAAAAGAGTTCACGCGTTCACGCAAAAGAGTTCCAACGTGGCAGCGTCTACAGAAAAGAGTTCCAACGTCAACAAAATAAGAGTTCCAAAGTGCTTACAAAAGTGTTCCAGCGTCCACAAAAAGAGTTCCGGCGTCCACAAAAACTAGTTCTGCGTCAACACAAAAGAGTTCCAACGTGAACACAAAAGAGTTCGAGCGTCCACACGAAAGAGTGTCAGCTTCCACACCAAAGAGTTCTGGCGTTTGCAAAAAAGAGTTCTAGCGTCCACACAAAAGAGTTTCAACGTGAACACAAAAGAGTTCAAGAATCCACACAAAAGAGTTGCAACATCAACACAAAAGAGTTCCAACGTCAACGCTAAAGAGTTCTAACGTCAACAGAAACGAGCTCCAACGTTCTCAAAAGAGTTCCAGCGTGAACACAAAAAAGTTCCACCGTCAACAAAAAAGGAGTTCCAACATGAACCCAAAAGAGTTCCAACGGCAACAAAAAAAGAGTTCCAGCGTTCACACAAACAGTTCTAACCTCAACATAAAAGAGTTCCAACGTGAACACAAAAGAGTTCGAGCGTCCACACAAAAGAGTTTCAGCGTCCACACAAAAGAGTTCCGGCGTCCGAAAAAAAGAGTTCAAGCGTCCACACAAAAGAGTTCCAACGTCAACACAAAAGAGTTCCAGCGTCCACACAAACAGTTCTAACATCAACATAAAAGAGTTCCAGCGTCAACAAAAAAGAGTTCTAACGTCAACACAGAAGAGTTTCAGCGTCCAAAGGAAAGAGTTCAAGCGTCCACAAAAAACAGTTCCAACGTGAACACAAAAGAGTTCCACGGTCAACAAAAAGAGTTCCGGCGTCCACAAAAAGCAGTTCTAGCGTACAAACAAAAGAGTTCTAACGTGAACACAAAAGAGTTCGAGCATCCACAAAAGAGAGTTTCAACATTAACACAAAAGAGTTCCAGCGTCCACACAAAAGAGTTCCGGCGCCCGAAAAAAAGAGTTCAAGCGTCCACACAAAACAGTTCCAACGTCAACACAAAAGAGTTCAAGCGTCCACACAAGAGAGTTCTAATATCAACACAAAAGAGTTCCAGCATTCACGCAAAAGAGTTCCAGCATTAACGCAAAAGAGTTCCAACGTGGCAGCTTCTACAGAAAAGAGGTCCAACGTCAACAAATAAGAGTTCCAAAGTGCTTACAAAAGAGTTCCAGCGTCCACAAAAAGAGTTCCGGCGTCCACAAAAACGAGTTCTAGCGTCAAAACAAAAGAGTTCCAACGTGAACACAAAAGAATTCGGGCGTCCACAAAAAAGAGTGCCAGCGTTCACACAAAAGAGTTGCAACATCAACACAAAAGAGTTCCAGCGTCAACCCTAAAGAGTTCCAACGTCAACAGAAAGGAGCTCCAATGTTCTCAAAAGAGTTCCAAGGTAAACACAAAAATGTTCCACCGTCAACAAAAAAGGAGTTCCAACGTGAACACAAAAGAGTTCCAACGTCAACACAAATGAGTTTCAGCGTTCACACAAACCGTTCTAACATCAACATAAAAGAGTTCCAGCGACAACAAAAAAGAGTTCCAACGTCAACACCAAAGAGTTTCAGCGTCAACAGGAAAAAATACCAGCGTCCAAAAAAAACAGTTTCAACGTGAACACAAAAGAGTTCCAGCGTCCACAAAAAAAAGTTCCAACGTGAACACAAAAGAGTTCCAACGGCAACACAAAAGAGTTTCAGCGTTCACACAAACCGTTCTAACATCAACATAAAAGAGTTCCAGCGACAACAAAAAAGAGTTCCAACGTCAACACCAAAGAGTTTCAGCTTCAACAGGAAAAAGTACCAGCGTCCAAAAAAAACAGTTTCAACGTGAACACAAAAGAGTTCCAGCGTCAACAAAAAAAGTTCCAACGTTAACACAAAACAGTTTCAGCGTCCAAAGGAAAGAGTTCAAGCGTCCACAAAAAACAGTTCCAACGTGAACACAAAAGAGTTCCACGGTAAACACAAAAGAGTTCCAACGTGAACAAAAAGAGTTCCACCTTCAACACAAAAGAGTTATGGCATCAACAAAAAGAAGCTCTAGCGTCCACATAAAAGAGTTCCAACGTGAACACAAAAGAGTTCCAACGTCAACAAAAAAAGAGTTCCAACGTCAACACAAAAGAGTTTCAGCGTCCACAAAAAGGAGTTTTAGCGTCCACACAAAAGAGTTCCAACGTGAACAGAAAAGAGTTCGATTGTCCACACAAAAGAGTGCCAGTGTTCAAGAGATCCGGCGTCCGAAAAAAAGGAGTTCTAGCGTCTACACAAAAGAGTTCCGACGTGAACACAAAAGAGTTCGAGCGTCCACACTAAAGAGTTCCAACATGAACACAAAAGAGTTCCAGCGTCCACGCAAAAATTCCAGCGTCAAAAAAAAGAGTTCCAACGTAGCAGCGTCTACAGAAAGGAGTTCCAACGTCAACAAATAAGAGTTCCAAAGTGCTCACAAAAGAGTTCCAGCGTCAACACAAACAGTTCTAACATCAACATAAAAGAGTTCCAGCGTCAACAAAAAAGAGTTCCAACGTCAACACAGAAGAGTTTCAGCGTCCACAGGAAAGATTTCTAGCCTCCGTCGCCACAGAAAAGAGTTCCAACGTCACGCCAAAGGTGTTCCAGCGTGAACAAAGAAGAGTTCCAACGTCCTCACAGAAGACTTCCATTCCCACGTGGACAAATAAGAGTTTCAATGTCCTCACTAAAGAGTTCCAGCATCCACGAAAATGAGTTCTAGCGTCCACACAAAAGAGTTCCAACCTGAACACAAAAAAGTTCCAGCGTCAACACAAAGGAGTTCTAGCGTCAACACAAAAGAGTTTCAACGTCAACAAAAAAGAGTTCCAACATCGAGAGTTCCAACGTTTGCACAAAATATTTCAAGCATCAAAACAAGAGTTTTAGCGTCCACAGAAAAGAGTTCCAGCGTCCTCACGATAGAGTTCCAAAGTCAACAAATAAGAGTTGCAACGTAAACACAAAAGGGATCTAGCGTTCACACATAACAGTGTCAAAATCAACATAAAAGAGTTCCAGCGTCAACCAAAAAGAGTTCAAGCGTCCACACAAAATAGTTCCACCGTCAACAAAAAAGAGCGTTCACACAGCAAAACCTTTCCAACATCAACATAAAAGAGTTCGAACGTCACCACAAAAGAGTTCATTCGTCCTCACAAAATAGTTCCAGCGTAAACACAAAGGAGTTCCAGCGTCCTCACACGAGAGTTCCAGCGTAAACAAAAAAGAGTGCCAGCGTCAATATAAAGGAGTTCCAGCGTCCCCACAAAAGAGTTCCAACGTAAACACAAAAGAGCTCCAGCGTTCACACAAAAAAGTTCCAGCGTAAACACAAAAGAGTGCCAGCGTCAATATAAAGGAGTTCCAACGTAAACACAAAAGAGCTTCAGCGTTCACACGAAAGAGTTCCAGCGTTAACACAAAAGAGTGCCAGCATCAATATAAAGGAGTTCCAGCGCCAACACAAAAGAGTTCCAACGTAAACACAAAAGAGCTGCATTGTCCACACGAAAGAGTTCGAGCGTAAACACAAAAGTGTTCCAGCGTCAATATAAAGAAGTTCCAGCGTCCCCACAAAAGAGTTCCAACGTAAACACAAAAGAGCTTTAGCGTTCACGCGAAAGAGTTCCAGCGTAAACACAAAAGAGTGCCAGCGTCAACACAAAAGAGTTCCAGCGTCCCCACAAAAGAGTTCCAATGTAAACACTAAAGAGTGCCAGCGTCGATATAAAGGAATTCCAGCGCCAACACAAAAGAGTTCCAACGTAAACACAAAAGAGCTCCAGCGTTCACACGAAAGAGTTCCAGCGTAAACACAAAAGAGTGCCAGCGTCAATGTAAAGGAGTTCCAGCGTTCCCACAAAAGAGTTCCAACGTAATGCAAAAGAGCTCCAGCGTCCACACGAAAAAGTTCCAGCGTAAACAGAAAAGAGTGCCAACGTCAATATAAAGGAGTTCCATGGTACCCACAAAAGAGTTTCAACGTAAACACGAAAGAGTGCCAGCGTCAATATAAAGGAATTCCAGCGTAAATAAAAAAGAGCTCCAGCGTTCACGCGAAATAGTTCCAGCGTAAACACAAAAGAGTGCCAGCGTCAATATAAAGGAGTTCCAGCGTCCCCACAAAAGAGTTCCAACGTAAACACAAAAGAGCTTTAGCGTCCACACGAAAGAGTTCCAGTGTAAACACAAAAAAGTTCCTGCGTCAGTATAAAAGAGTTAAAGCGTCCTCACAAAAGAGTTCCTACGTAAAGAGAAAAGAACTCAAACGTCCACACGAAAGAGTTCCAGCGTCAACACAAAGAGTTCCAGCGTCAATATAAAAAAGGTCCAGCGTCCTCACAAAACAGTTCCAGCGTCAACACAAAGGAGTTCCAGCGTCCTCACAAAAGAGTTCCAACGTAAACAGAAAAGAACTCCAGCATCCATACGAAAGAGTTCCATGCAGCGTAAACACAAAAGAGTTCCAGCGTCAATATAAAATAGTTCCAGCGTCCTCACAAAAGAGTTCCAGCGTCAAAACAAAGGAGTTCCAGCGTCCTCACAAAGAGTTCCAACGTAAAGAGAAAAGAACTCGAGCGTCCACACGAAAGAGTTCCAGCGTAAACAGAAAAGAGTTCCAGCGTCAATATAAAGGAGATCCAGCGTGCTCACAAAAGAGTTCCAGCGTCAACACAAAAGAGTTCCAGCATCCACACAAAAGAGTTCCAGCGTCGACACAAAAAAGTTCCAGCGTCCACACAAAAAGTTCCAGCGTCAACACAAAAAAATTCCAACATCCACACATGGAAAAGTTTTCCAGCGTGTACAAAAGAGTTCCAGCGTCCGCAAAAGAGTTCCAAACCAGCACCAAAGAGTTCAAACGTTAACTCACCAAAGAATTCCGGCGTTCACACAAACGGGGTCCAGCGTTAACAAAACAGTTTCAGCGTGGCAGCGTGACACCGTCCACAGAAAAGAGTTCCGACGTCAACACAAAGGAGTTCCAACGTGAACAGATAAAAGTTCCAATGTCCTCACAAAAGAGTTCCAGGGTCACGAAAAAGAGTTCGAGCACACACACAAAAGAGTTCATACGTGAACACAAAAGAGTTCCAGCGACCAACACAAAACAGTTCCAACATCAACATAAAAGAGTTCCAGCGTCCTCACAAAAGAGTTCCAGCGTCAACACAAAAGAGTTCCAGCGTCAACACAAAGGAGTTCCAACGTCCTCATAAAAGAATTCCAGCATCAACACAAAGGATTTTCAGCGTCCTCACAAACGGGGTCCAGCGTTAACAAAACAGTTTCAGCGTGGCGGCGTGACACCGTCCACAGAAAAGAGTTCCGATGTCAACACAAAGGAGTTCCAACGTGAACAGATAAAAGTTCCAATGTCCTCACAAAAGAGTTCCAGGGTCCACGAAAAAGAGTTCGACCACACACACAAAAGAGTTCATACGCGAACACAAACGAGTTCCAGCGTCCAACACAAAACGGTTCCAACATCAACATAAAGGAGTTCCAGCGTCCTCACAAAAGAGTTCCAGCATCAACACAAAAGAGTTCCAGCGTCAACACAAAGGAGTTCCAGCGTCTTCAAAAAGAATTCCAGCGTCAACACAAAGAATTTCCAGCGTCTTCAAAAAGAATTCCAGCGTCAACACAAAGGAGTTCCAGCGTCCTCATAAAATAATTCCAGCGTCAACACAAAGAATTTCCAGCGTCTTCAAAACGAATTCCAGCGTCAACACAAAAGAGTTCCAACGTAATGCAAAAGAGCTCCAGCGTTCACACGAAAGAGTTCCAGCGTAAACACAAAAGAGTGCCAGCGTCAATGTAAAGGAGTTCCAGCGTTCCCACAAAAGAGTTCCAACGTAATGCAAAAGAGCTCCAGCGTCCACACGAAAAAGTTCCAGCGTAAACAGAAAAGAGTGCCAACGTCAATATAAAGGAGTTCCATGGTACCCACAAAAGAGTTTCAACGTAAACACGAAAGAGTGCCAGCGTCAATATAAAGGAATTCCAGCGTAAATAAAAAAGAGCTCCAGCGTTCACGCGAAATAGTTCCAGCGTAAACACAAAAGAGTGCCAGCGTCAATATAAAGGAGTTCCAGCGTCCCCACAAAAGAGTTCCAACGTAAACACAAAAGAGCTTTAGCGTCCACACGAAAGAGTTCCAGTGTAAACACAAAAAAGTTCCTGCGTCAGTATAAAAGAGTTAAAGCGTCCTCACAAAAGAGTTCCTACGTAAAGAGAAAAGAACTCAAACGTCCACACGAAAGAGTTCCAGCGTCAACACAAAAGAGTTCCAGCGTCAATATAAAAAAGGTCCAGCGTCCTCACAAAACAGTTCCAGCGTCAACACAAAGGAGTTCCAGCGTCCTCACAAAAGAGTTCCAACGTAAACAGAAAAGAACTCCAGCATCCATACGAAAGAGTTCCATGCAGCGTAAACACAAAAGAGTTCCAGCGTCAATATAAAATAGTTCCAGCGTCCTCACAAAAGAGTTCCAGCGTCAAAACAAAGGAGTTCCAGCGTCCTCACAAAAGAGTTCCAACGTAAAGAGAAAAGAACTCGAGCGTCCACACGAAAGAGTTCCAGCGTAAACAGAAAAGAGTTCCAGCGTCAATATAAAGGAGATCCAGCGTGCTCACAAAAGAGTTCCAGCGTCAACACAAAAGAGTTCCAGCATCCACACAAAAGAGTTCCAGCGTCGACACAAAAAAGTTCCAGCGTCCACACAAAAAAGTTCCAGCGTCAACACAAAAAAATTCCAACATCCACACATGGAAAAGTTTTCCAGCGTGTACAAAAGAGTTCCAGCGTCCGCAAAAGAGTTCCAAACCAGCACCAAAGAGTTCAAACGTTAACTCACCAAAGAATTCCGGCGTTCACACAAACGGGGTCCAGCGTTAACAAAACAGTTTCAGCGTGGCAGCGTGACACCGTCCACAGAAAAGAGTTCCGACGTCAACACAAAGGAGTTCCAACGTGAACAGATAAAAGTTCCAATGTCCTCACAAAAGAGTTCCAGGGTCCACGAAAAAGAGTTCGAGCACACACACAAAAGAGTTCATACGTGAACACAAAAGAGTTCCAGCGACCAACACAAAACAGTTCCAACATCAACATAAAAGAGTTCCAGCGTCCTCACAAAAGAGTTCCAGCGTCAACACAAAAGAGTTCCAGCGTCAACACAAAGGAGTTCCAACGTCCTCATAAAAGAATTCCAGCATCAACACAAAGGATTTTCAGCGTCCTCACAAACGGGGTCCAGCGTTAACAAAACAGTTTCAGCGTGGCGGCGTGACACCGTCCACAGAAAAGAGTTCCGATGTCAACACAAAGGAGTTCCAACGTGAACAGATAAAAGTTCCAATGTCCTCACAAAAGAGTTCCAGGGTCCACGAAAAAGAGTTCGACCACACACACAAAAGAGTTCATACGCGAACACAAACGAGTTCCAGCGTCCAACACAAAACGGTTCCAACATCAACATAAAGGAGTTCCAGCGTCCTCACAAAAGAGTTCCAGCATCAACACAAAAGAGTTCCAGCGTCAACACAAAGGAGTTCCAGCGTCTTCAAAAAGAATTCCAGCGTCAACCCCAAAAGAATTTCCAGCGTCTTCAAAAAGAATTCCAGCGTCAACACAAAGGAGTTCCAGCGTCCTCATAAAATAATTCCAGCGTCAACACAAAGAATTTCCAGCGTCTTCAAAACGAATTCCAGCGTCAACACAAAGGAGTTCCAGCGTCGACACAAAGGAGTTCCAGTGTCTATAGAAAGGAGTTCCAACGTCAATTAATATGACTTCCAGCGTCCTCACAAAAGTGTTCTAACGTCCACAAAAGAGTTCCAACATCAGCACCAAAGAGTTCAAACGTCAACACACTAAGAGTTCCGGCGTCCACACTGATCGGGGTCCGGCGTTAATAAAAAACAGTTCCAGCGTTCTCACAAAAGAGTTCCAGCGTTCAAACGTTAGAGTTACAACGTCAACACAAAAAACCTTCAGCGTCCACACAAAATGCAAGATTTCTGAATAAAGAAGGAAGGCTAGATAATTGGACAAGATAAATGAATTTTGACTGCTTTGTGTACACGAAAAACAAACATCACGATGTGTTTTCGAAATAGAGTTTAAAATTTTTGCATATTTCAATTGTAGGAAATATCATTACTTGTTTATCGATTGCTATCACTTGCCTAAATAGCCTGCAAGCTTATAATGTGCTTAACCGCTCTTCAATTGCTAATCGTTGTATAAAGTATTTGTATAAAAAACAAACTAATTATATTTTTTCGTTTGACTTTCATTTAAAGAATATTGCCGACCGTTTTATTAGTGTTTTTAGTTCAGATTTAGGTTTTCTCTACACATTGCATGTTTTTTATCGTACGGATTATCCTTACTTATTACTCCGTTTATCAATGAGCTTAATTTTTCCATGAAAGTTATTTTCACCAAACAGTCACAAATACACAGGTATCTTAGAAGTACGCACGTAATCCTGTATCCATGGGTTAACACAAACATTTTAACCACAAGTTCCAACTGCTCAATTTAAATTTTAATAATATTTTATACCACAAATCTATATTGATAAATTTTTTTTTTCAAGTTTTGAAAATAATATCTAAATGCAACAAAAATACCGAGTGTCTCGAAGAAGACTTAACCAGAAACGAAAGCCATCCAAGGGAAGTAGCAAGTACTTTGTCATAATATTTTCACGAATTATGAAAGCCGTCTGAAAAATGCTTTGTATCTCCGTTAATATTTTGTGTTATTTTGATAATCTAAGTTAGCCCGCCTGCCCGGAAGGGGTTTATTTTAACTCAACAGCTTTCAATTTTGGGTTATTTTATAACAATAAGGTAAAGTCTTTAGGGGGACACCCAGTACATGCATGCAAAACTTTACATGCTTTCCTTGCAATGCAATTCTACTCCTGAGGCATCTAAAGTTGTCAAACAGGAACATTTCTAACGATCTGCTAATGTTTTCTTAGCATTTCTCCATTTCTCGAAAGTATAACTGTAACTGCGTCTTGAATTTGATCAGTGTGACTGTGATTCTGTGAATAATTTAAGTTTAGAGCCTGTTTACATGGAGCGAGTTATCCCGAGGTAAAAAGCGCATCACATCAAAGGCTCAACCTGATTAGTCTTTCATTATAATTATGCAGTTTTCCCTTCGCCTGCCGGGATAACTCGCTTCATGTAAACAGGCTCTAACGCCTGTATTCAAAAAGCTCACTCACACTCACACTCATTGAGTGTGACATATAAATTTTGTTAATGCTGATCAATGAGAAAGTTTTCTCTGAATAGATGGAAAGATATAAGGTAAATAACTGAAAATCAAGCTCCTATTCGGCTTGAAATACCGCCATTGAAACATTATGAGAAGATTAAGATCTCCCACTCAATGAGTTTGTGTGTGAGTGAGCTTTTAGAATACAGGCGTTAGAGTCAGGCCTATAGACTAGCGTATTGAGTAAACTGTTAACAAAATAAACAGCAAATAAAATTCCAACATGCAGAAAAGTCATTGATTTGCTAACCGGGTGACTTTCTTGGGACTTTCAGGCTTCAGTCTCATAAATGTTTTGTAAAGCCTAGTAAATTACTCGGTCAAATCAGGTTCTCGTCCAGTTAAAACAATAGTATGCATCTTTATTAATTTTGTTCAGTCATAATATCGAGATAATATAATACAAGTCATGCAGGAACAGTTGATATGATGTAGCTACCAACTATTGCTCATCGATTCTTGCCGCTGGACCGATACACTCCTCTTAACTGTTTAGACCCATCATCAGTGCATATTTATCATAGTGTTATACTGTATACCATAAATGACATCTTATGCGTTTAAGAAAATGCCTAACTGTGTAACTACCTAAATCACACTCTTTAGTCTCCTATATTAATAAAGGTTCTATGTAATGTTAAGCAGGCAATGCTTGGTCAAAAAAGTAGTTGACTACAATTATACCGCGTAACGTAAATGGGCCCTAAATGATCCTACAATTCGTTTATATCATGCATAATGAACCAATAAACGCGTTCCCTATAGCTTTCACAAGTACGTACTTTGAAAGTCATCATCGCTTGTTACATTGCAGGTGTTCAAGACTTAATTTGGTAGGAGGGATTTCCTGGAACTTATTAAAAATTAACACATTTTCAGTGCCATATTTGCGTTAAACCGTATTGATTGACCGACTGCTGCACGTACAGTTTTAAGCTTCTCGTCACTGTCAGTAATAAGCTGTGAAACGTTTACGGCTGCGTCAACACAGAAAATATTTAAAAAAGATGGGCGTAGATTCCGAGACCAACTTACTCTAATTTCCCTGCTGTTAATGATGCGTCAAAACGAGTCTTTGGGTTTCTGCTTGAATGCCACACTAGATGATGTATTAGATACGTGACCTCTCTTCCCCATGCAATAACGAATGGCATAATAATAACTTTATACTAAACCATAGATCATAAATGATATCTAATTTCGTTCAGCAACGCCTAAACTGGTACCTAAAAGCTAAAATCACGACCTTTCGAGCTAAGACCCTTCTTCAGGAAGCTTATAGTACATGCAGTTATTCACATTTACTCTCCTGATGAGCCACTGACAATAACAGTTTATAATAATTATATAATTATTACAGTAGATTTTACATATAATAATGCCTTTGTAAAGAATTTTGCAGGTTTGAAAATGTCGATATTCTTATTTCAAAATGAATTTATCTAATTTAATTAAAGATATATGCGCCTATTGTTTTCAGATTAGTAGCGCTATGCTGTTAGTACATAAAGGAAAATAATGTCACTTTTAAATATTGCATGAATATTATATATTAAAACTATTAATTTATCACTTAGTCTGAAGATGTCTTAAGTTAAGACGAAGTAATATAATGAGAATTCGTAATTTGAATCGAATTGTAATATTTGTACAAAATCTTCTTACTCACAGATTATCGCCTGTATTCTAAAAGCTCACTCACACTCAAACTCATTGAGTGGGAGATCTTAATCTTCTCATAACGTTTCAATGGCGGTATTTCAGGCCGAATAGGAGCTTGATTTTCAGTGATTTACCTTATATCTTTCCATCTATTCAGAAAAAACTTTCTCATTGATCAGCATTAACAAAATTTACATGTCACACTCAATGAGTGTGATTGTGAGTGAGCTTTTTGAATACAGGCGTGTATCTCGTTCTCCCAAACTCTCACGCGTGTTTCTATAACTGTATAGAAACACAGGAAAGAATGTATTTTTATTTATTTCTTAAGCATCGAGCGAGAAATGTTCGTATTCAATCCTCAGCTGGACTAATACGATTTGTAACAATCCCCTGCATTTCTCAAATCCCTGTCCTTCTACCTCCTTATAAGAAGTTGAAGACATAGTTTTTGCGCTTCTGAAGATTTATATAAAAGTAATTTTGATTTACACAATTAATTCATATTAACGAACTTCAAAGCAACCATTGTTTTACCTTATTTAATTGAAATTTGCCAAATATCAACACGATACATTAGTATTGCAAATTTTAAAGTTTGGCCAGGGACGCCGGCACCGACGGGGATGGGAAACCTGGACAGCAACCTTCTTGTTACCAGCAACGTCAAGGGGGCAGAATTAACATGCTCTTTCCGTCTAGTAGAAATTAAACTGAGGAGCTTCAACATCATAAAGAAATGTTTGACTGTAGATGTTTAACGCTCTCAACAGGCCAGTGTCTTTTTAACTATACACCAGTACGTAGAGGAGTTACACCAGCTGATCAGGGATTAAAAATCAACTAATCAGAAACCAGATCTTCGACAAAAGTGAATTATCATTTCCTTCACTGCATATGACGTCGACACTCAAAAATATCAAGTAATTTTATTATATTTATGTGAAAACACGTTTATTTTTTCTCAACTGTAAATTAGAATTTAAATTTTTCACCCTTTATACTATTATTTAGAAGAATAAGGAAAAATAACACCAGGCGCAGTTTTGTTGAGACGCTTTATTACGTCATGATCTCAGATCAGCTGGCTGCTTTTAGCCCCCCAGTAAACGTTCAAATATGATCAACGTGTAAATATGATCAAAATAACCATGAAATTGTTACTATGTGGTCCCCTGAACTCCCTACAACTACGCAACAAATTACCAATTTCTAGTTAGTTCCGTCTTGTCCAACACACTAACGATTTCGTAAAAAATGCCCTGCAACATGTGATGATACAATTCCCCCCTTTTCTTTGTGTCGTTCTGCGTCAATGAGTTTGGCCTTCCATCTTTTTAATCAAAGCAACCTGCAGATCTTCATTGCGAATAATTGACTCATCCCGTCATCCGATGTATTAATATTTCGCTTAAAAGTAAGACAGTCAACTGAACGGTTATTTTATATTTATTATATTTAATAATTCGTCCAAAAGTTGCCAAAATTTTTAGGTAAAAAGTCTTAAACGTCGTCGAAGATTAGACCAAAAATTATTTTTCTTTTATCTCGACCGCAAATCCCACAATGTTCCCACAACTTCTTGAAGATTGGTTGTGACATATTTTGGGCCGAGAATACGAATTTGTTTTAACTGCTAAATCATTTACAACGACATTTTATTTCAAAATATAAATATCCGTCGTTATTTATGCATCTATGTTTTTATGTGAAAAAAGTTACGTAGAATTGTAACAGACATGCAAAAACAGAAGCATGTAGTGATGTAGATTTATCCCGTGGTTTGTTCAACTTGACTTCGACGACTATAAAACTCATAAATGACACAAAATATTTAAAATGTTTTGCCACTGTCTCTTAAGTCTCATAGCAAATCAGTCAAACTAGCATAGCTATACTGTAATAGCTATTGTTTTTCACGCGTTCATGAGAAATGAGAAGTTTGAACATGGATAATTAAAAGACTTTGTGATTTTATTATCCATGCATGGTTTGACATAGTCCTTGAAATCCTTAGAAAATTTGAAATTTGTAAAAAACTCCTAACTATAGTTGTTAATTGCTTGTGATTTACACCATCGCTAATCATCGCTACTCTGGTTTTAATAAATGAAAGTAATCACCACACAAAGATCAACTTTCACGACCCAACGTTTTGGCGGTCTAGTGTCTTCATCAGGGTTGAGTTGGGTCGTGAAAGTTAATCTTTGTGTGGTGATTACTTTAATTTATTAAAACCAGAGTAGCGATAATTACGATGGATTATATACCTGCATGGTTGCTGTGAACTCATTAACTTCAATTCACCATGTAATATATTAAATTTCTAAGCTTTCTAGAACAAACTAGACCATATGTTATTAAGAGGTCTTCTTTTCTGTGGAATAGTTTATGTTTGAATATCTCAATTGATTCCGTAGTTATACGAGGAAAGTAATTGTGCCTTGAGCGTTCTTTGTTATTTTATGTGTCCCAACAGCAGGGTTCTCATTTGGAGCCGGGTTAAGTAAACCTTCAAAGAGCATATTTGTCAACTTTATGGTGAGTCTACGCATTCTACATTCAAACGATACGAAAGATTATGCAATCAACGGTCACGACTCCTAAACGATCTGGCTTTTTTGAAGAGATGCCGCGACAAAAATGCTATGCCTAACGACGCCACCGCGCTCTACTGTAATCAATCTCAGTCAACACAACCTCACTGATAATGAACATCGTATTCTTTCTATAGGACTCAATTATACAAGAAATCGAACCCGCGTTGTTCAAGTTACCTACAGAAACTGCAAATAACATCCGCGTGCAAATCACCGAAACTCTACGTCGTGCTAAACTACCATGAAACAATCTTAATTGCAAGGAAATTTGGTCTCACGGGATCGAAGAACTACACCATCTTCTCGATTATCTCAATGGTCAATTGACACCGATCTATAACCTTCACCATGGAAATTGAAAACCAGAAACATTCTTTACCTTTCCTAGATATCCTTTTCACCCGAAATCCTAGTGGCTTCCTTAACCACTCCGTCTAGCTAAAACCCACACATACTGACCACTATCTCAACTCTCGATCTTTCCATCATCATAGAATTTTGACCTCTGTTGGCAGAACCTTAGTCCACCGTGCCCATTGTATTTGTGATAACGACAGCATCAACAATGAATTACACGATCTCCAGCAAATCCTTTCTTGTAATTGCTTTCCCGATAAACAAATTAACCTGGATTTTACCCGACCTAAACCGACTACAGCTGATAATCAAATTGAACCTATCAACACGGTTTGCATCCCTTTCATCGGTCCTTCTTCATACGCAATTAAGCGAATCCTCAGAAATAACAATATTAAAGTTTTTCATATAGCTCTCATCTAAAAATACAGCAACTGTTATATTCACACAAAGATAAAACTCCAGCTAACCAGAAACCCTGCGTATACCGTATACCTTGTGAATGCGGTTTGGTATATATCAGCGAAACCGTACGTAATTTGACAGTCAGACAAAAAGAACATTTGAACTGTTGTCTAAGAGGAAATTTTGAAAGATCTGCTATGGCTAAGCACTCGTGGAAAAATGACCAGAAATGTAATTGGGAAGAATCAACTCTTCTTGCTCCTGTGAACAATTACTTTCCTCGTCGTATAACTAAGGAATCAATTGAGATATTCAAACATAAACTACTCCACAGGAAGGGAGACCTCTTCATAACGCATGGTCTTTTTTGCTCTAGTTCTTGCATGGATGCTTAGTTTTTCCTATTAGAGTAAAACTTTATCTCTTCTTAATTTAACCGTTTATGATTGCGTAACTTTGTTGCGTGATGTGCTTGCGCACATAGTTTGTTTGTAATCAAATTTTTCTCTAATGTTGGCCCGAGCTCACGGGCCGAAAGCTTAGAATTTAAATAAATGACATGATGTAAATCACAAGCAATTAACAAATATATTTAATAACACCATGCAAAACTTTAAAGAACAAACTCCTAACTACTTAAAACAATATTTTCGCAATCAATTTCACATTTTGAATTTGCTTTTTAAGCCACCATAAATGGTCAATGAACAGGGCCAGTTGTATAAAACTCCTAATAACATTTTAAGTAGTTTTATCGTAGTTAACTAGAAAATATATTATCCTGATTTGCCAATTCTGCCACTAGCTGTTGTTCAAAAATTATTAATGATAAAATAATCATGCATAAGCATTTTGGCCTATAAAATCAACCCTAGGAAGTGGTAAAGTGCCATGAAGGATGACACATTATATAACTTCATCATAAAATTATAACGTCACGTTCAGTAGAATTGTTTATATAATATTTCATCCTAAAAACAATGCGGCGTATTTGAAGTAAACACAACGTACGTGGACAAAAACGCGTCGTATTTGAAGTATATAAACACAACGTACGTGGACAAAAATGCGTCGTATTTGAAGTATATAAACACAACGTACGTGGACAACAACGCAGCGTATTTAAAATAATTAAAAACACTTGAACTCGTGTTTTATCATAATTTTATCTAAATATGACAAAACGCTCAGTCCTTCCCGTGTTTTACATCAATATTACTTAACTCCGTTATCTTTATATACAACCGGCCCTATATAAGAAGTTATTAATTTTTCAAGGATTTTCCAGAATATTTGACGAGCTCCGAAAATCAACAGAAAAAATATATATAATATGTATGCAAATGAATATAACTCGATATTTTTCGGAACGCTTTTGTAGTCAGTCATAATTTCGACACACCTCAATTTCAGCCAGAAACAAAAATGAAAAAAAAATGTATCAACTGTATATCGCTCCGCGATTCTTGTCGCTGGACCAATTCATTTACAATACGTTTAAACCCTTTAAAAATTTAATTAGTGCATATTATGGTGGCCAATATATTACGGCCCTAGTGTCAGGCAGACATGCCATCAACGTCAAAGCAATTGACTACAATTACCATAAATGTTGCTAAAATTCATTTACATCATGCATGAACCAATTAACGCGTTTTCTATATATAGCTTTCACAAGTAATGTCCGCATCGCTTGTTACATCGCAGGTGCACATGTTCTAAACTTATTTATTTGGTAGGAGGGCTTTCATACGACTTAAAATTTAACACATTTCATTAAGACACACTGTTGAGGCGCTGTGAAATTTTACTGCGTCAACATTAGAATATATTTTTTTAAAAATGTGGGTTTGCATCCCTCAAGCCAGGATGTGTAGATTCCGAGACCAACTTTCTCTAATTTACCTGCTGTTAATGATGCGTCAAAGCGAATCTTTTGATTTCTGCTTCAATAGCACACTTGAAGGTAAGTCAAGTTATTAATCAGTTGATGTAGGTAATACGAAGAAACAATATAATTAAGATCATAATTGAACAACTGCGGAGTGAAAAAGTTCCAGAAGTTTACTGCATTCACACAGGTCCGATTTAATTCCGCTACATTTTCCTGGGCGTTTATACATTATTATTATTATAATACTATTATCATTTTACAAGCGTTTCTCGCCGTTGACATGATTAAAAACGACCACGTCCACAACGACGTGATTTACCTCTAAAGTTTAGCGAAGTATTATTTCATCATTGCAAATTATTTAATAACGGTAGTCCTTTAGCATAATTTATTATCTCACAGACCCATTATTAAATAATAACACCGCGTACAGTGTTTACACAACTCCTCGTAAGCGCATTTTCGTTTGATCACGTTTTGAGGGAGTTCGTGTCGCTATCAACAGTGACGTTTTCGAACAAATTAATACTTTTTCGCACGTTTTCCGACCGATCCGGAGTTGTGTAAACTTAGTCTTAGCAATGCCAGTGTGCAGTGTGCTTTTTCATTTGCTTTCACTTGTTTTCAACCAAGCGTTTCTATAATTACTCCGTTTTCGCAGGTTTTATAAGGATTGGGGGGATTATAATATAATATACCCGTGGGTTAGTGTTGGTTTTAAGGTTTGTTTTAGGGCATTTTCTCATGCAAAACCATATTCAGATAAAGCAAACTTACATCCAGTCATTTTGGTGGTTTGAAATATTTGGTTTGGCGTTTGTAGCTATACATAATCGTTTAGTATTATATAGAGATTGTTGTAGAGCAGTATTAAAGCTACCACACCCACTGCATCACATCGCGTTCTTGATTAACAGGCTCCCGACTCAACAGTTCAATTTTGAAGGAAACATACGCTTCAGACCAAATTCAATGTATATTATCGTGCGCACAAGAGCCATGTTGTAGATCTGTGAACTACAGGGAAATACGTGAAGATGAGGCAAATCTCTGTGAGATGTTGCACGATGTCGTCTATAATACCTCAGCAGAGTTGCAGAAGAATTTCTCCTATGATTACATTTACTTGACAACACCACAAAAGGTAAAATCCTTTGAGATCAGAAATGTAAAATTAATTCTCTAACAATGGTGCATGACGCTTTAGTTTAAGGGCGGTTTATGTCACTATATCTTGTGTCAAATCAGAAATCTACAAACTATGGCCTTCCCATTTTTTATACAACTGCTTGGTCCTCTGTTGTGTAATGAGTGAATCAGAAGAAACAATTAGTCGTTTCTGGCCTGTGAGCCTTCTGAAACAATTACAACCAATTTTACTGTTCATATTACAAACAATAACAGCTGCACAACATTTATTAAAAGCATTACTATCATCAATATACTTTGCAAAACAAATCTATTCTTAAGAAATCACCCCAGTGAAGACTGACGTCGACCAGTAGTAGATAAATAAACTTTTAAGACGGAAAAGTGCGCTTGGTATGGGCTTGAAAAGAGATAAATTAAGATGGGTATTTTTTTCTTACAGGAATATAATAGCAACTGTGTCACAGAAGAAGGTAAATTTATATTGATATGCATATGTGTAATATTATCATCAGTGTATTGTGTGCTATTAAACAAATTTTAAATCAACCAGACATCCCACGTACCAATGCAGAATTTCGCATTGCCATTGGGTGGTTTTATTCCGGCTGTATAATCATTAGTTTGATCGACCAAAAAAACACCAGTATGTCATGACTATATTATTATGCACCTTCATTTTGCCGTGACTAGCAAATTCAGATGTGTCTTTGCGACGAGGAGCCCCCTGTATATAAGAGAGCCTTTATCGAGTCTTTTACAGAATATTCAATTCTTTAGAATAGACTAATTGTTTTTTTATTTTCTTGCAGGAGATTTTGATCTAGTTCTGAAGAACGTTCAAAACTTTACTTTGCACGTTGAGGATGTACCTGAATTATCCAATTTTACACTTATGTTTTGGATAAACATTATCAGTTCGGAAGCAGATTCAATGACAATCTTATCCTATGATGTGGAAAAAATAGCCCAAGAATTTTGGCTGACGATTTGGGGAGCAAGGGTTATCCTGAAGTTTCAATCATCGAAAAAGTATGAAATATTTTTTGTTTTCAATGGTGAAATTTGCATAGCAAAAAGAGACTGAGATTGAGTGATCAATGAGCAGAATACTTTTTTGTTCAAGGCCCAATATATAGTTTCATTTAGTGAATAAGATTGACATCCGTTCGATCGCTTGAGATAGATAATAGATATGGACTGCAAATTTCTCCAAAGATGAAATTTTCCCTGTCCTGGTTTTTGTAGGTTGTAATTTACTTCGGAGAACTCTCTCCTAACTCTCGACTTTTTCAGGGTTCTTCATATTCCGCCAATCAATGACGGCTATTGGCATCACGTGGGAGTATCGTGGTCTCTTGGAAAATACGCTATTTTTCTTGACGGTACATTGGTTTATAGTGGAAATGATCTCGGCTCGAATTTACCGTTGAAAGGTGGAGGTGTCTTCGTCCTAGGACCTAAACTCAAAAGCACAAATGGGACTCCCGAGCATTCATTCTCTGGAAAACTGAGTCAACTAAATGTATGGAGTGAGTTTATATCTACTCCTGCTGATGTCGAAAAGAAATTTGCTAACCAAAGTTGCTTAAATATTAAATTTGGAGATGTCATAAACTGGAGTACTCTTAAGGACAGCCATGGTGACATGGTTGTCAAAGAACAGCCAAGTTCGTGTAAGCCACTTCGAAAAAGTAAGTTCTGACTCCAATTTCTTACCGCCCTAACGAATGAAACTTGCCTGGAATCATTTCCCTTTTCAAAAGTTGTTGAATTACCCTAAAATCTACCCGATAGAAAAGAATCAATATTATTAGATATCATGTATCTGGTTTTGTTTTCAGACCCAAAGTATGACATTGTTATAACACAATCACAAGACGTCCATACCTTAAAATGGGAAGAAATTCAACAACTCGATGCTTTCACAATTACAACGTGGATAAAATACGAGAAGATGCCAGTGGATCTGGACACAGCACCTCTGAATCACAGATACGTTGATTACACAAACGCTTCAGGAACCCCCTTACTTTTTTTTTACCTCACCGCGGATAATCTCACTTTGGAAATAGATGGAGTTGTGAAAAGGCAAAAGATTTTATTATAAAACATATCATTCAGAAAGGTGTCTGAAACAGGCGAATCTGTTATAAAACCTTTCCTGATGAAGTGATGAGAGTTTGATAAGCTTTCAAGCCTGCATCTGAAAACATTTTCGAAATGACTTGCCAATCAGCAAACTTATCACCAGAAATGAATGTGCTATAAAATGTTATACCGTTTATACCGTAGCTATTTTTTACCCGCTTGAAATAGCATGGCGATTCAAGACACTACTTACTAGTCTATAACCTATCTTTAAAACACGAAAAGACCCGCTTCATTGTAGTGGTGCATGCATCTGATGCACGTATTCTCTACTAATAAGAAAACTATAGAAACTAAATGTTAAATCGAAACCAATTTAGAGAGGTTACAGTGCCAGTACTAACCAATGTTTAAATTTTTCAGAGAAGCAAGAATACCAATGTTTTGGAATGAAGAACCAGCATATTGGCACCATATTGCTACCACATGGTCGAGTAGTACAGGCCACTGGAAGATATATCTGGATGGTTCCTTGGTCTCTATCATGCATGATGTGGCTTCAAATATTACCATTCCTGCAGGAGGACAACTTTGCTTGCAATTCTGTAAGAGGCATAAATTCTGGTTCAAAATTTGTACGCTGCACTTGAACTTTTCATTTTTTTTCTTCGAGACTTTACTGATTTTTTTGCGCCTTTTTAGGATACATGCTCTATAAAAATTGAAAAATACTAATATAATTATTTACCTGCAAATGACCTTGTTTCCATGTTAACTTGTTAAGAGCATGTGAGAGAAAGGTAAATAGCATAATCTTAGGATCATTAACTAAGCGATTATTATTACATAATGAGTACAATACTTAGCGATGACCATGAGTATAACAAAAATGAGGCTATTTGCACAGTAAAAATGGATCAGAGAAAAGATCTACTATCATCGAATTTTAGGTGGATACATGCACAATATCTCTCAAAGTAGACTGAATATTTGGAACTATGAAATTGATGGACGTGCTTTATCGTTAATGGCAAACAAAGGACCATTGTTTGAAAACGGTAATATCTTCGCGTGGTATGGAATAAAGTCAAAGGTTGAAGGAGAGGCTTACTTCAAAGAGACACCGGGTGATTTACACAACTCTAGTAAGTATGACACTGCATGAAGAACAGCTAAAATTCTTCGTCTCTAGCCGAATTTTAACCAATCATAAGATTTTAAACAAACATATACCAATCATCTTGACGACGAACTCTTCTTGCATTATTACCGGAACTATCGGAACTGCGCATTATATTTTGATAACATATAAAACAAGTTAAACAACCGCTGAAACTCCGTAAATAATAAACATTTTAAACATTTAATTTCTACGTTTAATGACAATAGCTTAATCGAAACGTCAAATTTAATTTTAATCTTAGGTATACAGTCTTCGATTTTCTTATGTTTTATTTAACTGATTACTATCTTAAGGTTGTCTAAGCTTGATTGGCGTTCAATTTAAATACCGCACCCTTTTTTTTATGCATTTCCGCTAGGGCTTCTAAATCTTTTAGTCTTTTATAATAAGCAGTTTAAATTGAAGATTAGATTAATTTGAAGATTTGCAATGCCTATAGCAGGTCCCGGGCCGAAAACCACATTCCAACCTTTTCATGTATCAGAGGATACAATAGCATGAATTTCGTAATTCCTTACGACTAAGAAAGTACATATTGTTTATTAAAAATTGTTTTGTGATCAGTTTAGATAATTTTTTTATCCGGCTTCATTTTCTCTTAATTCTGTCGATAATTAATTAACCTTGTCAGCTGACGCTTTGTGATTGCTTTCTCTCGCCAGGAGCAGAGTCTGTGTATCAGATGAGTTTTCCTGAAGCTTCGGTGAAAAACTATGTCAACATGGAAAAGGTTGTTAACTACAATTTAACGGAATTTTCCTCCTGTTTTTGGGCGAAATTTTTGAAAACCAATTGTGCCATATTTGCCTACTCAAGTCTGAACTATTATGTAGAAGTTCAAGCTTTTTTGTATGATTCCTTGGTTTTGGAGCTTGAAATTAAGAACATTTTTTCAGATAACGGGTTTGTATACAATATGAAATTTTGGCGTCCTGGTCCAAACTTAAAATAATTAATTCTTGGTGCAGTAAACTTTCTGATGTCATGCAGACAAATCTTGCTTAGGCTCACCCCGCAAAGCGAGAATATTTATTGAGCACGTGACCAGGAAGGTGACTGCATGATTCACCTTTTTACCTCCTCTAAACCACTAAGTTTATTTTTCTCATCAGTGAGAGTTTTTCCTGCATAAATTTGTAACACAACAGCACAGGGACTCCATTGACATTTTTTACACATTTCAGACCTAAGATCTCTGCCTATGACTCGTGGCATTTTTATTGCCTGCAGTGGAGAAACTGTGATGGTTTAATGGAGATTTATCAAGATGGGAAAAAGATAGGAACAAAATACAGAGCAAAAAATCACACTATACATTCCAACGGCGTCATTGTACTTGGCCAGGAGTTGGATTCCTATGGCGGGGGTTTTCAAAGGAATCAAGCGTTCAAAGGGAGCCTTGCAGGGTTGAATCTGTGGAGTCAATTCTTGACAACCAATGTTATTCAGGGAATGGCATCTGGGGTTTTGAATGTTAACGGAAATCTTCTTCAATGGAGGGATTTCAGAGATCATGTTGTTGGTGACATAGTTATACAGAATGGATCCGAGGCAGAAATTCCAGGTATGTTGTGATAATTATGATACATATGTCATTTATATCACATTGCCAAAATTTTTCAACAGAAAAAAAAGTACTTAAGTCAACTCGTGTCCTCTCGTGGAATTAAAAAATATTCTCGCGCAATTTATATTGCCAATTCGTTAGGGTGACCTCAGGTTTTTATCAACGGCATGAATTGCAACGTTTCGTTCCCATCTGCGTTGTTGTCTGGTAGAAAAAGTTTAATTTAATTTTTCAGAATATCGAATACAGAATCAGCGAGATGAATGGTGTGAAAGAAACATCTCTAAAGCGTTTACTCATGCAAGATTTATCCGTGGCCGAGACACGGATGGCTACAGGTGGAGATGTGTCGAGGCAGCGGCCATGTTGGATGAGAATATGTGTTACGATATCACTAAGAATTCATCCTTGTATCATAACAAGGACACGAAGAAAGAACTTTTGGGGATTAATTAAAAAACATTTTACTGCGTAGTGCGTCGTTAAACAAAAATAGATAACATAGGGCACTTTCCTTTATACGGATAGATTTATACCGATAGATTACTGGTATTAGAATGTCTCAAGAACTCTGCATTAAGGTATATCGTTATTTACATCTGCCTAGCACGAGAAATTCAGTTTCATCGCTATATTCTTAACGAAATACTCTATTTCAATTTAAAATATGACCGGTCTGACCATTTTGGCCACTTAATGAAAGCGCCCAAGGTTGAATATTTGAGTAATGTCACTAATCTATTTATATATCAATATAACATATATATAGTAACGTGGTATTTTAGGTGTACGTAAATGTACATTGTAATCAGTGACATTATAAACTTGTGCATGTGGTTAAATTATGTTCGTTATAAACCGGTCGTCGTGCATTGGATCAACTGTAAACAGGAGTAGAAGAGACGAGATTTAATAGTGAATAAAAGTTTTTGCTTACATATTCTTCAATCTTCGTATTTACTTTTTTCTTCAAAACATCGAGCTTCTCGACGTAAATCAAGGTCAGTTATATAATCCCCCGTTTCCTTTGGTGGATTTTTTTACAAATAGACACAGTCATTTAATAATTGCCTGGCCTGCTAGGTTCAATGCATGTCTTATCATTTTATGGATATAGGAGCACATCATAATTATTGCTTTTATCAAAGCTATTTTAACTTGGGGCCAAAAACATATTGACAGTGAAATTTCTTTTTTTATTTTTCCAGTTAAACAGAGACAGAATGCTTAACGAAATAAAAAATCGTTCGTTAAATGGACGAATTTTCTATGCTTTCTGCATATTCCTTTCTCCTCACTGGTTGATTAAAAAAACTTTTAAAAAACTTTAAAAAACTTTTTCCTCAGTTTTGTTTTTTCTCAAATATCATTGTATTCCCCGACTCTGAATGTATCGTTCATACAGGAAACATTGAAGTCGCGAATATGAAAGCTCCCTCTTTTTTTGTGATGGTAATAACTTCAACGTGCGAGTGAATCGTTATTCGTTATATATTTAAACTAACTTTAACATGCTACTTATATACAATCTACCAGATTAATTCTATATATTTACATTAATATTTAAGAGGCTATTACATTCTTCCCGTCCTGGTCTGGAAAAACAGTTCTAATGTATCTAAGTTATTTTTTTTCATTTTTGACTTCACTCAACTAATTAATAAACATTTGATAATATAAATCAGCTAGTTACTTCAAAAGTTAAAAGTACTGTGCTGTATGTGAGTCCTAATCGTAATACGTAATTGTACCTCATAATCTCCAAAACGCTTAGATCTTTGACGACTTCGTGTGGTACGTCTCCTTGATGCACTAGACGTCGTTTGTTGTTGCTCTGCTTCACTGGCTTTAATGGCTTGTTGTAGTGGTGCAGGTCACTGTGATACAGGGTTCTGTAGTGTAATGCTGGTGTTGATGGACTATCACTGGAAACCAACGGTGTCTCCAAGGGAAAGATCTCCTGATTTTCACTGTCTGCTTGTGGGGTCGAGCGTCCACAAAATAGAGTTCCAGCGTCCACACAAAAGAGTTCGAACGTCCAACATAAATTCCAACGTCCTCGCAATGGAGTGCGAACGTCAACAGAAAAAAGTTCCAGCGTCGGCTCAAAAGAGTTCTAGTGTCCACACAAACCTGTTCAAACGTCAACACAAACGAGTTCCAACGTCAAAACAAAAGGGCTCTAACATCAAAACAGAAGAGTTTCAACATCAACACAAAAGAATCCCGGCTTCCACATAAACGAGTTCCAACGTCAACACAAAAGAGTCCCAGCGTCCAAAAAAAAAGAGTTCCAACATCAACATAAAAGAGTTCCAACGTCAACACAAAAGAGTCCAAGCGTCCACACAAAAGAGTTCCAGCGTCCACACAAAAGAGTTCCAGCGTCCACAGAAAAAAGTTCCAGCGTCTAAACAAAACAGTTTCAGCGTCCACACAAAAGAGTTCGAGCGTGCATAAAAACACGACACAAAAAAGTACCAGCGTCGACTCAAAAGAGTTCCAGTGTCCACACAAACGAATTCCAACGTGAACAA
This sequence comes from Dendronephthya gigantea, assembly GCF_004324835.1. NCBI lineage: Eukaryota > Metazoa > Cnidaria > Anthozoa > Malacalcyonacea > Nephtheidae > Dendronephthya > Dendronephthya gigantea. The sequence continues at coordinate 2,128,421 of NW_021163029.1, forward strand.
AAAAGAGTTCCAACGTGAACACAAACGAGTTCCAGCGTCCACACAAAAGAGTCCCAGCGTCCTCACAACAAAGTTCGAACGTCAAAACAAACAAGTTCGAACGTCAGCACAAAAAGAGCTCGAACATCAACACAAAGTGTTCCAACATGAACATAAAAGAGTTCCAGCGTCCACATAAAAGTATTCCAACCTCAACACTAAAAGAGTTCCTGCGTTCAGATAAAAGAGTACCGGCGTCCCCAGAAAAGAGTTCTGGTATTAAGACAAAAGAGTTCCAGCGTCCACATAAACGAGTTCCAACGTCAACACAAAAGAGTTCCAGCGTCCGCACATGCAAAAGAGTTCCAGCGTCCTCACAAGAGTTTTAGCGTGCACACATGCAATCAATAGAGTTCCATGGTCAACACAAACGAGTTCTATCGTCAACACAAAGGAGTTGCATCGTCAACACAAAAGAGTTCCAAGGTAAACACAAAAGTGGGCCAACTTCAACACAGAAGATTTCCAGTGTTTCCAACGCCCTCACAAAAAAATTCAACGCCCTCACAAAAGAGCTCCAGCGGTCTCACAAAAGAGTTCCATCGTTCTCTTAAAATAATTCCAACGTCAACACATTGGAGTTCCAGCCTGAACACAAAAGACTACCAGCGTCCACACAAAATGTAAGATTTCTCTGTAAAGAGGGAAGAAAAGATAAATGAACTTTGACTGAAACTAAGTTGTGTACACGACAACAAAACATCACGATGTGTTTTCGAACTAGAGTGTAAAAATTGTGCACATCTCATTTGCATGAAATATCATTACATGTTTATCGCTTGCTACCACTTGCCTAAATTGCCTGCAAGCTTATAATTTATTTGCTTAACTGCTTTTTAATTGCTTATCGTTGTATAAAGTATCTGTGTTAAAAAATAATTATATTGTTTTGTTTCGCTTTCATTTAAAGAATGTTGCCGACTTCTTATGAGTGCTTTTAGTTCAGATTTAGAGTTTCTCTACAAATTGCATGTTCTATATCGTACGGATTATCTGTACTTATATTACTCCGTTTATCAATGAGCTTAATTTTTCCATGAAAGTTATTTTCACCAAATAGTCACAAATACACAGGTATCTTAAAAGTACGCACGTAATCCTGCATCCATGGGTTAACACAAACATTTTAACCACAAATTCCAACTGCTTAATTTAAATTTAAATATATTTTATACCATAAATCTATATTGATAAATGTTTTAAAAATAATATCTAAATGCACCAAAAATACCGAGTGTCTCACAGAAAACTTTACCAGAAACGAAAGCCATCCAAGGGAAGTGCCAAGTATTTTGTCATATATTTTCCCGAATTTTGAAAGTCGTCTGAAAAATGCTTTGTATCTCCATTAATATTCTAGTCATTAGTCATACCTTTATTTTGTGTTATGTATCAAGATCTAAATTAGCCCAGCCCGGATGCAAAGGGGTTCTTTTCAACTGAACAGCTTTCATAGTTTTGGGTTATTTTATAACAAAAAGGTAAAATTTTTAGGGGCACACCCAGTACGTGCATGCAAAACTTCACAAGCTGAGTTCATATGTTGTAGCATGCCAATGGCGTAGGAACAGAGGGGTAAGCCCCCCCCCAAAATTTTCAGTAAAACCAGAAGTGCACTTTTAGAGATGAAAAATGCTTTTTTGAAAAGCTAATGTACCTGTAAATACTATTTTAAAATCGAAGCTCCCCTTTTTTGTTTGCGTATGCCCATTTACACTTGCCTAAATCTTTTTTGCAGAGCATTAATATAAACCACACTACTTCACTAGTGATGTCCTTGATGCTTTGGCATACATTTTTTGGCTGCCCTTTTTATTAACCAAAATTGCCCCTGGAAACCGGTGTCCCCCAATCTCTGGATGCTTCCTTCGCCCTTGGTTGTTGACGTTTAGTGGTCATGCATACCATTGCTGTTTGTTTTTAACTTGATTCACGACAAAATAATTTTCATCGAAAACGCACGCACCGGGCGGTTCAATTAAATGACGAAAAATTCATTCAATAGTTGTCAATTAAATTATCGTTTCGTGCAGATAGGTTTGCAAATATTTTGCGCGGGAAAAATTATTTTACAGAGCGATAAAAAGCGGTTAATTGAAAAGTATGTTTTCCCTTTCCTCATTATCCAAATCCTTCCGACGCAGGTCGAAGGTTGGCGAAGGTACATTGTTGGAAATAAAAAAAATTCGAGACAACGACGGCTTAGCGAGTGATAATCAGTTAAAGATTTCAAGAAGATATGCAGGTAATCCAGGCAGGTCTCGACTGTTTCATTAGTATTTCTGACTGATAATCCCATGATTTTATCGGGCTAACTTATTGTTTTGTTGTTTCTGTTATTCCAGAGAGACTTGGGTCTGTTGACGGAACACGAGAAATGTCCGAAGAGGAAAAAATGTACCACGATTTGTTCGGCGTCAACAGCGAAACAGAAGGTTAGTGAATTAATTTAAAATGATTCATCAAATTCTGCTTCTGCCTTTGTGAATGACATTTTGTTCTCTATTGTGCACATTTCTAAAGCGGGCTGATTTCTTTGGAAAAAAATGAAAGAAATATATAAGCGTCCCAGTACAATTGCCAAAATGGAATTATAATTATTTCTCTTCTTTCAGAATGTGGCCACACTAAAAAGACACCGAGAAAGAAGAGAAATGAAGCAGTTCAACTTTCTGAAGTGATATTTGAAAATAACAACGATGTAGAAGACAACGGTGGCGATAACTTATCATGCTGTGACACAGTTCTGTCAGTTCACACAGAAGACCTCACTCGCCGAGGCGTAACTCGTCAAATCGGTAAGTTTACTTATTGAATTCTACTGCTTGCAATATACCACAACATATAAGACCAGTCCAAATATACCTTTCGAAGTTTTAAAATAAATTTTAAATAAAAACCCGCTGGTAAAATAAAATTACACTGATAGGCTGCCAGTGAAAAGGGGTGTTGATATTGCTGAGCGTAGAATTTTTTTAGTTAAGCAATCGCCAAATGTGGACCGCGCTGGGGTCGATTGTATAAAAACGTAGTTAGCTCTAACTGCAGTTAAAAAGTAGATAAAAAGTAGTTAAAATTAAAAAGTAGTTAAGTCGGTTGTAGTTAGCCTCAACTGCAGAGTCTGCAGTTTAAAAGTGGTTAAAGTTAACTATCCTCATGGGCATCGTCAACTTTCCAAATCGTAGTTAAAAATGGTGTCTTGAGCTTTTGAGGAGTGAGAAAACATTAAAATCAACACATACCAATGTTGTCAACTTAGTAAAGGTCCCGTCGAAGCTTGTAAACCTTCAATATGCTTTTATTTTTTTCATTTGGGCAGCAACAGAATATATTTTTGCTTCGGGAGAGAGACGTGTCGATACCAAATTACGATCCTACTCATCCTAGGAAAGATTAGCCATCTCCATTTTCAACTGCAACCGGTAGTTTGACTCAAAGGAAGCTTTTTATACTAAGCGCGCCTTTTTCGTTGAATTATTTTGAACTTTTTCCTTGTTTTATTGTATTTTTCCAATATTTTAGATCAAAATCACGGCCGATCAAAATACTGTCAATTGTTTAAAATACGAGTCCACAGTCTTGTTCAAAATCAATACCAGCGGTGAATAATTTCGAGATACTTTATGCTATTTTTTTAACAACCCCACGCTAGCCCCACGCAAGTTAACCACGTGATTTGTTAATCATCCGACAAACTAGGTTTTGTGTAGCCTGCACCGCAGACCCATGCCCGAAATAGAAAGGCGGGGAAAAAGAGGGTCTGCGTATCAGAGCTAAATTTCGTGTACTGTAATTTATGCAAAATGTGACGTAAATTGAAATTAGCAATTAATTTTCGCATTTTATGCACGAAACATTTATGATCAAATTTCACAATTCACATGTTCGTCGATCTTCCTTTGAGTCTGCAACAAAAACCTTATCGTCTTTTTGATCTTCACTAACAATTTGCAATGTAAATGCCAATGTCGAGTACTCACGAGTGTATCCTTTGTAAAGAGATTATCGGGTGAGCGAAGGACGAATACCTAGTTCAAGGACAGAGCAAAGAAGACTTTGTGTTTGAGCTTAACAGCTTTATGTTTACTTTACCTTCAAATATATTTGTAAAAGTTGCGTAAATCTTTTGAAAAAACGACGCCATTTGATAAAACAGGCAACTGAAATTGAGGAACGTTTCAAATCGAAACATACTTTACACTCAGCCACTTTACATCAGTTAACAACGCTCTCAAGCCATTCAAAGTCAAAGAGAAGCAACCCTGACGTCGAAATCAGCCACTCACCGTAGTATTTTTATTATTCTACTCTAAACCAATCAAAGCTTTGTTGATCGTGAGTAACCAATCAGGCTTCGTAATTAAATATGTAACCAATCACACAGCGTCCCCCAGATACTGGGGATAAATAATTATTGAACACGGAATTTGGCGCTGTTACATAGACGGTATTCCGCCACATTCCGTCTATGCGTAGACTAGGTTTTGTGCAACGCAGTTATTATTAAGTCGTGTAGTTAACTAATTATATAGTTAAGGAATTAACTACAGTGATTAACGATGATCAATAACAATATCAATTACAAGCCCCTGATGGTCACAGAAAAAGAGAAAGATTTAGGTATATGGATCACGGACTCGCTAAACTGGTCCTGCCATACCCAAGATTGCTGTGCGAAGGCAAACAAGATACTCGGTTTCCTTCGTAGGGCCGCAGCGGAAATTAGAGATATTAAAATACGCCGCACACTATACCTATCAATTGTTCGCTCAACGTTAGGCTAGGCCACTCAAGTCTAGTCACCACAATTAATCGATCGACTTAATTATGAGGACAAAACGCATCTAACGACGAGGCACAAAGTTTGTTTCGAAATTACCATTCATGTGCGAAGAAACGTACAGATTGATCTCGATCGTTAGACTTATTACCAATCACCTACTGGCATGAGTACCTTGACATTATGTTTTTCTTCAAAGCTGTAAACAACATTATAACTGTCTCGAACGAAGTCCTTCCACAGCGAGTCATCCCATCAGGGCTCACTAGAACCTCGGTTGACACCAACGTGCTCTTGCTCCGTCCTCGTAAATGTAAGACGTTAAAATTCCAACGCTCTTTCTTCATCAGAACAATAAGAACTTACAACTCTCTGCCTTAAAACGTGGAGGCTGGTCATACTGCTGCATTCCACAAGTTTGACAAGGTTTACGCCAAGTTCTGAGCAATTTTTCGTATTTTTCAACTCATAAAATTCAAGTTATTAATATCAATTGTAATTAAACCGTCTGAGGATAGCGGTCAAGATTGCATATTTTCGGTTTTCCACCACTGAGACATCGACAAATGTCTGACGTTTGCACGTTTTCGGGCCGGACAGAAATTGTTTTGTGTATGTGTTGTTGATTGTGTAATTATAGGCGAAGCTAAATAAATAAATAAATTAATTAATTAATAATACAATTTCTGTTATATCCAGCTTCAGAAATTGCCTTCGAGTGTCGTCAGTGGGCAAAAGAAGACAACGAAAGAAAGGAAAAACAGTTAAAATTAAAGTCGGGCATTTCTGACTCGCCTGCACAAAAGCTTGCGAAAACAGGGCAATATGTCAATGCAGAGAGTTCCGACTCAAACATCCAAGAAAATGTCGGAGAATCTCTTTGTGAGGTAAGAGAAACCAATCAAGCATGCAAAGGATACACTTTCCAACACAAGAAAACCTGATTACAAAACTTGTACTTTACTTAATAAAATATCGCTCGCCATTGAAAGTTCTATTAACCTGGGTCCTTTACAATCACTTCAGCTTGCCGAAGAAGATATCAAAGTCAAAAAGAAGAAACGTTCAAGGAAAATGAAACGAAAACACAGAAAGATCAACCCTTTATGTGATTTGACTACAGGCAACGACTCAGTAAATCCTGAACCTTGTACAATGAAGAAACCATCTGATATCTACAAAATGTTTGAAGGATCAACGTCAAGTGATATCCACTCCTGAGAGGTTCCATCCGTTGAACCAGATGATGAATACAAGCAGATGGAGAAAGCAGATGGAGAAGGTAAACACCGTATTTCAAGCGTAAGAAAGTGAGCTCAATTTCCTCTTTTACATACATACCAGATGCTGCGGTTAGTTTCACACCTCACAACTAAACATTTCACAAGTGATTATTAATTTCATAGCGTCATCTTCAGCGGAAACAACTACAACGAAAACAAGTAAATGGTCCCAGTTTTGGAAACATGGAAAAACCAAAGTGAAAAAAATTAAACAGCCAAAAAAGACCAACAACGAGGAAACAATGACCAAACACAAGACTTCCAAATTCAAATTCTTAAAAAAAACAACGAATGGAAAAAGAAAATCGAAAGCAACTTCTTCAGAAGAGCAAAACATCGCAGCAGTTACACCAAGTGATCTTTACAAGAAAAAGAACGCTTCCGCCACAGGAAGCCAATAAACCTCTCAAAACACAACACCCAATTCACAAGATTTAGCATCAACTGACAAGATAATAGAAGTAAAAAATACAAAACTTACAAAAAAAAAACTTTTAAAAAACACAAAACTTAAAAAAAAACTTTCTACGACAAACACAAAATGCCCAAAAATACCATCGTACACACACAAAACGTCGATTAACAAGATTTTCAACGTCCAAAGACAATAATTCCTGCAACGACCAAACATTATAGTTCCAACGTCCACACAAAACAGTTCCAACGGCCATACAAAAGAGTTTGATCATTCACACAAAACAGCTCCAACATCAACATCAACATAAAAGAGTTTCAGCGTCAACCAAAAAGAGTTCAAGCGTCAACACAAATGAGTTTCAGCGTAAACAAAAAAGAGTTCACGCATCCACACAAACCAATTTCAACATCAACACAAAAGAGTTCAGCGTCCTCACAAAAAAGCTCCAACGTCAATAGAAAGGAGCTCCAACGTTCTCACAAGAGTTCCAACGTGAGCACAAAAGAGTTCCAGTGTCAAAAAAAGAGTTCCAGCGTTCACACAAACAGTTCTAACTTCAACATAAAAGAGTTCCAGCGTTAACAAAAAAGAGTTCCAACGTCAACACAAAAGAGTTTCAGCGTCAAAAGGAAAGAGTTCAAGCGTCCAAAAAAAACCGTTCCAACGTGAACACAAAAGAGTTCCAACGGCAACACAAAAGAGTTCCAGCGTCTACAGGAAAAAATACCAGCGTCCACAAAAAACAGTTCCAACGTGAACACAAAAGAGTTCCAGCGTCCTCACAAACGGGTTCAAACGTCAACAGAAAGGAGCGTTGCAGGAGAACTCCAACATTCTCACAAGAGTTCCAACGTGAACACAAAAAAACAGTTCCAGCGTTCACACAAACAGTGCTAACATCAACACAAAAAGGAGTTCAAACGTGAACACAAAAGAGTTCCAACGTGAACACAAATGAGCTCCAGCATTCACACAAACAGTTCTAATATCAACATATAAGAGTTCCAGCGGCAACAAAAAAGAGTTTCAACGTCAACGCAAAAGAGTTTAAGCGTCCACAGGAAAAAGTACCAGCGTCCACAAAAAACAGTATTAACGTGCATACAAAAGAGTTCCAACGGCAACACAAAACAGTTCCAGCGTTCACAAAACAGTTCTAACATCAACATAAAAGAGTTCCAGCGTCAACAAAAAAGAGTTCCAACGTCAACACAAAAGAGTTTCAGCGTCCACAGGAAAAAATACCAGCGTCCACAAAAAACAGTTCCAACGTGAACACAAAAGAGTTCCAACGGCAACACAAAAGAGTTCCAGCGTTCACACAAACAGTTCTAACATTAACATAAAAGAGTTCCAGCGGCAACAAAAAAGAGTTCCAACGTCAACACAAAAGAGTTTCAGCGTCCACAGGAAAGAGTTCAAGCGTCCACATAAAACAGTTCCAACGTGAACACAAAAGAGTTCAACGGTCAACACAAAAGAGTTCCAAAAGGGAACAAAAAAGAGTTCCGGCGTCCACACAGAAGAGTTCCAACGTGAACAGAAAAGAGTTCGAGCGTCCACACAAAAGAGTTCCAGCGTCCCCGCAAAAGAGTTCCGGCGTCCGAAAAAAAGGAGTTCTGGCGTCCACACAAAAGAGTTCCAGCGTCCACACAAAAGAGTTCCGGCGTCCGAAAAAAAGGAATTCTAGCGTCCACATAAAAGAGTTCCAACGTGAACACAAAAGAGTTCGAGCGTCCACACATGAGAATTCCAACATCAACACAAAAGAGTTCACCCAAAAGAGTTCTAGCGTCAACGCAAAAGGGTTCCAACGTGGCAGCGTCTACAGAAAGGAGTTCCAACGTCAACAAATAAGAGTTCCAAAGTGGTAACAAAAGAGTTCCAGCGCCAACACAAACGGTTCTAACATCAACATAAAAAAGGTCCAGCGTCAACAAAAAAGAGTTCCAAAGTCAACACAAAAGAGTTTCAGCGTCCACAAGAAAGAGTTCAAGCCTCCACAAAAAACAATTCCAACGCGAACACAAAAAAGTTCCACGGTCAACACAAAACAGTTCCAACGGGAACACAAAAAAGTTGGAGCGCCCACACAAAAGAGTTCCAGCATGCACACAAAAGAGTCCCAGCGTCCACGCAAAAGAGTTCCAGCGTCAACGCAAAAGAGTTCCAGCGTTCACGCAAAAGAGTTCCAGCGTCAACGCAAAAGAGTTCCAACGCCGCAGCGTCTACAGAAAGGAGTTCCAACCTCAACAAAAAAGAGTTCAAAAGTGCTCATAAAAGAGTTCCGGTGTAAACGAGTTCTAAGGTCAACACAACAGAGTTCCAACGTGAACACAAAAGAGTTCCAACGTGCTCACAAACGAGTTCCAATGTCCACACAATAGAGTTCCAACATCAACACAAAAGAGTTCTAGCGTGGCAGCGTGTACAGAAAAGAGTTCAAACGTCAACAAATGAGAGTTCCAACGTTCTCATAAAAGAGATCCAGCGTCCTCACGAAAGTGTTCCAGTGTTCAAATAAACGAGTTGCAACGTCCACAAAAAAAGTTCATACGTGAACACAAAAGAGTTCCAGGGTCAACCAAAAAGAGTTCATGCACCCACATAAATAGTTCAACCGTTAACAAAAAAGAGCCTCCACACAGCAAAACATTTGCAACATGAACATAAAAGAGTTCCAGCGTCCACACAAAGGAGTTCCAGCGTCCTCACAAAAGAGTTCCAACGTAAACACAAAAGAGCTCCGGCGTCCACACGAAAGAGATCCAGCGTAAACACAAAAGAGTGCCCGCGTCCAAAAAAAATTCCAACATGCACATATGCAAAAGTTTTCGAGCGTCCACAAAATAGTTCCAACATCAGAACCAAAGAGTTCAAAGAAACGATTTCCAACGTCGAAACAAAAGAGTTCCAAAGTCCACATAAAAGAGTTCCAGCGTCCAAACAAAAGAGATCCAGCGTCATAAGAAAAGTGTTCCGCGTTAACACAAAAAAGTCCAAACGTCAACAATAAAGACTTTCAACGAAAACACAAAACGTTCCAGTGTCCACACAAAAGAGTTCCAGCGTCAACACGAAAGAGTTCGAGCGTCAAACAAAATAGTTCCAACATCAACATAAAAGATTTCTAACGTCCACACAAAAGAGTTCCAGCGTAAAGATAAAGGAGTTCCAGCGTCCTCACAAAAGAGTTCCAACGTAAATACAAAAAAGCTCCAGCCTCCAGACGAAAGAGTTCCAGCGTAAACGCAAAAGAGTTCCAGCGTCAATATGAAATAGTTCCAGCGTCCTCACAAAAGAGTTCCAGCGTAAACACAACATAGTGCCAGCGTCAATATAAAGAAGTTCCAGCGTCCCCACAAAAGAGTACCAACGTAAACACAAAAGAGCTCCAGCGTCCACACGAAAGAGTTCCAGCATAAACCCAAAAAAGTTCCAGCGTCCAAATAAATGAGTTCCAGCGTCCACAGAGAAGAGTGCCGGCGTCCACAGAAAAGATTTCCAGCGTCAACAGAGAAGAGTTCCAGCGTCCACAGAAAAGAGTTCCGGCGTCAACACAAAAGAGTTGCAGCATCCAAATAAAAGAGTTCCAGCGTCCACACAGAAGAATTCTGGCGTCCACAGAAAAGAGTTCAGGCGTCAACACAAAAGAGTTCCAGCGCCCACATAAACAAGGTCGAACGTAAACAGAAAAGAGTCCCAGCGTCTAAACAAAAGAGTTCGATCGTCCACAAAATAGAGTTCCAACATCCACACAAAAGAGTTCGAGCGTCTATAAAAACGTGTTCTAACGTCCAACTTAAATTCCAACGTCCTCGCAATGGAGTGCGAACGTCAACACAAAAAAGTTCTAGCGTCGGCTCAAAAGAGTTCCAGTGTCCACACAAACCTGTTCAAACATCAACACAAACGAGTTCCCACGTCAAAACAAAAGAGCTCGAACATCAAAACAGAAGAGTTCCAACATCAACATAAAAGAGTTACAACTTCCACATAAAAGAGTTCCAACGTCCTCACAAACGAGTTACAACGTCAACACAAAAGAGTCCCAGCGTCCAAAAAAAAGAGTTCCAACATCCACACTAACGAGTTCCAACGTCAAAACAAAGAAGCTCGAACATCAACACAGAAGAGTTCCAACATCAACATAAAAGAGTTACAGCTTCCACATAAACGAGTTCCAACGTCCACACAAGAGAGTTCCAGCGTCCACACAAAAGAGTTCCAGCGTCCAAACAAAAGAGTTTCAGCGGCCACACAAAAGAGTTCGAGCGTGCATAAAAACGAGTTCCAACGTCCTCGCAATGGAGTGCGAACGTCAACACAAAAAAGTTCTAGCGTCGACTCAAAAGAGTTCCAGTTTCCACACAAACCTGTTCAAACGTCAACACAAACGAGTTCCAACGTCAAAACAAAAGAGCTCGAACATCAACACAGAAGAGTTCCAACATCAACATAGGAGAGTTCCAGCTTCCACATAAACGACTTTCAACGTCAACACAAAAGAGTCAAAGCGTCCAAACAAAAGAGTTCCAGCGTCCACACAAAAGAGTTCCAGCGTCCACACAAAAGAGTTCCAGCGTCCAAACAAAAGAGTTCCAGCGTCCACACAAAAGAGTTTCAGCGTCCAAACAAAAGTGTTTCACCGTCCACACAAAAGAGTTCGAGCGTGCATAAAAACGAGTTCCAACGTCCTCGCAATGGAGTGCGAACGTCAACACAAAAAAGTACCAGCGTCGACTCAAAAGAGTTCCAGTGTCCACACAAAAGAGTTCCAACGTGAACACAAAAGAATTTCAACGTCAACGCAAAAGAATTCGAACTTCAACACAAAAGAGTTCCAGCGTCCACAAAAAAGGGTTCCAGCGTCGTCAGATTCGTCCCAAATTGTTCGAACGTCCCAACAAAACAGTTCCAACATCAAGATTGACATAAAAGAGTTCCAGCGTCAACAAAAAAGAGTTCGAGCGTCCACACAAATGAGTTCCAACATCCTCACAACAAAGTTCGAACGTCAACACAAACAAGTTCGAACGTCAGCGCAAAAGAGCTCGAAAATCAACACAAAGGGTTCCAACATAAACATAAAAGAGTTCCAGCGTCCACATAAAAGTGTTCCAACGTCAACACTGAAAGAGTTCCTGCGTTCAGATAAAAGAGTACCGGCGTCCACAGAAAAGAGTTCCGGCGTTAAAACAAAAGAGTTCCAGCGTCCATATAAACGAGTTCCAACGTCAACACTAAAAGAGCTCCTGCGTCCAAATAAAAGAGTCCACAGCGTCCACACATGCAAAAGAGTTCCAGCGTCCTCGTAAGCGGAGAGTTTTAGCGTGCACACATGCAATCAATAGAGTTCCATGGTCAACACAAACGAGTTCTATCGTCAACACAAAGGAGTTCCATCGTCAACACAAAAGAGTTCCAAGGTAAACACAAAAGAGGGCCAACGTCAACACAGAAGATTTCCAGTGTTTCCAACGCCCTCACAAAAAAATTCCAACGCTCTCACCAAAGAGCTCCAGCGGTCTCACAAAAGAGTTCCATCGTTCTCATAAAATAATTCCAAGGTCAACACATTGGAGCTCCAGCCTGAACACAAAAAAAAAAAATAAAGAAGGAAGAAAAGATAAATGAACTTTGACTGAAACTAAGTTGTGTACACGACAACAAAACATCATGATGTGTTTTCGAACTAGAGTGTAAAAATTGTGCACATCTCATTTGCATGAAAAATCATTACTTGTTTATCGCTTGCTACCACTTGCTTAAATTACCTGCAAGCTTATTATTTGCTTAAGTGCTTTTTAATTGCTAATCGTTGTATAAAGTATCTGTGTTAAAAAAATAATTATATTGTTTCGTTTCGCTTTCATTTAAAGAATTTTGCCGAAATTTTTATGAGTGCTTTTAGTTCAGATTTAGGTTTTCTCTACAAATTGCATGTTCTATATCGTACGGATAATTATATTACTCCGTTTATCAATGAGCTTAATTTTTCCATGAAAATTATTTTCACGAAATAGTCACAAATACACAGGTATCTTAAAAGTACGCACGAAATCCTGCATCCATGGGTTAACACAAAAATTTTAACCACAAGTTCCAACTCCTTAATTTAAATTCAAATATATTTTATACCATAAATCTATATTGATAAATGTTTTAAAAAAAAATATCGAAATGCACCAAAAATACCGAGTGTCTCGCAGAAAACTTTACCAGAAACGAGAGCCATCCAAGGGAAGTGCCAAGTATTTTGTCATTTATTTTCCCGAATTTTGAAAGTGGTCTGAAAAATGCTTTGTATCTCCATTAATATTCTAGTCATACCAATATTTTGTGTTATGTATCAAAATCTAGCCCAGTTAGCCCAGCCCGCATGCAAAGGGTTCATTTCAACTGAACAGCTTTCATAGTTTTGGGTTATTTTATAACAAAAAGGTAAAATTTTTAGGGGGACACCCAGTACGTGCATGCAAAACTTCACATGCGTAGTTTATAGAGTGTAGCATGCCAGTGGCGAAGGAACAAAGGGGTAAGTGCCCCCCAAAAATTTTCAGTAAGTCCAGAAGTGCAGTTTTAGTGAGGAAAAATGCTTTTTTGAGTCGCTAATGTATCAGTAAATACTATTTTAAAATCGAAAATCCCCTTTTTGTTTGCTATGCGTATGCCCATTTACACGTGCCTTAATCTTTTTTGCAGAGCATAGATATAAACCACGCTACTTCACTAGTGATCTCCTTGCAGCTTTAGCATACATTTTTGGCTGCCCTTTTTATTAACCAAAAGTACCCCTGGAAACCGGCGCCCCCAATCTCTGGATGCTTCCTTCGCCCTTGGTTGTTGCCGTTTAGTGGTCATGCATACCATTACTGTTAGTTTTTAACTTGATTCACGACAAAATCATTTTCATCGAAAACGCACGCACCGGGTCGTTCAATTAAATGACGAAAAATTAATTCAATAGTTGTCAATTAAATGTTTCGTGCGGATAGGTTTGCAAAAATTTTGCGCGCGAAAAATTATTTACAGTGCGATAAAAAGCCGTTAATTGAAAAGTATGTTTTCCCTTTCCTCATTATCCAAACCCTTCCGACGCAGGTCGAAGGTTGGCGAAGGTACATTGTTGAAAATAGAAAAAATTCGAGACAACGACGGCTTAGCGAGTAATAATCAGTTAAATATTTCAAGAAGATATGCAGGTAATCCATGCAGGTCTCGACTGTTTCATTAGTATTTCTGACTGATAACCCCATGATTTCATCGCGCTAACTTATTGTTTTGTTGTTTTTGTTATTCCAGAGAGACTTGGGTCTGTTGACGGAACACGAGAAATGTCCGAAGAGGAAAAAATGTACCACGATTTGTTCGGCGTCAACAGCCAAACAGAAGGTTAGTGAATTAATTAGAGATGATTCATTAAATTCCGCTTCTGCCTTTGTGAATGACATTTTGTTCTCTATTGTGCACATTTCTAAAGCGGGCTGATTTCTTTGGAAAAAAATGAAAGAAATATATAAGCGTCCCAGTACAATTGCCAAAATGGAACAATAATTATTTTTCTTCTTTCAGAATGTGGCCACACTAAAAAGACACCGAGAAAGAAGAGAAATGAAGCAGTTCAACTTTCTGAAGTGATATTTGAAAATAACAACGATGTAGAAGACAACGGTGGCGATAACTTATCATGCTGTGAAACAGTTCTGTCAGTTCACACAGAAGACCTCACTCGCCGAGGCGTAACTCGTAAAATCGGTAAGTTTACTTATACAATATACCAATACTTGCAATATACCACAACATATAAGACCAGTCCAAATATATACCTTTCGATGTTTTAAGATAAATTTTAAATAAAAACCCGCTGGTAAAATAAAATTACACTGATAGGCTGCCAGTGAAAAGGAGTGTTGATATTGCTGAGCGTGGAGTTCTTTCAGTTAAGCAATAGGAATCAGGGAAACCCTTCGCCAAATGTGGACCGCGCTGGGGTCGGTTGTATAAAAACGTAGTTAGCGCTAACTGCAGTTGAAAAGTAGATAAAAAGCAGTTAAAATTAAAAATTAGTTAAGTTTAATCACGTAGTTAAGTCGGTTGTAATTGGCCTCAACTGCAGTTTAAAAGTGGTTAAAGTTAACTATCCTCAAGGGCATCGTCAACTTTCCAAATCGTAGTTAAAAATGGAGTCTTGAGCTTTTGAGGAGTGAGAAAACATTAAAATCAACACATACCAATGTTGTCAACTTAATAAAGGCCCCGTCGAAGCTTGTAAACCTTCAATATGCTTTTATTTTTTTCATTTGGGCAGCAACAGAATATATTTTCGCTTCGGGAGACGTGTCGATGCCAAATTACTATCCTAGGAAAGATTAGCCATCTCCATTTTCAACTGCAATCAGTAGTTTGACTCAAAGGCAGCTTTTTATATTAAGCGCGCCTTTTTCGTTGAATTATTTTAAACTTTTTCCTTGTTTTATTGTATTTTTTCAATATTTTAGATCAAAATCACTGATCAAAATACTGTCAATTGTTTAAAATACGAGTCCACAGTCTTGTTCAAAATCAATAACAGCGGTGAATAATTCCGAGATACTCTATGCTATTTCTTTTTTTAACAACCCCACGCAAGCCCCACGCAAGTTAACCACGTGATTAATTAATCATCCGACAAACTAGGTTTTGTGCAACGCAGTTATTAAGTCGTGTAGTTAACTAATTATATAGTTAAGGAATTAACTACAGTTATCAGCGATGATCAATAACAATATCAATAACAAGTCCCGCATGGTCACAGAAAAAGAGAAAGATTTAGGTATATGGATCACCGAGTCGTTAAACTGGTCCTACCATACCCAAGATTGCTGTGCGAAGGCAAACAAGATGCTCGGTTTCCTTCTTAGGGCCACAGCAGAAATCACAGATATTAAGATACGCCGCACACTATACCTATGAATTGTTCGATTAACGTTAGGCTACGCCACTCAAGTCTGGTCACCACAATCGATCGACTTAATTATGAGGACAGAACGCATCCAACGACGAGCTACAAAGTTTGTTTTTAAATTACCATTCATGTGCGAAGAGACGTACAAAGACAGATTGATCTCGTTAGACTTATTACCAATCACCTACTGGCATGAGTACCTTGACATTATGTTTTTCTTCAAAGCTGTAAAGAACATTATAACTGTCTCGAACGAAGTCCTTCCACAGCGAGTTATCCCATTAAGGCTCACTAGAACCTCAGCTGACACCAACGTGCTCTTGTTCCGTCCTCGTAAATTTAAGACGTTAACATTCCAACGCTTTTTCTTCATCAGAACAATAAGAACTTACAACTCTCTGCCTGAGGATCTCACACAAAAAGATCTCTCGCTAATACGATTTAGAACATTGTTGCTTGACTATATTATTAAAACTGCTCAGACATGCTATGATGTTGACGACGCCAGAACGTGGAGAACAGTTTGCTTGAAATGCAACACAACACGCAAACTTGTGCAACCATAAATGTGCTGCTATTAATAGATGTACAGTATTAATTATGCAGATATGTTATGTGTTGTCTGTATACAAGGGCCCACAGTAATTGGTTTTAAGCTGTTGTGGTGTCCCCGCCTTTTGTTGCTGTAACCTTGTTGTTGTTGTTGTTGTTGTTGTTGTTGTTGTTGTTGTTGTTGTTGTTGTTGTTGTTGTTGTTGTTGTTGTTGTTGTTGTTGTTGTTGTTGTTGTTGTTGTTGTTGCTGTCACCTTTCTGTCCAACCTTAAAACGTGGAGGCTGGTCATACTGCTGCATTCCACAAGTTTGACAAGGTTTACGCCAAGTTCTGAGCAATTTTTCGTATTTTTCAACTCATAAAACTCACGTTATTAATATCAATTGTAATTAAACCGTCTGAGGATAGCGGTCAAGATTGCATATTTTTTGGTTTTCCACCACTGAGACATCGACAAATATCTGACGTTTGCACGTTTTGGGGCAGGACAGAAATGGTTGTGTGTATGTGTTGTTGATTGTGTAATTATAGGCAAAGCTAAATAAATAAATAAATAAATAAATTAATTAATCAATAATACAATTTCTCTTATATCCAGCTTCAGAAATTGCCTTCGAGTGTCGTCAGTGGGCAAAAGAAGACAACGAAAGAAAGGAAAAACAGTTAAAATTAAAGTCGGGCATTTCTGACACGCCTGCACAAAAGCTTGCGAAAACAGGGCAATATGTCAATGCAGAGAGTTCCGACTCAAACATCCAAGAAAATGTCCGAGAATCTCTTTGTGAGGTAAGACAAACCAATCAAGCATGCAAAGGATATACTTTCCAACACAGGAAAACCTGATTACCAAACGTGTACTTTACTTAAAAAAATCATATCGCTCGCCATTGAAAGTTCTATTAACCACGGTTCTTTACAATCACTTCAGCTTGCCGAAGAAGATATCAAAGTCAAAAAGAAGAAACGTTCAAGGAAAATGAAACGAAAACACAGAAAGATCAACCCTTTATGTGATTCGACTACAGGCAACGACTCAGTAAATCCTGAACCTTGTCCAATGAAGAAACCATCTGATATCTACAAAATGTTTCAAGGAACAACGTCAAGTGACATCAACTCCAGAGAGGTTCCCTCCGTTGAACCAGATGATGAATACAAGCAGATGGAGAAAGCAGATGGAGAAGGTAAACACAATATTTCAGGCGTAAGAAAGTAAGCTTAATTTCTTCTATTACATACATATCAGATGCTGCGGTTAGTTTCACACCTCACGGCTAAACATTTCACATGTGATTATCATTTTCATAGCGTCATCTTCAGCGGAGACAACCACAACGAAAACAAGTAAATGGTCCCAGTTTTGGAAACATGGAAATACCAAAGTGAAAAAATTTAAACAGCCAAAAAAGATCAACGATCCCAACGGAAACGAGGAAACAACGACCAAACACATGACCTCCAGATTCAAATTCTTTAAAAAAACAACGAATGGAAAAAGAAAATCGAAAGCAACTTCTTCAAGAGAGCAAAACATCGCAGCAGTTACACCAAGTGATCTTTACAAGAAAAAGAACGCATCCGCCACAGGAAGGCAATAAACCTCTCAAAACACAACACCCAATTCACAAGATTTAACATCAACCGACAAGATGATAGAAGTAAAAAACACAAAACTTACAAAAAAAACACTTTGTACGACAAACACAAATATACCATCGTACACACACAAAACGTCCATTAACAAGATTTTCAACGTCCAAAAACAACAATTCCTGAAACGACCAAACATCATAGTTCCAACGTCAACACTAAACAGTTCCAACGACCATACAAAAGAGTTTCAGCATTCACACAAAACAGTTCCAACATCAACATAAAAGAATTTCAGCGTCAACCAAAAAGAGTTCCAGCATCCACACAAACCAATTCCAACATCAACACAAAAAAGTTCCAACGTCAATAGAAAGGAGCTCAAACGTTCTCCCAAGAGTTCCAACGTGAGCACAAAAGAGTTCCAGCGTCAAAAAAAAGAGTTCCAGCGTTTACACAAACAGTTCTAACATCAACATAAAAGAGTTCCAGCGTCAACAAAAAAAAAGTTCCAACGTCAATACAAAAGAACTCCAGCGTCCTCACAAAAAGGTTCGAACGTCGACAGAAAGGAGCTCCAACGGTCTCACAAGAGTTCCAACGTGAACACAAAAATGTTCCAGCGTTCACACAAACAGTTCTAACATCAACATAAAAGAGTTCCAGCAACAAAAAAAAGAGTTCCAACGTCAACACAAAAGAGTTTGGGGGTCCACAGGAAAAAAGTACCAACGTCCACAAAAAAACAATTCCAACGTGAACACAAAGGGTTCCAGCGTTCACACAAAAAGTTCTAACATCAACATAAAAGAGTTCCACCGGCAACAAAAAAGAGTCCCAACGTCAACACAAAAAAGTTTCAGCGTCCACAGGAAAGAGTTCAAGCGTCTAAAAAAAACAGTTCCAAGTTGAACACAAAAGAAATCCACGGTCAACACAAAAGAGTTCCAACGTGAACAAAAAGTAGTTCCTCTTTCAACACAAAAGAGTCCCGGCGTCCACAAAAAGGAGTTCTAGCGTCCACACAAAAAAGATTCCAACGTGAACACAAAAGATTTCGAGCGTCCACACAAAATAATTCCAGCGTCTACACAAAAGAGTTCCGGCGTCCACAAAAACGAGTTCTAGCGTCAACACAAAAGAGTTCCAACGTGAACACAAAAGAGTTCGAGCATCCACACAAAAGAGTGCCAGCGTCCACACAAAAAAGTGCCAGCGTCTACACAAAAGAGTTCCGGCGTCCACAAAAAGGAGTTCTAGCGTCCACATAAAAGAGTTCCAACGTGAACACAAAAGAGTTCGAGCGTCCACACAAAAGAGTTCCAACGTCAACACAAAAGAGTTCGAACGTCCACACATGCAAGAGAGTTCCAACATCAACACAAAAGAGTTCAAGCATCCACGCAAAAGAGTTCACGCGTTAACGCAAAAGAGTTCCAACGTGGCAGCGCCTACAGAAAAGAGTTCCAACATCAACAAAATAAGAGTTCCAAAGTGCTTACAAAAGATTTCCAGCGTCCACAAAAAGAGTTCCGGCGTCGACAAAAACTAGTTCTAGCGTCAACACAAAAGAGTTCCAACGTGAACACAAAAGAGTTCGAGCATCCACACAAAAGAGTTCCAGCGTCCTCACAAAAGAGTTCCAACGTCCACAAAAAGGAGTTCTAGCGTCCACATAAAAGAGTTCCAACGTGAAAACAAAAGACTTCGAGCGTCCACACAAAAGAGTTCCAACGTCAACACAAAAGAGTTCGAACGTCCACACATGCAAGAGAGTTCCAACATCAACACAAAAGAGTTCAAGCATCCACGCAAAAGAGTTCACGCGTTAACGCAAAAGAGTTCCAACGTGGCAGCGCCTACAGAAAAGAGTTCCAACATCAACAAAATAAGAGTTCCAAAGTGCTTACAAAAGATTTCCAGCGTCCACAAAAAGAGTTCCGGCGTCGACAAAAACTAGATCTAGCGTCAACACAAAAGAGTTCCAACGTGAACACAAAAGAGTTCGAGCATCCACACAAAAGAGTTCAAGCGTCCTCACAAAAGAGTTCCAACGTCCACAAAAAGGAGTTCTAGCGTCCACATAAAAGAGTTCCAACGTGAACACAAAAGAGTTCGAGCGTCCACACAAAAGAGTTCCAGCGTCTACACAAAAGAGTTCCGGCGTCCGAAAAAAAGACTTCAAGCGTCCACACAAAAGAGTTCCAACGTCAACACAAAAGAGTTCGAACGTCCACACATGCAAGAGAGCTCCAACGTCAACACAAAAGAGTTCCAGCATCCACGCAAAAGAGTTCACGCGTTAACGCAAAAGAGTTCCAACGTGGCAGCGCCTACAGAAAAGAGTTCCAACATCAACAAAATAAGAGTTCCAAAGTGCTTACAAAAGATTTCCAGCGTCCACAAAAAAGAGTTCCGGCGTCGACAAAAACTAGTTCTAGCGTCAACACAAAAGAGTTCCAACGTGAACACAAAAGAGTTCGAGCATCCACACAAAAGAGTGCCAGCGTCCACACAAAAAAATGCCAGCGTCTACACAAAAGAGTTCCGGCGTCCACAAAAAAGAGTTCTAGCGTCCACATAAAAGAGTTCCAACGTGAACACAAAAGAGTTCGAGCGTCCACACAAAAGAGTTCCAGCGTCCTCACAAAAGAGTTCCAACGTCCACAAAAAGGAGTTCTAGCGTCCACATAAAAGAGTTCCAACGTGAACACAAAAGAGTTCGAGCGTCCACACAAAAGAGTTCCAACGTCAACACAAAAGAGTTCGAACGTCCACACATGCAAGAGAGTTCCAACATCAACACAAAAGAGTTCAAGCATCCACGCAAAAGAGTTCACGCGTTAACGCAAAAGAGTTCCAACGTGGCAGCGCCTACAGAAAAGAGTTCCAACATCAACAAAATAAGAGTTCCAAAGTGCTTACAAAAGATTTCCAGCGTCCACAAAAAGAGTTCCGGCGTCGACAAAAACTAGTTCTAGCGTCAACACAAAAGAGTTCCAACGTGAACACAAAAGAGTTCGAGCATCCACACAAAAGAGTTCCAGCGTCCTCACAAAAGAGTTCCAACGTCCACAAAAAGGAGTTCTAGCGTCCACATAAAAGAGTTCCAACGTGAACACAAAAGAGTTCGAGCGTCCACACAAAAGAGTTCCAGCGTCTACACAAAAGAGTTCCGGCGTCCGAAAAAAAGAGTTCAAGCGTCCACACAAAAGAGTTCCAACGTCAACACAAAAGAGTTCGAACGTCCACACATGCAAGAGAGTTCCAACATCAACACAAAAGAGTTCAAGCATCCACGCAAAAGAGTTCACGCGTTAACGCAAAAGAGTTCCAACGTGGCAGCGCCTACAGAAAAGAGTTCCAACATCAACAAAATAAGAGTTCCAAAGTGCTTACAAAAGATTTCCAGCGTCCACAAAAAGAGTTCCGGCGTCGACAAAAACTAGTTCTAGCGTCAACACAAAAGAGTTCCAACGTGAACACAAAAGAGTTCGAGCATCCACACAAAAGAGTTCCAGCGTCCTCACAAAAGAGTTCCAACGTCCACAAAAAGGAGTTCTAGCGTCCACATAAAAGAGTTCCAACGTGAACACAAAAGAGTTCGAGCGTCCACACAAAAGAGTTCCAGCGTCTACACAAAAGAGTTCCGGCGTCCGAAAAAAAGAGTTCAAGCGTCCACACAAAAGAGTTCCAACGTCAACACAAAAGAGTTCGAACGTCCACACATGCAAGAGAGTTCCAACATCAACACAAAAGAGTTCAAGCATCCACGCAAAAGAGTTCACGCGTTAACGCAAAAGAGTTCCAACGTGGCAGCGCCTACAGAAAAGAGTTCCAACATCAACAAAATAAGAGTTCCAAAGTGCTTACAAAAGATTTCCAGCGTCCACAAAAAGAGTTCCGGCGTCGACAAAAACTAGTTCTAGCGTCAACACAAAAGAGTTCCAACGTGAACACAAAAGAGTTCGAGCATCCACACAAAAGAGTTCCAGCGTCCTCACAAAAGAGTTCCAACGTCCACAAAAAGGAGTTCTAGCGTCCACATAAAAGAGTTCCAACGTGAACACAAAAGAGTTCGAGCATCCACACAAAAGAGTTCCAGCGTCTACACAAAAGAGTTCCGGTGTCCGAAAAAAAGAGTTCAAGCGTCCACACAAAAGAGTTCCAACGTCAACACAAAAGAGTTCGAACGTCCACACATGCAAGAGAGTTCCAACATCAACACAAAAGAGTTCAAGCATCCACGCAAAAGAGTTCACGCGTTAACGCAAAAGAGTTCCAACGTGGCAGCGCCTACAGAAAAGAGTTCCAACATCAACAAAATAAGAGTTCCAAAGTGCTTACAAAAGATTTCCAGCGTCCACAAAAAGAGTTCCGGCGTCGACAAAAACTAGTTCTAGCGTCAACACAAAAGAGTTCCAACGTGAACACAAAAGAGTTCGAGCATCCACACAAAAGAGTTCCAGCGTCCTCACAAAAGAGTTCCAACGTCCACAAAAAGGAGTTCTAGCGTCCACATAAAAGAGTTCCAACGTGAACACAAAAGAGTTCGAGCGTCCACACAAAAGAGTTCCAGCGTCTACACAAAAGAGTTCCGGCGTCCGAAAAAAAGAGTTCAAGCGTCCACACAAAAGAGTTCCAACGTCAACACAAAAGAGTTCGAACGTCCACACATGCAAGAGAGTTCCAACGTCAACACAAAAGAGTTCCAGCATCCACGCAAAAGAGTTCACGCGTTAACGCAAAAGAGTTCCAACGTGGCAGCGCCTACAGAAAAGAGTTCCAACATCAACAAAATAAGAGTTCCAAAGTGCTTACAAAAGATTTCCAGCGTCCACAAAAAAGAGTTCCGGCGTCGACAAAAACTAGTTCTAGCGTCAACACAAAAGAGTTCCAACGTGAACACAAAAGAGTTCGAGCGTCCACACAAAAGAGTGTCAGCTTCCACACCAAAGAGTTCTGGCGTTTGCAAAAAAGAGTTCTAGCGTCCACACAAAAGAGTTCCAAGGTAAACACAAAAAAGTTCCACCGTCAACAAAAAAGGAGTTCCAACATGAACCCAAAAGAGTTCCAACGGCAACACAAAAGAGTTCCAGCGTTCACACAAACAGTTCTAACCTCAACATAAAAGAGTTCCAACGTGAACACAAAAGAGTTCGAGCGTCCACACAAAAGAGTTTCAGCGTCCACACAAAAGAGTTCCGGCGTCCGAAAAAAAGAGTTCAAACGTCCACACAAAAGAGTTCCAACGTCAACACAAAAGAGTTCCAGCGTCCACACAAACAGTTCTAACATCAACATAAAAGAGTTCCAGCGTCAACAAAAAAGAGTTCTAACGTCAACACAGAAGAGTTTCAGCGTCCAAAGGAAAGAGTTCAAGCGTCCACAAAAAACAGTTCCAACGTAAACACAAAAGAGTTCCACGGTCGACAAAAAGAGTTCCGGCGTCCACAAAAACGAGTTCTAGCGTCCAAACAAAAGAGTTCAAACGTGAACACAAAAGAGTTCGAGCGTCCACAAAAGAGAGTTTCAACATCAACACAAAAGAGTTTCAGCATCCACACAAAAGAGTTCCGGCGCCCGAAAAAAAGAGTTCAAGCGTCCACACAAAACAGTTCCAACGTCAACACAAAAGAGTTCAAGCGTCCACACAAGAGAGTTCTAATATCAACACAAAAGAGTTCCAGCATTCACGCAAAAGAGTCCCAGCGTTAACGCAAAAGAGTTCCAACGAGGCAGCGTCTACAGAAAAGAGTTCCAACGTCAACAAATAAGAGTTCGAAGTGCTTACAAAAGAGTTCCAGCGTCCACAAAAAGAGTTCCGGCGTCCACAAAAACGAGTTCTAGCGTCAAAACAAAAGAGTGCCAGCGTTCACACAAAAGAGTTCGAGCATCCACACAAAAGAGTTGCAAAATCAACACAAAAGAGTTCCAGCGTCAACCCTAAAGAGTTCCAACGTCAGCAGAAAGGAGCTCCAATGTTCTCAAAAGAGTTCAAAGGTAAACACAAAAATGTTCCACCGTCAACAAAAAAGGAGTTCCAACGTGAACACAAATGAGTTCCAGCGTTCACACAAACTGTTCTAACATCAACATAAAAGAGTTCCAGCGACAACAAAAAAGAGTTCCAACGTCAACACCAAAGTGTTTCAGCGTCAACAGGAAAAAGTACCAGCGTCCAAAAAAAACAGTTCCAACGTGAACACAAAAGAGTTCCAGCGTCAACAAAAAAAAGTTCCAACGTTAACACAAAACAGTTTCAGCGTCCAAAGGAAAGAGTTCAAGCGTCCACAAAAAACAGTTCCAACGTGAACACAAAAGAGTTCCAGCGTCAACACAAAGGAGTTCTAGCGTCCACACAAAAGAGTTTCAACGTCAAAAAAATAGAGTTCCGGTGTCCACAAAAAGGAGTTTTAGCGTCCACACAAAAGAGTTCCAACGTAAACACAAAAGAGTTCCAACGGCAACACAAAAGAGTTCCAGCGTTCACACAAACAGTTCTAACATCAACATAAAAGAGTTCCAGCGGCAACAAAAAAGAGTTCCAATGTCAACACAAAAGAGTTTCAGCGTCCACAAGAAAGAGTTCAAGCGTTCACAAAAAACAGTTCCAACGTGATCACAAAAGAGTTCCACGGTAAACACAAAAGAGTTCCAACGTGAACAAAAAGAGTTCCACCTTCAACACAAAAGAGTTATGGCATCAACAAAAAGGAGTTCTAGCGTCCACATAAAAGAGTTCCATCGTGAACACAAAAGAGTTCCAGCGTCCACACAAAAGAGTTCCAACGTCAACACAAAAGAGTACCAACGTCAACAAAAAAGAGTTCCAACGTCAACACAAAAGAGTTTCAGCGTCCAGAAAAAGGAGTTTTAGCGTCCACACAAAAGAGTTCCAACGTGAACAGAAAAGAGTTCGATTGTCCACACAAAAGAGTGCCAGTGTTCACACAAAAGAGTTCCGGCGTCCGAAAAAAAGGAGTTCTAGCGTCTACAAAAAAGAGTTCCGACGTGAACACAAAAGAGTTCGAGCGTCCACACTAAAGAGTTCCAACATGAACACAAAAGAGTTCCAGCGTCCACGCAAAAATTCCAGCGTCAAAAAAAGAGTTCCAACGTAGCAGCGTCTACAGAAAGGAGTTCCAACGTCAACAAATAGGAGTTCCAAAGTGCTCACAAAAGAGTTCCAGCGTCAACACAGACAGTTCTAACATCAACATAAAAGAGTTCCAGCGTCAACAAAAAAGAGTTCCAACGTCAACACAGAAGAGTTTCAGCGTCCACAGGAAAGATTTCTAGCCTCCACAAAAAACAGTTCCAACGTGAACACAAAAAAAGTTCCACGGTCAACACGAAAGAGTTCCAATGTCCACAGAAAAGTGTTCCTCCTTCAACACAAAAGGGATTCACCATCAACATAAAAGAGTTCCAGTGTTCACACAAAAGAGTTCCGGCGTCCGCGAAAAAGAGTTCAAGCGTCCACACAAAAGAGTTCCTACATCAACACAAAAGAGTTCCAACGTTCTCACAAAAGAGTTCCAGCGTCAACACAAAAGTGTTCCAGCATGGCAGCGTCCACAGAAAAGAGTTCCAACGTCAGCAAAAAGGATTTCCAACGTGCTCACAGAAGAGTTGCAGCGTCCACAATAAGGAGTTCCACCGTCAACACAAAAGAGTTCCAGCGCCAACACAAAAGAGTTATTGCCTTCACAAAAAAGAGTTCCAGCGTCAAAGCAAAAGAGTTCCTGCGTCCACGCAAAAGAGTACTTCCAGCGTGGCAGCGTCTACAGAAAAGAGTTCCAACATAAACAAATAGGAGTTCCAACGTGCACACAAAACAGTTCCACCGTCAACAAAAAAGAGTTCCATGGTCAACACAAAATAGTTCCAGCGTCAACACAAAAAAGTTCCAGCGTTCACACAAAAGAGATCCAGCGTCCACAAAAAAGAGTTCTAGCGCCCACACAAAAATTTCCAACGCGAACACAAAAGAGTTCCAACGTCCACACAAAAGAGTTCCAACATCAACACAAATGAGTCCTGGCGTCAACGCAAAAGAGTTCCAGCGTCTACGCAGAAGAGTTCCAGCTTGGCAGTTTCTACAGAGAAAATAGTTCCAACGTCAACAAATAAGAGTTCGAACATGCTGAAAAAAGAGTTCCAGCGTCCACGCAAAAGAGTTCCAGCGTCAACACAGAAGAGTGATATAATTCACACAAAACAGTTCCAGCGTCCACAAAAAAGAGTTCTAGCGTCCACGCAAACGAGTTGATGTTGCCATCAAAACAAATGAGTTCCGATGTCCGCGCAAAAGAATTTCAGCGTCCACCCAAAAGAGTTCTAGCGTGGCAGCGTCTACAGAAAAGACTTCCAAAGTAAAAAAAAGAGTTCCAACGTGCTCAAAAAAGACTCCCAGCGTCCACACGAAAGAGTTCCAGCGTAATAGTGTCCACAAAAAAGAGCTCCAACGTCAACACAAAGGAGTTCGAACGCGAACAGATAAAAGTTCCAATGTCTCACAAAAGAGTTCCAGCGTCTACGAAAAAGAGTTTGATCATCCACACAAAAGAGTTCATACGTGAACACAAAAGAGTTTCATGATCAACAAAAAAGAGTTCCAGCAGCGTCAAAACAAAAGAGTTGAAGCGTTCACACAAAAGAGTTCCAGCGTCAAACTAAAAGAGTTCCCGCGTGGCAGCGTCTACTGAAAAGAGTTCCAACGTCAACAAATAAGATTTCCAACGTCAACACAACGGAGTTCCAACGTGAACAAATAAGTGTTCCAACGTCAACACAAAAGAGTTCCTGCGTCCACGCAAAAGAGTTCCAGCATGGCAGCGTCTACAGAAAACAGTTCCACCGTCAACAAAAAAGAGTTCCAACGTTTAACACAAAAGAGTTTCATGGTCAACACAAAAGAGATCCATCGTCAACAAAAAAGAGTTCCAGCGTCAACAGTAAGTGTTCCAGCGTTCACACAAAAGAGTTCCAATGTCCACAAAAAAGAGTTCCAATGCGAGCACAAAAGAGTTCCAGCGTCCACACAAAAGAGTTCCAACATCAACACAAATGAGTTCTGGCGTAAACCAAAAAGAGTTCAAGCGTCCACACAAAATAGTTTCACCGTCAACAATAAAGAGTTTAAACGTGAACACAAAAGAGTTCCATGATCACAAAAAAGAGTTCCAGCGTCAACACAAAAGAGTTGAAGCGTTCACAAAAAAGAGTTCCAGCGTCAACACAAAAGAGTTGAAGCGTCCACACAAAAGAGTTCCAACGTGGCAGCGTGACATTGTCCATAGAAAAGAGTTCAAACGTCAACACAAAGGAGTTCCAACGCAAACAGATAAAAGTTCCAATGTTCTCACGAAAGAGTTCCAGCGTCCACGAAAAAGAGTTCGAGAATCGAGCTTCCACACGAAAGAGTTCATACGTGAACACAAAAGAGTTCCAGCGTCAACCAAAAAGAGTTCAAGCGTCCAAACGAAATAGTTCCACCGTCAACTAAAAAGAGTGATCAACTAAAAAGAGTTCCAGCGTAAACACAAAAGAGTTGCAGCGTTCACACAAAAGAGCTCCAGCGTCAAACGAAAAGAGTTCCGGCGTGGCAGCGTCTACTGAAAAGAGTTCCAACGTCAACAAATTAGATTTCCAACATCAATACAAAGCAGTTCCAACGTGAACAAATAGGAGTTCCAACGTCCTCTTAACAGAGTTCCAGCGTGATAGCGTCCACAGAAAAGAGTTCCAACGTCAAGACAAAGGTGTTCCAGCGTGAACAAAGAAGAGTTCCAACGTCCTCACAGAAGACTTCCATTCCCACGTGGACAAATAAGAGTTTCAATGTCCTCACTAAAGAGTTCCAACATCCACGAAAATGAGTTCTAGCGTCCACACAAAAGAGTTCCAACCTGAACACAAAAGAGTTCCAGCGTCAACACAAAGGAGTTCTAGCGTCCACACAAAAGAGTTTCAACGTCAACAAAAAAGAGTTCCAACATCAACAAAAGAGAGTTCCAACGTTTGCACAAAATATTTCAAGCATCAAAACAAGAGTTTTAGCGTCCAAAGAAAAGAGTTCCAGCGTCCTCACGATAGAGTTCCAAAGTCAACAAATAAGAGTTGCAACGTAAACACAAAAGAGATCTAGCGTTCACACGAAAAAGTTCCAGCGTAAACACAAAAGAGTGCCAGCGTCAATATAAAGGAGTTCCAACGTAAACACAAAAGAGCTTCAGCGTTCACACGAAAGAGTTCCAGCGTAAACACAAAAGAGTGCCAGCATTAATATAAAGGAGTTCCAGCGCCAACACAAAAGAGTTCCAACGTAAGCACAAAAGAGCTGCATTGTCCACAGGAAAGAGTTCGAGCGTAAACACAAAAGTGTTCCAGCGTCAATATAAAGAAGTTCCAGCGTCCCCACAAAAGAGTTCCAACGTAAACACAAAATAGCTCCAGCGTCCACACAAAAGAGTTCCAGCGTAAACACAAAAGAGTGCCAGCGTCAATATAAAGGAGTTCCAACGTAAACACAAAAGAGCTTCAGCGTTCACACGAAAGAGTTCCAGCGTAAACACAAAAGAGTGCCAGCATCAATATAAAGGAGTTCCAGCGCCAGCACAAAAGAGTTCCAACGTAAGCACAAAAGAGCTGCATTGTCCACAGGAAAGAGTTCGAGCGTAAACACAAAAGTGTTCCAGCGTCAATATAAAGAAGTTCCAGCGTCCCCACAAAAGAGTTCCAACGTAAACACAAAATAGCTCCAGCGTCCACACAAAAGAGTTCCAGCGTAAACACAAAACAGTGCCAGCGTCAATATAAAGGAGTTCCAGCGTCCCCACAAAAGAGTTCCAACATAAACACGAAAGAGTGCCAGCGTCAATATAAAGGAGTTCCAGCGTCAACACAAAAGAGTTCCAGCGTCCCCACAAAAGAGTTCCAACGTAAACACTAAAGAGTGCCAGCGTCAATATAAAGGAGTTCCAGCGTCAACACAAAAGAGTTTCAACGTAAACACAAAAGAGCTCCAGCGTTCACACGAAAGAGTTCCAACGTAAACACAAAAGAGTGCCAGCGTCAATATAAAGGAGTTCCAGAGTTCCCACAAAAGAGTTCCAACGTAATGCAAAAGAGCTTAAGCGTCCACACGAAAAAGTTCCAGCGTAAACACAAAAGAGTGCCAACGTCAATATAAAGGAGTTCCATGGTACCCACAAAAGAGGTTCAACGTAAACACGAAAGAGTGCCAGCGTCAATATAATGGAGTTCCAGCGTAAACACAAAAGAGTGGCAGCGTCAATATAAAGGAGTTCCAGCGCCCACACAAAAGAGTTTCAACGTAAACACAAAAGAGCTCCAGCGTCCACACGAAAGAGTTCCAGTGTAAACACAAGAGAGTTCCAGCGTCAATATAAAAGAGTTAAAGCGTCCTCACAAAAGAGTTCCCACGTAAAGAGAAAAGAACTCAAACGTCTACACGAAAGAGTTCCAGCGTGAACACAAAAGAGTTCCAGCGTCAATATAAAATAGGTCCAGCGTCCTCAAAAAAGAGTTCCAGCGTCAACACAAAGGAGTTCCAGCGTCCTCACAAAAGAGTTCCAACGTAAACAGAAAAGAACTCCAGCATCCACACGAAAGAGTTCCAGCGTAAACACAAAAGAGTTCCAGCGTCAATATAAAATAGTTCCAGCGTCCTCACAAAAGAGTTCCAGCGTGAAAACAAAGGAGTTGCAGCGTCCTCACAAAAGAGTTCCAACGTAAACAGAAAAGAAC
Source organism: Dendronephthya gigantea (assembly GCF_004324835.1). Lineage (NCBI taxonomy): Eukaryota > Metazoa > Cnidaria > Anthozoa > Malacalcyonacea > Nephtheidae > Dendronephthya > Dendronephthya gigantea. The sequence continues at coordinate 2,157,806 of NW_021163029.1, forward strand.
TCCAGCATCCACACGAAAGAGTTCCAGCGTAAACACAAAAGAGTTCCAGCGTCAATATAAAATAGTTCCAGCGTCCTCACAAAAGAGTTCCAGCGTCAAAACAAAGGAGTTCCAGCGTCCTCACAAAAGAGTTCCAACGTAAAGAGAAATAAACTCAAGCGTCCACACGAAAGAGTTCCAGCGTAAACAGAAAAGAGTTCCAGCGTCAATATAAAGGAGTTCCAGCGTCCTCACAAAAGAGTTCCAGCGTCAACACAAAAGAGTTCCAGCGTCCACACAAAAGAGTTCCAGCGTCGACACAAAAGAGTGCCAGCGTCCACACAAAAAAGTTCCAGCGTCAACACAAAAAAATTCCAACATCCACACATGGAAAAGTTTTCCAGCGTCTGCAAAAGAGTTTCAGCGTCCGCAAAAGAGTTCCAAACCAGCACCAAAGAGTTCAAACGTTAACTCACCAAAGAATTCCGGCGTCCACACAAACGGGGTCCAGCGTTAACAAAACAGTTTCAGCGTGGCAGCGTGACACCGTCCACAGAAAAGAGTTCCGATGTCAACACAAAGGAGTTCCAACGTGAACAGATAAAAGTTCCAATGTCCTCACAAAAGAGTTCCAGGGTCCACGAAAAAGAGTTCGACCACACACACAAAAGAGTTCATACGTGAACACAAACGAGTTCCAGCGTCCAACACAAAACAGTTCCAACATCAACATAAAAGAGTTCCAGCGTCCTCACAAAAGAGTTCCAGCATCAACACAAAAGAGTTCCAGCGTCAACACAAAGGAGTTCCAGCGTCTTCAAAAAGAATTCCAGCGTCAACACAAAGGATTTCCAGCGTCGACACAAAGGAGTTCCAGCGTCTATAGAAAGGAGTTCCAACGTCAATTAATATGAGTTCCAGCGTCCTCACAAAAGTGTTCTAACGTCCACAAAAGAGTTCCAACATCAGCACCAAAGAGTTCAAACATCAACACACTAAAGAATTCCGGCGTCCACACTGATCGGGGTCCAGCGTTAACAAAAAAGAGTTCCAGCGTTCTCACAAAAGAGTTCCAGCGTTCAAACGATAGAGTTACAACGTCAACACAAAAGACCTTCAGCGTCCACACAAAATGCAAGATTTCTGAAAGAAGGAAGGCTAGATATTTGGACAAGATAAATGAATTTTGACTGCTTTGTGTACACGAAAAACAAACATCACGATGTGTTTTCGAAATAGAGTTTAAAATTTTTGCATATTTCAATTGTAGGAAATATCATTACTTGTTTATCGATTGCTATCACTTGCCTAAATAGCCTGCAAGCTTATAATGTGCTTAACCGCTCTTCAATTGCTAATCGTTGTATAAAGTATTTGTATAAAAAACAAACTAATTATATTTTTTCGTTTGACTTTCATTTAAAGAATATTGCCGACCGTTTTATGAGTGTTTTTAGTTCAGATTTAGGTTTTCTCTACACATTGCATGTTTTTTATCGTACGGATTATCCTTACTTATTACTCCGTTTATCAATGAGCTTAATTTTTCCATGAAAGTTATTTTCACCAAACAGTCACAAATACACAAGTATCTTAGAAGTACGCACGTAATCCTGTATCCATGGGTTAACACAAACATTTTAACCACAAGTTCCAACTGCTCAATTTAAATTTTAATAATATTTTATACCACAAATCTATATTGATAAATTTTTTTTTTTCAAGTTTTGAAAATAATATCTAAATGCAACAAAAATACCGAGTGTCTCGAAGAAGACTTAACCAGAAACGAAAGCCATCTAAGGGAAGTAGCAAGTACTTTGTCATAATATTTTCACGAATTATGAAAGTCGTCTGAAAAATGATTTGTATCTCCGTTAATATTTTGTGTTATTTTGATAATCTAAGTTAGCCCGCCTGCCCGGAAGGGGTTTATTTCAACTCAACAGCTTTCAATTTTGGGTTATTTTATAACAAAAAGGTAAAGTCTTTAGGGGGACATCCAGTACATGCATGCAAAACTTTACATGCTTTCCTTGCAATGCAATTCTACTCCTGAGGCATCTAAAGTTGTCAAACAGGAACATTTCTAACGATCTGCTAATGTTTTCTCGGCATTTCTCTATTTCTCGAAAGTATAATTGTAACAGCGTCTTGAATTTGATCAGTTTGACTGTGATTCTGTGAATAATTTAAGCTTAGAGTCTGTTTACATGGAGCGAGTTATCCCGAGGTAAAAAGCGCATCACACATCAAAGGCTCAACCTGATTAGTCTTTCATTATTTGCAGTTTTCCCTTCGCCTAGCCGGGATAACTCACTCCATGTAAACAGGCTCTTAGAATCAGGCCTATAGACTAGCGTATTGAGTAAACTGTAAACAAAATAAACAGCAAATAAAATTCCAACATGCAGAAAAGTCATTGATTTGCTAACCGGGTGACTTTCTTGGGACTTTCAGGCTTCAGTCTCATAAATGTTTTGTAAAGCCTAATAAATTATTCGGCCAAATCGGGTTCTCGTCCATTTAAAACAATAGTATGCACCTTTATTAATGATTGAAGCCGTTCTAATGATTACTAGCAAGCGGGTTTTCAGCGCAAAACAATACACATACACACGCGTTTTTTGTGGGAGAAGGGGTTTGGGGGAAGCACTCCTATAGGATGTAATTCTTTGTGGTCATTCTTTCCATCCCCAAAGACTCGCGGTAAATGGCCTTTAAATCGTTGTCCTGGGGTTTATATTCTCCCCATTAGGACTCTGCAACTGCGCACCAGCGCATGATGTCATGTATGCGCACACGCTACATACCATGAAAGAGGTAGCTAGCCTCTAAGACATCAACCTGACCAACCGCACACGCTAGTTGGACAGTATACGATTCGACTGATCTATGATTACAATAACTTAGTGCTGAGTCTATGGGCTTGAACGTGACAATCAGGAGCTTTCATAGTTTTGGGTTATTTTATAACAAAAAGGTAAAGTCTTTAGAGGGACACCCAGTACATGCATGCAAAACTTTACATGCTTTCCTTGCAATGCAATTCTACTCCTGAGGCATCTAAAGTTGTCAAACAGGAACATTTCTAACGATCTGCTAATGTTTTCTCGGCATTTCTCCATTTCTCGAAAGTATAATTGTAAAAGCGTCTTGAATTTGATCAGTGTGACTGTGATTCTGTGAGTAATTTAAGCTTAGAGTCTGTTTACATGGAGCGAGTTATCCCGAGGTAAAAAGCGCATCACACATCAAAGGCTCAACCTGATTAGTCTTTCATTATTTGCAGTTTTCCCTTCGCCTAGCCGGGATAACTCACTCCATGTAAACAGGCTCTTAGAATCAGGCCTATAGACTAGCGTATTGAGTAAACTGTAAACAAAATAAACAGCAAATAAAATTCCAACATGCAGAAAAGTCATTGATTTGCTAACCGGGTGACTTTCTTGGGACTTTCAGGCTTCAGTCTCATAAATGTTTTGTAAAGCCTAATAAATTACTCGGCCAAATCGGGTTCTTGTCCAGTTAAAACAATAGTATGCACTTTTATTAATTTTGTTCACTCATAATATCGAGATGAAACAATACAAGTCATGCAGGAACAGTTGATAAGATGTAGCTACCAACTATTGCTCATCGATTCTTGCTGCGGGACCGATACACTCTTCTCAACTGTTTAAACCCATCATCAGTGCATATCATGGTGTTATACTGTATACCATAAATGACATCTCATGCGTTTAAGAAAATGCCTAACTGTGTAACAACCTAAATCACACTTTTTAGTCTCCTATATATAAAGGTTCTATGTAATGTTAAGCAGGCAATGCTTGGTCAAAAAAGTAGTTGACAACTTGACTACAATTATACCGCGTAACGTAAATGGGCCGTAAATGATCCCACAATTCGTTTATATCATGCATAATGAACCGATAAACGCGTTTCCTATGGCTTTCACAAGTACGTACTTTGAAAGTCATCATTGCTTGTTACATTGCAGGTGTTCGAGACTTAATTTCATGGCCAGAAATTGCGGACATGGAATATGCAGATTGCCGTAGCAAATTTGCATATCTGTTCAAATATTATTCGTTTGCAGAACTAAAAATTACATTGCGCATTCTTAAATTTCGCAAAATTAAGGAAAACCATTGCATCTTTGCAATTTGCCCTGGTTGTTTCTTGTAATTCGTGTCATATTAAAGATCCTGAGTTAATATTTTGCTGGTAAAGGTTTATGTCGGCTCTGCATTTTTATTTTATTTGTACGCTATTACGGTTTTCGTTTTATATGGTATTCAACGTGATAAATGACCAAAACTTTGTTTTGAAAATGCAGGACGAATACTGATAAAACATTTTGAAATACTGTCTCAAAATATTAAGATTAACTTTCTCTGCAACGAGCAATTAAGGCAAATTATAATCGACCACCTAAAGCTGTATTTATAGCGTTTATAGTACTGTGCACATTACAGTTTACTATAAGCTCACGAAGCTTTATTTTGACACCATATGCAAATTTAGGCGGAAGTAGAATGTTAATTATGTCCGAATTTTCTGGCCATGGGTAGGAGGGATTTCCTGGAACTTATTAAAAATTAACACATTTTCAGTGCCATATACGCGTTAAACCGTATTGATTGACTGACTGCAGCACGTACAGTTTTAAGCTCCTCGTCACTGTCAGTTATAAGACTTTTAGGCGCTGTGAAAAGTTTACGGCTGCGTCAACACAGAAAATATTTAAAAAAGATGGGTGTAGATTCCGAAACCAACTTACTCTAATTTCCCTGCTGTTAATGATGCGTCAAAACGAGTCTTTGGGTTTCTGTTTGAATGCCACACTAGATGATGTATTAGATACGTGACCTCTCTTCCCTATACAATAACGAATGTCATAATAATTTTATACTAAACCATAGATCATAAATGATATCTAATTTCGTTCAGCAACGCCTAAACCTACCTAAAAGCTAAAACCACGACCTTTCGCTTATAGTGCATGCAGTTATTCACATTTACTCTCCTGATGAACCACTGACAATAACAGTTTATAATAATTATATAATTATTACAGTAGATTTTACATATAATAATGCCTTTGTAAAGAATTTCGCAGGTCTGAAAATGTCGATATTCTTATTTCAAAATGAATTTATCTAATTTAATTAAAGATATATGCGCCTATTGTTTTCAGATTAGCAGCGCTATGCTGTTAGTACATAAAGGGAAATAATGTCACTTTTTAATATTGCATGAACATTATATATATATTGAAACTTTTAATTTATCACTTTGTCTGAAGATGTCTTAAGTTAAGACGAAGTAATATAATGAGAATTCGTAATTGAATCGAATTATAATATTTGTACAAAATCTTTTTACTCACAGATTATATCTCGTTCTCCCAAACTCTCACGCGTGTCCCTATAACTGTATAGAAACACAGGAAAGAATGTATTTTTATTTATTTCTTAAGCAATGAGCGAGAAATGTTCGTATTCAATCTTTAGCTGGACTAATACGATTTGCAACAATCCCCTGCAGTTGATTGTTGTCAATCAATCCCCTCAACAATCCGCTGAGTTTGGCGTGCTATCTTTTTAATCAAAGCAACCTGCAGATCTTCATTGCGAATAATTGACTCATCCCGTCATCCGATGTATAAATATTTCGCTTAAAAGTAAGACAGTCAACTGAACGGTTATTTTATATTTATTATATTTAATAATTCGTCCAAAGGTTGCCAAAATTTCTAGGTAGAAAGTCCTAAAAGTCGTCGAAGATTAGACCAAAAATTATTTTTCTTTTATCTCGACCGCAAATCCCACAATGTCTAGCAACTTCGTGAAGACTGGTTGTGACATATTTTGGGCCAAGAATACGAATTTGTTTTAACTGCTAAATCATTCAGAACGACATTTTATTTCAAAATATAAATATCTGCCGTTATTCATGCATCTATGTTTCTATGTGAAAAAAGTTACGTAGAATTGTAACAGACATGCACAAACAGAAGCATGTAGTGATGTAGATTTATCCCGTGGTTTGTTCTTGACTTCGACGACTGTAAAACTCATAAATGACACAAAATATTTAAAATGTTTTGCCACTGTCTCTTAAGTCTCATAGCAAATCAGTCAAACTAGCATAGCTATACTGTAATAGTTATTGTTTTTCACGCGTTCATGAGAAGTGAGAAGTTTGACCATGGATAATTAAAAGACTTTGTGATTTTATTATCCATGGGTTGACATAGGCCTTGAAATCTTTAGAAAAATTGAAATCTCTAAAAAACTCCTAACTATAGTTGTTAATTGCTTGTGATTTACACCATCGCTAATCATCGCTACTCACCACACAAAGATTAACTTTCACGACCCAACGTTTCGGCGGTCTATAGTGTCTTCATCAGGGTTGAGTTGGGTCGTAAAAGTTAATCTTTGTGTGGTGATTACTTTCATTTATTAAAACCAGAGTAGCGATAATTACGATGGATTTTATACCTGCATGGTTGCCGTGAACTCATTATAACTTCAATTCACCATGTAATATATTAAATTTCTAAGCTTTCTAGAACAAACTAGACCATATGTTATGAAGAGGTCTTCCTTTCTGTGGAATAGTTTATGTTTGAATATCTCAATTGATTCCACGTACTTATACGAGGAAAGTAATTGTGCCTTGAGCGTTTTTTGTTATTTTATGTGTCCCAACAGCAGGGTTCTCATTAAATTTTGGAGCCGGGTTAAGTAAACCTTCAAAGAGCATATTTGTCAACTTTAGGGTGAGTCTACGCATTCTACATTCAAACGATACGAAAGATTATGCAATCAACGGTCACGACTCCCAAACGATCTGGCTTTTTAGAAGAGATTCCTCGACAAAAATGTTATTCTAAAAGGATTATCAATTAAAACCACGCTCCCCAATTTCTCCCCATCACTCGATGATCCCTCTAGTGTTATTTATAATCTCTATGGCTAACGACGCCACCGCGCTCTACTGTAATCAATCTCAGTCAACACAACCTCACTGATAATGAACATCGTGTTCTTTCTTTGGGACTCAATTATACAAGAAATCGAACCCGCATTCGCGTCCGCGAAGTTACCTACAGAAACTGCAAATCACATCCGAGTGCAAATCACCCAAACTCTACGTCGTGCTTAACTACCATAAAACAATCTTAATCGCAAGGAACTTGATGCCATCCACTCTCTTCGCAAAGACCAGTCCATCCACATCTTAAAAGCTGATAAAGGTGATTCCACAGTAATAATGGACAAAAATGATTATGATAACAAGATCAACGATATGCTCTCGTCCTCTACCTACAAAAAACTAAAACGACATCCTACACTTTGTATTGAAAAGAAAATTAGTAAAAATCTCATGTCACTCCACAAAGCGGAAACCATATCCAGCGGTCTCTATCGCCGTTTACATCTTTCAGCTACTATATGCCCCACATTCTATGGTCTTCCTAAAGTACACAAACCAGTTAACCAGATGTCCCCCTGCGACCCATTGTACCGTCAAAAAGAAGTTCTCCAACCTACAATTTAGCTCAAAATTTCGCCAAAATCTTTAACCTCTAGGGAAGCTCATCGCACAACGTCCTTAACTCGTCCACCTTTATGAATGAAATTAAGAATTTCAAATTGGACAGTAATTAATGATTTCCTTGCTAGTTTTGATGTTTTCAGCCTTTTTACCACCGTGCCAGTCGATGATATAATAATACATGTGAAATTATCAAACAGAAACTTTCATCAGACGATAGTCTTCCTTCACGCACTAACTTATCAGCAGACGAAATTATTGATCTACTTAAACTTTGCCTTTCCTAAACTTGCCGTTCCATTGGGGAGATCAATTCTATGAACGAACAAGTGGCGCAGCCATGGGTTCATCTCTCTCTCTAATCCTAGCAAATATATTCATGGAAAACTTCCAAGAAAGAGCACTAGTCAACTGTCAATTCAAACCCAAATTATGGAAACGTTCTGTGGATGACATTTTCCTTATTTGGTCTCACGGGATCGAAGAACTACACCATCTTCTCGATTATCTCAATGGTTAATTGACACCGATCTATAACCTTCACCATGGAAATTGAAAACCAGAAACATTTTTTACCCTTTCCTAGATATCCTTTTCACCCGAAATCCTAGTGGCTTCCTTAACCACTCCGTCTAGCGAAAACCCACACATACTGACCACTATCTCACCAAACCACGGTTTGCATCCCTTTCATCGGTCCTTCTTCATACGCAATTTGAGCGAATCCTCAGAAATAACAATATTAAAGTTTTATATAGCTTTTCATATAGCTCTCATCTAAAAATACAGCAACTGTTATATTCACACAAAGATAAAACTCCAGCTAACCAGAAACCCTGCGTATACCGTATACCTTGTGAATGCGGTTTGGTATATATCAGTGAAACCGTACGTAATTTGACAGTCAGACAAAAAGAACATTTGAACAGAATTGAACTGTTGTCTAATAGGAAATTTTGAAAGATCTGCTATGGCTAAGCACTCGTGGGAAAATGACCAGAAATGTAATTGGGAAGAATCAACTCTTCTTGCTCCTGTGAACAATTACTTTCCTCGTCGTATAACTAAGGAATCAATTGAGATATTCAAACATAAAACTATTCCACAGGAAGGGAGACCTCTTCATAACGCATGGTCTTGTTTGTTCTAGTTCTTGCATGCATGCTTAGTTTTTCTATTGGAGTAAAACCTTTATCCCTTCTTAATTTAACCGTTTATAATTGCGTAACTTTGTTGCGTGATGTGCTTGCGCACATAGTTTGTTTGTAATTAAACTTTTCTCCAATGATGGCCCGAGCTCACGGGCCGAAAGCTTAGAATTTAAATAAATTACATGATGTAAATCACAAGCAATTAAAAAATATATTTAATAACACCATGCAAAACTTTAAAGATCAAACTCCTAACTAGTTGAAACAATCATATTTTCGCAATCAATTTCACATTTTGAATTTGCTTCTTGAGCCACCATAAATGGTCAATGGACAGGGGCCAGTTGTATAAAACTCCTAATAACATTTTAAGTAGTTTTATCGTAGTTAACTAGAAAATATATTATTCTTATTGGCCAATTCTGCCACTAATTGTTGTTCAAAAATTATTAATGATAAAATAATCATGCATAAGCATTTTGGCCTATAAAATCAACCCTAGGAAGTGGTAAAGTGCCATGAAGGATGACACATTATATAACTTCATCATAAAATTATAACGTCACGTTCAGTAGAATTGTTTATATAATTTTTCATCCTACAAACAATGCGGCGTATTTGAAGTAAACACAACGTACGTGGACAAAAACGCGTCGTATTTGAAGTATATAAACACAACGTACGTGGACAAAAACGCGTCGTATTTGAAGTATATAAACACAACGTACGTGGACAAAAACGCGTCGTATTTGAAGTATATAAACACAACGTACGTGGACAACAACGCAGCGTATTTAAAATAATTAAAAACACTTGAACTCGTGTTTTATCATAATTTTATCTAAATATGACAAAACGCTCAGTCCTTCCCGTTTTTTACATCAATATTACTTAACTCCCTTATCTTTATATACAACCGGCCCTATATAGGAAGTTATTAATTTTTCAAGGATTTTCCAGAATATTTGACGCGCTCCGAAAATCAACAGAAAAAATATATATGTATGCAAATGAATATAACTCGATATTTTTCGGAACGCTTTTGTAGTCAGTCATAATTTCGACACACCTCAATTTCAGCCAGAAACAAAAATGAAAAAAAAATGTAGCTATCAACTGTATATCGCTCCGCGATTCTTGTCGCTGGACCAATTCATTTACAATACGTTTAAACCCTTTAAAAATTTAATTAGTGCATATTATGGTGGCCAATATATTACGGCCCTAGTGTCAGGCAGACATGCCATCAACGTCAAAGCAATTGACTACAATTACCATAAATGTTGCTAAATTATATTTACATCATGCATGAACCAATTAACGCGTTTTCTATATATAGCTTTCACAAGTAATGTCCGCATCGCTTGTTACATCGCAGGTGCACATGTTCTAAACTTATTTATTTGGTAGGAGGGCTTTCATACAACTTAAAATTTAACACATTTCATTAAGACACACTGTTGAGGCGCTGTGAAATTTTACTGCGTCAACATTAGAATATATTTTTTTAAAAATGTGGGTTTGCATCCCTCAAGCCAGGATGTGTAGATTCCGAGACCAACTTTCTCTAATTTACCCGCTGTTAATGATGCGTCAAAGCGAATCTTTTGATTTCTGCTTCAATAGCACACTTGAAGGTAAGTCAAGTTATTAATCAGTTGATGTAGGTAATACGAAGAAACAATATAATTAAGATCATAATTGAACAACTGCGGAGTGAAAAAGTTCCAGAAATTGACTGCATTCACACAGGTCCGATTTAATTCCGCTACATTTTCCTGGGCGTTTATACATTATTATTATTATAATACTATTTGCATTTTACAAGCGTTTCTCGCCGTTGACATGATTAAAAACGACCACGTCCACAACGACGTGATTTACCTCTAAAGTTTAGCGAAGTATTATTTCATCATTGCAAATTATTTAATAACGGTAGTCCTTTAGCATAATTTATTATCTCACAGACCCATTATTAAATAATAACACCGCGTACAGTGTTTACACAACTCCTCGTAAGCGCGTTTTCGTTTGATCACATTCTGAGGGAGTTCGTATCGCTATCAACAGTGACGTTTTCGAACAAATTAATACTTTTTCGCACGTTTTCCGACCGATCCGGAGTTGTGTAAACTTAGTCTTAGCAATGCCAGTGTGCTTTTTCATTTGCTTTCACTTGTTTTCAACCAAGCGTTTCTATAATTACTCCGTTTTCGCAGGTTTTATAAGGATTGGGGGGATTATAATATAATATACCCATGTGTTAGTGTTGATTTTAAGGTTTGTTTTAGGGCATTTTCTCATGCAAAACCATATTCAGATAAAGCAAACTTACATCCAGTTATTTTGGTGGTTTGAATTATTTGGTTTGGCGTTTGTAGCTATACATAATCGTTTAGTATATAGAGATTGTTGTAGAGCAGTATTAAAGCTATACCACACCCACTGCATCACATCGCGTTCTTGATTAACAGGCTCCCGACTCAACAGTTCAATTTTGAAGGAAACATACGCTTCAGACCAAATTCAATGTATATTATCGTGCGTACAAGAACCATGTTGTAGATCTGTGAACTACAGGAAAATACATGAAGATGAGGCAAATATCTGTGAGATGTTGCACGATGTCGTCTATAATACCTCAGCAGAGTTGCAGAAGAATTTCTCCTATGATTACATTTACTTGACGACACCACAAAAGGTAAAATCCTTTGAGATCACTAGAAATGTAAAATTAATGCTCTAACAATGATGCATGACGCTTTAGTTTAAGGGCGGTTTATGTCACTATATCTTGTGTCAAATCAGAAATCTACAAACTATGGCCTTCCCATTTTTTATACAACTGCTTGGTCCTCGATTGTGTCGTTTCTGGCCTGTGAGCCTTCTGAAACAATTACAACCAATTTTACTGTTCGTATTACAAACAATAACAGCTGCACAACATTTATTAAAAGCATTACTATCATCAATATACTTTTCAAAACAAATCTATTCTTAAGAAATCACCCCAGTGAAGACTGACGTCGACCAGTAGTAGATAAATAAACTTTTAAGACGGAAAAGCGCGCTTGGTATGGGCTTGAAAAGAGATAAATTAAGATGGGTATTTTTTTCTTACAGGAATATAATAGCAACTGTGTCACAGAAGAAGGTAAACTTATATTGATATGCATATGTGTAATATTATCATCAGTGTATTGTGTGCTATTAAACAAATTTTAAATCAACCAGACATCCCACGTACCAATGCAGAATTTCGCATTGCCATTGGGTGGTTTTATTCCGGCTGTATAATCATTAGTTTGATCGACCAAAAAAACACCAGTATGTCATGACTATATTATTATGCACCTTCATTTTGCCGTTACTAGCAAATTCAGATGTGTCTTTGCGACGAGGAGCCCCCTGTATATAAGAGAGCCTTTATCGAGTCTTTTACAGAATATTCAATTCTTTAGAATAGACTAGTTGTTTTTTTATTTTGTTGCAGGAGATTTTGATCTAGTTCTGAAGAACGTTCAAAACTTTACTTTGCACGTTGAGGATGTACCTGAATTATCCAATTTTACACTTATGTTTTGGATAAACATTATCAGTTCGGAAGCAGATTCAATGACAATCTTATCCTATGATGTGGAAAAAATAGCCCAAGGATTTTGGCTGAAGATTTGGGGAGCAAGGGTTATCCTGAAGTTTCAATCATCGAAAAAGTATGAAATATTTTTTGTTTTCAATGGTGAAATTTGCATAGCAAAAAGAGACTGACATTGAGTGATCAATGAGCAGAATACTTTTTTGTTCAAGGCCCAATATATAGTTTCATTTAGTGAATAAGATTGACATCCGTTCGATCGCTTGAGATAGATAATAGATATGGACTACAAATTTCTCCAAAGATGAAATTTTCCCTGTCCTGGTTTTTGTAGGTTGTAATTTACTTCGGAGAACTCTCTCCTAACTCTCGACTTTTTCAGGGTTCTTCATATTCCGCCAATCAATGACGGCTATTGGCATCACGTGGGAGTATCGTGGTCTCTTGGAAAATACGCTCTTTTTCTTGACGGTACATTGGTTTATAGTGGAAATGATCTCGGCTCGAATTTACCGTTGAAAGGTGGAGGTGTCTTCGTCCTAGGACCTAAACTAAAAAGCACAAATGGGACTCCCGAGCATTCATTCTCTGGAAAACTGAGTCAACTAAATGTATGGAGTGAGTTTATATCTACTCCTGCTGATGTCGAAAAGAAATTTGCTAACCAAAGTTGCTTAAATATTAAATATGGAGATGTCATAAACTGGAGTTCTCTTAAGGACAGTTATGGTGACATGGTCGTCAAAGAACAGCCAAGTTCGTGTAAGCCACTTCGAAAAAGTAAGTTCTGACTCCAATTTCTTACCGCCCTAACGAATGAAACTTGCCTGGAATCATTTCCCTTTTCAAAAGTTGTTGAATTACCCTAAAATCTACCCGATAGAAAAGAATCAATATTATTTGATATCATGTATCTGGTTTTGTTTTCAGACCCGAAGTATGACATTGTTATAACACAATCACGAGACGTCTATACCTTAAAATGGGAAGAAATTCAACAACTCGATGCTTTCACAATTACAACGTGGATAAAATACGAGAAGACGCCAGTGGATCTGGACACAGCACCTCTGAATCACAGATACGTTGATTACACAAACGCTTCAGGAACCCCCTTACTTTTATTTTACCTCACCGCGGATAATCTCACTTTGGAAATAGATGGAGTTGTGAAAAGGCAAAAGATTTTATTATAAAACATATCATTCAGAAAGGTGTCTGAAACAGGCGAATCTGTTATAAAACCTTTCCTGATGAAGTGATGAGAGTTTGATAAGCTTTCAAGCCTGCATCTGAAAACATTTTCCAGATGACTTGCCAATCAGCAAACTTATCACCAGAAATGAATGTGCTATAAAATGTTATACCGTTTATACCGTAGCTATTTTTTACCCGCTTGAAATAGCATGGCGATTCAAGACACTACTTACTAGTCTATAACCTATCTTTAAAACACGAAAAGAACCGCTTCATTGTAGTGGTGCATGCATCTGATGCACGTATTCTCCACTAATAAGAAAACTATAGAAACTAAATGTTAAATCGAAACCAATTTAGAGAGGTTACAGTGCCAGTACTAACCAATGTTTACATTTTTCAGAGAAGCAAGAATACCAATGTTTTGGAATGAAGAACCAGCATATTGGCACCATATTTCTACCACATGGTCGAGTAGTACAGGCCACTGGAAGATATATCTGGATGGTTCCTTGGTCTCTATCATGCATGATGTGGCTTCAAATATTACCATTCCTGCAGGAGGACAACTTTCCTTGCAATTTAGTAAGAGGCATAAACTCTAGGTCAAAATTTGCACACGGCACTTGAACCCTCTCAAACTCTTCGTTTTTTTCTTCGAGACTTTACTGACTTTTCTTGCGCCTTTTTAGGATCATATATGCGCTATAAAAATTAAAAATTATTAATACAATTATCTATCAGCAGATGACCTTGTTTCCATGTTAACTTGTTACGAGCATGTGAGAGAAAGAGAAAGGCAAATATTATATTCCAACGTTTTCCTGGAAGAATTTGTTTCTTCATAATCCTAGGCTCATTAACAAATTGATTATTATTACATACTGAGTACCATAATTAGCGATAACCATGCATGAGTAAAACAAAAAAGAGGCTATTCGCACGGTAAAAATGTATCAGAGAAAAGGTCTGTTATTATCGAATTTCAGGTGAATACATGCACAATATCTCTCAAAGTCGACTCAATATTTGGAACTATGAAATTGATGGACGTGCTTTATCGTTAATGGCAAACAAAGGACCATTGTTTGAAAACGGTAATATCTTCGCGTGGTATGGAATAAAGTCAAAGGTTAAAGAAGACGTTTACTTCAAAGAGACACGGGATGATTTACACAACTCTAGTAAGTATGACGTGGTTTAGAACCATTGATTTTTTGTATTTATTATACTGTAAATGAAAAAAGAAACCATTCATCTTGACGGAGTATTTTTGACAATCATAAAACAACAGAAACTCCGTAAATAATAGACATCTTAAAAATTATTTCTACGTTTCGACTATATTGACATTAGTTAAAGTTTTTTTTAATCTTCATCTAATTCGATGACCCTAGTTTAATCAGAATGTTTACTTTTTGCCAAATTTCCTCTGCTTTATATTTTGGTGATCTTAGATAAATACAATCTTCAACTTTCTTATGTCTTATTTAACTGATTACTATTTTAAGTATCTTATAATAAGCACTTAAAAAGTTTAATTTGAAGATTTCAATACCTAGCATTAAGTTGACCAAATTTCGAACAGAATGTCTCAGTTCATCTTGTCACACAAATACAACATTCAAACCTTTTCCTGTATGGATACTCTAGCATGCATTTTGTAATTCCTGACGACTGAGAAAGTATTTAGTAAAAATTGTTCTGTGCTTTTGGAAAAACTTTGTGTCCGGCTTTACTTTCTCCTCATTCTGTCGATAATTAACCTTGTCAGCTGATTGAAGCATTGTTGTTGTTTTCTCTCGCCAGAAGCAGCGTCGGTGTATCAGATGAATTTTCCTGAAGCTTCGGTGAGAAACTATGTGAAAATGGAAAAGGTCGTTAACTACGATTTAACGGAATTTTCCGCCTGTTTTTGGGCGTATTTTTTGAAAACCCCTTGTGGCATATTCGCCTACTCAAGTCTGAAGAATATAGCTGAAATTCAAGCTTATTTGTATGATTCCTTGGTGTTGGACCTGGAAGTTAAGAACAATTTTACAGATAAAGGGTTTGTATACATTAATAATTTTGGCATCCCGGTCCAAACTTAAAATAATAAATTCAAGTTAAAGTTTTGGTGCTGTAAACTTTCCGATGTCAGACAAATCTTGCTTAGGTTCACCCCGCAAGAAAGAATATTTATTGAACACGTGACCAGAAAGAGGTTGCGATAACTGCAAGATTGACCTTTTTAGCTCCTCTTACCACTAAGTTTATTTTTCTGAACAGTGAGAGTTTTTCCTGCGTAAATTAAGACAACACAGAAGAGACTCCATGACTATTTTTACAAATTTTAGACCTAAGATCTCTGCCTATGACTCGTGGCATTTTTATTGCCTCCAGTGGAGAAGCTTTGATGGTTTAATCGAGGTTTATCAAGATGGGAAGAAGATAGGAACAAAATACAAAGAAAAAAATCACGCTATACATTCCAACGGTGTCGTTGTACTTGGTCAGGAATTGGATTCATATGGCGGAGGTTTTGATGGGGATCAAGCGTTTAAAGGGAGCCTTGCAGGGTTGAATCTCTGGAGTCAATTCTTGACCACCAATGTTATTCAGGGAATGGCTTCCGGAATCTTGAATGTTAACGGAAATTTTTTTCAATGGAGAGATTTCAGAGATCATGTTTTTGGTGACATAGTTATACAGAATGGATCTGAGGCAGAAATTCCAGGTATGTTGTGATAGGATAAATATATTCTTTTTATCACATTGCCAAAATTTTCAACAGAATTAGAAAATTGTAGACAACAGGTCATGAGGTAGAAAAGGAATTCAAGTTAAAAAATGTTAACTCAGGTCCTCCCGTAGGATTAAAAAATTTCCTCCCAAAATTTATATTAGGTGAATTTATACTGCATGCAGAGACGGATTGTCCGTCGGGACGAATGATCCATCTGACAGATTATTCATCTGAGTATAAACACACGCCAAACTATGTACGAACTATGTTGGAGAATACGGTAAACGAAACAGAATTGCAATTTTAGAAAGTGGTATTAGGAAATTATTTATGTATAAAAATTGGGCAGAGGAGACGTTTTATGATGGATTTTTCCTAGTTCGTCCCAACCCTCTATATTTATCTATATATATTTCCTGTTTAGTCTTACCTTGAGCAGACGATGCTAAAGTACCCATACTTGCACGATTCTATGCGATGTTTTGATAACTTTATAGTTTACTAAATATTTCAAAATTGTCTACTTTTTTGTGATACTTCCTGTATAGAATTAAAAGACGAACTTTGTTTCCCTTGTCCAAGTTCGTCCATGCAGACGACGATAGGATAAATCGGGCCAATGACAATTGCTTCTGTAATTATAGGGTGATCTCGGCTCTAAAACACCAGTTACTATGGCTATTATGAATTGCAACCATAATGTTCTCGTTTGGTTGTAACTTGTAACCACAGATTGTCCAACTTGCAATCTATACGTTGTTGTCTGGTAGAGAAAAGTTTAATTTTATTTTTTAAGAATATCGAATACAGCATCAGCGAGATGAAAAGTGTGAAAGAAACGTCTCTAAAGCGTTTACTTATGCAAGATTTATCCGTGGGCGTGACACGGATGGCTACAGGTGGAGATGTGTCGAGGCGGCGGCCATGTTGGATGAGAATATGTGTTACGATATCACTAAGAATTCATCCTTGTACCATACCAAGGACACGAAGAAAGAACTTTTGGGAATTAATTAAAAAACATTTCACTCCTGTCACATTGTTATTATTGTATCGTTGAACTAAAATAGAAAACATAGGCTAAATATTTGAGTAAAAAACATGCAACTTACAACGTCAGTTATGTCACTAGTCTGAGGTACTATAACATATAGCTAGTAACGTAGTATTTTAGGTATACGTCAATACGCATTGTTGACACTAGAAATAATTGTTTGATTTTATTGTGTTCGCTATAAACCATGAAGTAAAGAATTAATTTACTTTTCAGGTTCAGTTACACTGTTACGGTACCCGGCTTAAACGCTGTAGAAATATGTCGCGTAGTGTAATAAATACGCGTAGTGTAATAAATAGCACAGCGTTTAATCAGCATGTATGCACATAAACAGTAAACCCTAAACAGTAAACAGTAAGCAGTACATTCTGTAAACCGTAAATCTGTAGGCACACTTTAATAATTTTACAGTCATCATGCATGAATGAAAATGCTTATAAATCATATATGTCAAACATTTATATATACACTTGTGGGCCCAACAGGGTGCTTAGGCATTCAAACTCTAACTATTGTATTTTTATTGGGTGATTTCAATATAGTTTAGTATTTTGAGACACCATGTTTAGTATCATTCTATCATTGTGATTAAAAATATTCCAATGGCAATGTCTTTAAACATGCTTCATCGATAAATGAACCTCGTTTGGAACATTTATCTTAGATTGGAGTAGAACTGAAAGGGTTTCGCTTTTATTAATTCAGGCGACAATAAATTATAAGTATTCGTTTTTCAATGCATTTGCACTGATGGCAACAATGGCGGAGATGAGGCATAGAGCAGGTGCTTTGTGAAGCAAACCGGCTCGCTTCCACCGACGAGGCAAATCATTTCGCACTAGAACTTGTTATAATGATTGAGTAGGTGAGTATAATCATTGATGACGAGGTGAGTATAATCATTGTTGTATGTCTTATTGCTTTAGACGTGACGACCTAGACTGTTTTATCCGATAATTATTTTCTATACCTAAAATTTCTGTTATTTAGCTCTTCTACAGTACTGTGCAAAAGTTTTAGGCCCCCAGTCAAATTGTCACTTGTTAGTAAAATTCATGGTATTGCAAGACATGCTAGATAGAAAGACTTGTAGTGGTCTTGGGCTTGGTACGCCACCATGAAAGACCATTATTGGGGCACAATGCCCAGTCATTGACCCAACAAGCTTGTTTGTTACATCTGCATGGATCAACAGCCTCACATGATGCGAAAATGGTCTCTTTGATTCTTCCAGATGTCGAGATGGTCTTCTATCTGACCTCTTCCTCACTTATTCCCAAAGATATTCAAACAGGTTTAGGTCAGAATTCTTTCGTTCCCCTGTACTGATTGATATTTCTTTCTGTGGGGCTTTTTTCTCTGTCACATGGTGCCCTATCTTTTTCAAAGATAAAGTCTCAACTGCAAAGCTCTCTCCACCTTTTAGAAAGTCCCAAGATCGTAAATTTTCGACTAGATACGGAAAATGGTATGTTTGGCTTGTATCTAGAACTTTCCTAATAGATGAGATGGCTTTGTGGTGGAGATTATCGCCTGTATTCTAAAAGCTCACTCACACTCAAACTCATTGAGTGGGAGATCCTAATCTTCTCATCACGTTTCAATGGCGGTATTTCCAGCCGAAAAGGGGCTTGATTTTCACTGATTTACCTTATATCTTTCCATCTATTGAAAGAAAACTTTCTCATTTGCCAGAATTAACAAAATTCATATGCCACACTCGATGAGTGTGAGTGTGAGTGAGCTTTTTGAATACAGGCGTAAATCTTCCAGTAAGATGGGGTACCATGTCATACAGAAAAGAGCCTGAAAGAAAGTGAATATTGACCAGCCCAGGGCTATAAGAGATTGCTGACGTAGACCTCATTGAACATTTTTGGGAATAAGTGAGGAAGAGGTTATATAGAAGACCATGCCGACATGTGGAAGGATCAAAGAGACCATTTTCGCATCACATGAGGCTGTTGATCCAGATGTAACAAACAAGCTTGTTAGGTCAATGACTGGGCATTGTGCTGCAATAATGGTCTCTCATGGTGGCTGTACCAAGCGCAAGACCACTACAAGTCTTTCTACCTAGCATGTCTTGCAATACCATGAATTTTACTAGCAAGTGACAATTTGACTGGGGGCCTAAAACTTTTGCACAGTACTGTATATATATAGTTCTATATAAGTATTCCAGCATATTCGATTTTCATGGTTTTCTAGATCTATAAATCGATTGATGTAAATATTTTGTTTTTCTACATGAAAATGTTAATAATAATATGCTTCTCAGTTCCGACAAGCCAGTCACCACTTGATTTGAAAGCTCAACTTACCTTTAGTCTGAGTACATTTGCACAGTCCAAAATTTTTCAATGATTCCATTGCTGTTCTGTACACATGCACATCAATCAACATACAGTCAAATTTTGCACCTGTACATTGAAGCCATGCAAATATACGACCATATCTTCCTTCTGACAACTAATGGTTATGTTATTTCTGAACAGGGGCCGGTGGTATCAAGCCTGTTTAGCTTAAACGGTGGTTAAGTTCAAAATAGAAAGCATGCAAGTCTATCGTTTTATTCAAGAAGTAAACTAAATGTTTTTAACCTTAATACAAAGATACTGTTAACAACTACATATTCAGTGGATAATATTCAAGTTGACTCATTTAAGAGAGATGTAAAAATAAGCTAGGGTGTTATTTAAATTTTACTTATCCACCGTTTAAGGTAAACGGGCTTGATACAGCCGGCCCCAGTACTGTAGGTTAGCGCTAACCTGCATGGGTTAAATTTTAATCCAGTGTCTTAGTTTATGTGCTTCTGAACCACTGTTCGTTTTAAAACTTTAGAAAATACGACCTCTATCAGTCCAGAAAATATTTATGAAAAAAGATAATTGACTTCGCAAGCAAGGAATTAAAAATTAGTGCAAGAACTTGCTTTAACGCAGGGTTAGCTAACCAGCCTTTTGAACAACCGGCCCGCCATATCATAATTATGGAGTTTACGATCTACAACACGGTTAACTCGACGTCGCTAGTCAATTATTTTGCTAGAAATAAGCTACGGGAAATTAATTATACTGCCAGGACTTTGAAATAATCATAAAAACGTTTCAATTGTGGCAAGAACCTCCAACCCTTAGCTGATATTGCAGTTCCATATATAAACAATCAAACTATGTCATCATGAGGCAGTGGAAATGCCTCATTTGAAGACGTCGTAAGAATGACAAGTGTGTCGTCGACGGTTGGCCTCGTCATGAAACTCCTTATATTCTTCATGAAGGATAGTGATCATGCTTTTAAAGCAGCTTTTGATGAAATTTCCTAACAATTGGCAGACTTGTTTAGAGGTGATCATCCTTAATCTACCATGCATGATGTGGCTTCCAATATTACCATTCCTGCAGGAGGACAACTTTCCTTGCAATTCAGTAAGAGGCATAAATTCTATTTCAAATTAAACTGTATGTAAAAAATAACTCCAAGGAATAAAACTCTAGACCAGGTTTTCTGATTATACTGTATATAAAATTATAGAATTTAGACCGTCATCAATGGTGGTTTTTATAGCTAACCTCATGCTAAATTAATAGCTATCGTTGGTCAATCTTTGACGCCATTTACCCAGTGCTATAATTTATCGGTGTGATTACGGCATATTATAATTAGTCTTTACTGATTTTTCTTGTGCCGTGGACATGCGCGCTGTAAAAATTGAATAATGTTAATATAATTATTTATTATATAAGTTAACTAAATAATTATATTAATGTTAATATAATTATTCAGTTAACTTATTAACGGCATGTCAGAGAAAGACAAAGATTATATTCCAACGTTTTTGTCTTCATAATATTTAGTGATTTTTATACCATAATTATTACCATATTTAGCGGTGACCAGCAGTAAACGAAAACGAGTTTACATATTTGCATCGGTAAAATGGAAAAGCGGTAACGTGTTTTATGATCGAATTTCAGGTAGATACATGCACAATATCTCTCAAAGTAGACTCAATATTTGGAACTATGAAATCGCTAATGGAAAATAAAGGACCATTGTTTGAAAACGGTAATATCTTCGCGTGGTATGGAATAAAGCAAAAGGTTAAAGGAGAGGCTTACTTCAAAGAGACACCAGGTGATTTACACAACTCTCGTAAGTATTACACTGCATGGAGAACAGCTAAAAATCTTCGTCCCTAGCAGAATCCCAAGCAATCATAAAATTTTAAACAATTATATACCAATCATCTTAAAGACCGAACTCGCCTTGCAATCTTAGCTATTCAGTCTTCAATTTTCTTATGCTTTATTTAACTGATTACTATCTTAAGGTTGCCTAAGCTTGATTAGCGTTAAATTTAATCGCAGTCATTTCGTTGATGTATTTCTGCTTGGGTTTCTAAATCTTTTGATCTTTTATAATAAGCAGTTTAAATTGAAGATTAGATTAATTTGAAGATTTGTAACTTCTATAGCAGTTCCGAGGACAAAAAACACATTCCGAACTTTTCATGGATCAGTGGATACTATAGCATGCATTTTGTAATTCCTGACGACTGAGAAAGTATGCTGCTTAGTAAAAATTGTTTTGTGATCAGTTTGTATAATTTTTGTATTCGGTTTCATTTTCTCTTAATTCTGTCGATGATTAACCTTGTCAGCTGACGCTTTGTGATTGTTTTTTCTCGCCAGGAGCAGAGTCTGTGTATCAGATGAGTTTTCCTGAAGCTTCGGTAAAAAACTATGTGAAAATAGACAAGGTCGTTAACTACAATTTAACGGAAGTTTCCGCCTGTTTTTGGGCGAAATTTTTGAAAACCAATTGTGCCATATTTGGCTACTCAAGTCTGAAGAATAAAATTGAAATTCAAGCTTATTTGTATGATTTCTTGGTGTTGGACCTTCAAGTTAAGAACAGTTTTACAGATAAAGGGTTTGTATACATTAAGTAATTTTGGAGTCCCGGTCCAAACTTAAAATAATAAATTCAAGTTAAAGTTTTGGTGCTGTAAACTTTCCGATGTCAGACAAATCTTGCTTAGGCTCACCCCGCAAGGAAGAATATTTATTGAACACGTGACCAGGAAGCGGTGGCGATAACTGTATGATTGACCTGTCTAGCTCCTCTTTCCACTAGGTTTATTTTTCTCATCTGAGAGTTTTTTCTGCGTGAAATTAATTTGTAAGACAACAGCATAAGGACTCGATTGACTATCTCAATTTACACATTTTAGACCTAAGATCTATTGCCTGCAGTGGAGAAACTCTGATGGTTTAATCGAGGTTTATCAAGATGGGGAAAAGATAGGAACAAAATACAGAGCAAAAAATCACATTATACATTCCAACGGCATAATTGTACTTGGTCAGGAATTGGATTACCATGGCGGGGGTTTTGAAAGTCATCAAGCGTTCAAAGGCAGCCTTTCAGGGTTGAATCTCTGGAGTCAATTCTTGACAACCAATGTTATTCAGGGAATGGCGTCTGGGGTTTTGAATGTTAACGGAAATCTTCTTCAATTGAGGGATCTCAGAGATCATGTTCTTGGTGACATAATTGTACGGGATGAATCTGAGGCAGAAACTCCAGGTATGTTGTGATAATTATGATACATATATAATTTTTATCACATTGCCAAAATTTGGAAAAAACGGCCAGATCGGTCGTGTTGTATTTCAGTACGGGTAAATTACTGGCATTTTAGACTCAAGAACTCTGCATTCAAGTATATCGTTATTTACATCTGCCTAGCACAGGAAATCCAGTTTCACCGCTATATTCTTAACGAAATACTCTATTTCAATTTGAAATACGACAGCGCCTATAGGTTAAAGATTTGAGTAATGTCACAAATCTATGTATATACTCAGTATAACATATACTGTAACGTGGTATTTTAGGTATACGTCAATGCACATCGTAATCAGTGACAGTATAAACTTATGTGGTTAAATTATGTTCGTCATAAACCGGAAACCACACAAACCATTAATTTACTTTTCAGGTTCACTACCTTAATCGTTGTAGAAATATGTCGCTGGTAGTATAATAATACTGTAGCGTTTATTGAGCATGCATGCATGTGAGGTCGTCGTGCATTCGATCAACTGTAAACAGGAGTAGAAGAGACGAGATTTAATAATGAATAAAAGTTTTTGCTTACATTATCTCCAGTCTTAGACTCTTCGTATTTTCTTCGTTCTTCAAAACATCGAGCTTCTCGACGTAAATCTAGGTCAATTATATGATCCCCCGTTTTCTTTAGTGGATTTTTCAACAAATAGGCACAGTCGTGTAATAATTGCCTCATTTGCCTGGCCTGCTAGGTTCAATGCATGCATGTCTTATCGTTTTATGGATATAAGAGCACGTCATATTGCTTTTATCAAAGCTATTTAATTTGGGGCAAAAACATATTGAGAGTGAAATTTCCTTTTTATTTTTCCAGACGGTTAAACAAATAAGTATATCCATGTGAGGAAACTGCACAAAAAGAGACAGAATGCTATACTAAATAAAAAATCGTTCGTTAAATGGACGAGTTTTCTATGCTTTCTGCATAAACTTTTCCCTCAGTTTCTCAAATATTATTGTATTCCCCTACTCTGAATGTATCGATCATGCAGGAAGCATTGAAGTCACGAATATGAAAGCTCCCTCCTCCTTTTTTGTGATGACATAGTGTAGTCTCCTGTATATAAAGTAAAAGACCCTATGTAATGTCAAGCAGGCAAATCTAGGTCGAAAAAGTAGTTGACTACAATTATACCGCATAACGTAAATGATCCCACAATTCGTTTATACATCATGCATAATGAACCAATAAACGCGTTCCCTATGGCTTTCACAAGTACGTACTTTGAAAGTCATCATCGCTTGTTACATTGCAGCTGTTCAAGACTTAATTTGGTAGGAGGGATTTCCTGAAACTTATTAAAAATTAACACATTTTCAGTGCCATATTCGCGTTAAACCGTATTGATTGACTGTCTGCAGCACGTACAGTTTTAAGCTCCTCGTCACTGTCAGTAATAAGACTTTGAGGCGCTGTGAAAAGTTTACGGCTGCGTCAACACAAAAAATATTTAAAAAAGATGGGTGTAGATTCCGAGACTATAACTTACTCTAATTTCCCTGCTGTTAATGATGCGTCAAAACGAGTCTTTGGGTTTCTGCTTGAATGCCACACTATATGATGTATTAGATACGTGACCTCTCTTCCCCATACAATAACGAATGGCATAATAATAACTTTATACTAAACCATAGATCATAAATTATATCAAATTTAGTTCAGCAACGTCTAAACTAGTACATAAAAGCTAAAACCACGACCATTCCACATAAGACCCTTCTTCAGAAAGCCTATAGTACATGCAGTTGTTCACATTTACTCTCCTGCTGAACCACTGACAATAACAGTTTATAATAATTATATTATTGCAGTAGATTTTACATTTAATAATGCCCTTTGTAAAGAATTTTGCAGGTCTGAAAATGTCGATATTCTTATTTTAAAATGAATTCATCCAATTTAATTAAAGATATATGCGTCTATTGTTTTCAGATTAGTAGCGTTATGCTGTTATTAGTACATAAAATGAAATAATGTCACTTTTTAATATTTAATATTATATATTGAAACTATTAATTTATCACTTAGTCTGAAGATGTCTTAAGTAAGACGAATGTAATGTTATCGTGTTGTCTAAACCATAGACATTAAAATGATTTTGTTATATAACGTAGGCGTAGCCACAAGAAAACTCTCGATGTTTTGACCATAATTATGGAACTTTTCGTCAGGAACCGAAATTAGAGTCATACTTACCCGCTTAAGTAGCTATAAGGACAAACGATTTTTGGCAATATGAATTTAAGCGGATCACGGTTCATAATTCTCTTTTTGTCTATGAAAGACCTTGTCCAAACAAGATTGTGACGTATATATATCGTTTACTAACGAAAGGTTTGGGCCGCAATACTTTTTGAGCCCAACATTCAGCACCTGCTGTCGCGTGTTAACGGGCCTCGTTAAACAGTAGTTGGAAAAAGGTAGCAATATCGTCAGAATCAATGGCTGTTTTGCTTTTTGCGCTAATTTTATTCTTAGAAACATCCCAGCCTGGTGAATGTCTAAACACCAGACAGACCTTGTTTCACAAAATTAAACAAAACTATTTGCGGAATCATGTCATCGCGACAAAGCAGGCGGACAACGAGTTTGAATGTGTCATGCATTGTGTTGACGAGTTTTCGTGCGCGTCTGTAAATTTTAAAACATCTGGAATTGGAAAAGGTTTGTGCGAACTCAACAATTTAACACTTCCAACGACAAAAGATGAAAGTATTCTTAATCCAGAGTTCGACCATCTTCACATCACCAGAACGGTAAGAAAAAAGGAGCAAATAAACGTTTTGAACTACAGTTATTTAATTTATAGTGCCACGGTGTTGCGCAACTGCGTGTGTGTTCAGTTCGGTTCATGCTAAACTAAATATACTAAACACTGTTGATTTCTCTGTTATTAGTGTTAAAATTAATAATCATTCAATACATATTTTCATGGCTGTTTATTTTTAATGCCGCACTATATTATATACAGGCGTTTTGCCTCAAAGATTTTAAAGTTCACGGGCAGAAAATCAACTAAAGCCAACAACAAACCCAATCCACACCCAGGGTTACCCATTTCATTTTGATCGAGAACTTATTTAAACATTCCATTAAAACAAGCGACATGCATGTAACGACGAGACGAGACGGCGACCATGCAACTGCCATCTTAACGCTTTCGCTTAAATCCGTAATTTGGTTCCAATATACAAGGTTCAAAAGATGCTCTAAATATGATCATGTCGTCATTTTTTTTATAGGAAGAATCGAATCTTGTTCAATCAGGTGTCGAGCCTTACACAACTCAAAAATCAGGTAAACGGAATTGTAGAAGCATGGAAAATGATATTCAGGTGAAAGTGATATATAGGGAGAAAAGCAGCCTTCGTCACGATGAATGTTTATAACATATTCTGGGCCACATAGGCTACATTTTCAAATCTGTGAGCGTATAAGACCATGCATGCAACAGCAACCAGTTATATAATTGTTAGGACAACCTGATTGGGATAAATGTTGAAATAAGACTTAGTCGCAATATAGCAATCGTTCTTTAATGCTTTGGAGTTGAACGTTTTAAGCCAAGCATATAAATTGTATTTATCAGTGGGATGGTTATTTTGACAAAACACAAGACAGCATATTATGACTATATGCGAATTTATTTTTCCAGACACCATCGTTCCTAAATATCATGTGACAGACTAATTCGGGCGACATGTAGCTAACATATTATTGCATTTATATGGACCATTAATTTTACAATATTATTCTACAATATTATTTTAGAACTTTACCTCTTGGCAGGAGATTTTGATCTAGTTCTGAAAAACGTTCAAAACTTTACTTTGCACGTTGAGGATGTACCTGAATTATCCAATTTTACACTTATGTTTTGGATCAACATTATCAGTTCGGAAGCAGATTCAATGACAATCTTATCCTATGATGTGGACAAAAAAGCCGAAGGATTTTGGCTGAACATTTGGGGAGCAAGGGTTATCCTGAACTTTCCATCATCGAAAAAGTATGAAATATTTTTTGTTTTGAATGGAAAAATTTGTATAGCGAAAAAAAAGACTGAGATATTGAGTGATAAATGAGCAAAATACCTTTTTGTTCCAGGCCCATTATATACACTTTCATTTAGTGAATAAGATCGACATCCATTCGAAGCTTGAGATACTAAGACAATCGATCATGGACTGAAAATTTCTCCAAAGATGAAATTTTTCCTGTCCTGGTTTTTGTAGGTTGTAATTTACTTCGCAGAACTCTCTCCTCACACTTGACTTTTTCAGGGACTTTCTTGTTCCACCAATCAATGACGGGTATTGGCATCACGTGGGAGTATCGTGGTCTCTTGGAAAATACGCTATTTTTTTTGACGGTACATTGGTTTACAGTGGAAATGATCTCGGCTCGAGTTCACCGTTGAAAGCTGGAGGTGTCTTCTTCCTAGGACCTAAACTAAAAAGGACAAATGGGACTCCCGAGCATTCATTCTCTGGAAAACTGAGTCAATTAAATGTATGGAGTGAGTTTTTATCTACTACTGACGATGTCGAAAAGAAATTTATAAGCCAAAGTTGCTTAAATATTGAATTTGGAGATGTCATAAACTGGAGTTCTCTTAAGAACAGCTATTGTAATGGTATGGTCGTCCAGGAACAGCCAAGTTCGTGTAAACCACTTCGAAAAAGTAAGTGCTGATCGATTACCAGTTCTGCATGACAGACCTCGTGAAATGCAACATGCATGGAATCATTTCTTTTTTCAAAAGTTGTCGAACTCTGAAGTTCATGCACTTGGTTGAAAATAAAAATTTAACTAATCTTTTTCAGGCCCAAAGTATGACATTGTTATAACACAATCAAAGGACGTCCATACCTTAAAATGGGAAGAAACTCAACCTCTCGACGCTTTCACAATTGCAACGTGGATAAAATACGAGAAGACGCAAATCGATCTGGACACAGAACCTCTGAATCACAGATATGTTAATTACACAAACGCTTCAGGAACCTCCTTGCTTTTATTTTACCTCACCGCGGAAAATCTCACCTTGGAAATAAATGGGGTTCAGAAAAGGCAAAATATTTTATCATTATTATACCATCTTTTACCAGGGTGAAACCCGTCAGCAGACGCTGTTATCATAACATATACCTTTCAGAAGGAATGTTAGGGGGGGAAATAAAATTAGTAATAATATTTTAATAAACTCTCGAGCCACAATCTGAAAACATTTTCGAAATAAACTTGCCATTTAGCAAACTTGGTATACTGAAATATAGTCTATATCGTAAGATTTTGTAGTGGCATAGCATAATACAAACAGTAATACTGCGTGCTTCAGTTGAGCACGAGCTTAATTAAGTAATATAGCCATTTATATACAGCGTATATTTGGCATATTTTGCTATATTTTAGAGATTTCCCGAAATAATGTGCCGATTTTATCTCTATTAATTTTCTTCAAAAATCCTCAGAGAGTTTACGGTGCCAGTACTATAACTAATCTTCAAACTTTTCAGGGAAGCAAGAATACCAATCTTTTGGAATGAAGATCCAGCATATTGGCACCATATTGCTACCACGTGGTCGAGCAGTAAAGGTCACTGGAAGATATATCTGGATGGTTCCTTGGTCTCTATCATGCATGATGTAGCTTCAAATATTACCATTCCTGCGGGAGGACAACTTTCCTTGGAATTAAGTAAGAGGCATATATTTTCGTGTGAACTAATCTTTTGAATCCATGTTAACTTATAGTCAGAGACTATATTCCAACGCTTTCCTGGAAGATTTTGTTTCTTCATACTGAATCTTAGGCTCATTAACAAAGTGATTATAATATACATAATTATTCCAACAAGTATCGATCTACCTAATATGAACGAGTTTTGTGATTGGCTTTTTGTGATTTTCAATGTTTATGATTCGTTCTTTTAGAAGTCAATTTCTAGCTATAATTCACTGTGTTTTATTGCTATCACTGTACGTACCGACTCTATTTATTACCATATGTTCTTAGCAATTACCATGAGCAAACAAAAACCCAGGCTATCTGCATGGGTAAAACGGATAAGCGATAAGGTCTGTTATTATTTCAGGTGGATACATGCAAAATATCTCTCAAAGTCGACTCAATATTTGGAACTATGAAATTGATGGACGTGCTTTATCGTTAATGACAAATAAAGGGCCATTGTTTGAAAACGGTAATATCTTCGCGTGGTTTGGAATAAAGTCAAAGGTTAAAGAAGACGTTTACTTCGAAAAGACACCGGGTGATTTACACAACTCTAGTAAGTATGACACTACGCGGAGAGCAGTGAAAATTCTTCGTCCCTAAAAGAATTGAACTCGTAATTTGTGGTCTAAAACCATTCAGTTTCATTACTGTAATTTACTATAAAGAGACCATTCATCTTCACGACCTAACTTGCCTTGCATCATTACGGGAACCATTGGCATTGCGGAGTATTTTGACAATGATATAAAACAACAAAAACTCCGTGAATAATAAAGATTTTAAAAATTGTTTCTAGGTTTCGACCAAACTTTAGTGCATGGACTATACATATATATTTTTTATTCTTTTCCTGATGATGACAATAGTTGACAATCTCCACATTCCAACCTTTTCCTGTGGGGATATTCAAGCATGTTGTCACTTCCTGACGACTGAGCATGCATTTTGTCATTCCTGACGACTAAGAAAGTATACTGCTTAGTAAAAATTGTATTGTGCTTTTGGATAATTTTTGCATATCCGGTTTCATTTTCTGTTCATTTTGTCCGATAATTAACCTTGTCAGCTGACGCATTGTTGTTGTTTTTTCTCGCCAGGAGCAGAGTCGGTGTATCAGATGAATTTTCCTGAAGCTTCGGTGAAAAACTATGTCAAAATAAAAGACGTCGTTAGCCACAATTTAACGGAAGTTTCCGCATGTTTTTGGGCGAAATTTTTGAAAACCAACTGTGCCATAATTGCCTACTCAAGTCTGAAGTATGATGTTGAATTTCAAGCTTTTTTCCATAATTCCACGAGGTTAGACCTTCAAGTTAAGAAAGATTTTTGGGAAGAAAAAGGGTTTGTATCCATTCAAAGTTATGGTGCAGTAAACTGAGTCTGTGTATCAGATGAGTTTTCCTGAAGCTTCAGACAAAAACTATGTAAAAATAGACAAGGTCGTTAACTACAATTTAACGGAAGTTTCCGCCTGTTTTTGGGCGAAATTTTTGGAAACCCCTTGTGCCAAATATTCAAGTCTAAAGTATAGGATTGAAATTCAAGCTTTTTGCAAAAACCCATGGTGTTCGACCTTCAAGTAAAAAATAACGTTTGGTGCAAAAATGGGTTTGTATATATGAAGTAATTTTGGCGGTTTGTACCAAACTTTAAAGAACAAATTGAAGTTAAAATAATGGTGCAGTAAACTCTCCGTCAAATTTCAGCTAAATCTTTTTATGTAGGCTCAGCCCGACTTACCCAGTGGCGTACGGGAAACGATAATTGGGGGGGGGGGCAGATATTCATATATTCATGTTGTGCAAGATTAATTTCTTGTCAAATCCATTGTCTTTACAGGTTTGTTGACATGAATATTGACTATGTGCAAATTATCGTCTCCCGTACGCCACTGCACTTACCCTAAGTTAACTTTTTTTTCTAATCTCTCAGAGTTTTTCCTGCATAAATTTGAAAGACAACAACAAATGCATGGACTCGATTGACTATTTTTACACCTTGTAGACCTAAGATCTCTGCCTATGACTCGTGGCATTTTTATTGCCTCCAGTGGAGAAGCTTTGATGGTTTAATGGAGGTTTATCAAGATGGGAAGAAGATAGGAACACGATACAGAGCAAAAAATCACACTATACATTCCAACGGCGTCATTGTTCTTGGTCAGGAATTGGATTCCTATGGCGGGGGTTTTCAAAGTTATCAGGCGTTCAAAGGGAGTCTTGCAGGGTTGAATCTCTGGAGACAATTCTTGACAACCAATGTTATTCAAGGAATGGCTTCTGGAATCTTAAATGTTAACGGAAATCTTCTTCAATGGAGGGATTTCAGAGATCACGTTGTTGGTGACATAGTTATACAGAATGGATCTGAGGCAGAAATTCCAGGTATGTTATGTTGTGATATACATAATTATATCATTTAATCACATTGCCAAAATTTTTCAACAGAAAAAAATATCCATCGCTACTCTTGTTTTAATAAATGAAAGTAATCAGCGCACTAAGATTAACTTTCACGACCCAACGTTTCAATCAGATGTAAATATTCTTTTGGCAAATAGCTTCCGTCATCCCTATTTAGGGCACAAAGACTCGCATTAATATGCCAGGCTTCCAAACAACGCAATGTCTCTCGCAATTTACATTGACAATTGCTTCGGTAGTTTGGGTGATCCCTGCATTTTTTAACAAACGTAATAAATTGCAACGTCCTCATTTGGTTGTAACTTGTCACAATCTGCATTGTTGTCTGGTAAAAAAATTATAAAATAACGTGTATATAACGCGTGTTCTGATTGGTCGAAGCCCGTGGAACAGGCTATTCAAAACCGGAAACCATGAAGTAATTGTATAGTTCAATTTAATCATTTCAGAATATCGAATACAGAATCAGCGAGATGAACGGTGTAAAAGGCACATCTCTAAAGCGTTTACTTATGCAAGATTTATCCGTGGGGGGGACACGGATGGCTACAGGTGGAGATGTGTTGAGGCAGCGGCCATGTTGGATGAGAATATGTGTTACGATATCACTAAGAATTCATCCTTGTACCATACCAAGAACACGAAGAAAGAACTTTGGGGAATTAATTGAAAAACATTTCATTCCTATTACCGTATGCATCGTTCTTAAATTATAGATAACATACGTTAAACATTTGAGTAAGAAACATGCAATGTCAGTTATGTCACTATAGTCTAACATAGTTACGTAGCATTTTAGGTATACGTCAATGCTTATAATTGACACCGTATAACTTGTGTCATTTGATTGTGTTCGTCATAAACCAGAGACCACGCAAATAATTAATTTACTTTTCATGTTCAGTTACCTTAATCGTTGTAGAAATATGTCGCTTGTAGTATAATAAATAAAACAACGTTTAATGAGCATGCGTGCATGTGAGGTCGTCGTGCATTGGATCAACTGTAAACAGTAGTGGAAGAAACGAGATTTGATACTTAATAAAATTTTTTGCTTACATATTCTCCAGTCTTCGTATTTACTTTGTTCTTCAAAACTCCGAGCTTCTCGACATAAAACTAGGTTAACAAGACAAGCTGCAAGAGCATTGCACCGGAATCGCAAAAGCGTATAGGTTCAATTCCTGCCGCAGGACCTATAGTTGACTCATTTTTCCATCAGCTGTTCCTGGCTTGAATTTGAAGTGTGTATAATTCCACTCGAAATTAAGACCCTTTAAACCTCTAGGTTAACAAGACGCCTTCTCTGGCGTTAACTTCGGCGTGCGTGTCAGTCCTTTCAGTACAAAATGTAAACACTAAATAACTAATCAAACTGTCCGAAATATCTCTTCAGCGTCTACAGCTAATTTTTCGACCTGTGAAATTTGTTGGAACACTCTCTGGGACGCTAGCATTGTGGCGGCGGTCCCAGATAATGGATAGTTTTATTGCAGGTGAAATCCATGGTCATGTTAAGGTCGGGGCTGCTTCACTCACGATCTGCCCGACCGAGTTGAAATTATGGCATGGATTAAAAACAAAGTAAGGACCTATTTTCGCCAGTTTTCGGCCGAATTTGCTGGTATTGCATATAATTAAAGCACTGCTGCATGTGCCAAGAAGGCAAGAACTTTCAAGAATAATAAATCGTGTGCACCTTTTGCTCATTTTATTTCACGCACAACAACGAAACGTATAGAGGTCGGTGCTGACACTGTATTGGCCAGGGGTGTGTATAGGTGGTGCTCTCCGCCAGTAATGTCTTAGTAATGCCTTTGACTGCATGTTGAGAAAGTTAAGTACGCCTAGGCTATGTCAAAAAAAACCCAGCGCTACCTCAACTGCTGAATGAAGGTCATGCCTTCCCGCCTTGACTCAGTGACCAGATATGTTGGTAAAATCATTTTCAATTAAGCGAGATTGGATGACAATTTAGGTTATGACCACGTCCTAATGAATTGTGAGAGCCGATCTTTCATGGGTCTCCAATGGAGAAGCTGGTGGTTCGTTAACAACGTTCTTCCCTTTGGATGGAAAATCATGCCCTATGTTTACCAATCTCTTCGTATGATTGCAACTCAGGGATTGAGAAACCGTCAAATCTCATGTTTCCAATACAGTACATGCAGAAACAATAACACCACAGTACAGAAACAATAACAAAAACCGCGGTTAACCTAGGTCAAACCTTTGTCTAAAGCCTGTTTTCCACTAAACGATATTTTCCACTAGCGTATTTGAGCAATTCGTTTCAGATGGTTGCTGTTGAGAGCCCTGAGACAAAAGTAAATTTCGTTTCGCGCGAAAATTATCGCTAGTGCATGGAAAACCGGCTTAATCGCAGTTCAACCGAGGTCGAACCGCGGTGACACGGACTGACGGAGGTTTAACCTCGGCCTAACTCGGTCTGACAGAAATTTCTTACGATGTTTTCCATATGACTATTTTCGGCAACCGCGATCGCATTTTACCCTTGCGGTTGTCTGTGGTTTCTATCGGTCGACCACAACCGTACCGCAACCTAACCGCAGTGTCAGTTGTTTCTCGACAGTACTGTATATCGACGACCGTCATCTCGGCAGCGTCTACCATGTCGACTGAGTCATTCGCAGATACTCCATGCGCCTAGTGGTCTGTACTCCACCCGGTAGTTTTCAGTTGGTATCCTAAATCGTTGTTTCGGGGAATTTCATTCTTACCTTTTAGGATATTTTTGAAATTTGTCGAAGTCCAATATTGTTCCAGTCTAGCGGTTTGTTTTTGGGCCTTTCGTCCTACCCCACTCTTACGAACTTTCTCCTTCCCCGTGAGAAAATTGAGAAGTTTACTGCCCTACGCGAAAGTATCTTACCTCAGTCACACGCGGATAGTGCATGCGTGTGTCTGCAATAGTGCTTCTGCAAAAGTTAATCGGGAAATTACCTCTATTGTGCCTGTGTTGTTTTATTTACCTCCATTGTGCCTGCAGTTATTTGCCCGTGAAATGGATAACGCTTTCTCGAAGGCCCAAAGTCAAAACAACTTGTCCAAATTAGAGGCTCTCTGTGTGAGGAAATTCAATTTTGGCGCTTTCTGGATACATGGGAAGGGCATAATATTATGCCATGGCAGTGATGGCACGATGAACTTCTTGTTGCTGAGTTCATTGCGTTTGATGCACCCGGCTTTGCCTGCTGTTGGGATTTATTGGGTGATGGCGGTGTGTCCCAGTTCAGGGCCACAAAGGTCACAATTCATGGTGAGAGCCATCCTCTCCCAGCCGATTCATGTCAATGAAACCGTCGCGCTTTCACGTACATTTCTTGCCTTAGCGATCCCGTGCGCAATCGACGGGTCGACGTACGTCTGTGTGAATTCGAACCAATCTGATCTATGTGAAAATCCACTCCCGTATTTCTCCCATGATCCAACCCCTCATACCATGGCCATGGGCGGTAAGTCCACCTGTTATGTTTTATTTCCCCCATCTGCATTAATTGCCCATTATTATCTTTCGTGCGAGAGCAGGGCTCGACCTGCACACGTTCATGATTTCTACCCTTGAATTTATTCGTGGGCAATAATTTGGTCAGATTCTGTCGTTCGGTTCCAAGTGGCTAAAAAGGGGTAGTGATGTTCTACGTCGGCAAGTCGAGGAGGATTTATGGATTTTGGGATCTGTGGGTCTTTATATGTAGTCCGTTAGGCCGCGTCATGGGGCCATGTTTTCTTGGTTGTGTGTTAACGATCTCCGCAATTTTCTGATTTTATATTATTATTTCGACTGTAGACTTTGGGTGAAGTTCCAAGGATATGGCTTCCGGCTGTTTCTTGTACTCAGTGTGCGTACCCCAACGATAATTTTCTCCGCTTTTGCCACTGATAGTGTGGTTATTTCAGACTCTATTATGCAATCAAAAGCTGTCAACAACAGGATCACACAGTCGTTTTCGACAGCGTCTGCGTATGATCGCCAGAAATCTCGCCTTGCCGATCTGTTGGTTTAATTTCTTGCCGTTCTCTCCCGACGACACCCAACGACCTTGCATCAGCTACCTTTGGACCCTGTTCCTTTCCTTGTCAGGAAGGACTCTGATGGGAAAACACAAGTTGATAGATGGTTGTCCACATCGTGGTACCAAAGCTAAGGGTGTTTTCCGTGTGGGTTCCCGCTTCGTCTTCCAGCAGGTACTGTTTATTTCTTGACTGGAAACTACGAGCGATTTTTTAGGACCAAGATAACGTTGCTGCATGATTTGGAGATTGGCTTCGGCTTCGGTAACCCCGCTTCTTCACTACTTCTAAGGAAGTATTTAAAGCGCGTTCGAGAAAAGCAAGCGGTTGCTGGTGTTACCTCCCAGGCAGGTAGGTAGGCCCTTATTTGTCGACAAGTTAGCGATTTTTTCGGACCACATAAATTGATAGCATGCAGTAACACATCGTATACTTTAGAATGTTTAGATGTTCGAAAATGTAAATAAACCATACGTTTACATACACACTTGGAATTTGTGCTTATAATTATTAAAAACTTTTCTTCATAAAGTTTGATAATTTTATACGTGTAATATGTGTAATGTGTTTATGAATGTAATGGTTCATGCTGTCGGTTCATGTAATCGCGTGCGACGTATCTTTCTATGTTATTAAAAAAAGCTTTAAATAAATACATTCTTATCCCCAATTAAACCCCAACTTAAACAAGCAGCATTAAAAGAACAGTTCATTAATTCGTGCCAAGTGCATGGAGGAGTTGCCGTATTATCAAAGCAAAATCAAATCGCCCATCGGAAAATTGGCCCAAGATTAGATAATTTTGCTCGAATGCCAGACTCTGAGGTAAAAGTGAACCTTCTGCGGCTCACTTGTGCAATATGCATAGAATTTGTACGACTATTTGTCTTTCTGTAAGAGATTATTTTTAAAGAGTTTTTCTTAGAACTTTTATGTATAAAAAGGTATTAATCGTGATCCACAAAACGTGATCTTGCATGCATGTTTCTCTACATAGATCTCGAATAAACTGGAATGATCGGTGCATCAAAATGCAAAGTTTTATCTGAAATTAGTGCTTCAAATAGCTTTATATCTATCAAAAAGGTTTTACAGCATTTGCATGTCATTTAAAGAAAAAAGAAGTACATTAAAACAAGACGCCTGTTCTGGCGTTAACTCCGGCGCACGTGCCAGTCCTCAATATAGAGCTTCTGAACATAAACAATACAGTTCATATTCGCATTTAGATGCCTTGCGAACGTAAATGTTCGATCGCGAAATTCAAAAGGACATCGTACTTTAAAAAGATAGAAGTTCAATTGTTCAAAAATGTAAATAAACCGCATGATATCCTTTGGAATTCGCGCTTATATAGTTATATTAAATCTTCAATCCTGTGCAAACTACGACGTTCAACGCGCCCATACACGACCACATCATCTTGTTAAACGGCGAAATAGCAGCGATATTATTAAAATAGGACCAAAATCTGCATGTATTAAATATATTCTTACCCCAATTCAATCTAAACTTAGTCGAAAAGCATGAAAAGAACGGTTTATTTGTTGCTCTTGGAGGAATTGCCGTATCATGCGAGCGAAATCGAATCGCGCATCGGAAAATTAGCCAAAGCTGAGCACCACAACTCTTGGTAGATAAGACTGGGACGTAGATAAATACGGTTACATAAACATTTTAAATACTGCAATGTTTCGCGCCATTCAGACTTGCGACGACGAAAAAATAAAAAAAAAACAAAAAAAACAAAAAACAAAACAAAACCGGGGCGAATTTTCAACTCCGTCGCTGACGCCGGAGTAATGATTGGTATTTCAATAGCGCTGAAAGAACTACAATAACGCTAATTTCACATCAATTGTATTAGTGCGGAAGTTCAACAACAACGCCTTATTATATATTCCGTAAAGTGAAAATCAATAGAACGAAACGAAGAACAATTGCGTTAACTTATTCATCATTAACATTTTCGCAACAACAATAGCAATAAATCAAACGACATTTAGCATAGAGAAATATTCATTAATGTAAAGGTGTACAAAGTAAATATTAGAATTCCCATTCTATCATATTCGTCTGTTCACACAACAGCAATATAATTATGCAGTGTGTTTTATCCCTAGATGTGTTCTCTTTCAAGTAGGTCTGCATTCATAAGTCTGCCCCATGCTGTGTACATTTCGCAATGGTTAGGCCAGGGCGCTGTAGAATCGCCCTGGTGTTTCCAGTGTTTCCATAATCTAACCAGGGTGTTTTACAGCGCCCTGGTTAGGCAGTGCACATTCCGTTCAGCAGCTGCTAACAGAATTTGTTTTTGAAATTCAACGTTTTGAAGTGAACAACGTCTTCTCATCTGTGTCTTTATAGCTATCTTTTGTTTGTAATTAATGTATACATATTAGAACGCAGATGAGAGAGCTTTGTGTAAATGAGTATTTCTTTACGCTAAATGTCGTTTGATTTATTGCTGTTGTTGTTCCGAAAATGTTAATGATCAAAAAGTTAACGCAATTGTTCTTCGTTTTGTTCTATTGATATTCACTTTACGGAATAATATAATAAGGCGTTGTTGTTGAACTTTCGCACTGCAACAATTGATTTTTAATCAGCGCTATTGTAGTTCTTTCAGCGGTATTGAAATACCGATCATTTTAATGTTCTTCTGATTTCTTTAAATGACATGCATGCAAATGCTGTACTGTATACGTTTAATATTTACTAAAAACAGTGTAAATACTCCCAAAAAAGGATATACATCCAGCTTGAAAATTGCCAATTTATTATAATACGGGGTTGAATACTTCGCAAAAGAAGTTATTGATACAAGATATGTAAAGAAATGTTTTATTGCGTTTGATCGCTATTGCGAGTCGTTTTTCGAGCTGGCAAAAACATGCTACAGGAACAAAGTATTCTTTCGAACACACTATACCTTTCTAACATATAACCAGCTGGAAAAATGCTAATTTACCAAACAATACGGAGTTGAAGTCAACTGAATACTTCGCAAAAGATGTTATTGATACAAAATATATCGAGATACCGGCTCTAAATGTTTGCAATATTGCACGTACTTTTTCAAGCTGAGAGGACGATGTTACAGACATGAATTGTTCTTTCAAACATCCTTTATTCATCTGCAAAGAATATTAATATGTGAACAGGCAACTATAACGCCGGTATTCTAAAAGCTCACTCACAATCACATTTGAGTGCGATTATGTTGATTAGTATTTAATGATGGAAGGTACATAAACTAATAAATTATTTCAGTAAACTGTAGAGGTTTAAGCGTCTTAATTTCGAGTGGAATTTATACACACTTGAAATTCAAGCCAAGAACAGTTCATGAGTTAACTCTGAATTAAAAATGAGTCAACGATAAGTCCTTCGGCAGGAATCGAACCTATGCTTTTGCGATGCCGGTGCAATGCTCTTGCCACGGAGATTCCATGAACTGTTCTTGGCTTGAATTTGAAGAGTGTATCAGTGTATAATACCACTCGAAATTAAGACCCTTTAAACCTCTAAAATATTCCTGCATCGAGTGAAGTGCCAAAAATCTTAATTATTAATTTTACCCCCACCTATTCTCGGCATTACCATCATAATTATACACATTAACCATGCTTGCTCTTGTCAGTTACCTCTGTAGCTCAGTGGCAAGAGCATTGCACCGGCATTGCAAAAGCGTAGGCCTTGTTCGATTCCTGCGGGTGTATAATTCCAGTCGAAATTAAGACCTCTTAAACCTCTAGAATATTCCTGCATCGAGTGAAGTTCCAAAAATCATAATTTTTTTAAACTGTAGTTAGACTTGTCAATGCATTCGTACGATGTTACCGATAGAGAAGGTAGACAATATTTCTCGCAAATGACCGTAACGAAAAAGATGGCGGCATGTACATTTTACCAGAATGCATTGCAGGTATTAAGAATGATTGACTGAAAAAAGACGGTGAGAAAGACTCCAAATAACGTGAAATGTTAACACAGCGAAGAAAATAACTTTCTGTTTTATGCCTGTCCTTTAAAATATGTCAATTCGCTTTTTTAAACGATTTCCGACCGCAATGCATTCTGGTAAAATGGACATCCGCCATCTTTTTTGTTATGGTCAATTGGAAAGGTTAACCGAATTAGTTGCGGAAGCACAAAGATCTTTCAGAAAGCAAAACTAAACCATGCAAGAAAAAAATATAACGAGGGAAGCTTTATCCGACCAAATCAATTTGGAGAGTAAGTTAAGTGGTAGTTGCCCGAAACTAGACGATGAAGCTGCAGCTTTTGCTTTTATGATTCCGGCGCAAATAACCAACTTAACTATAATGTGTTTGACCACATTCCCGCTATAATTATTTGAATCATTAGTTGAATCACAAATACAACTGAGCACAACTGCATGAGTGTAGCTCAAGGGACGTATGCCTCTCACTCACATTTCACTCAAAATCTGAGCCTCACTTGAATGTGAGTGGTGTCTTTGAATAGTTGAACGTGTTGCAAAAAAAGCTGCGGGTACGCGGGTACCACCCGGAGGAAGGTTTGCTTTGAATGAGGTTTGTGAGAAAGGTTCAAAGCTGAACACTTTAATTGATCAC
Source organism: Dendronephthya gigantea (assembly GCF_004324835.1). Taxonomy (NCBI): domain Eukaryota; kingdom Metazoa; phylum Cnidaria; class Anthozoa; order Malacalcyonacea; family Nephtheidae; genus Dendronephthya; species Dendronephthya gigantea. The sequence continues at coordinate 2,197,528 of NW_021163029.1, forward strand.
ATGCATGCATGTAACAAAAAACTAAATATTTCTTTCTGCCGGTTGCCACTTGACTCAGTGACGTAACGTCATTTTGAGGAAGATTTTCAAAACTTGAAATCCTACCGGAGGAAGGATGAACTCTAGTTTGCAACTCTGTTGAACGTGAGTGTGGCATTATACTATGTGATGAGTTGCACTCATTGAGGATGACCGTCCACTCAATGAGAGTAACGCCTGTATTCAAAAAGCTCACTCACACTCATACTCATCGAGTGTGACATATAAATTTCGTTAATGCTGATCAATGAGAAAGTTCTCTCTGAATAGATGAAAAGATATAAGGTAAATCACTGAAAATCAAGCCCCTGCTCGGCCGAAAATACCGCCATTGAAACGTTATGAGAAGATTAAGATCTCCCACTCAATGAGTTTGAGTGTGAGTGAGCTTTTAGAATACAGGCGTGAGAGTGGGTGTGAGTGAAGTGTTAGAATACAGGCGTAAGACTAAACTCATTAAACTATCTAAAGATATGAAAAAAACCGGGTCACTGATAAATAAATTATCAGGCAGAGATAGAAGATCAATAATATTGCAGAAATCAACATTAATGGCAACATATATAATGACCGCCAACAAATAGCAGAACATTTGAGCGACTATCTTTTTAATATCGGGCCAACCCTTGCTGCTGAATGTGAATGTTCATCCGATAATTTTAACGAAGACCTCCACCGTAACTCAAATGAGGCAAATTCACAATTTCATTTCCACATAATCAATGAATTCAACACTCTGAAAAACCCAAACAATCTAAAAACATCCAAGGCAACTGGAATTAACGGGATATTGAAATTATCTAGCAATATTATTACCCCATCCCAGACTTATATCTTTAATCTTTCAATTTTTTCTGGTATATTTGTTGACGATTGGAAAATAGCTAGGGTAACAATTACTTATAAATCCGAAGATAGAACGAAATGTGAGAACTACCGCCCAATATCTATTCTTCCCATAGAATGTTTAAAAAACACAACTCCTGGCATGTATGCCGATGCATGCTACACAAATATATGCGTCTTCTTCAAGTTTCTCAGAAGGAATAAAAAAAGTTAATCAGGATCAGTAGAAAATATAGTCAAATGGCTCTCCCAAAACAAATTACAGCTTCTTACAAAAAAGACAAAAGCAATGTTTATAAGATCTTCTCATAATTTGAAACACAAAGTTGAGAATGATCAAGTAATGATTAATGATAAACGTATTACTCGCTACTCTTTTATCGTTGTTTGGGAGTAGAACTAGACGAAAAAATGAGCTGGGATAATCATATAGATGCAACATTCAGAAAAGTTGCCTCCGGCATTGGAATTATTAAAAGAGTAAAACAATTTGTACCGTACAAAACTTTACCAAATTTATATAACTCTCTCGTGCTCCCATATTTTGATTATTTCTCTCCTTTATGGGATAATTGTGGAAGCTTACTCATTAAAAAATTGCAAAAACTACAAAACAGGGCGGGAAGAGTTATGACACGGGCCAACTACGATGTTAGATCATAGGCGGCCCAAAATTGCGCGAAAAAATATATATATAATATATATATATATAATTTTCGCGCGAAAAAATATCGCCCAATTTTGGGCCGCCTATGGTTAGATCAACAGATTTGCTCCATGCTATGTCGTGGAAGAATCTGAATGATAGACATAAGAGGAATAATTCTGTTTTGATGTTTAAAATAATAAACAACCACTCATCCCCTCCCCTTACCAGGGAGACATCTAAAAAATATGAGCAATTATAATCTTAGAAATGGCGACATAAATCTCCCACTTTTTAAACCAAAAACTGAATATTTAAAAAAGAGTTTTGGTTACAGTGGGGCCGCGCTATGGAATAGTCTACCAAAGCAAGCAAAGGAAACAAAATCTTTAGGCATCTTTGAAAATATGATAAAATAATGTAATTACTGAGTCGGACATCGATTATTCCTAGTTTTTATCTTCTTTAATACATACATGTTTATTCGTTTATATTAAAATATTATTTTTGTATTCTTAATCTATTGTAATTGTGTGACGCCCCTCACGAAAACAATCGACAGATGATGAGGGTAGCGTGATTAAATAAAGTTTGATTGATTGATTGATTGATTGATTGATTGATTGATTGATTGATTGATTGATTGATTGATTGATTGATTGATTGATTGATTGATTGATTGATTGATTGATTTATTGATTGATTGATTGATTGATTGATTGATTGATTGATTGATTGATTGATTGATTGATTGATTGATTGATTGATTGATTGATTGATTGATTGATTGATTGATTGATTGATTGATTGATTGATTGATTGATTGATTGATTGATTGATTAAACTCATTGAGCGTGAGATTTCTGAATTACATCGTAACAATTCCATGACAGTATTTCTATTGAAATAAGAGCTTACATGGTTAGTTTGTTTTCACTACATCTTTTACTTTAAATCTTTTGATTTGTTAATCCCCGAGCCAGTGCGGAGCACCGTGCGAGGGTACTAATTCCGCCCGGAGATTAGGAATTACACCCGGGACCCGGGAGAACATAGCGGAATCCAAAGTTGCCCAATCTCGTACCCAGAGCCCGCGTTCCTTTTGGAAGGAAGCTTAGGGAAGCTTAGAAGCCTAAGCTTCCTTCCAAAAGGAACGCGGGCTCTGGGTACGAGATTGAAAGTTGCCCAAATGTCATGGACGTTCAATGGTCATGGTACTTGTGCGCATGCGCGGAATGCGAACGAGTGTAGACTGGTAATCAGCAACTTCCTGATTGGCTAAGACGAAACGTTTGTGTTTCAGTGAAAAACGTCAGCACTCAGCAATTTAACTGTCATTTTGCAAACTATTTTTTAAAAAAATGTTTCGAAAACAAAATATGAAATGTGGAATCAAAAAACAGATAAAACACTGGGAAGAGTTTAAAATATTATCAGAACTGGAGGAATTAGTGGTGAAAAGGAACAACTCGATTATAATCCTTGAAATGGTATAGGAGTCTATTTTGTTTATTTCGAGGTTTATTTCGTGTTTGCTGTACGAATACATTTTATGACCTAGGTACAGTATGTCGTTTTGCTCGGTTTTGCGAAGACGTGACCGACTATTTAAGGCTTTACATCATCGTTTTAACTTCCAAAAGAGTCCTTAAAAGTGTAATTCGGAGTTTTAATATAACAAATATCACTTTAAAGGTTTATATATAGTCGACTGCAATCACTGCACGAATTTAATAATCGAAAAACAACATTCAACGCTCACTGCTTGGTTATTTATATTATTTGGGCTGTTTTGATGTTGTGAAGGTTTAGCTATAATGAAGTATTAACTCTCACTTAAACTGTGAAAGTCTATAACTTAAGGCAACGGAAAGCAGCAGGAAAACGGGTGATTTCACTTCACCTTTACGACTGTGTTTGTTTCCGAAATATTTGAAACATCAGCTATCGGCTTTACATTTAGGACATTTCATAATATTGAAGGTTAGGTCTGGCTAGCTCAGGAAATATTTTGCTTCGTTTGAAATGGCGAGGGGTTGCTGCATGCATGTATTTCTAGTAAGCTTTTATTCTATATACGTGAGGTAGGAGATCTTTACAAGGTTTTAACTGATGTTTACTAATGTTCGTTTCTGGATGCTCTTTCTCTTCTTTTGGATCTTTGTCGTTTACTGTTCTTGTCTTTTTCGTCGGTTCTGTAAGGTTGAGCTTCTTCAACGTTTCATATGGTTTTTACATCGTGTTTCAAAATAAACTAATTCAAAGTTTTTCAAAGCGACGTTTTACCTTTGCCTTATTTGCCGAAAGGAAATACGGCTCGTCTCAAACAACAATATTACAGACAATTCTTTATTTCTAATCATAATTTCTCATCAGTATATTGTGTACAAGCGTTGGCGCACCGCTAGTCTTGTTGGTCTTTTGCTACCTCCGTCAACCTAAAATACTTATATCATCAACATATTGTTACGAAATGCGCATATTATATAATGTAATTTAGCATTGTTAAGAAATAGAAGCCCATGGGATTTCCTCCGAAACAATAGTATGTCGTACAAAGTACAAGTGTCACGACTCAGGAACATAAGTTCTAGGCAGATACTAGGTTGTGTCAATCATTTCTTTGTTATATTTTGCTCGGTTAAGCACTTGAAGCCTTACGTCACTAAAAGCTTAATTCGATGAAATTATTAGTAAAATAGTTTATAAGTTAAGATACGGTTCACAGAGTAATAAGTTGATAATCCTACCTAAGTTAATGATAAATATTTTAAGCTGTGAACAAGTTTTAACAGTGATCGATTAAGTAAAAGGCCAACTTAACTAGTGCGTCACCGCCCTTAGGTAAACAAAGTATGAGAGCTGGGCCGAGCTTCTATAACGCCAACCCACTCTTGCAACCTACAACGCTGATTGGATAGAGTGAATCACATAACCATGCTTTTGTACCGTATGCTTGTTAACTTTATTCCAATCATTTTTTTTATCTGCCGATTTTGTTGGGCGTATTCAGCATCAGCTTGAAGTAATCTTATAACTGTTAGCAAGGACTTTTTCTCCTCTTCTAAGCTGTTTACATCTTTCTTAAGTGACCCCATTCCGTACACCAGATTTTCACAGCGCTCTAATACGACCTTATTCTCAGCCTTCAACGAAGCATTCTCCTGAACAATATTATCACTGACCTGTGACATGACTGCCTTAACAGAATAATTCTCAACGATATTTTGAGTAGAGACACACGGTTGATCACTGCCTTCAGTGTCTGAGTTTAGAAGAAGCCGGTTTAGAAACCGGTTTTCCACTAGTAGTATTTTTCGCGCAAAGCAACTTTATTCCTTTGTATTAATCGAGCAATTCGTTCCAGATGGTTGCATTTGAGAGCTCTGGAACAAAAGTAAAATGTCAATTCGCGCGAAAAATATCGCTAGTGGAAAACCGGCTTAAGGCTGTTTTCCACTTACGTGCGTTTTTCATACGCACATACACGCACGTTAAAGTCCAAATATTTATACATGTTACCTTTGAAAAAACTAAGTGAATAAATCGAAGGAAATTTATTTTCTGCATATTTTAGCATGCATTAGTTGACCTAGATGTTAAGTAATAAAAATTTAAAAGCGTTTAAAATTTTCCGTATGTTTGCGTGCGTATGAAAAACGTGTAAGTGGAAAGCAGCCTTTACAAAGTAATAAAATAAAAATTTTATTTTTACAGCGCAATCGTTCGCTAGCGAAATATTTGCATATTTTCTTTTGAATTTTAACAGCATAAATAAATTAATGCGACTTGACTGTTCTCAATTCAAAAGAAAATATGCAAATATTTCGCTAGCGACGATGCAAGAACATTAATACAGCTCTAAAGCGTAATATGTAGATAAGCACCTCTGGGAATTGAAAATGGCTCTTAATCCTTCATTTAATATGCTAAAAGTCATTTTAGCTGAACTATGGTGCAAACCCGAACAATATTAATATTCTTGCATGTTTAAGTGGTTGCTGTTTTTTTTTAAAACAACCTGTAAGTGGAAATACGCCTTTAAAGCCGGTTTTCCACTAGCGATATTTTTCGTGCAAAGTGACTTTATTCCTTCGTATTTGAGCAATTTGTTTCAGATGGTTGCAGTTTAAAGCTTGAGTCAGTCATTTCTGTTCATCAAACATCATTTCTGTTCATCTATTTTTTCACTCTTAAATTGACTTAAAAGATAATTATTATTCGCTTAAAATGTCAAGTGCATGCTATTGTCGGCATGTTGTTAAAACCATAAACATCATGAAATGTGGTCCAGCACCAGCTGCCTAAAACAAAAACATATGGCTACAGGAAATTATCATCTTCTAACGCCTTAAAAATATGAAATATCATAAGAAGGAGAACACATTTTAGCATGTCTATATAGGGCCCATGCAAAGTTCTCATGCAGAATTTGCTTTCAGAGTTGAATTATAAAAACTGAAAATTGCGTCGTGTTGGCCTTAAATATATTTATTTTCGGGTTATATTCAGAAAGGAAGCATCAGCACCTGCTGCCGCGTGTTAACGAGCCTGGGGAAACGATAGTTTGAATTCGGCCTGTATAATCAAATTATATTCAGGCGCCATACTCAATATTAAAAGTAATTCAAAATTCGTATCAACAAAATATTTCAAAAATTCGAGATAACAAGTGTCTAAACCGTTTTCTAAAATGCTTGCATCATTTTCTCAGGTCACGTGTGACCTTCTGATACAAAACATGGAGAGATACCAGGTCTGAATGGATGCGGTTTGAAGTCATGAAAGACCTTTTCTTCACTCACTAAATTCACCTAAAAGACTTTTATACTTTTGATATTTTCCTAAAGCGTTCATATAAGTGAATGTTATCGTGTTGTGCAAACCATAAACATCATTAATGCTTTTTACGCTGTTTCTGCCTAAAACGTTGGCATAGTTACAGAAAACTCTCGATGTTTTGACCTTAGAACCCTTCGTAACCAATTATACCAATAATAAATTATCCTATATTCTAGAAGACACGCAAACGTTAATTTTAATATATATCAGTGTTCATAATTGTCTTTCTGTCTATGAAAGACCTCCTTGTCCGAACAAGGTTGTGACTTATTTGGTTTTCTAGTGAAAGGTTTGGGCCGCGATACTTTGTAAGCCCAACAATCAGCACCTGCTGTCGCGTGTTAACAGGCCTCGTTAAACAGTAGTTTGAAAGAGGTGTAGCTCAGTATATCATCAGACGCAATGGCTGTCTCACTTGTCTTTTTTGCGCTAATTTTGTTCTTAAAAACATCCCAGCCGGGTGAATGTCTAGATCTAAACACCAGGCAGATCTTTTTTCGCGAAATTAAACAAAAGTATTTGCGGAATCATGTCATCGGAACAAAACAGGCCGAAAACGAATTTGAATGTGTCATGCATTGTGTTGACGATTTTTCGTGCGAGTCTGTAAATTTTAAAACATCTGGAGTTGGAAAAGGTTTGTGCGAACTCAACAATTTAACACTTCCAGGGACAAATGACGTGGATGAAAGTATTCTTAACCCAGAGTTCGTCCATCTTCACATCGTCAGAGAGGTAAGAAAAAAAGGAGCAAATAATTAGTTTCTCGTGTTTGTCGACGGATTGTCAGAAAAACTCTGAAGAAGCATGTAACTATAGTGGATGGTACCGAACTACCGGTGAATTTGCATATGTCTTTGTTCAGATCGGTTCATTACTAGTGTAAGATAATCGTTCCATGTCCATATTTTCATATTAGTATAAAGATGTATTTCACTATAATTATACAAAGGCGTACGGAGGCTTCTATTGCTTGGGGGTAGACTATGAAAACAGGCAGTATATTAATTCTTGTGATATATAGCTACATGCATACCTCCAAGAATAAATCCCGCAATGAATAAAACAGTTAAGTGATGCCACCATGGAAACCAAGTTGGCCCCTATATATATAGCTTTACAAGATGCTCTATATCGGGTCGTCATTTTTTTATTTATAGACAGAATCGAATCCTGTTCAATCAATTGTCAAGTCTCACACAACACAAAAATCAGGTAAACAGAATTATAGAAGAGTGTAGGGAAAATCATAACTAGGAAAAACCGGAAAAGCGATCTCTATATATATATATGCATGTCAGTGGCGAAAAATGCTATATGCAAGGGAATTTCGTGTTGCCAGTAGACATCGCCGATTTCCAATGAATTAAAGTCCCGCTTGAAAAATTACTACAATATTTATTATTACTAAAACATGATTCACTTCTATATGCAGTTCAAAAATTGATTGGTTATAGCAAAACCTCTCGTTGGCCCTTGTCGAGACCGAGAGGCCTTAATAATATATTAGGTAACAACCGTTTGAAAAATTACCACAATAATATTACTAAAACAATTCACTTCTATATGCATGCATTTTAAAAATTGATTGGGTATAAAAAAAAACTCTCGTTGGCCCTTGTCGAGATCGAGAGGCCTTATAATATAAGTAACAACCGTAGAATAAATTCGTCGCATATATCTCATGTTTATGTGCATGACACAAGTCAGTCCCAAATCATCAGTTATTTTAGATTATTTAAGTAAATAGCAGATATAAATAGAGATTATAAAGAGAGACTGAGTTCACTTGTTTTGAGGGGGGAGGGGTAGAAAATAAAGCAAATTAGCCTTCATCATGCACGATGAGGAATTTATATAACATTTTCTGACCTGCTTTTATCAAGTCTGTAACCGTAGACTAATTCGGGCGACATGTTCCATATTATATGGTATTTATATAATACAATATTTTTTGATAATTTTACCTCCTTGCAGGAGATTTTGATCTAGTTCTGAAGAACGTTCAAAACTTTACTTTGCACGACGAGGATGTACCAGAATTGTCCAATTTTACACTTATGTTTTGGATCAACATTATTTCGGAAGCAGATTCAATGACAATCTTATCCTATGTTGTCAGCGAAAATACCGAAGGATTTTGGCTGAAGATTTGGAGAGAAAGGATTATCCTAAAGTTTCATTTATCGAAAAAGTATGAAATATTTTCGTTTTAATGAATGGAGAAATTTGTATAGCAAAAAACACACAACAGAGGTCGAATGGCCAATGAGTTGATTACTTTATTGTTCTATTTCGCGGAAAATGAATTTTTCAATGTCCTAGTTTTTGTAGGTTGTAATCTACTTCGAAGAATTCTCTCCTCACACTTGATCTTTTCAGGGTTTTTCTTGCCCCACCAATCAATGACGGGTATTGGCATCACGTGGGAGTATCGTGGTCTCTTGGAAAATACGCTATTTTTCTTGACGGTACATTGGTTTACAGTGGAAATGATCTCGGCTCGAGTTCACCGTTGAAAGCTGGAGGTGTCTTCGTTGTAGGACTGAAACTAAAAAGCACAAATGGGACTTCCAAGCATTCATTCTCTGGAAAACTGAGTCAACTAAATGTATGGAGTGAGTTTTTATCTTTCACAGACGATGTCGAAAAGAAATTTACAAACCAAAGTTGCTTAGATATTGAATTTGGAGATGTCATAAACTGGAGTTCTCTTAAGAACAACATGTACAGCTATGGTGATATGGTCGTCAAGCAACAGCCAAGTTCGTGTAAGCCACTTCGAAAAAGTAAGTGCTGATTATCAGTTATGACAGACCTTGTGAAATGCAACTTGCATGGAATCATTTCCCTTTTCAAACGTTGTCGAACTCTGAAGTTCATGCACCTGGTAGAAAAGAAAATATTTAATTAACCTTCTTCAGGCCCAAAGTATGACATTGTTATAACACAATCACAGGACGTCCATACCTTAAAATGGGAAGAAACTCAACCTCTCGACGCTTTCACAATTGCAACGTGGATAAAATACGAGAAGACGCAAATGGATCTGGACACAGAACCTCTGTATCACAGATATGTTGATTACAAAAACGCTTCAGGAACCTCTTTGCTTTTATTTTACCTTACCGCAGGAAATCTCACCTTGGAAATAAATGGGGTTCACAAAAGGCAAAAGATTTTATCATAACATATACCTTTCAGAAAGAATGTTAGGCGAATCTGTTGTGAAACTTTTCCTGATGAGAGCTTGATAAACGTTCGAGCCTGCATCTGAAAACATTTTCGAAATGACAAAAAATTAGTATAACTCATGGCTTTCCAAAAGGAAATCTACTATCAAATGTTATGCCGTTAACCTAGCTATTTTTTACCCGCTTGAAATACAATGAGAGAGGTTATGGTGCCAGTACTAACTATTGTTCAAACTTTTCAGACAAGCAAGAATACCAATCTTTTGGAATGAAGAACCAGCATATTGGCACCATATTGCTACCACATGGTCGAGTAGTACAGGTCACTGGGAGATATATCTGGATGGTTCCTTGGTCTCTATCATGCATGATGTCGCTTCAAATATTACCATTCCTGCAGGAGGACAATTTTCCTTGCAATTAAGTAAGAGGCACAAAAGTTTAGTTCAAAATTTGCACGCTGCACTTGAACTCTCTCAAGCTTTTTGTTTTTTTCTTCGAGACCTTACTGGTTTTTCATGTTCCTTTATAGGATATGTGCACGAAAAAAATCGAAAATTAATAATATATTAATATAATTATATATATATATATATATATATATATATATATATACCAGCAGATGACCTTGTTTCCTTGTTAACTTGTTAGGCATGTCAGACAAAGAGAAAGGAAAATATTATATTCCAACGTTTTCCTGGAAGAATTTGTTTCTTCATAATAACATAATAGTACCATATTTAGCGATGACCATGAGTATAACAAAAACGAGGCTATTTGCACGGTAAAAATGGATCAGCGAAAAGGTCTGTTACTATCGAATTTTAGGTGGATACATGCACAATATCTCTCAAAGTAGACTGAATATTTGGAACTATGAAATTGATGGACATGCTTTATCGTTAATGGCAAACAAAGGACCATTGTTTGAAAACGGTAATATCTTTGCGTGGTATGGAATAAAGTCAAGGGTTAAAGAAGATTTTTACTTCAAAGAGACACCGGATGACTTAAACAACTCTCGTAAGTATGACGTGGTCTAGAATTATTCACTTGACGTTGTATTTTAACAATTATATAAAACAACAGAAACTCGGTAAATAATAAACATTTTAAAAATTATTACTACGTTTCGACTATACCCTATGTACCATAGTTAAAGTTTTTTTTATTGTTCATCAAATTCGATGACAATAGGTTAATCGAAACGTAGAAATTAAATTTTTCAAAATGTTTACTTTTTACGAAATTTCTTCTGTTTTATATTTCGGTAAACGTAGGTATACAGTGTTCAACTTTCTTATGTCTTATTTAACTGATTACTGTCTTAATTATCTTGACTAAGAAAGTATTTAATAAAAATTGTTTTGTGATTTTGGATAATTTTTCTATTCGGTTTCATTTTCTCCTCATTCTGTCGATGATTAACCTTGTCAGCTGACGCTTTTGTGATTGTTTTCTCTCGCCAGGAGCAGAGTCGGTGTATCAGATGAGTTTTCCTGAAGCTTCGGTTAAAAACTATGTCAAAATAGAAAAGGTCGTTAACTACAATTTAACGGAAGTTTCCTCCTGTTTTTGGGCGAAATTTTTGAAAACCAAGTGTGCCATATTTGGCTACTCAAGTCTCAACTACAATGTAGAAATTCAAGCTTTTTTGTATGATTCCTTGGTGTTGGAGCTTGAAATTAAGAACATTTATTCAGATAACGGGTTTGTATACAATATGAAATTTTGGCGTCCCGGTCTAAACTTAAAATAATAAATTCTTGATGCAGTAAACTTTCTGATGTCAGACAAATCTTGCTTAGGCTCACCCCGCAAGAAAGAATATCTATTGAACACCTGACCAGGAAGAGGTTACGATAACTGCATGATTGACCTTTTAGCTCCTCTTACCACTAAGTTTATTTTTCAAATCACTTAGAGTTTTTCCTGAATAAATTTGTAAGACAACAGCCCATGGACTCGATTGACTATTTTTGCACATTTTAGACCTAAGATCTCTGCCTATGACTCGTGGCATTTTTATTGCCTGCAGTGGAGAAGCTTTGATGGTTTAATAGAGGTTTATCAAGATGGGAAAAAGAGAGGAACAAAATACAGAGCAAAAAATCATACCATACATTCCAACGGTGTCGTTGTACTTGGTCAGGAATTGGATTCCTATGGCGGGGGTTTTCAAAGTCATCAAGCGTTCAAAGGGAGCCTTGCAGGGTTGAATCTCTGGAGTCAATTCTTGACCACCAATGTTATTCAGGGAATGGCGTCTGGTGTTTTGAATATTAACGGAAATCTTCTTCAATGGAGGGATTTCAGAGATCATGTTTTTGGTAACATAGTTATACAGAATGAAACTGAGGCAGGACTTCCAGGTATGTTGTGATAATTAGATTCCTTTTTTTCATATTGCCAAATTTTTTAACAGAATTAGAAAATTGTAGGCAGCAGGTTATGACGTAGAACAGAATAAATCTGAGGCAGAAATTCCAGGTATGTTGTAATATGATACATATATATGAGATTTTTCAAAATTTCTCAACAGAATTAGAAAATTGTAGACGGCAGGTTATGACGTAGAAAAGCGAATTTAAAAAAATATTTCAGTCAATATATTTTAAAAATATACGTCAGTCAGTCCTCTCGTGGGATTAAAAATTTTCCTCTCGTAATGTTTTATTTAATCTTTCAGAGCATCGAGTACAGAATCTCCGAGATGAATGGTGTGAAAGAAACATCTCTAAAGCGTTTACTTATGCAAGATTTATCCGTGGCCGGGACACGGATGGCTACAGGTGGAGATGTGTCGAGGCAGCGGCCATGTTGGATGAGAATATGTGTTACGATATCACTAAGAATTCATCCTTGTACCATACCAAGGACACGAAGAAAGAACTTTTGGGAATTAATTGAAAAACATTTCACTCCTATCACCGTAGTGCACAAAATAGACAACATTAAGGCTAAATATATTGCACTGATAAACATGTAACTCACAATAACACTGTAACCTTTATATTATAATACATAGTAACGGTTTCTAGTTGCAATGTTAATGCACATTGCTACTGGAACAATATAGCTTAATTATAAACCACTTGTCAAAGTTTGGTGTTCGTAGCATTTCATTGGTCGAGAGCGAATCACGTGAGAGTGACGAAATTTTGATGTCGCCAGTGCGACCCCCTGCAGAGTCAGATAACGTGTTATCAGATAACGTGTTATGGGAAATAACAACTTTAATCACGTGCGGCGCACTTGGACGTGCGACGTTTAGACTGTTTATCCATTTTACCTTGTAGTTTGGTTTTTCTTTGACAAGTGGTGTATAATAAAAACTTGGTGGCCAATGGTGGCTACTATCTGGGACCACGCCCGTTGAAAGAGGAGGTGCAGTCCGAAAGCCTGTCACCGATGCGTGCCTGGATGTGTACAATAGTAGGCTATTTAAATAGTGTTTAATCAGCATGCGTACAGGGCCGTCACTAGCATAAGCGTACAAAAGAAATCAGTCGAACATAAGACGAATATATGAATTTGAACCCCCCCCCCAAAAAAAAGCTTTTAGCAACGGGCTAGCGTGTGTACGAGGCCGTCGACGTTGTGCATTGGATATGTAGTAGAATAGTACATAAGTATTTGTACTTGTAGCAGAAGAGACAACTTCGTTTAAATAAAGTTTCACTTACATAATCAATTTGTGGGAAAACCTCTTTCATCGAATTATTCAGTTTTTCGCCAAGTTTTAAACACCGATGCAACGGCGTTTTCATGATAATCAACATTAGAGAGACCTTATATAAATAGCGTGCAGGTAAAGGATTGTTGTATATTATCGATCGTATCAATTCAATGAGGTATAATAACATTGGATTTATGTTTGGGACGTTTTGCCGTTGTAAAGAGAACATAGACGACGTATGAAACTTTCATTTCTTTCCAATGACCCTTTGTATTGATAGCAGCCGTCGTCACGTCTTAATCTCAATTGTTTGGGCTGGTGCACCGAAAAAAAGATATTTTAGGGGCTGTTCACATGAGCCCGGTAACCGAGATTAAGCGAAGCGTTTTCAGGTATTGAGGTAAAATACACGATTCTGGTGGTCGTTTGATCATGCTAGCAATAGCATGTGATTGCTCTGTTTCAAAGACTTTTTTCACTATTTTACTATACTAAGATATTTTACTATTTCTAGTATACCTTCAGTAACAGCAGAGTGCAGCACTGTCCACTCGTTAGTTTTCTTGCTATTTACATCCGCGCCATGTTCAAGAAGATATTTTACTATTTCTAGCGTACCTTCAGTAACAGCAGAGTGCAGGACTGTCCTCCCGCCAGCATCCTTGCCATTTACATCAGCGCCATGTTCAACAAGATAATTGATTATTTCTAGCGTATCCTTAGTAACAGCATAGTGTAGCATTGTCCACCCCTTAGTTTTCTTGCTATTTACATCAGCGCCATGTTCAACAAGATATTTTGCCGTTTCTAATATACCTTCATTAACAGCGGAGTGCAGCACTGTCCTCTCACCAGTATCCTTTCCATTTACATCAGCGCCCATTTCTACAAGATATTTTACCATTTCTATCCTACCTTTGGTAACAGCATAGTTCAACGCTGTACACCCGCCTTTATCGTTGTCATTTACATCAGCACCACATTGTTCAACTAAACATTTGGCAATGTCTATTTCATCAACATCAACAGCATGATGTAAAGCAGTTTTGCCTAACTCATCTTTACAACTTATGTCACCACCACAATATTTCACCAAAAACTTCACAATTGCTAATGATAGAGACTGCATTGGACTCTGAGAAGTTATTCCATCGTCTCGAAGATGTTTCGCACCATATTCGCAGACACTTGTACTTCCACTTGCTTCTTGCTTCTTATCAATTCCTATTATAAACGCTAAGAATTTAAAAATGAGACAATTTGATTTGGAGGGGCCCTTGCGCCGTCGAGAATTTTTTTCTCTATCGTTTCTAATGTTGAAAACAAGCCTAGTGAGTAATTAATTTTACCTAGAATTTTAGACCATTTTATTAAAATTTTCAAAATAGCTCTCTACGCAGCAAAATTTTGATCTAGTGATGTTTCTAACTATCTGACACGAACTTGGTGACAAATATTTATTAAATATTTCAGTCTCATGCTCTGGGCGAACTATAAATAGACACACTACAGGCTTTAACATAGATCAGTGGCTAAGCAAGAAAAGCACACCACTGGAAGTGAAAAATAAAAAGTGCAATACAATTAAAGACAGCCCAAAATTGCAAATGAAGTTTTGCACGTTGCTTGACGTCTAATTCTTCTTATTCCCGAGAAAGGGATGTTTAACAATATGTAAACATTGACTTATGAATCAACACCTTATTTAAACCTTCTAACCACGGTTCTGTACAAAATGCACGAGAAAACGCCGAAATTCTCTCCCCAAGATTGTTCGTATCTCGCCATTTTTATTCCTTGAGAGGAAAGATGCAAACAAACACGTTCATTAATTGGCTTAGAACGGAATCAAAGTGTCAGACACAAGACGAATACATTTTCGTCCCTGACTACAGGACTCACTTTTCACCTTCGTTTATAGCAAGGTTAAGATTTTTATATTGAAATTGATATTTATTTGGATATTTTATGCGCGAAGCTAAATAAACAAAAACTCTAACAAGACTGGACTGAAAATTCGCCCCAATCTTTGCAGCCAAGCTTAAAGCCTAAACATCATGTGATAGACTAATTCGGGCGACATGTAGCTAACATATTATTGCATTATTTATGGACCATTTTACAATAATAATTCTAAAATATTTTTTTCATAATTTTACCTCCTTACTGGAGACTTTAATCTAGTTCTGAAGAACGTTCAAAACTTTAGTTTGCACGACGGGAATGCACCAGAATTATCCAATTTTACGCTTATGTTTTGGATCAACATTATTTAATTTCGGAAGCAGACACAATTACAATCTTATTTTACGTTGTGGACGAAAATGCCGAAGAATTTAGGCTGAAAATTTGGAAAGAAAGAATTATCCTGAAGTTTCGATCATTGAATAAGTAGGAAATCTTTTTGTTTTGAATCAAAATTTGTATAGCAAAAAAAAAGACTGAGATCGAGTGGTCAATAAGCAGATTACTTAATTCTTCAAGGACATGGCCCATATAGTTTTAACACATGTTGTCAAACTTTTTTCCAATTTGATTGAAATGAGATTGACATCCCTTCAATGGACATTTGATCGTGATCTGCGAATTTTTCTGAAAAATAAATTTTGCCTTTGTCCAACATTCGTATGTGAAAATTTTCCTGTCGCAATAATTAACGGACTTGATCTGTCTTTCAGGGTTATTTGGGTCCCGCCAATCAATGACGGCTATTGGCATCACGTGGGAGTATCGTGGTCTGTTAGAAAATACGCTATTTTTCTTGACGGTACTTTGGTTTACAGTGGAAATGATCTCGGCTCGAGTTCACCGTTGAAAGCTGGAGGTGTCTTCGTTGTAGGGCAGAAACCAAAAAGAACAAAAGGGACTTCCAACAATTCATCTTTCGTCAAGCTGAGTCAACTAAATGTATTGAGTGAGTTTATATCTACTGTTGCCAGCGGCGTAGCCAGAACGATAATTGGGGGGGTCCATATTCATATATTCGTGATACGCAGGATTAATTTCTTTTCAAATCAATTGTCTTTACAGTCTGTTTACATGAATATATGAATATGGACCCCCCCAATTATCGATGCTGGCTACGCCAGTGACTGTTGCTGATGTCGAAAAAAAATTACAAACCAAACTTGCTTAAATATTGAATTTAGAGATGTAATAAACTCGATTTTCCTAAAGGACAGCTATGGTTATATGGTCGTCAAGGAAAAGCCAAGTTCGTGTAAGCCACTTCGAAAAAGTAAGTTCTAATTCCAATTTCTTACCGCCCTAACGAAATGAAACTTGCATGAAATCATTTCCCTTTCCAAAAGTTGCTGAATTACCCTGAAATCTACCCGATAGAAAAAAATCAGTAACATTTGATATCATGTATCTGGGGTTTTTTTCAGACCCAAAGTATGACATTGTTATAACAGACGTCCATACCTTAAAATGGGAAGAAATTCAACAACTTGACGCTTTCACAATTACAACGTGGATAAAATACAAGAAAACGCCAGTGGATGTGGACAAAGAATCTCTGTTTTCGAAATAACTTGCCAATCAGCAAACTTGTTACCGAAAAGGAATGTTCTATCAAACGTTACACCGTTAACCTAGCTATTTTTTACTCGCTTGAAATAACATGGCGATTCAAGACACTACTTACTGTACTAGTCCATAACATATCTTTAAGACACGAGAAGAACGGCTTTATTGTACTGTTGCATTCCCCTGATGCACGTATTCTCCACTAATAAACAAACTAGAAAGTGAATGTTAAATCGAAACCCATGCATTCAGAAAGGTTACGTTGCCAGAACTAACTAATGTTCAAACGTTTCAGAGAAGCAAGAATACCAATCTTTTGGAATGAAGATCCAGCATATTGGCACCACATTTCTACCACATGGTCGAGTAGTACAGGCCACTGGAAGATATATCTGGATGGTTCCTTGGTCTCTATCATGCAGGCTGTGGCTTCAAATATTACCATTCTTGCAGGAGGACAACTTTGCTTGCAATTCAGTAAGAGGCATAAATTCTAGTTCAAAATTTGCACGCTGCATTAGAACTCTCTCAAACTTTTTGTTTTCATTCGTCGAGACTTTACTGATTTTTCTTGCGCCTTTTTAGGATCATATGTGCGCTATAAAAATTGAAAATTATTAATATAATTATATTTAACAGCAAATGACCTTGTTTCCATGTTTTCATGTGAGAGAAAGGTAAATAGCATAATCTTACGATCATTAACAAAATGATTATTCTTACATACTTAATTAGTACCATATTTAGCGATGACCATGAGTGTAACAAAAACGAGGCTATTTGCACGGTAAATGGAAATCAGAGAAAAGGTCTGTTATTATCGAATTTCTGGTGGATACATGCACAATATCTCTCAAAGTAGACTGAATATTTGGAACTATGAAATTGATGGACGTGCTTTATCGTTAATGGCAATCAAAAGACCATTGTTTGAAAATGGTAATATCTTCGCGTGGTATGGAATAAAGTCAAAGGTTAAAGAAGATGTTTACTTCAAAGAGACACCGGATGATTTACACAATTCTCGTAAGTATGACATGGTCTAGAACCATTCAGTTTTATATTAATCTTACAACTGTAATTGATTAAAGAGACCATTCATCTTGACAGAGTATTTTGACAGTCATATAAAACAACAAAAACTCCCTAAATAATAGACTTTTTAAAAAGAATTTCTACGTTTCGACTATATTTACCATAGTAAAAGTTTTTTTTATTCTTCATCTAATTCGATATAGTTTAATCGATACGTAAAAATTAATTTTTTTCAAAATGTTTACTTTTTACGAAATTTCTTCTGTTCTTATTTTGGTAATCTTAGTAATCTTATTTTATATTTTGGTAATCTTTTGTAATCTTAATTATCTTATGATAAACAGTTAAAAAGTTTAATTTGATTAAGATTTCAATACCTAGCATTAAGTTGACCAAATTTCGAAGAGAATGTTTCAGTTGATCCTGTCACACAAATAACAACATTCAAACCTTTTCCTGTATGAATACTCTAGCATGCATTTTGTAATTCCTGACGACTGAGAAAGTATTTAGTAAAAATTGTTTGGGATAATTTTTGTATTCGGTTTTATTTTCTCTCAATTCTGTCGATAATTAATCTTGTCAGCTGACGCTTTGTGATTGTTTTCTCTCGCCAGGAGCAGAGTTGGTGTATCAGATGAGTTTTCCTGAAGCTTCGGTGAAAAACTATGTCAAAATAGAAAAGGTCGTTAGCTACAATTTAACGGAAGTTTCCTCCTGTTTTTGGGCGAAATTTTTGAAAACCAAGTGTGCCATATTTGGCTACTCAAGTCTCAACTACAATGTAGAAATTCAAGCTTTTTTGTATGATTCCTTGGTGTTGGAGCTTGAAATTAAGAACATTTATTCAGATAACGGGTTTGTATACAATATGAAATTTTGGCGTCCCGGTCTAAACTTAAAATAATAAATTCTTGATGCAGTAAACTTTCTGATGTCAGACAAATCTTGCTTAGGCTCACCCCGAAAAGCGAGAATATTTATTTAACACGTGACCAGCAGGGGGCGATAGCTGCATGATTGACCTTTTTAGCTCCTCTTACCACTAAGTTTATTTTTCTCATCAGTGAGAGTTTTTCCTGCATAAATTTGTAAGACAACAGCACAGGGACTCCATTGACTAGTTTTACACATTTTAGACCCAAGATTTCTGCCTATGACTCGTGGCATTTTTATTGCCTCCAGTGGAGAAGCTTTGATGGTTTAATGGAGATTTATCAAGATGGGAAAAAGATTGGAACAAAATACAGAGCAAAAAATCACACTATACTTTCCAACGGTGTCGTTGTACTTGGTCAGGAACTGGATTCCTATGGCGGGGGTTTTGATCAGAATCAAGCGTTCAACGGGAGCCTTGCAGGGTTGAATCTCTGGAGTCAATTCTTGACAACCAATGTTATTCAGGGAATGGCATCTGGGGTTTTGAATGTTAACGGAAATCTTCTTCAATGGAGGGATTTCAGAGATCATGTTGTTGGTGACATAGTTATACAGAATGGATCTGAGGTAGAAATTCCAGGTATGTTGTAATAATTATGATACACATATAATTTACATCATATTACCAAAATTTTTCAACAGAATTAGAAAATTGTAGGTAGCAGGTTATGTCGCAGAAAAGCAAAGTTAAAAATTTTTTTTTTAAGTGATCGAAAAATAATATTCGACGTTTAGTGTTTGGGGATTTAATTTTTTTGCTGTTTTGAAGGTTTAGCTATAGTGAAGTATTAACGTCTATATATGACAATAACTGCATGCAACGCCTGCAGCAGGTAAACGGTGATTTAATTTCACCTTTACGACTGTGTTTGTTTCCGCAAAATGTGAAACATCAACTATTATATTGATGTCTGGCTAGCTAAGGAATAAAATTGCTTGATTTGCTTCGTTTATTGAAATGGCGAGGGGTTGCTGCATGCATGCATTTCTAGTAGTTTACTAAATATTTCAAAATAGTCCACTTTTTTCTGATACACCCTGGACAGAAATAAAAAACGAACTGTGTTTAGCTTGTCCATGTTCGTCCATGCAGACGACGATAGCATAAATCGGGCCAATGACAATTGCTTCAGTAATTATAGGCCTATAGGGTGATCTCGGCTTTTTATCAACTGCATGAATTGCGACAAGAACGTTCTCGTTTGGTTGTAACTTGCCACAGATTGTCAAACTTGCATGCCATCTACGTTTGTCAAATAGAGAAAAGTTTAATTTTATGTTTCAGAGTATTGAGTACAGAATCTCCGAGATGAATGGTGTGAAAGAAACATCTCTAAAGCGTTTACTTATGCAAGATTTATCCGTGGGCGGGACACGGATGGCTACAGGTGGAGATGTGTCGAGGCAGCGGCCATGTTGGATGAGAATATGTGTTACGATATCACTAACAATTTAACCTTGTACTATACCAAGGACACGAAGAAAGAACTTTTGGGGATTAATTGAAAAATATTTCACTCCTGTCACATTGTTATTATTGCATCGTCAAACTAAAATAGAAATATTTGAGTAAGAAACAATGTCATGCAACTTACAATGACAATGTCAGTTATGCATGTCACTAGTCTATATATACGTACTATAACATATAGCTGGTAACGTAGTATTTTAGATATACGTCATTACACATTGTTGAGACTATAAATAATTAGTATAAAATTACTAATAGGCTATCACTTTTCCTGCGTTCTGATTGGCTACGCTACTAGTAGGCTATTAGTGATAGCCTACTAGTAGCAAAATTCAAAACAATGGCGGAAAATTCGCGTTTTAAAATTCAATTTTAAAATTTAAAATTCAATTTTAATACTTTTGTGTATTTTTGTATTGTGTTTCCTAGTTGTAAATTAATGTTATAGTTTATACTAAAACAATTAGACAACTCGGCCTCGTTGTCTATGAGCAAATAGTCAACTCGGCTTCGCCTCGTTGACTAATTGTTAATTGTTTGATTTGATTGTGTTCGCTATAAGCCAGAAACCACGCAAACAATTAATCTACTTTTCAGTTTCAGCAACAGTACCTTAGCTTAATCGCTGTAGAAATATGTCGCTGGTAGTATAATAAATAAATATTATATAGCTCAGCGTTTAATCAGCATGCATGCACTGGTAAACTGTAAACAGTGGATCAACTGTAATTCAGTAAACAGTACATTTTGTACGCTGTAATTCTGTAAACATGCACTTTATCAATTTTTTTAATCAAATTAAGTTCAGCAATGGTCTAAAACAAACAAGAAAACCTTTCGACGTTTCGATCCAAGGATCCCGATAAACAACAATATTAAAATTTGCCAGCACTTTACTATTTAACAAAATTGAACCGTTGTTCAATTATAGAACCACTGTTCAGTTATATAGATACACTCGGTATGACGTGATTTTTAATAAGTACAAAAACTGAGTGGCCACGCTCCGCCGATATGTGCAAGTACTTTGGGTTTAAGGTTAGTGTATGGCTTCTATAGCAGAAAAATGAGTAGGCCAGTTGACCAGTGACTGCACGCAGTAGCCGTAGCTTTCCAGCATGACGATTTGTCCGGCTACGCTAATATTCTGCTATTATTTTATTATTCTTTGCTATAATTAACAAATAGATGCTTTAATTTCAACAGAGTTGCAAAAAGAGTTCAACCTTCCTCAGTCCTTTAATTTTTCAAAACTTTCCAAGTTTTGAAAACCTTCCTCAAAATGACGTTACGTCACTGAGTCAAGTGGCAACCAGCATAAAGAAATATTTGGTTTTTTGGTACATGCATGTGATCAATTAGAGTGTTCAACTTTGAACCTTCCTCACAAACCTCATTCAAAGCAAACCTTCCTCCGGGTGTTACCTGCGTACCTGCAGCTTTTTTGCAACTTTGAATTTCAACCTGAGTCTAAAGCCTGGTTCACACAAGTGAAATGAGCACAAGTATAATTAAGGAAAGACAAAAGGCATGCACAACAAAGAAGTACAATGAAGCGTGCGACATAAAGCATCGACATAAGCACAAGAATAAGCATAAAGGCGGATTTCCGCTTACAGCGAAATCGTTCGCTAGCGAAATATTTGCATATTTTCAAGTCAAGTCGAACTAATTTATTTATTCTGTAAAATTCAAAAGAAAACATTCAGATATTTCGCCAGCGAACGATTTCGCTGTAAGTGGAAATCCGCCTTAAGCAAGGCTGGAAAAAAGACATTTGAAAAAAAATTAGAATTCCTTTGGCTTTGTCTTTTTTACCCTTAGAAGAAAAGATTTCTTTTGTATTTCTGCTTTTGCTTATTTTACTCGTGTGAACCATGATTAAAAGGCTTGCATAATTTATTAAGATTTCACCCGTCGAAAAACTATGCATGCTGTTACTATAGTATTCGTTCGAGATAACAACTCACAGTAACTAGACTCCTTATCCTGAAAAATATATCTTAGAATGCGTCAATTTAAAGATTCCAATTTTTCGATGTTCCTTATTCCTAAAAAATGCCAAATCAGTGAGCAATAGCGAAAATGCGGCAAAATAAATACTTTATAAAGTCGCTATTTAAGTTTCTTGCTAAAAAGTCTTCCAAACCTCTTTAATTAACACACACGGAACTGACTGTTAACCTTTTCACAAAATGTTTTTAATATTACCAAGGACCATCGCTTGATGTTTTTCAGGATTCACAATCATACCATTA
This sequence comes from Dendronephthya gigantea, assembly GCF_004324835.1. Classification (NCBI taxonomy): domain Eukaryota; kingdom Metazoa; phylum Cnidaria; class Anthozoa; order Malacalcyonacea; family Nephtheidae; genus Dendronephthya; species Dendronephthya gigantea. Next base: position 2,220,008 of record NW_021163029.1, read on the forward strand.
TTGCTGTACCAGTGTATTTATTATAATATTCAGTTCATATTCAGCTTTCTCTCCAGAACTGCAGGTTCACGATCAGAGTTGTATAACTGCATGTTCGCGTCATCTGCATATTAAAGCATTAAGTGTTCCAAGGCTTATATTGTAAAACAAGTCATTGATGTGAACATTAAATAACATTGGCCCCAGGACGCTACCTTGTGGAACTCCCCTAGTTACCAATTCCCAACTTGAATATGTGTCGCCAACTTTCACACGTTGCATACGACCAGAAAGATAGCTTCTTAATAGACTTAGGAAGCCATTGTTTACGCAAGCCAAGCGTAAACAATTAAATGCCGCTACACGACCCTTATCAGGGGCACTAAAAAGTATAACCAGAAGAAAGACGCGTATAATTATTCTGATATATACAACGGCATAAGATAACGCAAAGTGGCGCCAGGAAAAAACTTAATAAGTGAATAAGGTAAAACCTACGGTTTAATAATCGGACAGCGAGCCAGAACGAGAAGCACAAGGGCCACTAGAGTAATTGCCAGCTTAAATATAATTTAGCAATCAAGGAGATCCCCGAAGCGACATAAACCATGAAAACAACTAACCTGTACAGGCTGTGCTTGAGGTTCCGGTTGAGGTTCGGCAATTTGCTGTTCGACATTCGCTACTGCAGGGTTCTCATTTCGACCGGGTTAGGTAACTGCGGCGGTAAAACGACTGGTACGACGACAGGTTGAGGTTCAGCCATAAAGGGGCAAAGTTGTACACGTGGAGTCTCGTTTAACTGTCTTTAACATACTGACCTAGAGTAGGCGTACACTCTTTTTTTATATCCTATGTTACGCATGGTTGCACTTAGGTGCATACATACATACGCACATACATACACTTTATTTTCACTCGAATTTACAGAGTAGCCCTAACAAAGAGCTAATATCCTCGAGCATATACACTATGAATAAATATGTATCTATCTATAAAAATTTAACTTAAGAAAAATCCAGCGTCCTGACAGCTGTTTTAAATTCTATAATATTACTTATTGTCCTAAATTCGTCAGAAAGCGAGTTCCAAATCGTTACCGCGAAGTATTTCAGTAATAGATTGTAGTCTATACTTGGTCGTTATAGGTTTAATTAGAGCCAATATATTTTGGCCTCTAAGCATATAGTAGTAGTAGTAGTAGTAGTAGTAGTAGTAGTAGTAGTAGTAGTAGTAGTAGTAGTAGTAGTAGTAGTAGTAGTAGTAGTAGTAGTAGTAGTAGTAGTAGTAGTAGTAGTAGTAGTAGTAGTAGTAGTAGTAGTAGTAGTAGTAGTAGTAGTAGTAGTAGTAGTAGTAGTAGTAGTAGTAGTAGTAGTAGTAGTAGTAGTAGTAGTAGTAGTAGTAGTAGTAGTAGTAGTAGTAGTAGTAGTAGTAGTAGTAGTAGTAGTAGTAGTAGTAGTAGTAGTAGTAGTAGTTTATTAAAAACAACATCTCGCAGTCTTAAGACTGAATTACATGTGTTGGATACAAAATTTAGAATATAGTATAGTATATCAATTTATATAGTACATTTTATAATACTGACTAATACTTTTATAATACTAATTTATTTATAATATACTATTTAAAATATTTAAAAAGATAAAATGTTTAAGTTTCCTTATAGTGTTTTTTGGCATAATAATTTATAAAAGAGTTCCCAAAGCGATTCGCACTTGCAGGTGGGACTTTGAAAGTTCTTTCTTTCCGTAATTTTCTATTGCCTGCTTTCGATGGTAGAAGTGTTGCTAGCTTGTGGTCAGCGTTTGATACAATATCATTGAAGAGTTTTTCGGACAAATATTCACGTCTTTTTTCCCGGGTGGAGATACCAGCTTTGAAAAGAGCATCATTATAAGACAGGTCAGGATATATTGTCCTCAATGCTCTCTTTTGTATACGTTCAATGTCTTTTACAAGATATTGTGGCAAAGAACTATTAAATAATTGGCATGCATATTCAAGAACAGACCTAATGCAGCTACAATAAAATTTGACTAAGTCACCCGAAGCCACATCAGCACGTTTGAGTTGCCTCAATAAATATAAACGCTTAGCAGCTTTCGAAGTTATTGAAATAACATGATCCTTCCACTTAAGATCATTTCTTAAGAGAACTCCAAGCGATTTAACAGTCGTTACCCTTTCCACATTTTGATCGTTTATACGAATTGGTTCATAAACAGGTGGTGGTTGTGCAAAGGATATCATCATTTCTTTGCATTTAATTGGGTTGAGTTGGAAGAGATTATTTCTTGACCAAGTAGAAATATGATCAATGTCCGATTGAAGAAAGCTATAGTCAGACTTTTTAATGACTTCAGATACCGCAGTGTCGTCGCCGAATTTCCACATTGTGGAAGTGTGTTCAGGTAGAACAAGATCCTTTATCATAGCCAAAAACAACCAGGGACCAAGTCGAGTGCCTTGGAGGACACCAGCTGGAACTGCTAACCAATCAGAGAAACAGTTTTCATTTAACTTCACTCTTTGCCATCTATTACGCAGGAAGTCCATGATCCAGTTTACTACACTAGGTTTGATGCCCAGACTAAACAATTTTGAAATTAATGTGGTGTGGTCGACCAGGTCGAATGCCTTCTTGTAATCAAGAAAGACAGCTCTAATAGATGAGCCAGTACCATCAGTTGAACTCGACCAACAATGGAACATAGATATCAGGGCAAGCACTGTAGAAGAATTTGGGGTGAAACCGAACTGTTGGGGATCAACGACTCGTAACAAGGTTGGTTTAACTTCTCTACCAATTACCACACTTTCTGCTATTTTCGATAAGGTTGAAGTTAGGGAGATTGGTCGCAACTCCTGTTGTAAATCGTGGACAATAGGTACCTTAGGTAAAGGGACAACGTTGGCCAACTTCCAAATTTGGGGGACTTTACAACTTTCAAAGGATGCATTTATAATATCCGCAATTGGTGAGGCAAGAATATCACAAAAGTTTTTTAAAACCCAATTTGAGATATCGTCAGGGCCACTAGAACGCGATGTACTAATCTCGCGCAGTTTTTTTGCTATAGTTGACTCAGACACAACTATTGGTGATTCGCCATATACTTGGAGATTCTAGCGTTAAATAGTCACTTTAAGCATAGACAATCCAAAAGACAGGGACTGGAAACGCTAGCTAAAACACTTATAATGCTGACGCGCCATCCGTGATATGGCTTTATCACGTAAATTTTTACGTTGCCAGGCAACCGGGCTCTTTATTCAGAAAAAATAATGCAAAGTAGATCCAGCAAAAGTTTGCATATTTTGAAGGATTTTTTAAATATAAATATTATATTTCTACCTGACCTTTAAGTCAGATAAATTTTCAAGGTAAGTGCGTTTTCATTTTTCATTTTGAGTGTAAACAGTGATCATAATTCCAGTTCCAGAAGTGTTTGCATCAAAAATATACGCACGTAAAAATTAGGTAGTTTTTTGGGACCCGGTAACTTGAAACCAAAGCAATAAATTTTCTTTGACCGCATACAAATAGCACCTTATATTACACAAGAATGCATTAGGACAGCGACTGCAACTTGTAACTACATGCAGACTAGTGTGTCAGCCCGACAGTATGAACCCTTTTCAGTTCCAAGCACAAAAGGATCGCCATGTATGCACTATTAATTTGTACACTGTAACTACAATTTTGATAAATTGAGCAACTTTGCCTTACATTGTGTAAACAAAATAATACAGGGTATACATCTATTACCCTTTTCAGCCTCTTTTTGCGCTTGAAAAGCTAAGAATCGCCAATAACTGCATGCGTCGTGTTTTGATGTTAAAATGTCACTTTTTTGTTCTCGTAAAATATGTACCTAGTTGGGACCCTATAAAATCACTTCGACCCAATTTCAGAGGATCATTTTTATATATTTGACACAATAAATCAACTAACTGTGCACTTATCGCATTTTCCAACATCATCTTATATTAAAAAAGTTAAATTATCATAAAAAAACTGCGTGCGTTGTATTTTTTGCTAAACTGAGTGTCGCCATTGTTTTCATCGAAATATGTGCCTATTAAACTTACTTTAGGCAAGTTTTAGAGCCCCATTTGAAGATAGTTTAAACAAAAAACAATAAACGGAACTTATTGCTTTTACCAACATATTCTTTGCGTTATTGAAGCTACAAATCACCAAATAACTGCGTGCGTTGTCTTTTTGCTGAGAAGTGTCTCCATTGTTGTTCTCGAAAATGGAGTTCTACATGAGCCCGCAAAATGTGCCGGCCGTATCACGGAGAGCGCACGCGAAAACAATAGCGTTTCCAGTCCCTGTCTTTTGGATTGTCTATGCTTTAAGTAATTAGGATACCTAGGATACAAAATACTCTTAAAACCATATTCCATAATCAGTATACTATGCAACATTATATAATGTACTATGTATGGGAATTAGTATTGGTTGTGGCCAAAGAATAATTCTACTATATGAGAAGCATTGATTGTAGCCAAAGAATCAGTTGGTTGTCCACCATGCTCCACCATGTGAACTAGTTTTCGTCGTGGCCTAATAGTAATCGTACTATGTAAGCATGTATTGGTTGTGGCTAAATAATATTTTGTGCTATGTAAACATACTAGTATTGCTTGGGGCCACTGAATATTTGTGCTCTTTGCATTGTACTCCATATTAACTTGTACCAATAAAACTTAATTATCTCACCTTATGTTGTTAGTTCTTTTATGACTCAAAGAGCATTTGACATATTTTACGAGAACAGAGCTTTCCTTTCTGTGTTTCACACCAGTGCCGACCTAGGCGCGGGATTACTATAGCCTCGTATGCATCGAAAAGGGTTGTCTAGGGTCGGCAATGGGGTGGGCGAACTCGCAATTTAGGCCCCGGGTTCGAATCTGCTTCAACTCCGGCCTTCTTCTTTATCTCTCAGGGTGTTTCCACTTCAAAACGTCAAAAACTTACTAGAGAACAGGCCCTTTACAGTGCCCCCCACCCGAGACCCGATATCCAATGGTGTGATTGGCAGGGTTCGTCCGTATCCTTTGTCGGCCCTAGACCGTCCGCGTTAATGGTATCCCGCGGGCAGGTTTTAGCTAGTCCTCGTCACACAATTTTTCGTAATCCATTATCATTTGTTCCGGGGGAACTACACAATCATTACGAGGAGTGGCAAAAGATCGTTCCCCCTGGAGAGGCGGAAAAAATTCTCTCTTTCATACGCAAGGGTGTAATTGTGTGGCAATATTTTCAGCCATATAAAGGGACGTTTGCTGCACAGCGCTATGATTCACCTTATCCACCTTCTTGTAAATTCCCAAATCGTCCTTGCGACGCGTTCAAGGACTTTGTCCAGGCAACTATTCAGGAGTGAGTCCGCACAGGCTCCATTATATTCTGGGGGTTGGTTGGTACAGTGGCACCTCCTCATTTAGTCATGCCCCTTACTGTGGAGCCAACTAAGCCGTGTCTGTGCCACGACGAACGATTCCTTAACCTTTGGATTCGTGACCTCCCCTTTTCCTTGGATTAGTTGTCCGAACTTTCACGATATGTGGGCCGTCGTTGTCTTTGCGGTACCCACCGCCCGGTTATATACCCGCGTAGTTTATAGAGCTATCGGCTCATATCAGTAAAGTCGCTCTTGTGCACCTATCGATATTACGAGCGAGTTACGCGAGCAGATTACGTTCCGGAGGTTTCTCGATAACTGGGAAGGCCATCTTCCGCAAGGGCGTAGGAAGCATCCAGAGCTAGGTTGGGGGGGCACAAGCGTCTGGGGGCACTTTTGGTTAATAAAAATGGCGGTTAAAATGGTTAATAAAGATATACAGGGACGGTTTGATTCGTATTTCTTGAGCTTTGTACTGCTAGGGGGGTCCGGGGGCATGCTCCCCCGAGAAAATTTTGAGATATAGGCCTCTGAAATGGCCACAAACCCCTCTCAATTTAAGGATTATTGGGAAAATTAAGGATTATTTTTTCAAAAAAAGGGCACCTTTGGTCCCTTGAAAAATTTTGGGGGGGGCACGTGCCCCCAGTGCCCCCCCCTTCCTACGCCACTGCTCTTCCGTGGTTCGACGAACGGCACTACGTGCTTGAATTCTTTGCAGATGCCTCTAACTCCGGATGGGGTGGAATAATTTTTCCACTTCAGGGCACGCCCGTCACATTTCGTGAAAGCTGCTGAAACCTATCATTATTAAAGAGGCCCTGGCTCTCGGGAAAACCCTCTCTGTTGCAGTTCAATTCTGGTAGAATCGTCACATTGATGCACATTCCGACAACCAGGCTCTTGTCAAAGCATGGCAACAACATGGAGGCAAGAGTGCCCAGCTCACAGAGGTTATTCGATCGGTTTTCCAGCTTTCCCTGCGAGCAAACATTGGTCTTACTGTCCGGTATGTCCCATCTAAGGAGAATTTGGCAGATCCTTGTCGAGGGTCTTATCAGTTGCTGATTGTATGCTCTCCGACCACGTTTGACAGGATTTACAAAGTCGTTGGGGGCCTCATACGATATATCTTATGTCCCTCGATTCCAACTTGCATATTGGCCCTGACGGTTTACCACTCCGATATTTCACCCCTTGCATGGCCGACCCCAAATTCGGCGGGTATTAATTTGTTTGCTCAGTCCTTGGGCGAGACGGAAACGCTTATGTGCTTCCTCCTATTAGTATCATTGGCTCGATCATTTGCTTCCTCTTTTCTGCTGGATGTCGCCTCACCATCATACTACCCGATGTATTTCCACGACGGTTTTGGTTGCCTTTGGTCAATGGATATGCTAACGATAAAGTCCTTCTAGGGAAGAAGGGCCATGCAGACTGGTCGTATACTCTTCCCAACCCACGCGGGGCTTTTCGAGGACAAGCCTTTAGATTGGGATCTTTGGGCCTTCCGTGTTCAGACAGTTACCCGCCTGACGACCAATACCCGTTTCTTTCCTCAGGGAATTCCCCGGTTGTGGCGCCCGGCGGAAACGTGTACGAGCTGCCATTACCCTGAATACGACTGTGCTATGTTTTGTCAAATGTGCAACAATCTTCTGCCTCTGGTCTCGCCTTGCCCCAGCCTCTGGAAACGCTTAGACTCGATCTTTCAACGATAAACAAACGTGAACTTTAGTCAGAACGAACTGCGACACGTTAGGGACAGCAGAAATCAAGTTTGGAGAGGGAATTGCATACCTTCCTAGTTGCTAATCTTGTTCCCTTTAAAACAACTTTCTCCTGTGTTCCGGGAGATGTCGTCCGTTTTCTTGTATGGAAAGAGTAAAAAGGACGCACGGTCGTTCATCGGCAGCGTTGTAAGTTTCTAGGGTCTCGCAAGAAGGGCCCTTGTGATTGTCCATCACGTCTCGCATCCGGGACTGTCGGCTATGGTTGATCACTATACTCAAGTTGATAAGGTTTTTGCTGTAACAGACACGTTAGACAAACTTGGAAGTTGCGTTTTACCAAGTGCAGGACACACACAAGCCGAAGTTTTGGCTGCACGGTTCAACGAGTGCAACAACTTAGTTGGTTTCCAACCTTTCTTTTAGTCCTAGCATGACTGTTTTGACATTTTTGGACTGCTTGGGACAAGAGTTTTGGGGGGTTACATATGTTATATTGGGGAGGTTTTGTAATATGGGGTTATGTTTTGGGTGGAGAGTTTCGGCAGTATGGGACATTGATTAGGTTGAAATACAGGGGATTTTGGTTTAGTGGGGTGAAGTGTAGCTATGGGTGGCAATTCTAGTTAGTATAGTCAGGCGACAGGCATTTCGCATAACTCATCTCCTGTAACCCTATGGAAGAATGGTTGCAGTTGGAATAGATTACGAAGCATAGGGAGATACCAGGACTAAATCTGCTTAAAGCCGGTTTTCCACTAGCGATATTTTTCGCGCAAGCGACTTTATTCTTTTATATTTGGGCAATTTGTTCCAGATTGTTGCAGCTGGGAGCTCTGAAAGAAATGTAAAATGTCGCTTCGCGCGAAAAATATCGATAGTGGTAAACCGGCTTAAGTCAGTAAAAGACATTTCTGTTCATCAAATATCATAAAAATATTTGCCCTTTTTTTCCACTCGTTTATATAGTTGACTAAAAAATATAATTATTATTCGCTTACTGAATGTTAAGTGCATATTATTGTCGGCATGTTGTTAAAACCATAAACATCACGAAATTTGGTTCAGCACCAGCTGCCTAAAAAGAAGACGTGCATATATATGATGGCTACAAGAAAATTTCTCAACGTTTTCATCTTACAACCCTTCGTGTTTAAAGGAATTAGTCATACTAACGCCTTAAATTTAAAATATGAAATATCAACCATTTATATATACAGTACATATATAAATTTTCTTATATTCTATAACTCTTTCAGTATAAAAAGATGCGCAAAAATTAAATTTACTGATCAGAATTAATAATTATAAGGCCTACAGTAGGTTATACGTAGAATTTTATACCTATAGTTTTCAAAAGCAACTACGTTTTATCGTGTTCTGATGTTCTTTATACGTACGGAAGGAGAGCATATTTTAGGATGTCTAGGGCCCATGCATACTTAAAATTTGCTTTCAGAATTGAATTATAAGAAAGAAAAATTAGCGTTGTTTTGGCAAATCGCATTCAGTGTACGTGGGCCTTTAATATAATTTTTCGGGTTATATGTGGAAACGAAGCATCAGCACCTGCTGCCGCGTGTTAACGAGCCTCGGGAAACGATAGTTTGAATTCGGCCTGTAATCAGATTAGTGGCGCTATACTATATAGACTATACTCAATATTTAAAGTATTTCAAAATTCGCAGACTCAATGACAATCTTATCCTATGTTGTCAGCGTAACAAGTGTCTAAACCGTTTTTTAAAAAGCTTGCATAATTTTCTCAGGATATATTTTATATGATTGGTACAAAACATATGGGGAAATACCAGGTCTGAATGGATGCGCTTGAAGTCGGTGAAAGACCTTTTCTTCACACACTAAATTCACCTAAAAGACTTTTATAAATAATACTTTTTCGATATTTTCCTAAAGCGTTCATATAGGTGAATGTTATCGTGTTGTGTAAACCATAAACATCATTAAACGCTGATTATGCTGTTTCTGCCTAAAACGTAGACATATAGTTACAGAAAACTCTCGATGCGAGTTTTGACTTTAGAACCTTCGTAACCAATTATACCAATAATAAATTCTCCTAAATTCTAAAAGACACGCGAACGTTTATATTATTATTAGTGTTTATACTTGTCTTTTTGTCTATGAAAGACCGACAATCAGCACCTGCTGTCGCGTGTTAACGGGCCTCGTTAAACGGTAGTTTAAAGGAGGTGTAGCTCAGTATATCGTCAGACGCAATGGCTGTTTTACTTGTCTTTTTTGCGCTAATTTTCTTCTTAAAAACATCCCAGCCGGGTGAATGTCTAGATCTAAACACCAGGAAGATCTTGTTTCGCGAAATTAAACAAAAATATTTGCTGAATCATGTCATCGGAACAAAGCAGGCGGAAAACGAGTTTGAATGTGCCATGCATTGTGTTGACGATTTTTCGTGCGCGTCTGTAAATTTTAAAACATCTGGAGTTGGAAAAGGTTTGTGCGAACTCAACAATTTAACACTTCCAGGGACAAATGACGTGGATGAAAGTATTCTTAACCCAGAGTTCGTCCATCTTCACATCGTCAGAGAGGTAAAAAAAGAGCAAATAATTAGTTTCTCGTGTTTGTCGACGGATTGTCAGAAAAACTCTGAACAAGCATGTAACTACCTTAGGTATAGCGGATGGTACCAAACTACCGGTTAATTTGCATGTGTCTTTGTTCAGTTCAATTCATGCATGCTAAACACCGTTGATTTCTCTCGGAAAATGTAGACTTTTCAAAGTTACTAGTGTAAGATAATCGTTCCATGTCCATATTTTCATATTAGTATAAAGATGTATTTCACTATAATTATACAAAGGCGTACGGAGGCTTCTATTCCTTGGGGGTAGACTATGAAAACACGCAGTATATTGATTCTTGTGATATATAGCTACATGCCTACCTCCAAGAATAAATCCCGCAATGAATAAAACAGTTAAGTGATGCCACCATGGAAACCAAATTGGCCCCTATATAATTATAAGCTTTACAAGATGCTCTATATCGGGTCGTCATTTTTTTATTTATAGACAGAATCGAATCCTGTTCAATCAATTGTCGAGTCTCACACAACACAAAAATCAGGTAAACCGAATTACAGAAGAGTGTAGGGAAAATCATATCTAGGGAAAACCGGAAAAGCGATCTCTATGCATGTCAGTGGCGAAAAATGCTATATGCAAAGAAACTTCGTGTTGTCAGTAGACATCACCGATTTCCAATGAATTAAAGTCCCGCTTGAAAAATTACTACAATATTAATTATTACTAAAACATGATTCACTTCTATATGCAGTTCAAAAATTGATTGGGTGTAGCAAAAATTCGTCGCATATGTCATGTTTATGCGCATGACACAAGCCAGTCTCTAATCATGCAATTATTTTAAATTATTTAAGTAAATAGCAGACATAAATAGAGATTATAATGAGAGACTGAGCTTACTTGTTTTGAGGCGGGAGAGGTAGAGAATAAAGAAAGTCAGCCTTCATCATGCACGATGACGAATTTATATAACATTTTCTGACACACATTTTTCAAGTCTGTAACCGTAGACTAATTTGGGCGACATGTCCCATATTATATGGTATTTATAGACCATTTTACAATATTAATTTTACAATATTTTTTGATAATTTTACCTCCTTGCAGGAGATTTTGATATAGTTCTGAAGAACGTTCAAAACTTTACTTTGCACGACGAGGATGTACCAGAATTGTCCAATTTTACACTTATGTTTTGGATCAACATTAGTTCGAAAACAGACACAATGACAATCTTATCCTATGTTGTCAGCGAAAATACCAAAGAATTTCGGCTGAAGATTTGGAGAGAAAGGATTATCCTAAAGTTTCATTCATCGAAAAAGTATGATATATTTTCGTTTTAATGAATGAAGAAATTTGTATAGCAAAAGACACAACAGAGGCCGAGTGCTCAATGAGTTGATTACTTTATTGTTCTATTTCGCGGAAAATGAAATTTTTCAATGTCCTAGTTTTCATTTGTAGGTTGTAATTTACTTGGGAGAATTCTCTTCCTATACTTGACCTTTTCAGGGTCTTTCTTGTTCCACCAATCAATGACGGCTATTGGCATCACGTGGGAGTATCGTGGTCTCTTGGAAAATACGCTATTTTTCTTGACGGTACATTGGTTTACAGTGGAAATGATCTCGGCTCGAGTTTACCGTTGAAAGCTGGAGGTGTCTTCGTCGTAGGACTGAAACTAAAAAGCACAAATGGGACTCCCAAGCATTCATTCTCTGGAAAACTGAGTCAACTAAATGTATGGAGTGAGTTTTTATCTACTGCTGCTGATGTCGAAAAGAAATTTACAAACCAAAGTTGCTTAAATATTGAATTTGGAGATGTCATAAACTGGAGTTCTCTTAAGGACAGATATGGTGATATGGTCGTCAAGGAACAGCCAAGTTCGTGTAAGCCACTTCGAAAAAGTAAGTGCTGATTACCAGTTCTGACAGACCTAGTGAAATGAAACCATTATGGAATTATTTCCCTTTTCAAAAGTTGTTGAACTTTAAAATTCACGTCATCGTAAAGAAAAATTTATAACTGATCTTTTTCAGACCCAGTGTATGACATTGTTATAACACAATCACAGGACGTCCATACCTTAAAATGGGAAGAAACTCAACGAATTGACGCTTTCACAATTGCAACGTGGATAAAATACGAGAAGACGCTAATGGATCTGGACACAGAACCTCTCAATCACAGATATGTTCATTACACAAACGCTTCAGGAACCCCCTTGCTTTTATTTTACCTTACTGCGGAAAATCTCACCTTGGAAATATATGGCGTTCAGAAAAGGCAAAAGATTTTATTATAAAATATAGCTTTCAAAAGGAATGTTGTGCAAATCTGTTTTGAGACTTTTCCTGATGAGAGCTTGATGAACGTTCAAACCTGCATCTGAAAACATTTTGGAAATGACGAAAACTAATTAGTATAACTCATGGCTTTCCAAAAAGAAACGTGCTATCAAATATCATGCAGTTAACCTAGCTATTTTTTACCCGGTTGAAATAACATGAGAGAGGTTACGGTGCCAGTACTAACTAATGTTCAAACTTTTCAGAGAAGCAAGAATACCAATCTTTTGGAATGAAGAACCAGCATATTGGCACCATATTTCTACAACATGGTCGAGTAGTACAGGCCACTGGAAAATATATCTGGATGGTTCCTTGGTCTCTATCATGCATGATGTGGCTTCCAATATTACCATTCCTGCAGGAGGACAACTTTGCTTGCAATTCAGTAAGAGGCATAAATTCTGGTTCAAAATTTGTACGCTGCACTTGAACTCTTCATTTTTTTTCTTCGAGACTTTATTGATTTTTTTGCGCCTTTTTAGGATACATGCTCTATAAAAATTGAAAAATATTAATATAATTATTTACCTGCAAATGACCTTGTTTCCATGTTAACTTGTTAAGAGCATGTGAGAGAAAGGTAAATAGCATAATCTTAGGATCATTAACTAAGTGATTATTATTACATAATGAGTACAATACTTAGGGATGACCATGAGTATAACAAAAATGAGGCTATTTGCACAGTAAAAATGGATCAGAGAAAAGATCTACTATCATCGAATTTTAGGTGGATACATGCACAATATCTCTCAAAGCACAATATCTCTCATATTAACTTGTTAATAGCATGTCACAGAAAAACAAATATCATAATCTTAAGCTCTTCAGTTAACAGAGTTATTATTATACCATAATCATTACCATACTTAGCGATGACCATTCGTAAACAAAAACGAGGCTATTTGCATGGGTAAAATGGATAGTGGTATAAGGTCAGTCATTATGGGATTTCAGGTGGATACATGCACAATATCTCTCAAAGTAGACTCAATATTTGGAACTATGAAATTGATGGACATGCTTTATCGTTAATGGCAAACAAAGGACCATTGTTTGAAAACGGTAATATCTTCGCGTGGTATGGAATAAAGTCAAAGGTTAAAGAAGATGTTTACTTCAAAGAGACACCGGATGATTTACACAATTCTCGTAAGTATGACATGGTCTAGAACCATTCAGTTTTATATTAATCTTACAACTGTAATTGATTAAAGAGACCATTCATCTTGACAGAGTATTTTGACAGTCATATAAAACAACAAAAACTCCCTAAATAATAGACTTTTTAAAAATAATTTCTACGTTTCGACTATATTTACCATAGTAAAAGTTTTTTATTCTTCATCTAATTCGATATAGTTTAATCGATACGTAAAAATTAAATTTTTCAAAATGTTTACTTTTTACGAAATTTCTTCTGTTCTTATTTTGGTAATCTTAGTAATCTTATTTTATATTTTGGTAATCTTTTGTAATCTTAATTATCTTATAAAAAGCACTTAAAAAGTTTAATTTGAAGATTTCAATACCTAGCATTAAGTTGACCAAATTTTGTTTCGAACTGAAGGCCCCAGTTGATCTTATCACACAAATACAACATTCAAACGTTTTCCTGTATGGATACTCTAGCATGCATTTTTTAATTCCTGACAACTGAGAAAGTATTTAGTAAAAATTGTTTTGGATATTTTTTGTATTCGGTTTCATTTTCGCTTAATTCTGTCGATAATTAACCTTGTCAGCTGACGCTTTGTGATTGTTTTCTCTCGCCAGGAGCAGATTCTGTGTATCAGATGAGTTTTCCTGAAGCTTCGGTGAAAAACTATGTCAAAATAGATAAGGTCGTTAACTACACTTTAACGGAAGTTTCCTCCTGTTTTTGGGCGAAATTTTTGAAAACCGAATGTGCCATATTCGCCTACTCAACTCTGAAGTATGCAGTTGAAATTCAAGCTTATTTGTATGATTCCTTGGTGTTGGACTTTGAAGTTAAGAACATTTATTCAAATAGCGGGTTAATTAGTATATACTAAGTAATTTTGGCGTCCCAGTCCACACTTAGAATAATGAACTCAAGTTAAAGTTGTGGTGCTGTAAATTTTTCGATGTCAGACAAATCTTGCTTAGGCTCACCCCGCAAGGAAGAATATTTATTGAACACGTGACCAGGAAAAGGGGCGATAACTGCATGATTGACCTTTTAGCTCCTTTTACCACTAAGTTTATTTTTCTCATCACTTAGAGTTTTTCCTGCATACATTTGTAAGACAACAGCACAGGGACTCCATTGACTATTTTTACACATTTTAGACCCAAGATTTCTGCCTATGACTCGTGGCATTTTTATTGCCTCCAGTGGAGAAGCTTTGATGGTTTAATGGAGATTTATCAAGATGGGGAAAAGAAAGGAACAAAATACAGAGCAAAAAATCACATCATACATTCCAACGGCGTCATTTTACTTGGTCAGGAATTGGATTCCTATGGCGGAGGTTTTGAAAGTCGTCAAGCGTTCAAAGGGAGCCTTTCAGGGTTGAATCTCTGGAGTCAATTCTTGACCACCAATATTATTCAGGGAATGGCTTCCGGAATCTTGAATGTTAATGGAAATCTTCTTCAATGGAGAGATTTCAGAGATCATGTTTTTGGTGACGTAGTTATACAGAATGAATCTGAGGCAGAAATTCCAGGTATGTTATGATAATTAGATTCCTTTTTTTCACATTGCCAAAATTTTTCGAGAGAGGTCATAAACTCAAACGAATGAGTTTATACTCATTCGTCCCGACGGATAATCCTTCCCTGTAGTATAAATTGACCTAATATAAATTTTGGGAGGAAGTTTTTTAATTCCACGAGAGGACCTGAGTTAACAGACGACAAACTACGTATAGACGAACTATGTGGGAGAATATGGTAAACCAAACAGAATCGCGATTTTAGAAAGTGCACCGGTATTAGGAAATTATTTATGTAATAAAAAGTGTGCACAAGAGCCGTTTTATGATGAATTTTCGTAGTTCGTCCCAACCTCCTATTAATAGTAACAAACGGATGATGCATGACGTCAAGATGAACTAATTCAAAATTACTTCGTTTATAATAAGACTATACTGCAGATTCTATACATACGAACTGTATGCGGATAATTCGTGTTGACAGATGCAGTAGCGTACGAGACACGATTATTGGGGTCGCCGAGGCGGCGCCACGGGGAGGACTGGGGGGGACATGTCCCCCCCAGTCAACCTCTAAATCAATTTTCCAATTCGTTCATAACCGATGAGAAATATGGGGGGGGGGGGGCAATGTTGTGGTTTTATTTATATATTAGCAATATTTTATACGAAACAAAAGACAAAATTGTTTAAATTGTTTATGTAGATCATATCTTATTTACTTACATATAACGTGAATTCAATACAGTTTTAAAAGTTTTGTGAAAGTTTTAACTCATTCTTGACTCTTTGTAGAAAGCTGATCATCTTATTTTTAGGCTTAAGTGGCATAGGTTTTCAGAAAAAAAGACTTCCCAAAACGCAGGAAAACGCATTTAAGAGACTCTAGATTTCAAAATTTTCCGGGGGAGCATGCCCCCGGACCCCCCTAGTTTTCTCCCGCCTTAGGCGGTCGAAAAGTCCCCCCCACGCTTGGGCGGCTGGCGCCGCCCCTGGCCGGTCGCGAGTAGAGACCAAAAATAACTCAAGTTTACGCTCGTGCGTGGCGAACTTATTTCTCATCAAATTTTCTGAAATTCCTGTATTTGTAAACAAAAAAAATAACCTTCATTCCATAAAATTAAAATTCATTTTAACAAGTTATTCATGCTTGCGCAAGCCATTCAAAATTAGGTTTTTGTGGTTTTTACAAAACCTCTTGCCTGTTTTTCGAGGTTAAATTTCCTGATTGTTTTTTGGTCATACGTTGAGCAGACGATACGAAATAAAGTATACCCATAGTCATGCTTGCACGATTCTATGCGATGTTTTGATAACTTTATAGTTTACTAAATATTTCAAAATTGTCTTCTTTTTTCTGATACATCCTGTCATAGAATTAAAAGACGAACTGCATGTGTTTCGCTTGTACAGTTGTGTTGATCCATGCAGACGACTATAGCATAAATCAGGCCAATGACAATTGCTTTGGTAATTATAGGCCTATAGGGTGATCATGGGCTTTTTATCAACGGCATGAATTGCGACAAGAATATTTTCGTTTTGTTGTAACTTGCCACAGATTGTCAAACTTGCAATTTACGTTGTTGTCTGGAAGAGAAAAGTTTAATTTAATGTTTCAGAATATCGAGTACAGAATCTCCGAGATGAATGGTGTGAAAGAAACATCTCTAAAGCGTTTACTTATGCAAGATTTATCCGTGGCCGGGACACGGATGGCTACAGGTGGAGATGTGTTCAGGCAGCGGCCATGTTGGATGAGAATATGTGTTACGATATCACTAAGAATTCATCCTTGTACCATACCAAGGACACGAAGAAAGAACTTTTGGGAATGAATTGAAAAACATTTCACTCCTGTCACATCGTTATTATTGCATGCATCGTTAAACTAAAATAGAAAACATAGGTTAAATATTTCACTAAGGCCTATGTTAGACGTCGCATTTTAGTCGTGTCGAATGCAATTCAAACAATAGATAATGAGATGATAAACCTCATTACATTTCATCAGTATCATCCCATTATCTATTGTTTGAAATGCACTCGACGCGACTAAAATGTGACGTCTAACACAGGCCTACTTTGAGTAAGAAACATGCAACTTACAACGCCAGTTAAGCCACTAGTCTATATAAATTATACGTACTATATAACATATAGCTGGTAACGTAGTATTTTAGATATACGTCAGTACACATTGTTGAGACTATTCAGACTATCAATAGTTGTTTGATTTTATTGTGTTCTCTATAAACCAGAAACCACCCAAACAATTCATTTACTTTTCAGATTCAGCTACAGTATATACCTTAATCGCTGTAGAAATATGTCGCTGGTATAGAATAATAGCACAGCGTTTATTCAGCATGCATGCATGTAAAGTGTAAACAGTAAACAGTGCCAGCAAGTGGATCAACTTTAAACAGTACATTCTGTAAACACACTTTATCATATTTACATCAAATTAAGTTCAGCAATGGCCTAAAATAAACAAGAAAACCTTTCGACGTTTCGATCCAAGGATCCTGATCAAAAACAACAATATTAAAATTTGCCAGCACTTTACTATTTAACAAAATAATAACATTGAACTGTTTTCTGTTCAGTTGAAGATACACTCTATTACGTCATTTGTGTAAAGAACAAAAAAAGGCCACGATCCACCGATATACCAGTACTTTGGGTTTATGGTTAGTATAATGGCTTTTATAGAAGAAAAATTAGTACGCCAGTTCGATGTTAAATAACGGCCCTCAACCGGTGTCCAGTATAGCGTAGCGTTCCAGCCTGACGATTTGTCCGCAACTGTGTTAATAGTCTGTTAATTTTTTTATTTGAAAGAAATTAAAATACCTTTGGCTTTGTCTTTTTGACCCCTGGAGGAAAAGATTTCTTTTGTATTTCTGCTTTTGCTTATTTCACTCGTGTAAACCATGATTAAAAGGCTTGCATAATTTAGTAAGTTTTCATCCGGCGAGAAACTATATGCAAACGAAACGTAGCGAAATACCAGGACTGAATCTGCTTATTTATTCGTGTATTTGAGCAATGTGTTCCAGATGGTTGCAGTTGAAAGCTCTGGAACAAAAGTAAAATGTCGCTTCGCACGAAAAATATCACGAGTGGAAAACCGGCTTTAAGCCGGCTTAAGTCATTGAAACACATTTCTGTTCATCAAACATCATAAATATATTTCTCTCGTAAATTGATCTAAAAGATAATTATCATTCGGTTAAAATGTTAAGTGCATATTATCGTCGGCATGTTGTTTCAACAATAAACATCAAGAAATGTGGTTCAACACCAGCTGCCTAAAACGAAGACATGGCTACAAGAAAATTTCTCAACGTTTTCAACTTAGAATCCTTCTTGTTTTAAGGAATTAGTCACACTAACGCCTTAAAAATATGAAATATCAACCAATTATTTATACATATTATATAACTTTTCCAATATTAAGATTTGCAAAAATTAAATTTAATGATCAGAATTAATAATTATTAGGCCTACAGTATGTTATAGGCTAAGTTACATTTTATACAACGCGATGCGATTTAAGTGATTTTTCAGTTTTCAAAAGCAACGACGTTTTATCGTGTTCTGATATTCTTAGTACGTACGGAAAGAGAGCACATTTTAGCATGTCTAGGGTTCATGCATAGCTTTAAGAGTTGAATTATAAAAATTGAAAATTCGCGTCGTGTTGGCAAATCGCATCCAGTGTGCGTGGGCCTTTAATATATAATATATTCTCGGGTTGTATTTGAAAAGGAAGCATCAGTAGATGCCGCCGCGTGTTAACGAGCCTCGGGAAACGATAGTTTGAATTCGACCTATAATCAGATCAGTGGCGCTATACTCAATATTTAAAGTGATTCAAAATTCGTATTAACAAAATATTTCAAAAATTCGAGATAACAAGTTTCTATAAACCGTTTTCTAAAAAGCTCGCATAATTTTCTCAGGTCATGTGTGAATATGTTTGGTCTGAATGGATGCGCTTGAAGTCAGTGAAAGACCTTTTCTTCACTCACTAAATTCACCTATAGAAGACTTTTATATTTTTGATATCCCCCAAAAGCGTTCATATAAGTGAATGCTATCGTGTTGTGTAAACCATATAAACATCATTAAATGCTGATTATGCTGTTTCTGCCTAAAACGTAGACGTAGTTGGAGAAACTCTCGATGTTTTGACTTTAGAACCTTTCGTAGCCAATTATATACCAATAATAAATTCTCCTATAAAAGGCTATATTCTAAAAGACACGCAAACGTTAATTTTAATATCAGTGTTGATAATTGTCTTTTCGTCTATGAAAGACCTCCTAGTCCGAACAAGGTTGTGACTTATATGGTTTTCTAGTGAAATGGTTTGGGCCGCGATACTTTGTAAGCCCATGCAACAATCAGCACCTGCTGTCGCGTGTAAACAGGCTCGTTAAACAGCAGTTTAAAAGAGGTGTAGCTCAGTATATCGTCAGACGCAATGGCTGTCTTACTTGTCATTTTTGCTCTAATTTTATTCTTAAATACATCCCAGCCAGGTGAATGTCTAAACACCAGGCAGACCTTGTTTCACAAAATTGAACAAAAGTATTTGCTGAATCATGTGATCAGGCGGAAGCAGGCGGAAAACGAGTTTGAATGTGTCATGCATTGCCTCGACGATTTTTCGTGCGTGTCTGTAAATTTTAAAACATCTGGAGTTGGAAAAGGTCTGTGCGAACTCAACAATTTAACACTTCTAGCGACAAATGATGTTGATGACAGTATTCTTAACCCAGAGTTCGTCCATCTTCACATCGTCAGAGAGGTAAGAAAAAGCAAATAATTAGTTTCTCGTGTACGTCGACGGATTGTCAGAAAAACTCTGAACAAACATGTAACTATAGTGGATGGTACGGAACTACTAGTGAATTTGCATGTGTCTTTGTTCAGTTCGGTTCATGCTTAACACTGTTGATTTTTCTCAGAAAATGTAGACTTTTCAAAAATATTAGTGTAAGATAATCGTTCGATGTGCATATTTTCATGTTAGTAAAGAGAAGTATTTCACTATATACACAGGCCTATGGAGGCTTCTATTTCTGCGGGGTAGCCGGCTAGACTATGAAAACATGCAGAAGATTAATTCTTGCGATATATTGCTACATGCATACCTTCAAGTATAAATCCTTTCATGAATAAAACAGTTAAAGTGATGCCACCAGGGAAACAAAATTGATCCCTATATGTGAGCTCTACAAGTTGCTCTATATCATGTCGTCATTTTTTTTATTTATAGGAAAAATCGAATTACGTTCAACCAATGGTCGAGTCGCACACAAATAAAAAATCAGGTAAACGGAATTATAGAAGAGTGTATGGAAATCATATATAGAAGTGAGAGTGTAGGGAAAGCCGGAAAAGCGATATCTATGTCAGTGGCAAAAAATGCTATATGGGAACTTCATGTTGCAAGTAGACATCAACGATTTCCAATAAATTAAAGTCCCGCTTTGAAAAATACTACAATATTAATTATTACTAAAACATGATTCACTTCTATATGCAGTTCAAAAATTGATTGGGTATGACAAAACCTCTGGTTGGCTCTTATCGAGACCGAGAGGCCTTATAATATAAGCAAAAACCGTAGAATAATGTCTTTTTCATGCGCATGACACAAGTCAGTCCCAAATCATGCAATTATTTTAAATTATTTAAGTAAATAGCAGAAATATAAATAGAGATTATAAGGAGAGACTGAGTTTACTTGTTTTGACGGGGAGAGGTTGAGAATAAAGCAAGTTAGTCTTCATCATGCACGATGACGAATATAACATTTTCTGACCCACATTTTTCAAGTCTGTAACGGTAGACTAATTTGGGCGACATGTCCCATATTATATGGTGCTTATGGACCATTTTACAATATTAATTTTACAATATTTTCTGATAATTTTACCTCCTTGCAGGAGATTTTGATATAGTTCTAAAGAACGTTCAAAACTTTACTTTGCATGACGAGGATGTACCAGAATTGTTCAATTTTACTTTAGATCAACATTATTTCGGAAGCAGACACAATGACAATCTTATCCTATGTTGTCGGCGAAAATAACGAAGGATTTTCGCTGAAGACTTGGAGAGAAAGGATTATCCTGAAGTTCCAATCATCGAACAATTATGAAATATTTTGGTTTTAATGAATGGAGAAATTTGTAGAGCAAAAAAGACACAAAGACAGAGGTCGAGTGATAAATGAGTTGATTACTTTATTTTTCTAGGCCCATTGTATAGTTTTAGCACATGTTGTCACGCGTTCTGACAATTTCATGTCAATAAGATTGACATCCATTCGATTGCTTGAGATGGGCAGTTGATCATGATCTTCAAGTTTCTCGGAAAATGAATTTTTTCCATTTCCTAGTTTTTGTAGGTTGTAATTTACTTGGGAGAATTCTCTCCTTACACTTGACCTTTTCAGGGACTTTCTTGTTCCACCAATCAATGACGGCCATTGGCATCACGTGGGAGTATCGTGGTCTCTTGGAAAATACGCTTTTTTTCTTGACATTACATTTGTTTACAGTGGAAATGATCTCGGCTCGAGTTCACCGTTGAAAGCTGGAGGTGTCTTCGTCCTAGGACCTAAACTAAAAAGCACAAATGGGACTTCCAACCATCCATTCTCTGGAAAACTGAGTCAGCTAAATGTATGGAGTGAGTTTATATCTACTACAGACGATGTCGAGAAGAAATTTATAAGCCAAAGTTGCTTGAATATTGAATTTGGAAATGTCATAAACTGGAGTTCTCTTAAGAATATGTACAGCGATATGGTCGTCAAGGCACAACCAAGTTCATGTAAGCCACTTCGAAAAAGTAAGCGCTTATTACTAGTTATGACAGACCTAGTGAAATTCAACTTCCATGGAATCATTTCCCTTTTCAAAAGTTGTCGAGCTCTGAAATTCACCTGGAAAAGAAGAAAAATTAATTAACTGATCTTTTTCAGACTAAAGTATGACATTGTTATAACACAATCACAAGACATCCATACCTTAAAATTGGGAGAAATTCAACGAATCGAAGCTTTCACAATTACAACGTGGATAAAATACGAGAATACGCCAGCGGATCTGGACACAGAACCTCTGAATCACAAATATATTGCATACACAAACCCCTCAGGAACCCCCTTGCTTTTATTTTACCTTACCGCGGAAAATCTCACCTTGAAAATAAATGGGGTTCAGAAAAGGCAAAAGATTTTGTTATAAAATATAGCTTTCAAAGGGAATGTTGGTCGAATCTGTTGTGAACATTTTCCCGATGAGAGCTTGACAAACTTTCGAGCCTGCATCTGAAAACATATTCGAAATGACGAATAGCCACTGAATTAGCAACCTTAGTATAACTCATAGCTCTCCGAAAAGAAATGTGCTATCAAATGTTATGCCGTTAAACTAGCTATTTTTTACCCGCATGAAATAACATGGCGATTCAGGAGAGTATACTTACTAGTCTACAACCTATCTTTAAAAACACGAAAAAAACTGCTTTATTGTAGTAGTGCATGCACATGATGCACGTGTTCTCCACTAATAAACAAACTAGAAATTGAATGTTACATCGAAAACCACTCAAAGGTATTACGTTACCAGTACTAACTAATGTTCAAATTTTTCAGAGAAGCAAGAATACCAATCTTTTGGAATGAAGAACCAGCATATTGGCACCATATTGCTACTACATGGTCGAGCAGTACAGGCCACTGGAAGATATATCTGGATGGTTCCTTGGTCTCTATCATGCATGATGTGGCTTCAAATATTGCCATTCCTGCAGGAGGACAACTTTCCTTGCAGTTAGGTAAGAGGCATAAATTTTAGCCCAAAATTCGCAACTGCACTTAAACTTTCTCACATTCTTCGTTTTCGAATTGAATATCCTTAGTATATTCAAAATCCTACTATATGTGCTAAAAACAGGGTGTGGAGAAATCTTTTGAATTTCCATGCAAGTTTGAATGGTATAAATTTTAAAAATTAACTCCAAGGACTAGAAATCCGGACCAGGTTGTTCGATTGTATATATAGGATTTTGAACTTCACTGGCAAAGGTGGGAACTTCATCTAAGGAGGAGAGACAATTATAGCTATCCTTATACAAATCAACGTGCTATAATTTATGGATGTGATTAGCCAATTTATTAATAGACTTACTGCGTTTTTTTCTTGCGTCTCGGACTTTTTAGGATATGCGCCCTATAAAGATTGAAAATCATTAGTATAATTATTTACCGGCAAATGACCTTGTTTCCATGCATGTTAACTTGTTAAAAGCATGTCACAGAAAAACAAAGATCATAATCTTAAGCTCTTCAGTTAACATAGTTATTATTATAACATAATTATTACCATACTTAGCGATGACCATGCGTAAACAAAAACGAGGCTATTTGCATGGGTAAAATCGATGGTGGTATAAGGTCAGTCATTATGGGATTTCAGGTAGATACATGCACAATATCTCTCAAAGTAGACTCAATATTTGGAACTATGAAATTGATGGACATGCTTTATCGTTAATGGCAAACAAAGGACCATTGTTTGAAAACGGTAATATCTTCGCGTGGTATGGAATAAATTCAAAGATTAAAGGAGAGGCTTACTTCAAAGAGACACCGGGTGATTTACACAACTCTAGTAAGTATGACACTGCATGGAGAACAGTGAAACTGAATTTTTCGTCCCTAGAATTTTTCGTCTAGAAGCATTCAGCTTTATTACTGACTATAATTTATATACAGACCAATCATCTTGATGAACTAACTCGCGTTGCATGATTACGGGAACTAGAATTGGCACTGCGGAGTATTTTGCCAATGATATAAAAGAACAGAAACTCCGTAAATAATAAACATTTTTATACTTCATGAATAAACATATAAGTACTAGTTAAAATAAGAGCGGCCGATCTGTATTGGTTTTTACAATGACGAGTGCGTATATTTTACGTGCCTGCATGTGAAATTAAGCTTATTTAATATACAATCTTCGTGCATTTGCCTAAATCTACTCACGCGATTGGTCAAAATCAATCACGTGGTTTCTTGTTGCCTGGCAACAGATCATGGGAATCATAGTTTAACCCATGAAAATCATGGTTTATTAAAAAATGACAACCTGCGGCGAAGCTTAGAATTTGAATGCAGCAATCAATGAACTCAGATTGCATATGTTCGTGTTTTGTTCACAAATAAACCCACTTGCCGACCATACAATGAACTCGAAACTTCAATATTAAAATTTATCGTTCGTTGTATGGTCAGCACGTGCGTCTATTTGTGAACAAAACACTAAACACTCACAACAGTCTCTAACCCTTAAATATATAATGCATATATTATTATTTATTTAAAAATAATTCACAGTCAACTCTGCATTGGCTAATAGCCATGTGTGAAATCGTGATGTACAACGTGTGACGTCATAACGTGTGATAGGACTTTTTCTTGCACGTTACTACGTCATAACGTGTGATAATCGTATACCACATTTGACATCCCACCAATGGCGAAGATATCAACCATGGCTAATTTTAAGAATTTTTTATCACAGCACATATCATCACAACAGTATAGTAGAGAGGGGGACATGATAAACTGAATGGCCCTAACTGGAAATTGGTTATTTAAAAATGGGGAATTGTAGGGGTTTGGAAAACCTTTTTCAAAGAATTTTCTGTGTTTTTGAGTCGCTTGATTTGAACTTGATTTCCAGCATTTTAGGGGACAATTACTGACGGATTCATCTCAGCAGAGTGAGGTCGGTTGAGAAAATACCATTTATCACAGCACACTGCTCATTTTATCACTGTATATTTTACTTTTATCACTGCACAAATTGGTTATCACTACACACTGAAATTAGGTATGACATCAACGTCCCAAAGGGGCGGGAATGCGAAATCGACACAAATTGAAGCGAATTTTTCGCATGATATGAAAGTCAGTTTTCACATGATATAAAGAACTATCGGTTTTCACATGATATGAAGAATTATCAAGCCTTACTTTGTCATTATCAGCCTCAGCCTTCGGCTTCGGTGTGATAATTCTTCATATCATCATGTTCCACCTCGTTCAATAATTTTTGATTAGGGCATGTGTGTAACAAAGTTATAAATACTAATTAAGATTAGTTGTATCAAAGTTAATATATTCATAAGACCTGCATGGAGAATTACACATGTATTCATTTGAACATAAAACTGACTCATTAATTATTCACGAATTTCACAATAAACATTTTATAAACATTTATTAAAATAATAAACATTTTATTATTTGACATTTAATAAAATAATAAACATTTTTATAATTATTTCTACGTTTTGACCTAACTATAGACTATGTACCGTTATATTTTTTTTTATTTTTACTCCAGATGATTCCGAAACGTAGAAATTAAAATTTTCAAAATGTTTACTTTCTACAAAATTTCTTCTTTTTTATATTTTGGTAATCTTTGATATACACTCTTCAACTTTCTTACGTCTTATTTAACTGATTGCTATCTTAATTATCTTATAATAAGCACTTAAAAAGCTTAATTTGAAGATTTCAATACATTGCATTAATTTTACCAAATTTCGAACAAAAGGTCCCAGTTGATCGCGTCACAAAATTTACATTCCAATCTTTTAATGTACGGATACTCTAGTCTGTAGCGTGCATTTTCTTTTTGCTGACGAATGAAAAAGTAGAACTGTTTAGTGAAAATTCTTTTGTGCGTTTGGATAATCTTTTTCCCGGTTCCATTTTCTACTCATGCTATCGATAATTAACTTGTCATCTCAGGGGCAAAGGAACCGGGGAGGGGGCATATTTTTGAAAGGACGAAAGGTGCCCTTTTTGTGATGAAAAATGCTTTTTTGGAGAAGCTATAATGAGCTATGAATACTATATCAAAATCAAAGATGCCCTTTTTGTTTTTGCGTATGCCCATCTATACGTGCCCCTGTGCCAGGCCGTCAGCTCGTCTCAGCTGATGCATTGTTATTGTTTTCTCTCGCCAGGAGCAGAGTCGGTGTATCAGATGAGTTTTCCTGAAGCCTCAGTGAAAAACTATGTCAAAATAAACGACGTCGTTAACTACAATTTATCGGAAGTCTCCGCCTGTTTTTGGGCGAAATTTTTCCAAACCAATTTTGCCATATTTGCCTACTCAAGTCGGAAGTATACGATTGAAATCCAAGCTTATTTGTATAAGTCCTTCGTCTTGGACCTTCAAGTAAAGAAAGACGTTTGGGAAAATAACGGGTTTGTCTATATTAAGTAGTTTTGGCGGTCCAAACTGAAAATAACAAGTTCAAGTTAAAGTTACGGTGCAGTAAACACTCCGACGTCAGACAAATCTTGCTTAGGTTCCCCTCCCTTTAACTGTAAGAATATTTTTTAAACAAAGGGAAAAGGTTTTGATAACTGCATGATTGAACTTTTTTTCTTACCACTAAATTTATTTTTCTCATCAATAAAAGTTTTTCCTGCATAAATTTGTAAGACACCGGCGTGAGGACTAAGGAATGAGTTTTTTACACCTTATAGACCTAAGATCTCTGCCTATAACTCGTGGCATTTTTATGGCCTGCAGTGGAGAAACTTTGATGGTTTAGTCGAGGTTTATCAGGATGGGAAAAAAATGGGAACAAAATACAGAGCAAAAAATCACATCATACATTCCAACGGCATAATTGTACTTGGTCAGGAATTGGATTCCTATGGTGGGGGTTTTGAAAGTCGTCAAGCGTTCAAAGGGAGCCTTGCAGGGTTGAATGTCTGGAGTCAATTCTTGAAAACCAATGTTATTCAGGGAATGGCATCTGGAATCTTGAATGTTAACGGAAATCTTCTTCAATGGAGAGATTTCAGATATCATGTTTTTGGTGACATAACTATACGGGATGAATCTAATGCGGAAATTCCAGGTGTGTTGTGATATGATACATATATAATTATGACATTTCCAAAATTTCTCAAAAGAATTAAAAAATTGTAGATGACAGGTTATGACGTAGGAAAGCGAATTTAGAAATATGATTTCAGTCAATTCAGGTCCTTCTGTGGGAATAAAAAATTTCCTCCCGCAATTTATATCGACAACTGCTTCGGTAATCTGAGCATTTTTTATCATTTGATGACGACATGAATTGTAACGTTCTCGTTTAGTTGTAACTTGTCACAAATTGTTAAACTTACCATGTTTAATTTAATCTTTTAGAATATCGAGTACAGAATCTCCGAGATGAATGGTGTAAAAGACACATCTCTAAAGCGTTTGCCTATGCAAGATTTATCCGTGGGCGGGACACGGATGGCTACAGGTGGAGATGTGTTCAGGCAGCGGCCATGTTGGATGAGAATATGTGTTACGATATCACTAAAAATTCATTCTTTTACCATACCAAGAACATTGAGGAAGATCTTTTGGGAATTAATTGAAAAATGTTTCACTCCTATTACCGTAGTGCACAAAATATAGATAACATTAAGGCTAAATATTGCACTGATAAACATGTTACTCGCAATAACATCGTGACCTCTATATTATACTACATAGTAACCGTTTCTAGTTGCAATGTTAATGCACATTGCTAGTGGAACTATATAGCTTTGTTAGTTTTATTTGTTTTAATAAACAATGCTAACGAATTGCTTATTACGTTAAGCTATCGTAATCGTTGTAGAACTATGTGGATGTCTGGCCTGTCGGAACGTAATTTGGCCAATTTATGGTAGCTACTATCTGGGACCACGCCCTTTGAAAAAGGAGGTGCAGGCCTTGATGTGTACAATAGTAGCCTATATTAAATAGTGTTTAATATTAAATAGTGTTTAATCAATGTGTGTGCAGGGCCGACACTAGAAGCTTAATTGGGGGGGAAGTAGTCGTATATTAATGTACAAAAGAAATCAGTCGAACATAAGACGAATATATGGATTTGCTGCCTCCCCCCCCCAAAAAAAATAAGCTTCTAGCGACGGGCTAGCGTGTGTACGATGCCGTCGAGGTTATGTAGTAGAAGAGAGTACATAAGTATTTGTACTTGTCGCAGAAAAGACAAGTTCGGTTAAATAAAATTTAACTTAAGTAATCATTTTGTGGGAAAACCTTTTTCACCGAATTATTCACCAAATTTACGTAAACATTGGAATGACCCTCTCGCTATCAGCCACAGCTTTAAACAGCTTCGGCTCTTTGGTGTCTGCATCGGAGAAGGCTAGGATCGATGCTATGTTACCACAGCGATAGCAGTAGTTGGGTGCAGACCAAACCGTGACTAACTTCTCATCGAACATGTATTTGTAACCCTCGTGAACAAGCTGGTGGGCGCGGCAGATCAACTTTAGATTATTGATGTGAACAAACTAGAAAAAAACATATTCATACATGTTACATACATATTCTTATCAGTTATTTCTTCTAAGTTATTCATACTGAAGACCTGTAATTCCTCATTGCATACATTTAGTAGTAGCTAAGTGCACCACGGGGGCTCATAGCCCATGTTTCAACATCCTCTGGATCTGACCAAACCAAATCGCAGAACGCACTTTTATGCGGTATCTCCATGTTGCGTTCAATATAGTACGAATTTGATCCAAGGTCTTGATGTCCGGGGATAAACCTTTGTGAACACGAAGCACTTGTTCATCTATGATCTAGATATTGTTAAAAGTAACGTTATACATACCTTACAAAGATCTTATCAAGATCATATCTATTCAAGACCTTATCATTTTGTAACCCTCGTGAACAAGCTGGTGGGCGCGGCAGATCAACTTTAGATTATTGATGTGAACAAACTAGAAATAAACATATTCATACATGTACATGTTACATACATATTCTTATCAGTTATTACTTCTAAGTTATTCATCCTGAAGACCTGTAATTCCTCGTTGCATTCAGTAGTAGCTAAGTGCGTATTCATATACCCGATCGCTCCTATCATTTGTAAGCGTTCTTTATTTGCTAATTAGACCACGAGGAAAGGCCCAAACTAGCAATCGGTGGAGTTTTTAATTTTTTTTCAGTTATGAGAAAAATACGATGGATAAGAATTTGAAACTGAAAAGTATTTCTCCAGATACATAAAGTTATTTTGATCGAAAAACAATTTGAAATTTGAAAATTTCGAATGTCTTTTTCCATTCTCAGATTGGTTCAAATAAAAAATAGTAAAATAAAAAAATATTCCCAAACCACAGAGCTGCAATAAGCCAGGATCTTAGCTACCTCATTAGTAACTCTGTTTGATAGAGCAAGAAATAGGTGTTAAAATGGCGTCATATTCTTTTAGCGATTAACAATTTAACTTGACCCCCTCCCTCATACAAAAACGAATAGCATAAGCATTATAATAACTTTATACTAAACCATAAGTAAAATCAAATTTCGTTCAGTAACGCCTAAACTGGTACATAAAAGCTAAAACCACGACGTTTCGACCTAAGGACCCTTCTTTAGGAAGCTTAGTGGAGTTGTTCATATTTACTCTCCTGATGAACCACTGACAATAAAAGATGTTACACGTAATAATACGTTTGTAAAGAATTTCGCAGGACTAGAAATGTCTATAGTATTTTAAAATAATAATTCACCAAATTTAATTAAAAATATATACGGCTTATTGTTTTCAGACTAGTTCTTATACATAAGAACTTCTCGTGCATAATTCTTTATATGCATGTTAAGACAAGTATTTAGACACTACTACTACTGCAAAAATTCGAGATAACATGATATTAATTATTATAGAAAACCTGAAACTGGATATATAGTCTCTTTTATGGTTTTTATAGCAGAAAAATAAGTTAATGCCATGCAATTAGGCCCGAACAAATCGATGCTTCAACTTCAAACTGGCAAAAATCTTCAGCAAAAGGATTTTTCTGTACAATAACATTAAGTTTAAAGCTTGAAGTATTTTTAAAGTTGTTGCTAGTGTTTTATATCGATTTAGGGGAAATAACTTCGATATCAACCACAGCGTTTGATGGTTTTAGATATCTGCATGTGCAATATTCCTTCCCACGCATGAAAAAATGGTGGACCAAACTGTAAATGCTTATTTGTATCGAGGAGTGCAAAATACGGGAGTCCATAAAATTCTTTCTACACGTAACTCGTTGCTCATAATATGGTGAGGATATATATTGCGATAATTCTTCACAGTGTTTCCTTCATCTCTACAGACATTCTATATTTCAATTGCATTAATCTCCATTAAAGAAAGAATCCCTCAGCGCTTCGTGTGCATAAGGTCTATCGTCTATCTTGTAATTAATCAGCCACGACACAAAACTTTGAGCTCGACTATCGCCAAGTTTCTTCAAATTGACAGAGTTTCCCTCCAAAATATTTTGCATTCGTTTTAACTTTGATCCGAAAGGATGTTCACCTTGAGTTAAGATGAAGAAGGCAATCATACCTGCGACCTGCACATCTGATTTCTTTTTGAAAGGACCTTTTTCGTCATTGTCTATTGCCTTAATTACTTCCGGTGGCATCCATCCAGATGTACCTTTAGCGTATGTTTCTACTGTCGTTTCATCGTCATTAAGAACGCGGCTTATACCAAAGTCTGCCAATTTCATGCGACCTTCGATGTCAACCAGGACGTTTGATGGTTTTAGATCTCTGTGCAATATTCCTTTACCATGAAGAAACTCAAGTCCGGATAGAATTTCCCAAATCATTCGTGGACCTTGCTCTTGAAGATGTTCAATACTGCATGCATCAACAAGTTCCCTCAAGGTTTCCTCGCAAAGATCAACAATAAGATACATGAAGGTATCGTCACGGTGGAAATGTCGATATTTCACTATAAATGGGGAGTTGTTTGCTTCAATGAGATTCATGATTTCCTTTTCGTTTTCAACTGTGTTATCCTCACTTTGTAGCAAAATTCTCTTAACAGCAACTTCACTTCCATCCTTCATGAGACCAACATAGACACAAGAAAAACCACCATCGCCAATTTTGAATTGATTGTTTGTGACAACAGCCTGCATCAATGTTTCAGTCTGTGAGAAGAGGGTTGTCCAATACTGTCGAATGGATTCGATTCGTGATACCTGTCATGGCCAGAAATTGCGGACATGGAATATGCAGATTGCCGTAGCAAATTTGCATATCTGTTCAAATATTATTCGTTTGCAGAACTATAAATTATATTGCGCATTCTTAAATTTTGCAAAATTTAAGAAAATCATTGCATCTTTGCTATTTGCCCTGGTTGTTTCTTGTAACTCGTGTCATATTGAAGATCCTGAGGTAATATTTTGCTGGCAAAGGTTTATGTCGGCTCTGCATTTTTATTTTATTTCTACGCTATTACGGTTTTCGTTTTATATGGTATTCAACGTGATAAATGACCAAAACTTTGTTTTGAAAATGCAGAACGAATATTGATAAAACATTTTGAAATACTATATAAAAATATTAAGATTAACTTGCTCTGCAACGAGCAATTAAGGCAAATTATAATCGACCTACCTAAAGGTGTATTTTTAGCGTTTAGTACTGTGCACATTACAGTTTACTATAAACTCACGAAGCTTTATTTTGACACCATATGCAAATTTAGGCGGAAGTAGAATGTTAACTATGTCCGAATTTTCTGGCCATGAACTGTACACCGATCATCGCGTAAACAAATATTCAACAAAAAAGATGGCAATATTATATGGGGTGTATATTTTTTAAAAAACGTTTCAATTTGTGCTACTCTTACAATAAGTCAAGTCGTTCGATTGAATGATGTCGCGCCAAACCTCATCATCACATACGCCTGTATTGAAATTTTGTTATTATTGATCAATGAGAAAGTTCTTTCTTAGTTAGGGTGATTGGTCAACAGGAATCTAATTCGGGGGATTAATAAACAAGAAAGATGCAATATCACATTAAAGTTATATTTTCAGTGTTTTATTCAGGACGATGTCATACTATATTATAGTAACATCTTGAGTGAATTAGGGAATTTGGGGGGTTATTATTTTGTTTTAATTTCAATGATCTGCACGTGTTTAAGTCACTTGGATTCAGGTTCGCACATCACGCAAGTCTGGCTAAACTGGCGCGAAATCCAATTGCGTAGTCGCTGTCGTGCAGCGAGTCCGAAAGTTCCCAACAAACTTTTAAAAATGCTACCGACGGTCCAAACCTTCGTTACTGCCTAAACTCGCTGAAACAACCTCATATATGTTTAAAATATTTTTTTAAAACATTTACCTCTTTTAACTGGTTGCAATTCATTGTTTTCAACATCTGAATTTTCTCACGATGATTTACGGATCTTTTGAGGATGGTTGTAATTTCATCATGACCAAGGTGAATACTCCATTCAAGAAGACTAATTTGCTTTCCTTCAACAAGAAATGTTCCAGCTCTCCACACAGCGATGTTCTTTTCCAACAGAAGATTGACCAAAACAACTGAATTCTTCGCAACAGCCATCTTCAGGATGTCAATGCCAAGAGTATGAACGCTGCTTTTACTTTTCAGAGTCACGTCAGCACCCTGTTCAACTAAATACTTGACAATTTCTAATCTATTAAGCCTAACAGCATAGTGCAGCACTGTCAATCCGTCAATATCCTTGCCATTTACATCAGCACCATTTTCAACAAGATATTTTACTATTTCTAGCGTACCTTCAGTAACAGCGGTGTGCAGCACTGTCCACCCGTCAGTCATCTTTCCATTAACATCAGCGCCATGTTCGACAAGATATTTTACCATTTCTAGTATACCTTCAGTAACAGCAGAGTGCAGCATTGTCCACCCGTTATTTTTTTGCTATTTACATCCGCGCCATGTTCAAGAAGATATTTTACTATTTCTAGCGTACCTTCAGTAACAGCAGAGTGCAGGACTGTCCTCCCGCCAGCATCCTTGCCATTTACATCAGCGCCATGTTCAACAAGATAATTGATTATTTCTAGCGTATCCTTAGTAACAGCATAGTGCAGCATTGTCCACCCCTTAGTTTTCTTGCTATTTACATCAGCCCCATGTTCAACAAGATATTTTGCCGTTTCTAGTATACCTTCATTAACAGCAGAGTGCAGCACTGTCCTCCCACCAGTATCCCTTCCATTTACATCAGCGCCCATTTCTATAAGATATTTTACCATTTCTAGCCTACCTTTGGTAACAGCATAGTTCAACGCTGTCCACCCGCCTTTATCGTTGTCATTTACATCAACACCACATTGTTCAACTAAATATTTGGCAATGTCTATTTCACCAACATCAACAGCATGATGTAAAGCAGTTTTGCCTGACTCATCTTTACAACTTAAGTCAGCACCACAATATTTCACCAAAAACTTCACAATTGACAATGACGGAGACTGCATTTTGGACTCTGAGAAGTTATTCCATCGTCTCGAAGATACTTCGCAGACACTTGTACTTCCACTCGCTTCTTGCTTCTTATCAATTCCTATTATAAACGTTAAGAATGTGAAAATTAGACAATTTGATTTGGAGGGGCCCTTGCGCCTTCGAGAATTTTTTTTCTCTATCGTTTCTAATGTTGAAAACAAGCCTAGTGAGTAACTAAATTTTACCTAGAATTTTAGACCATTTTATTAAAATTTTCAAAATAGCTCTCTACGCAGCTAAACTATCTGACACGAACTTGGTGACAAATATTTATTAAATATTTCAGTTTCATGCTCTGGGCGAACTATAAATAGACACACTACAGGCTTTAACACAGATCAGTGGCTAAGCAAGGAAAGCGCACCATTGGAAGTGAAAAATAAAAAGTGCAATACAATTAAAGACAGCCCAAAATTGCAAATGAAGTGTTGCACGTTGCTTGACGTCTAATTCTTCTTATGCCCGAGTGGATTTCTTTGGAAAGCGATGTTTAACAGTATATGTAAACATTGACTTATGAATCAACACCTTATTTAAACCTAACGACGGTTCTGTACAAAATGCACGAGAAAACTACTATTTCCGTCCCTGACTACAGGACTCACTTTTAACCTTCGTTTATAGCAAAGTTAAGGTTTTTAAGGATCGTTTCTCTCCGTACGTCAAAAACGGTCAGACCAGTTCTCAGTTTTGCATTTTACTACAGCCCGATTACTGTTTGTATTTGATTGCGTTTTAAGACCCCAGCAATAAATGATATATTGTTATTTATAATTTCCTGCAATGCTGGAACTTTAAAGAGCTCTGCTCGCACGATCCAATTTCGTCGGATCCAATTCACTTTTAGTTTACAGGGAATCAACTAAAACCAATGTACTGCTTTATAAGTGAATTGATGAGGTTCATACGTGTGAGCCTTTACTTCAACAAAATACCCCTATTTCAAATCCAATATAGGCCTCTGAGGTAAGGTTGACATAAAACACTTCTTAACTCACTGATGTAGAATTCTTGTGGCTATAGTTTCATTGGCAATTTAATAATATGATACACAATGCATTGCACAAATATGCTGCGACTCAATCATGATTTCTAGTCGCTTCTGAATTCTGCCGAGCTGAATCAAATTAGTGTGACTACTGACCTATCTTCAATTGTATATAGAGTGTAGATCTTCTAGATGCAGCATCGAAAATGAGGCAAATAATTAATCCAAAATCTTTGTCATCTACGTTTTCGGCAAACGAAAGCAAATATTTGATCAAAATCAAGTGTAGTCAGAGGTTTAAAGGCCACCGACTGAGAACGGAATTTCCGCAATTGCATTCTTAATGCATTCTTAATGAATGCAGCTTAAAGAACCATGACGAACGAGGTTGCCATGACCAACCCACAATTTAAAAAAGTCAAAGTAAAAGATAAATTCCGAATAAACATGCAGGACATCTTGAGAGTCAAATTATGAATCAAACATGATTCTGTCTGAAGATGACGTTGAAATGAAGTAGAAAATTTACAGTCTCAACCTGTGTCTTCACTGTCTTGTTTGATTCAAATTTTTACTTTCAAAATGCAGCCTAAAGATTTGGGGCCGGTTGCATGAAAGCCGGATAGCGCTATCCACCGGATAGTGTTTTTTCAATTGCTTTAAAATCGCCTGTTGTTGAGTGTAACTTTGATTAAATCTTAGTATTCCTAAATCGAGGATCCTCTTTAATAATTGTTGGTTCCGAAGTTGAAATTTTATTGCATTTTTAGAACGGTTGAATCCCTATCCGGTGGATAGCGCCATCAGCCTTTCATACAACCGTCCCTTGGTATACAGCCGTAATGTGAGAATATTTGCCGTATTTTTCATTTGCTAAACCTTTCAAGGAGCATGAGCTTGATGTGTTTAGAAAAATGGAAGGAAACATACGAAATTTGAGTAACTTTTGCGTCTTAAGAAGCCTGCTTACTGTTGAAACCCTCTAGGAAGATTCTGCCGACATTAGTTTTCAAGCCAATACCACCAGGCGACGAAACATTGTTTGGTTCAATCCCCCTTTTTGCAAGTCCGTGAAAACTAATGTCGGCAGAATCTTCCTAAATCTTATCGATAAACACTTCCCCTTTCCACACCCTCTTCATAAGATATTCAATAGAAACAACGTCAAGGTCAGTTATACATGTATGGAAAACATAAAATCCACCATCTCTATAACCACAACCACAAACTGTTGTCAAACGCTCCGCAAGCTTTGGATCAATACAATTGTAAAAGTGTAAAAGAATGTCCACTCAAAGGAAAATGATTGGTCAAAAGCATTGTGTACAAAGCTGAAATAACATCGCAGAATAGCAATACAGTAAAAACATACATAGGAATGACATCAAACACGTTTAAAGAAAGATATGAAAACCACATTAAATCATTTAGGCACCTCCAATATTTATCGGAAACTGAACTATCAAAATATGTGTGGAAACTAAAGAATGACTGCAAAGAATTTGCTATCTAAAATGGTCAAAAATTAAGCGTTCACAAGCCTGTACCCCGGACGAAATCGTTGCAACCTCTGTACCGAGGAAAAGCTTCAAATTATCAAGTCAAAGTCGGAAAATCTTCTGAACAAACGAAATGAGCTTTTCTCGAAATGCTGTCACAGAAACAAATTCACCGCGTGGCAAATCAATTGCAAATTTGGTAATAGATTTGCTCCGGTGCAAATGTAATGCAAACTAGGAGTAAAGTTAAGGTGTTGCAAATTTAAATTTGCCTCGGGTGCAGATATTTGCAAATTTAGTTGACTAAATTTACATCATAAAGGCAAAAGCGTAAAGATTTGCCAAACTTGAATTTTCGTCCACCACTTAAAAAAGTCACACCCAGTTTACTGTGCTGATTCAGTGAATCAGTTTAATCAGACCATATTCATGGCTTTGCGAAGAAATAATCCGGTCGTTATTGGCTACATCCACAACCTGTCACCTTTGAAAAAAGGTAAAAAAACTGAATGGTGCGACTTCGAACTCCAAATGCAAGACAAACGGGTACGAGTCGAGTGCTTTTCAAAGGCAAAGTATGATATTCTGGCGGAGAAAGAGAAAACTCCATTGCCAGTGCAGATCTCGAACTATCTGATCGGTCCAGGCTGGAAAAGTACGGAAGATGAATATAAAATCAACGACATGACCGTTATCGCATTGCCAAAAGCGTCACAGTACAATTTTCAATACACTCCCGACGAAGAACCAGCGATCGTTGCATTAATCGACGTAAAGAAGAACATAGAAACGGGCAGCAAGATGCGTATTAAAGGCGTCGTTAACAAAGGAGAAACGGTCGAGAAAACTAAAAAGAAGAATCTAAAAATGTTGAAGAGTACTATCAATGACGGTACGACGACATTATTTCTCACTGACTTTGTGGGAAGACGAAATTGAGAGAATCGAGGATGGTAAAGTGTACATGAGTACATCTTTACGAATGTCAGTGTGAGACAAGTGGACCAGAACAAGACGCTCTCCACAACACCAAGTACTGTTTTTCTCACAAGTTGATGATGATGAAATGGAGACGCTGGGCGATTCTTTGGCGGTAGAAATGCTGCAAGAGCCAAGTGAAACTATATTATATGTTAAACGTTTCAGGTCAGTAGAGGCTGACAAGTATCAGTCTTGTCTACATTGAAAGAAAAAGATACATCCAGGTCTACAAAGTAAAGTTATTTTGATGTCCACGGTTTCCTAAACGCATACGCATTGCCGATTGTAAATTCGAGATCGCATGTCAAGTGTTTATCAAAGCAACTGATGATAATGGGAATGATGAAATAGGGTTAACAATTTTTGCCAATGTGCTTGAAAGAATTCTGAAAACAACGAATTTAACTGAACTTACAGAGAACGAAATAAGCGAGAAATTATTAAACTAAGAAGACATCAAAATTGTGTTTGGAAACGACTACATTGTCACTGCATGTAGCCCGTGCAGTGGAACTCAGAATTAAACAATATAAACCGATGTCGTTGTAGTGAGCAGTTTTTACCGAAACACGATTTGTTCCTACAGAATCCAACGAATTATACACCATCGATGGATTTGAATTTATCTTTCGCAATATGACACTTGCACTCACTCTACTGCACGTGTAAACAACGGACCACCTTATTATGGCACGGCAATATACAGCAAGGTGCCATTCCTTCCCGGATATCCTAATTCGTACAATATTAACGGCATTGAGCTCACAATAATTAAGATAACAAACCATCCAAAAATTTAACAATCGTTACGATCTATATTTCACCACAAATTTTAATTCATCAATTGTGCGCCGCATTGACAGAGATATGTCTAAAATTTTCAGGTAATGATAGTGTAATAATTAGTGATTTCAATGTGAACTGGCTAAATGTTACAGATAGAAGTAGTTTGTTCAATGTGATGGTAAGAGACGATAATTATACACAGTTAGTTACCTCCTTTACCACGGACAATAGACTACTATTGACAACATCTTTTCAAACACATCCCAAATTGTTAATTCAGGCATTTTAGAAACTTATTTTACCGATCACAAAACTATATGGGCAACGGTTTAGGTAAAGTAGCAAAGTATCCGAAAGTTGTTTTCGGCTCGGCACGTTGCACGTTTTTTCTCTTTGTCAGTTCTACACTCTTTCTGGCTACACTACAACTATTAGCACAAGCTATTTTCCCAGCTAAATCCATGATACCACTCAGATGACAAAGACAGAGCGGTAGTCACATGTACGCGCTGCGTACTTATTTTTTAAGTGGTTGCTAATTTCAATTAATTATTATTCACGTACAAACTGCGTGTCAATAGTTATAATCAGTTTATTATGGTTGTAATGGGTGGAGCAAGGGTTCTGGTTTGACAAAAACCGTTTGCCATTTGTGTAACATTGTTACATGTGTTGTTGATTTTGCAGCGAAAATATGTATTCTTTTTCAAACTTATACTTTTTGTTTTTCTTGTAAGATATCTGTAAGCACGATTTTTAAAAATGCAAAAAAATATATGCATCTATCAACGTGGAAAGCTGGATCCGATATTCTCGAAAGAACAAGGTAATGTCTGAATGTGGTTGAACGTCATAACCTAGGCCTTAAACCTGGTTTTCATATGACACCAACGTCGGCAAAGTATTATTGTCTTTAGTATTATTGGCTTTACTATTTTAGTTGAGTGATTGAAAGCTAAGATATGGAACCAAGATTTACATACAGCTCTGACTCAGTTTTGTAAAGGCAGTATTAGACCTGTTGTGAAACTTTTAACAACAGTATTACTTTACATGTAGCCTGTGCTAAACAGTATCCACTAAATCTAGTC
Source organism: Dendronephthya gigantea (assembly GCF_004324835.1). NCBI lineage: Eukaryota > Metazoa > Cnidaria > Anthozoa > Malacalcyonacea > Nephtheidae > Dendronephthya > Dendronephthya gigantea. The sequence goes on from NW_021163029.1 coordinate 2,258,536, forward strand.
CCATCATTATTAGTATATCATTAGAAGATCAAAGTAAACGCATGACCTTGAAAGAGAGACATTATATATGTAATATTAAATCTTCTTAAATTTAGATTTTCTAAACGCAACACTACTGCACTACTTTAGACCGTTGTATGAAAACTGGATAGTCCTGTCCACCAAATAGTATTTTTTATGTCACTCTAAATTTGGTATAGCCTTAGTACTATTCGAAAGATCACTGTACTTTTCGACGTTTTACTCTTCGATTTTTCTGGACTTTAAAGTTAATTTTACAGAAGTTGTAAAAACATAAAACGGTGGATGGCACTACCCAGCCTTCATACAACCAGTTTCACTACATTTATTTACAATCGCAGGGGACTCGATATGACAAAGGTTGTCTTTCTGCTCGCCAGGGAATTGCAACAGCTTCAACTGAAGATAGTTATCTTTGAATTGGACATTGTTCAATGTCTAGGGTAAGGGCTGAATATTTCGAGTTCTAAAGGAAGTAAGGTGTAGTTGTCCGTGGTGGAATGACCCTCTCGCTATCAGCCACAGCTTTAAACAGCTTCGGCTCTTTGGTGTCTGCATCGGAGAAGGCTAGGATCGATGCTATGTTACCACAGCGATAGCAGTAGTTGGGTGCAGACCAAACCGTGACTAACTTCTCATCGAACATGTATTTGTAACCCTCGTGAACAAGCTGGTGGGCGCGGCAGATCAACTTTAGATTATTGATGTGAACAAACTAGAAAAAAACATATTCATACATGTACATGTTACATACATGTTCTTATCAGTTATTATCAGTTATAAAACAATTTGAAATTTGAAAATTTCGAACGTCGTTTTTCATTCTCAGATTGGTTCACTGACTTTAGTAAAAATAAAAAAATATTCCCAAACCACAGCGCTGCAATAAGCCAGAATCTTACCTCATTAGTAACTCTGGATCCAAACAGCCAGCCCGCACCACGGGGGCTCATAGCCCATGTCTCAACATCCTCTGGATCTGACCAAACCAAATCGCAGAACGCACCTTTATGCGGTATCTCCATGTTGCGTTCAATAGTACGAATTTGATCCAAGGTCTTGATGTCCGGGGATAAACCTCCGTGAACACAAAGCACTTGTTCATCTATGATCTAGATATTGTTAAAAGCAACATTACGTACCTTGGAAAGATCTTATCATTTTTGTTTGCCACAGACAATGTTAAACAATACAAATTATTACTTAATATGGTAGGTGGTATTCGTTTAGTTAAAGTGTTATTAAATACCATCCTGACAATCCAGAGCATTGAACTTTAGAACCATAAAAATATTCTGTATGTATAAACAAGGGCCATAGCTAGAAGCTTATAATTGGGGGTTCAGGTGTATATTCATATATTTGTCTCATGCCTGACTAATTTCTTTTGTATACTATTGTTCCTATGACATCTACACATGAACCGCCATGATACGCCATGAATATACACTCCCAATAAATTAAGTGGTCTTAGCAGCTACAGCCCTGTGTATTAAATAATCAATTTTTGCAGATACTCACTGCAGCTATAGTCAAGAGGTCAAAAACTTTACAACAATATTTCCATGCATTTGCATTGCCATATTTATTCTGACATTCATCTATAAAAATAATTCAAAGATTGCTTAGATTTCATAATGTACAAGTTGACATCACAGTTCTAAGGCTTTTTAGAATTCATACCATAAAATCCATAGACTTGGGTAATTTGTCTGCTTTCGTGATTTCCCCGCAGCAATGTGATTTTATCTGGCCATCTAAAAAAGTACCCATATGCTGGTCAGTGATAGGTCAATAAATGCAAAAAGGACAACTGCCTTAATTGCAACCGTATCACTAAGGAAAGACATACTTAGCTTTCAAAGTCAACAGTCTTGTGAAACTTTCTAAACTATAGTAACCTCTGTCAACAAAATCACCCTGGAAGTTGAAAATGCATTTTGTTAAAAAAAATTATACCAGGTAAAGATGTGTAAAAAAAATAGATCAGGTTGTCGCATCAGGAGTAAACAATGTTGTGCTGCATCCCATGAACATTATTGTTAACAATGTTGTTGAACCATCAAAGGCATCAATGTTATTACAACTTCTTGACGTGATTATGTTTAGTATCTTGGAGGCTTCATAGGTATTAGTAAGAGTAAATTAATAAGCATTATTTGGTCTTTTATCAAATCCATGGCTACTCATGGCGATTCTGCTATAACGTAAAAATTGCCATCTGGACTGGGTATTTTACAGTGTTTCAAGAACTTTGCATTGAAATATATTGTTATTTTATATGAAAATGTAATTTTTCCACTATATTTTTAACAAAACACTTTACTTCATTTTTACAAATATGTATATCTTTAAAAAAATTTGGGATCATCATAGGATAAGGGTATATGACAAGGATGTATATCTAATAATTTATATAATTATCTATATTACCATAAAGATGTAGGAAGTATCAGGGATTTGACCTCCAGTTCTGAACAATTCTTCTAAATCATAAAACTTAAAAAAAAGAATATTCCTGTAAAGAAGACTTGCACAAATTTGGTGTTGGTAATAGCTGTAAAAATTTTAATAAAAAAAAATCAGTACATTCGATTAGGAATGCATGCCCAGCCTTGTTGATAAACTCCTTGTAACAATAACTTAATATTGGTGTGGAAATAAAGAATAAAATGCAGTACACTTTCAGTTGGCATGCCATGGGAATGTAGGACTGGCTTTACTGTCATGAGAGTGAACTTGTTTCAATATGCAAACTCTAATTCCCTACATCTCACGTCGTATCTATTGTCATAGATTCGTTTATTGATTTTTTGACCATCGAAAATATATGCCTTGTTGTAAGCTTTCGATTTAAAGTTATTTGTTGGCAAAAAAATTGGGAAACGTGTACTGATAAATTGTGAACAATTGTGAATGTTCAACTGTAAGGTTGGAACCTGGCTAGTCATAACCGCAATAAAAATGTTCGCTTCATTACCTGACCATGAATATCTCCACAAACAGTTACAGGGGATGAAACGGGCTGGACGTTTGATTCCTCGAGCAATAAATCACAAACATAGTCAGATAATTTCTGAAACAGACAAACAAATTACTGTGTAATTATTAAACACAATGAATTCAAGGTTCTACCACTTACTTTAGCTATATGATTATGAAAATAGCTACTGAAACATTCCAAAAATAGACAGAGATGTGTGAATCTAAGTATGGGTACTTTAAAATGTCGTTATGTACCTTAAGGTCGTTTTCTGGCAAGTATTTACATTCTTTTGCGATGTCTATCCACCGATCTAATTCCGCCATCTTAATTAATTTGTTTTACGCTGAAATTTCGTAATGTTTGCCGAAATGCATCACGGGCACTTGTGAAACACAATTTATTTGTACTGCCTTGTTTATTGTTTATTTTAGATACAAATACTCTAGAAATAGGCCAAAATGTTTACGAGTAGTCCAGGGATAGTGTTAATCCTTTTATTTAAATAGCTTACATAATCTTTATTTCATACTGTGCTCAAATATTCCAGAAAGACAATGGTCAAGATTCCAAGATGGCGGTCGGTTGAAAATGTCGAGATGGGATTGGGAACCAGGGAAAATCACTCGGGTAAATTCAGTGTGTAAATTATAATATAGCTCAGTGGGTAAATTAAATATGGCCTCCATTTCTGGTCGAGGAATTCGGTTCGGAAAAGCTCAATTATGGGGCAAACATTCATTGGATTTCTTTTGTTTTTTACGAAGATTTTATGCACAGAATGCGACTTCAACGTTAGCTCAAAAACCTATGGAGAAAAATTTAGAAAGTGGCGACTTATCGACTGAAGGTGGGTACTAGCTATCCAAACTGCAGAGTATGGCAAGTGCACACTCCAGATATCTTTTGCCCAACGACTTTGCACACTCAGTGAATAATTATTCAAGCCAAATATTGTCGAAATCTAACAAGTCTATGCAATAATTTTGCATGGTGGTAAATTAGCTTGACAGCTTGTAGGTACACCGTACACCACGTAGGTTTTTAATAATCATTGCAAGCTTGAAGTGCCACAGCTCATCACTTGCAATGCGGGCGCTCCAAAGAACTAATTCTAAAGAGTGCAATATGGGACCAACCTACAGTCTACTGACATACACTGTCCACACAAGATTGACAAAAAGGTTCAAGAAAGCAGAACTGCTCGTGAAGACTCAAGACTCAATTATAGAAAAAATGTTATATTGTTATTCAATTTATAAATTATAAATAGCCAATTTACTCGATTGAAGTGCACACTTCGCTAAATGGACGTTGGAGTTGCACACTTGCACACTTGAGATTTTGTCTTGCACACTCAAGATATCGTCGAAAACTCCTATACTCTGCAGTCTGGCTAGCTATTCCGTACTATTAAATGAAAAGTATTACTATAATATAAAGTTATAAGTACTGTACAGTTAAACCATTAGGCTTGTTACCTGCAAACAACTCAAACAAGCACACAAGGAAGGATTATTAATGCGTTGCTTCTTTAGGTCCACCAGAAAATCAAGAGAGCAAAAGAAAATTCAGGGTTTGTCAGTTTTTAATATCAAAATTTATATATAATTTTTACATATACAGTGGACCAGGCTGAAAAGTGGACAAAACGTTGTGTCAGTAAAACTTTTCTTTGGGTGAAAAGCTAAAAAATACTAGAACCTGCTCATGGATAAACCACTTTTAATTTAGATTCGTCCTAAAGCTGAAAGATTGGACATAGACAAAGTAGACTGGCCTTCATTTTATTCCACAGCAAGTTCCTACAATTCTTGGCTAGTGCCACTCCCTCTACGAATGGGGCGGAGCAGGCATAACAAAGTTGGAGGACTTCCAAATCGTGATATGGGCAATGTTGAACTCTTAAAGGTTAGTTGATCTGGCAAATCTGGGATGAATTCCAAGAACCATGTGCAATTTAGTGAACAGAAACTTCATTCTTTGTAGATTCCCAATTTCTTTCATCTTACACCTCCAGCAATTGAAAGACATTGCAAGGCACTAAAAGGTATGAGTAACTGCATGGAATAATACAAGAATTTTTTTGATCTTTCACAAAAGAAGAGTCTGGCTTGGGCATAAAATATATGAACTATCCAAATTTCTTGTCCAGTTTAAGCCTAATGTACAGTACTTATTGTGTTGGAATTGAGGTTTATTTAATTAAGTAAATAATTTTTTGTTATTCTATTATTGTATTGTGATTATCTAATATTTATATCCCTACGATTCTTTCAAAATTTTTAGATCTATGTACTGCATGGCCTAAGAAAAAACAAGAAACCCATCGCCCAGTGAGGATCATAACAAATAACTACCTGTTTGCAGGCCCTTCACTCAGGCATCCTAAGTCACATGTTGTTCAACTTAAGGTAAAGTTTATAAAAATTCTGGTTTATATATAGTTTATGTCTGACGGAGGCCACTTGGGCATTCTATATACAAATTCAAGAGTTGGCAGTGGTCAAGTTGTTCCCTTTGTCACTGTAGTGCACTACAATTTCAAATAGCTAGTAGTCTTTGACAGCATTTTAAAACTCTACTAGCTCTACAATATTGCAAATGGCAAATTACATTTGCCTAAAAGTAACCAGCAGTTGACTACTTTTCCAATAGTAGATTGCTATTCATCACTCTGAAGGATGCTAGCAACTTGATCTCATTCATACTTGCAATTTCCTACTCATATTGGAACTTTCAATGTTACTTTTGCACAACATTGGATTATTTTAATTCCTAAAAAACTTGCATATCTTTCTTTTTGCCTGCGATCTCAACTTGTAAGTATTGTAGTTAAGGTTACAGCTTGCCAGGACTACTACTTCTGAGTAGTTGAATACATACCAGGTATATTCTTAGTCGGGCAGCCACTGTACACGCGTAACTATTAAACTTAACAATTTCAAAGCTATCCTCAACTTTAAATGACCAAAGGTCAACCTACTGAAAGTTTTTGTACCTTTATTTTTCAAATATATTTCCCAGATTTATCTGAAAGATCTAACACTGGACGATCATGCTCGAAAGAAATTGATTGAGCTAGCCGCGCATCGTTATAATGTGGAAAATGATGAATTGACGATTATTGCTGACAGGTATGTTTTACCTAATTTTACTAATAACCGACAAGAACCAATGTTCAGTAACCGTCAACAACTGACAATGGAGAGTTTTATTTACAAATTTTGACATTTAGTTTGCAGTCCGTTCGTACCTATACCCTATGACAATGTCAGAACGGTTTCAAAATTGGCGTCCAATAAGCAGTTTTGCTGTTAAATTGCTTCTAGCTATTCATAATGCTTCAATTTTTTAAATCAAGCGTCGTTCACACCAGGCCCAGGGTTAGAAAAACTTCCATTTTAAGAAACGATTATCGAACTACGATATCCCGTACTTATAACTACGTTATTGAACTATGATAAACCGCCATATTGCCAGCCGTATTATTGAATAGTAGCCGCTCCTTAAAGAAAATCGGTGCACCTTATTGCAGAAAGGCTAGAAAATTACCACAAAAAAACTTGGATGTATAATATATCCACTAGGACAGGTCTTACGTGAAACCAGACACTATTGTAATGACAAAACGCTGAGGTAAACGAGCTACGTGAGAATAGGCTTCCAGCGGTTGAAACCGTGAACCGCAAACGTCAAACGGCGAGTCGGCGACTGAATCTGAACGTCAAACGGCGAAATCTGAACGTCAAGCGGCGGTTTGCGGCTCGCGGTTGAAGAAAATACGTCAAACTGAAACTTTCTAATAACCGTCAACAACCGACAACAAGCTAATAATTGTCATTGTCGATTTTGAAGAATAATGCAGATCTTTTGATATTTCACCAATGATCTACAGTCGAAATATCGCTTGCAATTACCTGCTTTTAAGTTTTGATCGATAACAATATTCCTCCTGAGCAGGTAAAAAGACTCTGGGTACGTACGAGGTTGAGCAGCTATATGTATTAGCTACCACATGTACTTATGACTATGTTGGAACAATTGAAATGGAAGTTAACAATAACAGAACCACTAAGATTAGTGCATTTAAAATGAATTAAATGTTGAAACACCTGATTTTAACATGTCTAAATGGATACATTTAATAGCCATACACTGACGTATAGGACAGGAAAAAATTTAGGTCCCGTGCGCACAATGCTGGTATAGTTTGAAAACGGAATGAGATGTTAAACGGTGTAAGAGTTGATGACCAGCACGTAAAATGGAAACCGTCACGCTTAGCATAAGGGTTTAAAAAGCTAAAATAATTAAAGCAGTAATAATTTCCTTCCGGTTGAGTTTCATGCCGATATCGGAACTAAGGACTGGGACTGTGCACACGGTCATGCCACGGTGTATTTTCCCGCGGATTGTTTGCACAAGGCGTCAAAGCGATAAACTAGATAAAACGATTCTAAAAACGATTCTGAAAACGCTCGAAAACAACGCTCGTGTGCACATAGCTTAAGAATAAACATGATTTGTATAACGTTTAACGATGTACTTTCCTTTAAATAGTTTCAAATACTGCTATAAATAAATGTTACTTCTATATCACTTTATTTCTTTATGCAATGACAGCATTCTGGTTTCTTCCAGAAAATATTTACAATGAAAGCATCTTTGTTTTTTCATGCAATTGCATGTCTTCTTCTTAAATGTCAATCTCATTTATTAAACATTGTAATTCCTTGCATATCTAATGCCGCTTCGTGCGATTTTACTCTTTAGATGTCCTACGAGAAAGCAAAATCGAGACTACGCTCTGTATCTTCTGAATGTTTTATATCACGAGTCTTGGGTAAGCTTCTCTTCTTAAAATACAAGGCGTCCCAAAAAAACTGACACTATTGAAATCACCGATAACAATGTAATAGTTAGAGTTTGAATGCCTAAGCACTCTGTTGGGACCCACAGGTGTATAAATTTGTTTGACATAAACCTTTTTATGCATGATGACAATAACATTTCTTTCTATACCCGCAAATGACTTTCATTAACAATATTTACACTTTTAAATATGGATATATTTGAATTTACAACTCAAACACCATGTAACCTTCGACATGTCCCCCTTCTCTAGAAAATTTTAGATATTTATATTTAGCATTTTATAAATTGTATTAATCCTCCCCGCAAAATTCCCGAACAAATCAGTCAAATTTTAACAGTAGGTGATTTCAATAGTTTTGGGGTTTTTTGAAACACCCTGTAGATCTAATTTGTCAAAGCTCTATTAATTCCCGTTTAAGATATCCTCAACAAAATATTCATTTCTTTATCCTGTGCTACTACAGCAGGAACCATGCAACACTAAAGTGACAGACTGTTAGAGCAGTGTATGTTGTTGACGTAGAAGTCTATTTAGGAATCACTTATCTGTGTTGATCTATTGCCCATACTATGGAAGAAACAACTTAGCAAGTCCCCCTGAAAGTTCAGTGAGAATTACAGACAAATTTTCACCCACTTTTCGACAGAAAGGAACCAGAACTAAACCAACCATGCCATGCAATTCTGTGCTATGCAGTGTTACTGCAAAGATTTACCTGAATCTAAACCTATTTATTCCTTCACTTCTATAAAATGATCTCAACATGCAGTCTAGCTTGCAATGATCTATAATACTGGTCTTTCTTTTACGGAAAAGTTATATTTGAAAAAGAAGAAAAAACTGTATTTGTGTAAACATTTGTCTGTCCTGATCGTCACAATTGTCCCAGTCACTTTTTAACGATAATTTTATGCTGTTCTAATAGAAAACAGAACCCTGGGAACTCGAATCGGAGAATGTCTCTGACGAAAGTGAAACACTAGATACCAGACCACCCAAGAGACGCCGTCGGAGGTATAAAATAATAGATAATGAACTCTATAGACTGAATAGATACGGTAAGGCTTTCAAAGTTTATGTGAAACGACACGGAGACCGATTTCCGTACGACAGCTGAATAGGGAAACGGCTGAACACGAGGCGCAAAACTCTGAGTAATAACTCGTTGGTCACTCGTAATAACTGTATGCAATGCAGCAGTGGAAAAAGATTTGCGTTTGACATGAATTTCCACCATTAATGGCAACCTAAAAATGGCAAGCGAAAAAGATGGAATTCGACTTGACAGATTAGGAAATTAATACTGTGAATTGAATATGAGACTTTCTTGAGTCCAGGTAAATGGAGATATCATGCAAACATGGAGCAAATTGTACGCCGCTTAAATTGTACGCAAGCTTCTGTGAGAGCGTCTTTATGAACTAGTATCATTTCAAATGGACATGTCGTATTTTTATTTTAATCATGTATGTCTTGTTTTTCTCCTTCATACATAAATAACCATTCAAATTTTTATTGATTCCTCCATATTCTGATTCTCTTATTTAGTTACATTTAATTACAGAAAATAAACTTCTATTTGGAGGCAGTGTAATATGCCTCGTGTAAATGATTTTCCTCTAGACTTCCATCTCAAAAATCCATATAATATTTATTGTAATCCTAAGATGTGAGACAAGAATTCACAGAAATATTTCGACATTATTTCAAAGTCATTATAATTTTCAAGTCTTTTTGAAATGTAGTCGAAATATCCTTGTCAATTTCTGGCTCTTGTGTGAAACGAACTGAAATGTGATGTTTAAAAAACGATGCCTTCCATCACATGTCTTAAAACGTATTGCATAAATTATCAACCTGCAAAATACCGGCACACATGAAAGGACTCAAAATACAAGATAAAGTTGCTCGTTGGTAAAAGAAAGGAAGAGTTTTATGGTAAGTGTCATCGCTTGTTTTAAGTCGCGATTTTCTTCCTTTGATAGATTTCGTCATCGTTTAACGGAGTTTCGCATTCACACGGACCGTGTCCTTGAACCTGGGTAATTTTCCCGGAATGTTATAAAAGCACTCGAAACCTCCTACCCATATATATACCAAATTCTAACTATTTAATGACCGTAGTGGTCGTGCCGTTATCAGTTTCTGAAGACGTTCTAACGATCAACTTTTTCCTAAAACTATGCTCCTCTTCGTCTTTCTCGGCGTCTGCAGATTCTACCTCCCTCTTTGAGAGATGTATAACAGTTCCTACGGTCGTGTCGAACGCACTCAATGTTTCTAGAGAGTCTACTCTCGTGCCACAAGGGCAGCCGATAAGGTTCACAACGCTATGACTTAAATAAAGTATCAACATGCCAAGACAATGTGAGATTATCGCCACAGGTACAATGCGATCTGAAAACAAAAACAGGGGCGTTAAGGGTTTCTAAATGATATTGAAAGGTGTGCACGTAATGTACCGGGCACTATATGAAAATAATACAGTAGGGCTAATCCTTGCGATAGCGAACGAGCTAGCATTTGATCGAAAATCATCAATTCTTTGAACGAACAAAAAACCCCAATATTTTAAACTGTCTCAAAGCTTGATACTATTCAACAAGTGGTCAAACGCAAGCGCGGCTATAGTGACATGCATCAACTTCTATCAACTTTGTGACAGTGTATACGAGTCAGGTGTATGAAATTAAAATTGTGATGATGCTACTCTGAGTTACCAGCCGGGTACTGAAAAATTTGCTTCACCACGGTGGGAATCGAATCGAATTCGCGCCCTTTCTTTTGCTTGGTCAAGACGGTTTGAAGAGGTGATATTTCGGGTATAATTTTTATGTTATGGTAGGGACTAGATTGAGTTCCGAAATAACACCTATTCGAAGAGATTCACCCCTGTGAAGTTGTACCACAATAACTATGGTTGTACCGAACGTCAAACACTGAACTAGCAAGGAAACAAATACCTGGAAAGACAAACAGTCCTATCATCTGCCATGTGCCTCTCCACAAATTTATGGCGGCGAATCCCATGGAATAACAAAACGCTGCTTGAAGTATAAACGTGATAACTTTCGAGCACTCGGCTAAAGATTTAAGCAATCCCTCGACGAACTTGAACGACACGATTATCGTGTATCCAAGTATCATGGATAAAAAATTCGAGAACGCCTCATGTTCGGGAAACAGGTAAATATTTAGAGCTGTCCAGCTTGATCGCCAAAAGGCTACTGTTGATATTGTTATGACTGTCATTGTGAATAAGTAATCGAAGATTTTGTAAAATATGTTAGTACGTGTATTTGCGGTGCCGAATGCAGTTCCTATATGAAATGGAGTGACGCAATAGTCGCTCGAATAGAATGCTGGTATGAACATGGAATTTGATACAGTCTTCGTTAGGCTGAGGACTATGAATGATACAACATGTGAAATCAGTAATGAATAACCAGTCGGTGGAAAATAAATATCAAGTAACATCCAAACTCCACGCCAGGCGTGCAACACGGATATGCTGAGCGGATACATAAACCAGCGCCACTCCGTGTGTTTTTCAAAAAGTTTCAGATCGCCACCTTTCCACTCGATGAAGAAGAATGTCATTAGGATGAAGATGTACCCGATTCCAACCGAGACCCATCCGCTAAGCAGTAGATAGTCACGGAACAAGAATTCGTCAAAAAATTTCCAACTTCCGCGCCAAACTAGGACGGCAGAAGGCGAGACGATGAATAGGATTAGAAATTGATCAAGTAACTCGTAAAGGAAAAGTTCGAAGCTGGAGTAGCCCGATAGGTTCTTTTGATGAAAACGGTCTTTCATGCTTTCGTGGTTTTATGTCATCTGCAACTAGAATGAAAAAAATGAATTAAAGAAAAGAAAATCACCATTTTTATGTTTTTCTTTTAAAATGCCTCGAATCACTTTCGCAAACCAATGCATTCTGGTAAAATGTAGCTTTATCTGCCACATTTTTTCGTTATATATACGGTCAATTATAAAGACAGTAGTTCTTTCAGAAAACAATGCGCAAGCGTGGTAAAAGGAGGCGCTTTGAAGATTAATTCAAGTTACCGACACACTGTAACCGTAGATTAAAACCAACGATTATTTCAGAGAATTTCTCGCTGCCCTGTAATAAGTAAATGTTATTTTTCCGGATGCGGAATTACGCCCTAAATGATAAATATCGCGTCTTATCACTCAACAAAATGTTTTAGTATCTGACTGCAGAAATTTTATCATCAGTTGAAATATTGTAATTCAGCACGTACTATAAGGTATGTGCAACTGAATTCCTGGTCAAAACAATGATGACACTCAAGTGTTAATCCACATAAAACTGACCCCTTTCCCCGACTCATAATGTCCCCCACTTATTCAAGCATTTTTAATAGGTTTAACATTGAATAGGGGGGGGGGGACGAGAGGGGAAACCGACACTGAAATGTAAATGTTATTGACAAATCATTTAGAGTGTAGTTGATGGTTTTGGTCAAGCTAGATTGTTGTTTATAATTGTGACGCATGTTGTGACGCAATTTGTGACGCATGAGCTCCATCAGCATAAGCTGAGCTGAGCTGAGCTGAGCATGAGCTCTATGTGCATCAAGGGCATGCAGTGTTACCAAATCTGCGTGGTTATAAATTTCATTAGCATTGTTTTTACAATAATAAATGTACGCATAGGCAGCCCAGAAATCGTTCTCGTGGCACTCGCGTGTGTATCATAATAAAACGAGCAGACTGGTGTACACGCGCGAGCGCAACGAAACACTTCTGGGCTGCCTATAATGTAAGAAGATTTTTAACGTTTCGACCAAAGGCTAAGGCCTTCGCTTTCTTCACAAACTTGAGTAGAGTTGAAAAGCGAAATATTTCTCTCAGGTTCGAAGCTGCAAATTTCTTAGGAGACAAATACGAAAAAGAAATATCCGGATCTCCAGATATGGCATAACATACATTCAATGGAAAAATAGCAGTATTGCTCAACCTTAACTCGTATAATCGTTGGGTCCTGAGGTCAAGACGTTTCCTGCATGTCTGGTTTAAATGCAAACAAATATGATGCGATGATTGATCGGGCTCCGAATTCTGCTTCAATGAAAATATAGCTTCATTATATAAATCTCAAATATATAGCGCAGAGAACATGTGAGCTATAATAATAACTCAAATAATTATATAGCTCAGCGAACGCGTGTGCATTTCAGATGCTCAGAGGAGCGTAGGTAGAAGAGCCTGGCTTGCAGGTTGCTCAGAGGTATGACCCCAAATGATTCTGCAGCGATTTTCATTTTGACTGTCTATAGGAAGATGTGGTTTAAAGCAGTCGTTTTTTGACAGTACAGCTATGCCTATGTCCATGCATACATTTCCAGTATTTCAGTTATAAGCTGTATTTCATAAATTTTATGAGGCATTGTATATGCAAGCTTGGTTTGCTGATGTATCTAGTAACATGTCGAAATGGTTGATAACTTGATGTGAGTTAAAATTTGATTGGAATGACTGATTTGAATGCTGAAGATAGAGGAAATTTCACACTGAAAATATAATTGCTGACGAGAATTATGAACACTTGCAGGAAATAGTCACTATACACTTTTAAGCAGAGCATTTATTCAACACAAAACAAAGTTCGCTTTGACCTTTGGGAAAGTCAATATTTGGGTCGTGTTTGGGCTAAATGTTTTTTTTATCAAATTTAGCTTCTTTCATCGCATTTATATAAAACATAATTTTATGTTAGTAATAGGAATACTCACGTGCATTGAGCATTACAAATTGTCTATTCTCTTGCGGCTGCTATATGAGGCTTATATATATACTGGAGCAGCACGCGCACACAAACATCAACCCCCAATTTCGACAAATCATGCATGTCAAAGTAAACAGATCACATGAAAGTCATCACAGCGTCCTATAAAGTTATATTAAGCTTAAGCTAGCAACATTTTCAAATACAAACCCAGAAATCCAGTCTTGAAGATGCATTTCTTTTGCCTTTCTGTACGACTCCGGGAAACCCAGACACTCAAATAATTTTTCTGCTAATATCAGCATGAAGTTCATTGATCTGGTGAAATCTGATAGTTTGCACGTAATCATTGATTTACTTTGCTTTTTTTATTTTAAAGATCGCAAGTAAAAGGTCAAGGTAAGATAGTTGTACACTCTACAGGGTGCATTACAGGGTGCATTACAGGGTGCAACTATAAGAAGTAGCTAGCAAACAGCTTTCATAGGCCTAAAATTTGAATTTTGAATTGTCATTAATTTAGCGTAATTTTCACGAAGATTAGCTACTTCGATTTTTCTAGCACCTACGAAACTAAGATTTGGTTTGTACAAATTTTGATTTTTTTAGCACTGGGGACAAATTTGATGTGCATTTACCAGCTAGAAAAGTAGAAGGATTTCAATTGATATTTTCTGCTAATTTACGATGAATGCATTTCATCAAAACGACAGATAGATTTTATGTGAAAAAACGCACCATTCAGGCAAAGCGCCGCAAAATGCTTCTGTTGGCGAGGATCTGACAATAATCGATTAAGTGAATAACCTACCTTACCATTATTCAGAAATTGCTGCTTTGAATTAATGATTTTGGTGCGAGCCAATAATGCAAATACTCGTGTTACGCAAATAATTAAAAATATGCAGGAAAATGACTAAATTTACAGCTGCATAATCTTTTAGTATTGTTGCAACTTCATTGTCAGGACTGATTCACGTGCAAATCATATTGGGAAATTTCCCGTATTGATTTCACATGTAGATATTTATCGCACATCTATTGAAGACCTAATTAGAAATGGTAGAACTATGCACCATTAATTAATTAATTACTTCCGACAATGGTCAAAGAATTCTAACAAGGTAAACTGGTTCATGTAAGGCAGGGTGTAAACTGTTAGAGTTTCTATGTTCGCGGTTGGAATTTTGCATGGAGAAACAATTCATTGGCGACTTTCATTGGTGAGGAAATTAAAACAGTGATCTGAGACTGAGTTATTATTACAAGGAGTTAATATTACCAATGCAAAATCCCAACTGTGATGACAGAAACTTTGACAGTAAACAGGGCTTAGCAGTATAATGGATGCGTGATTCCTCAAGTCATAGCTCAATTTGGCCACTATACCAGCGAACTCGACGCCATTTTAAGTTCTTACGGACATGGGCCTGGACATGTTTTAAGACTACACGAGATTACATAGAATTATGGCATTTGATGCGAATAAGTTTAGAATATCAAGCATGTCGCCGTAAAGCAAGTTTTCACGTCGTTTTCTCGATGCCTGCTCGACGAACACACGCTGCTGGTACTGCGAATTTCCTCATGTATATTTCTCTTCGTATAATCATGCCCAAAAATAACGTGGATCGACGGCAAAAGATCAAGGCCACTCGCGCCGCCATCTTGGATATGCCTATCTATCGTACTGGGTAATTCATCGTAATATTAATCCAATGCATCCAACAAATAAAATACCGGATAAAAACAAATATGACTTATGAATTACGGTGAATCCCGTGAATTAAATCATATTACTTTTGTGAATGACAAATACCAGCTTTGCGACAATAATGGCCGGAAAGGAAAACCGGTCCTTAATGGAAGACTGCGATAATATTTTTTCTGACTCTGTAAAACTTAAGAGTTAAGGGATTTTTGCAATAGTTAGAAAATTGTTTTTCATACTTTCACTTTTTACTTTTCGCGAGATACTTGCGGAAAAACCAATCAGCCGCCATCTTTTTCTATAATCGGATCAAGTGATGTGACGTCATACTGTTTAGTATTCTTGGATACTTTTGTCCTAATAATGCATCGCAATCGCATTTGAAAATATAAATATCTGATTTAACCTTGTTGTGTTATCATGTATACTTGATGATAGACACTCGTGTCCAATGAAGATAAAGAAATTTCTGTGACTCAAGATTAAGACGATTAACGTGCCTGTGCTTTGTGAGTTGTGACCTGAGATCTTAAGTGAATGTGAATTATGTGATTCTGTGAATCGTGATTATCATGAATGCATGCTGTAAAGAGAAATACAGAGAAATAGTTCGCTAGCGAAAGGAGCTATAAGCTGTCTTAAATAGAATTGTTAAGTTGTCCCATACTCGTTTACAGACTTGTCATGCACATTGCACATGCAAGATGAGAAATTGTTACGGTGTCTTTTGGAAGGACATGAAAACAAAGCGGAAATAGCCTCCCTAAATATACTGCAGAAAACAGTGAAACTAAGTCTAAAGGCGATTCTCCATTACCGTCCGCTTCACCCGTGCGGGCGAAGTGGCCTTTGAAATTCTGCCCATGCATGAGACCGTGATTGGCCTGAAAAGCAAAGCGGACGTAATGAAGAATCGCGTTAAGCTCGTGCCAGTCGCCACTCGCTAGATCCGTTCTCGCATAATTTACTTGCATAAAATACTGGTTTTCTTCGCTAGCGAAATATTTGCATATTTTCTTTAGAATGACATAAATAAATTAGTGCAAAGTGACTGTTCTCAATTCAAAAGAAAATATGCAAATATTTCGCTAGCGAACTATTTATCGGTAAGTGGAAATCCACTCTTAAAAGCTATCAAAGGTAAAAATTTAGAAAGACTCGTGCAGTTTGCACTCAACATAATTACATTTCATCACCTTTATAGTTGACAGAAAGAACATGCACTGCTCGTTGTTTCCCAATGCAAATGTGTGCATATATATATGCAAATTATTTAAAGTGTATCAAGCTTTGCTGTCATTAGCCGGGCGAAATTTTTAAGCGAAATGCAAAATATTTCGCCTGCTTCTTTTGAATTGTGAGCAATTAAGAAGTAATTTATTCAAGTGATCACAATTCAAAAGAAACAGGCGAAATATTTCGCATTTCCGGCGAGAAAAAGTACCCGTGGAATCAGGCCCTTACGGAATATGTATTTCCTTGACCTAAACTTTGTAGACCCGTTAAAGACAGCAATATGAGTAGAATATAAAAGTCGATCATATTTACCTTTTTTTCAACTTGGAAAAGATTGCATCTTGCATGCTTGCATATCTTCGTCTGTCCGGGAAAATTGGATTCTGAGTTTCGTCGTAAAACTGAAATTTATCGCAATGATTCTATATCGCATGTAACTTCATATCATTCCGTAATATCTTGTATCTATGAAATACATGGGAGAAAGCGTTAGAATGTGAAATATACGTTTACATGACTTATATTTCGCCCAAATGAAATTACTTCATTTTTTACAGTTCACCAATTGCATTTGCGGTGTCAATAATTTTCATAACTGATGACCTTATCGCATAATGTTTTTGCCTGCATAAGCAATATAACTAGGCAATAAAATATTGTTATTGTGAACTTTGCCCTCAAACCGCAATTTACATATATATATATACAAACATAGAAGTAGAATTTATGCACTTTCCATGCATTTCAGTTGCTGAAATAAACACTTCTCGATCCGGGCCCTCATTGGAAAAGGCCCCATGCATACTTGCTATATATATATATATATATATATATATATATATATATATATATATATATATATATATATATATATATATATATATATATATATATATATATATATATATGCATGGGTGTACGTTATTTAATGATAGTTTATTCCCAGCTATAATAGCTTTTGAAATTATTATCGACAATAATTCCTTTTAGACAGGACCCTTATTGATAGCAGTTAGACTTAACTGAAGAAATCATCCTGTATAAATATGAAATAAAATCATACAGACACTCAGTAAAATCCTTTTTGCATGTAATCGAGTGAAAAATAAACAGTGAATGGGAAGATGCAAAAATAACTATTTGAGACATTTTGAAATCTTTTTATATGTCACCCAACAACATGCATGCAGATGCCTATAAATTGAGTGCATGCATGAAAATGACATCTCTCAACTAATTCCAGATTCACCTCCCTTACATTCATACTCAAAGTTTTTCGTAAATTATGCCAGAACTGATGCCTTGCCCTTGTCCTTGATCATGAAAATGTTTTGCATTTTCAGATGTAAGTCTCGTCAGTCCCAAAACTGGTAAGATATAGATCTTTAAAGAAGATCGTTTGCATAGTCTGTTGCGGTCAATTCAATAATATACATATATACCTAAAGGTTGAGACCAACTTTTTAATTTTCTTCTATTTGATTCTAATGGCAGTGCATGAGGCAGGTCGAACCGTCGAAAGTTTATTCCCAGGCTGTGTCCGGCAATATGTCAATATAACCTGCCAGCGTTTTCATTCTTGTTGATCAATACTTTAAACCGTTTCAAAAATCGTTCTTTTATTCTCAAGTTGGTGAATACCAAGTATTGTCTTTTCATTGTTGAAAATTGGCATTAGTTACATTGCCATGGGCTATATGCTTAATATAGAGCGTCCAATTGACGTTTTAAAAGCACTAGCTATATCAGCAGGCTTTGTTTTGGACGCGCTCGGGAAACTGAAGACAGTAGGGGTTCGTAAAACTGTATTCAAATTTCAATAGCAAAATGGTTAATATTTAAACAGTTTATAACTCGTTCATGTAATTTGTGTTGAATTATTGTCCTATATGTACTTCAAATATAAAGTACTTGTATTTTTGGCCGGCAAAGCCGCGAATGAACGTTTATCTATATGTAGTATACGCCTTTGTTCATGACTTGTTACCTCTAGCGCCAGTTGACGGGCTTTTTAACAGTTTTTTTACTCGTCGCAATGTCCAATTTTCAAGCTCGTTGCCGTTGGCGTTGCGAGGGTTTTATTCAATCTATATATGTCTTGGATCTTGATTTTAGTAGATGCAAGCATTCTCAGCGAGATTATGCGAGTCGTTTTGGCGATGAGTGCATGGAAATGAGCCCTTTTACACATCGCTTAATTTTTTGCGGCTGAATTCTACTGATTGTTTTGGGCGTTTTATAGAAATGTAAATTAAAAAATGACTTGTTTGACTGCGCCTCTGGTGACCATATAATGTATTTCTTCCAACGTGCGTAAAGACGCGACATTAAAAGGGGTTAATTCATGGACTGGTTGCACGATTTTCCAGTTATACATGCGTGTTTCACGCACGCACGCACGAACCTATAAAATCAATCGTATCTTGAACAAAACCTTCAAGCTTCTGTCATTCAGTCCGGTTAAAAAGGACAACTGCAGGCGTAGTTATATGCATGAACATGCATGTATAGCAAATTGAGAAATAATTATGTGATTTTTTATTTCGAGTCTCGCGTATTATATACTGAACGGAATCCAGAATTTATGAAGAAGCTAAGCCTAAAGTTCTGGACCTATATAGTGCGTCGTTGTAGTTCTATTGTATATATTTATATATAGTAGCTGTATACTGTTTTTGACTTTTTGCCACGCTGCAATACCTGTCAGTATTCATCGTTTTTGCATGTGCATGTGTATATTATAAAGCCGTGTACGCGTCCTTTTTGTAATGAGTTCCAGATATTAATATACACAGCTATATAGTATGCTGTATAAGAACATTCCTGCATGACAGTGTTCATGCATAGTATAGAATGTTCTTGTTTATACCTGCATTGCTATAGCTATGGGCCATGGTCAAATATTAAGGCGTTTTAAAAAGACGGCAAATGCCTTGGTTGGGGATGCTGAAACATTGCATTGTAGCCGTTTATATAGGGGTCTGACTTAAAAACTGAATTATTTTACGTTTTCACGCCAATTTGTTATCTAAAGACTGAAATAGATTAATAATTATTAGTCTAATCCATGTTTTTTTAATTCGCATTCAAGGTGGCTCTATACAAGACCCAGTATTTATTAAACTATAATTATTAGTTTTATAATCGTCATGCATGCATCTTTATAAAATTGTGAAATTTCATCAGTTAAAATGTCTTATATTGCTTCAGAAACACAACTCCCAAAATCTGTTCTAAAAATCAATTTCTCACCGGTCAGACGTTCACGATCTCAGTTACTCTCGAGCTGAATCACGATTTACCGCTACTCCCAGCAAGGCCAGCATTGCATTATATCGACGCACTCAAAATTCTACCGTTTGCACGAGATATATAATATAACTGACTGATAACTGCAATAGATTAGGCAACGCAGATTAGTTTTTACTATGATATACGTATATAAAGACCATATAATTATATGATTTATAACCTTTTTATGCATTTTTTCTTCGGTGAACAGCCTGGACCAGCCTTCGCACAGACGGCCCCGGGCGAGTATGATTTATTTCAACTTGAAATTAAAAGATAAAGACTTCATTAAACGAAAGACTGTTCAGTTATATACATCCTAAATTTAATTCAGGCTGAGTTAACTGCCTGGTCAGTGACGACGGTATCGCCACCAATTAAGCATTTTCGTCAATTTCGTGCATCTGGACCGAGCGCTGTAGCAATCAAATTATACGAGATTGCTTGCAACATCTTTGTCTGTAATCAATTCATTTGTTCATATTCAAGTGTTGTTGACCTCACTAATAAAGCAATCAGGTGAGAGGAATTCTAATCGTGATAAGAATGCATGTCATAATTACAATACATGCATAAAGCAAATGATTAAAATCAGTCGATTATACTATATATGCATGGTTTTAAATTTTTGCAAATTAATACTTATGTAGTTCAGTCTCGATTTCATTAAAGAAAGTTCAAGCGCAAAAAATGACGTAAAATACTATAGAGGTCACACATATCTTAATCTGTATATGAATCGAATAATATACAAATCATGAACAATTAACTTACATAATTGTTTTAAAAATATTCGCCTTTCTTAAATCACAGTAAATTATACGCAACGCATTTTTTTTTATTCATCGGGTCTTTGTGGTTTGGGTTTTTCTGTGCATTTTCATTTTTGTTTAATATTAGTCCTGTTTAACTCGTTTGTGAAGGGAGGATAAAGCGCGTGCATGACGTGCTTGCGTATAGTTTGTCAATCACAGATTTCTGCATGTATTGACCAAAAATGAAAGCCGAATGGTTGTAGTCAGTGGAAAAAGACTGGGTAATTTATCAACTATAGGGGAGACAAGGGTGGCAAAGATGCCCCTTCTATCAAGGGCATGCATGTACACATTTTTAAAATCTTTCGGCGAAACAATATATATATACATATTAATAAAATTCAATCAATGCATGTAATATGATGTGTGACCAGACTTAACTGACATATCACACAAGCGAAATTGTCTATTATCAAACAAAAAAGACATTGCAGTTATATGTATTCTAAGCTTCAATTCAATTAACTGTCTCTCCTCCTTGATGAGCTAATCAGGCCGGTAAGGTGAAATTCTAATCATGAGGAGAATGTTATCAAAGGTAAAGAATTAAAATCTGTCGATTATACTGAATATGGATTTTAAGGTGCAGTATATACCAGATCTGAGGCTATAACCGAGCGCTGTAAGACTTGATGTTGGTAAATGTGAATTGTGAAACGGGTATACTGAAACAAAGCCTTTGCTGGGAGAAATAAAGACAAGCTAAGGCTATTTGAATCGAAAAAAGTTGTTCGTTGATGTAAAAATAGCTCCTAAAGATTGCATATGCACATGATGAGCTAGAATTCACAGAAAAAAATGAAAGAACTTGGGAGTCTCGTGGATAATCAACAATTCGTGAATACAAAACTCACAACTGCAAAAAAGGTTTGATCTCAGTAGCCTCGGTCTTTGCATGCGGAGAAAAGTGAAGTGCAAGAAGGCAAACTGAAAAACAACGAGCCAAAGGGGCAAAGAAAAAGAGGATGTTAAAAAGAAAAGCAGCCCATACTAATGAAGATACTGACTCATGACGGTCAATAATTTTCTTATAAACTTTAATAGATTAGCAATTTTCAAGTCATGCTGTAGGAATTTATTTAACTCTTTTGTTCACTCAACCTTTGAGTTGCTAGAAATTTTGTTCACCCCATGCACCCTTTTCTCTTCGGTGCCACCCCAACTTTTATTAAGAACCGATCCCTTATGCATGTAGTAACTGGAACACCTATGCTTTTACGTCCATTCTCATTGAAATCATCGATATGATATGAGGCTTTGGATATAGAGTTAGTATAAATCAACCGGCGTGTTTGCCTCTCATTCATAACCTCTTTCTTCCTCTGTCTCTCAAGTTTATTAACCTAGGCTTTTAAAATGCAAAAGAGAATAAGAAATGCCGCAGACACAGCTACAGCTACAGCTTGAGCCTGAGGGCTGAGGAGTCGCTTGGAGTCAACTTCGTTCCAGCGACTTTCGGTGCGTTCTCAACCACTCCGATCAAATTTGAGTTATTTTTCTGGGTTCTGAGTTATTTGAGGTAAAAATTAAGGGACACAGTAATATCCAAGTTCAAAGCTTGATTTGAAAGTCTATGAAACTTCAGTGGGAAAAAGACATTACATGCAGTAGCGCCATATATAATAATATATACACGCTCGACAGTATACGGCGTAAAGTTATCATGCACGCAACATGCAGTTTTATCACTAAACAGAGCTCGTGAATGGACAAAAATTAATTACAACGCAAATATTATGTTACAAAACGCTACGATTTTGAAGGGTAAGGCTTAAATGTAAACCTTATTTTAAAACAAGACATTTGCCATTTGGTGTTGCGAACGTACTAACTGAGCCAAGCGACAAAGTGCGATTTCATACAGTCCATAGCTTTGTCCAAGGGTTTAGCGGTTCGCACGATTTCTCTCGTAGCAACAGGGCTCTTATAATCATAGCCTAAATTTTCTTCACACTGTCACTGACAAATTATTCCAGTTTTAGAACAAAACAATATTATTTAAATTGTTACATGCATTGACGCTTCTAGTATCAAAACATACGTTCGCTTCCCACGGCAATGAGAAATCAAAGAACGAAAAAAAAACGATTAATGATTGCTTCCGAAACGAATTACTTCGACAAACAGATATTTTTTTAAATAAAGATTCTTGATTTGCTAACGGATACGGTTTCGAAGTAGAGATCATTCATTTGAATATGTTAAAACACTGGCAAAGTGACAGTGTTTGAAAATCGTGTGCAAACTCGTACAAATATTACAATGATAAAGGCCAAAGGCACTTTATGTCTTATTCCGAGGCAAATTTCAAGAGGTAAAATCTTACCTTTTATTGTGGCCAATCCGACATGAGAATTTGAAGGAGCAGTAAAGGCGTAGATCGTGAAGTATATATACATATATATACATAGATTATAGGCACTTTAAAATTGTTGCTATCTGGTACCGGCAAATTCAATCGAATTTGTTTTGAAGTCTGGAAACAAAGTCAATGTTATGTGTTATGGATACCCGCAATTTGCATAATTAACTATAACTCCTTTATGGCAACAATTTGAATAGATGAATTCGTAGTATACATGTCGACTGTACGCATTCAACTATGACGCGTTCAGCGTTCTACGTCGCCGGCACGGGTATGAGTATGATTCCGAGCTGTAAAAATTAAACACCCGAATATAAGATGAGACGCGAAGACGGATCTGCAACTGATTGCGAGCAATTGGACTGATCTTTGGTCCCTAGCTTAACAGCTCAGTTTCACTTAATATAACGCCTGCTTGCTGCCTCAATAGAGTTTAAGTCCGCGGTGAGAACCAACAACTACCGCCCTGTAAAAGCCTCGCAATCATCGCTAGTGAATATTTGCATTGGAGTACCTAGAGCGCTTTCCATTAAGCGGCCAAAATAGTCAGACCGGTCATATTTTAAATTGAAATAGAGTCCCGTGCTAGGTAGATGTAAATAACGATATACTTGAATGCAGAGTTCTTGAGACACTCTAAAATATCAGTAATCTGTCTGTACCGAAATACAACAGAACCGGTCTGGGCGTTTTTTCCGTATAAAGGAAAACGCCCTTAGATTACCCGGCCACTGAGTATTTTTCCGCTTCCTGAGTATTCTCGAGTATTTTCCCCCTTTTGTGCCATCCGTAAGAGTCAATTTCACCTTGAACCCAGAACCTGTATATTAATTAAAGTGGTTGCTTTCTGTTCTGACCAGCACTATATCTGGGACACATTACCTACGAAACCTAGGTCGGGCTGCGAAATATTTTTCAATTTCTTTACAACCTTTCGGCACGTTCTCATGATTTCTTCCGGCAGAAGGGAAGGGGGGGGGGTTAAACTTTGTTCCCTGGTCTAATTAGCTCGTGCAAATGACGTGTAGTTCGCATTTGAAACCTTCCGCCACATTAGGTGGTAAATTAAAGCGCAGTATTTCGAAAGCAAACAAACATGGAGTGCCGCGTACTGAGATTTAAGTAATAAGGACTGTGCTATGCTACACAGCATTCTCTGTAAAGTTGTGAAGTTGTTATAATCGGCTAAATGTGCTAAAACTCTTGCCACACAAGATGGCGGACTAATTGTTCAACTGATTGTACATGATACGTCATATTGCGAGAGCCGAATAATTATGCTTCAGTCGTGCAGCAGAAGTGAAGAGCGGCTCCAAAATGTTCCTTTGCAAAAAGTTTATTTAACGCTAATTTTACTTTAATTTTATTTACTGAGCATCATTTAAAAATTATTTTCAATAATCAGTTTTAAAACTTAGTCTATAGTTATGAATTAATTCTAATTGTACATAGCTATAGGCTATACTTCTATATACACAGTATACCAGTTCGTACTAAACATTAATTAATTTTAATTCGTGCATGGAATAATATGGTAGCTATAAGCATTTCAACTTCTTTTGAACTATGTATATGTACTTGTAGTATTTGTATATGTATATGTATTTTTAATGTAAATATTTGTATATACATGCACTGGCGATATAGGCGACACCCTTTGCGACACTATCTTTAGACTTCCTCAGGTATACAGTCAGAAAGTACATCAGGTTCTAAATGTAATAAAATATATAAATTATTATGGCTATAATGAATCTCACCTGTCATTTCAATTCTATATTTTTCATGGGGATATTTTATATAAAAGCTTATATAATTAAAAAAATCAGGACATGTGGCTAAGACATTTACATGCATCATAGCGACTATATTAACATTGCGTTCATAATCACTATTATACCTGGGTTAGCACGAAGGAGAGGCAAAATTAGGAGGGCCACAGACCCCCTGTCGGAGAACTTTATTGGGGCGAATCAATAGATCTGTTGCGAAAAACTAACTGGAATCTAAATAGTTCTATGTTTGTTTTCTTCCACATGAAAAAAAATCCATAATCCTCCGTCGAGATATTTCTGCAGTAAGTTATACTGCCATTCATTGGCAAATAAACACAACAAAGAGCTTTTATTTTACAACAAGACTATTCCATTGGTTTCCGCGGTATTTCAAATCAAATATATCGATACTGAAAAAGGCGCGTCTTTTTGTATATATAGCTATAGGCAAACGGGAAAGCTCGAGAACATTAGTTATTGCTCTAACATCCGCTATAGATGAGTTCATTGAAAATCTTCGTGAGTTTTGAACGAATATGGACCCCCCCCCCCAAATTTCTTGCTTTTACTTTTCAGTTTGCGATTGCTTCACTCTTAATAAGAAGTTGCCCCGCACGTCATCAGACATGTATCATCATAGGCAGCCCAGACTTTGACTTGCGCGTGTGATACTTGCGCGCGTGTCGCGCTTACGTTGTTTACTTCGTCTATATATTATGACAAGGTAGGAAAGAGTTTATCAAAATATGACAGATATACCTTCGTAAATATATAATTATCTAAAAAATTACTTGAAGAAACGCCACAAAAACTACAACCTAATAATTACCGATGATTAAACTACCATATCCTGCAGTTTCCATGTTTTTAAACAACATCTAAAGCCTTCAAATTAGCGAAATAAAACAGGAATTCATACGGAATTTTGAGAAAACTATCCGAGGGTCACTCCGCCTAAGGAAACGTCATCTTTTTTGAGATATTAACTAAACGCTCATTGGCTTACCTGCAGAACCACCAATGAGAGCCAATGAGCGTTTAGTTAATATCTCAAAAAAGATGACGTTTCCTTAGGCGGGGTGACCCTCGGATAGTTTTCTCAAAATTCCGTATGAATTCCTGTTTCATTTCGCTAATTTGAAGGTTTTAGATGTTGTTTAAAAACATGGAAACTGCAGGATATGGTAGTTTAATCATCGGTAATTATTAGGTTGTAGTTTTTGTGGTGTTTCTTCAAGTAATTTTTTAGATAATTATACATTTACGAAGGTATATCTGTCATATTTTGATAAACTCTTTCCTACCTTGTCATAATATATAGACGAAGTAAACAACGTAAGCGCGACACGCGCGCGAGTATCACACGCGCAAGTCAAAGTCTGGGCTGCCTATGGTATCATAAGAGCATATCAGAATTTTTTTAAATTTTAAATATAATGAAAGTATACATATAACCCGAGTCGGAAAGAAGCACAATGTAGTAAAATCAGTATTTTTATAGCTTACCATCGTCATCATGGCCATGGGGAACGTTTAGGATGGCAATGTCAATAACGAAAAGATCAATTTCGGACAATCTTAAAAGTATACACATCAGGTAAATATAGACGTAAACAAGTAAAAAATAATAACATAGTCTGTATTGGTATGGGTGGAAAAATGGCTAAAGTGTAAAAACAGTTAATTTCGACAAACCTAATCTGATTCTCCTCATCAGCAAAGTAAAGAAACGTCACGAAAGAATTTACGCACCACCTTTCGTTAATCACGTAAAATATAAAACTAGAAATACATGCATGCAAAATCCCCTCGCCTGAAGTAATAAACCTATATTTCCATTAGTGAAATTCTATAATACTCGTTTCCGCTGAATGATCGAAGTCGTATAAGTAAAATCATGCTAGTAATTGTGCTACGAATAGTTTTAAATACTACAACGTTTGTTGATAAATCTACAAGTTAAACTTACGAAGTACTTGCATGCTTTAAAATACAAAATCTACCTATTTACCTGTTCAAAAACACTCGTAGATTTTTCACCATGTATTTGAATCAAAGTTTTTCTATCCGAAAGCATCATTTACTTTACATTTTAATCAATTTTCCGAATGAATTTCAAAACCATCCAAATGAAAAATATTTTTAAAAAAGTTTTATAATTCAAAATATCAGTTATGCTGACGCGAACCAAAATTTTAATTTAGCCAATCGCGCGCTCGCAAACGTTTGCTGGTTACCAGTTTTAACTCTTTTTAAACTCACGCTTGCGCATAACTTACAAAAACGCCCAACTTTCATTCAGTTCAATGCTTTCATTTCGCATTTGCATTCCCGGGCGTAATTAAAATCTCCGGGCGGAATTAGTACCCTCGACCGGTGCTTCGCACCGGCTCGGGGATTAATTGAATTAAATGAATTTTGTATAGAGTTTAAAGCATTGGTAATGGTTTGCCCTCATTGAACAGCGAAAAGTATAAGAATTTACGGCTTACATGAACTGGTTTTCCCCATCAAGAAAGAGAACGACGGTAACCACGAACAAAACATATTCTCACCGCCTTTCACTAAAATAAAAAATATAAACCTACTAATATATATACCGGGTGGCGCAAAAAAATGTTCCCCCTCTTAGACTTATCGTAATTAAAAAACTAATACAGATATCTTATTCAAATAAAGTTTGTTGAACGCTGTGATGTCTAACTTAAATTTTGATATATCTCTTGAACAATTCTGTACAATATTAGTCGAGATCGAGCCGTTTAAAATAAAATTGCATTTTTTGACGAAGCGAATCGAAATAACATGACTAAATATCGCGACTCAACTAAGTTATTTTCAACTTCCACGATAGGCGTTCTTTAAAGCGTTTTTTATGTTGTCTTTGCTTTGCATTTTAAAGATTCTCAGTAGATTAAAGTATTCGAAGTATAAGTGTATTTGATGTTAAAATAATACTGTTCATCGTTCGAACAAGGAGTTTGCAATGCACAAGGGAACGAAAGCAAAGGAGCTTGCCCGCTTTGTTATAAACATGCCTCGTTTAACGATACAGCAACGAGTTTGGATTTGTTTGGAATATGCCAGGACTAATAATGCAAGAGAAGTTTTACGTCGATGGCAAAATCATTGAAATAATATTCCATCTCCGAGCATAAAAACAGTGAGGATTTGCCAGACGAAGCTATCAATATTTGTTCTTACTGCATGTTGCGTGCTGTTTTCAGTCTATTTTAGAACATTTTTTGCTTCTCCCAGAAACGCTACCTTGAGTTTAAACGCCTATAGGCTATCTTGGCTAATATTGTATAGAAATGTACAAGGCTTACATTAAACACCACTCCACTCAATAGACGTTACTTGAAAATGATATCTTTTTTAGTTTATAAATTAAATTAAGTCAAAGAGGAGGAACATTTTTTTGCGCCACCCGGTAGACTTGTGCACTTTGTTGCAATTACAGTTACAATTATCGCTACTCGTGGTTTATTTTAATTCGATGTAAACACTTAGACTTTCTCCAAGTCTCGAGCTCGCTCAAAATGGTTTTAGATTTTGACAGGTCTATCAGGCGATATATAGTCTTGTCGACATGTCGCACAAAACTGCATAGCTCGGCTTGATTTTACGTGTCGGGTTGCAGCGACAAATTTGCATAAAATTGCACTGACACTGTTTTTAAATTCTACTCGAAATAAAGACCTTCAATAGATTTGAGTATATATGATTCAGTATACACTTCAGATACGGTAAAGGCCATGCCCCATGCACTTGGCTAACTCTCGTTTTCTGCTGACTTGCTGTTTATACATTATACTTCGTTTATATAATTATACATAATAGTATTTTGAGCGGTTCCTTGAAGTGGCTTTTGATTGGTTGCTTTTACTCTGCACTTTTTATGTTCTAAAACGATGTATCAATACTTATAGCATGCACGCGTACTATATACGGCTATATGGCTACGTTGTACATTATTTTTAAAATGAGTTTTGCGCTTGTCTGGAAGATGTCAGATAGGCGGTGAAATTACGACGATCGTATAGACAACGAAATACGTAAGGGCTTAAGGCCTATTTAGACTACACGATAAGTTGTATGCGATTATCATTCTGACGGATGCAAAAGAGGGCTTACGCCAAAATCTTCATGCATATTGCGCAGGGTGGAATTTAAACCGTCATGTACAAACCTGTGTTCATACGTTCACATACTCCCGAGTACGAATCTTAAGCGACAAATCGCGTAGTGTAAATGGGCCTTTAAGGAATTATTCTAGCATAGTAAGTAGTAAGCACTATAATACTAACTATACTACACGAATACCCGCTTTATATAACGCTGCTTTCCTAATATGCAGTTATAACTGAAATGGTCTGTTATAAGAGAATCATTG
Source organism: Dendronephthya gigantea (assembly GCF_004324835.1). NCBI lineage: Eukaryota > Metazoa > Cnidaria > Anthozoa > Malacalcyonacea > Nephtheidae > Dendronephthya > Dendronephthya gigantea. The sequence goes on from NW_021163029.1 coordinate 2,287,766, forward strand.
GTAAATTTTCTGCTGGATGAGCCAGCTTCATTGTGCTTTTCGTATACATACACACGATACTATGATCCAACGCAGCCGCTCGTATTACCGACAGAAACCTATTAGAAACTCTCCCCCTATTTAGTAGAGATTATACACAATATCCCTCGCACTGACAGAACTCGAAAGTTATACCAAGTCCTTAGTCCTTACCTTTCGTTGTATCCCTGTGTGTTTTCCATCGTCTATTAATTGCGTTATATACTAAGAACGCAAGTCTGATGGGCTTTGACAGCCTTGTGTGGTTGTGCGGATTTTATTATTGCATGTTTCGCGGAGTGTACCTGTACTCGTTTTGTATTAACAAAATTATGAATGCAGGAAGTACACACAGGCTGTATCCTCCTCATTGGGCAAATTCATATTCATGCTTTGATACATTCTTAGACTTAAAAAAAGCTTTCGATACTGTGAATCATGATATTCTACTTAAAGTCATATTTGACAGACCGAACGCAATACTGCAAAGTAGGGGGCCACACATCTGGACCATTTCGTGTAAAAACAGGCATACCACAAGGCTCTGCTCTAGGCCCACTTTTATTTCTAATATACATAAATGATCTGCCTCAATGTCTAGAGAGAACAAGCACCAGCATGTTTGCCGACGATACCCAAATCGATACATCTAGTGAAAATATTAATGAAATTGCAGAGAATCTTAACCACGATTTAGAAAAAATATCAACTTTGATGTCAGCCAACCAATTAACTTTAAACCATTCCAAAACGGAATACATGATATTAGGTAGCAATAAAAGAATTAATCAAATTGATGCACATCCTCACATACATATTGATGGTAGGAAAATAGACAGAGTTAAAGTAACTAAATCTCTTGGTGTAAATATTGACGAAAACTTGTCATGGAATGCACAAGTGAACCTAATTACTAAAAAGGTAAATGCAGGCCTCAGCATCCTAAGACGGCTTCGAGAAATAGTGGATTTTAGAACACTAATTACAATATATCAATCAATTATTCAACCACACTTTGATTATTGCTCGCAAGTTTGGGGTTGCCTAGGAAAGGGTTTATCAGACAAATTACAAAAGCTCCAAAACCGAGCATTCCGAATTATAACACGCGAAAGCTATGAGATTCGATCTGCTGATATTTTGAAAAAAGTAGGGATCTCTAACCTTCAAGCCAGAAGAGATCACCAATTAGCGCTTCTCATGTTTAAAGTTAAAAACAAAATGACTCCAAATTACCTGACTGAAATCTTTACTGATACCAATGCTATACATACCCATAATACAAGAAATAGCGAATACAATTTCGCATTACCTAAGCCTAAAACAAACAGCATGAAAAAGGCTTTCGCCTATAGGGGAGCTGAGGCTTGGAATAACCTCTCCACTGAAATAAAATCAACTAGCAATATCTCAAGCTTTAAAACTAAAATGAAACAAATATGTTAATGTTCACAATTGCCAAAATTTATTTAATATATGTATATAGTGCATGCACTCGGCCTATTGGAAGATCACCCTTTTTCTTCCTCTTCTTTTAATTAATATTCTTGTAAATAATTATTTTGGTGAAATAGTACCGTTTTTAATAAAGTCAATAAAGTCAATAATTCTGAAAGTATCTTTCCAGCGGAGTCCTACAATAAAAGTTCTAAAACGACGTATAAATACGTATACGTGCATGCACCATGCACATGCACGCGTACTATACGCTATATTAGTACATAGCTACGTTGTATCTTATTTTTAAAATGAGTTTTGTTTGTCTGGAAGATAGTCAGAGAGACGATGACATTACGACGATCGTATAGGCAACGAAATACATAAGAGCTTAATCAAGGCATTATTCTAGTATTGATACTGAATGCATGATACATACTGCAAGAGCCGACTGAATAATTATGCTTCAGTCATGCAGCAGAAGTGAAAAGCGACTCAAAAAGATTCCTATGTAAAAAGTTTATTTAACGCTAATTTAACTTTAATTTCATTTACTGAGCATAATTTAAAATTTACTTTCAAGAATCAGTTTTAAAACTAGTTATGAATCAATTCTAATTGTATATAGCTACAGTCTATAATACTATATGCATAGTATACTAGTTCGTGCTAAACATTTATAAACTTCGATTCGTGCATAGAATAATATTGTAGCTATAAGCATTTCAGCTTCTTTTGAACTATGTATATGTATTTGCAATATTTGTATATGTATATGTATGTATTTGTAACGTAATATTTGTATACATGCACTGGCGATATAGGCGACACCCTTTGCGACACTCTCTTTAGATTTCCTCCGGTATAGAGTCAGAAAGTACATCAGGTTCTAAATGTAATAAAATATATAAATTGTTATGACTATATGTTGAATCCCAGCTGTCATCTCAATTCTCTAAGTTTCATGGGGGTATTTTATGATATAAAAGCTTTTATAATAAAAAAAATCAGGACATGTGGCTATAAGACATTTACAAGCATCATATAGCGACTATATTAACATTGCGTTCATAATCACTATTATACCGGGGATAGCACAAAAGGAGAGGCAAAATTAGGAGGGCCACAGACCCCCTGTCGGAGAACTTTATTGGGGAGAATATTAATAGCTAGATCTGTTGGGAAAAACTAACTGGAATTTAAATAGTTTTATGTTTGTTTTCTTCCACATGAAAAAAATCCATAGCCCTCCGTCGAGATATTTCTACTAAGTTATACTGCTATTCATTGGCAAAAAAACACAACAAAGAGATTTTATTTTTCAGCTAGACTATTCCATTGATTTTGGTATTTCAAATGAAATATATGGATACTGAAAAAGGTGCGTCTTTTTGTATACAGGCAAACGGGAAAGCTCGAGAACATTAGTTACATTGCTCTAACATCCACTATAGATGCATGAGTTATTGAAAATGTTCGTGAGTTTTGAACGAATATAACGCCCCCCCCCCCTCCAATTTCTTGCTTTAACTTTTCGTTTGCGATGTTCGCTTCACTCTTAATAAGAACTTGCCCCGCAAAACACGTATTTGACCTTCAATCCCCTGCTGGTTTCAATGGTTTCGTTTGATAAACTGAAATTTCCACTGGCGGTACTGTCGATCTAAAGCGCGTCATTGACGAACATGAACAAATTCAAAATATTTTACAAAGAGAAGTTTTAATTCAACAGTTTTATTGGACTCTTCAATACTGAACCTGTGGCCGTAGATAGGTTAGATTTCAAGGTAGTCAAGCTGGTAAGTTTACTGAGAATGTGAAACTGAACATCAGCGTGTTAGTCTTTGTACGATACCGTAGTGTTCTTTGGTAATTTGCATCAGTGCAATGCTGTTTAAGCCTGGTTTTCATATGTCCTAATTCATCGGCGATGGTCTACGATCTATTGTCGGTGATCAATGCAGTATATGTACCATGGCTATCGCCGATGAATTACGACATATAAAACTGACCATGGTTTTCATATGTCGTATCACTCATCGGCGAGGCTATCAGTGATCACCGACAATATATAGATCTTAGAACATCGCCAATGGATTACGAAAGCCAGGCCTATAATAGGGGGTTATTATACATCTATTATGTAAATAAAAATATTAATAAAACAACAGCGTTCAAATAATTTTTATCACCCCATCAGACATGTATGATAAGACTAAACATCAAAGCTGCATGTACATATAACCCGAGCCGGGAAGAAGCCCAATTAACTTACAACTTACCATCGTCATCATTGGCAACGTTTAGGACCACAATAACGAAAACATCAATTTCGGACGATCTTAAAAGTATATACATGACGTAAATATATTGACGTAGACAAGTAAAGAATAATACCATGTCCACGGTCCGTATTGGTATGGGTGGAAAAATGGCTAAAGTGTCAAGACAGTTAATTTCGACAAACCTAATCTGATTCTCTTCATCAGCAAAGTAAAGAAAAGTCACGGAAGAATTTATGCACCACCTTTCGTTAATCACGTAAAATAGAAATAAAAATTAAAAAAAGATGAATTTTGAATAGAGTTTAAAGTATTAGTAATGGGATGCCCTCATTTAACGTTGTAAGTGTATAAGAATTTACGGCTTACCTGATCTGGTTTTCCCCATCAAGATAAAGGACGACGGTAATCACGAACAAAACAAATTTGCGCCATCCTTCACTAAAATAAAAAATATAAACCTATAAAGTTCGTTAAATATTTAGTATACATATTTGACTTGTGCACTTTGCAACAGTTACATTATCGCTACTCGATGTAAACACTTAGACTTTCTGCAAGAATCGAGCTCGCTCAAAATGGTTTTAGTTTTTGATAGATCTATACTATGTCTATGGTCTATATCATGCCATAGTCTTGTCGACATGTACGCACAAAATTAAACTGCATGGCTCGGCTTGATTTTGCGTGTCGGGTTGCAGCGGCATCAAATTTGCATAAAATTGCACTGACACTGTATTTAAATTCTACTCGAAATAAAAACCTTCAATAGATTTGAGGATATATGATTCAGTATAAACTTATATATACGGATACGGTAACGGCCATGCCCCATGCACTTGGCTATACTCTCGTTTCATGCGACTGCTGTTTGTAGCTACATGCCTGCTGTTTATATATTATACATGGTTTATACATAATACGGTAGTATTTTTAGCGATTCCTTGAAGTGACTTTTGATTGGACGCTTTTACTCTGCACTTTAAAAACCTTTTTTGGTACATCACTTTTTAATTAATTCTTAAATTGTGTATTTTGAACTTAGCACGAATCATCTCAATATAATACGCATACAGATAAACTCATCATATACGCATACTATACGGCTATATAGCTGTTGTACCTTATTTTTAAAATGAGTTTCTCACTTGTCTGGAAGATCGTCAGACAGACGATGACATTACGACAGTCTTATTACTCTTATAGGCAACGAAATGCATTATTCTAGTATAGTAACTAGTAAGCACTATAATACTACTCGAATACTCGCTTTATATAACGCGCTTCACTCATTTTTGCAGTCATAACTCAAATCGTCTGTTATAAAGGAATCATTGCTAAATTTTCTGCTGGATGAGCCAGCTTCACTGTGCTGTTCGTACATACACACGATACTATGATCCAACGCAACCGCGTATCACCGACAGGCGACAGAAAGTCAGAAACCTATTTAGTATTAGATACTCCCCCCTTATTTAGTAGAGTTTATACACAATATCCTTCGCACTGACAGAACTCGAAAGTTATACCAAGTCCTTAGTCCTTACCTTTCGCTGCATCCCTGTGTGTTTTCCATCGTCTTCAATTGCGTTATATACACTGGTAAGAACGCGAGTATGATATGTTCTGGTATTCCCATAGGCCCCAAACATTTTTGAATGCATGCAGGAAGTAGACACATTGTATCCTCATTGGGTAGAAATCATATTCATGTTTTGATACATTCGGTCTACAATGAAATACTATAATAATATAATAAGTTATGTCAGGAATATGCCAACATGCAGGAAGCTATTTTCTTGCATGACCATGCACCACATAAAAACATTAGACATGGTTTCGAAGGAGAGAGACTGAGTGAAAATAACCGAAAGGTAGGGGTGAGAATTACAGAAATAGGGGGGGGGTAGATTGCAACTAAAGCATCGAATCTGTTAATTATAATTTTGCTAGCGTGTGGCACAATAAATTTCCAGCTATTAGAGAATAGCTACATTCACTCCGCTCAGCTTCCTGTATTTTTATGCTCTATATCTCATAGTCATAGGGTCTGAAATTCACTGATCAAATTCTATAGAATTATGAGTGATTTTATTAAATTTAATCCCTCGTGAATGTAGCTATTCTCAGTAAGACGGTATTCTATCAGGCTGCTCCATTTACTGTTCGGAGTACTCCAGATTTCAAGAGCAGTAATGGAGTACAACAGAACACTGTCACGTGAAAGTTCGGAACTGTTCTGATCGATCACTCCTATGGGGCAGCTACGTTACAACACAACACGTGACACATACAATTTTCACGTGTTTGAAAGTGATGGTAACTGATGTGTTTAACCGTGATGTTATGTTGGCCTTACCATTCAAGACGTTATCGTCATCCGATCCATAGTCATATATCTATTTTCTGGACTACTAACTTCCTGATGAAAGGCCTAATTCACCGGCTCCATAATTATTAATTCAGTGCAAGTGTGAATAAATTCTACTACCTGGTTGTCGTATGAGAATGGAATATATTTAAATTATTAGTGGATAAAAAGTTGATTTTATGAGTGATTTAAGACAGAAGAAAATTGTAACTTAGGGAGCGCAACTTTTTTCGCTTCTTGGACTTAGTTCAAGTTGAGATTGCTTTCATTACCAATTATATCATTTGAATAGGCATGCAATGACAAGTAAAAATTGCGGTATTTGCCAATAAAAACATTACAGACATATATGTATAATGCTTGTTTTTTTTTGTTGATGATTGAGCATAGGCGAGTTTTTGATAGGATCATATAAAGACTGCATGAAGACCGTGTTATATATAAACTGCATGGTAACTGCTCAGTCTATTTTGTAATATATGTGTATGTAATTAATATAGATGTGGTAAGAAATGAATTCAAGTGGACACTTGACTACACTATACAGATCAAGTTTCCCCCAAACCCAAAACTATTATTGAAATCACCTATTCGGCTATTGGTAAAATTTAAATCACTCGTTCGTAATTCGCGAATTTTTGCTCGCGAATTCTACTAAGGTCAATGAGATTAACGCAACTTATAAAGTGCTAAACATAGTCCTACAAAATTTAAACTTCCTACAAAAGGAGGACATGTCGAATGTCACGGTCATTTAAATATTGTTATCCATATCTGTAAATTTTAATTATTGGCAATAAAAGTCATTTGTGGGTACAAAAACAAAGTTCACTGCATGTCATCATGCATACTGAAAATGCTTATTCAAACATTTATACACTTGTGGGTCCCAAAAAGCTGCTTAGGCATTCAAACTCTAACTGCATTGTTATGGGTGGTTTCAATACTTTTGGGGGTTTTGGGACACTCTGACTGATACTATAATCTCAACGCGACCTTGCCAGATAATCATATCATAGTCCTATAAAAAGTCCTAGCCAAAGTTAAAGCAAAGCGCTGGTTTGTTTATAATTAAACCTAGAACAAGTCTAGAGTATGCATGTGTTTTTTTCTCCAGGAATATGCCTATCAATACTATCATTAATAACAGGCCGAGAGATCGGTTGTAAAACGCCCGTAGTCGTAAAGTATATATATAAACTATGGATAATGAGTTACGTAAGTTTCAGTCCAAAAATATGTCTATCATTAATATTACCATGCTGGTTGTAAAAAGATCTTACTTCTGAGAGGTAAATCGTCGTTAAAATATACGATTCTGAATAGCCAATTCTGTCAAAATCAAAGTTGATAACCTTCAGGTTACAACTGTTATCAGAAAATCATTAAAAATTGTCAAGTACAACGCATATTAATGATTCGATGCTGCCGATTTCATGCAGTTAACCGATATTAGGGTGCTTTCCTTTAAACGGAAAAAACGGCGGACAGACCGGTCCTGTTGTATTTCAGTACGGATAGATTACTGGTATTTTAGAGTGTTTCAAGAACTCTGCATTCAAGTATATCGTTATTTACATCTGCCTAACACGGGAAATATAGTTTTATCGCTACATTCTTAACGAAATACTCTATTTCAATTTAAAATACGACCGGTCTGACCATTTTGACCGCTTAATGGAAACCGGCCGCACTTCTTTTAAATATGGCTACTCATACGTGTAAACAAAAGTACAAAACTGTCGTAGACGGTACAAAAATATTATCCGAGTCCGCTGGCAGAATTCCGCAGCAAGTAATCTGTACCATGAGTACATTCCAGATCAGCCGGTCATGATTAAGCGGGTCCTGAAAATAGGAGATTTATATGAAAACTTTAACTCAGGCTTCGTTCACACATCTACTGGTTTGCTCGTCACGGCATTTTCGTTTTCTATCCCGTTTGCTCAACGGTTTAGTGAGTGCTAAATTCTTGTGGGTTGACAGATTAAGATTAAAATCTTCACCTATTTCGACCACTCAGATAGCAGTCCAGTTATGAACTAAAAGTTGACCACCTCCGATAGCAGTCCAGTTATACACTATAAGTCAACTTGAAAAAAACGAAGTGGCTGTTCGGAGTGTTCGCTCTGTTTAAAACCACACCGAGAGCCTAAGACAAACTCGGAACGATCCATTTCATTTTCCTTCTTTTAGGCTGTTTCAATCAGTCCCGAGATATAGACAAGTAAACGAACAGTATTTGAAAGGAATTTCAATGACACGTTTTGTCGCTGTCTTTCAAAACGCTTCATGGTCGATTGAGTTATATAATTAAACTTGCAAATGCTGCCCTCTTGACAAATTATGTAGTAAAGCGCCACGCCAAAATTAACATACCAATAGACAACCTCTCAGTAGAAACATTAGTTTACGAACGAAGGAAGATTACAGCTGAACAACTTCTCTCCAAGCTCAATTATACTGTCTTGGACCAGGAGTTCATACAACAAAGGATTGTCGTGTTTTAGGAGCAACGCTCACAGGATTTAATTCGCTGAAAGTCCCCGCCAATTTTTGATATACAAAGAGAAGCTGAAAACGCTGAAGCTCGCCATACCGTGAAAGAATCTGGTTGTTTTGTTAGATCGTTTCGAGGAGCTTATTCCCGACGAAATATGGCTGAATTAGAAACAAGGAAGGTAGAAAATTGGACGAATGAAGCTCGGAAAGCTGGGCTTAGCGATAACGGGAAAACAAACGATAAACCTGATGTTGTTTTGAAACTTGAAGGTAGGTTACTGAAGTGGAACGATATTATTTACTTGCCCACAACGAGATGTAAACGCGTGGTGAAATTAAAGTATGTAAGACGCTTATATATATACATATATATATTGTATACCATTTATTAGTTTAGCTTCTTAAAAAAACTATAAGATGGGCCATTGTTTTCGTCATATCGTTGTGATTTAAAGAGCCATGCCTATACAATATCTGTGATAATATGTGGGCAGCCATGAAATGGCGGAAAAGTGTTAAGTAGGTAACCTGTGGTGACGTCATAACATGATATACCTCTAAGTGCTTCGCAAACATATTCCATTTTACTGCGACTCACCCAATCGCTTGTTCCGCCTTGTTTCAGTGAGAATTCGGTTGAAAGACAATGGTTTTATTCATCCTACAATCATATACATCGACAGTGCTCAGACATTGAACGCTTTCTTCGTTAGATAGCTGATTTGGTGGTATTGAAGCCATTTCGGTTTAGCTGAAACGGAAGTGTAATTGTCGATCTGAATCTAATTAAGCAACACTTCCCTCAGTCCCTGAAAGTTAAGGCCGGTCCGCAGACAGTATATATCGCATGAACTCAAGGAATTACAACGCCGCGGATCCAATTTGCCTTCCTAACCGCTCTTGGCAAAGCATAAATGCCTGTTATTTTGCCAGTATTTATTTCATGAATCTCCTTATTTTCTGTAGTCAAAGACCTAGTCCATTACTTTTGTAACATAATATTTCTTTCTTACCAAACAAATTTCCAACTAAGAATTAAGTTATTTAGCTCAGTAAAGTTACACTTTCTGTTCACATATTAGCTTCTTCCTATAGTGTACGCATTTGATTGCATGAAATGGCGGTGGCAGTTAGAGCAATTTATGACGTCGTTAACATAGTAAACAGAGTTTTGGCGGGAAACCCACTTTTGCGTGATGTTTTGTGTCAGACCAAATGACATTTTGACGCGTAACAAAAGCGGGAAAACGGACAAACTCGTCAGTTGTTCTGTTCAGTATCATGCTAACGAACAAATTCGGTTAGTACCGTTAAAATTACGTCCTTTGCTGCCTTGCTATTTACACTAAGCCACTTGAGACTTTCGGTTATATGTTGATTGTTGGATCTATTATCTAACGCCAGCATGTTCGATATCTTTGTTGGCTGACTTTGCTCGTTAGACAGTCACTTAGTCACAACCCAAAAGATGTTTTGTGTTCGGCTTTGTCAATCTTAGATCATCAGCGTTTATGACTCGTTCTTTGAAACTGGAAGGATACTCTCAACCTATAATTTACTGTTTGTTGTTATAAACAATCAATAAAAAAGATTGGTAGTATCGGTGGGTGGTACCTAGCTAAAATAGCTATAGACTGAGCTGGTTCCCCAGTGCGCGTGGTTATTGCGCAATATGGCACAGAACGCTAGTGGCATATAACAGATGAAATCACTGCTCTACCTGGCGTATAATGGCTGGCTTACACTATAAAAAATACTGGACCCAAGGTTCGATTTCTAGTAAGAGGCCAGTTTGTAAGTAATTCTAGAACAGTTAGCACTTCCCACTTGGTCATGGAAGTTCGCACTCAGGCAAATATGAAATTTCCACTGTAATGAGAGACTCATGTTTCATGACCTAAACGGCTGCTAGAGAAGTTATATGGCTGTAAGAGACAACTTTTGACTATACGTGTATTATATTGCACGTGTACGTCCAAACGATAAAAATACCAAACACAGCTTGCCGTCTACCAATATTGTCCCTCATGACTCACTTCGTTGATCATTCTCCCAGTGATTTCTTTGTTCAGTGTATCAAGGTGTTATAATTAATTATTTGAAGAGATTAACAGAGCAGAACGTCTGCTCTGCTTAATGTAAAGGTCCTATAGCTTAAGTTATACATGTATGACATCGGCAGATAAGTCAGTTTGGCATTTACGACAAACTTCTAAAATTCTTCTGTAATTTTCAAAACAAATGCTTGATTTCACTGAGAAGTAAAAAAAATTAGTGCTTTATGTTCAAACATAAAGTAACTACTTAATTAAATAAATCATGGTCGTGAAAGAAACTACGTTCAAAATTTAAATATGACTATATTGTCTTTTGCTATAATGGTTGGTCTTTATTGTTGCATAAAACGCTCCTGAACCAGACCAAGTCGTCTGGCTGTTTATATAATGATACATTTACTCGTATTTTTTTCGAATAAAACTAATGTACCGCCGGCATGCAACACATTTGATACCCGATTCGCTTACACTTAGTGCGAATGCTCAACATTCCTATATTGGTGGTGAAACTCATAACGCAAAGCAAAGCTTATATTTGCTCTTATCTGTCAGCTGTCACAAGTGGTAGATGCTTGCATTGTGAAGAAGTCTAAATTTATCTTGTGTGTATGCAAATTACTCTTTGTATTGTAGATATTAGAATGACATTCTTTGACATCCCCCATTGGTTCAAGCGACAAAGTTGAAGCTAGGCTTGAGAAAGACATTCCCATGAGATGATAATGCTTACGTGTTTTTTGTCTGATTTATAGATGAAGAAAATATCTCATCTTGTCAAGAAAGTTCTCCAAAGAGCAGACGAAAAATCAGTAAACCGAAGCACTACAAACCTACCACGAATGGTGAGGACAATGGGGTACATAATGGGATCTCACAAACACCTCAAGATCTCAATGGATCCGCTGGCAGTCCCGAAAGCGTTGTTCCAGACGAGAGGGGTAAAAGCCTTCCTCAAGATGCCGTACACGTGATGGCCGCGATTCAGGGCGAGAAACATCCAGCACCTAGTCCATCGAAACGCACGACCAACACTCAGAAACCCAAACGAGCACCAGCCGTCAAGTCGTCGAATAAAAAAGCGAAACACGACACCCCGACAGTCCCTCGCAAGCCTGAAGATTTAATTAAAGAGGCTATGATGCAAGGCCAGAAAGCCCCGCAGGCGAGCAAGCGGGATGCACAGTATCGAAAGTCGTACGCTTATAAGATCTGGAAAGAAAGAGGAAGCCAGGAGGTTAAAGGTGTAAGCGAGGAAAACAATCCAATTGCTGGTGTGAAAAATAAACTGCCACCAGGTATGAACACCGTCCCCTCCGTTATCTCAAAAAATGCGTGTATGCGCTAGTGAGATTGTCTATTCAATTGCAAGCAGTAAAAGGAAGGGATTTTTACCGGCAATTTTTAGCACCCGATTCTTAGGTTATTTCTAGCCCGTATAAGATAGCAAAAGATATCGTTAGCCTACATAATTCCTCTTTTTAACTCTAAATTTGTTAAATTACATTTTGAAAAACCACACTATATGTGAGTGTATTTTCAAAACTTTGTCCAAACGATTAAACATTTGCATTATTTCCAGGTCCACTACAAAACCAAGCCAGGGCGGCTTTTTACTGGCCCGGAAACCAATACAAAAGCACTACTCCACCTGGTTTTTTTGCAAATGGAAAATATTACGCCATTAATCCACAAATGGTCCCTGCAGTACACGGAATATCCCAGTTGCCACCTACAGTTCCTCCTGTCAGCGTACCAACGAGTGCACTCGCTATCCAAAACTCTAGATCACTCATCCAAAGTTCTACCCCCAGCGTTGTCTCACCCGGTGGACTTAATCCCCGATATGCCGGAATGACCACAAGTTCCGCCGGTGAAGCTCCTAAAAGCAAAGTAGTACCTCCAAATGTTACTGTTGTATCACAATACCCGAAAGAAATGTCACGAATTCCAAAACCTGCAATCAAATCCCCAGGAGTGAAAACCCCGCCGCCAATATCGAAAGCACTGAGTGGCACTAAATGCGTATCGCCTGTACCAGTCCCTCAAATCGACACGGCGATAAGTTCGCCAAATGAAAATGGTTTTACGGCCAAAACTCCAGAAACAACCGAAACGAAAGAGAATACTTTTTCAACAACTCCAAGTAATCTTGTTTCCCTAATGAAAACATCTCTTCGACAAAAGCATTCAAAAGAAAACGTTCAACCGTTGCCAAATATGTTTAAATCTAAACGCAAACTAGAAACGGACAAAAACGACGGGCCGGCGACCAAAAAGAGCGGAAAGCCGACTATTTTCACGCCTCTCAACGAACAGGAGGCAGAAAAATTGGCGAATGACATATATGATGTGAATTTAGAATATTTTCCTTTTCAAACACTCGCTGAAAAAGCGGCGCAAAGCGAGGAAGCACTGCCAGAAACGCCAGAGAGACCGAAAAAGTCGAATAAAGTGAAAGAAATTGAAAAAGTCAGGTAGGAATTCTCAGTCAATACTGTATCCACACTTTAAATGTCATTCTAAAATCTGAACCGAAAAATTCAAAAGTTTACAGGAATGTCGTCCATGACTCGTATTCAAGAAATATTGTATTTTTTAGATGTCTACTCAAGGATTTCTACGACGTTACATTCTCTTGCACAGAAGACCCCGACATGCAGAAATTTGACTCAGCCTCTCGGAAATTTGGTCGCAAAAATATTCTCAACCATTTGTCTCTCTTGGATCGATACTTTGCCGAACTGCAAAAGAAATTAGACGCATGATTTAATTCCCATGTATATATGTTGAGTGAATCAAGAGACGTTTAATCACAAATCACAAAATGGACACCCGCACTATTCAGGTCTACTTGTTTATGAGTCGCATTTTGGTCGTGTTCAACTGATCAGATTCTGAGCTGAGGAAGTGGGGCTGTAGGTGCCCTGCCATTCCTCTTTCATTTGGTATGACTACGGTTGACTGATCTCCTCTCCCTTAGAAATTGAATTCTAGTTCCGGGTATATGTCTAATGAAACTAAGAAGATAGCTGATAGATTGTCATAGTTGACATGAATATGACCAAAATGTGACGAACGGCTGATGAAAGGGGGTAGATTTGTTACTTCACTAATTAATCTTGTATTTTTCTGCAAAATGGAGGGTTGTAGTAGAATTTCCCTGCTTTCCGGTTGTGTAAAGAGGGAGTAAACTGTTAACTATAGTCAAGAGTGCCGAAGCCACCCAGTTGGGGGCAGCTGCCCCGGTGGTTCCGGCCCTCCTGACTATACTAAGTTGGTGATCGTCTCCACCAGTCAAAATTGTTAATTTTGGAGGTAACTATTACTTAACTACATAAAATGAGGTCGAACGTTTTACCGACAATCAGCCCCGAAAAAAATAAAAGAAAGAGAAATAAGATTGAGGACATGGTGAAAACCCAATTCTTTCACTTCGTCTTCGACTCTTGAACAGATAATATTTGTAAATACTTGTCACTCGATGCAATTGCAATTCGATATCCTAGGGTTTTGAACTGATTAGCTCAAAACTGTTAGTAATAGTAATGGAATTATTTAGATCGCATACAAAAACACATAGAACACACGTAACATTTTGTAGGACATTAAATGGTATATATTGTACTGAAATATTTTGAGTGCATGAAATTATTGTTAAATATACGTTAAATCTCGCATATAAGAGCTTTTTGAATTATTGCATATATTATATTATAATTATTATTTTACCGTTTGAGCAAGTGATTGTAATTAGTCTCGAAAACAGGATTCTTCACGACTCCACCATTATAACGAACTCGTGTTCATTCTAGGTTGACTACCTGGCCAGTTGTATAAAAGACTAGTTAACTTTTAACTGTAGTTAAAGACAGAATTTGCCAATCAGAGTTGTGTATTTCTGAGTTAACAAGGATTCAACTATGCAAAATATACGGTTACATTTAATTATATTTTATACGTCGTTGGATTCACATATTAATCATTTAGAATTGCTAGCCATTCATTTTGCCCTCCTATCTTTGTTAAATGACCAAATTAATATCCATTAATATCCATGTGTGATAACACCACTGCGATCGCTTATATCAACCAAATGGGTGGATGTAGGTCAGAGCAATGTAATTCACTTGTTAAAACAGTTTGGATTTGGGCATTGCCAAAGGGATTTGGTTGTCTGCGGCTCAAATCGCTGGCTCTGCCTATCCAGGTCCTTTAACTTAAGTTTAGAATGGATGTTGTCTACACATGTCTTTCTATTGGCTGGTCAAGTATTTTCTTTACGCTTTTCCACCTTTTTGCCTTGTTTCCACATATCTGCAGAAGATTATACACGACAAGGCAACGGGAATTCTCATTGTACCGCTTGGTCCAGCCAAACCTTTTTCACAGTTGCGCTCAGTCTGTTGATAGAGATACCACGCCGGCTTCTGATGGTGACTCGTCAGAATTTGGTTCACCCAACTTGGTATGCAAAATATCCGGAGAACCTTGCAAGACGCAGCTATTCCATCAGACATTGTTGATAAATCATTCATAACTCACATCAATTACGTAATTTGTTAGAATACCATCAAACTTCAGCTTCCAGGTAAGTCTCGTTTGATTTTTAAACTTATGGCAATCCGTTGCTGCAGCCATACACGTGTCTCATCATGAAGTATTAATGTGCAAAAGTGAAAACTGCTGTCCATGTGCGTGCTGACTCAGAAAGCTTTGTTTAATCTTTGTTCATTTATATGTGAAAGTTCAAAATTGTGCAAAAAACGCGATTTAAAGTCGGAATATATTTCATATTTTACAACTGATCCCTGTTTAGGATAAAGCTTTGAGTTTTTCTGTAAGTATCTCATGTTTTAGCGCACTTATAATATGCAAACATACTTTATCGCTTCAGCTTTTGAGAGTACAAATCAAAATGAAAGTTAGGTTAGGTTATAGAATAGACCGAATAGTTTAACAGAAAATATTAGATAATGCCTGATTGAACCCTATCTGCCATTATAACTTGGGAAGAAAAAATGAAGTAAAAACCTATACTGAAAAATATTAATATGCCATGCTTAAATTATGGTGTGACAGGAGAGAATATTTAAACTTGTGCATTGCAGTATACAGTACAGTGGTCAGTCACAGAAGTGTGGCAGATTAGTTTTGTGCCATAGCCTCATAGGTATTAGATCATGAGGATAATTGCTGTGAATGAACATATCCCTGTGAAAAAGTTTGATTACCTACACATTAGGCAGTTGCGATATATCGATATTTTCGATAAATATCGATATATCAAAAATATCGATATTCGATATTCCATTTTTCATATATCGAAAATATCGAAAGTTGTAACTAAACAACTTAATCTCCGATTATTCGGCCATTATTGTTTTGAAAGAAAGTGTGATCACTGAAGATCATCAAGCAGCGGCATTGAACGCTTGAAAACAATAGTTTTGTGTTGACTCATAGAGATGAAATTCGCGATAATTTGAATAATAATGTTAATGACGCGTATCGACGCGGGTTTAAAAACAAGGTATCAAAATAACACGGCTCATTCAAACTCGTTATTCTGTTGCAAAGGGAAGTAATAATGTCGCAGTATGTCCGACGATATCTGGCGATTCCCGCGAGCAGTGCTCCAACTGAAAGACTTTTTAGTAAAGCGGGACAGATATATTTACGGCGAAGCGAGTAAACCTCAAGCCAAGCCAGGCAAACATGTTAGTGTTTCTCGTAGAAAATTTATAAACATAAATATATTTAACTGTAGTGTGAAACCATTAGGCTTGTAAAAAATATATATCTTTCATAAACGCATAAACCGTTGTTAATAAAATAATAAATAAATCTTCGAGACGTACCATCACTGGCTTCATGCACCTTTTCTTAACTGTTTGTGATGCGTATACATGCATGTAGACTAAATTACGTTTTCTCATTTGCATAATTCGATATAGTCGATATTATCGATATTTTTATTCCGATATCGATATATCGATTTTTTTCTATATCGCAACTGCCTACTACACATACAATACCAACCATTCCAGATACATTATATTTGTGAGAAATTTTCCACCACTGAATGAAATTTAGGCCTGAGGATACATCATCCTGAGAGTGTAGCCTTTATCCATCATGTGTTAGGCAGCAATAGTGGAACATGCAGATCAAAAAATAGAAAAAATAGAAGTTGTTTAATCATGCACAAACCAACAGTGTTTCAAATGCTATATATATTGTTTCCCTTATCAATGATGAAATTACAGGTGTTCTCAATGATGACAGAAGTTTATGCTGAACCAGTGGTAAGATCTTTTTACTATCCCTAGAATGAAAACCAGAATATCCCACACTTCGATCTCTAAATAATTTGTATTTTTCTATCAGTCAGTGGCATATTAGATAAACTACACCATTGTTGTTGTTTTTTTAATTTAACCAGCAGCTATTCAGTTGCATACATTCATGAGCAATCTCTTGTGAGGTGTTATATTGTAGGTGTGCACAGTGGAGACGAATTCAGGACCCAACATTATTTTGGAATACTTAACTGAGTTGATGCTTGTGAGCAATGTCACTTACACAAAATGTCACAAGAAAACTTGTGAAAGTCTCACATTGGGGGGCTTATTTGAGATTTAAATTGCCTTTAAGGCATGCTCACAAGTTGTGCCCTTGAAACTCCAATTGCATGCATGCAGGCTGACTAAATATATTCCTGAACATAACTTGTTTTCCAGCCTGGCTCCAATCAAACCGAAGCTGCACAACTTCTGGCAAGTTTCTGGACAAGGCAAACACAGGAGATCAGAACAATGGTATGTCTATTTCCCTGCCTACTAATTCAAAGGCCTGTTCATATTTGCAAACCTCAGTATCTAATGTAACCTATAGAATGCCATATTAGGGCTCTATCCTACAGCAATCTGACAAGCAAAAGAAAAATAACACAAAGCTTATGCTTGAATGCAAATAATTTCCACTAAAATGTCATTATTTACCACTAGCATGGTTGACTCTTCCGAGAGTGACATACCTGAGTCCTAACATTTAACAACCTAACAGCAGCAGGAGTTAAATAAAGTCTGGTTCTTATAAAATGGTCATGGTCATGCAGAGATCACTCTGATGAATGAAGTGCTTTGCTTTTTTTGTATTAACTTCTTTCATCACTTGCCATTGTCGTGCATTGCCAACTGTCTGCATCTACATAATTAAGAGTTAATGTTACTCATGTTATAATTAGTCTGACTTCAAGACACAGGAACTGCCACTGGCTAGAATTAAGAAAATTATGAAACAAGATGAAGAAGTCAAGGTAATCTTTCATCAATTCACCTTCTATTCCTTAGGTAATTTACACTCACAATCGCTATGAAATCTGGTACAATTTGTCAATTATACATTTTCAATCAAATATGGTGTAACTGAAAACGTACAATGATAGGAGTCTGATGCAACTATTGTTGTATAAATACGTACTATTGCTATGCCCATGAAGGACAGTGGAGAGAATCATATCTTAATTTAACCTAAAAAATCTCGTTGTTGCTCTAAATTCGTACCTTTTGCGAATCTGAAGTTCTCTAATGTTATTCAAGTCGAAGTCAAGAGATAATGTTAAAATACAGGCTTTTTAAAAATTTAAGCGAATCTAACAAATCAAACATATTTCCCCTTGGATCGTGTGCCCAGAGCGTAAAACGATTAACTGGACAAAAACAATTTTGAAAACGCTCGAAAACGGCGCTCGTATGCACACAGCCTAATTTCATAAAAATTCTGGCCATTTTACAACCCTGACTGATGTTGTTTTCTAGATGATCAGTGCTGAAGCGCCAGTCCTTTTTGCAAAAGCTGCGGAGATATTCATCAATGAACTATCGCTGCGTGCCTGGGTCCACACCGAAGACAATAAACGAAGAACTCTTCAGGTAATGCATTCCGTGCTTACCCTGTCTCGTGCTGGAGTATTCTACTCTTGTACATGAAATTGAGTGTCAGATTTGTTGAAGTAATAGGTAACAACGTATGTATATTAATAATATATACTGTTGAGATTACTTCGATGGTTATTGTCAGGTTATGTGTCTCTAAACCATTTAAATTTTTCCAATATCTTTTCATACTGACATTTACTACGGAGTCTCTGAAGACGATGAATAATTATATAATAACTGACTATCCGGTGGATAGCGCTATCCAGCCTTCGTACTGTACAACCGACCCCTGAACTCTAGAGGACCAGGCAAACTTATATAGTTAATAGTGGCTACTATTTGAACTTTTATCCCCCTTTTTGCTACAATAGTGAGCTTCATTTATCCAAAATATCTTTTCCAGAGAAATGATATAGCAATGGCGATCACAAAATATGACATGTTTGATTTCTTAATCGACATCGTACCGCGCGATGACTTGAAACCTAACAAAAGACAAGTGAGTTCACTGCTGGACTGAATATTAACTGAATTGGGGGAAATGATAATAGACCCATGCAGGACCTGCTCTTGAAACTTAGCTAAGTGTGTGAATATTCATGTTCCCCTGTAATGAACGCAATGTGCACTGAGTTGCTGTTTCCATCATCTACCATCATTCTGTTAGTCTAGATCATGCAACGTGTACTTTATGTTCAACTAACAAATCTTTTCATGTTTCAGGAAGCTATGCGCCATAGCGGTCATACAATAATGGCGCCTCAAGATCAAGTGCAGTACTATTTTCAACTTGCTCACCAGTACCAGCAGGTAAATGAGTTTCAATTGTACTAACCATGGCGATGTGATTCGGTAGTGCAATTGTTAGAGCCAGGAGTGCACTCTGATCAAGCACAAGGGTGTGATATTAGTAAATAACACAAATAGTAAGCTTTTAGTTCGCGTAGTGTGAACGGGGCTTTAGATTCCCTGCATAGTGATAAACACCGCCGCTTGTGTTACTTTACTGAAGAGACCGATTTCACTGTGTTTCACATAGGTCTATCACTTAATTCTTTACAAACTAGAGATTAGAATTTTTATCCCTACCGTAAAACTGTGTGGATTATTACGATGGTTTTCTTCACGTCCGCGTCGTAGTTGTGATGAATCTTAAAGTCGCTAAACAAAAAATCTGATTGGAACGCTGTCATTAATGAATTGTGGTAGATTGGTTTTAACGTAAACATAGCAACTATAGGAAATAACTAGAACATCGTTTTTGACTCCATCATTATATTAGTGTCATTGCTAACGGTCTCGCACTCTTTAGTGCCATTAACTCGACCAACCTGCTTTGCGCGCTTTGTATTAAAAACTTGTTTATCTGGTTAGTCTACTAGCCAGCAATTAATCGGCTATTCGTGCATCCGGGAGTCGTCTCATTGAGACCTTTGATTCTTCTCGGTTTAATATAGAAAATATGCACAATCATTTATTGCATTACGCTTCTCTATGATAAAGCATTTCATCCAATATCGCTGCTGAGTTAATCACTCACTTCATCGTCACCTTTTTAGTCACTTCCTAACGACGTGTCCCTAAAATTTACCGCTGTATATGCAATACTCCGAACTTCTTTTAACTCTGTACTCTTTGAGCAATTGCATGTAATTTAACTTTGATTTTATTAATTCAGCAACAACCACACGCAGTTCAAACCGCCCCAACTCAAGCGCAACCAATTCAGGTTGGCACGCAACAACAAGCGGCCATTATTGGAGGAATAACGCAACCACAGCAAGGTGCTGTCGTGGTTACAATGGCGTCGGTACGTTTTTGCCGTATTTCCACTCGAATAAGAGTTTATTTTACCTTTTCATTGATTATGAAAGGACTATCTCATTGATCAAACATAACACAATTTCCCACAAAGTCCCCCTTAAAATGAGGGTGAGTGAGCTTTTTTTACTATCCAATCCTGAGCAACCAGACTTAGGCCCAACTCGATAGTCCAGCTTACGCTAAAATTTAATCATCTTTATAGAGCAGCGGTAAATTAATTTCATAGAGGTCGCGCTTCAAATTTCCTTCTGCCCTTGTATATGAAATGCCCTGGGTTTTTTGAAACCCAATACAGAATGTAAATTGTAGAAGTTAATTCTGTATCATGATTACAATTGCGGTGAATAGTGGCTATCTGCAGTCAAAAAAGACTTGTGCGCTAAATTTTGATTGGGCCTCCCAAGATTCAGAATAGAGTTACACGTAAATTTTACGTTCTTTAATAAACACCCTAGCCTTTACCTATGTCTATACTTTCCCTAGTTTAATTTTTAAATCGTTCTGTTTCAGGCTCAGCCCCAACTAATACAAACACAACCACACGAGCAAAGTGAAATTACGTATCAAGTGAGTGTTCATTTTTTTAACATCTAATATTACCATTTGCGTTTAAGTATGAAGCGTGAATTATTTTTACGGATTAGTTTACGTTTTAAATGTAGTGTATTGTAATTCAATTGTTCACGTTTAAACAGAAAAGTTCGCACATTGCAACTATGAATAATAAACAAAAAGCATGCTGTAAAAACGTTTACTCAGGCTAAACAAAACGTTTGAAACATGCACATTTCATGCCTCATATCGATCGATTCCTTTGTTTCAAAGTCTTTGGTTCTAAAGCATCGACAGGCTTCGTTTCGAGACGGTTCTGCATATTTTTTATCCATCATTGTTCAAGGTTAAAATGCGTAAACTTCTTAATTTGAACTTAATCAAGTAATCCAAAATTCCTAATGTTTAAAACGTAAACAAACTCGTGAAATCGTTCACGTTTCATACTTAAACGCAAATGCTAGTAATTTGGGGTTAATCGTTACTAAACCAGCTGCAAAGATGCAGATCCGATTTCCTCCAGGTTTGCTGGTCTATTGTCAGACATCTCGGTCTTCTGTCGAATTATATAACTGAATTGCCCCTACTGGACACACGTACGTCTGGGCAACAGTGCTGCGAGTTCCCTGTTGCCTGACAGCCCTATGTATTTTATCTTTACTCCTAATGAAATGTGTTGCTCTTCATCAGCTTCCTTTTGCGAATTCGATGCAGTACCTGAACCGCATGCAGCAAATGCAGCTGCAACAACAGCAACAGACGCAGCAACAAGGGCAACAACCCGCGCAACAAACGCAGCAACAAGCGACAACAGTTCAAGTGCAAGGTATCGTAACGTCTCAACCGCAAGTTGCTCAGGTGCAACAGCAACCAAATACTCAAACACAACAAGCACAAGTTGGTCAACAGCAAGTGCAAGTAGCGGGTCAGGATGTTCAGCAAGCAGCAGCCAACGCACAGAATGTCGGACAAAATCTTGCACAAAATACAGTTCCTTCCCAACAACACACAGAGTATACACAGTTTGGCGGTCAGGTAAGAATCTGAACTGGCACGTCGTATCCACTTCGGCTCTGTAGCGTTTTGTGTGACTTCAACAGAAATAAAACTGACTTCAACAGATATGGTTTACCCATTCATCAGGGTGTAGCTTCATTATAGTGGAAATGTCATAAAGTACAATGACACTTCCTATTGCACAAGAAACAGAAATTAAAAAACATGCATCAGAGACCTTTGGCTTAACCAATATGACAAACTGCGAACAGCAAACGGCTAATTTCAAATAACATTTAAAATTAGATTTTTGGCACTTTCTCAGAAGTTACTTTATGTGTGAAATTAATGCACCGATTTTCTCGGCCTCAGAAACCTAGCATTTGTTTTGAAAATTCAAAATGAATTTTTCTGTTTGCCGTTAGAGGGTTGTCGTTAACGTCAAGCTAAAGGTCTCTATTTTCATTGAAAGACGGCAAATCAAAAACCCTGCATTTTTGGATGTACAGTACAAGTCTTTCTATATTGTTGAAATTACTATCATGTGACATTATATTCATTTTTGTATTTTGCATCCTTTAGCTTTTCCAGATCCAAACGGCCGCAGGACAAGGTGGAACACAACCAGTCTTTATTGCAGCTCCTGCCCCTGACCAAACACAACAGCAGGCTCAACAAACCCAGTCCGCTCAACCGACACAGCCAAACCAGGCAACGGACACTGAACTATCGCAGAGCACTGATCAACAACAATCGCAGTGAAACCGTCAGTGATGTATATAGTTATGTAGGTAAATATATATTAATATTCTTTCAGTATTATGACTGGAAGGATCCACTGTATCCAGACTAGTTGCAGGACAGATTTGAAGTTATTTATGAATTTTTATTGCTTTACAACATATGTTCGACGTGGTCCCATTGCGTATTAAACAAACATCGTGATTCATCTAAATTTCCACAAGAATTTTACCACAGCTGGAAACAGCATGACAAAATTTGACAAAATTAATAAAATTCGTATGTTTTGTTTGAAAAAACTATATAACTCGAAGTTTGCAAATTTTGTGAAACTTGACAAATTTTATTAACTTTACTAACTTTATAACTAAATGAAATTTTACTAATTTAATTTTTTGATGTTGTTTCCAGCTTTGGTAAAATTATTATCGCGAGATTGATCTTGATCATAATATTGCCTATTACGAGATGGGCGCAAGCGATTATCGGAAAGTGTTCACCGAGACGAAGTCGAGGTGAATATTATACACGTAATGTATGCTCCCGAGGGAAATAGTGAGTTTTGCTTCCCAAGGGTCTGAAACATTGAGACTCGAGGGAAAACAAAACTCGCTATTTCCCAAGGTAACTAGTGTACATTAATTAAGTGTTTTGTTATGTAGGAAGTTCCTAGATGGTGTTGAATTTTAAATTTATTTTGTTGCGATGTTCCTACTAGGAACAAAAACATACATGTTACACAACAATTTTATTTCCAAAAAGCCCACTTTACGTTGTTATGACAAGAAGCGGGCAACAATTTATCACTTGTTTCCCTGGCGGGAAACATTCCATTTATTTAAAGTCATGTGACTACGAATGAACCAATCACATTTTAAATACACAGCACCTGTATAACAATCCTCGATAATCACCGAGCCTAAGTGAATTGACACAAGAACTGCATTTGTTTGCTTATCTCTTTGTAAGAAACGTCCACAAAACGGCTACCCGCCATTTTGAAATTTGTTATATTCACCTGAAGGTGAATATAACAGCATAATACGTCAGATTTGACCAATCAGAATGTAGGATTTGCTATATTCGCTAGTGCAAAAATACTAAATATAGTTAGCGACAAAATTTAAGAGTTTTATATAACTAATTCCAAAAATAGCGATCGCTTTGAACAAAATCAATGTAGTTTCTTGTTGCACGCGAAGCGACTATTTTCTATCGGCCTTGAGCTTTTTATGAAGCCATCTGCAATTAAACGCGCTAAATAGAAGTGAAATATTTGATCATTACCCGTTGCGATATTATTTAATTTCGACCAGAATGCTTTGCAAGCATCATTATAAAGTTGGCTATATTCCTGGCATATGGTTTTATGGTCTTAGTGCATGGTGTAATAAATGTCGTGGTCATATAATAGGCGAGGTTTTCTTTATTGGGGCAAACTCAGTTCTTCGGGTCGGCCGTCTCGTAGCGCGTGCCCAGTAAGTGGACTGATTGCATTAAAATGTTTACAAATCCAGCTAAAACCGAACTGTAAATCACAATCAAACGGAATTTGGCGAAATATGGCCAACGACTTTTACCTGTTGAACTTGACTTCCCGGCGTATAATTTGCCTCTGGTAGGTAAATTAAACCTTGCGCAACATGGATGGAATAGACTGAATAGACCGGACTGAATGTGGGAATAGAACTCTCAAAGAACGTTCACTTTCATAGAGACTTTACAGTTTATAATATTTTCCTGGAAGAGCAAGTCTATTTAATTTGAAAAAGGGATGCTAAGTTTGTATCTTTAGATCAAATGATAACATAACACACCATGAGCACGAACACAACGTTCCCCAGACGCCCAAACTTGTTATGATCATGCATAATTTTATTTAATAATTGTCCCCAAGTAATAAAATTACAGTTTATTAAGTCCCTATATAAATGACTAATTACTGGAGGAAATTTTGCTACTACTTATAAAAAATATATCACGTTGAAATCTACCAAATGACTGCTTTCCACGTGACATACATATAGTTGTTTTAACAAGTCACGTGCGTGAGTTCTCTAAAAAATATGAATCGACTGGCAGTCACCATACAAATGTAACGAAAAATACGTTGAAAAAATATATTGTTTACAAGAAATATTAATTATACGGCAGCCAAAAGCGATGTAGCAATTGAAATTTTTCTTAACTGTAATTATTTTTGCGTATAATAATGTGCGAGAATTATGGTTCAATATGTTCGGCGTATGGCTGTCGAAATTTTTATTGCAATTGGACATAATTGGCGGGGAAAATGCCAGTTCTTCCACGACACGAGCCACGCCACCATCCGTCGTCGATTTGTTCGATATCCGTAATGATTTCGTCTGGGTCGAATGTCAACTCGTCATCATCGGCTATTGAAAAAAAAAGTTAAAAAAATTAAACGAATCGCAATACGCTCGTACGAAATTATGGGAAATACGTTTCCAAGATGATCGTTTTAGCCCATGTACACTAGGAGCACGAACGCTTTCCAAAAGTCGGTCCCTCAACACAGAAACCGCCCCAATATTTTTGTTAATGTGCGCCCCTGAATAGAAGTTGAAGCTAATTTAAAAATAACAAGACGCCTGTTCTGGCGTTAACTCCGGCGCACGTGCCAGTCTTCAATATAGAGCTTCTGAACATAAACAATACAGTTCATATTCGCATTTAGATGCCTTGCGAACCTAAATGTTTGATCGCGAAATTCAAAAGGACATTGTACTTTAAAAAGTATAGAAGTTCAATTGTTCAAAAATGTAAATAAACCGCATGATATATTCGCTTTGTCTTACACTTTGCCTTTTGGAATTCGCGCTTATATAGTTATATTAAATGTTCAATCCTGACATCCTGTGCAAACTACGACGTTCAACGCGCCCATACACGACCACATCATCTTGTCAAACGGCGAAATAGCAGCGATATTATTAAAATAGGACCAAAATCTACATGTATTAAATATATTCTTACCCCAATTCAATCTAAACTTAGTCGAAAAGCGTGAAAAGAACGGTTTATTTGTTGCTCTTGGAGGAATTGCCGTATCATGCGAGCGAAATCGAAGCTGTGCACCACAACTCTTAGCAGATAAGACTGGGACGTATATAAATACGGTTACATACACATTTTAAATACTACAATGTTTCGCGCCATTCAGACTTGCGACGACGAAAAATAAAAAAAAATAAAAACAACAACAACAATACAAAACCAGGGCGAATTTTCAACTCCGTCGCTGACGCCGGAGTAATGAGCATATTTCTTCTTGGATCGTGTGGACAAGGCGTTAGACTAGATAAAAACCATTTTGAAACGCTTGAAAACGACGCTCTTGTGCACATAGCCTCACTAAATATACTTATCATCGTAGATCGAACGATAAGTCTCAAAATATTTTTTGGAACTTTGCTACGAACATTTCAAAATCACCAGCAATCAAATGCTATGGAATAATTTATCAGAAGAATACGAGAATCAAACTACGCGCAATGTTTAAAGAATTTTCATGGCAAGATCACTATAAAGCCAATCCAAACGATGGTACATGGGATTACAACAGTAGTTCGCCGATACACCACCAAAGGTGAATCCGTAAACTAATATTTATTCTCGTGACCTGATTATTTGTCCATCCAGAATACTCTTTTGTTACTTTTACTTTGCCGCTGGATGAAAATTTATACTTATTTATGCCCAACAATGAAGTTTCATTTTTACTAACCTGCTTGATAGTCGTATAGAGCAACTGCGGTTTGGCCAGTGCCCTGTAATATGACAAGTAGTTGAAGAAATGATTTTTAACTTTTCTGTAAGAACTGAAAAACGTCTCAAAAACAAAAAATTCACTTTTTGAAATACAGAACTCTGAGCGCGAAGGAATTATGGTTGTAATCAATATTGTGTCCTATTCAAGTCAGAAATTGGCTTCAAAACAAGTACACTATCTGTCGTTGAGTCATGCCTAATGTCTTCGGTATTCTTAAAGCTAAGGCTTAATTTCTAGTAGAATAATTTCTTTACTTAATATTCTAAATGAGCAATAACCCATCATCCCTAAATATATTGTTTTGGCGGGACAACCTTAATTCAACGAACATGCAGTTACATATTGCACGGTATTTTAGGACTTGATTGGTTGCTAGAGACGTCATCATGTGTAACTCACGCATGCTCATACGTACTTCTTGAGACGCTTCATCAGCAACATTGCCATAAACATGATCATCTTCTGGTTCATCATATCCTGCTTCCGGCTGGTCATAATCAGCTTCTGCCTCAGCACGCTCTTGTTCCGCACGTTCTGCCTCTGCACGCTCTAGTTCCGCACGTTCTGCCTCGGCACGCTCTTGTTCCGCACGTTCTGCTTCCGCACGTTCTGCTTCCGCACGTTCTGCTTCAGCACGTTCTGCTTCGGCACTTTCTGCTTCAGCACGTTCAGCTTCAGCACGTTCAGCTTCAGCACGTTCCTGTTCCTCGCGATACCGCGCTTCAGCTTCAGCAGCCCTCTCTGCCTCCGCGCGTTCTTGTTCAGCCTCTGCTTCTTGAGCGGCCCTCTCGCGTTCGGCCTCCTAAACAAACATTAAAAATCAACAGGCTACTAATGAACCACTGTGCACTTGCAAAGTAAAAATTCTGATTCTGTTTTTTTGTTCCTTATTTCAGAAACACCTGGATGAAGTTACTATGAAGTATTGAAAAACTGTTTTAAGGTGGCTCGTTACAGTTTTAAGAATATTGAAAACTTGTGGTTTTGATTTAAATTTTTAGCACGAGATTTCTTGCTAAGGAAAAGAAATTTCCCAGATATATTAACCAACATTCTAACAGTCAGAAATTGCCCATAAGCATGACGTCATCGCCGTTGTTATGGTAACAATGGCAATTCAATATGGCCGACATTTTACCTATTCACCCATTTTACTCGAAAACAAGTTCGGTTACCCCAATTTTTTATTTTATAAAAAGTTTTCTTACAAAAAAATGGGAAATTTGAGCAAGTTTAAAAAAATTCTATAGAGCCAGAAAATTTCTATAACGAAAAATCACGTTTTTTAATTTTTAATAATTTTGGCTCTATAGAATTTTTTTTAACTGGTTCATATTTTCCATTTTTTTGTAAGAAAACTTTTTATAAAATAAAAAATTGGGGTAACCGAACTTGTTTTCGAGTAAAATGCGTGAATAGGTAAAATGTCGGCCATATTGAAAAGCTATTGTTACCATAACAACGGTAATGACGTCATGCTTATGGGCAATTTCTGACTTTTAGAATGTTGGTTAATATATCTGGGAAATTTCTTTTCCTTACCAAGAAATCTCGTGCTAAAATTTTAAATCAAAACCACAAGTTTTCAATATTTTAAAAAATTGTAGGGAGCCACCTTAATACTTTAAAATGCGGGTTGAGTTGGAAAATGATTGGTCATCTATACCACACATGAGCAACGACACGAACTTGTCAAGAAAAACTTGTCCGTCTGTACACGAGCTTGGAAGTGATTGGAACGCGATATTTAGTACGTCCGAGTAGGAAAACGTTTGATTTATGATTCCTAACTTCAACAAAGTTCGAGGGGTGATGTAGCTCGGTTCACAAAACTTGTGAATGAGAATTAATTGAACATATCGTAGGATAAAACTGGTTAAATGAATCCCAAGCTTTCAGACTAATACTTAGGTGCATGGCTTGCACCATTATGTGGCATAAACTATTAAAACAGTCGCTTAAAAGCAAACATATTCTCACAACAGTAGCATAGCTAATATCGGAAGTAACACTGAAATAAATAACACCGATAGATCTATCTCGTTCATCAGAACCGTTCATCACAATAAAATAAAACTAGCATTACTTGTGCTTGTCTTCTCTCTGCCGCCTCGCGTTCTCTCTTCTCTCGAGCCAAACGACGCGCCTTTTCTTCCTCAGCCCGCTTCCTATCCTCCTAGAAATTACATAAAAAATAAATGAAAAAAACATTAATAATCTCACATTTCTTTGAGACCTAAGGCCTGTTTACACTTTCTATTTTACTGCCATTTTGAATTTTTGAGGGGTATTGCCCGAATAAGATCCACGTCTTTCTGCCCCAAAAAATCATGCTGCAATGTCCCATACCTCTTCTCCGGCTTTCGCCATGCTTTCAAAACGTGCTTTGAGATTACCAGCTGCCCCTGTGGTAAGAAAAGCGCCGTGTTCTCAGCCGTGCAGAAGACAACTGCATGGTTTGGAAAATATGAGTGAATTGAGTCTATTTCAGTCTATTTTAAACATAATTATTAAAAATTGTTTTTCATCATCCTGAAATGTTACCAATGTTACCTGTACTGGCCCCTGGTTTCGCTGTTTTGTATGATGACGTCACTTCCGTCATGTCATCAAACGTCCCGGCGGACTGTAAAATTAACAAAACAGAAGATGTAATGAAATTGAATTATATACCATTTATAAATTTATTTATTCATACAATACCTTATCTACTCTGTCAGTCTGAACGCCAAATTTTCCACCAAACCCAGCGGAATGATCTGCAAAAACACCTTATGCATGAAAATCAGGCAAATGGGTTGTACGAAAATGTTAACTTCTAACCATACCGTTCGCCACATATTTGGCTGATTCAACAATCGTGTACTTTTGAGTTAACAGTTTTACATAACTACAAAAGCATGTAGTTAGGAATTTTTTACAAGCGGCTTCTATAATCAACAACATATAACATCCTGGAACGGGTATGTATATATCGAGGATTAGTTTGTATCAAACTGTTTGTATAAACCAGCCCTAAGGCTTGTTTACACTTGCAATTTTTACTGCGATTTTATGTGCGATGTGAACGAGCGAATTAGTTACTGACGTTCAAATAAGAGTTCTTATACATGAGAGCATTCGTAACTAATTACTCGTTCACATCTATCTAAAGAAGAAAATCGCACATGAAATCCCAGTATTCTGACATCTGCAATCGGTAAATTATTTTCTGAGATACAAAAATGGCATTGTTGGGAGATGAAATTTTAACACTTTGGATGAATTCCCGTTTACACGCCGAACCAAGCAGTAAATAATGCAAAATTTGATGTCAACAAGCAAGCATATAGCAGCTAAAGACATAACGTAGAAGTTATCTTTTTGTCTAGCTTTACTGAGATGTGACCTTTTTGTGAAGCATGTTGCTCTGTCTTTCCTTCGTATTCGTAGCCCTCTGCTGACTAAAAAAATACGAAAAATAATGTTTTGTTTCTTTGCAAGGATTATAGAATCTTCCGAATAAAAAGTAAATCGTGTCAGTCTCGTACTTTGTCCACTCTGTCTGTTTGTACTCCATACTTCCCGCCGAATCCAGTGGAATAATCTGCAACAAATTGAGCGCGAAATCACGAATCACGAACTGTAAACAAACTGGAACGATAACTCAGGAGGGGAAATTGAAACCAGTGCTTTTTACTTTTTCTGAGTCATGAGCTGAAATACTTAACGCCAAATGTTGAGCCGTATATGAAATCAAAGCTATTAATTAAAGCTGTATGCAAGCCATATACAATATCGCTATTACCTTTTTGTGACGCATGCATCTCCGTCTTTCCTTCGTATTCCCAACCTTCAGCACTCTGCAGGATGAGAGAATAAACATATATATGATGCGTGTAGCTTTAATTAAAAAATACTATAGCATAGGAAAATACTTTAAACCCTTTTTACATTACATTCAATGTATTGGCAAGGCACGGCTAAAATGGGTACCCGTGCCAATTTCATCAGCGCTCAGTCTTTGTATTGGTGGCCTGAACACAAATAATGGGCACTGGTACCAATTGGGTGTAATGTAAACGGGGCTTAAGCCATAAGACTTTAAGATGGGTTGACCTCAATATTTTAACTGTATGGCATTGTTTTCACATTTCCAAGTCTCTTCACATCAGGGTTGGTAGATAGCTTCATATTTGAGGCACTATATACAAACACTGGACTCACCTTATCAACGCGATCTTTCTGAATGCCGTATTTGCCACCAAATCCTTTACTATAATCTAAACATTAGGAATAGAGAAATCTTAAAACATAAAGGCATGACTCAGTCCGTGATAAAAAACGCGGACTTGTTAATAGCGGACTAATAATAATATTTTCCTCAGATCTCTCCACTATTTTCCCTTTTGAAAGAAAATTCCTCAAAGGCAAGACTCCCAAAGCTACAAGTTCGCGTTTTATATCAGGGGGCTGAGTACGTTATTTACAAGTCCGAGATTTACAAGTCCGCTCTTTTCAGGTCCAATCCAGTCGAGTCCAGTCCGTATTTTGCAAAATGTCATATAGAAAGTCGGAATTAAAATTAGACTAGAATTATAATACGTCTCAAAATGTACCGTAAATATAATGCATTTAGGTTAATCTTATTCAAATGACATTATTTAGAATTGTAAAAAGTTCGGGATCTATATTTAACAACTTATTATTTCTACGAGAGATAGTCCATTATAACTCCAAATCATTACAACATTGAAAATTGAAATCAAGGGCGAATAATCCATTGTCTCGGTTTAAATAAGACGATTTTTCGCCGTGTTGTACGTTATGCAGAAGTATATTTGATTGTCATCTAACCCGACAAATGACCGGCCGTATTGTTTGACTGCATGGAGCTCGCCATCAGACAAGTTCTTTTGCTTCAAGTACCTTTTTGTGATTCATGTTTTTCCAATTCTGCCTGGTATTCCCATCCTTCAGCAGACTACAGTATGAGGGGAAAAGGATGGAGAAGTTAGTAAACATAACACATTTAGAGCAAAACAAATCGTAAAAAGATAGTAAACATTCGGTTGAGAAGGCCAGTATAAGCTATCAATGATTCTTAATTGTTTAATGAAGATTATTTAATTGTTTAATTGCCACATAAAGTTTATCATCTGAAATCCTGATTATACAATAGAAGAATACACAGAAATGGTACTATAGTATTTTAAACGCGTGAAAGTGTACAAAAATTAATTGAGCTATTACATACACGGACTCTATGGTCCCCATGCAGTAAACTTACTTTATCCACTCTATCTTTTTGCACACCGTATTTGCCACCAAAACCACGCGAATAATCTGGAGAAATATGACACAGAATTATATATGTATCATATTTATCTATAACTTTCTCTAGCCAAAGAATTTGCAGTGACGAGTCTGCATGCATGGGGTTATCAACAGCTTAGCCTATGACGGACCAGGCTGTGTTGGGCGGACGTTCTTTAGTAAAGATGCAATTGATATTTGTCTTATAGAAGCATCTATGGGCAGCCCAAATATGTGTGATATAATTTGAACGCGAGAAATTTTCCGCGTTCAAATTATCACACATATTTGGGCCGTCTATCATAGAAGGTACTGAGAGTGAAAAGAGCACCTGACCAACCTTTTTGGGATACGTGTTTTTCTGTTTTGCCTTCGTAATCAAAACCTACGGCAGACTGAAGAAAATAGTACGACACAGATGACAAATCAATACATTACAAAATGCTAGGCGAAAGAAAAATATTCACTGACAGCATCAGCAAGTAATCACACTGGGAAATTCAATTCAGCGGCAAGTTCATCGTGGTTTGAACTTCGGATGCCGTTCATTGTGGACGAGGTTGAATGCATCTTCAGAGCGGGGACTTTGGAACGATGGGAAGGAAAGAGGGGGGAGCAAGAGGGGGGAGCAAATGGGCACGTTAGCAAATATATTATCTTATTGAAAATAATCCTTTGCTCTCAGTCCCCCTGATAAAAGGCAAGACGGGCAGCTGTCTATACTACCGCCGAGAGATTTGACTTCTTTGTTTCGAAACACGAGTTAACCACGTTTTTCATTTGTAACTCGCAGTTTTAAGCCTTCCCCTGCATTGCTTGTTATAAACGGAAATATATCCAAGCCTTTTACAATTAGTAAAAAGGTTAATACTTTTCATATAAAAAGCATGCAGCTAGAAGAGTTGATTTTTGAGGATATTAAAAATGATATATTAGGTTAAAAATACATAGAGCATAAACTCAGTGAAAATGAGGACAAAAAAACCCTACAATAAAAACATTTCACCAAACCTTATCAACACGATCTTTCTGCACGCCAAACTTTCCACCAAATCCCTTTGCAGCATCAACTTGTGAGCTATGCTTTGATAGATCTTCAACATGTTCATGGCCTACAGCAGACTATGAATACAAAAACACATTAAGCTGTAGTTAAGCTGTAGTGCGAAGAATATCTCTTTGTCCTTAAAAAAGGGAAAAATTGTGAAAGTTTTCTGTCAACATGACCATTCCATTTTCTGGAGAGTGAGATGAATATGAAACGAAGTTATAACACATGTACATACCTTGTCCATTCGGTCCTTCTCAACACCAAATTGTCCACCATAGCCATATGATGATTTTGGTCTTATTTTTTGTTAAGTTTTAAACCTTAATATTTTCAACTAAATTCTTCTGTTGTATTATAGTTGTTTAATATCAACTATTACTATGTGTAATAATTATGTGCTTCAGTACAAACACCTCCTAACTGCCGCTACCTGCACATACTGCAGTTGGTACTGATATATAATCCCTTTCAGTGAATCAGTGTTTAGGGTAAATGGAATCTTTTCCATCACAAAACTGCCTAATATGATACCCAAGTAATAGGGCACATCTGGTTTAGGGAAACAAATTTGTAATAGAATCTCATTACAGCTACATGTACCTTATATATGTGCATCATGATGTTATTAGTTTAGGATACCCTTTGGAGGCCTCATCTACAAAAAATTATATTCACCATAAATTACCATAGTAGTTCCATTGATTGATCATTGCAAGCAACAAGAACTCTTAACAAACAGTGGTACTTTTATTAAGTGTGATGATAATTATACCCTTTTTTATTTTTTGATGATCATGTGCAACATCCTTTCGAAGGTCTTTAATGCTAAATAGAAAGCAAAATTTACCAACAAAAAATCTAAAACCTCAACACCTAATGGACACTGTAAAATTTCCCTTAAATATGTATATATATGAATCATGCACTTAATTGTTAGAGTGTATACTTCAATAAAAATCATGCTAATAAGTTGTTATTGGGTCTGTGATTGGGTGCCACTCACAAACAAATGTGAGCCAATCGCTTTGCAATTTGCCATAGCATCAAATACATATAGGTGTGTCCAATGAATGTTACAATTAACAATACATACTTTATTGATTCCACATGACCAGAACCCTCAACAGTTTTTGCTCCCCAACGTTGTTCCTTTTCTGATACATCATTCTATAAAAAATATAAAACATCAAGGCTGTTAAAGTGGGTGACTGAATGCATTCGGGGTTTTTATAATCTGAATTGTAATAAGAAAAAGTGTAATCGACAGAAGATTTATTAACACTGGACCTGTGTGACTCAATAGCTATCCACTAAAAACATAGCCTTTGTATTCAAGCAGTGTACAAGATCAAATGTGGTTTACATATAGGACACAGACACTTCCAGAGTCTCCCTCTTCTACCATTACTACTCTCAACAAGAATTAACAAGAATTTGTTGGGCAATTTAATTATTTCAATTTGGTACTGCAGTCTTGAAGTCAACCAGTATAATCAACTGCAAATTTATGCATGTACATATATATGTATTATGCATATGATGGAAAGGATGCTCTGAAAGACAAGCATGTACGACGAGAAAATAGACAATCAAACTAAATATTTTTATTTCAGGGTGAAATATTGCTTGCATGGTCTCAAGATTTTTTGCGTGGAATTTTTGAGTATGGAATAAGACTAGGATATGTATATAGTCCAATACTCAATTTTATCAAAGCAAATCTCGAAATACCACAAAACATGACTATGTATTCAGTAAATAAATTTCTAGATATCACTCTTTTGCAAGAATACGAAGCCAAAATATCTCAATTTTAATTGTTCTTGAACCGGAAATAGACGGACCCTAATACGGAATACAGCATAAACAATAAGGTTTAGGTACTTCCACATTTAATATATTGTGAAACTGAGAACAAACTAAATCATCTCATAAACCTTTAATTTATTACTTAAGCAAACTTTTCTTAACATGCCATTTAAGATCGTATTAAAGTCAAGTTATGCCTGAGTATTATTCTAACATACCGAAAGGTAAAAGTATGCCCAAAATATCAAAATATGTATGCAAACATAGAATCATTGACAGAGTATAAAGGAAATACATTTATGCTTAAACGCTTTCGAAAGATTAGTCAGAATGAACTCACCACAAAATCAGGATCTGTCTCCCAGTCATCATCGTCGGCGTTGTCCAGCTGAACGTTATGTCCTGCTGATGCTTTCCACATTTTTTGGGCAGAATAGATTTGAAGTTACAAAGGTTTTGAACTGACCAAATTGTGTAAACACACCGTGCCGTCGGTCCTGGCTTCCTGTTTGCTGTTCACTCCCTCAAGCCAGGCCAGCCAGCGTTAGCGGGTTTATGAGAACAATATAACCCTCCGGTTTTTAATAGGTTTAAGGTTATTTTCCCGGGGGTATTGAAATGGAAGCAAATAGTTTTTTCCCCCCGTATAAAAGTTTTCTTCGATTGAAAAACGGGGGAGAATCTTCAGTAAAACTAAAAGTGAAAAATGTAACTAAATTTAAAAATAAAAACAAGCTTGAATCGAAAGAGAAAGTTATAAAGGCAAACATCTCGCTACGTATGAGCAGTATGGCCTGTCGAAAGATTACTTTAGCTGTTTGTTCGTTGAACCAGTGGGCTTTGGACTTTGAAGGGAATTTAAAACGAATTCTGCAAAGCATTAGCGAAGCAAAGACAAAAGGTGCTTGCTACAGACTTGGACCTGAGTTGGAAGTTTCAGGTAGGAGGATTGATTTGTTTGCTTTCACTTTTAGTCTTTTACAGAGCGTATACCAGGCACAACCTAGGATAGCAGACGATAAACAACTTTAAGTGGTTTAACAGTTATTGGAGTCATCCACTTCTTTTATTACCGACTACAATGAAGTCGCAAATATCAAATTCAATACAGTCATATAGTAATTAAGCAGTTCGTTTGTACAGTTTTGTTGCATTGCTAAAACACGGTGATAATTTCAAATTTTAAAGTGCAATACAAAATGTCAGCATTGATTGTAATATCAATGTATTACTGCCAATTGCATGTACTATTGCATGCACACTGGTCACGTTTGGCCATATAGATATATATATATATATATATAGATGTTTTTATAACGTAACCTCTCAACATGGTCAGTTTTTGCGAATTGCGCAGACTACTTAATGTGCATTATGGATTCCTGGAAAACAGAAGGGTTCTTCTTTCTTTGCACGCCCAGGTTCTTGGAAACCACAGCTGTCAGCTCTTTAGATTTCCAACATCTTCACACAATTACTTAATAATAAAAATAAATAATTAATATCGAAAATTGATACTCAATGCAAGTACAGTACCTTTCTAATTGGTCAAGTCAACATGCAGTAATATAGATTGGGCTCTGCTGATAGCTGCATGTTCTGCTTGCATAATAGCTATAGGTGGTTACAGCCTCCAGACCTCTAGTATTGATGTTTAAATTATGTTTTTTAATGACTCTTTTTCCTAATATCCAAACAAGTGATGTATAGCTGTGTATGCCACGGAGGGTAGCAAAGGACAGTTTGGGCAGCAAGCCATCCCCATCAGTCCGGGACCCCTTTAAAATTGCAGTTCATTTTCGTCCAGACCAATTGTGAAATCACATAATGAAAAATCTATTTTTCTCTGGCACCACTTAGTCAGAGTTTAATTATCTAGGTACAATGTTTCATTTCAGGCTATGGATGTGAAGACCATTTTCTTGAAGATGACACATTTCTTCACTCCTTTCAAGTTTTGGCATGCATTTTAAAATCACCGGTTGCCCAGGATATTGTTTGCGACATAGGAATGCCAATACAACACAAAAGTGTTCGGTACAATTGCAGGGTCATCTTCTATAATCGAAAGATTTTGCTGATCAGACCCAAAATGGTCATGGCAAATGATGGGAATTACAGGGAACTGAGGTGGTTTTCGCAGTGGCAAAAGGTAATTGCATGAATTTTAAACCTGGTTTATGTTGGAAACTGAACATAGGTTCATTACCGCGCGGGTTCTAGCTACGATTCATTAGCAACTACTGGCACTGACCTACAACTAAAGCACCATACAATTTATATGCGTTCGCCCTGACAGCACAAAATTCTTAATTCTTAGACTTCAAATTTGGTGAGCAAAAAGATTTATAGATGCTCAATTCTCAACAATCTTGCACTGAAGATTTGAAGCTTGCACACGTCAAAAACGAATTGTCCGAATTAATAACCTTGTGAATATTATAAGCCGGATCAAAATGACCATTTCACAGCTGTCAGATGTGTATCTGTAATGCTTTACAGAAATGCACAATTGTGATTAACCACTGTGATTTGATTTACGGGTTGAAACTTCATAAACACTCATTTCTGCGGTGCATGCCGCTGCATGCATGCACTCCATAACTCAGTGGCGACTGGCGAGAGCAATGTAATATAATTATATCAGTATATAAATACACAGCTTGCAGATAACTTGAGATAAGTACATCTTCATCAAGCGAGTTGCCCGAATTAAGTTTTATGTTTAAGGTATATAGGTACAACGAATAACGGGAATACGGGATTTATACGTATTTATTTGTATACGAATAACGTAAGTAATTTTATTTCGAAAGAAGGAGAATATTCCGTAGGTATATATTAGAAGCGTGCTATATTTACTGTAGTTTTTTAGATATTTTTCTTTCCTGGTAATCTAGAGGCTGCAAATTCAAAATTTTCCAGTTCGCGGCGCCAAACGTTGATGACGCCAGACTCCCCTGGCCCTTCTAACTAATCGATTGTACGCTTCTGATTACTCTCCCCATACATACACCAGCCTGTTATATACATTTAATACGTCGATTTTAGGATCTTAAACAGTTACCACATTCTTAACAATTGATCGAGTTGTGCATTGTTTTGTAAATTGCTATTCAGTACATTTTTTGATGATTCTGCATTGTAAAATATGGTATCGGGGCTCCATCGTTTTGTTTTCACACCTCTTGATCGTGGGCCTCGGGAAAAGTTCCCCCTTTGAACTCTTAGAGAGCTAGGCACTAATACAAGCTGAGAAATCTTTTTTTTCCTCCTCATCAGACCAGACAAACAGAAGAATTCATGTTGCCCAAGGTAATCACGGACATTACAGGACAAACGACAGTTCCATTTGGCGATGCAGTGATCTCGACAAGCGACACGACATTTGGAACAGAGATGTGCGAGGAGATGTTCACCTCCAACGCTCCCAGCATACACATGGGCCTGGATGGTGTTGAAATATTCACGAATTCAAGTGGTAGTTATCATGAACTTCGAAAGCTTCAAAGGAAAATTGACCTGATAAAAAATGCAACAAAAAAGGTTTGCATTTCTATCATATTTAGACACTTCGCTATTTCAGTTTGACAGTTCATGTTAAACTTTAGAAAGTTTTATTTCAAGACGAATTCTGCAATATATTTCGATTTCGTTGTATATAAAAGGTTGGGCTACTTTATTTTAACGATATAGCCCAGAATTATGAGCTTTTTGGGCCGGTTGTTCAAAGCTAGGTTAGCGCTAACCCTGCATGGTTAAATGTTAATCGAGTGTTGTAGTTTATGTGATTCTGAACCACTGTTCGTTTTAAAACTTTAGATAATATTACTTCTATCGGTCCAGAGAATATTCCTGAAAAAAGATATTCAACTGTAACCAAACGAGTAAAAAAATTAATGTAAGGGTTAAGCTAACCGGTTTTTTGAACAACCTGCCCTTGTAGTTAATGAAAGTTTTTAATTTACACAACCTTCTCATAGTAAAATAGTAGAATCAATGCTCGCACATAAATAGACTGAGCAAATCCAACGTTTATGACAATAACCGAAGCTAAAAACGTTGCTCATCGATCTTTAAAGCAAATTAATACCCTGTATTTACTGTCGTATGTTTTTCATTTGTGTTTTTTACATTTCCTCAGTCAGGTGGTGTGTATATGTATGCAAACGTGAGAGGATGTGATGGTGGCCGTGTGTACTTCGATGGATGTTCACTGATTGCTGTAAACGGAGAAATTGTGGCACAAGGCAAGAACTTCTCGCTGCAAGATGTAGAGGTGGTTACTGCTACTGTTGATCTAAATGATGTCACAACATACAGAGGTGAATGCTTTATCTTTGACTAAAAACCGTTCTAAAATGTAGAATTGCACTCTATAAACCAAATTTCTCTTATTGAACAGCTTTATTAGAATGATAAAAATGATTGGTGATATTTGTTCACACTGACAATTTTAAAATAGTGAATTTTACCATTAAAATTAGTCAATCAATTAATCAATACCTAATCAATTAATCAATTAAAAAAATCTTTCAGCAAGTTCGCCATTTACGAATACCTTTCGAATAGACCAATAGCTACCAAGTGCTATTATTTTGCTATTCATATTTTACAGTGGCCTACATGGCTTATACTTAATTTAAAATTGGTGAATTTTTTTCTGAACGTAAACACCTGTTTATATTCATTTAGAACTAGAACGAACCAAAATGGTAGTGTTTAACATTCTTACTGTTTTTGATATTGTTACAAGAAGTACTGTATAATTATTTAAAATGTAAGCAAAGTGTTTATTCACATTATGAGCTGTACCCTACCGTAAAAAATAATTTTAGACGGTTGTTACCCCGGAGGTTCGACAT
Source organism: Dendronephthya gigantea (assembly GCF_004324835.1). NCBI lineage: Eukaryota > Metazoa > Cnidaria > Anthozoa > Malacalcyonacea > Nephtheidae > Dendronephthya > Dendronephthya gigantea. The sequence continues at coordinate 2,327,299 of NW_021163029.1, forward strand.
AAAGAAAACTTAAACAATTATTATGTAGCCTCAATACTTTACTTTGTCTCCCTTAATTCAATCACAGGTGGTGCTAATTGCCTACAGCAACTGGGATCAAAGTCCGACAACAAATACCCCAGAATATTTTTAGATCAGTACTTTTGTAGTGACAACCCGCTTCTACCGGCAAATAAGCCTGTGGCTTTGGACGATATGACGCCGGAGGAGGAGATCAGCCTTGGTCCTGCATGCTGGTTGTGGGACTATCTTAGACGAAGCGGGATGTCAGGATTCTTTCTACCTCTGAGTGGAGGTAAGATTTGATATTAGGTAATAAGTAAATATTACTAACGACAAAATAAGGAAATGCAAGTGGAACATGGCGATGTTTTGGTAAATACAATACTTGCTACTTAATGCTAGGACCGTAGTTGACAGATTTAAGGTGCCATCGTATAAACAGACCATGATATGAGAGACCGGCGTTAAATATTTTATATATTTTATAGTATGCATACATGCAACGCAGTATATTCTGTATCAGTTTTCATAGATTTATACGCTAAAAAGCAAGCACTTATAATGTGAATGGCCTTTCAAAATATTTCCTAAATTTTCCTAAAATAAAATGATAAACAACTTTAAATGAAATTGAGAGATTTTGACCACTGACCGTTTATTAAAATATTATATGAAAACGCCGTAACTGAACAATTCCATGTTAAATCCACTCCTGCAGGCATAGACAGTTCATCTGTGGCATGTCTCGTCGCTTCCATGTCTCATCTCGTCTGTAGAGCGGTCAAAAGCGGAGATAAGCAGGTCTTGGAGGATGTCAGGAGGATAGTAGGGGATAGGTAAACTAATTATTGGAACTATTTTCTGCGATAATGCACGTTGACAACCTTGAAATAATAAGCAGGCCTACACTAGCGAAACCCCGACAGTAATTTGTTAAAAAAGCACATTCTATATCAGACGCTGTAGGTCATTCAGCGATTTGGGTACAGTAAAAATGAACTAAAAGTAATCAATATATTTCATTGCAGAGAATACATCCCAGTGGACCCCAAGGAACTCGCCAATCGTATCTTTGTCACGTGTTATATGGGAAGTGAAAATTCATCTGAGGAGACTCGTTCACGTGCGAAAAATTTGGCACACGATGTGGGTAGCTATCACATGGGTAAGATTTAAACGACGGGAGAAAGGACCATAACAGCTATGGCAAATGTCTTGAAACCATTATAGATATACAACAACGGCAACTAATACAATACCTATGCAGTGACATGCAGCAGTGACATCAACAGTAATTTAACCTTATTGACCGAACAACAGCAATAACTTTATTGACAAAAAGTATAACAATAACAGTAATACCAGCGGCAAAAGTAATAATGACAGTGACAAAAACAACCACAAAAATCGCAACAATACAGAAAGTAAAACGAGCAGTATCGACAGCAGGAAAAACAGCAAATGAACCATAACATCTACAATTACCCATCCCAGCATTACAGTAGCAACAACAATATTAAGTCACAAACCGGCACAACATTAGCATCAGCCAAAACGACAAAAAAAACCCAGCAACAAAAGCAATTCGACTGCAACGGATTCGTTTGACAATCATGAAAAGAAAATCAAGCAAAAATTTTGATATGAAAATTCCCCCGGTTGGAACCCATTGATTTTTGAATTTTTTAATTGGGGGGTTTTTTATTCAGACATCAAGATTGACACAATAGTGAGTGCGTTTCTTGCCGTGTTTACAACAATCACAGGCAAGCTTCCTCAGTTTAAAGCAAACGGCGGCACAGACAGAGAGAACCTCGCACTACAAAATATCCAAGCTCGAATCAGAATGGTCTTGGCTTACCTGTTTGCTCATCTAATCATGTGGGTGCGTGGAAAAAATGCTGGACTTCTGGTACTTGGTTCCGCAAATACCGACGAAAGGTAGAAACGCTGAAGGTCGAAGGAATTAATTGAAAACGCAGGAACTCGTCCTTAATATAACCTTACGCAAAATGTGTGAACTTTAAATCGTAGACTTTTTAACTTAATATGTGCCTTCAAACACAGTCAGCCGCTTTGAAGCAATTATTTGAGTAACTTTGCCCATTTTTATGAATCTGCATGCATGGTATCAACCGTCTACCTACAAGTGAAATATTTATTTTATTTTATTTTATTTTTCAGTCTTCGTGGGTATATGACAAAATACGATTGCTCCAGTGCGGATATAAATCCAATCGGTGGTATCAGTAAGAGGGACCTCAAGTCATTCGTATTTTATTGTGTTGAGAAATTTAACTTTAGTTCCCTCATCACCATCATGGGTGCAGAACCAACGGCAGAGTTGGAACCTTTAAGAAACGGCGTCACACAACAAACAGATGAGGTGACTATAAGACGTTTTCATCCAGTTTTAGTACAATTTTCATGCAGCCTGAAATCTTTATTAGTACATCAGTATGACCTTTATTAGTATATTAGTATGACCTTTATTAGTATATTAGTATGACCGTCGTGAAGGGATCAGGGACATCTTTCCCCGTGCTTTGGAGACGGTGTTTAGACCTTGAACCAATAGCATGCAGGCGATTGATTATTGAACCTTAAGCAAAGTTGAGGCGCGGACAGATAAAAAATCAGGCACCTAAATTTTGCTCGTTTCTCAGTTTTTCGGCTCATATGTTCTTCACCGTTGCTTGACCGTGTAGTCAGTATTAAATAGATGTACTTTTGGACGGCACACTAAATCTGTCATCTCTACCCAATGAACATGCATTTTTATCACTATTTAGGAGGATATGGGTATGACTTACGACGAGCTCTCAATATTTGGACGTCTTCGCAAGGTCGAAGCCTGCGGACCGTTTCGTATGTTCTGCAAATTATGCGACCTTTGGCGAGATACCCACCCACCCTCGCTCATTGCCCACAAGGTAAAGCATTTCTTCAGGTGCTATGCTATTAACAGGCACAAAATGACAGTGCTTACTCCGTCATACCATGCTGAGTCCTATTCTCCCGATGACAACAGGTGAGTGAAGGATATAGGTGGGATAAGGTTGGTTAGAATGTAATAAAGTTTAGGGTAGCGTGGGTGGTATATATAATTGCCACACACTTTCCGTAATGGGTGCTTTTTAAGGTTGGGTTGGCATAGGAAAATTGATTGATAAAGGTGGTAAATGGGATAAAATTGGGATACAAATTGGTATAGAGGGGGATAGATACTTGTCCAATTGAAGTTGTTTAATGTCTTAAACTATATTTGGGTGACTTAAGGTATCACCTACGATCTTTTGCTCCAGCTGGATTTATTATTTTTTTTTTAAACTTTATTTAAAGTATGCTTCTTTGCATTTAGGTTCGACCTTCGACCTTTCTTGTACAATGTCAAATGGAATTGGCAGTTCCGATTTATCGACGAGCAGGTCCGACGAGTCGACGAACAGCAGCGATTGCCGGTGCATCACTTTGAGGGATCAGAGCGTATGTCTGGAAACGAGAATACAGGGGTTGACCAAAACTCTACTGGAACCAATGGCATCGAAGGGGTTCTTGAGACAAATTTAGAGATAAAAACCGAGGGAAATGGTTCGTGTTATTATTCCTGCGAAGAACCGGTCAATGTGAATAACGAAAAGCACGATGCGGGGCAGACGCCTCTGCCCGAGAATGGCGTCAGCGTGAGCATAAATCCGCTCGTCCAATTCGGTACGAAGCGCAAGTTGATGGAAAGAGAATTTACTTCTTCGAAAATAAGAGCAGTAAGCCTTGCACCATCGGGCACGCAATTTTGTAGCAAAAAATAGTGGTAATTAGTATAGATGATAACATGGTTAGACAATCGAGTGCAATATGGATATGACCAGGGCGCATATGACATACACGAGTGAGTTTTTCAAAGACCTCTAAATATTTGTATCCAAATTTCACGAGAAACCATGCTATTACTTATTAATAATATATATATATATAATTTGATTGGTTCACAGTGATCACAGAAAATTGCACTGTGATTACAGATTTTGCACTGTTGTTTAGGATTAACTGCACTGAAATCAACCAATCACAGTCAAGTAATACTTTTATATATATCATTACTAACGGAAATAGTGGTAGTTACTAGCACATCGTTGATACACAATTTTTTTATACCTCACAAGATGGTTAGCTACTATTATTGTACGAGATGAGAAGAGTACATGACTATCTTTATATTTATTACTATATTTATGCATCGCTACTATCATCATAAATTACCTTTCGTCTTCAATGACCTATTTATTCCAGTAAACAAAGTACATAGCTACAACACTAGATTAGCATCTAAGCAAACATATTCTTTACCAAAAACCAGAACTAATTTCGGAATTTTTAATATAAGATATCAAGGACCTAAAATATGGAACTCTCTGCCTGAAAGTGAGAAAAAGTTGTCAGCGTCTCAGTTAAAAATCTGTTTAAAACTTCGCTTTATTGAGTCGTATTAGGTCAATTCTTCATATTGTTTTATCTAAAATGTGATTGAATTGTGTTTTTTAAATTGTGTTTCTTGCTTTTGTCTTTTGATGTGTGTTGGTTTTTTGGTTTGTTTTTTTTTTCTTTTTTCTGACACGTTTGTCTTGTTTTGAAATTTTTGCCGACTGATTAAATATCGGAAATCTTCACTATGCTGTCTATGGACGTTATTTGCCCAATCCAGTTAGCCCTTATGGTTATTTTGGGCGGATAATACCCACATCTATTATTAATATTAACAATGTAAATAATTTTAATGATTTATAATGGGTGAATAAATTCTTCTTCTAGTAGAGAGAAGTTAGCTGGTATTCCGAAACTAAAACAACGGCGACAAACATGTGAATTAAGTTATAAGTACTAACGTTTTAAGGGGGTAACTAAGTTATTAATTTACTTACTCCGCTGCCCAACTGTACGATGTAATGAAATGCTTGCAGTAACTTGGTGTTTAGTAGGCATAGAGCCAGGGATGCCGGTTTAGAGAAAGAAGGGGTACAATATGGTATGAAAAGGGTTTATTTTTGGTATTTCATTAGCCTATTTAGTTTACAGCTAAAAATGGACAGATTGTTTAGAGTCGGTGAAAACAGGACTGAACCACTGCACCCAGAAACATGGTTTTTTTAAGTTGCAGCAACTTGTTGAAGCGTAATACTATTATGTCATCGATTCAATTGCGAGCATGAGGGATGTTCAACAGACGTTCACAACACAGACAGACAATTTGATAAGTGGATATTTCCTCTCCTTAGTCATAAATTTGAAGAATATTTGTATATGACAGTATATAATAACTATATTTGTGGTGATAAATATGTAGCCCTTAGAAGTCTCGTGCGTTTACGAAAAAATGTAAAGTCAAAAATGCCCAACAGATTTTTCGACAAGATTGTTCCTACGGTATGTATACACTATACATGCATAAATATACACTCCCGCTTTGCTACAGCCCTGGTTCTGGTGACTTTCATGCAGCCTCTCTTGGTCATCACAGAACCAGCTAGTACTGGCCTAGCCTACGCGTAGACTCAACTTAAGTTATAAGTAGAGTCTACGCATCAGCGTTAAAAAGCTTGTTCAATCACGTGGCATCCCCACAAATGTGGGGAACGCTTGTGATTGGTCAGTATCCTGAATATTTATCAACTGACCAATCACAAGCGTTCCCCATATTTGTGGGGAAATCCACGTGATTGAACAAGCTTTTTAACGCTGATGCGTAGACTCTACTTATAACTTAAGTTGAGTCTACGCGTAGGCTAGTACTGGCCTTGATTATTGTTGTGTTCAGCTTTATAACCGCTCATGTAAGTTGTGGTGTGGGACAGATCCTTTCGTGATTTGGTTTTCATCTATCTCGTAGTCGTCACCTGAGGAGCTATTTTTGTAAATGGCTGGTAATTTCATATAGCACAGACGTTGCCGTTCAGCATTTGCACTGTGTCCTCATGGTGTGGTTCGCTAGTCTTTTATTAGGGTTCAGAAAAGATGCCATGCACTTAAGGATGCTTCCAATTTTATTGTGCTCCAATTCTACGCTTGCAAAGCAATTTATCAGTTTGAGAGAGACAACGGCCTTTTGTCTCTCTTTTTAGCTGAAAAATTCAGCTCTACCGTATTCTTGTTTGGTACTTCAGCAAACCTTAAAAATCTTTGACTGTTTTTTGTCTTCATGCAGTCATCACAAGGGATACTTGAAAGTTGAAAATGGAGACAGGAATAGACCTTTCTTATAATGACGTTAAACGCGGGAAGACTGATGTTACACGAAATTTAATTGGCTCCACAAAACTGTCGAGCCAATCAAACTTCGTGTAACATCAGACTTTCCGCGTTTGATGTCATTATGAAAAAGGTCTATTCGATTAAAGAGGTTTTAGGTATAGTAGGACATTTTCCGTTCAGACTTTAAAGTGAAATTTCTATACAACGCTCTAACACAAACCAATATTATAAATAAATTCTCTTACACAAACCCCGCGTACAATTATACAAATAGTTGGTTAAGATTAAATCATGCCTTTGGACTTTTGGTATTAGCGAAAACATTTAAAATGTTGTTATTACATTAATATATATAACTTAGCAAGTAGAATAAAAGTGCTTGCAAAAACATCACGAAGACCTTAAAATAAACTATCGTGCGTAACTAGCCTGGTTGAATACAACATTATTTGCCATGCGTTTTCATTATATCGTACAGGATATACTAAGTAATTTTTTATCAAGTTCACACTACTGCTCGAAATTGGAACTTGTGTTTTTATCTTTTGTATTCTACCAGCAAGAAAATATTAAAACCCGCGAAGCATAGGAGGAAACACAGCAGACCAATTCTGTGAATAACTTTTGCAGCAGTTTTCCACTGTTTTTTATATTCTTCAGTCTCGTTGACGCTCTCATGATTTTTGCGGACGGAGTTCCGCTGCGATTCATTCGCATCTATTTCATTAATATGGTTATCAGCTCCCACCTCCTTCTCTTTTTGCTTCTTTGGAATTCTCATACATTTACGAAACCAATTTGGCATTGGGTAGGAGTAATTTACTAGCCTCGTCGTCATAACTGCTGGAAATGAAACCATGGTAACCGATAGAAAAATCCCAATACAATATGTTTGAAGAACAGAGGCGCTGTCTGAAGTCTCTGGTAACACAGACGATATTATTATTGAAAAAACAGAAATTGCAACAACGAGAGTGATCAAAATTGATATTTGCCCTTCGCTCTTTAAAGGCAGAATAAAACTGAAAAACGTCAGCATTGAGATGACCGCCAACGGAAGTATTAGTTGCAATGTGTAGTACAGTGGACGTCGTTTAATTTTCAAGGTCAATGTGATGTCGGGGTAGGGTATGTTATCAGGAAGATAGTATCTGAAATTCTGACTCAAAATCGCGCTTTTAACATCCCACTCTCCGTTTCTGATATAATCAATCATGGCTACATTCTCGTCGGAGTGTGACACGTTGATTTTATATCCGGAATACGTCCAAGAACCTATTGAAACCTGACATGTTTGCTCGTCAAAGGGAAAGCGAGCGACATCTATTCGGCACTGACTGTTCAATGTTACTGGAGCACTCCAAGTACAATTACCATCTTTGGAGATAACCAATTTCGTCACTAAACGTTTGTGGAGAATTTCAATTTCATCTTCTTGACTTGCCCTGAAATAATAGAGATCATGGACTTACCAATATAAAGAAGAATTTGTTCGGATTGTCTTCAAGGTAATGAAAAGTCGGTATGTGAACTAGCACACTGCTTTTCTTTTTTTTTGAACGGCTAGGTCGAGGGCTATATAGGTATCATAAAAATTTCATTTTTTTTATTCTTGTCATAACAAGAAGAAGTTACGACAATTTAAAGAATAAATCATGCAGGAATTTAAAAACAAACTGACAACGTTTTCATGTTTTAATTTTGAACGCTAGACGAATGTTATATTTAACTTTAATTTACAGATTATTCGGTCTTTTTTGCAATTCTGGTTGCTATATCATTTATGGAAAAAAAAGGTCTCAATGAGGACTGTATATATTGTGTATGTGTTCTAAGCGCCGTGTTCATTATACAAACCAATGACGTACTATACATTGTCATTGACATTCAGAATAATAATGTTCCGGCATATTTTGATAAATATTATTGGGAGATTATAGCAGCATAAGTTAAGGCGGTGTTACACTATGTAAAGATATAAGTCTCGAAGTAAAGATATACAAAACTTACTCGTTGAATATTGCAACATCAGGCAGCCAGAAATATTTATTATTAACATTAACACTCTTGATCCCTCCGTACTGCTCAGGATCCCATCTCAACAATGGATTATTCCACTGCAACCTGAGCCACACTACAATACGAACTGCTTGATTCTTCTCGTTCTAATAACGAAAGGGAAAGACAGAATCCTTACAATACAGGCCCTGGCCCTTTGCTTAAAAAATGTTTACGAATAAATAAAAAGCCCCTAACAGTAAACTTAATGAAGATAGTGATTTTTCTAATTTGAATCTTCCTTAATACTCTAAAAATATTCCCTTAGATTTTTTATATAGATTACCCCTACCAGAAAAATCTATTATGCGTATTTCTAGTTTTCTTTATCGTTGCACTACTTTCTATTAAATGCCATCATGTACAGACTCAAAAGTTTATCAGCTTACCACATCAGCAATTTGTCGCAATTTGATTCTCACTTCAACATTAACCGGTTTATTGATAACAGGAGCTGGGAGAATTTCCTTCTTGATATCTGAATTATTTGTGAGGAATTCTAATAGACGATGTCTTTCGGCAATATGATCCCCGGCAATTGTTCCTAGTAAGAGTAATTGTTCCTGACGATTAAATACACCACAGAGTTTATCATGTTTAATGTAATATCAAGAGAAGAACAGTTCTCAAAAAATATTGATTCAAGGTTATACTCGTGTGGAAAACCATGACTACAGTGTGTCCCAAAAAAAACGCAACCACTTAAATATGCAAAAATATTAATATTGTTCGGGTTTGCACCATAGTTCAGCTAAAATGACTTTTAGCATTGTAAATGAAGGATTAAGAGCCATTTTCAATTCCCAGAGGTGCTTATCTATTGTGCTTTAGAGCTGTATTAATGTACTGCATATTTAAGTGGTTGCTTTTTTTTTGGGACACCCTGTATATGATTAATATCAGGGTGGATCCAGCACTAGTGCACAAATTTGCATTACAAAACAAACAGGTTATTTTCAGCAGTTTTCTTGTTTCATGCAAATGTCATGCACTAGTGCTGGATCCACCCCTGATTAATATTGTTTCATTAATAGACCTTTGAGGTGCTTACGTCATGTCGGTCTCGAACAATGAATCGCAATGCAATCTGGGAAACAAGTGGGACAAAATTGTATAGATAGAAAACTGTGTGACGTAAGCACTTTAGAAGGCTATTCATTTCATTATGTTCGATTCGTATTTGGAACAGCACCACAGTCAAGGGTTTGCGCATGCGCGACTTTGCATTGCCAGATCTTTATCTACTAAGTGTGACTATTTCTCTTGGGAAATTTCTGTTTTTCGACTCTTGTTATTCGATTTCATTTCTGATCTTTGATTTCGAATACATATTAAAGTGACAGCCGTACACAAAAACGATTCATCTCAAACGAGCTGTCGTCCAAGGAAATGCCAAATACGCCGACCTGCATGTATTTCAATGCCCCGCTGTGCATTGAAATTGAAACCGAAACTGAAAGCATTCAAAATGCTCGTTTACACTTGCAATCTTATTATTCTATTTGCGATTTTCGGTGCGATTTCTTCTATATATAGACGGGATAACGAGTGAATTATTTACGGATTATATTATAAAAGCCCTTATACATCAGGGGCCGGTTGTACGAAAGCTGGATAGCGCCGATCCACCGGATAGTGATTTTTACAAATGGTTCAAGCAACCTATTATTCATCTGTTATTTCTTATTCCACAGCAACAAATGAAATACGAATCTTCATCAGAGCTTCGCATTTTGTAACATCCATGCAATCAATTAATACTAATCCGTTGTAATACTAATTTCGATGTAGCGCAAAACGGCTTCCAACACTTACAGCCAGCGTCAAAGGAAACATATGCATGTATATAGTTATATAATTTATCCGGCTCACCTGCTGAAGCCAGTCTGAAACGCTGGCAAAAGTATGCCAAGTAGAAAAAACACACCAATAACATTTGAAGAAAACTGCAATATGCCATCGCTTTGCTTTCTTTCCACTGAAATCTTTTAATAAAATATTAATTATAATAAATGGAAGGTATATATATGATCTTAACTTAGGCTTAGCTTATTATTAGCCACTGTATACAGCTGGCAGTGGCGTAGCCAGCATGATAAGTGGGGTGGTATTCATATATTCGTGTTTTAAATTATTCATTTCTTTTCAAATTATTTGTTTTTACGGTCTGTGAACATGAATATATGAATATGTCCACCCCACTTATCGTTGCTGACGACGCCACTGACAGCTGGAAGCGACAATATTGCAGATCGCGTATTCGCGTTTGTAATTGTGTTCAAATCGATCTCATGCCAAGTTAAAATTAGGTAATTAAATCAACATACAATGTCAGTGGCAACCGATTTTTGGGTGAGCTGCAAAGTTCGCGTGATGCAACTTCAACTTTCTATAAAATACTTTGATTAAATCTAAACACTTTTTACCATAAGAACATCATTCGACAAATCTACATCTTTACTCGAAAAACTTTACTTAGTTGCAATTCCATCCCCTGAATGGAAAACAATTTTAGGTAGGATTCGACTTTAAATTGCCAAAGAAAAAAATAGGTACGCAGCGCGTAGATGTGACTACCGCTCTGCAGTCTTTGTCATCTGAGTGGTATCATAGATTTAGCTGGCAGAATAGCTAGTGCTAATAGTTGTTGTTTTGTATTCATCTTCTGTACTTTTCCAGCCTGGACCGATCAGATAGTTTGAGATCTGCACTGGCATTAGAGTTTTCTCTTTCTCCGCCAGAATATCATACTTTGCTTTTGAATGACGACTCATACCCGTTTGTCTTGCATTTGGGGTTCGAAGTCCCAAACTGGGTGTGACTTTTTATACTAAAGCGCGTGGTTGACACTACTGTAGTCAAAAGAATGGGACATGTCATTACCGGAGGTCATTGTTGCATGTATAAAATCCTTTGTCAGTCGGAGAAGAATACAATGGATTAGTGAGGATCGGCATATTATTATCACCGTCCATTGCTGATGATTAATGAAGGGGGTCATTCTTTCCTAAATGAGCAGGCTATTTTATTCACCATGCCAATAATTACCACATCCATTGATCATATTCAATGATGGCAATAAAGTTAATGCTGATGAATGACGATGCGTGACGATGTATAAAATAATTGGGATCATGTTCAGACCTCCTCGGCCGAAGCATAATTTTAAGTAGAATGACGCAGCCTTTTATTTTGCGTTCCTGCCTCTACTTATGTTTAGAGAAACTGATTGTGCATGTGAGCTATATGCTAAAGTTTCAGCAGACAGCATTCACATCTACAAATATTACATGTTACTATTAAAGTATAGAAATTGCATTTGGTTTTGCAACGCATCCGCCGTATTGATTAACTCCAAATTTCATAAAATGTGAGCGATTAGCCGTTTTCACATCAGAAGACGAACAAATCGTCTATAGACAAACAAATCGCCTGCTGTCGGCGGTCTGCAGATGTCGTCTAAATACTGTAGCTGTTTTCACACTAGAAGACCATATGTGTCGTTTAAATATTGATTACTATATTTGAGTAAGACGTGCAAAGTTCAAACAGCTCAAAAATGTATGCAAAACAACGTACATATAGAAAAGCTATGTTGATACTAAAATAATTTGCATTTGAATTGCATATTTGATTGCACCGGAAAGGTTGGCGATAAATGGCGAAAACTGCCGAGTGTGACGTACATGGTTGTGTGACATAGTGTTGAGTGTGACGTAATGGTCCAAGGCAAGCATTTAAGAAAGCAAGCAAGCAAGCCTCTGACATAGTGACTAACAATTGTGACTAACTGTTGAAAAACTTTTCCGCAGTTTTTTTTAACAATTCAAGCTGCCTCAGTACGAATTTTTTTTTGGATTTAAGTAGGACAGAGATTAAACAACAGAATACCTATCAGGGCCGGCTGTGCAACCGGTTGGTTTAACCATGGAATAAAGCAAATCTTTAAATGAATTTTTTAATCGCTTGCTAACAAAGTTGAAAATATCTTTTCATAAATATATTTTCGGCCTGGTTGTTCAAAGCTAGGTTAGCGCTAACCTGGATTAAAGTTTAACCCAGTGTTTTAGTTAATGTGTTTCTGAACGCCACTGTTCGTTTTAAAACTTTAAAAAATATGACTTCTATCGGCCCAGAAAGGTTTTGAAACATGGACCCGAGATTGCAACAATCCTGAGCCAAAATATGGTGGAAGGAACTGTAGTCCGATTTAAAAGAAGTTATTGAGTATAGACCGTGTCAGGCAACACCATGCCCTGGTAAGCTAGTAAGCTACCTCTTTCTTGCGGGGTTTGTGACCGTTTGTCAAAAGAGAGTCAACAAGGTAGAAGCAAGCAATACGAACAAATCTCAATTAGACTTTTTTTAAACGATGTTATTTCGCAAATGAATCAAAGGTACACGCGAGGAAAGGTATTTCAGTATCTTTCATCTCATATTTCTAGTTCACGGTTGTTATAGCAACTGAAGCTTAGATGTCCCTTGCAATGTTTCGGAGTGGAAATATGGCGATATAATTGTGATAATCCAGAACCAAAATACGGAAGCAGTAACTGCAGTGAACTGGGGAAGTCAATCAGGTTAAGGAAGGGTGCCAAAAAACGATGCTCAGGCGAGGATTAAACTAAGTATGATTATAAACATAACCAACTGGATAGTTTGTCGTTCTCCGAACGGTTCTTCCTACAGGTGTCAATCGGACGTCAATACAGAAAGTAACCTAAACTAAATCATTTTGTTCATGCAGAATAGCGGAATCAGTTCTAGATTGATCATCCAAAGGATACCTGTTGATATCATTTGAGGAACACAAAAGTGACACAACGAACATTTCTATTTTTTGTGGATGGTAACTATGGCAACTGGACAAAATTGTCGCCATGTAGTGCCACTTGTGGTCAGGGCATTGAAATCTGATCCTGTCACAACCCCCCTGGAAAATATGGCGGAGGATGGTCACCATGTGTATGACGTCATGCAACGTATCAGACAGGTTTTTGTTCCGTTCCGTACGACAAGTTGAAAACACCGCGCAGAAAGACTCGGCCAGAAGAAGAATGGAAACAAGTGATTCAATTTATGATACACCTGAAAGACCTCTGGTGGTTACAACTCAATGTCTTGGGGAGAATGCTGAGACGAAAGAAACATCTTGAAATATTGATATCGAGAATCGTTGCGTCCTAGTTTTAATAATTCTAATAAAACTAACTACGTTAATTTAGCTTCAGGACTAACTCGATAGCATGATTGCTGTGAAAACATTTACCCTATATCTCCCCAGCTTAGCGATTCCCGTGCGATTCCAAGTCACTTTTTTGAGTTTATATATTTGTGTTTTTAGTGAAGTAATATTTATTACCCGGCAATTACGATTCAACATAGTCGTTCCTATTTTTGCTTCTGTTAATAGCTTTTGCATTTTAACTGAACGAGATAACTAATGTCTTCTGTGAGCAATAACGTTGTATCATTCTGGAAGGAATTTTTCTGTCGGTCAATTATCCATGCTTGGCTGCCGCTCAAGGAAATCATTGATAATTGTTTACAGGAAGTTGTGCATTTCTGCGAGAATGGTTAAGAAATGTAACTTTTACAGCAATTGAATACACCACGGTTTTGCAGACCGCCGCATTTGGCCAGGTACGCCACCAAAGTCCAGGAGAATGTATGCAGAATTTCTGACAAAAGTCGTCAATTTCATCAACTTTATTGGTGTCCTACTGATTTTAGCGACAATTTCGCGACAAAACATTGCAGGTATTGAATCTCTACGGCAATTTGAATTGTCTGTTTGTATTACGGAATAGGTGTGAAAAATTAAGTAATATTTTTGCCTTGATTTCTATTAGATGAACACCATCTTCACGACAGTAACAGGTAGAATGTTACCATATGATCTGAATACCACAAGAGTAATCAAGCATTTGAAATAATTTTTATTTGCAAACATGTTTCGACTTAAAAATAAGCCATCGTCAGTGCGAATGAATCTATTTACATTTAATTGTGAAATATATAAAATCAGAACTGGAAAATAGTATTAAAATGCTGAGCCTGTTTGTTAAGGTATGGTTTGTGTTTGTATGTACAGAGCCTCCTTGAGTTCGAGAGAGAAGGAGGTGTTAGCGGTGCATGTCTAGTCAGTCTAGGATAGTAAAGCAAGAGCGGGTGTATTTAGATTTGCATTTAGGGTTTTGTCGGTGTTTGTATAGACTGTGCAAGACGGAAATAGCTAGGTTTGTATAGACGTGTGAGTTTTTTTCAGTGGAGATGCATGTTCTTTGATCCTTGTGGCGAGATGACGCCATCATGACGGGTGGTTTCACTGACCAATACAGAGTTTTAGTTAGACGTTTACGGTGGTGAGGACACATGCCAGGGTGACAAAACTGCGATACGCAAGGAAATTCCCTTTTAATTTAATTTTAAAATCACAAATTTACAAAGATATAACATGCACATTCCAATCATATTTTACAATAACAAAGATAATGTAATAATTAAATGTTCGTTAAAATCGACTATAAAGCTAACTAAATTCACCACATACTATATAGACTATAAAATAGTACTTCAAGGGTGGATCTCCTAACGCTCGAACTGTCTAAAACGCTCATTTCACTTGCTTGCCTTAATTAAGGTGCGACTTTACTTCGCCTGTTCGCTCAACTAATAATCAATTACATATCATGCGGCAATGACGTAGTCTGTAATTGCTAATTAACGCAACTTATATAATAAACAAGACGCCTGCTCAAGGCGTTCACTCCGCCTACATGCCAACTGATTTACATTATTCATCCGTGGACCGTGTAACCCAGGGCTTCTCGGTCAAAAATGAAGTTGTTTTGGGTTACCTGTAGAAATGCCAACTTCTGTCGCCCAAAACTACGACTACTAAAAGGAAAAAAGACCATGGCATTTTAAGACTCCGCTGCGCATACGCAGGCGGAGTAATAAAATGTCATGCAACTGTCCAAAACATGCGATAAGCCGCAAACCGCAGTTTCACGTTAGCGGTTTTGCGTTGCAGTTGTTGCAAATTTGACATTTAGTTATAGCAGTCACTTATACCTATACCTTATGTTAGAACGATTCAAAATTGGTACCCAGTAAACAGTTTCGCTGTTGAATTGCTTCTAGCTATTTCTAATGCTTCAATTTTTTTAAAATCAAATGTCGTTTACACCTGGAAAAGTTGAAAAGAACCTCCATTTTAATAACAGACAATCGACCTACGACATCATGGTAAACCGCCATATTGCCAATCGTGTTATTGAATAGTGGTAGCCGTTTTCCTAAAGAAAATCGGCAAACTCGTTGAAACTTGAAAAAGTTGAAAACAGGCTAGAAAATTACCACAAAGAAGATTTGGATATCCAATATGTCTACTAGGAGTGTTTGTACGTGAAACGAGACATTATTGCAATGACAATTTGCTGAGGTAAATGAGCTACGTTAAAATACACTTTTATAGCGGTTGAAAACGTGAACCGCAAATGTCAAACGGCAAAATTTCATCGTCAAGCCGCGGTTTGCGGTTAGCGGTTGAAGAAAAAAGGTCAAACTAAATTTCTTTAAATCTCATCCAGCGCGAGTAAATTTATATACCACGAGGGATTTAAGATCACTAGGGAATGCGTCCTTAAAGTTAAAGATGTTTTTTATTTTGTGGGAAGTGAACACTAACTTTATGAGTTTATGTTGACAGACAGTTCAGTAATTTGAGAGTAGTGTCCCATAATTATATAACATCTGTGATAATAGCATGATTTTGAAGTAAAGACGTTGGGTTGTTGTTGACTAGACAAACTGGTGTTGAGAGTGTTCGTTGTTTGTGAGTTTTGCCTGTTATTGTAACAACAACTCAAAAACAACAAACACTCTCAACACCAATTTGTCTAGTCAACAACAACCCAACGTTCCATTACTCAAATTAGTGAACAGAATCTCCTCAAGGCATTGCCAAACGATTTGAATTTTGCAGTATATATTAACATAAAGCTAGTGTTCACTTCATCAAAATCAAAAATCAAACTCACAATCACACTCCCACAAAATCAAAAACATTTTCAGCTTTAAGGACACAATCCGTAGTGATCTTAAATCCTTCGTGGTAAATAAATTTACTTGCACAGGATGTAATTCCTGTTACATTGGTGAAACCACCCGTCACGTGGATCAAAGAACACACCTCCACTGACAAAACCCTAACTGCAAATCTAAAATAAAATACACCCTCTCTTACTTCAGGGGCGCCGTGAGTGTGCTAATTTAGGGGTGGCCAAAGGCAACATTATTCCAACCCTAACACGTTTTTTTCCCGACATCTTTATACGAAAAAAGAATTGTTAAAATCACTGACAGAGCGGTTTTGCATGGGCAAGGACGCGCAACGAGTTACGTGTACTATAATTTAAATTGACGCTTCATGCACAATGAATATGACTGATAAATATTCACGTTTTACATACGCTTTTCAATTGAGTACCTAATAAGTTTTGTTACAGGTAACTGTTTGTGGGAAAACTGTATTACAGAAATTTCTTATTTCTGAAACGTTATTTCACGATATTCTATTATAGCTTTGTAATCCTAGTGGATGAGCATGTTCTATCTGCAATTTCTTATTTCTGAAACGTTATTTCACGATATTCTATTATAGCTTTGTAATCCTAGTGGATGAGCATGTTCTATCTGCAACCTTTGTTTATAACTAAAACATAAACATAAATAATTCGCAATTGCTTCAATCCTCTAATTAGTTTAGTTCCTCCGCTGTATTATTGTATTGGTACCTTATCTTTGTATAAACTTCAGAGGCCGGTTGTATCAAGCCCGTTTAGCTTAAACGGTGGATAAGTCAAAATTAAATAACACGGTTAGCTACATCTCTCTGGAATGAGTCAACTTGAATATTTGTACTGAATATGTAGTTGTAGACAGTATCGTTGTATTAAGGTAAAAACATTTAGTTTGCTTGTTGAATAAAACGTTAGACTTGCTTTCTATAATTCTATTTTAATTAAGCTAAACAGGCTTGATACAACCGGCCCCAAGAACCGTTTGACTAATAGTACTTCTGAACCTTAAAATAATTTGTTGGAGCGCCAGCATTCTGATACGGAACATGCTGATGTTTCTTTAGACGGTCGTCATGATATTTTTTGTTGTGTCGACTGTCGAGAGCGATAGTCTCTGTGAAACTACATCTCACACAGGAGACATTGAACTCTGCACCATTTTCTGCTTGGAGTTGGAGCCATTGACCATGTAATGAAATAAACTCACTGAACAATAATTGGGGTAGTGTCGTACCATATAGCATTAGAAATAACTGCGTCTATTTTCTGATAGTTTATTTTCAAATACTTTTGGGTTGCTCAGCATAACACAGCCACAAATGCAAAAATAACTTAGTCTTTGTTGTGATTGATATAGTTCCGACAACATGGAATGTTCGTAAATTTCCGACAGGTGTTAATCCTGGGGGAATGGCCCCCTCTGCCCTCCCCCCCCCGGCCACGGCGTCCCAATCTTACTTTACTATCCAGTATCCACTAAGACACTGCTAACACATCCTTCTCTCTCAAACTCAAGGATGCTCTGTACATACGCAAACACAAACCAGACCTTAACAAACAGGTTAAATAGGTTCAGCATTTTAATACTATTTTCCAGTTTTAATTTTTGTCTGTCGTGTTGTTATGTTGTATCCTGTTATGTTGTCAATCATTGTTGTAAATAATTATGTTATTCATTGGGTATCAACTAGCCTGTATTTCTGTGGTTTATTTCAAATGCATAATGTTATCCATTCGGTAATCTTTGATTACGAATTGCACACACTACACTCTCTCAAATCTCAGACAAATGGTTATTGCACGCAATTGCTGACAGCTGCAACCCGTCGTGAACCCGAATAGTTGTGTCAATCAAGGACGGTTTAAATGGTTTCTGGACTCTGGCGATGCGAACATAGTTGATTCGGAAATTTATGTGAGATGAAAGTGTGTCACTCAGTAAAACGTAAGCAGATATCCTAAGTCTTAGATGTTACGATCCGTCCTATATCTGCTGAGATAAGGTGATGCCGGCAGTGGAAATCACACTGCAGACAATATTGATGCTCCATTAACTTCGCAATATTTTATTATGATAATTATAATAATTATTATCCCATAATTATAATAATTATTATCAAATTAGATGAAACCGATGGCTTCTGACGTTTCCAACACAAAAGTTGCAGATGTCACACCCATGTTTAAAAGAGAATTTCAGTCTTAATTTCTATTTTAGGACGTGTATTCCTGCCGAAGCCGAGCCAATGCTCAACTCAAGTGGATGTTATCCTTTGGTGAATTTCACCAGGCCTTTCTGTCAGAATCACGGAGTCACATTGTCAGACTACATATACAAAACGCCGGATCAGCAAAGCTATAGCAATAATGAGTACAACAGAGTGTACGACCGATATGTCAAGCTTGGCGCGCCTAAAATAAGCAGATTTTTTAATTTGGACAACGACACGGTGATAAAGTGCGTACATGCTGTTGTGCCATTAATTTGTCACGATAATTTCCCGAGGTGCGAGGGAACCCAGAGCGAGTATAAAAAACAAAATATTTGTCGAAAAACATGTCTTAATGGTATTCGTATATGTGAAAAAATTTGGGATTTTATTGAAAAGGTTCTAATAATTAATAATCCAGATCCGGAGTTTAAAAAAGTTCTTTTGTGCGAACTACAGCCTTACAGAAATGCCGGTGACTCCCCAGAATGCTGGTATATTGAACTTGAAGATTCTCCAGGTAATATGAGAATGAGACAATAAACACAAGAATGTCTGTTTGCATTGTACATGTGCCGTGTAAAAAATGTTCATAACCTATCTTTGCCTCATCTAGTTGCAATTCAAGCTCCGGAATGGACAACAAATGCAGGTATGAAACAATTTCAAAACAACTTAGGGAGTTTTTATGGTTGTTTGAGCAGTGCCCAGTATAAAAATAAGCGCTATAATTTGTTGGATAGAAATTAAATAGCCATATATTTTTGCTTAGATTGTCTATACTTAAACGGAAGCAGCTACCATGGCAACATATCAGTGACAGGCTCAGGTATTCCTTGTCAGTCATGGACAGAACAATGTCCCCATCGTCATACCATGAACACCACGTATCCAGAATTAAATAACGCTGAGAATTACTGTCGTAATCCTAAAAACTCCGGACAAAGACCTTGGAGTTTCACTACAGATAGGAACAAAAGATGGGAGTACTGTGATGTCCCAAAATGTACCCCAGGTATGATAATCATAAACAATCTTGAATTATCTAAGAACTGAAGCAAATCCCCGTCCCGTTTCGAAGTAATGACAAGTCATCTAGGAACATTTCTAGGCAAATTAATGCTCAGGAAATTATTGATCAAAGTTTCTATTCTTAGACAAATTTCATTGTTTTACTAGTTCATGGTAATTATGGCAACTGGTCATTGAGCAGTGCGTGTAATGTAACTTGTGGTGGAGGTTTTGAAACATGGACACGAGATTGCAACAATCCTGAGCCAAAGTTTGGTGGAAGAAACTGTAGTCATCTAGGAAAAGCTATTGAGTACAGATCATGTCAGCCAACACCCTGTCCTGGTAAGCTAGCTGCCACTCTAATAAATTCCTAAGAGAGTTTTTGAAATATGTGCAAAAGGCATTTCAATATTTCTTTACTCATATTTCTAGTTAACGGTGGTTGTACCAGCTGGAGTTTGAACGTCCCATGCAATGTTTCGTGCGGTGCAGGAGTGGAAATATGGCGACGTACTTGTCATAATCCAGAACCAAAATACGGAGGCAGTAACTGCAGTAAACTTGGGAAGTCATTCGATTTAAAGAATTGTACAAAAAAACCATGTCCAGGTATGGATTAAACGAACTATGTCTACAGTAACTTTCCTTCACTGAATAGTCTGTCTTTTGTTCCACAAATATAAGAAGTTTCTATTACTGACCCCTCGGACCTATCTGAGACGTTTAATACTCATTTTGCTACTATTGGACCTAAGCTTAAGGAAAAAATACCTGACGAAGAAAACAATCGCTCGTATTTAGAATATCTTACTTGCCACAATAGTAACAATAATATAGAGTTTAAGTCAATAACCCCATCATCAGTTTATTCGCTTCTTAACAAACTTTGTAAGTCCAAAGCAATTGGGCTAGACAAAATATCTGCCAAGCTTCTTCGTCATTGTCCTGACTTGCTTTCGGAATCCCTTGCCGTAATTTTTAACTGCTCTATCATTACCGGTATCTTTCCTGAAGAATGGAAATGCTCAAAAGTCATTCCATTATTCAAACAGGGCGAGCGTAGAGACTTAAATAATTATCGCCCAATTGCGATAATACCGGTTGTGGCGAAAGTTTTCGAACGAATTATTTATGATCAAATTTACGGTTTTCTTACTGAGAACAATTTACTATGTAATAGCCAGTCTGGATTTCGACGTTTGCATTCAACTGTTACTGCACTTCTAGAATCTACTAATAGCTGGGCCTACAATATTGACCAAGGACTGGTCAATGCTGTCGTTTTCCTAGATCTTAAGAAAGCCTTTGATACAGTTGACCATGAAATTTTGTTGTCAAAACTGTCAGCATATGGTCTTGGGGGTGCTGTGGCTAACTGGTTTAGGTCTTATTTAAGTAACCGCAGTCAAAAATGTTATGTCAATGGCCATCTTTCTACCAACCGTACGTTACTTTGTGGTATTCCACAGGGAACTATTTTGGGACCATTGCTATTTTTATTGTATATAAATGACTTGCCAAATTGTCTTGAGCACTCCCAAGCACGAATGTATGCAGACGACACCAATTTAACATTTGCAAGCAATAAAATTGAAGATATAGATTATTACTTTAATCAAGATCTTGAAAATGTTAATAAATGGCTTATCGCCAATAGGCTTACATTGAATCAATCCAAAACTGAATTTATGCTAATTGGCTCACGACAAAGAATAGCTACTTTCCAATCAGACCCATGTTTTAAAATAGACGGAATTCCTATAGACAAGGTTTCACATACAAAATCTCTAGGAGTTCACCTTGATGAAAATCTATCTTGGAATATACAGATCAAGGAATTAACAAAAAAAATTGCTTCTGGTATTGGCGCTTTAAAACTCGTTCGTTCATTTGTCCCAGTTGCAACATTGTATTTAATTTTTAATTCCCTTGTCCAGCCATATTTCAATTATTGCTGTACAGTTTGGGACAATTGCAATAAAACCTTGGCAGATCAACTTCAAAAACTACAAAATCGCGCAGCGAGAGTTTTGACCTTTTCAAGCTATGACACTAATGCCGACATCTTACTCGATAGACTTGGCTGGAAAAAGTTATCTTCCCAACGCCAGTTTCAAAAGGCTGTCATGGTTTATAAATCAATGGACTTGCTCCACAATACCATGGGTTTCCATGTTTGTAACAGTGACAGGTCAATCCTTATTCGTTGAGAAAAATAGTAAGCTGGCTGTTCCTAAGCCTCGCACAAACTATCTCAAGAATAGTTTTAGTTATAGTGGTGCGATGCTATGGAACAGCCTACCGATTGGGCTACGGCTAGCAAATAACCTATTAAATTTTAAAGCGGGCTGTTCCAAATTATTTTAATCTACATTCACATTTGTATTATATTATATTTCTTGCATATATTCCTTACACGGCTCTCATGAAAAGCAGGTATATTAATTATTAGTTTGATTTATCATTGTAAATATTTTTGTAGTCTTATTTTGTAATTCATAATCTTGTCATTTGTCAGCATGAAAATCCTGATTGAGAATACCGTGTGTAAATAAAGTTTAATAATAATAATAAGGAAACCTAGATTTAACTCATTTTAAGAACTCTGTCAGTTCTATATTGAGATCTCCAAGGCTCTAACGATACGCTGATCGTTTGTCGTTCGATATCGCGTAAATATAAGGATCACAAAAGTGACACGACATTTTCGTTTCCAGTCGATGGAAACTATGGCAATTGGACAAAATTGTCGCCATGTAGTGTCTCGTGTGGTCAGGGTGTTGCAATCTGGGTACGAAACTGTGATAACCCCCCGGGAAAATTTGGTGGAAACTGCAGTAAGCAAGGAGCGGATCATGAAAATCGACTGTGCGCAAAAGGACCTTGCCAGGGTAAGATCGTACGTGTGGTGCTGAGTATCGTGTGATATCAAAGAGAGGTTGAATTATAATTATTTCTGCTTATCAATATATTCAAGTTGTCTCCTACACCAAGACGATCGGTTCCATCGTTGCTGCTACCTTTGTGATAGTCGTCGTCATCCTAAGCTATCTTTTCATTCGTCGCAAACGACGTGGAAAAAGAGGTGAGATTAAGGTGAAAATTACGCATAGTCTTCCTGTCAGTATTTTAATCATAATTCCTGGCGCGGTGATCCGATTCATGAATTTATGATGAACAGTTTGTGCATCGCGAAACCAAAAATTTTTGTGTAACAATATCGTGTCTTCATTTCAATTCATGCACTATATAGGAATTCCGTTTTACGCCATTGTGAAATTCTCTTCTGAACAAATCCGTGGTCAGAATATGCATCAGCCTCAGGAAAACGGTGAACTACTCCCCTGTGTGACTCTTGCTCCTTGTAATGAAAGGGTGAGTACGTCACAAGAGACTGGTACTGGTGTTGTTTATCAAAACTTGACAACTGATGAAGACCCGATTCCAGGCCACTCGCGTGGAGTTGTAAGCCACGAAGGAGATTACGTCAATACAGGACCTTCGCGAAGCTCATGGTATGATAGACTTCAGTTTTTCCGACCATTAGCTATTGATTGGCTACGAAATGCGCAGGGGAATGTTAACGAGGATGGTCACCATGTTTATGACGTCATGCAAAGCGTCAGACAGATTTTTGTTCCGTACGACAGGTTGGGAAACACCGCGCAAGTTGACTCGGCCAGAGGAATGGAAACAAGTGATTCAACTTATGACACACCTGAAAGACCTCTAGCTGTTATAGCTCGGTGTCAAGGGAAGACTGCTCCAACCACAGAGATTGCATGAAATAGTGAAATAAAAAACGTTGCTTCCTAGTCGTACTTCCTAGAATAACTAGGAAAAATTGTTGTCAGAAAAGCAACCAATTTCTTTATCTCTTTTGTTGTGCATTTTCTTGAAATGATGGCGCAGCCTTTTTTTCGAATTCTTCTACTAGTTTGAAGCATTGTTTATATATCATATATCGATAATCAATAAAATCACTTTTATTCTCCAACCAAAATAATTTATGAAGCTTAACGATAAAAATTTCGGAGTTATTTAAAACCTTTGCTCATATTATAATTGTGTGTTTGGTGAAGTATTCAATTTTAGTCAGTGTTGTTTGATGGCATGGTCGTTCATATTTTTATTATATGAAATCGCATTTATATTCTGAATTATTGTCATTATCTTCGTAAAATAATTTCATTTATAAGTTCTGTATTTCAAACTGAATAAAATGACAAGTTACTTTTTTCGCTGAACGAGAAGTTTGACTCCATTTTGATGAGGAAATTTTGGCTCCAATTAAGCATGCTCGGCTGCTTTTTTTAATTGCCATTTAAAGAAATCTTTTGTAATTTGCTTTGCGGAAGTTGTAACTTGAGGATGAGAATGTTTTTAAAACAGAACTGTTTACATTTTTCAAATAATCTTAAGTCTGACGTGTAGTCATTGGAACTCCTTGAAACCAGCACATTTGAGCAGATATGTCTCAAATATTGGCACTCTACACGAGATTTTGTGCAGAATTTCCAAAGAGAACAGTTAATTTCATCAATGTTTCTGGTGTTCTACTGATTCTAGCTACAATCTCACGACCAATTATTGCAGGTAGTTTATGAAGTCATTTAATATCGCGGAATACGTGGACAGCCTTACCATGTTTTTGTCTTTTTTGTTAGATGATCAACACCTTCAACATGGAAACAGGTAAAGCTTGAATATCCTTTCATCTTCCTTCCTCGCAAAGAAACCGAGTAATCCCTACCTTGTAGGATCGTTTATATTTGCCGAGATAGGTGAAATGAAATCATTCACTGCAGTTTTTATTGCATTGAATGAATGGTAATTCTGTTGTACTGCTGTTGTACTCATATTATACTGCTGTTGTACTCATGTTGCACTTCTGTTGTACTCATAATTTCATCACCGGATTATTTTACTGATGACTTTGAAGCTTTCTCACAAAGTAGCCGCGCATTTACTCTTTATAGAGGATTATGTTTCAGGGTGTTTTGATGAAAATGTTCATTTGTTTTAGGACGTGTATTCCTGCTGCAGCTGAGCCATTGCTCAACTCAAGTGGATGCTATCCTTTGATAAATTTCACTTGGCTTTTTTGTCAGAATCATGGAGTTTCGTTATCAGACTACATATACAAAACGCCTCTTAAACAAAGTCGGAGTATTGAATATGTCAATAATTTGCACAACCAATATCTTAGCCTTGGCGTGTCAAAGATCAGTAGATTTTTCAATGTTGACACAAGTGCGGTGATAAAGTGCTGGCATGCTTATGTGCCATGTATGTGTCGCATACATTTTCCGCTTTGTGAGGGAACAGAGAGCAAGTATAAGAAGCAAAAGCTTTGTCGCGAAACCTGGCTAAGCGTTACTCGTATATGTGGCAAAATAACGGATTTTGTCGCAAAAGTATCGGAAATTAAAAATCTGACTGCAATGTCAAAGCAGTTCATCTTTGGCGAGCTACAGCCTTACCGAAATGCTGGTGACTCCCCAGAATGCTGGTATAGGGATTTTGAAAATTCAACAGGTAATATGAGAATGAGAAAAAGATCGATGTTATACTGACAGCTTTCATTGTGTCTGAAAAATTTTTATAACCCTTTTTTTCATTTCAAGTTGCAACTCTAGCTCCAGAATGGACAACCAATGCAGGTAGGAACCGATTTCAAATCTGAGCTTTTTATGAAACCGACATAATCAAGATTTTGTACTCTTTTGTTCTGTAAGATGTTCCCAGTATGAACAAAATTTTGTGCATATGCTATGCAGCTGGGATTAAATAGCTATATTTCCACACAGACTGCCTGTATTTAAACGGAAGCAGTTACCATGGCAACATATCAGTAACAGGCTCAGGTATTCCTTGTCAGTCATGGACAGAACAATGTCCACATCGTCATACCATGAACACCACGTATCCAGAATTAAATAACGCTGAGAATTACTGTCGTAATCCTAAAAACTCAGGACAAAGACCTTGGTGTTTTACTACAGATAGGAACAAAAGATGGGAGTACTGTGATGTCCCTAAATGTACCCCAGGTATGATAATCATGAACAATCTTGAATTATCAAGAACTGAAGGAAATCCTGTCCCATTACCAAAGTAATGCATTACACGTCATCTTAACAGCGCTGCCCAAGGGGGGGGGGCAAAGGGGGTAATTTGCCTACCAGTGCTCCATCCTCCAAAATGTATTATTAATGTTCAGGAAATTATTGAAAAAAATCTCTATTCATAAACAAACTTCAATGTTTCACCATAGTTCATGGTGATTATGGCAACTGGTCATTGAGCAGTGCGTGTAATGTAACTTGTGGTGGAGGTTTTGAAACATGGACACGAGATTGCAACAATCCTGAGCCAAAGTTTGGTGGAAGAAACTGTAGTCATCTAGGAAAAGCTATTGAGTACAGATCATGTCAGCCAACACCCTGTCCTGGTAAGCTAGCTGCCACTCTAATAAATTCCTAAGAGAGTTTTTGAAATATGTGCAAAAGGCATTTCAATATTTCTTTACTCGTATTTCTAGTTAACGGTGGTTATACCAGCTGGAGTTTGAACGTCCCATGCAATGTTTCGTGCGGTGCAGGAGTGGAAATATGGCGACGTACTTGTCATAATCCAGAACCAAAATACGGAGGCAGTAACTGCAGTAAACTTGGGAAGTCATTCGATTTAAAGAATTGTACAAAAAAACCATGTCCAGGTACGGATTAAACGAACTATGTCTACAGTAACTTTCCTTCACTGAATAGTCTGTCTTTTGTTCCACAAATATAAGAAGGAAACCTAGATTTAACTCATTTTAAGAACTCTGTCAGTTCTATATTGAGATCTCTAAGGCTCTAACGATACGCTGATCGTTTGTCGTTCGATATCGCGTAATTATAAGGATCACAAAAGTGACACGACATTTTCGTTTTCAGTCGATGGAAACTATGGCAATTGGACAAAATTGTCGCCATGTAGTGTCTCGTGTGGTCAGGGTGTTGCAATCTGGGTACGAAACTGTGATAACCCCCCGGGAAAATTTGGTGGAAACTGCAGTAAGCAAGGAGCGGATCATGAAAATCGACTGTGCGCAAAAGGACCTTGCCAGGGTAAGATCGTACGTGTGGTGCTGAGTATCGTGTGATATCAAAGAGAGGTTGAATTATAATTATTTCTGCTTATCAATATATTCAAGTTGTCTCCTACACCAAGACGATCGTTTCCATCGTTGCTGCTACCTTTGTGATAGTCGTCGTCATCCTAAGCTATCTTTTCATTCGTCGCAAACGACGTGGAAAAAGAGGTGAGATTAAGGTGAAAATTACGCATAGTCTTCCTGTCAGTATTTTAATCATAATTCCTGGCGCGGTGATCCGATTCATGAATTTATGATTAACAGTTTGTGCATCGCGAAACCAAAAATTTTTGTGTAGCAATATCGTGTCTTCATTTCAATTCATGCACTATATAGGAATTCCGTTTTACGCCATTGTGAAATTCTCTTCTGAACAAATCCGTGGTCAGAATATGCATCAGCCTCAGGAAAACGGCGAACTACTCCCCTGTGTGCCTCTTGCTCCTTCTAATGAAAGGGCGGGTACGTCACAAGAGACTGGTACTGGTGTTGTTTATCAAAACTTGACAACTGATGGAGACCCGATTCCAGGCCACTCGCGTGGAGTTGTAAGCCACGAAGGAGATTACGTCAATACAGGACCTTCGCGAAGCTCATGGTATGATAGACTTCAGTTTTTGCGACCATTAGCTATTGATTGGCTACGAAATGCGCAGGGGGATGTTGACGAGGATGGCCACCATGTTTATGACGTCATACAAAGGGACAGACAGGTTTTTGTTCCGTACGACAAGTTGGGAAACACCCCGCAAGTTGACTCGGCCAGAAGAAGAATGGAAACGAGTGACTCAACTTATGATACAGCTGAAAGACCTCTAGTGGTTATTTAGCTCATGCAGTGTCTTGCGGAGAGTGCTGTGACGATATTGAAACGAGAATAGTTGGGACCTAGTTTTAAAAATCTAATAAAACTAACTACGTTAATTTAGCTTCAGGACTAACTCGAGAACATGATTGCTTTGAAAACATTTACTCTATATCTCCCCAGCTTAGCGATTTCACTGCGATTCCAAGTCACTTTGCTTGAGTTTATATTTGTGCCTTATAGTGAAGTAATATGTATTACCCGGCAATCACGTTTCAACATAGTCGTTCTTATTTTTGCTTCTGTTAATATCATTTGCATTTTAACTTAGCGAGATAACTAATGTTTTTTGTGAGCAATAACGTTGTATCATTCTGGAAGGAATTTTTCTGTCGCTCAATTACTCATGCTTGCCTGCCGTTAAAAAAAAGTTGATAGAAAGTTGTGCATTTCTGAACGAGAATTTACAAATTCAACTGTTTACAACAATGCGATAAATCACGGTTTCGCAGACCGCTGCATTTGCATGGCCAGATATGTCACCAAAGTCCACGAGAGTATATGCAAAATTTCCGACAAAAATCGTCAATTTCATGAATTCACAAATTCACCGAGACACTTAATTTTAGATTAAAATTAAAATAACTAAACACTTTCAGTCCATTACCATGGCAACAGCACGTATTCCATAGAACACGTTTTTTCTATTCACACGCAATTATAATGCTCATAATGAATAGCGATATTAAAAAATGTGGAATCAAGTCAAATAACTCGTGCATGTAATCCTCTTCGCGTAATTAATGCATATAAAAGGTAAAAAACATAGTTAATCCACTAGTATTGACATGGTGTGTGCACAAAAGCGGAGCTTCTCATCGCCGGCGTACGGCCAACCCACATTATATGGCAGAAGATCCTGAAGTCCAACATTTCTGTCTTTTCTTCCAACGTTAAAGTTTGACTGGTTGAGCTACTGTTTCACCAGCCTATATCGTTCGAGCAGCATCGATAAACTTAAGGAAGCCTCACCACCTGTGACACAGCTAGCTACGATCACAGCTCTACGATAGATAGCTACGGATGGATAGCTACGACAGACGAGCTCCAGGTATATGTCTACTTTACTTTGCTCTGTTGATTTTAATCTTCATATACTTTTACTTTGCTATTCTGAAACGAAAGCATGATTTTAATGGAGGGTACTTAATAAAGTGACACTGCAGAAATTATCATATTTTATAATTTGTATGGCTGAGTGCTTTGCTAAATCCACAGATGCATAGACATCAACCTCTTGAATTTTAAGTAATTCTTATTAAAATAAAAGTCCAGTTACAATGAAGTCCCCGTGGGAATTTAACGCAATTTATAAACGCTACCGTAAATACAAAAATTTAGACCTGTCACAGTGCTTATATAAGCAAAGCCACTAAAATGACATTCTTTCTCAGTTTCTACTCGGAGTGTACAGACAAGCGTGGTTATAATCTTGGGGGCTGGGAAAAGGAAGTAAATTGATTCTCTTTTTGGTAATTATTCTTTTTTTAATTTTTTATTTGAGTAATGAAAGCAAACTTTTTACTACAAAATTAAAAATCACCGAGCAAAATCCTCAAAATGGCAGAAGGAATAGCGTTAGCGGTTAGCGTGACAGCGTGCATGAGCATATATAAATAAAATCCGGTCGTCCAAACTCCAAATTGCAACAAAGCATTCACCGAAATTTTCCGCTTGATTTTCTTTTTACTTGTGGCCCGGGAAAAAAGTCAAACAAAACTCCTCATTAGATTGCAACGTCAGGCAGCCAGAAAAAGATTATTGTCTTTCGCGGATTAGCGACAGTACAGTTAGGGGCTGTTTACATGAGCCCGGTTACCCTCGAGATTCAACGAAGCGTGAGGGGACTTTGAGGTATTGAAATAAGTGTTTATGACACCAAACAAGCACATGCTATTGTTGTGGTGATTAATACGACTGCCAGGATCATGTTATCTGCTCATTTCAATACCTCAAAATCATCTCACGCCTCGTTGAATCTCGGGTAACCGGGCTCATGTAAACAGACCCTAACACCAAACAAGCACATGCTATTGTTGTGGGCAATGAAAAAATTTTACAGTGCTCTATTGATACCATGTGTGGCCTAAATAAAAAAAATTCACGCGAATTCATTTCATCATAATTCAAAGCTCGATATTATTATTCTCAGTAGATTATTCATTATGCGTGTTTACGGTCATAACTGTGCAGGAAATGTTATTACTATTCATCTTGCATTACTTCAGGAATCCCTCTAAAAACTAATTGCTGGAAGGGGGTTAACTAGGATTAGTTGTACGCTAAACAGGATAAGTGCCACTAAGCCCCAACTACCCCCTCCTAACCCCCTTACGACGCTACTGCTAGATGTTGGAAGGCATGTTTTTATCTTCTATATTCATACAACAAGAAAAGATTAAAACCCACGACGCATAAAGAATAAAACAGCAGGAAAATTCTGTGAATAACTATTGCTGCAGCTTTCCATTGTTTTTCATATTCTTCAGTCTCGTTGACGTTCTTGTGATTCTTGTCAGCGGGTTTCACTTCCAATTCGTGCCCATCCACTTCAATATTGTTATCAGCTCCCATTTCTTTGCCTTTCTGCCTGTTTGGAATTTTCGCAAGATCCTTAGAACTCACCCTCAGAATTTTAGCAATACCTCTCATACATTTACGAAACCAATTCGGCATTGGATAGGATAAATGTACGAGTCTCGTCGTCATAACTGCTGGAAATGAAACCATGGTTACCGATAGAAAAATACCAATACAATATATTTCAAGAACAGAGGCACTATCAGAGGTTTCTGGTAACACAGACGATATTATTATCGAATAAACGGAAATTGCAACAACGAGACTGATCAAAATCGCTATCTGTTCTTCGCTCTTTAAAGGCAGAATAAAACTAAAAAACGTCAATATTGAGATCACCGCCAACGGAAGTATTAATTGCAATCCGTAATACAGAGAACGTCGTTTAATCCTCAAAGTGAAGGTGACGTCCGGGTACGGTATGTTGTCCGGAAGATAGTATCTGAAATTGTGACTCAAAATCGCGCTTTTAACATCCCATTCCCCGTTTTGGATATAATCATTTAAGAGTACATTTTTCACGGAGTACCGTAATTACTCGAATAAACGCCTCCCTCGAATAAACGCCGCCCTCGAATTAACGCCGCAGGTACAAGCAAAAATATCATTAAACGCCGCCCTCAAATAAACGCCGCAACCTTTTCGTCATTGCGGCGTTTATTCGAAGTATTTATTTATAACCACGGTTCAATTTTCATATATAATGATATAAATAGAAAAGACACATAACTTTTATACTTAGTTTTTTTGGGGACTAATTGTATTGGTTGAATTGGCGTTTGAATTACACAATAAATTCAGAGTTGTTACGAGTTTGCAATAAACGCCTCCCTTGAATAAACGCCGCCCTCGAAGAAACGCCGCATGTTATTTGCTAAAAATTTAATAAACGCCGCGGCGTTTATTCGAATAATTACGGTATGACATATTGATTTTATATCCGGAATACGCCCAGGAACCTATTTTAACCTGACATGTTTGTTCGTCAAAGGGAAAGCGAGCGACATCTATTCGGCACTGACTGTTCAATGTTACTGGAGCATTCCAAGTACAATGACCATCTTCGGAGATAACCAATTTCGTCACTAAACGTTTGTAAAGAATTTCCATTTCATCTTCACGACTTCCCCTGCAACAACGGACAGTCATAAACTAATATAAATTAACTGAGAAGAATTTGTTGGGATTACCTTAAAGGTGATGAAAAGTCCGTAATGTTAACAATTCAGATTAACAATAGGAATTCCGATTAACAATAGGACCTGTTTCAAACGTCGAATTTTTCATGTGTCGAACTTAATGTTAATCAGTTAAGTCTTTGTTAAAGTTCATTGGATTCGGCATATGAAAAGTTCGGACGTCTGAAACGGGCCTTAGTCTATATAATACCAGATGCATCAGACTAAATGGGACTGAAATTCTATGGTCATTTTACTGATATCATAGTGCTCATTGTCGATGGAGATTCCAGCAGAATTCACCGGCACAAAAATTTCAGCAACATGCTCAAATTAAACATTATACATTTAATTTTGGGCAATTCGATCTAAGCGGTTCGATACTTACCGAGGGCGATCGACGAGCTCATAGTCGCAATAAGTCGCCGACCTTCTCTAAACTGTTCCCACTAAGCGGGTTTCCACTAGTGATAATTTTCGTGCGAAGCGACATTTTACTTTTGTTTCAAAGGTCACAACTGCAACCATCTGGAACAAATTGCTCAAATATACAAAAGAATAAAGTCGCTTCGCGCAAAAAATATCGCTCGTGGAAAATTGGCTTTAGAAGCATATAAATTGCGTTCAATTCGCAATCAACAATGAACTCAAAAAATAGTGCGTTTAATCAATTTATTTTTTGTCAAGCAAACCCTTTGATAGCCGAAGCCAATGCATATGATTAGTCTAGTTTCATTGTTAGTGCGACTTGTAAGAAAAAATTTTAGATTTTAATCTGTGCTAGCATTGAGCGCCGATCTCACATTATTCATCAAACTAGTTATTCAAGCATAATATTATCCAAAATGTTCACTCGGTTCTTCCCGACTGGTAGTTTAACACCATTTAACCACTGGCAGTCTAAATATGCGCCGGTCATAATTTAAACGCGAGAAATTTTTCGGCAATTTGTCAACACGGAGAAATATTTGGGCAGCTCGGCTTTGGTTCAACTCGAAGTAAAGACATACAAAACTTACTCATTGAAGATTGAAACATCAGGCAGCCAGAAAAAGTTATTATCAACATTAACACTCTTGATCCCTCCGTACTCCTTAGGATCCCATCTCAACCATGGATTATCCCATTGCAACCTGAGCCATACTACAAGACGAATTTCTTGATTTTTTTCGCTCTAATAACGAAAGACAGAAACGAAGATTTTGAAAGCAGGACGTTTCCGCAGATTTGAATTTAGTTTTTTTGCAGCTAAAAGTTTACGGAAAAGTCAAGACCGCTAATGGGAAACTCTAAAGGCTGTTTTCCACTCAGTACGCGTAGTTTATATACGCACGTGCGCGTACGGAATGCTTTAAATGCTTTTAAATCTTTATTACTTATATAATATCTTGGTAAACTAATGCATACTAAAATATGCAGAAAACTAAGTTCCTTCGATTTATTCACTTAGTTTTTTCAAAGGTAACATGTATAAGGATTTAGACTTTAACGTGCGTGTACGTGCGTATGAAAAACGCGTAAGTGGAAAACAGCTTTATAGTGATATAAAAACAGAGAAAGAGACTGGAACTAAATTTCAGCTATAAATTCATTTTTGACTTGCGGATATCGTGGAGTCATTGCTAACGGTCTTGCATTCTTTCAGTGCCATTAACTCGACCAACCTGCTTTGCGCGCTAAGTATTAAAAACTTGTTTATCTGGTTTGCCTACTAGCCAACAACTAATCGGCTATTTGTGCATTCAGTGAGTCATTTCATTGAGACCTTTGATTTGAGTCTGTCGGATCAAAAACGGCCGTTGGGCCTAATATCTCGTGCATGCATACTCTACTTTTCTATAGTCCTACATAATCAAGCTTAGCTAAAAATCAGGCAATTAATTTTGAGATGTTCTCTTTATAAGAAATATTTATTCAATGCAGAACTATTTGTGCCTCGTGAAAATGATTTCCATGCCCTACGGCCTTGTTTGGAAGATTACACTTCCGTTCGGCAGGTTATGTGGGAACGCGATCCCTTTCCTGACTCGTCCCCAGTCGCTTACCTAAGGCACGGTTAATGATGGGGCGCGCTGAATGTCAGATCCCTTTCCATTTTGATAAGAGTGACTGAAATCACTCTTGGTGACACAAGAACATGCAGTAGTGCGCAGTTATAAATGCGTGTATAGTATAACTTGATTGTCTTATACTTTTAAACTTGATTGTGTGACTTTAAACACGCCTGGAACAGTCATTGTTCTTGCAAGCTTTTACTGTCGCCTGTCACACTATAATGACTGTCTTTGATTTATTGATAACGATAGACATGGCCAAAAATCTCAGTTACAAAGTGAGCTTTGAACTGAAATCACTTTAGCCATATTTTATATTTTCAAAATTGGTTTTTCAAAACATGTTACCAAGTCTCTGCGGTATATGCATGCACACTAATATAATTTATACATTGAATTTATACAAATTACGTTAATTTATTCAAAAATCGCGAGAGTGTCAGATAGAAAATAGAAAATCCTCATATAGAAAATTTACTCCTTAGTTCGCCCTGAATATATCTATCATGCATAGTTCTTCATGGTTCCTTTTATCGCTATACTGCTTTTTGGTAAATGTATACAGCTCCTGCAAGAAATGTATCATTACCACACATTATCATTATCAGCTTACCACATCAGCAATCTGTCGCAATTTGATTCTCACTTCAACATTAACCGGTTTATTGACATTAGGAGCTGGGAGAATTTCCTTCCTGAGATCTGAATTATTTGTGAGAAATTCCAACAGACGATATTCAGTTTCGGCAAAATGCTCCTCAGTTGTTCCTAGTTAGAAAAAACCCCGAATTTAGAAGATGAAATTAGGTTAGCATTAGGTTAGCAGATTTTCACGTTCCACGATAAAAGTACAGCTAGTTTACAAAAAGTAATTACTCCTAGGATAAATCCGTGTGTGATAGAATTATATTTTATTACTACTTTAAAATTACTAAAAAGGCCTAGGCTTCACAACAATTGGGAAAGGTAAACATACAAATATAGTCAGTATATAATTGATCTCACCTCCTGAAACCAGTCTGGAACGCTGGCAAAAGAAAGCAAAGTAGAAAAAACACAGTAAGAATACTTGTAGAAAACTGTAATATGACATTGCCTCGCTACCTTTCCACCTAAATCTGAAATAAAAATTTTAAAAGCAAGGTATGTGAACAGTCTTAAGCTTTTATGGCTTAACCACAATAGAACTGGGAGTGACAATAATGCATAACGTGTTGGTAATTGTGTGCACATACAAGGACGTCATGCAAAGTTAAAGTCAACATTACAATGACAGTAAATTTGAGTTTCCTTGTTCCGCGAGTTCACTGAAAGATACTCTCAAATCCAAATTGCTTTTAAAAGTTCTCTTTGAATTCGTGTTTTTAGGTTCATTAGGTTACTCCATTTGCGGTTCTGGAAGCTTTAAATTCGAAATCAAAAATCGAAAATCGATACATTTTTAATTGTCTGATGAATTAGATTACACCTGCTGTTCTAAAACAAAATATTTAGTTTATTATGTATGCATGCAATCAAGCATTACACTGCAATTAGGGTTGGTTCTGAATGTGAAGGGTGAAAAATGATAAAACATCGGTCTCATAGGCTTAAAAAGTTCAACACCTAGCATACAGGCTTTCGAAAATGTATTTCATATTTCCATTGGTTAATTATGAAAATGAAAATTACACGATATAATAGATTTATTAAAGTAGAATTCCTCGATTTCCAGAAAGATATAAATCCTCAGATTTAACACATGTGGTTCGGTGTACGGCCCTGGTGTACACTGATTTAGTTGTCACCTACACATATTCCTAGTTGCGATATTTGGTCATTCGTGCTCATTTTTACGACAAGAATGACAGAATATCTCAAATCCCCCCCCCCGCATACTATGGGAACATGTGTATATACGTGACAATTGTCTCCAGTGACAAGGCGCCAGGCTTTAGTTGTAGTGGTGCCAGATGACTACACCTCAAAAAAAACAAAAAATTTGCTCCATCCATGAGGAATAAATATTTGGATTATGTATAAAAAGTACAATAATCTTGTCCCACACTTGAGGGTAGAGCGAATACACTGGGAACGACGTTGAAATTAGAATACCATATGGAAAAAAACGTGGCATGAAATAATGCTACAGAGATTGAAGTGCTGCAGCTTACATGCCTCAACGATAAAAGAGCCGGCACGCCAGCGTTCAGACTATCTTTGTGATACGTCATCACTTAAAGAGCCCTGGTTGGCTAAATTTTAAAAACTGTGGCTGGTGTATGACAAAGCCGTCTCAACAGGCTTTTAACACTTATAAATCGATGTTTTGAAATTTGACGAGCTTCATGATTATGCCCCATTGACTATGAGTTAATTATACTCTTGCTTTAAGGGTCTAAAAATATTGTAAAAATTCTTTCCCATTCTCCGGAATAAATTCGTTTTTTAATAATGTAATCTATATTTTTAAATTTTCTAAAATACCAAGAGATTCATAAGTTTCTCCGGTGTGTCTAAATGTTCAGCCGGACATATTGGATTTGACTTGTCCATGAATATAGCAAATTCGTGAAACGATTCCAAACAATCCCACTCAATTATTAAGGCTTCGCCTTTCTGATTATTATAGACAGTTCTAGAGTTTCCCTCTGATTGTTTCAGCTTTTGGTGGCCAGATTGTTCTGCATATATTGAATTTCGATCAGATTTCATACCATTTCTTTCTGAACCAAACGTATTTCTGTTGTTAAAAGATTTTGGGGTTTTATACGGCGGACTTTTTCCTTGATTTTGCTGGCCGTAGTGAGAAGGAAAACGCTTTTGACTACAATTTTTCCAATGGTTGATACTGTTGTTAAAACTTGGCGGTGATTGGTTAGGCCGGTGTATCGTCATTGTGATTGGTTCCATATTGCCAGTACAACTTTACTGTCTTTTTTAATTTAACGAAATTGTCCTTTTCCTTATATATACTTCCAAATAAATTTCCGTTATTCGTATCGACGCTAAACTTCAAGGTTATTTCCGCTTATCGTAGTAAATGTTACCAATTTATACGTTAAAAAATTGCCAATATACCATTTAAAGTGAAGAGCGGTTCTGCTGCTTCCTTCAGACAAGTGCTTCTAAAATTCGAAATGATGTGCCTTTTATTCACTGCAAATGTGGGAAGCATTTTAAATTTTACACCTGTCTTATGTTGAGCATAATATAATGAGCAAGAAAAGCCTTTTGAGCTCGTAAAAGCAAAACATCTGTCTGCTTTTGTCTTCCTAACGCATGCATGTTTCAAAACGACTTGACCTGGCAACACACAATTTGTAACTGACACGCGGTGGAAACGTTTAAGCATGGCCGTCTATATAATGTGGGCACACATACAAGCACATGATTTTGAAAGAATTCACTAACGTTTCATCAAGACGGGCATTACCATGCCGCGTGTACGCGTAGCTTAAGAATTTAATTATATGTATAGTTGAAATAGGTGTTTATATATACTCTGACATACATACATGCAGTATACCGCTTCTAAAGTGTACCGCGTGTCCGGAAACCTGTTTGTAAATGGGAGTTATTTTTTTAAACATGCTGTGCTGGTCTGTGCTCAAAAATACATTACGGAAATATTACTGTTCTCATTTGAGTTTTTGACGATCGACGTTTATTGAGGAAACCAAAGCTAGTTTGACTGTACACATATCATCAATGTCCATGTCAAGCTCTGCCAAAACCGAGTCTGTCCTATAACTGTTGATCCTAAAAGGTGTATAAAAGCTCATAATTTTACTATTGTTCGAACGAATTTCGCCAATACACCATTAAAACTAAAAACTGTGTATTACTCTCTTAGAGAGCTTTAAGAAAGCCCTATTTGCGAGTAAAGTTCATCGAATCATCACCGTTCACATTATTAGCTCGATTTGATGGCGACGTGAATTACTGAGTTTTCAGGTTTCAGATGTTTTTGAGACGGTAAAATATATTTCCTGATGATTTTTTAATCAACATGAAAGACTGTATCAGCTGCCACACAGACTTATCTAAGCATATAAAACATAAACAAAGCATTTTGGAAAAAGGTAATAACGGAGAAGGTTTGGAAGCGTGCTTTTTAAAAAGACCTTTTTCCAAACAATAACATAAAGAATATTTACTCGCGTGCTGGGGAGACAAAGCTTGTCTTTGTGTAAAGGTTAAATTAAATTTACATATGTTTAAATTGCGAAATGCCTCAAATATAAATGAGAACCCGTCTTTTATTGTCTTTCAAATTTACCAAAAGCAGAATTTGCTTCTATTAGGATATGTAACACACTTGTGCACTTACAAATTGTACGGCATGCATGGGGCGTGCGTGTTTCCTTGTTGGGTGCATAATATATGTATTGTTTTCGCCATTTGGTCAGACAATTAGGGAACAATGCCAATGAATATATAATATGTTTCATTTACAATCCTTGTATATTTTGTTAGAATACTGAATATTATTGACTGTGTGTCTGTAACGGTTGTTGAATTTGAAGAAACACTAAGAACAGGCATCCATCCATACATGCATGCATGGCCTCGTATATACAAGGAGTTTGCGACCAATCGCAATGCTGACCATCTCAGCAAATGATAGTCTTCAATTCAACAAGTTTTTATCAAAGTCTACTTGTTTGTGTGAATAAAAATATTGGTAAGGATTACCTCTCATGACAACGACAGTGTTCAGTGGAAAACTTTTAGGAATGACAAATTCAGAAGTTAAAGTCACATAGAGTTGTCCAATTATAAAACCACCGGCTTATGTATATTATATTCTTTCTGATCTTCACTCAATTAAGCGCGTCTTCACTTCAAGCACATTGTTTTGAGGCATAGCGTGTTTCATTGTTTTTCAAGCACTAAAATTTAGAGTAGAACTAATAGCTTAAACAAAAAATAAAGCTTTTTGTCCATTCCAGGTCGCTATAGGTATACCGGCCGAATATGATATAATTATATGGAAATCACACAAATTTTATCGAACGGAATTTTTACCGTATCGTGTATGGCTTGGCTGTAGATATTTAAGCAAGGAATTATAAGTTTTCATAACGAATATCACACGATAAAAAAACAACCGTCTGAAGTTGGCATCGTATAAAGGCAACGTATATATACCGGCTGGAGGAATTCCGATTTCTCTATCGTTCAAAGAAGTCTCAAAAACTCTATCAGGAAAAATTATTGGTATAATAATTCAATGTCTAAAATCCGTCGATATTATCCTTAATCTAATCCTGCAGTGTTGGTAGTCGAGTGAGGGTTATGGTCTGGTTTAGGTGCTCTGACTGACACAAAGATTTAAAAAGATTCCTATCAACTCAAGATTCTTCAATTTCTTTATGTTCACGTGTTTGCGACGCTCTGAATACATTACTGGATCAATACGAAATCATTCGCGCAAACTGGTCTTGCTGTAGTCAGTGCCCGTTTATACTTCATGCATTTATTTAGAATATATTTAATTCAAATACAACATATAGCATTACTCTGAAGCCATTTGAAATGCAGTGTGTATACTTTATTTCCGTTTAATGAAAAAGGGAAATAAATTTGACGCGGACAGTATACAAAGAAAACAGCTGACTTAGGGCGAAAATTTTAATTTTCACCAGATTCATGTTTTCCCATATTATTGAATAAAGCTTTCTGCGTAATCTATCGCATCTAAATTCATATCAGTCTGCGGAAAATCGTACTGGGAAGATTAGCTTTAGTGTCCTTGTTAAAGGACAGCTGAGAAATATATATGTCTGTATCAGATAAACCTTTATATTATTGATGACGACATGCTATAAGCTTTCTCGCGGATTATATATTGTTGAATTATGTATTTTTTTAATAATGGTAAGTGCACTGAGTGGAGTTCAATTTGGTGTGAAATCAAACGCGTGATTACAAAATCACACGACCGCGAAGCGGGAGTGCGATTTGTAATCACAAGTTTGATTTCACACCAAAATTGCACGACACAAAGTGCAATTTCCATTTTATTACATTCCTTTTGAAATCATACAAAAATTTAACAAATTCAAAACGATTTATTAGCTGAAAAACCGTAAACGGTGTAAAATGTGAGTAATTTTCATCTTGTCAAGGAATTTTGCGGAGCATTTAAAAATTCAAAATAATAAAATTTTGTGCCATTTTCAATTTTCCCATGTAATTTGATTGGATAGCTAAACTGAAATACTAAATCTGATTGGTTATTGTGGTGCAGAGCTTCCATCGTATTGGCTTATAAATGATGTGATTAATGCTCAAAAATAGTGCGCTTTGGGAATTAATCGCACTATTTTTAACCAATCAGATTGCAAGAAACAATTGAATATGATTATTTCATAGGATTTCAAAATGAATATAATAAATAGCTTAATCAGTTCTTAATCTCAACAGATTAAGGGGCCGTACAGATCATGAACCGCGTGCACGCGTTCATTTATAATATGGATGAAACGATGCTATAAAGAAGATCTATATAATAAAAAGCTATTAAAAAAAGGCTCATAAACGCTAATTCTTTGTTTTGGTGTAAGCCACTCTGCACTGCTGCGATTTTCAAAACTTTACAAAATAAGACTCTATTAACCTAATAATTTATCCGTCAACTCACGTGAATTCATGCATAAAGCTGACCGATGCATGTGTATAGTGACGAATGACGAATCGATGACATGAGTGTCGTTTTCGAGCGTTTTCAAAATCTATACAATTGTTTTGACGCCCTGTCCACGCGATCCAAGGAAAAATATGCTTAATATGCAACTGAAATGAAAAAAAGAAAAAGTTGTTTTGTGCACATATAGTCATGCATGTAGAGACTGCGTATGTTAAAAACTCTTCAGCGCTGCAAGATTTGATTAGTTAACTTTTATGCGACAGCATTTTATGATAATTCTTATAAGTTATAATACTCATGCAGTTAAGAAGCGTTGAAAGATTCGTAAGATTTGTTAAAGTAGAATACTCGATGCTATATAATAAGACTAGCTATATATACTAGGAAAAGTATGTATTCCTTATTTTTAATACTAATAGGATTTTTATAGGACAACGAATTAAAAAATGACAGTCTATTAAAAGGAGTAGCTAGATCTCATGTCTTAAATATATAAGAGGATAGGGATTCCCGTTAAGACAATTAATAATTCATCGAACTCTTTAATTCAGGAAGAAACCTAATTTAAAATATAAACTATGTAATTATAGAGTAATACAAATATATCATAATAATTAATAGTCTATAAACTTTTTGGCAAAGCATAAATCCCACAAAAAGTCTGACATGCAGTGATGCAGGTGATTTAACTTCAGATATCTGGTATACATAACTATTGGTTTTCGTCAGTTCAATGGCTATGTTGCTCAGTTCAA
This sequence comes from Dendronephthya gigantea, assembly GCF_004324835.1. NCBI lineage: Eukaryota > Metazoa > Cnidaria > Anthozoa > Malacalcyonacea > Nephtheidae > Dendronephthya > Dendronephthya gigantea. The sequence continues at coordinate 2,368,124 of NW_021163029.1, forward strand.
GTCGTTCATAACTTCGCATGCATGCAGTGTTCTTCAATTTCATAGCCGTCGGTTAGGTCCATATAATTATTATATACATACGCTACTTGTGCGAGCCCAAAATGCTTTCATCATGAGACATCCTTGCTTGTTTTTCAAGCAGTTTACCATGCATGATATATCGTTCTACCCTACCGCAGTTCTGACTTGAAGTAAGATCTCGAATTGATTATGGAAGAGGGAACCCGAATATGGACTGAGTAACTCTATAATCTATTCTTATTATTGATGGTGTGATAAAACTTAAACTAAAAAATATAGCTTATATTTGTATCCATATGTCGACGGAATGCATGCATGTTGCTCGCGTTATAGGCCACACCACACTATATAATTCACACCACACTATATAACGCCTGGGGCCGGTTGTACAAAAGCCAGATAGCGCTATCCACCGGATAGTGATTTTTCAATCGCTTTAAAATCGCCCGTTGTTTGCTATAACTTAGATTAAATCTTAGTATTCCTAAATCGAGGATCCTCCTTAATAATTGTTGGTTTCAAAGAAGAAATTTTCTCGCTTTTCGAGCACTTTTAGAACGGTGAAAAAAAACACTACCCGGTGGATAACGCTATCCGGCCTTCGTACAACTGGCTCCTGTATTCTAAAAGCATGTGCACATGCACTCAAACTGATGCATGCCGGCATTGAGTGGGAGATTCCAATCTTCTCACAACGTTTCCATTATGGTAATTTCAGTCGAATAAGAGCTTGATTTTTCGTGTTTTACTTTAGATCTTTCCATTGATGAAAACATATTCTCGTTGTCAAGTTATAGAAAAATTTCTATGTCACACTCAATGAGTGTGCATGAGCGAGCTTTTTGAATACAGGCCAATTATAAAGTCTCATGCACTTTATCATCGCTTCTGGGGATGCAAACGAGAGGCTAACTTTAAAATGGTCTTGCATGTAGAACTCCTCCTTACCTTAACATCCATATAACTTTATCTACGCGTTAGTATGAATCAAATATTATAGAAAATCGCCAGTAAAATCGAGTAAATATCGTAGCAGTAAAAATAGCTATATATAGTGAACTCCCTCTTAATTTGGTAAATATATAAATTGATTCAGTCAGACTTCCAGTAAAACTCCCTGGGAAATCCACAAATGAAGGTCTATTATTCAAGGTTTTATTCAAAAAAGTTTCCAAATATAGATATGTAATACTTTTGTAAAGTTAAACGGTATAAAACCGCATTCTTCGTATGAAGCCATAAATATATAAAAATGCATTTTGCCCAATGAGCGTCTCTATGATATATGGTTGTAATCGCTATTCTAGTCCTAAAGCCCCCTAAATGCATGATAATACACCGCGCAACTGTTTTACGCGCATTAAAAGATCTCTGAAATTGCAATGTAACCTCTTTGGAGATTTTCATTTATAATCATTTTCTTTTTTAATGATTCAATATATTCACACAGACTTTAAAAGAAAACCTCCAACTCTCTAAGTGAAGAAACATTGTTTTCACAGGTCCTTGTAGTAAGCTCCGTTTACACCACACTGAATTTATTGGCACGGTGCGGTTAAAATAGGTACCTGGTTGTTCTTAGTTGGCTTCCTTCTTAGGAAGGGCTAATGTCTTCCACTTCAAGCATCTGAAATGCATAGATGTGACAGGAATATTGAAAATACTTATTTCATCAGTAGTATATCTCGAATTTGCAGGTCTGCTAATTTCACCATCCCATTTTATCCGTACCCGACCCTTGTTTTGATAATCCGAGCACTAATAAAATCGAGTACGGCCGGTATCCATGCATCATAGCCGCGCCGTGCCAATAAATTGAGTGTAGTGTAAACGGGGCTGTAATGCGTTCGTGATCTCGTTTCGGTAATTCTAGACCTGCGTGTTTTAAACGCCGCATTTTCCATGTATTATAATACATATAAAACTATTATTCTTTTTCTTTTCGATGAAATGCCAAGCGGAAGCATAGGCAGCCCAATTTAAACGCGAGAAATTTTTCTGTCAACATAGTGTACTATATGTATAACTACGTTGAGAAATTGCCAAAAAATATCTCGCTTTTAAATTGTCACCCAGTTTTGGACTGACGACTGTTGCAGAAGTTATAATAATTGAAAAAAAATCGTCTTCGTTTTCCTTTATTGACCTGTATGTAATTTGGGAGGAAGATTTGCATTTTTATTCACATTGGATTCGAAGCACGCTGTATTTGGTTAGACGACTCTTATTCATTTTGCCAACAAAACCGACGGCATTGTCGTGACATGAGAACTATTCGTGATCGCTTGTTTGGGTTTCCATCTCCAGGCTAACCTTGTACATTTGGAATATTCACAAACATTTAGGATACCTCAGTTACCCTACCAGTCACCGCTGTACCCGGTACAATCCGAGCCTGCGTCATCATCATGTAGATTCCGTCTTCGCCTCGAACCTTTATTCATCGACATAACGGAGCCTGCCGATCCCCGTCTTGTCTTTTTCTGTTTTTTTTCTTTCCTAAATTTAGCCTTGCGTTGTTGGTAGTTCTTCCAGTAGCGGAATATGACAATCCCTGCGGCTTTTTCTTGTGCCGTAAGCTTTCTTAATTTCTTTTCCCGTGAAGCAGCATTTGTTATTGGCTGCCCTCCGTTCAGTTGTCTGTTTGAAAGCGCGCGCCTCGGGGATCGCGTGGAGTCTGGCTCTAAGGATAACCTTCTTTGCCTGTTTTCAAAAGCTAAATTTCCGCTGCCATGTGTTGGACTGTTAAGTGAGACTTTAGATTTTCTATCGCCGCCATTCTGCCCGCCTTCAGCAAGCTTTTTCTCAATTCTCATCAAGCGTTTCTCAACTAAGTCGACTTTCATCAACAATTTGTCCTGGCATCTTATAAAGTTTAGCATATCTTCTTTCATAACGTCGAAATCAGACTTAGGTCCTCCAGCAGATTTTCCGAAACGATCATTGATAACAAGTCTTAACTCTACCATTTCATCCTTTAGCTGCTGCGTAATACGACCAGCAGCGTTATCTGCAGTTTCCTCGTAGTATAGTGCTTCGGGGCTACATTCATTCTCGATAAACTCGCGATATGCTTTCTTAGTCTTTTTTCGCAGCGACTTCTCAATTGATATAATCGTTTGCCCACGCTGCATAACTGCTGTTGCAATAGCATTCTCGTAAACACGTTGAAATGTATCAGAAAGAAGCGCAATTAATAAATTTAAAATTACAACAGAGGCGAATGCCACGTAAGAACTGCACAAAATCCTCGCCATTGTAGGATCGGCATCATAAAGGTCTTTGAAGTTGTAATCGTCAACGACCGTCATTCGGAATATGTAGACGAGCAAGTCGAAGACTTCCGAGTAACCTGAGACGGGATTCGGCGAGTTTTTCCCGAACAAAATCCAGAAGGCCGCCGCATAGGGAATGTAAAACACCACGTACAGAAAACCCCATTTCACTATGTTGTCTATGACGTGGCCCAACATTTGGACGAACGGTCCAGGCCCTTTGAAAGCGCGCACGTATTTCAGTATACGTAACCACAACAAGATAAGGAGAAACGCAAGAATGCGCATGTGCACTAAGTACGTGATTTTCGTGCGGAGGAAGAAGTTTACGAGATGCGAGATGATCGCAGTCACAATAAACGTACAGCACACCCATTCTAAATAGTTCCAGGAATCTTGGAAATGCAAAGCGTTCGCATCCTTTATCATTTTAATCTCACATTCGAGATACCTCGCTTCCTCGGGCCAACGCGGATGACAGAATTCCAGATCTCTTTCTAAATCTCTAATCTTCCAAGCTTTCCAGCTCGTGTGTTCCTTACGGTTTATAAAAGTGTTCACGATCTGCACTCGTATCTCGTTGATAGTTAACAAAATGACTAGAATCTCGACGAACAAACGCCACCAATTGCTTGAAAGTGGCGTGTAATGTTTCGAGACATCCAACGGTTGTGTGACCGCTAAAAGGGTCCATAAAATAGCAAAGATAATGTTGACAATAAGACTCATCCATGCACCGGTTTTACCGAACTTCTCCCATTTAACATTAATTAATCGTTGAAAAACTGGATGCATAATCAGTTCAAACTGGTTGTGTTGGACTGCTTCAACCAAAGGAGCCTTCGCACAACTTTCTGGAATTTGGTCCAAATGCATACACTCTAAATAGTTTAGGTAAAAGTACTGTTTTCGATTCGTAAAGTCTTTGCTGTGCATTTGCTCCATAGCTTCCAACGCGACATGCGGCATTTTACGTATCAGGAGAGACAGGACTACCGATCCAGATTTGTCGTGGACAAAAGCTGGAACTCCCCGTTCTATCAGGAGCTTTGCTGTTTTGGAACGGTTCAGCTCGGCAGCAACCTAAAAAGATAAATACATTAGAATTGCAGAAGTTGTAAAAAAAACTTACAGGAAGTTTCAACTCGTCATTGGGCGTGTTCGTTTCAATATTGTCCCATTCAGTCTCTCATGCAGCTGTCCTGTCAAAGGACCATTGTCATAATGCCAAGGGGAAGGAGGTTTCACCGTATTCAAAAATTGCGTATAACTTTCAAGGGATAGAAAGAGAAGCAAATGTTTTTGTTCAGAGAAATTTATCACAGTGACACCATAATTTAAAGATAATTACTATTCTCGTCTTATAGTAATGGGGTACGACGCAAAAACGGGCTGAGCAGTGTGCTGGCAAAGTTAGCATTCGTGTTCCAATTAACCGACTTCATCGACCAATGGTCTGATACATCTCAATCTACTTAATAGACCTTATGCATAATGACGTAACAAGCCGTGACACCTGCAGGGAATTCTGGTCTTAGTATAGTCACGGCGGGAAATTTTGAAGTTTGAATTTTTCGCCGTGACTACTAAAACCAGAATTGCCTGATACGGCTTGATACGTTATTTTGCATAAGGTCTTTTATCTTGTATATAGCGCTTAACATCGTTAAGATGAAGGTGAAAAAATATAATCACTAGTGTGTAGCTATAGCCAGACGATTTAGTTCCGATGTTCAAATTTTAGGTTCATTCCTTTAAAAATTGATTGTTATCAGGGCATTGAACACCAAAATATTAGCAAGGCTGCACTACATATATATCGTCAGGCTAGTCACAATATACAACTTGGTGCATAGTAAACAGTTGATATAGTAACTATACCAATTTGTCGGTAATGTCTTTGGATAAAATCAATTAAGGACGCTGGAAGGGAGGGGGCAGCTGTGAATTGCCCCCTCTAGCATTTTGGTAACGACAATTTAAAAAAAAGGAAAGAATTCATTGGCCTGTCACTATCACTGGAAAATTAACTATACCAGTTTCATGCAGGAGTTAGTATTTTCTGTTTGTACATAAAATAACGGAAAATGTAAGTTGAAACTATTACATGTACTGTTAAATGGCTGCATTTTTCCACCTAAGTGCCGATGTGTTCGAATTGCCCCACCCACTCCTCCCTCCCATTATTTTGACGCCGCTGTTTATAAATTTAACTTTATTAAATTTGCATATAATTGTATAAAAATTGTGCATTTGTTATTTTCGTGAGAACAAAGTCTGCATTTGAGCGACTTACCTGAAGAGGTGTTCTGCCTTTATAATCTTTGCAGGTGGTGTCCGCGCCAAAATTGATTAATACTTGTAATGCAATGACTGCATCGTTCTTGGCGGCAAAGTGAATGGGTTGTTGTTTCTCGCCACGAGTCGTCAATTTTATGTCCGCCCCTTTAGTCAGAAGAAACTCAACCATTTCGCCGTAGTTTGCTGCGGCCGCAACGTGTAAAGGCGCTCGACCAAACTTGTCTACCTGGTTGATATCCGCTCCTGAAAAAAATAAAAAGAACTTGTTGTTTATAATTTTGTACTTGAATTTGGGACGTGGCAATGCCAGTGAACTCTATAGAGACAGTGAAATGAGTAGTTTAAATGCACGATTTCTAGAAACGAATCAATTTTAAGAAACTATAAACATCATTACGTCAATGTTTATGTTGCCAAAAACAAAAGCAAAACATCAGTCATTTTCCACTTGGGATCAGTTATAATTCACTAATTATCAAGTTATTCATCTTCTCTTTTCACATATCAGAGAGGAAAACTTGATATGCCTTATCAGTTATCATTCCCCGGTTTGATACACGTTTTTTGAACCAAAACAGGTCAAAACAGAGCTTGAAGACAGTGTGGATGAATAAATGCTTCATGCATTTTCATTCCTACCTTGACTTAATAAGAACTGAGCAACATCAGTGTGCCAACTTCTGGCAACCTCATGAAATATCGTCTGACCATGTTTATCACTACTTTTCACCGATGCGCCATTTTGAAGCAAACTTTCAACAAATGAGAAATCCATAGTGTCGTTGATGTGATTCGAGTGAGCCAATGTCGCGAAATAGTGAATAAGAGCATGGTTACGAACCTGAAATTATTTAATACAACTTGTCAGATTTAGCAACTGAAACTCGCTCGAGCTAGACCACACAGCTCATGCAACTGGCGCTCACATCGTATTCGCTATTCGCTATTCGCCAGCCCGAACATTTCATCTACCGAATCTAATGTTAATGTATGAAAAGTCCTTGTTTAAGGTGGCTCGATGGGATTAAATCACAGGAAAGTATGAATTTTTCCTCTAAAACGTTTGACAGTGCATGTAGATTTTTCCTTGATCATTTACGTTTATTGATAAATCTGGTGATAATGGCGATTAAGAAAAAGTTGGACAGTTCTAATGTTTGTGTTTCTAGATCTGGAAAAATTACATTTCCTAAAATTTGAACATATTATGCAAGATCGATTTTCGGAACCTATACTCAGTACACAGATTCCTCCCCACTGGTGACCAGTATAGTGACTAAAGCTTTTGAGTAATTAAGAGTTAGCACTAGGGCTTTGCAATGAGGTAAAGTGAACTTAATGAAGGACAACTCCACACTAGCTGTTAATTTTAATGATTCCTATTGAACCATCTGCATTTGATTTAGCACATGAAAAGTTTTACGTCTAAAACAGCCTTAGATTTTAGACCAAAAATATCGGTTCAGCTCGGGAAAAAACATTGCAATTCCGTGCGAAACAGGTGCTCTAAAAACCAACAAACTAATTTACTTGCTCTATTTGAAGCTCAAGGAGATCCGAATTAAACAATGGTTGAATAACTAGACTAAATAATCAATAATGATAATTGTTGCCCGCAAGATGGCATCTGATGTTATTTCTGTTAAGGCATATAGACGTTTTTATCCTATGGCTAAATGTATTAAAATATATTAATCGTGAAATATTTGTTTCGTAGCTGAGAAAACAAAGTGATCTATCTCGTTCTATAGCTTCTTGGTCTGTACAAAAACTGCTGTTGGTGGTAAACGCAAATAATTTCCTCTTGGCCAGTGTTACTGTTGGCCAGTGGCCTTACCTTCTTTTTATCACCAGCAGATGGCCCCGACGTTCGATCGCGAAATCTCGGCACAACCTTTCTGCTCGATTCATCTTCGTCTAGTTCGCCTTCTAGGACCGCATGTGTCGCCGCACTCGTAACCTTCGTTGACCCAGGTAACTCCGTCAGGAATAGTTCTTGATATTCTTTTAATTCGTGTGTCATTTTTCGCTTGGCGCTGAATTGCTGCCATGCTGAAGTACATTTCTTTAACAGTTCGAATGTAGGGTTCGCTTTGATGTCCAATGTGTCGTCAACTTCGGATTCATCCGAGTCCCCCATGGCGTCGATAGGAGTTTTTTTTACTCAGTTTAAAAGCTTGTTAATCTAAAAAGAGGAAAACATTTCTCTTATAATTCTAAGAAAAGAAAACCGCCTGAGAAAATTCAACAGTCACAAAATTTTGTCGTCGCTCTTGCCTAAACAGGATAGTCCAAAATACTATATTTATATACCCTCTTCGGTTGAATTCGAACTTTTGTTTCAATTTAAACGCCGGATTACAGTATGCTAAAATGATTACTAGATGCGTTTTTCAAAATCGAGCAACTGTGAGTTCACAGAAACGTGGTCGTGGAAATTTTGATTGGCAATTTCTCATAGAATTCCTTGTATATATAGGATTTCCCTAAAAAGTACTCACTTCAAGTCTTCAAGTGAGTACTTTTTAGGGAAACCCTATATATACAAGGAATTCTATGAGAAATTGCCAATCAAAATTTCCACGCTTGCATTTCAACCGTTCGCATTGAGATTTTCAAAATTTTTCAATATGATGTTGGAATCGGTTTCATTGTAAATTGTAACTTTTCTTAATTGTAAGATCAGATCCAATTAAATTAATCCATTATCAGTTTTTACCAAATTTTGACCGCGACGCAAGTCATGACATTTATGAATTCCCAACTAGTGTATGATAGTTACTTGTGAAAACATATATGTGCATTTGCACTTCATTTTTACTATTTCAGAGCAGAGAGATACAGTAGCTTATCTTTTTTATTGTGGTATATGAGTTCAGATTAGGTTGGTAAATGTAGTTTTATAATTAGCTATAATTTATATGGCATAATTGCCATGATTATATGGAATGCTATAGTGTAGCAAATATTTGCACGAATAAGGTGGCGTTGTTTGTAAGAAAAGTACACAAACTTATAACAAATATTGTGTATTTATGCTTGTCTATATTCCCTCAGTTAAAAATATAATGTAGCAAATTTTAGCGAGAGCATTAAAGCGGCATAAAACTTCATTCATTTGATCGGGAAATGATGAGAAAGAAACTGTAACGTCTTATAAGACAATTGCTTCACTTTCGCCAACATATCGTGCGTAATTTTGTTTGAGTTTGTTATGTTGAAATGTCATCATAACAAGAAACGTCTTGACAATGTCATGCAATGACTGTTTGCTTATTATTATACTGATATATACAGATATATTTGTACCACACAGATTTTATATTTTCAGTTCCATAACATCATAGTTATAGACAATTCATTTAAGTTTGTTAGAAGTCAAGTAAGAACAAGTATGATTTTGTCATATTCTAATGCTAATGTTAAGTGTTATGCATAAAAGACAGCCACTATTATAGGGCTAAAACGATAAATTCAGCAGGTAGCCGCATCTATCAGACAGCCATACCTTAAGTTTCTTCTCATTCAAATCATTTAAACCGAGAAAGTACGTAAGAATTATAACGAATTTATACCAGATCTAATCTTCAACCGATTACAATTCGTCACGTTGGACAAAAAGACATAGAGCGATATAGTTAAGAGAATTTAACAATTGACGCTGTTTAAACTCGTCGAATAAACAAGGCCAAATTTAGAACGGTTTATACTTACCTTACCTAACTGATGGCCAAAAGAAACTTGAATTTATCACATGTGATGTAAAATGCTTTTCCATTTGAATATTCGACTTTTTAGGGCTCCATTTGCGTCTTTTTTGCCACATAATCCATCAAAATAAGGGCCAAATAAATCCACAAGTCTGTTTCAATTTAAAGTTTGCGGTTTCAGCATAGCGCGCTGGGCGAGCTCGCTCGCACCTGTCGTCATAAATAATTATTATGGATTTAATGTAATCTTGTTTGGTGGCTATAAGGAATTGTTTAGAAAAGATATCGATGAAACAGCCAATGGCGTAGCCCAAACGAGCTTTGAAACAAAAATAAAACCTGTTAATTTAAAACAATCTGACCCAAATTTCAGTCCTTGACATTGCATGTTGATGACCGCTTAAAGAACCGACGTTCTCGCGAACATTGAGTTTCGAGGATTATCGTAATAATATTATATTCCATCTTTGGAACTACGGCTAATAATGAGTTATTTAGCAAATTAGGTAAAAATAAATTGACATTTTACACCAGGCAATTTAACTTAGGGCACTTTCCTTTAAGCGGCCAAAATGGCCAAACCGAATATATTTTGAATTGAAATAGAGTGTTTCGTTAGAAATATAACGGTGAAACCGCATTTCCCGTGCTAAGCGGGTGTAAAGTTTTATATACTTGAATACAGAGTTCTTGAAACAGGACCGATTTGTGGCCGTTTTTACCGTATAAAGGTTATAATATTATTTGCGTAGCTACATGTAATAAAAAAGGCAATTTTCAACTCAAATATTTTCAAAACTTAAATGGGTTATTTCTTAGTTCTTAGGTCTCATTTGTCAGTCGAGAGGAAAGTTTGGGAAGTTTAAGTGCTCCGCTCAAAACAAAATTCAAAATATGCCAGCTGCTACGTCCACAATGCGGACAATAGTGAGTTTAAGATACACTAAAATCTACGACGCGTACGTGACATGAAAACTGCTACTATAGTTTGAGGAAACCAATAATAATTTGCTTTACATTCGCGGCTCTGACTTTGTTTATCAAAAGGAGTCTATATAATTTGCATCCCTGTTGGAAACTGCGGAAATTAGAGCCGTATTATACTTCAGTCACGTTCGCGTCGTAGATTTGGTGAATGGTATAAAACTCTCACTAATGCGCAACAAACAGTGGCGGAGCCAGCCTGACGATTTAGTCATGCTATGCAAATGTTATGTTATTATCATTAATGATCACGGTGAATGCATTACAGAGCACTTAGCCTAGCCTACTAACTAATGATGCCCGCTGCCGATCGGTAGGGATGTGAACGGTACTGTAATAATAATACTACTATAAATGGCATACAGCTATATACAAGTGACGTCACATAAACCATCACGTCGGATCATTACATCCCTCTCTTGTTTTAAACGGAAGTTCGTCGGGAGTTTAATTTTCATTAACGTAACTTTTATAGAATAGCATACATATATGATTATGACGTTCTGGAGGTCTTCGATTTTCTTTTATGGGATAGCGCCTCTTTTCCACCGGAACAGCAGGTGGTGAATGAATGATTGATCTTCTTGTCATCCAGAGAGTCTACTACGTGATCGTGTTTGTCGGTGGTAATTTTCTTAAATTGTGAACTGTTCCTTGTGACGTAGCTGGTCGCGTTTTGTGCATGCTGATATCATGCTACCTTTGATCCTGATGATAGTATATGGATGTTTGTTGTATGATGAGGATAGTTTATTGACACGCTTTTGACGACCGAGAACAGTGTCACCAATCTGGAACGTGTGGGGCTTTGCTCTGGCTGCGGCATCAGCGTATTCCTTCATCTTCTCCTTCTTGTGGGAGTCAGTATCAGCGACTGGAGCCCGTGAAGGTTCGGGTAGTTTGACGGTCCCGTGTAGCAGTTCGGGTAGTTTGACGGTCATTTTTCGACCAAAGAGGAGCCCGGCCGGGGAAATACCGGTAGTGGAGTGTGGCGTCACACGGTAGTTGCGGAGGAAGAGAAACAGTTTCTGCTTCCAATTTTTATTTTCAAGGTGCGCAGCGGGGGCAGTGTTTTCTGCATTGTGCGCATAAAGCGTTCCGACTCGGAGTTGGCTTTCGGCCACTCCGGAGTGATCTTTCGATGGTGGAAACCCATGATTGCGCGAATTCGGCGAAGGAATGAGATTGGAATGGTTGTCCATTGTTTGGATGCGGGAATTCCATTCGTAGATGAGATGCGGTCAAGTTTCGGGATGACAGTATTTGCAGCGGGGGAGCGAACAATTTCAACCTCCGGATAGCGTGAGTATTTATCGATGACCACAAAAAGCATGCGCATATCACCAGATGGGAGAGGGCCACAGAAATCGACTGAGAGTTGTTGCCAAGGGGCTTGGGGTAACTCGGTCATGCGGAGAGGTTCAAAGGGCTGCTGAAAAACGGTTGCCTGACAGGCGAGACGATTGTCACGGAGCGTTTTTGTGAGGCATCAATGCCTGGGAGCCAAATCTTTCCCCGAAATCTTTCCTGTTTGTTTTGGTAAGGCCCTGATGACTTTCATGGACGATGTTGAGGGCACGTTGGCGAAGGTCATGTGGGAGTACCAGACCTTGCGACCGAAGGAAGAGAGATCCTGGTCATCAGAGACACTTAGCTCGTCCGGGATCTTGTGGAAAGCGGAGAGGCCCTGGATGTTGACAAGAGATTCGGGAGTCGCAAGGATGAATTTCCAGAAGTTGTTACGGAGAGCCTCGATAACAGCTTGCAGAGTAGGTTCAGCTCGGGTGGAGTCCTTTACTTCAGCAACAATCATAGCTTTTGGGGTGGTATGATGTGCTAAGAACGCAATGTATTCTTCAGCTTGAGCGGATGCAGTGGAGGGATGGGTCGTGGGGAGAGGGGCACGGGAAAGATAATTAGCCGGGTTGGTTTTGCAAGGGGAATAGGAGATAGTGAAAAGTTTGGGGGCCCAACGGTCTATGCGGGCGTTAGAATGAGCAGTGGGGTTGGTAAAAATGCGTTCAAGTGGTTTGTGGTCGGTGATGACGGAGAATTTCGCGCCATAGATGTAGAGGTGAAAGTGCTCACAGGCAAACAAGACGCCAATTGCGTCGGGACGCTTTCGTTGATAATATCATGATCAGCTCGGGTTCTATTGTTTAGAGTGGGCTTTTAACTCCTAATTCGCCCGCTTCTGTAAGCATGAGCAAGCATGCAAGCAATGAGATGCACACATATGAATTTTTAACAATACATAAAACCAATACGCTACGTCACCCTCGCTGATCATGATATTACAAACTAATATCATGACATGAGGGAAACTAGTGATTAAATGCTAAAATTAGTGATTAAATTATTAACCATTAATTTCCCTCATGTCATGATATTACTTATAAGAATATAGTGATAAAACTATATTTCCTGTGCTAGACAGATGTAAATAACGATATACTTGAATGCAGAGTTCTTGAAACACTTTAAAATACCAGTAATCTGTCTGTACCGAAATACAACAGGACCAGTTTGGCCGTTTTTCCGTATAAAGGAATAGCATCAAGAATAGCATCGAGAATAGCACCGAGACCAACCCGGCTGGCATCGACAACGATGGTAGCCGTCTTGTGGGGGTCGAAGTATGAGAGAACGGTGTCGCTGGTGAGCAGGTTTTTTAGTTGATCAAACGCTTGTTGATACTCGGGATTCCACGCCCAGGGCTGATCAGGCTGGGTGAGCGCACGGAGGGGTTTGGTTATGGTGGAATAATTTGGGATAAATCGGGAACATTAGTTGGTCATATATACCAAGAAAACTGCGAACTTCGTGAACGGTGGTTCGTGAAAGGAGGGCTGGTGCAGGTATGGCGGAGACTTTCTTGGGGGATACGCCATTTCGGGAGAATATGTAGCCAAAGAATTCGAGTTGCGATTTGTTGAATTCGCACTTGTTGGGATTTAAAGTTAGGTTCTTAGAGCGAAAAAGATCAAAAACAGCACGGAGAGCTTTATCATGAGCGGCTTGGTCTTTGCCAAAAATGATGATGTCATCGTTGACGTTGCGAACACCTTCGATGCCACTGAGGGTTTGTTGGATTGCATTTTGAAAGACTTCGGCAGCGGAGGACGTGCCAAAATTTGGACGTGCGCCAGAATAAATTACACAGCCTAATTTCCAATTCAAAATGCCTTAATAACAACGCTATAGGGTACTTATTTCTAACTTTACATGACTACCAATACGATTGCAAGTTAGAGCTGACCCACCCTGGATCCGCCACTGTCGAGGGGAGGGAGCACAGAGTTATCAGGGACCCCGATAACTAAAAAATTGCTGCTAAAAATTTTTTCATGTATTTTTTGGGGGGCTAAGCCCATGCATACATTTGCCCACCAGTACCGCTACTTTCCTAAAAACTTTCCCTTTCTTAAAAACAGATGCGTCCATATTTAGGGTTAGATTATGGGTGCCTCTATCTATGGGTATGCATTTATAACTATTTTTTTAAAAGACGCTTTCCCGGACTAGGTCGTTAGTTTTGTGGAAGACTTGATATCAAAATCAATAGAGACGTCTAAGTGGCTAGATATATACCTACTGGGTAATTTACCCAGGCTTACCCGACCCTATGCTTGCTCTAGTAGTGAACCTTGATTTCATTGCAGAATGCCTCTCTGTCGACACTGTGAAAAACAGTTGTTTTATGAAGTTGTGCGACAGCCGACAAAATTTGTTGGACCGTGTCGCTCTTGACCAGCGCTAGCGAACTGTCGAATGATAGCTAGCTGTACGTAATCTGTTCGTAGGTTAATTCTTGGGCAAGGGTTTATACTCACCCAAGTATAGTTAAAATTTAATGTTCTTGTACGTTTGCATGGTAACATTAAGTACACCGCGTAAGTATTTAACCTGCAAAGCTTTCGGTCCGTTAACCCGGGACTTCATCAGTGCACAGTTACAGTGGACAGCGTCAGTGCACAGTACGTGGTGTACCTACAAACTAATTTGTTTGGTTAAAATTTATCTTAAAACACTCAGACACACGCTGTAAAGTCAAACATATAGCGAGTTGTCACAACCTATTTGGATTTTCAGCAGGCAGATGCATGTACTAAGTCGGCAAAAAAGGTGTGAAGATAATTTGCATGAAGCCCACAACACGCGTGTGAAAAAACTGGATTGACTTTACTACAAAATTAAAGTTCTCGTGATTTTCGATCATTCTCATCGATGAAAATATCAGTATGTTCATCGATAAAGCGATAGCAAAACTTACACTGGTGTGACACCTGATGTCACGAGAATTCCAATTAAAGTTACATTATATCTTACATTGTAACCTTACTTTTCGTCATCAACGAAACCACAAATCAATAGTAAACCACACTCCACAATTCCTAAACTACAAATACATCTCGAAATATATGTTAATTTGTTCAATTTAAGCATTCTATGTTTAACTGATTATCCTTATTTCATTCGGTGCTTGTTGCTGATCCTCATTCCTGCAAAAAAGGAATGGATTCGAGTTAAAGTGACTCTTGCAGATGTACATATGTGATATTTCGGATCTAGTTGTAGTTCGAATATGGTATCTTCATTCTATATGTAATCTATTGCATCTTCGATCTGGGTATAAAGGTCGAATTACTCATGGTTGGCGAGTCCGTACGATTTTTATGCACGAGTTGTGAGGGATCACAAAACGAACGAGTTTACGTTGAATGAAAATGCTTACTTTATTCGGAGTTACTATTGTTGTGTATCACATTTTACAACTAGTGCATAATGAAAATCCTACAAACGACCCAACCATGGTTTGAAACTATCCAACCCGTAATTTGTTAATTATTAAATGTATATAGAGATCAATTTGACAACAACACGCACTTTTTCAATGCAACAATACAGCGAGCAACAAAAATCGAAATTTGAAATGTCTTGAAATTTGAGAATTATGTTTTGAATCTCACTCCGATCCTATATTTCGACGCCATCTTGAAAAAAATGTAAACAAATTGCCGCCAAAATGACATACCTACGACAATATTTCACACGTGAAGAAAATCGTACGTCCAATCAAAAGCCGTGTATAGCATTTTTCCACACGTGATATAGAAGTTAAAAAGTTAATAAGGGATTGATTATATAGCACAACATAATCCACATTGTCAATTGTAAATGTCAATTATCAATGACAATGATGTTTACCAAAATTTGGCATACATCCATAAAAATTCATCAAGCGAACCAATCCACAACAACACAAGATTTCTTTTAGGTGGTTATTTTAAAGGTAGGTTTCAGTCCCCAATGTAAAAAAACGCTTTGTTTACATTTTCAATCACTGTATTTCTAAAAAGCTTAAGAACCGTCAGAATATTTGACACTATAGTTGGAGTTTTTGTTCAGAAAAGTGAAAAACGTATACTAAATTTTAGCAATTTTAAATGCTGTATTCTACCTATTGTTGGGAGCAGAACCGATGCGCAGACCTTTAAAGTCTTCTTCAGTTCTTTAAAGGGTATATTGAGCAAATAAGATTTTGCTAGCGAATAGGAATTTTATTGATTCCGTCCCGTGTTAATGGGTTTGACGTAATTTTTGGTTAATGGGTCAAGATATTGTGAGGATTATATAATAGTGTTAGGCAGGTGTAAAGATGGCGAGGAATGGCGTTCCATCACTAGGCATCACCATGCAAAACGGTGAAATGAGGTGACTCGTAAGCTAGAAGATCAGTCGCCGAAGTCAACTGACAAGAATCGACTGTCAAACAAAAAAGGTTTTTATCTAAGGTAAGAGTATTTAACGTTTTATTAAGTTAATTATTCGTTATTTTCCTTGACGTTTCATTATTATTATATTAAAGGGCTACTGTACCGAAAGTTCTCATGCTCGGAAACTCTTTTGAACGTCGTTTGAAAAGCGATTTGCATATTGTTTTTGCACATGTGTTCGATATAAACATATGATATAAAGTAGGATAGTAAAGTTGCATATTCGAGTGTACTTTAAATGCTTGGCTAGCCAGCTCTAGGTTTTAAGTATAAAAAATAATTTAATTTTAGTTAATTGACTCTGTCACTCTGACCCATTCCGCTAATAAAAAGTTTAATCAGTTTAAAGACGAGAGTTTATTATAAGTTCACTATATATGTACTATGGAAGAACATAAATTGACGTATTAGCTTAATTAAAGACAAAGGTTAACTATATTTACTATATACTATTCCTATGGAAGAACATAAAATGTTCTGAATGGAAGAATATAAAATGTTCCAAAAATCTAATTTTAAATGTTATTTAAAATAGCCGTTTGCTGTTCGCGGTTTGTCATATTGGTTAAGCTAAAGGTCTCTAATACTGCAAAATTCCTGGACACAATGGCCGCTTCGTTCACTAGCTATACTATACATAGGGTACTTATTTTGGGGTATTCGAATTCATTTGTTCGTAGACTTCGAAGCCACCTAATTGCAGGTTTTGACGAGCGGGTAGCCAAAAATTTTGATCTTCAAGGCATATATATTTATGCATGGTGTGGGTGCAGTCCCAAACAGTCCCAAAATTAAGGAAGTTCGATATGGGTGTAATCGCGAGAATATCCCCCGATATCGTCGTTCTCGATATTGGGACGAACGACTTAGCTCTCACCCCACCGGAGGTAGTGGGTTCGGCAATTGAGGAACTTGTTCGCTCGTTGCTCTCCGAATTCTCCGTGCGCGCAGTGGTGTTGTGCCAAGTCACTCCACGTGTGACACATCCCAGTTCCAACTTTAATGCGAGAGCCAATCTGCTAAACCAATAAACCAGGGTAGTCCTCGAGCCCATAGACCAAGCCATTTGTTGGACACGTTATCGTTATATTTTTTGTGGGCTAAGGGTAAGGTTATATCCTCTGATTGAGGAGTTGTCCTATATCCTCTGATTCAGGAGTTGTCTTATATCCTCTGATTGAGGAATTGTCTTATATCCTCTGATTGAGGAGTTGTTTTATATCCTCTGATTGAAGACTTGTCCTATATCCTCTGATTGAGGAGTTGTCTTATATCCTCTCATTGAAGACTTGTCCTATATCCTTTGATTGAGGAGTTGTTTTATATCCTCTGATTGAAGACTTGTCCTATATCCTCTGATTGAGGAGTTGTCTTATATCCTCTCATTGAAGACTTGTCCTATATCCTTTGATTGAGGAGTTGTTTTATATCCTCTTATTGAAGACTGATCCTATATCCTCTGATTGAGGAGTTGTTTTATATCCTCTGATTGAAGACTGATCCTAAATCCTCTGATTGAGGAGTTGTCTTATATCCTCTGATTGAAGACTGATCCTATATCCTCTGATTGAGGAGTTGTTTTATATCCTCTGATTGAAGACTTGCCCTATATCCTCTGATTGAGGAGTTGTCTTATATCCTCTGATTTTGAGGCGTTGTCTTAACGCCAATAAAATTTCGCCCGCAACATTCTTTTAGTGTAAAAGAGCCAATCACGATGAAGGGATCAACAGCGTATCCCGGGGCCTATGTGGAGAGCAACGGGGCTAGGCCATGGGGACGAGGATGAGCCTATCTCGATTGCAGGTTCACACTTTCAAACAACTGGCACCCATGACCATGAATGCATTACCAACGGACATATATACCTCTGCACTCAGTGCAGCCTCGAAGCTGGCCGATATATTAAATTACCCATTTTGATTTGACATCATCTAGTTTACAGCCCTCGTCACTTCCCACTTACACTAGAGCGTGGAGACTATTTACTCAATTCCACAGTACGTTATTTCAGACAGCATGTTTTAGCCTGCCGATATCGGCTGCTACTATGGCGCTGTTTATCGCATATTGATTCGAGCGAAATTATGCATCGTCGATGGTTAATACATATATATCAGCTTTAGGCTATTCGCACAAACTGTCGGGATTACCGGATCCAACGTGAGTATTCTATAACATTCAAATGCTAAAAGGCTACGGCATAACTGGTGCACGACTAGATAGTCGTTTGCCATTACATTACCCATCCTGAGAAGCTTACTGCAGGTGTCACCTCGCATTACCGGTTCTAATTACCAAATATGTCAATTCAAAGCAATGTGCTCATTGGCATTTTTGCATTCTTGAGGTTGAAGAAATTACTACAACAAAAGCTACTAGATGCCAGCCGTTACAGTTACGCAATCTCGCTTTCAGTTGTGACTCGAGTAGCCGAGTGGTTTGTATAATTTGCGATTTCAAGCAATTAACTTGCGATTTCAAGCATAATTACAACCAACGTCCTTTTGCACTGTCCGATTCAATTACTCGTTGACTATCTTGCCCTACGGGGCGACAGCAAAGGTGCACTATTCATCACAGGCACGACAGAAAAGCAGTGGCTCGCGAGGCGTTTGCTTCACAGCTGTCAGAAGGAACTCGATTGTGTGGTCTTACTGGTCTAGACCCATCTCGCTATAAAGGGCATAGCTTTCGTATCGGCGCGGCCTCGTACGCGGCATGTCCGACTCCCAAACTCGTATCATTGGACGATGGAAATCCAATGCGTTTCATAAGTATATTCGCGTTTCATCTATGTCTGCGTAAGGTTCCAAACACATCGCGCATGCGCGCGACCGACGCTATCGGGAGCGTTTCAACCTCGTGAGCGTTTTGGTCACGGCGCAGCATTTTAGATTTGCTTGCACGGGCGGCAAATCTCCTTCGCGCGTGGTTACGTCACCCAGCGAGAATGATGTCTTTAATGTCTTGCTTTCGTTATTTCAGTCAATTGACCCTTGATTATATGGGTAAAGGTGTATTATAACTTCTATAGTCATTAGTGTGCGTCTTTTCACGGGTGATCGTTGGGAGTTAGACTACGCGGATGGACATGGAAGTTGCATTTCCTGGCGTGGGGTGCATCTTCCCTGCGAAAATATGCTTTGGCGTAAATTTAACCCTCACCTTACTGGGCAAAACAATGTTGATACGTATTTAAAAGTTATATAGTTAACCAGTTAATCAGTTCTGTTAAAGTAATAAATATTACGTAATAAATATTATAAAAAAATGGCTACGGCCGGGTAATTGCTCAAAATATCCACTAGCTCAAAATATCCCAAACTCGTGTTTGGCTCTCTCAATTATAATTAAAACCACAGGAAAATGCCCAGTATCCAGCAGCGGAAATACAACATCTATAGAGCGAAATGTGAAGAAATACTACAAAGATTATACTATACTCGCGCAAAATGACAGACATAAATATAATATTTGTGTCCGAATAGGAATTTTATGTCTCTCATCATTTTTTCATTACCATATTGGGCAACTCTGCCGAAGGGGTGGAGGAAATTCTGCTCTGATCAGATAAAACTTTATTTAACTGTAGGCCAGCACTTGGACAGATGGAACAATTAGATCATTTGCAAAGTGCTGTCATAAGACACACTAAAACATTTCAAGTTAGTCGCTAAAAGTCAGCTGGCGAAGCAAGTCATTGAACAAGTCAAGTAATGGTAACCCCTATAGCTCAAAATATCCTAAACTCGTGTTTGCCTCTCTCAATTGTAATTAAAACCACAGGAAAATACCCAGTAACGAGCCGCGGAAATAGAACATCTATAGGGCGAAATGTGAAGAAATAGTACAAAGATTACTCGCGCAATATGACAGACATAAATTGATATATACTGAGTTTAAAGACAAAGGCTTATTTTATTATATGCATGGATGAGGGTATTTTCCTGAGAACTAAAACACTCATACGCCACTACATCTGGCGTACAGTGTTTTGGATAGTTGACATTTTATTTATTATATAAGTTGCGTTAATTAGCAATTACAGATACGTCATCGCCGCAGGCGAAGTAAAGTCGCGCAAGCAAGTGAAGCGATCGTTTTAGAAAGTTCCAGCGTTAGGAGATCCACCCTTCAAGTACTATTTTATAGTCTTATTGTTCCGAGAACAGTTTTAGTGTTATGCGGTGAATTTAGTTAGCTTTGTAATCGATTTTAACGAACATTTAATTATTACGTTATCTTTGTTATTGTAAAACATGATTGGAATGTGCATGTTATATCTTTGTAAATTTGTGATTTTGGAATTAAATTAAAAGGATTTCTCCTTTCCTCTCGCAGTTTTTCATTCAGTTCAGTCATTCTGGCATGTGTCCTATATATATATATATATACAGTCGTTATCATTAAGGTTGTCACCTGGAAATATTTATAAATACGTAAATATCGATCACGTGATCGTACTGCATACGTTATTTTATGGGAAATCGTTGAAAATTTATCTTGAAAATTTCTCAAATGCCATGCTGAGGTGAACAATATTGATAATAATAAAGAAACAAGAGGTAAGTGAACAAAATAAGCCATGTTTAATGGTCACGTGATTAATATTTATATATTTGTATATATATTGACATGGACAACCTTAATGATAACGATATATATATATTATAAGTATATTATGCTCTGTATATTTACTATATACTATGGTGTGTATGAGATATATAATTTGCATGTCACTTGGCCTTGTAGACCTAGGCTAATAACTGCTTTCACCTTTTGTTTTTTCTAGGCCTGCCCCATGGCGACTTCCTAAAATTCTTTTGAAACCGTTTCCGCCTTCAAAACCACAGTACAACAGAAGAAAAGCAACCAAGAAGAACTTCAGCATCGTTTTCATCGTGATTTTACGCTGATTATTGTGTTTGATTCATGCACACAATGAAAGTTGGAGTTAGAGTGATTATATTATTTATACATTGGATTTATATCGTGTAAATGACGTCAGTATAATCACGTGTTGCTCCCCAGCCCTCCTTAAATAGTCACCGTCGTGTGTTTCTAAAAATATAGGTGGGTCTACGGTCGACAATTATTTATTCAGGACCGTTGCTGGAAGCTTTATCTGAGGGGTGCATATTCATATATTCGTCTTATACCCGACTGATTTCTTTGGTAAGCCATTGTTTCTAAGGTATACAAACATGAAAATATGAATATACACCACCCCCCCCCTCCCGATGTTATTTACCACCTTGATTTGTACGCATTTGTACGTTCGTATGAAAAATGCTTGAAACTTTCTTAAGTTGTACGTTGTTTTGTTAATTTTATCCCAGAGAAAACACACCAAATTGCCAACAGAAATAAACCTTATGCTGTTATGCATGTATGTATTCAATCTTTTATTTCACAAGTATCATTTGAATTATTTTTTAAAAAAAACTACAATGGAAAGCAGCCGCCAAACTGGCACCGCAGTGTGATTGATTGGTAAATTAAACTCACCACGAAAGAAAGAATCGCCAACCAATCAGAGAGCCGAAATGAAGTGTGAAGACAGACGTGTCTACTCTGTATTGAATGTTTCTATCACGCGAAGCTCTTGATCTTTTGGCCGGAGTCATCTAGAACTATTAATCACCTGGAAAACAGGCATAATTCACGCATAAATCTTTTGGATCAGTTTTCAAGTCTTTTTAAATGAATTTCGAAACCTTATAATTCACTAAACATTGAGGTAAAATCCGACATTTTGCACAGTCGGTTTTGTGCTTATAATAGTTGTGAAAGAGGTGCAATTGATCCCGTAATAATTGCATTTTATGTCGATTGTTGAATCAAACACTCTATTATATGACAACAGACTATCTGTCTACCAACAGGCCTCGGCAAGACTGTTCCACTGGAGTTTGACAGTTAAATGCTAGTATTATACTATTACCTGAAATCTTTTATCGCTATTATTTTTTTTCAAAATTAATATTTGCAAACCTTTTATAATTATTTGCAAACCTTTAATAACTATTCATAATTATATATTAATTCCAAAGCGCTTGTAATTTTCATCTTTATTAAGCTAAATTCCTCTGCTTCAGATGTTCTCTAGCGGCAACGTCATCAACTCTTCTCTTCTCAGTAGGCCTCTCATGCAGTCAAAAGCCACGCCCCTGTATTACGTTTTCCCTCAGACATTATATTTACCATGCAGAAGCTGCTCAACACCCACACTTTTGAAAATTGTTCTAAAATCATTTTAGTTTCACCTAAGTTCCCAGGGAACAAAAATTAAATAATCGGGTATCCATCTATCATAAGTCTCATTAGAGTGTTCTAGTCCCATAGCCAGACATTTTTTTTTTGAAGACTTTTTTGACAGCACTTTAATTATGCCTGAAGGTAAACTATTCTCGAAGATGTGAAATTCAATAACCGAATTACCCAAATTTGTGACACTTCGCAATTAAGTTCATTATTCACAGTATCAAAAGTAAATATGCTGACGGATCGATTTTGGATTTGGATGATGCTACCCTGCAGCATTGGTAATCAGTGCAGCAGCTAGTCTATACGACAGACCACATTAACTGTACTTTGTAAAAACGTTTGATTACAGACGGTTTTTAGTAACACAATATCCATTTTATCCTTCCAGTTCATATCTTAGAGTTTGTGACTGCGTGTGATTGCGCAATGCAACTGCGTTATGCTTATTATTTCACCAATAAGCAGTTCATTTCATTCAGTTAATTTCACTCAAGACCGCACGTCACGGCTAATTTATCAATTATAGGCAAGGAATTTCAAAAATTAAAAAATCGATTTTTTAATGTCGCTACTAAGATGGCATTGGAGCTCAGTTTAATTTAAATTTTGAATAAATGCTAGGTTTATTGGAAGTAGAGCTGACCTAGCTGAAGGGTCAATAATGCGCGCTTCACTGCATTGTAAAATGCAGATATGAATTATGAATATAAAGGCCATGTGCAATTTATTGCTTTTTTCAAACCATTCTCGCACACGCGGATGCAATGTTTAACATTATCGTGGTAATGTGGTTAGTGTGGGTTGTCACGTGTAGTTAGAGTAATGTTATGAGGATGATATAATAGTTGTGATGCAGATAAAAAATAGAAAAGAAAATACAAAAAATTTTTTTCAAATCTCCTATATTTTGAAAATTATTAAAAATTCCCTTTCAAGTAACATTATTGCGTCACTTTTCGTCATGACAGCCACAATACTCTATACTAATTTCTACGGTATACGTCTTAAAATTTATGTTAATTAGTTAAATATATAACTATAGGTGTTCATGTTTAGGAGATCATTCTTATTTCTTCAAGATTCCATTGGTTCTTTCTACCAAAAAAAGAAGAGATTCGATTTAGTATGTCTGGCCAAAGTTTTACTTTTTTCACTTCCCAAGGGAGGAGAAAAACAGCAGCCACTTATTAATTGCATACACTTGCCTAATAGAGATAAGCTAAGAGAGCGGGACGTTGTTCTTTTTATCTTCCCATACTTCCATGGAAAGACCTAGAAGACCGTTGCATTCAAGGTGGTCCAAAGTTTAAATTTTTTTTAAATTAAAATTGGTCTCCACCTGATTGGGTGCAATTGCCGTGTGTAAAACTTTAACCACCTGTCACGCAATTTTCGGCAAGAAGCTGTTTCGAACTTTCTTTCTGATAAAACTTACGTCATTTGATGGGAAAGGGAAATGCGTTGCATTTAAATGACAAATTACCCGCAGCCATTCCAGCCTGGGGAACCCTTCTCGCTCCATATGTACGAACGTTCGCGGAAAGCAATGTGGCTGAGTAGAATGTCTCGTGACTAGTATGAATGTTATATCATAAGTCTGGCACTTTGCGTCGCTCGTAAAAATGCCTGCAAAAATAGCTAATACTATGAATCGCTAATATACCATCATTTTTAATCAGGTACGAGCACCCTTCAACTCATTCCTTGCCTTAATTAGTGTTTCAAAAGAGCTTATTCATGCCTCTTGAGTTGAGGAGGGTTATCCTAATGCAAGGCACCATCAGTACAATTAAAACACTATGTTGTGAACATTTTTTCGATATAGCTGGCGTTAAATCAATATCTTTATGATTATACGCATTGTTTCTGCCATTATTATATAAATGAATTATGAAAATACTCCCTGAGAGTGTGTTTCATTAATAATTTATTCGTCTTTCATCAACGGGCCTTCAATCTAGCTCACGCCATAGACCCATTAATTAAGACAAAGTGATTAAAAATTAGATAACGTGATTTTTCGGGATAAATATTTTTTGGCTCGACAGAATTTTTTTTAAACTTGCTCAATTAAATATAAAATGGCGGTAACTGAACTTAGTTTTCGAGTAAAATACATGAATAGGTAAAGTGTCGGCCAAACTGCGTCGCCATTATTCCCATAACAACTTCATATTTATGGAAATTGTTAAAATTTTGGTTAATATATCTGGTTCCTTTAGCAAGAAAACTCCTACCAAAATTTTAGATTTAAATCAAGAGTTTTCAATGTTCTTAAAATTGCAGGGAACCACTTTAATTGAAATGATTTTTTAGTCCTATGTATGTAGGATCATTCACATTCTTCTTTTAAGGTTGTGTGAAGTGCAATGAACATATATTTCGATTTACTAGGGACTGGAGTGGATTTGGGGTTTATTTCGTAATAACCATTTTATTTTCAAGATCAACACTCACCTTGTTGACAAGTACTCATTAAAATATGCGTGAAAATCCGTATCCATGATCAGCATGCATAGAATGTTGGAGAAGAGTGACTTAATAGTAAAAGAGCAAGGGCAAACCCCTGTGGATCGAGCTCCAATTTAGTTTCCCAGTCTGGGCTTTTAAAAAAGTATCACATGCACACATTTGCATGTATTTGGAAAGATATAACCATATAAAGCTTTCAAAACTTTACTAACAATGCGGAGTATAGAAATTGGTATATAATTTTCACAATTTCTGTCTATCTTCAGACTTTTATAGAGCGCTTTTCATTAAGCGGCCAAAATGGTCAGACCGGTCGTATTTTGAATTGAAATGAGTATTTCGTTAAAATTTAAAATTTAGCGGTGAAACTGCATTTTCCCAGCTAATCAGATGTAAATAACGTTAAATCTGAATGCAAATTTTTTAAAACCCTCCAAAATACCAAAAATAACGCAGTCTGGCCGTTTTTACCGTATAAAGGAAAGGGCCCTTAGATAAGAATAATAGACTTAATCATTGCATGCCTCTCATAAGTTAATGACGGAGCAATAAATTCCGCAGATTGTATGAAATATTGGACGGGTTTTTATCAAAACCAGTAGATTTGTTTACCTTTAGGTTCATGATCAATAATGCTGGGATAACATTATGAGTGTGAATAAGATTGAAATATAATAATGTGGGCCTAGAGTTAGGTTGCTATATATTCGTGGTGTACAGCGTGTATAAGAAAGCCACCATGCACCCTTGAATATCTCATTTGTGATAAAAGTCAATTTTGCTTTATTGTGCACGTGTTTAGCAGAGATTTGTATTTATTCCTGAGAATTCGTAATAAAATCTAATGCATGGATTTCTTTATAAACCGCAGGTTACGCAGTTTCTGCATGTCTTTCTGGAGTTTGATGAGTAGGCATTTTTAATGTATATGCAGTGGGCGTGGATAGCTTTGCTGAAAATATACGCTTGATACGTTTTACTTTATGCTCACCACGGGCCTCGGATAACTATAGTACTAGTTATACGCGTAGGCGGATACCATGCAGCGTGACTTATAGCGAGATCCATCACTTTTTAAAGGCGTTTATAGGTTCCCTATCCAACGATTTGATAAACTTGAATAAGAGTCGGTATTAAATTATTTACCAACCAAATTCACACCCAACCCAAACTTTTGTCATTTATATATATACATATCTTGTGAGTTGGAGATTGGATATATTGATCTGAACTTGCGTATTTCATGCATGATAGTAATGCCTCCCATAGAATTCTCATGGTATTTAAGTTTAATATTAGATATAATTCGTTTTGTGGACCAAAGATGGCAGAGAGGGCCAACAATGATGGGACGTCTCGAAAAATTGCGAGAAATTGAGATGAGATTGTATGTGTCGAACGAAAAGTTGGAAACGTTTTGTGAATCAGGTTCGTATTCAATTAAATGAAAATATGCGAGACCAAGGGCTACTCCTGCAAAGGAAAATGGAAAGAAAGCAGAAGGAAAACCAGTGGACCGTATATAATGTTCGGTTTTCAATGCTTTGCGGCGGCAAAAATAAGCATATATTCCATGTAGCTATATTTCAAAACGAAACTATATCATTACTTAATTGCTCTAGTTTTACTGCCTGACCGGCAGGACGATATAGCCGCAATTCTAAACTTATCGGTGTGCTCCATGAATTTGATACTTCAAACTGGCATTATTTTTCTTGACAAGACCATGCAATAATAAAATGAATTGTTAAATTTTGTCCCGACGACTAACATGTACTTTAATAGCATGGAAGAATATCGATACAAAGTTTTTTCGATGATTAACTGCATGAATTCCGTTTTATTTATACCATTATATCAGGTTATAAGCATGATGACTGATGTGAAATATTATTTTCGTGGGAAGAAACTCCCAAGAAACAATTTTGTGAATTAAAACTGTATATATACGTGTCGATCATTCGCGTGCATGTCACCATTTTCCGCAAAAAAAAACTGCATGTAGCTAAGAAACACTATCATAAAAACAAAAAGGAACAATTTGAATCTTACCTTCGTGTCTGTCCTCGTTTTAAAGCCGTGCCTGGTAGTATCTTATCGTTGTGTGAAACGAAAACCCAATTTGCGTTCCATTAATGGCGCTGGCTTCGGACGGCGTATTTTTCTTCTTCGTAAAATCCGTTTGAAACCGTCCCCGCCTTCAAAACCACTGACCAAGAGTAGAAAAGCAAGCAAGAAGAACTTCAGAATCGTTTTCATTGCGTGATTTTGTCGATAATGAGTTATTAGAATGTCTTCCACTCTTCCACTGAAATGCTCTACAAACGTTTTAACGAGAGAGCCTCTTATATATCGGGATCTTGGTCATTTCGCGTGCAAGTGACGTCGCCATACCCACGCATTGGCCCCGTTGCCCCCCTTAGTCACCATGCCAGTTATACTATTAGGTTAGGTTTTACTATTAAATCGTTTTAAATAACTCCGGAAATTCAATGCTAATTAATAGTCTTGTATACCAATTTGGCAACGTGCAGGAGCATAATATTTCCTATTGGTTTGTGATTTCAGTTATAAATTATTCTAAAATTAACGAGCATACACCAATTACAATAAAAACCGCAAAAAAACGGAAATACATGTGTTTTTAAAAATAGTCTTAATAGATAATACAAGCCCTGTTTACACTACACTCGATTTATTGGCACAGTATACGGCTAAAATTGGTACCAGTATACACAATCGTATTGGTGTTCAGCCTACCAAAACAAAAGCCGAGCGCAGATAAAACGGGCACGGGCACCCATTTTAGCCGTGCCGTGGCATTAAATCGAGTGTATAGTATAAACGGGGCTATAGTCTGTCTTCGGACGATTATATATTTTTTATTTATAAAGCTTATTCTCTCTCATACACCAACAAAGTATATACCATACAAAACGAACCATCATTGGCTTTGCCATAAGATTAAATGTAAATTGTAAATAAATATATCTTAAATTTTCAATTTGTTAAAGTGTCTATTGGCTGCGTTGTCGGGATGAGAACCAAGTGACCAAGTTGGCAAAGTGAAGGGTTGGTAAAAAACATGATCTCAAGTGGTGCACCACAGCCTGGGCAACCAATCAGTCTGTTGAAATGACCAGTGTTTGTCAACTATAGCCATGCATATCTGTATCAGTGATGCGAAGCTCAGATAGGCTTTGATCTTTTGGCCGGAATCATATAGAATTTTTCAAGGAACATTTTGGATGAGAGTATGGAAGAGAAACACAGTCAGGCTAATTGCATGACACATTATAATTAACTGTTTGTTTCAATTTTAATTTATTCCAGTGAATTAATGAACTACACAAATTCTAGTCCATATATCCATATATTCATGCATTTAGAACCCTATGGCAAACCAATATTGTGTTGGATATTGAGTCAGTTTGTCATCATTCTTAGTTATGCATCCTGAACAAAAAAAACTTATAAGATTAGCATTGAATAGGACGAGGATTATATAACGTCGTGCATGGTCTGTTGAAACAACCACAAATACAGAATTAATATATTAACGAGACTTATAGTTCCATCGGAAGGACATATCTTAAATTCTGTTCTAGTCAATAGCCTTTCGTGCAGTCGTGCATGCACCATGGTGCACCACCCCTGTTTTCAGTCTCTCAGTCTAAAACAGTTCGTTGTGAGCACCGCTAAGACCTCACTAGTGTACCATTGTTTTACAATAATTTTAGTTGGATTCGAGTTGCAATAATTTTAGTTGGATTCGAGTTCCTATATGGGAGTTATCATCCGAGAGATACGTTTTGGTGCTAGGGCTACTAGTGTGTTGAAGACTTATCTCTTATTATGGTGTTCTAGGCGAATGGTGTGCCATATATGTTCTTGGCTTCGTAATTTGGCAGCACTTGAATTCTGCCTGAAGGTAAATTTTCGGTGAATTTCACTGAGTATAATCTCATATTCTCGGAATTTTAAAATACTTGCTGTCTGATAAATTTGATTGATAAAATTGCATGGAACATATACAACTGAACTTTCTTTTGCAATCTCCTATATTTTGCGGAACTGAATATATATCGCACGGATAGGTCGATTGAATTGGGTCCTTATCCAAACTTATCAATCTTCAGTTTTTACAATAGGTATTAACCTTTTTGCACAAGACTTCGACCATTTACAGCCTCATGTCGTTTTTATCTCACTTGACCCTGTCATGCATGATTGCATGCACGCCGTATCTAATTCGTCAAGGGCAAAGGAATTTCAAAAATTAATCATACCTTTGGTATCTCCATTAAATTGTATTTATACTATATCATATATAACGAACGGAATGGAAAAACACGGATGTACATGTTTGTGTACATGTTTGATTTTCAATTTATTTTAAATATCAGGTTTAATAAAAATAGCACCTAGACTGAAAGTTTTATTCCCCGCACTGACATATGTATATACTCGCGGTTATAGTTTTAAGGCAGTTTTCTACAAAGCAGAATTTTTCGATCGAAGGTAAAATTTTCTCCTAATTCGCTTATAGCAGGTTTTCTCAACCTAGTTGTCACAATTGAAAAGAAAATTAAGCGAAAAATTTTGTTCGATCGAAAATCTAAGCGAGGAGAGGGGTGTCGTGAACTAGCACACCTCTGCACATCAACAGTCAACACAAAAAAAAACGCTGGAAAAAAGTTGGTAGAGCTTACGTAAACTACTTGTTTTTGTAAAGTAGCTCGTTACGCTCTTTAGTGGTTTTTTGGGCCGATGGATGGGCCCAAAACTCCTATATAACTTTTAACATGGTCCTCATTGGGAGAGGGTTGTAGAATAAAGATGCGTGCGAAATTTGTGCGTACCGTTCTAAAAAGCTCTCTCGTCAATTCCTATTTGCGTGGTATCTGGTCTTTGATTTTATCCAAAAATCCCCATGGCATTGCATGAGACCGCTAAGAGGATATTAAAAACCCTGTCTATAGGTATAAAAAACAAGTAGGTAGCTATACATACTTTACCACTCCTTCACAAACACATGCAGGGTAAAGCAATCGGAAAAGTATAATTTAAGCAGTATAGCTATCTAGCCGTTTTCTTCGCGAATAATAATATTCAACTATACTCACACTCACACTCATTGGTATATTCAAATTATATAAGTATTCTAAGTATATGGCATATTCAAATTATATTATTACTGATCAATGAGAAAGTTTTTCAGTTCTTAATCATTGGAAACATTCAACAGTAAAACAGTGCATGCATGATAATCAAGCTTTTATTATTTATGGAAACGCTATATGAGAAGATTATTAAGAAGATCGCCCACTAAATTAGTTTTGAGTGATAAATAGAATAAATCGAATTTTTTTGTCACTGATCAATGAGATTATTGCATGGCATATTCCTCTTTTAATTAAGTTTGTGGTAAAACACTAAAAACCGCTTAATTATCTTAGTGGAAATACATGCATGCAGTCTTGTAGGAGAAAGTTGAGATCTCCCACTCAATGAGTTTGAATGTAAGGGAACTTTCAGAATGCAGGACTGGCGTAGAGCTTGATACTGCATGATGCAGGTAAACCAACTGATGCATATAGGTTAATTCTGTGGTAATTTACTAAATAAAATCATCTGAGATGCGCCTCTGTATATGATTCATTTCGATTTTAACATTTTAGTAAATCACATGCATGACCAAAATTATAGGTTTTACGTGGAAAATTATAAAACTTCATGACATCAAACAACTCTCGTTCTACCTCAGACTTACAGTTCATTCAAGTCAGTTATATGAACTAAAAAAACTCCATGCATGCAAGCTTACCCAAGTGAGAGGCTTAATTGCTTATACAAGAGACCTATATAGCTTTTAGTTAATGCGACTTAAGGACAGGGGGAGCCGAGGAGGTATAATTATAAATAAACGGGGTGTATAATCCAGGTATTTAAATTTATTTGTTAGGCTAAATCAATCTTTCCAACGGGATCATCGTATATCATATGGCATTCTGGCTTGTTATTAAACACCAGAAACCAAAACTATTTCATCTTACTTGAACATTTACGCAAGCAATTTGGAAGCCTTCCGTTGTACTCAGGTGCTTACCGGCAAAAAAATCATTGCCCGGTATTGCTCAGTGACACGCTAATTGAACGGACGTACGCGATATTCGTTTAACAATCGGGAACCGGAAAATATTGCGAGGTTTCAGTAACCACAGGCACAGATATTATCAGCCAACTAAATTGTTTTGCAGGGGAACGCACGATGATTGATTTGAAAAAGATTTAACCCAGATATACCACGTAATACCTCTTCATTAGAGAAAGATACGTCAAAGTATTAAAATCAACAACTACAACAAGCTATATTCTCATGGCGCTACAGGGCCAATAAAAACCACAAATCGGTAGCTAACAGCTATTTTATGACTGAGATTTTGAGGTTTGTAGAATAAGCAAAACGGCTTTTAGTCGGCAAGTGGCAAAAGAGCAATTCAATATCCATGCGCTTCACCAATTAACAAAATATTTTTATATTATTTATAAGATTTCGGCAGATACTTCTTTATACGCGCGCGGCAGTTCCGATCTGAACGGTATTGAGGATGCGACGTTACCGTCTTGAAGATCAACATGAAGATGCGCCAATGACGTAAACGGATGTCCATTGCAAAAAACTCGACACTGGTGACCAACTAAGCCGCAATTTAATATAACCTCGTGTCTATCGAGCCAAGTTAATAATAAAGGCGCAAAATTTGCTAAGTCTTATATATTGACAATGTTTAATTTAGAATTGTCCAAAAAAACTATGTAACTGAATAGGTCAATGTCGGGTAAAAGCTTGTCGGCTATTTGAGAGCGTTTTGAGTCAAAAAATTTCCTTGCGGCCACAACAGATATATAATGTCCCAATCTGATCTCACAATATATATTATAATTGTGTCATTATTATCCCAACGTCAAATTCGTCAATGCACCACTGACTATATATTCGAGTAGTGGCTAATTTAGTAAAAAGAGAGAAATCAATTGTACTTCGTAATATATTAAGCCATACCGGGTCAGTGCCCTTCTCCCGTGATGGATTATTTAAGCCTTTCTGAAAGGTACTCCCTTTAGTTTTGATGCCCGGCTTACGACATGTTAGAAATAAAGTAATTTATAAAGTACCCATCCCTTCTTTGTTGTTGAGGTGTCAATGAAATTCGGTGTATGCGGGGATATTCAGTGCTGCGGTTTTTCAAATTGCTGTGGTCTATTTCTAAAAAAGTGACTGGGTTTCATTACATAACTCTAAACGGAAACAATAATAGCACAGCGAAAACAACTTTAGTGTTTGCTGCGGCGGAAGTGGGATAACCATAGAACGGATATTGTATATAGCAGTTGAAGATACATTTGATACATTTTCTAGCATCAGCTAATTCGTGTACGAATGTTTGGTTTTCGCGGTCGGAAGCGTGGTTTGGTAACTGTATATTCAGTTTTGTTGTTTTCGACGGTTAAAGCTATTTTCATGCGCAGCCGATATCCAAACCGCAGCGGTAGTTCTTGCCAGGTGATTTGCATTCGCGCACGACTATTTCATATGACTGTCACTTTTGACTTTGGAGCTTTACATGTTAGGCCTAAACTCTAAAACTAAAGCTATATTAACCCAGAGAATTTATGAGAATATTTTCATGTTAAAATAGTACACTATATTTTGATACATTGAGGAATCAACATGCATTAAAGATGTTTTCTCAAATGTGAGAGCTAGGGCAACTATCTTTAATTCCAGTCCTCTACATTAACTAAGCATATTTTTAATTCTTCAAAGTAAAAGAAAGGGTTCTACAAGAGTTTCACCCTCTGAAATCCTTCCTTGTATTTCACCCTCTGTAATCCTTCCTTTTATAAAGTATAGCCTGATATTTATAGGCAAGCCCGAAAAACTGGTATAAATCAGATAATGTGAAAATATTCATCGGACAGACTAATCGAATCGATGTCTTTGCCCTGTTTATCCTCTCCCTTCAGGAAAATGATGTGGTTTTGCAAATTTGTATGGAATTAACTGTAATTTTAGCTGACTATCCTTTCTGTTTGTGGGCAATTGATCCTTCTCATGCATGGCACCTTGAAGAGTGATATAAAATTGAGCTGGGTGGGTGTGTGTGTTGACGAAAACATTTCCATGCATGCGTGATGCAACTATATTTAAAGGTCCTTGTCTGGCCAGGAAAAACACTGAATTTATACCTATAGGTGATGGTCGTAGTTGCTCAGTATCAAACGCTCTATAGCTACGTCTGTATCACGCAGGGTTTTGCCTAAAATGTTGGTTGCAATTGGTAGCCGCAGTAATGATGCCATATTATGCAAGGTAATTGATTAATTAATCAGTCTTTATATCAATACCAGTTAACATGTATTAAACAACAGTTATATATATTATACTAAATATATATTATACTAAAGAACGTTTAGGGACATAATGGAAATGAAGGTTAAATCTGTGGTAAATTTATTTCTACATAAATTTCAAAACTTTATCCGGCAATACTTTATCTAAGACTTTTATGAGCCGGCATGCAGAGCTTCAGAGATTATCTAGTCCTTTAGTATACATGTATGTATGTTGTATACCTTAATCAAAAGTGGGGTTTACGTTTGGCAGCAAAAAGACTTGATAAAGATATAGACTATAGTTCTTGCTTAGTAAAGTGCTATAGAAACTTTGCACAGATTCGCCTCAACATTTTTCGGACTTGCTTCACTGAAAAGACGTGACACTGACTTGGCAAAAACCTTATAAGAGAAGGATGACTAACCTTTACTGAATATTTCAGGCTTCTAGCTTTTAGCGTATGCCAGAAATTGAATAGTAATTAAATTGCCGAAAAGAACTATACCCAGCATGTGAACTATAACTTAATTCACTCTGATGTTAAAACTTCGGATTAGAGGACAAAAAGCTTGCATGGGTTCAGCGTTAACTACCTTGTTTACTGACTGAATAAGATAATATAATGGTAGCCAATATAATATATGGATAAGATATCAAATCATTGACTATATAGTGACGATTTCATTATACTATATATATGCATGCAGCAAAAAGTCAAGACTGAGTCAGACATGAATTGCATGACCTTTTTTAAAAATTCCAATATACTAAGAGTTTTTATAAAGTTCTTATACAACTACCTTTAATAAACTCCTCCCACAGTATTTCTGACCAAATCGAATGGAAACACCAAAAGTGTTTTTACCAAACTTACTATAGTGTTTGATCAACAGATCAAGTCCTATTCTCGAGTAAAATTTGTATTATCTTAACTTTGTGATGTATTTTGCGGGCTAAAATGATAAATCAGCCCGGTGATCTAAGCCAATCAGAAGAATGACTGAAGTGTTTGCCCATTGCATAATTTTTACACAAAAAACACATTTATGCCAAAGAACATAAACTCTATTGTTATATCAAACCTAAAATGGTTATCTTCATGTTACATTTCTGAATCCGGGATATAAACCTGATCATGCAAACATTACTCAGTTCAAAAGAGTATAAAAATTATAGGCATGAGCCAGGCTTTGGCTGTAGAAATTGCTTGTGATTGTTTCTTATTTTCACTATGAAATGGGTTTGAAATCAACTGCCGGGAAAGAGCTGATTGTTCCATGCATTAGCAGATATATTGCAGAACCGGCCATATTCTCATAATAAGGACACTGAAATCATTTAATTTTCACTAAATTCAAAAGGAGACCTCAAGACCACTGGGGATGTTGCAAATTTGAATGCCTTAGCACAAAGCAAACTAATTTTCCAACGGTGGGCCCATCTATAAATAGGATCATGGGATGACTGCTATGCAAATTGCAAAATGTTACAAAAAGTAGACTTTTCATATTGGAATCTGTCATAACCTATTGTAGTAAATTACTATTGCGACACAAATAATCCTCAATGAATAGAGCTGTCAGTTTTCAAATTTTCGTGGCACACCCTGTAGACTGATAATGGATAGCTATACAGAGTGTCTCCAAAACGGATCTTTCAAAATCTCCCGATTGCATGTGATGACTTGAATGCTTGTGATGATATAAGTGATCGAAAGGTATAGTCCGGCCCTCTTTGGCCAAGACACCCAGCTGTATGCAAATTGCGTGTCCAAAAAAGGCAACATTTTGGAATGAAATTAGTGTCCATAAGAACAAGATCTCTATTCTTCCTGATGCATCATCAGTCCAAGAGAGGGAAAAATGAAGGCAAACCAAAAGTATAGGTTTACCAGCAACAGTCTTTACAGCATTAATTTCAAATTCTGACATGCAGTCAAAATCAACACTAGCTATAAGCCCACGGCCCGGCACGGGTGCATAAAATTGAGAAACGATCATGCAGGACCTTTGTCACGCATTTGAATTTCAGCAAAAGGCTGATTTCGATGAGGTGCGTTTGGGCATGGTTTTGGGGGGCGAGGCATATTCATGTATGATAAGTTTATTTTCAAATCAATTGTCTTTACAGTCTGTTAACATGAATGTATGAATATGGGCCCCCAATTATCGATGCTGGCTACCCCACTTGTTGTTTGTATATAATTCATATCCAGAAAAAATGGATGTTTGGGTCGTTTATTATTCATCGATCGAATCATGCATGTTTATGGCACTAACTAAAGCCATAGTAAAATTGCAATCATTATGCGTTCAGGTTTACCAATGTGATTTAACAATTCCTAGCTAGGTAACATACATGATGCATGCATGTTTTGGGCAGTACAATTGACCATAACATTCGTATACATTTGAAATTGAATTTAGGCATTTTTTTATTATAGGAATAAGGCATTCTAGGTTATATAAAAGCTTTACGAAGGATAGCTAATTTTAAAAATAGAAATGTAAATTACAAAATATCCCTCATGGACTAAATTTCAGGTTAACAATATAAGAACGTTGACTTAATACATAAATACCAGATTTATATTACATTCAGATATACCCCAATATTCCAATTTATTTCCACTGAAGGTTTCTGCTTAAAACTATAGTTACCAATCGCCTGTAAACTATGAAAAACTATAGGCAATTGTCAGTATATTTCTGCCTTTAGCATCTTTAACTTAACCCTCAATTGTTCCTTTTCATAGTGGTTTGGTTTTGAAGTTATACAACTATGGTCTCTACATTCATTTTTCATGTATATGATCATATAAATTGTGTTCTTCAGATGACTGAAGCATGCATAAGTCAGTACAAAGAGAGAGAGTTGAACACAGCGAAGCGCTGGTTTATAATTCTTCTGACAAATCACGTTCGTTCATCCCATCGCCATTTATAACATAAAATATCAAAGCACAACAATGTTTCCATTATGGCCGAAAACTGTGGAACTGGGCGCATGTATTGTTGACTCAACTGTTATATATTTGCAGAAATACAAGTCAAGGTAGCCGTCCGTGCAAGTATTTTAGTCCGACAGTCGTGGTTAAGTTTAATCGAAAATATTAAGCGAAAACTATTCTCATAAAATGCACGCCTTTGGGCTTTGGCTGTGATTTTGTAAAGAGATATACAGCAGGTTATGTTAGTAAGGCCTTACCATGCAACGTCGAATGATTTTTTAATGTTTACAGAACCGTAAAAGTTTTTTTCTTTGCGGAGCGAGTGGATAAAAAATGTCTTTCTATCTCTCATTCTCGATGCATGATGATTTATTAAATATGTTCGCAATATATACTTCAATTATTATATTTACCGACGAAACTATATCTTTTTGAAGATCCTTGTTAGAGAGTTAACTATCATTTGAACTCTATACATGTAGGGCTCTAGCTTCAAAATATTCTATCAGAATATATACATTTAAAACATGAATAACAGGTAGCTGAGATTTACGATCACTAACCGTTATCGCCCCCTCCTTCAGCGAATCCGAAGTAATTCTTCTATGTGTTCGTAAACACTTATGCTTTTTCGTTTCATGAAATACAATTCTTCTTGGATCATCACCAACAAAACCAAAGGAATGCACAGAATTTTGTCATCAAAGATAATGCGTCCTCTGTTTCGAAAAGCTAAAGTAACGACTGCATGTCCACTGTTAAAACTTCAGGTGTATATATGTTTTGCCCTGTACAGATTGAAGATGTATTTACCTTTATTTTCAAGGGAATATTGACAAACTTTCGTAATCGCAAGGCCCACCGCTGAACTTGTTTAATATCCTAATGGAAGATGTTATAAATTACAGTGGTTCTCTTTTGGATAATTTACAGGTCAGAAAAATGAGAGACAGGGCATATTTTTATTCATATGATATAGGTGATTTTTTCCCACATATGAAAGGTAGAAACAAAATTGTGGTAGAACTTGTGTGGTAGAAATCATTAGATTTACACTCGTACTTTGTAAATTTTGTATATCGTGTTGTTAGGGCGTGGTCTGTCACAGTCCACAATGCCATGCAAGCCTAGGTTTTGTCATAACCTGTGGATATATTTAGATGACCTTGGAAAAATTTCGACTAAGTGAAGGTAATAATTATGTTGAAAGGAATGCTAGACAATTTTTCAGGCTCAATTATTCAGTATGATTAGTAGCCGCCAAATTTGGAGATTTTTGTCTCAGTATATTACCTGCAGACAGGATTAGCTTCTATCGAAGCCAAATATGTAGGAAAACAGACAATGATGAAAATATTCGCTCCATAACTAAATTAAGTAACATCAATATATATTACCTTATAAACACTATATCGTGCAAAATATGCATGGTACTGTGGTGTAAACTGGCAATGATTAGTGAATCAACTTTGCATCGTAATGATCGTATGTGGTATAATATACAATGCCTAAAATGGAAAAAAATGCCTCACGACGTTTCGACGTAAGGGCTAGAATCAACATTCCACTAGGCAGAATTTTTCGATTGAACGAAATTTTTTGCTTTGATTTTCTTTTCAATTGTGACCGTTGAAGGGAATCCGCTACGGTCGAATTCTCGCAATTGAAAAGAATATCAGACGAAAAATTTCGTTCGTTTAAAGAATTTCGCCTAGTGGAAAACCGGCTTAAATTCCAGGATCGAAAGGAAAAAAGATTTCTTGAATTCAACGTATGATGAATAGTTGCACGTAGGCATATTTTCATTTTCATGTTGCATCGCGGGTGGCCTTGGGACAAGAGCTATTATATTTAATTTTGGCACAAGAATTGCGTTACTTTTTGTAGGGAATTTTCGTATATCCTTCGCGGAGCAATTTGTAAGGAAACTAATTCTTAATTCTCTTCCTAGCGGCTGAGCTCAAGTTCCTTTTTTTGGGGTTATCCACTACAAAAGGAAGAAACATCAGTATTTCTATGGGGGAAGACTGTTGCACTAAGTTAAATCTAAAGGATAAAGGATCTTCTATAACTCACTCCGTCGGTTATCATGGGGAGGTCTGGAAGGAAAGGGAATTCGTTGAGAATTCTCGTCAGATTTGCATAACCTAAAAAGTACAAATTCATAAGTAGAAACAGGCCTACTGGGGGAGGGGGATGAAGGAAAACCCAAATAAGGACTGCTTTCCACTTAAACGTTTTTTATACGCACGTGCATTTACGGAAAATTTTAAATGCTTTTAAATTTTTATTATTTAACATCTAGGTCAACTAATGAGTACTAAGATATTCAGAAAACTAAGTTTTTTCGGTCGATTTATTCACTTAGTTTTTTTCAAAGGTAACGTGTAAAGGATTTAGACTTTTACGTGCGTGTACGTGCGTATGAAAAACGCGGAAGTGGAAAACACCCTTTAGAAAGCCGATATGATCACTTCATATATCGACGTTTCTGCCACGTTTCTGCCAGGTTTCTGCAAGTTTCTGCAAGTTCTGCAGCTCCACTTGGAACTCGGAAGCTCCATGTTTACTATGGAAGCACTGATTCTCAACATTTCATAGTTTCAATATGGCGAACGGTGGAGCATTCTTGGGCTTTATTGCTGTTATTGCTGCGATTGGCTTTAATTTTTCTTTGCATAAGATCGAAGAAGGTAGGATTGCTAATTTATGAATGTGTGGTTGAGAAAACTAATGATTTTGTGTATGGTCTTTGCCACACTATTAATAAAATGTACATGGTTCTAATGTATAGACACGTGACGTGCTTACTGTTTAATTGAACAGTTGTAGAATGATTGTATTTTCGCATTCTGATCCACAAAAATGTCCAAAACCAAATGCATCTGTGTAATTAAACATATTCCATTGGTTTGAACTATGCATATGCATATTCTTTGGGTAAAATTCAGCAAATTCACTCGTTTGTCATAACTGAAACTGATAATCAAGTTATCAAGATTTATATGAAGATGTTAAAAGATTTTTTATACAGTAGATGGTGTTCAATATTTTATCAAAAATTGTTGACCAGCAATAAATGAAAAAAGAAACATGTGAAATGCCACAAAAAAGTTTGACCATGCAGAACTGAAGGGTTAGATTGATCAGATGACTAAAGTCATTAAATAAAGTCAGAGCTTTGAAAGTTCCAGCTCATATCACCATTCTCATTCAGGTCTTTAAACTTGTGAGCTATAGTACATTTATAATTCCACAACTAATCCAATTGGTTTCTGTATGTATATAGTATTTAATAGCTCTACTGTTCTGTGGTTTATTTACTTTTTTTCGTTATAGGCCATATAGGAGTCTATTATAGGGTAAGTGTTAATTTTTAATCAATTACAAATTTTAAAGTTGATGTCCACTTTGAATCCCAAGTTATTATATAGGTGTACTAAGAGATCTGATATTTTTAGAATTGAAATTTTTAAAATCCACAATTTTGTATAGATGGTTTCAAAGATTAATAAGGCAAATGCATGATTTCTTAATGTTCATGAAAACTTTAATTTAAGAAGTAAAATGAATTGGTATTGAGTTATATTTAAAGTATTAATTCAATTTGGTGCAAGTATAGTTTTAATGCCTAGACTTTTGCAAACTGTATATCACAATTCCCCATTCCTGGATTAAATAATGATTTTCAGAATCTGCTTTTTCTCAGGGCGGCGCTTTGCTTTCTTCAACCAGTGGACCTGGTTTTCATATCATGATACCATTTGTGACATCATTCCGCAGTGTGCAAGTCACCATGCAGACAGATGAAGTAAAAAATGTACCGTGTGGAACAAGTGGTGGTGTTCTTATTCATTTTGATCGCATTGAAGTTGTTAACATTCTAAGTGCCTCTGAAGGTACAGTACCATCATATAGCATTCCTAAAACCTTAAACACTACCAATTGTTTTGTTGTTACACCATGTGTGCACAAGTTTACACTATATTCACATTATAGAAATCAGCCCTTGGCATTTTGATGAATTAATAGGCAAAATATATACCATTGATATTTCCCAGGTTCATCGCAATGTCTCTATCTAAATGACAATTTCTCTTTGCAAATCCCCCAAAAATGCGACAGCTGTTGAGAAATTGATAAATATTGACAGCATTTTGAAAGAAGGAAGGCAGAACCTATTCAACTACTGAACCTCCTTAATTTTTGTTTAAAAAAGATAAATGCTTATGGATAAGTTATAACAATTATTTGTCCTTTTCTCTCTTATTCAACTGAGAGTTCCATATCATCCCAACCCCATACACATGAAGTTGGTTTTTTCTTCAATTTCCAGTTCATAATATTGTCAGGAATTTCACTGCTGACTATGACAAGACGTTGATATTTAATAAAATTCATCATGAGCTTAATCAGGTATATTTTAAATACTTCATAAATAGAAATTGAATTTTATATTTCAATTTCAATTTTATATTTGCAAACCTTAGCTTAGTTTACAAACCATTCTGATGATAATTTTGCACAGTATGTAACCTTCCAGCCAGAAACATATATACAGAGACTCTTTGTCCAACATTTTAAAGATAGTCAATTTTTTTAATAAATATTTGTTTAAAAAACAATAGAAATTTATTTGACCAGTGTTTGTTTTCAATTTAGTGGTAGAGCTTGGCTGTAGGGCGTCTACACTGGATTAACCCGATGGATGTAGCTAACGTCATGCAGCTATTGCTTATACAACTTTATTGTTTTTCTAGTTTTGCAGTGCTCATACTTTGCAGGAGGTTTACATTGATCTATTTGGTAAGAACAGCTGATGTTTATGGCACTTGTTATGAATTGTATTTCTTTAGCGTGTTTAAATACAGCGTGTCCAAAAAAAAAATCACCCGCCCAAAGAATGCGCGTTTCAGACGTCGAACTTTCCATATGTCCAACACAATGTTAATGAGCTAAAGTCTTTGTTCATTTTTTTCATTTATTTAAGTTTCGGCACATGGTTAAACTATTCTATTGAATACGGCTCTTTGTTGCTATTCAATTTTATTTTTTCATAAGCATAAAAACACAGGTAGCGCCGAAAAGATTGCTGATTATAGAGTCATTAGAGCCACATTTTTTGGAGTATCCACTTAATGTGGTCCACTACAGATTTTTTTACTTAATTTTGAAAAATATAAAAGTCTGTTCATATTGCAAGCCAATGGAAAAAAGACTTGTGGAAATCTTCAATCGCTATAGTTACCCAGACCAGACACACCCAATGGTGGAAAATAGACGAAGTTTGTAAACACAATAACTAACTAGGTTTTAACTCTAGAACGACGGAATTGGTTTTATTTAGTT
This sequence comes from Dendronephthya gigantea, assembly GCF_004324835.1. NCBI lineage: Eukaryota > Metazoa > Cnidaria > Anthozoa > Malacalcyonacea > Nephtheidae > Dendronephthya > Dendronephthya gigantea. The sequence continues at coordinate 2,409,634 of NW_021163029.1, forward strand.
CTAAGCTGAACTAGGGTAAATAAAACTTGTCCAGTATTAAACGTTTACAGGCTATAGATATAAAACTTCTACGATCTATCAAAACTTCTACGATCTACGATCTATAAACAGTCGCTATTTTACTTAGACTGAACGGAATACAAAACTTTTAGTTCACCTCCGAGCCAATTGTGTTTAGAGTCAACCATGAAAATTTCATGAAGTTAGCTTTATTACTTTTTGAGTTATCGTGCACGAAAGTAAGGGGAATGACAATTTTTTGTTTGCTAAGAAAAGCGACGAAAATAGTTTTGCATATGTTCATAAATTATAGAGAACAGTATAATAGAACAATGAAACTGAAATAGCTGGTTGTAACCTCTTTTGTTTGCTCGGGGTAAAATACTAATTAATAAAACTTTTTCTTTAATTCTCGCGTTCTTTGTATATTCTTCGGAAAAAATTCAGGATGCTTAGTAATACATTTAAGTTTTCATCCCTTGAAATTTTTAAAACAGAATAAATCATGATTTTTTGTGGTCGACCACCTTAATATAACGGGTTTTTTACATATATAACGTTGTGTCGTATTCAGCATTTCAGTCAGGCAATACAAAACCTTTTGGGGAGGCTATTTTTATTAGGGGCTGAAAAAAGACTTTCAGACCAGTTGCATGATTACACATTAATTCTAGCCAGCGTTGAAACTCGTCTTGTATGATAAACATTTTAATCCGAGCCGGAAAAAAAAAATATTTTTTTTAAAACAGCTTTTCCACTTCGTTTCCCTTCGTTTATGTGCCATCATTTTCTTATAAAGGTCAATAAGGTAATCGCATATTCGGCAATTTTAAAGTGTCTGAAGAGTAAAAAAAAACTCTATATATTTACAAAATTCTGACCTATAAACTTTTCCCGGGCTGTAAGATTTCCCATGTAAATATAAAATACCTTCGGCCAGATCAACCCGACTAGAAAGTCTCCATCAACCCCTTAGATTCATTCAACAATTTATCTTCATGTTAAATGTAAAGGAAATGCCTCATTTTGTTTGCAAATCGCTGTTCGATCGAGACAGATCTCCGAATAGGTGCTTACAGTCAAATTTGGTATACAAAGTACAACTTTTCTTTTTTAGATCAAATTGATGAGAATTTACGAACAGCAATACAGAAAGATTTGAATGTTATGGCTCCAGGATTATCTGTTCAGGTGTGAAAACCTCATTAATGTATTGTAAATAATAAATATTGATCTGGATATGCATAATTTGCTTTTCCCCCATAAAATAAAATGACTATAGGATTGTAGTGTCTATTAAGGGTTTGAAGTATCTAACTATGAGTTTTTTACATGCACGTTGTAAAAGATGAAACATAACCGTTTCATATTGAAAATTTAATTTCAAAAAGTCGCCGTATTTCTTGTTTTTCCTTAGGCAATAGGACAATATTTTTATGCACATGCATTACATGCATGGGCATATGATTGGGACAACTATATATAAGATGACATGTATTTTTTCAGGCTGTTCGGGTAACAAAACCAAAAATTCCTGAAACCATTCGTAAAAATTATGAATTGATGTAAGTATGATATTTATAATATAGAATTTGTAAATTCTGGTTGTGCTGCTCGGCTATGCATGGAATCCGTGCATGTTAATGTCACTCACTACGGTAGCTATCAATACGTTTGACAGAATATTTGCGTACAACTTTCCTCCTAAGCCTAAGGGCTGTTTACATGAGCCAGGTTACCGAGATTTAAAGAAGCGTAAAATGGACGTTGAAGTATTGAAATGAGTAAATAGCACGATTCTGGTAGTCGTGTTATCATCCTAACAATAGCATGTGATTGTTCTGTTTCAAAAAGACTTTTAAATATCTCAAATTCTCGGTAACCGGGCTCATGTGTTTTCCGTAACGAAAAAAAGTTTTTTTTCACGTAGCGATAACGGGGTTATTTTGAGGGCGAGAATTATGCCATGACATGGTCTGCTGAAAATGATACAGTCATATATTAAGAGTTTTGAGAATTCGGGAACTCGAAAACGTGTGTCTTCACAACAATTTATTCTGACCTTAACTCATGGTGTTAATATAACTATACCGTATACGCTGAATATTTTTAATGTTTTTTGACATAACGACAACAAAAACAACAAAGAAACATACTTAATGTTGTTCCTTAATTTCAACAAGCGTTAATTCTTGTGTTTTGTAACAAAGGGAAGCAGAGAAGACGAAGTTGTTGATTGCTCAACAAAAGCAAAGAGTCGTGGAGAAAGAGGCAGAGACTGACCGAAAACGAGCTGTAATTGGTAAGTTAGTGCTGTTATATTTATAGTAATCTCTTACTTGTATTTGTAAGTATAGTACTATTGTATTTCGAGGCAAATTAAGAAAAATTAACACAACATAATAAATCCAAGGAGCAGCGTGGCAGCGCCTTCGAATAACTTAAGCCTGCTGCACACGAGAGCTGTTAGCTAAGCTAACGACCTCGCGAGGCACTTTATAGCTCAACCCGAAAACAATCCGAACACTTAAGAAACTTGCTTCTCGAGGCGAATTCCTCACGAAAAACTATCCGCACACGAGAGTCACTTGCTGAGCTAACAGCCACGCGTGGTCTTTGGCTCAGCTAATATAGTTCACGTGTGCGGCGGACTTTATAAATAGCATCAAATGAAGTAGGCTATAACAACTGCCTAAAACAGACAAAAACACTTCTCGACGTTTCGACCTGAGGGCCTTCGTCAGGAGAGTTAGTATGACTAACATAATAAATTATAACTAGCAGTAACCACAGGTTAGTGATGTGCGTTCGGAATGTGTTGATTTCGGTTAACGATCATTGACCTGAAAAATGTTAACATTATAACGTCACGGGCTCACAGAATCTATTTACGCCAAGCCATTTACCATACTAATCTGATTTTCAAAAAAAATTTAGAGGCAGAAAAGGTGGCTTCCGTGTCCAAAATTCAGTTTCAACAAAAGATTATGGAAAAAGAAAGTTTGAAGACAATGTCTGAAATTGAAGGTATGGTTTTTCTACCGAAAACAATGGAGCGATAACTCAAGCTAAAATACAGTTTTTCTCATATTTGAGCTCTTGAGTCTAATCATTGGGCTGTATATCAACTATTATCAATCTGTAAACATCCAAAACTGTGAATCAGTGTGGAGATTTTAAGCAAAAAGGAAGATTTTGAAAAAAATTGAGCAACGTACATGCAACTACCATTGGCCGAAAAACGGGGAATAGGGGGATAGTGTCGGGTATATCCTTCTTTATCCCATGCACTAAGATAAGTTTTCAATGACCTAAATTTAATACAAAGCATTACTAGCCAGTTCAGTTTTAATTATTTTCGCAAGACTCATGAATACTTCTTCCACCTTCCACTGTCATCGTTTGCACTGAAAAGAATATTGCAGTGCATACAAACAGTAATATTTTAATTTCTAATTTTTAATTTTTATGGTTGCACTTTGATTGCAATAATGGCTGAGAACTGCAATACAGTACACTGCTTTATTTTTTGCAGATGCCACCAATCTGGCCAGAGCAAAGGGAAACGCTGACGCAGATTATTACTCCGCTGTGAAGGCATCTGAGGCGAATAAGGTTAGTTGTAATCATTGAAATGAATAAATGAGTTATTCATCTCAATTGTAATGGTTCTATATAATTAGCATCAACTGTGGTATAACAACTGCCTAAAATAGACAAAACACTTCTCGACGTTTCGACCTGAGGGCCTGAGGGTTCTATATGATGTATGCCCATATATATATGTCATTTACGGGAAATGATTAACCAGATTACATTTCTCGCCTAGTTTTCAGAATACTTCTTTGTGCATTTTATATAAGCAAGTTCGGGGAGTTTTTATTGTTTATATTTCTGTTGTTCCGTTGTCTTTATTGCGGGATCATTCGATCTAGGGCAAATGATGTTGGATGCAAATAAGTGAATATATATTTGGTATAATCACAAAGGGGATTATTAAAAATTCTGGTCAGATTGATGGAGCGACCTGGGATTATTGCATGCGCGATAAATATAATTAGGCCTTAAATCATTACGTTGCATGTGGAACAGTTTGGAATTTCCCAAGAAATCCACTTAGAGTCTTAGTTCTTACGTAAGCCTAATTCCCAAAAGAATGCAGACACTTGAAAGTTGAAAACACGGCTTGTAACGAGTTGAATTATTACACACTCGTGAATTCTGATGAATATACGATAGCTATAACAAGCTGCTTTAACTTCCCATGATTAAGGTCTAAATTCTTTGGACTTAATTCCCAGGAAATTCCGAGTTTGCGGAGATTTTTTGTACCCCTGTATAGGCAATGCATTATTGTTTGTTATCCAGATACAATTGTTTCTCCCCATTAACATATAAGTACACTTGTAGCTACATATATTAGTATTGTGATGGTGGTGGTACTCTGAGTTACCAAGCTACCGGGCAAGCTAAAAAGTGCCTGACAAGATGGAAATCGTACCCGCGGAATAACTGTTATAAGTCGACTGCTAGTGATTTATGAAATGCGATTATCGTGGCTTAAGATTTTGCTTTGTGGGAGATTCAAATTGGTACATTAAGCACCAAATCTTGTGACATTTGTAAATCTTGTGAGATTTATAAATCTTGGGACTACAACCCTTGAAACTACTGCAAAAATGGACTTGAATTTTATGTTCTTTTCTTTCCCTGAAATAAATGTTGTTTCTATTTAAATTCATGATATTCAATAGACTTTTTCTGCAATTACGTCACAACATAATCGTTTTAAATTTAGAACCACCTTAAATGAGATGGAGTTCAAGTTTACTCTCCCAAGCTATGTATATAACCCATGCATGAAAATATTTTTTCGTTTTAACTAATAAGTATGGAAATAAGCCATAACAAGAAACGAGGCTCTCGGTCTTGGCCCCTCAGCCAAAACCAAGAATATTTTTTGTGCATGGGTTGAAGAAGGATGTTTTGCATCTTTGAAAATGGCTCGTGAAAGAAAACTTGAATTCAGTTTCATTTAAGGTGGTTCTAAATTTAAAACGTTGTGATGTTAAAATGTTGTAACGTAATTGCCGAAAAAGTCTATTGGTTGCAAACATTGTTCCTGGGGGAGGGGACGTTTATAGGAATAAAGACAGTAATTCTTAAGGTATACCTCAGTGATTACCTCAGTGATACCTCAGTGATATACCTTAGTGATTAATCGACAAAGTCTCAACATGTTTTGTCGAAGTTTGGAAATTCAGGACTGCGAAGACAAAAAAAACCAGAACAACTTCTTAAATTAAACATTTCATTTTTCCTTTTTTTTAGCTTAAACTGTCTAAAGAATTCCTAGAGCTAGAACGATACAGATCATTGACGAACAATTTAAAGATCTATTTTGGACCTAACATTCCGAGCATATTCTATTCGTCGAATTTTGCTGAAGAATTACAAAAACGATCCCAAGCAGTGAAGACTAAAGTTACGGAGAAGAATTCTGAAGAAACGCCCTCGAAATGAACAGGCTTATCTTTGGAAATTTGTTAAAGTTAGTATAGTTTGCTCACCAATTTCTCATAGTTTAATCATGGATAATAAAGATAAATGGATAGGGAACTTGTGGTTGCGCAGTGACGTTTTGAGCGCGCGGTTGGCTGAAACCTAGTCGCAAATCGACCTCGTACCCGTGGTGTTCGCTCAGCCTGCCCTGGGAACGAGTTTGGCTGCAAATCTTGACATCACCAAATCCTGAAAAGCTGCACGTTTGGCAATAATGCAGCAGAAAATATAAAATAATGTAATCAAAAAACAATTTTTTGCCGTTCTATATGATGAAATCTCTAGTAATCCGAATCAAAGAAAGGCACAAAAAATTGTGCCCAAAATTTAGTTAAAATGCTTTGAATTCTGCAATTTCAGAACTATGGCAAATTCGTTTTTTATATTTAATTTTTTGGCAAGAGATTTGGCATGAGGTAACGCGTTACTCAGCAAAAACAGTGAACAGAAGCAGTGACAACCCCCCTCCCCAAAAGCCTTATTATTAGGTTTACCAGGGGGGGCGATGAATTTTGTTCACGGTACTTGCTGAGTGACGAATCATGTGGCGCTTACGCAAACTACACTTGAGACGACTTCCTGTATGTGCTGTATGTTATGTGGTGGTCATGATCAAAACAGCTAGTCCCCTATCCAAAGTATTATTATCCATGGTTTTGCACCCCGTCCACGTGTGTCTCGGTTTGTTTGTAGCTATTTGCAAATTTTGTCGCATTTACGTCTACACACACAACAAATACACTAATTTCGCAGTTGAATCAATATATCATGCACGCAGCAACTTTTCTGGAAATTGCAACGCAAACTTATAGACAGAGAAATAACGATGTATGCAAGAATATTGGTTTCTGATGCTAAACATGGCCTGAAGGCAACAAGTCGTAAGAATGATAGTATTAAGGGTCACTTAAGTGAAACACGTGTCACGATGGATGCTTTTTTCGTTCGCAGCTATACTTCCGAGATTGAACTGCAAATTGCGTTGATAACTGCTCCAAGTCAATGACTATGCAATATGCCATGAGGGTTTCAATTCTGAGACTCGCTCGCGTTACCGCAGAAAACAGCAAATAGTTGAAATGAGTTTTTAGAATCTTTCACCTCATTTTGTTCTCTCAAAAACATCAAGATGCTAGCTGACAGTTCTATATTTCATGAACATTTTAACCTTACCTCCATCACCAAAGTCACGTCGAACAAGGCTCTGTTACAAGGTGCATTTTTTCCCCTGCAACTTGCGAAGTCTTCAAAATGTAAGCTAGTGCATAAGAAACGTCCATGCAGTGCATATAAATACAAAAATTTCGAAGTCCACAAATCTACATCTCACAAAACAAGTTCCATGAAAAATAACATCACTACCAGGATCATTTACTCATTTCAATACCAAGTCATTTCACACTTCGTTTAACCTGGACTAAATATGATCATGTATACACTTATTTAGGAAAATATATGAATATTAACTTGTACCCCAATTAGCTATTCTTTCTAATGGATGCGCACTCTGTGTCACTGTCAGCCAATTTTGTGACATTGCTTTGTAAACGATGCATGTGGACGATATAACGACATTTTTTTCTGTATAACCTTTATAAGAACAATGAATAAAGACGTTTTTATTCTAGTTGGTTAAGCTTCATAAAGCCCTTAAGTGCATTAGAATTAGTGAAAGAGAAGAATGCTGGTATGTAAGGGTGCTTAGTTCCTCATTTAGGGTTTCTCGTTAGTCAGCGTGAGAATAAAATGGAAGGCATGGCAGTCGTATCAATCGCGTATATAGCATTTCTCGTTGTAAATATGCAACATTACAGCTTGGTTTGAGGTGCGGAATAAGGGACCTTTCGGCTATCAATAACAATATATATAATTAATCCTTGAACGGAAATGTATAATCAAAGTTATATAGTCTCTATTTCAATTACACTCAAACATCAAATCACTGATTCTCACATGTGATAACGTCGCCATATCATGTCCTATAGCAACTCCAACTTTAGTCGTTAGTCTTTCTTGTCATAAAACTCCCTGAATTCGAACACGGAACAAATTGTTATTAACATCTGCCTAAAATAGACAAAAACACTTCTTGACGTTCCAATATTTGCAAAGTATCGATGATATTTTGACGAGTCTCCTTTATTATCGTCTTTGTAAGTTTTAGTCGTCATGATTACTTTTAGATATTGCTCTTTATGAAAATTTCGGCTGCAACGGTGCCGACAAAATTTTCCCTTTTATGCATGCTTGCATTGCCAGTGATAACTGACACTCCCGCTAACTATGTATTATTATAGATTGCTAGAAAACAAAAGTTCTTTGTTTTCTGATATTATCAGGAGTTCATATGGAATTATTTCTTGTGAGAATAAAATGTCAGATCGTTTCTCAATGGAATAATATTTTTTTCTCCGGGTATAAATGTTTTTTCATGCCCCATGCCCATATCGCGCGACTTCAGGGTTCACACTATGCCATTCGAAAACTTGCACGGATAGAAACCATATATGTTCAAAATTGATACTGATATATAGGGAAGTGTCGTGTAAACACTAAGCCTGGTATCAGCACAAATATTTGAAGAAAGAAATCCTATATGGTGTCTTGGGCCTGACTGCAATGAAGCTTATTTTCTCTCACCAAACAAGGGTGAAATTCCACGCTATCAGTATCCATTCTGCTTCCATGATAGCGCAACATTGAGTCTACTCAGTCGAATGCAACATTGTCTGGTATTATGATACTTTACTCTAAGAGTAAAAACCAGACTGTCTCCCCTTCCCCCCATTTCACGTCTTCTCATACCGTGTCTCGCTGCTTCTACGCCGCTAGGTCCTAGAAAAGCAAAGTCCCATATGGCATGACTTCAACAAATTAATTCGTGTTTCATGTTACGCATGACAAGTTTATTTTGTAATTTTCTATTTTAAATATTTGCCGACGTCGTGGGTTACGCCCCAATTTAATATGGCCGGAACTTCACGCCATATTCGCGGTGTGTATTTTATATTTCTGTTCATGTACACCGCGAAAAACAATCGCGACAACCAACTTACAATCTCCCTAAACACTACAGTATACAGTGAAAATTACGCTTCTTACATGCCTCATTTACATGCAAGGACATATATGCAGCGAACTTTCTCGTTGCTGTGAGTGAAGCTCTTAGATCTCATTGACGAAGATATCTCCAAGAGCAATGTGACTCTATAACTATATAAATAAATGAACAAAAAAATGCAAATCCGTCATTACGAGTATTTTCATTAAAATAGACTAAGCTTCATTTATTATTGTATATTTGCATGTGAAAGACCGGCCTCGCCTATACACTGTGCAACACGTTATTATAAAAAAGTTCATAAAACAAAAGTAACGCCTTTCAAATGATGGGATCTTAAAACTGCTTACAAAACAGTTTATTGAAACTAGTCTACATCTTCATACATAGTCACTTATATTGGAAAAAAGATAACATGTATATGGATAGCTGTTGCAAGCGCGCGTTTTTTTTATATCGTAATTTATTGGTGATCTTGACATTGTCCTGAGCCACAATATAAAAAAATGCTTACTGCCATACTGGTCATGGAAGAAAGCAATGTAAAATGTCTCCACTTAAATTAAATCCCAAAATGATGAAATTGGGGTGAGAAAAAGAAAGAAAAAACAGAGTCCACAGCCCCCCTTTTAATTTCTTCCGTAAGGCCCTTGCCACATAACCTCATAACTATTATTTACTATGACTTCATAAATATTTCACGACGGTATTTCCCCCTTGACTGAAAATTTTGCATTGATTTTTTATAATAAAAGAAAACACCGATTGATCAGCTGGAGTGCGATTTCTGTGACGGCGTAGCAACACTAGGATGACCAGACTAAGACAGATAGATAACACATAGGAAGTTTTTATATAAATGGCTGTGGTTTAAGGCTCAAGGCTATTTGTGTTTAAATGGTGTTTTTCAGCATTCAACTGCATGCTTTTTACCGGTGTTTGATCAGTTTCGTCTTTCTCTCTTTTTGTAGAGAATATCAGTCCATAGCGTTTTTGAGACTTTGAGTGTTGAAACACGAGTTATGCAAATAAAGCTAGGAATTTACATTATCACGATTGGCCAATATTGTTTGTTGCCGAAATGGGAAAATATTAATCCTCATTCAAACAGCTAAGTATTTTCGGATATAGCCATATAGGCGAGTTTTGCGTGCATCAACGTATTTCTGAAACAAATGCCACTTGGTTTGGTGGGTTTAAAATTAGTATTAATTGAATCAATAGATCGGACATCGCCAAATGAATCCGAAATAGACGAGTTTAAACGATTAAAACGGCAGTGCTTATAGCGCGCTGGAACAACACGCCTTCCGCATTCTTTGTTTAGCCGCAGGGACAACCCCAACTGGCCGCGATGAGACGTGTTCAATTTCAAAGGCTTTGCTTTTCAACGTCCGGTCTGACAAAGTTAGTTTGCATATGAAATAATCGCCTGATACCGTAGAAAGAGAAATATTTGGCGCGATTGACCGATATTGTAGTCCATTTGCCATCGGTGAGTTGCGAGAAGTAAGGTAAGGATTTAGATTTATATGTATACAATTAAATTAGAAAATTTATCTAATGCAAATTACGAACTGTGGGAAACTATATTCTCAAGTTCTCAACAACATACATTGTTGTAAGTAATTGAGCAGATATTTATACGTTTTACGAATCATTGAAAGCCAGAAACATATCCTTAGCTAAACTGTTACACACAATGCTTTAGTTTCTCGTTTACCAGCGGGTTTTTTAGGCTATTGTCAGGAATAATCTATTGTGCAACGATTGCAACATTTTGGCAGAAGTGAGTCAGTGACATTCGTTCGACCTTGTCGTCACAAATCAAAACGATTTTTCAACCCATTTTCCGTTGTGCAAACCTCATAGTTAAAGCTTAATTGTGAGAGTCAATCAAGTTCGTTTGTACACTTTCTTTTCGTGGCAAATGCCATCAGAAGATTTGTTATCTCGTAAAATATATTACCCGGAAGTGTGGGAATAGACTTGCCAGTCTAATTGCGACAAATTGAATTCGAAAGCGTTCGGAACTTTGGGCGCACGTATCTTTGTTACAACTCAAATTTAAGAGTTTGTAAACGTATTTTAGTTAAACCCTGTTTTATTACTGTACTCGTGTTATTGGAGATGTCTTTTTGTTAAAGGAATTTGATTAATCAGATCCGTAATCAGATCTAAAGTTTCAATCGAATCATTGAATACCAAAGACGAAAAAACTTGTTTATTTCCTGCCTTTTTGCTTGCTACCAACACCTAAGCATCTAAAGTTATCGCAACCAGTGTGGTATTTGCGGAGAGTAGATCACTAGAAACGTGTTTAAAATTTTATACAAAAGAACGAAAAAAACGCTTCTGACTATGATGTACCTGTGACATTCTTGGAATGCACAATGAATTAAGACTAGCATGTGTCAAATATTAACAGGTGTCAAATAGCTAGGGCAGGTATAGAAACAGTTTGTTATGATTTTATTAGCCATGCCTATGTTTTGAAATAGTTGCTTTCCAATTACTCATAACTGGTTTGTTGACAACTACCTAGACCTTTGCTGAGTCAACAAACACATAGGTAGCTCTGGAGACAAACAGGTCAATTTCTTGTTTATTTTGTTATAATTTCAATTTGGTGCTTGCAATATTTTGAAATGTGAGCACCATGTTGAAATGATAAAAAATTGCAGAAATTTGACATGTTTTTAAAGCTACCTGTGTGTCTGTTGACTTAGCAAATTTCAGGTAGTTATTAACAAACCAGTAATCAGAAACAAACTGTTTCAAAACATGGGTATAGCTAGTAAAATGATAACAAATTGTTCCTTTACCCTAGCTGCCATGGCTATATGACACCTGTTAAATAGATGTAATGATAAATGATGTAATTCAAAGATTTAGTTGGTGTGTGTGTCACAAATAATAGTTGTTGCGGTTTTTACTTGCTGCTGGGAGTTCATAAAATTTTTTTATTATTATTAATTTTTATTATCAGTACATAATTGTGGATTGTTGTGAATCATTGTTGGGTATTACTTTTTAAAATTAGTTACTACAGCTATGTCAATCAATAAAGGCAAATATATTTACCTTTAACTTTAATGTTTGATAATAGGCCATTTTGCACCCCACAGGTGTATGGAGAACTATCAAGCATTTGAAGTGCAGTGTTCCTTTTAGAGTGACTATAATGACACAGGCAATTGTAATATACGACTTTAAAGCAACTGAAGCGACTGAACTTACAGTTTACAAGAATGAAATTCTGGAAATCAATGAAAAGGGCGAAGACTGGTGGAAAGTAGTCAATAAATATGGACAATCTGGACTTGTCCCAGTAAACTTTTTAGCTGCTCCAATCACAGACAATGTAAAGGTTATTTCTCGGGGTAAAACAAAGAAGGGCCACAAAGCAAAGAGTGAAAATGAACTATCAATTGAAGAAGCTACTCAAGTAGCTGTTTTGGATAAGGCTGATGACTACTGGTGGTTCATTGGTTACAATGGGGAAACAGGATTCATTCCTAAACATATAATACATGAATTTAAGGTAGGCTACATTTGAAGTCAGTGACAATCCAGGGAATCTTTTTCAAGAATCTTGCATGCTGGTGATTCAGAAAACAATATGTGTCTGTCATATCAAGCAAAATGTTTTAGTCATTGTTATTTGTCTGCAAAATTTCCTTTTTGGACCAATATTCTTGATTTTAGCCAAAGGATACATTTGAATTCAGAGAAATTGCACCCAAAAAAGCAATTTGTGATGTAAGTATCATCCACAATTTTTTCCATTGTAGTAATAAACTAATTAAGGAATGAGTGTGCATGCCAGCCCGACCGAACAGTCCCTTTCCCAAACATCCCTAAATGATGTCACCCTTGTGGCTATAAACATGTGGGGTTGATATTATGGCAAAATGGGAAGTCAGTATTCAATTCATGTATATACCATATTATATATTATAGTCATATATGCAGTACATATATATGCATTATTGTTTTACATTTTGTTTTAGGTAGAAACAACTGTTTTATTCTCCTTTAAAAAGCCATTGCCTGATCAAGGGGAATTTGTGGTCACATTTAAGGGAGATCATTGTGAGAAAGTGGTAGATGGGGAAAGGCTGAATGATTTTACCATTAGAATGAAAAGTCCAAGTATGTGACTATATGCCCAGTGTGGGAATGCATGAACTTGCCAATACGGGAATTACAACTTGGGCAGAAAAGATTAACCTAATGTATTAGTTGTATCTTTATTGGTGTATGGTAGTTTATTGGGATCCTGTTATTCAATGCTTGATTTGTTTTAATTACCCCGGGTTAAATTTAACCCATTAAGATTGACCTGTTTTATTCAAACTTCATGCATTAACTTGCCAACTTGTGGAAGAACTTGTTAAACAGTTCCACATCTTGAGTACAGAACTTCTGTTTTTGCCAGTGAAATGCCGAGCCTTAATTCCCTTATTGGGTAGTTTGTTTTTTGTTGTCTTTGGCAGTCATGTACACATTCTGTTGAGTCAGATACTGGTTTCATCAGAGGAGGGATTAGCCATGCAAGGCCATCACTAGAACCTAAGCTCCAGTCGGGCATTACACAAATATATGAATTAAGCTTCCCTGCAGCGATGGCCCTGTAGCCATGCAGCCTGGGCCATCTTGAGAAAATTCTTTCTAAAAATAAATAATAAAATTAGCTTAATATTCTCACAAATGCAGAAGGTCGATAGTCTATAGGTGATTTTGCCCAACTAATTGGACCAAATTGTCCATCATTTAATATCGGCAAGTCCTGCACATGGAATATTCTGTGTAAACTTTGTGTCTCAATGTTTCAATTGGCTCTGCCTGGATTGTTGCTGCACCCTTTCCCCAAAATAACTATTCCTTATATGACCGTGGATATCATAGCGATTATAATTTCTGGACATTTCCCTAGAATATTTCCCACCGGAGAAAACCGTAGTCACAATAAACCACCTGAATGGGCAGAAGCAACAGTCGATCCTCAAAGGCATTGACTTTTTGTTCCAATCCAAGATGGACTTGGTTCACAAGATACTATCCACAGAAACAGATCCTCTTAATTTTCTGTGTTCATCGTTCCAAATTGGCGACTTACAAAACGTGGATCATATACTATCTGGGAACTTTGACAAAAAGGTACCTGAGGGTATTGATTTACTAAAAAGTTCCAAAAGTGTTTTGGTGCAAGATCAAGGTATGTAATATATTTTTCATTTTGCTATATGTTAATTTAAATGGTTGAATAGTGAACGTTTCGACTGTAATGATTCAGGTTTAGGTAGTAATTTTTTTTCGCATCTCGACGAGAATAAAATATGTATGTAATGCTGATCAAAATTGGTCACAAACGGTATAAATATGATCGAGTGCCTTAAGGGGTCTATTTGCTCGTAGTCATTTAAATCTGGTACATTTTAGCTACAGCCGAGACTAAAGTATAAGAACGTACGTTATAAACATTCAACTCAACTGTTCTCTGTATGTACATATTATGTAGAGTTCATTTATAGAACCGTGCGTTTGCAATTCAACAATGAAGCATTTTGAGATAGTCAAACGTCATTTCGTATTAGGGTATTAGTAATTCCATATGTCAAAACACCTCGTATTAGTTATATCAAAAAAGCAATAATATGGCAAAAAATGTTTGATGATGTTTGCATAAAGCTGATAAAAGGTTTGTTTTTAGTCTACCCCAAGGAAACGCCGACGTTGCTGCATTTCGCGGCATATTATGATCTTAAGAAGCTTGCAAGAAGTTTGCTCAAATGTCCTGGCGCAAAAGAAGCAATGTCAATCAAGAATTGCCACGGAAACGGGCCTGTTGGTGTGGCCCAAATGAGGAAGCATGAAGATCTTGAAAGAATATTGCAAGATCATCAAGTGCGTAATTTGATATGTATGATTGATAAGTGGTAGTATTTGTCGAATCATGTTTTAGGACCAGGGTCTGTGGTATATTTAGTGAAGGTTTAATTGTGGTACGGAATTGCGTATGGCATGAAATAGTGCAGTATTGTAATGGACTAATGGTGTTGTGTTTGGGTAAGGGTTAGGTTTTGCTACTGTATGTTATGTTTAGTTGGGTTGGGTTAAGTTCGCAGTTGCAAAAAGATTTCAACCTTATTTCGGGTAGGATTTCATGTTTTGAAAACCTTTTTAAAAAAGACATCACGTAACTGAGGCAAGCGTCAACCAGCAAAACGTAATATTGTTTTTTGGTACATGCATATGATTGATTAGAGGTTCAATTTTGAACCATTCTCACAAACCTCATTTACAGTAAACCTTCCTCACGGGTGGTACCTTAGTCTGTGCCTGTGTGGTGTGGACTCAGGCAAAGGCTACGTGATACCCGTGTGCCCGCTTATAAGTTGTGTTGGATTGTGCTGTGTTGGGTTGAGTTGAGTTGGATTGTGCTAACTTTGTTGTGTTTTGTTGAGTAACTAGGTTATATCTGTTGTGTTGGGTTGGGTTGGGTTGGGTTGGTTGGGTTGGGTTGGGTTGGGTTGGGTTGGGTTGGGTTGGGCTGGGTTGAGACGTTGTGTTGTGTTGAGGTGGTTAAAGTTGGGTTAGGTTGAGTTTTGTTCTGTTGTGTTTTCTGGTTAGGTTATATACTATATCATATTGTGTTGTGTTATGCTGTTCTGTATTGTGTGGTGTGGTTTTGTATTGTATATAGTTATTGACAATACTGTTTTCAAAAACGTTCTTGTTTTGTTTTTCTTCAGGCTAATAAAAACGTAGATTACGTTCATGATGAAGAAGACGAATACATGAGCATGGAGGATTGTTATGAACGATACGTACAGATGGATGGTGGACAGTATGTCCATCTCGACCAGAAAAAACACGGCTTGAAACTCGATGAGGACGAAGAACTATATGAAGATATGGATGGAGGGAAACCTGCGGATCGTAAGCATCTTTGCCCATATATAAACATTCTATAATATCTAATTTACACATTCACGACATTGTAATTATGTTCTCTGGCACCTGTGAAACATAGAAAATGAAATGTTTTTACTGAACCTAATAGGGATTTGGGAGATTAGGAGTCTAGAGTGATTAGACTGTCAAGTACTAAAAAATCTATTTAATAAGTTTTCCGTTGTTGGTATAAAACCAGACAAAAATGCAGGATAGTTCTTGCTCATTGTTCGCAATTTTAAAAGTTTGTATAAAACTTCGAAGACTACCCAGGAAGAAAGGTGGCAGTTTCGTCAGCTAATCTTGTCATCGAATATGCTTTAGAAATGCTTCAAATACAAATTGAGAACGTTCTCGACATCTTGAACTAAGGTCCTTTGTCGGTACTTTAATCGGAAAGTCGAGACGTTTTCTTGTCATATAGTTTAGGCAGCTGATTATAAGTGATATGGAGAAGCCATCATGCTTCCCCCCGGTGCATATATGGTAAAAAGATCGATATGTAGCTAAGATGTAAATTTGGGTATTCTGTAGTTTATACGTACACATGTAAAGGGTGTTCCAGGAACACACATCCTTCTGTAGATGAGTGGATATTTTGTAGATATGAATTTATTATCTTAATTAACCTGCATTTAGCAAAGGAAATATACGACACGCCACGTAGTGAGGATCGGTTCGAGCCTTATGACGATGATTTAGATGATAATGCAAATAAAATCGACCAGGAATCCGAAATGGAAAAGAAAATGGAGGAATATAAAGTTTGGGGTAGAATGACAGAGAAAGAGGTCCAGCTGGCGCTACTGATGAAACGCGTCAAAGAAAGATATATAACCCAGGAACAGGCTCTAGAAATGGCGCGAGTACTTCGTTTGGAGGTAAAAACAATTTATTTTACAACTAACTTACAGGTTTTGAAGCCGCAAAGCTTAAAAGATGCTTGAAAAATAGAAATATTAATCACAGTAACTTGCACAATTACAAGATCTGGGGGAGTCTGACCGCCTGGACAACTTCATTTATCGCAAAATCTGTAAAAATCGTACATCACGTTTCTCTTATAGCCTCAGGCTTCTTCGTCGAAAGCTCCTGACGTGACTAAAAAAAGGAAGCCAAGGGTGCAAAAACGAGTATCAGGTGAGTCTGGTAGCTTCAGTTGGTCAATGACACGACCCCAGCACCATATACCCTACTTTCAATTCGTCCATCTCTGCATTGTAAACAATTTACAGAGCCTGAACAGTTTAATAAGTAAAAAGGCAGAAAAACGATTGAAAGTGTCAGAAGACCTCCTCCGCAGGCCCTTTTTCAGGCAAATATGGTGGGCGGTGAAATTTTGCGGGTCCGAAATGCTCCCTAGCGCCTGCGGTGGAGGTATTCGGATAAAAGTGTTGTCATAATTCTTGCAAATCTTTCCCCAGTGGTTAAAAACCTTGGCAACATTCGCAGATCACAGTCTGCTACGAACATCATTATGTAAACAGATTTTTAAATCCATGCAAAATGCTTTTGCAAATTTAGACCCCCCTCGCCTCGCCCAAAAAGCTCAAATTTCACCGTCATATAGGGGAGCAGGTGTAAACAATCCTAGTTATCCTACGATATAACTTTTCTGTATATTTTCTGATTCAGCACCGGAAATTCAAGGTCCTGGAGTACCTGAGAGAAAGGTATAGCTTTTTCATCCTTGGAATTAATGATAGATTTTAACTAGTATACCTATTTTAGTTTATATATAATTAAGATTTCCGCTGAGGCAGAAAGTTTGCAGCAACAGGATGGCCCTTACATGTCCTCTACGGGAATAGTCTAGAACATGCATCACTGGCGGAGAAGATCGGGTTATAATAAAACATTTTTATAATTTAGACTCAATCGCTGCCACGAACGATGTCGACAAGTTCTAGTTCCAGTAAGTTTATTTGGTTGTCAGAAGGTTCAAGAGTGTTGCATATAATATTATATTCATCGTATTATTCATTTCTTTAGGTGCCAGCAGTGTGGGCAGCACTGGATCAGCGGGTTACGGGGTAGGTGTTTACATTATATAAAAAAAAGTTACAAGAATTTTAGAAGTGATCAAAGCAGAAAGTTTAGTCACAATATATTAATTTTATGGTCAAGAGATTTCAGTTGCACTTTGACGACGTGGGCAAGTGATTTTGAGTGCGCTATTGGACGTACATACACACAGGAACAAGACTTACCCAGACATGAATTCTTTCTTATTTAGAGTGACAGACCTCCTGCACCAGCCATGCGAAAACCAAAGGTAAAGTATCTTGCTTTCTATATTCTATAATGTAGCGTCAGCGGCCTGAGGTGACGTTTCAACGTAAGACCGCAATAAAATAAAATGTATTTCATGTTTTTTTTCTTTCGGGTTATGTTTTGGATAATCCTACTGAGAAGCAAATCCTTCTTCAACATGTGCATGGAAATTTTTTTTTAAACAGTTTTAAATCTGATATAAGCCATACAAGAGAACATGACTCAGGTGGCTAAGACCTTGAGCCTTGCCATGTTTTCATGTCAAACACGTTTCCTTATTCATCGGTCAAAATGCAAATTGTGTTTATGACACGTTTGTTGAAAAAGGATGTTTTGCATCTTTGCAGACAGCCTGTGAAAGCAAAGGCCCGCACAGACAGGGCGCGAATTGGCAACGCGGCGTGAATTTTCAACGTTTTATATTTTTCAAAAGCAAATAAATTTTGACCTAAATAAATTTTCTTGTAGATCACATAAAAATAATACATTTTTCGGCTGCTCTGGCGTCCATAGATTCCAAATTTTGATCCCAGAATTTAATTCATATGCTTCTGAAAACTCAAAATTTGTATCGCGTTTGCCGCTTCGCGTCCGGTCTGTGTCGACCTTAAAATTAAGGCTTGAAATTCAGTCCATCTAAAAGTGGTGCTATAGGTTATAAACAATGATGTTGTCATGTGATTACAAGTTGGTCCATTTTTTCTGCGTAGCATGTTTCAGAACGCTATTAATATTGCATGTAGCACACAATCTAAATTTCAGTTCTTTCTGTGCAGTATAATAATTGCTTCTTATTTCATAATTACATGCAGGTCTCCAAGCCACCCAGTGGAGCATTTAATTATCTGAAGTCGTCAGATACGCCAAAACAACCAGGTAAGGCTTTCGGGTGATGGATGCCTAATATTAATGCTATAATTTCTTCCTAGCCAAGTGGGTTATGCTATAGTCTATACGTAGATATCTTTTCTGTTAAATTTCCGAGCTGAGTTCAATGCGACGGCTTTCATTTCAAAAGAATGTTCAAATATTTCATTCGTGAAAAAAATGACCTGATAGATAAATCACAGAGTAGCGAGACATGTTAATGTTAGATTTCTTTTTTCTACTATACATACTGTGTGTACAACTTTCAAAAATTCATACACGATAGGTTAGGGTGAGCTTGTTTGTAGAAGACTCGTGTGCTTACAAAAGTTCTAATTGCAATAAAATTCTCTTCCATTCAGGAACACCACCTCCAAACTCTCCGCGAAGAGTGAAACGTACTCCGTCCGACCCTCCGCCACCCACCCCCGTACCCCGGGGGCCAAGACGTTAACGACCTAGCGTTAACTATAGTTGGATTGGTGAATCATTTTAATGATTCTTCGTGGATGTAGCTGGTCTATATCCGATATTCCAAACGACTTTTTGCGTCGTTGTCCTGTTGCGCTGAGCAGAGTACATTACCGAGATTATAATTCGACTAGGCCCCTGGGCAATTGAAAATTTGGGCGACATGGTTGTACGTTTGCCCAACTATATACACCGAGAGCGTTAAAAATCCCATGTAGCAAAATCCGCATAAAAAAACCTTAGATACTACTTTCCTAAAAGCCTAATTTTTTAGCTCGAGCTATAAGAGCCAGGGACCGGTTGTTCAAAGCTAGATTATCGCTAACATTAGGTAAAATTTAATCCACTGTTTTAAAACACTGTTCGTTTTAAAACGTTATAACGTTAAACGTCTTTTGAACAACTGGTCAATGGCCCCCGCTGCAGGGTGATTATTTAGAATTCAGATTACATAACATTAAACACTCACAGCGAGCTATTAAGGTATGCAACGACGTCAAGGGTAACGTTCGAGATGAAAAATCGTCTTTCGCGTTTTTATGTTTTTTTTCATGTGGTTTTTGCTGCAGACTATACGCGTAGCTATTTCATAGCGTATATAACGAATAATTTAGAATCGCAAATATTATCCAATGATCAAATGAACGACGCTGAACAATTTACATTCGTGGGCAAAGTCCATTCAGTACTATAGTATACTCAGTTGCTTTACTTAGTAATGTAATGTCTACGACAAATAACTAAATACTAAATGTAATGTCTACGACAGACTATGTGGTTTCTATTAGTCAAAATTGTCGCGAACACGTCAAGGTGACGGATGTAAAAGAATATTTCTCATCTGAAATATTTTTCATCGATAAAATGACTTGTTCACGACAATTACTAATATATGGAAACAAGCCTTTATTAGTTGATAAACATCCATAGAAATGGGTAGTACAAGTAAATATATTTGTAATTGTTTTTGATATGGAATTTTTTAATGGTCATAGACTTAGTGAGTTTTTTCGTATATATAGTTTAGTAAGCTAAAGAAAATTATTTGTGGTTTTATATAATTATGTAAATAAAGATATGCCATGTAACTAGAAGACAATATCCTTCAGTTGTTTTTAAAAAACCCCTTGATTATAACTATTCATAAAATGTTGTAAATGGTCGGGACCCATCGCGACCAGCTGCTGATTCTCGTGCAAGTGCCTCGTAGCCTATAACCTATATAGTGGCTAGCTGTTGCGCATTAAAAACAAAGGTATAGGAAGTAGTCTGGTGGCGGACTATGGCTATGTGCATACAGTAACGTTTTCGAGCGTTTTCACATTCGTTTTTACGCCAGAACGATTACAAATTAAACACCATCAATTTAGGATAGAAGTTAAAGCTGATTTATATATTGAGCGTTTTACTTTTTGAGTGCGTGCATATAGCCTCCGAGTTCGCTCCACACCAAATTGATCGGGTTTGTCATGCTTGATTTTTCTCTAAACAAATAAGGTTTGATAAATGTCTAAATCTACAATCATTTTCGAAAGCTAACGTAATCTGGTGTGAGACAGGACCCGTTAGAATGCTGCCATGTGCACGGCTAACCCAGAACGAAGACGTAATCAAAATACAAATTGTAGATTAGTTCCATTGGTAGAAGCAACATGCATGTTTCAGTGTATCCCGGTTTAAGTTAAAAGTTCATCTTCCTACAGCTGTGCGCTCACTTCGCTGACATGGGCAAGATCTTCATAGCTCATCAGTATTATGTTTAATATCGTCAATGTTCATTGTAGCCAATGGCGGATCTAAGATCCCGTTTACACTAGAGCGAAAGTTTCCGGATTCATCACGAAAGCGGAATGTTTTAGTACCGGATTCATGTTGCTGTTTACACACGCAGCAACGAATCCGATAGAAAATGTACTCGGTTTTGAGCCGTACTAGAAACTTTGAATCCGTAAAAGTTTGTGGAAACTTCGTATCCAGAAACATTTGAATCCGGAAAATTTTCTTGTGTAAACGCTTTGCACGACGAATCCGAAGAAATTCAAACGTGACGACCAAACAATTCTCCAAGAACAAGTAATGTGAGTGTAAACGGACAAATCCACATACAGAGACAACTAAAGTGTAGTGCCGAACACCTGGCGAATCCGATATACATGTGCGTAACAATGAATCCGGATAAATTTACAAATCCGGAAACTTTCGTTCTAGTGTAAACGGGATCTAAGGGTGTGCAGAATATATTACACAGCTTAATTTTAAATTCAAACGTCAAACTCCTTAATAACAACGCTATTGGTTATAGATTTGAGAAGAATATTTTTACATTAAAATCTGCCAATGCAATTCCGATTTTAGCTGAAGTAATTTATTCTTCCAGTTCCAGCCAATTTATTCTTCCAGCCCCAAGATCCGCCACTGACTGTAGCCTCAAGCGTATGTCAAGTTAGTGTCATCTGCAAACGTGTTATTGGTTGGTAAAACACGAAATGGTTGCAATTTTTCAGTTTTTAAAAGTAAGTTGTAACAAGAACATTTTTGCCAAGGTGCTCACAATATTGTTTGCAGTTATTCACACACACTGACCCCGTCAACTGCACTGATTTATTGCACTGATTTATCAAATCAAACTCCTGTGACTCCTGTCGCAAATGACGAGTGTTGACATTTTGAATGATGGAAAATAGTGCAGTTAGTAAACTAAGAGAAAAATGGCGGCGGATCGCCACAAAGATTTGGGATGTTTAAACGACGAAAAAGATCTCGAAGAAGGCGAAATTGATGATTTAGAAGAAGGAGAAATAGACGACGATTTTGAAGGCACTTCTGAGTACAGTTTCAGCGCGAAAGAAGAAAAAATAGGCAGCGAAATTGCTCACCAAACAGAACACAACAATAGTCATCCAAAATCACAATGCTTCAGTCACAAGCAACGGAATTCAAATCGAAGCACAAAATACACACGAGATAAGGATGGGAAAAGAGAAGATACTCATTCTACTTGGAATTATGAGAAAGTTGGTAGAAATCGGGCCGTTTCTAAGCAAAATTTCGCTGGCAAACGATCGCATGAAAATGTATTGCGTGCTGAAAGGTATAGGTTACGAGGTGAAGCAGGGTGGTATGATAAACAAAGTTGTATCCTTTTATACTGCTAATTCTGATAAATTTGTGAAAGTGAAAGCGAAACTACAACGAAAATTAGAATTAATACTAAAATAGAATGAGTATGTCCATGCACATCACGTTTGACAATTTTATATTTAGGAATTCATTCATTATTAATGATGAATGAATTCCTAAATATAAAATTGCCAAACGTGATGTGCATGGACCTAAACATGTCATTCTATTCTAGTAATATGATTACCTGCAGGTTATATGACATATGCATTCATAATTTCTGTTTATAAAATAATTTAGTATCACATAGATACGCACCATATCTATAATAACCAAGGTTTGGAAATTTATTCTGTTGACCAATGTTAATAAGGCACCAAAGTTAGGTAAACTGTAAAACTTTTGCACTAGCCAACTTTGTGTGAAGTAAAAGCTAAATTGTGGCACTGTGATTGATCAGTGAGAGAATACGAAACTTAAGTAGGCCTAAGTAGGACTACTTCCCACTTTTCATCTATTTTCACATACAAGCCCAAGTAATAGACTGAAAGTTGACTTCACACCTAATCTTATTCTTTACTGCAGACCCTCTCTGTGGCCTCTAGCATTAAATTCCACAGGATGGTCTGATAACATTATTAACTAACATTATTATGCTACAGCCCAATAAGAGAGCCTCCCTCTTTTCTCCACTATGCAATAGTATTTTGGGAATTCAAATAACTGGCCAGAGCATAAAAATAATATTTCGCCTTCTGCTTTGCCACTATATATGCTGCAAAGCTACATATATTCTAAAGGGTCTCTATAATCTAAACATCCACTTGTCCACATCTATCAAAAGATGGTATATATGGACATTGCGGTGGGTAGATTCATGATGTAGTGTATATTATAATTCATAAGGCCTGTTTACACTTGCAATTTTAGCTGTGATTTTAGATGTGATTAACTTCTTTTGATAGAGGTGAATGAGTTTTTTGTATTCAAATAGCGGGACTTGTACACAGTTTGTACATGAGAGCATCCATAGCTACTTGCATTTTCACATCTATCAAAAGAAGAAAATAGCAGTAAAGTTGAGTAAGCTAGTCTATAGAAGGTGTATCAATTTCTTGACGTTTCTAAAGTTGACTCGTATCGGAACGCTCGTCCAGCTTTATCTCCTGAGCCTAACGAAGATTTCAATGAACCAATGAATGACGAGAACGAGAATGAAGATTTCAAAGTTCTGCTGGAGGAATACAAACATATTCAGGAAAAATTAGACGAACTCGGCCCGGGGCCTAAGCACGGCCGCTCGTTAGTTGACGATATAATTGATGATACGTTTGTTGATGTACCTTTAGACGATGTTAGAACTACCAGTAAACCATCCGACAATTTAGATGCTGAGATACGAGAACTTGAACTTGAACTGACCTGGCAGGCTAATACCCAAACCACTTCAGAAAACACGACCCAATTCGACAACGCGAGTTACCCTCAGGTCATTTCCACGTTGTCTCAAAACATACCGACCACTTATGGTGGCCCTTCTACTGAGCAGCCGTATTCGGGAGTTTTTGAACCGTTTAAGATTCAATCCGCTCCAAAGAAAGTAAGAAGTTTAAGCGAGCTTAACCGGATAGACATGGCCACGAGGGGTTTACCTGTCGAAAATGATGTTCCCGCAAAGGTGACAACAAATGCTCGCAGTAAGGCAAAGGGGAGAAGCAAAGGTAAACGACGGCCTAGCAAGGGTTTGAGGCAACGTGTGAGGCGCGATAGATCGAGTGATCGTTCTGGTAGTAAGGTTTCGTCAAGTGATATCTATGATGAGTTGGGGGTTGGAATTAAGAAAAGTCAAGGAGGAGGAAATAATGGGTAAGATCATTTGGAAAGTTTTTTTAGGCTTTCATGAACTACAGCAGCCGGATATGTCATCTTAAATGTGGAGCTGGTACGGAGCTCTTGCATGTGATGTCATGTCATAGCAAGTACTTTGTGCCTCTGCCATATTTGGCGGTAAATTTGAATACCGTTCGTTGCTACCATACCTTTTGTTCGAAACTACAGTTGGTTCAGTTGATAAAAGGTTCATGTCACCGAAGATAGCAGAATATTTTTGTGATACGCCATCATATAACAGCCTACTATAGCTTCTCATCAAAATACAATGTTTTGTTCTTACATATAAAAAAGCTCTTAAACGCTGTGGTGCAATGTAAGATGAAGTACACTGATGTATACCTTGAATTTTGCAAAGACATGACGTTACAATCGAACTTAAATCGTACCTCTGTTTCTTTTAAAAAAATGTCTATTCAGACACAGATTAGTATATCAATAATTGTATATCAATACGGTGGTTCAGTGTAGGTTTGCAGTATCTTGTTAAGCAGTACTGCTTTATTTCTGACCTTTTTGGAAGAGGTTTTCCATGACACGTTTTCTACAATAGATTTTAGAGAAGCCTGCAGTGGTTTCTGTCTAAACCAGCTCATTAAGTGATACAAATGTTCTCATTAAAGTTATTTTATTTCTTGTTGAACATAAAGCTCAATTATGATAAGAAAACAGAAACTGAAAGAGTGGCATCGACTTCAAAGGAAAGGAAATGACATGGAGAAACTCCAAGATGACTATATACCAGCGCCCATGGATGTTGAAACTGTCGATTCCGCTGGTAAGCAGTTGTCTATTCGTACATTGATTGATTCAAGATAGACAAATTAGCTACTGTACTAGTCTACATTATGGGCTTGGAATAACCATTTGATGATATAGTTGATGAAAGCTAGGCCGAATTATCAATTGTTATATCATATGCGTGAGTATTTATAATTGTTTTTGAACGCTACAAAGAAATCAATATATTTCTCAAAGCTTTTAATACTGACGCTGATCGATCTCGTTAACAATCCCGACGGCGAGGGATAGGCTCGCTATCTGTTAGCTGATCAGTGGCCAATCAGAATGCAGCATTTGCAATAGTATACTGCTTTGCCTAATGCAGTATGTAATAGATTTGTGATGTTATATATTCGTTTTATACACCAACTACTTAACTTTCAGTAGCTAAATTATAATAGTTTTGTTTCAGCTTTAGCATTATAAAACGTATACTGTAATAACATACATATTATACACCACTTAGTCAATCAGATTCATTAAGATAATGATGTTTTTGTGCGTAGCTCTAAAGATGGAAAGGTTTATGCATTCTCTCTCTTAATTACTTGTTTTTTCCCTGCAGAAAGTGTTGGTATCATTGATGAACAATATCCACGTTTACCCTTAATTGATCTCCCACAACCCCCACCTCCTGGGGAAGAAATGGACGCACCTTCCACGTCAAATATAATGCCATTAATGGATGTTGTAAGTATACTGAAGCTTGCGCGGGAATTTTAAGTTGGTTCATATATGAACGCGTGGAGTAGAAACTAAAATTCAGGAACCCTAAAAAACGAACTACCGAACTGCATAGGGCCGGTTGTAGCTACGAGAGCCAGATAGCGCTATCCACCGGAAAGTGTTTTTCAACCGTAAAATTACCCGTTTCTCGGCATAACCTGGATTAAACCTTTTATGGGGGTTCTCTTCCACAACTGTTCAAAATCTTTAATTTCATTGCATTTCAAGCATGTTTATAACGGTTGAAAAATCACTATATGGTGGATAACACCATTCAGCTTTCGTACAACCGTTTCCTGATGAACACATGACATGTAGCTAAACTTAGCGTCATGCCTTTAAAGTTTGTTCATTTAAACAGTAGATACGAAAAATCGTAATTGTATATTTAACCCAGGGTTGGTTTTTGAATGGGACCTTAATTCATAGTATTTATAAGCCTTTAGTATTTATAAGACAACATTCTTTTGAAATTTTCAGAAGCCTTATGGATATTATCATGATTATGGCAGTCCATGGTGGGGAGGTCCAGAGTTGCCTTTTGTTTCCCAGCCATACTTTGTGGAACAGTCAACCACTTTGGACGATCAAGGTAAAAAGTTTATCTCTCGCCTGTGTTGTGAACACTCGCTTAATTAAATTTGGTCAAAATTTACCGTAAAATTGTCAATGGTTTTGCAATGATGTTTCACGGCTCTAGCTGAAGTTTCAATCTGAAGAAACGCGCTAACCTCTGAGCATTACCCATGACATGGAAGATATGTATGTCTTAGACTAAGCACAGACTAAGGTATTATAAAAAAACAAACAGCTTCAGTCCAAGACTGTTCTCCTCGTGGTCTAGTAATGATCATCAGATATTGACCTATAGTGGTCTACAGCAGGACGCCTAAACTATAAATAGTTTTAATATATAAATGTTCGGTGATCGTAATTTCTTAATATTTCTTAATGTGTTGAGATACCGGACATAACGTTCATTAAAAATTATTTAAAATTCCCGATTTGACGTCATGTCGAGTAACTTTAAAGGCTAATAAATCCATCCAGTCAAAATTTTTCAATAACAAAATGTATTGCAAAGTTTTTTTAAAATACAGAATGCTGTCGCCAGAAGTTGCCCCGGAATGAAGTTCCGATATTTTAAGATGTGGAAACCTAAATAATATTTTTATATACTAATCGATATATCGTGTTCCGTTTTAGGTTCAGATTTGCCATTACCACACGAAGAAGCCAAAATACAAGTGCCTCAAAACCATAACGCAGTCGACATTCGGACTAGTGAACAAAACTCTCCAGATAATAACGAAGCTGACACTGATGTCGAAGACGAAGCAAGCGAATTAGCTTTGCGAGAACAATTGTTAAAGTCTATGGTCAGTAAACGTGCTGCGAAAAGTACTGGCAAGGCGAGCGAGAAGAGTGTTACGTCATCTGTAGCGTCGCCTAGCAACAGTCGTGCTGCGTCGCCATTCCCGGGTTCTGATGCTAGGAGGGAAATACAGGAGCCCCCAAAAAGTGATACGGTACAAAGGCCTAGTGCAATGCCGGTGAAGGTGAGTATAAATACGTTATTAACTTTGAACGCTAAAATATAATTGTAATACACCAAAACTAACGTTCCCTCTATCTGATGAAATTTATTTCATTGTAAATGTTTCACTGGTTGAAAAGTTGTTGTCAATCAAACCGGAGTACTTTTTTGGGACCCCTTGTATAACAGTGATATGGTGGTCAATAAAATAATTTTTTTCAAGGAATTTAAACTGCTAGCGACGTTGGGAAAACGGGACGTTCTTTGCCATCCATTTAACATTGTTGATTTTAAAATTTATACTTACTTTTTCTATAATATACTTTCCAGGTTAATTTTGCGCCGCCGAAGCACGGGCCAGTTGTTATTCATCTTGGCGCAGACTCCGAAGACAGTGAGTCGGGTGGCGAGAGCCCGATTAAAAATTCTAGTATATTTTTTGGTGGCTTAGACTCGTTTCTCAAAGAGGCAAGGTAAACTAAAATAGATACATTGATATTGTTAAGCTTTTGTCCCTCTATCAGCTCCAAACTATTCTCCCAGGGAGAACAAAGGTCTTAAAAATTGAAATTGGTGCAGGCTTGAAAATTTAAAGGCGGGAAGCCAAATTATTTAAAAAAAAAAAACCCAAATCACGAGTACAAATTGCCAAACTTATCGCTGATTTAAGCAAAACTTGCCCGAATTTTGATAAAATCGATAAAAATTTGCCCAGCTATTCTAGATTTAAAATTTTCGGTTGGGGGAGGTGGTACGCCTATAAACAGGACTGAAGAAGATGATTCAAAGTAGACTGGTTTATGTATGCTGGATGGCTCTTTTGGTAACAAACTGTCCTCCAGAGGGGCCAGTAAGGATGGTTTCTCGTCATTCCAAAGTTACTGCTACACAGCTACAAACAAAGAGTTTTATACCATCGTTGTTAGAATTGTGATTTCTTTTGTCAGGGAACGCTCTTCAAATTCAAAGCCAGATGCAAAAGCTCAAATGGTCGGAGAAAACAAGAATGTGGTTAAACCGCCAACGCCGACTACTCCCGAAGTTGTTTCGGTCCTTTCCGAGGAAAAACGTAATGAGTATAAGAAGCTGAAATTACAGTTGGCACTTAAGGAACAACAACAGAAGGTTCTGGGTGTAAATAGAAAAGGCAACACGACAGAGGAAGCAGATGTGAAGAAGAGTGAGCCTGTGGCGGCTAATCCAGAACGGAAGCACATCGCAAAACCGAAAGTGCAAAAAGATAAACAAAAAGCGGTTGTTCAACTGCAACAAAGGCTTCTTGGATTGGAAGCACAAACCCGACATCAGCAGGAACAACGAAAACTACAGAAGCCGCAACAGCAGCGGGAGACTCGGGCAAAGGAACAGCAAAGACACCCAAAACAACAAACTCAAATGATAGAAGAAGAACAAGGTACAAAATCGTTTATATTTCATTGCGAGTTTTCCATTAAATATTGCAACTGAAGCACATAAAAACCCCTGACCAATTTAAAGAAAAAATAAAGTAAAAAACAAATTCTGAAAGTACAAAATATCTTGATAGTCAATATTGTATGATTCGAATAAGACACACGTTGAAACTAATTTTTCTATTTATTTCAAAGTCATCTTCACTCCTATTTTCAGTTGTTTCGAACAAATCCAAACAGGATCAGGACGCCGCTGAAAGTGTTAAGGTCAGATTAAAAATGCTTCGTGAGATGCTGCTAGGGCACAAAAGACTGATAGGGGAAGATCAAAAATTGCTCGGAGGTTGTACGGATCAGTTAAAGAGCAGTTCGAAGGCGTTGGAGGAATATGATAATAGAATTGCGTTGCTACAGCAGCAACTGCAGCGGACTGAACGATTGAAGAAAGTTCAACAGGAACTGGTGAATAAGTTAAAAATACAGGTAAGAGTTTTGAGATTTTTCAGACAAGCTTTCTCTACCGTCACTGCACAAAAAGATAAAATTAGTCACAACTGGGCCGGTTTTACAAAGGTCGGTTAGCGCTATCGATCGGATAGCGAGTTTTTCAATCGCTCTAAAATTGCCAGTCTTTTCGTACAATTTGAATTGAACCTTCCTAGTCTTGAAGTAATGATTCTCTTTGATCGTTGTCAGGCCAATATCTACTGTACATCTTTTATTACTTTTCAAGCATTTTTGCACTATCGCGCTATCCAGTCTTCGTACAACCGGCCTCAGAATCAGAATTTATTATAACAGAATTACTCTTCCTAGTTCATGCATGCATATAAAAATTCCACTCGAGACTATATACCATTATTTGGACTGAATCACTGCATCTTTTGGCAGGTCTGTTTAATTTAGCTACAAAAGTATCAGTGTTTGTTTTCTGGTGAAGTCATGCTGGGGCAACAGAAGAATATAGCCTTTATAATTGCTCATATCTATGGATAACTTTCCAGTATTAATAAAGAACTATTTCTGTTTTAGAAAACCAAAATAAATCAGCAGATATCAAAGCGTCAGTCAGACGCTCGTGGTGTCGAAGAACGCTTGCTTCGCATGCGAGCGCTTTTGGTATCACAAAAATCCAAAGCAATCATCCCCACTAAAAAAAGTGAAAAGTCTGTATCCGAAATTAAACCTGCGGCATCTTATCCCGGACACCAAACTCCCGCCGTTGCTTCCACGGGGGAAAAGCCATTGGCGGAAGTAAAGCCTACGGTATTCAATCACGGACATGATTCTCAAGATCATGGGGTCACGGCTTCACAGTCGACTAGTAAAAATTTAACTAATTATCAAGAAGTGTCCCGCATTTTAGAAGAATCTTTGTCACCTAAAACCCAAGAGGTAAAGGAATCCTTACTGCTTTATGTTTAACAACTGTGCTGTATACCGACGAGTTTTGACAGAAGTGTGTTGGTTCCAAAATTTCCAACGACGCAGGCCAGACGTATATATATACAGAGCATATACACTCTGGATTGTGCATTTTGAAGCTTTTCTCCCTTTTCTTAGCAGATTTTCAAAATACCATTTTCGATTGAACACTCCTAATGGCTTGATTAATCCCCCTCGCTATCCCTTCTGGGCACGCCGATGATGGGCGTGAGTTATCTACCCTTTAAAGTTAACTTAAGCATTAAAGGACTTGCAAAAAACTGGCTCCAGTACAAATAGATTTATTCCTGCAATATTATACGTGTATGCCTATATAGACTGGAGCACAGCCACCCAGGTCAGAGAGACAAAATGCTAAAAGTACAAAATCGTGCACATTTGCTAAATTTTGTGTCTATTTTAAGGTGAGAAACATCCCGTCCCCTAAAAACGACTTCTCGGATAAAGATCCAAATAACTCGTCAGAATCAAATAGGCAAACATCTTCACAGACTGACCAAACAATGGAGATGAAACGACTTCGCATATTAGAGCAAAAATTAGCTCAAAAACTTCGCCAGTCCAACGCTCGTAGACAAATCGAAAAGGAGACGAGAACTCCTCGCGACCAGGATACGGGGAAATCAGGATCACCGAGGAAAACGACTTTGACGGAAGGAGACGGAAGACCGAGCTCCGATAGTGAGCTTACTTTAAAGAACAATAGTAATTTACGAGAACTGACTCCCCCCGTTGAGTTGGCGGGTGCCAGTGGTGAAGATGAAGTGGATGGAGTTGTGACAAACCATTCGGTGTGGGATGTTTTTAAAGATGTTAACAAGTTGAATAAGGTTAAACAAATTCAGGTTAGGGTTAAATAACATATATATGGATAATTGTTTAAAGTTTAGATCAGGATTCCTTCATTAGGATTGTATAAGTTGAGGTGAAAGGCCCATTTTTAATTGAACCGAAAGCTTACTGCGGAAACTATAGAGCACATCATATCAATGCACTATCAACAGTCCTAAGGTGGATCTATACAGTATATGCAGAGGGGGGATCGATAGAGTCCAAGAGAGAGTCGGAGA
This sequence comes from Dendronephthya gigantea, assembly GCF_004324835.1. Classification (NCBI taxonomy): domain Eukaryota; kingdom Metazoa; phylum Cnidaria; class Anthozoa; order Malacalcyonacea; family Nephtheidae; genus Dendronephthya; species Dendronephthya gigantea. The sequence continues at coordinate 2,440,813 of NW_021163029.1, forward strand.
GTCTGTGCCGTATTAATAAAATTAGCTAGTCTACAGTTTAGATTTCCTTTTGAAACAATACTAGACCAATCAGTGATACCTAATCTGGAGAGATTTAGTACAAATAAAGAGCCATCTGGTATGAATACGGTTATTCACTAGTTTTCCAAATTTAATTTAGGTTGAACGAGAGACAAATGGGCCAAATTTTTCAAATGCGAGCGATACCCTGGCATTACCAGTGCGGTTTTCTTCTACACAATGTGCTTGGCTTAAAATTGATGGAACAAGCTTTTCGCAAACCTTAGTCAAGCTATCTGGTTGTTTATCTCCTGCGGTGAATAAACCTTTGATAACGAAAGCTGAAGTTGTTCAGAAAACACAATGGAAAAATCGCGCAACGGGACGGTATAAGAGTCCATTGGTTTATTTCAGATCATACAGGTATATATGCACAAATTTCCCTGTTCCAGAATAATAAAAGATGAAAATTTCAAACCACACCATACATTTGAAATTTGAACACCAAACCACTTCAGTTTGTGTGGCTAATATAACTCCTATAATCTGACCAGTTAATTAAATATTGAAAAAAAATCTTGTGGAAAATGGCCTTTAATGATGTGATTCATTTCTTTATTTTAGATTCAGCCCGTATTATCGTACTAAAAAAGGTTACACACTGGATTCATCTACTTTCACCCACCTTATAAACCCTCGCGTTTCCTTTTGCCCATTCGCGCTCCAAGGTATATGCAGTGATCCCGAGTGTACCCACCAACATCCGGATGATGTCATACCAAAAAACAGACAAATCCTCGAGGACCTTGCAGCATACTTTGCGCCTGCAGGCGAGAATGCCCGCGGCAGTGATCAGACCACCAAGGCTATAGCAGGCACAATAGATGCAGTTACCAAGCAATATGGCGACAAGGTCTCGCCTGCTGAACTAAGGGTATTGTTTGTTAATCATTTAAGAAAACAAAAGTCCGCGAGCATTTTTAATATAATCCTGGAGCGAAGGCCATGGGAACCAATTAGCCATGCGAAGAAAGAGCCTATTGCAAAGGCACAGAATGATTCTCCGATCGTACAAACGGAAAACACGTTCAGCTGGAAGAGTTGGCGGAGGAAGATTCAAAATGAGATTAAGACATGGTCAGGAGATAGGGACGAGTGGTGAGTAAAATGATCACGTGCGAAGCACACTCAAGTCTTTTAAGTCATCAACCTTGTGCCAAATTTGTTGTTTTGAGTCAATCTAGTAAAAGGACGATCTGTTAGAACATCAGTCTGGTAATACTAACAGGCCTTTTATAGGATTTCAATCTCGTAACAATTCTTTTCCTAAATCAATCTTGTAATAGATTTGTTAAGCCATCAACCTTGCGAGTTGGTTGTTTTGAGGCAACTTGTAGTAGGTCTGTTAGGACTTTGATCTTGTTCAAATCAATTGCCATTAATAGATCTGTTGAGTCCTAAGCTCGGTAACAATTCTGTGTTATTCAACCTAGTGATACATCTTGAGTCATTAACACTGCATGTAATAACCAGATGTATTGAGTTTTCAACCTTGGAATGTTGATCTATTGATCTGTATTTCGCGGAAATGTTTTTCAGCCAAGAAATTCGATACTTCTCTGAGAACTACGACAGCATCAAAACCTTGGAAAAAGCGACAGAAGAAAATCCTTGTAATGAGAGCTTATGGATCCGTCTAGCCATGGTACACATGGGATCAAATAGAACCGAAGGAGATAGAAATAATAACAACAGAAAGAATTTAGACAGAGCTCTCAACACTCTTGTGAAAGCTCTCGAGTATAATCGACATTCTGAGGTTTGTAATACATTTACAAGGAAAAGTTTTAAATTGCTGTTTGAAAAAGGCTTCTTACATACGAGTCCTAACTTTAATAGTTTCTCTCTGTGTCAAGACTGAAAGCTGATGTCATAAATCATTATATTTTCTAACGTTAAACCTTTCAGAGACTGTGGCTAAAATACTTGGACGTGTTTCGACAGCGAGCCGGTACAGACGAGTTATATGAAGTTTGTGAAGAAGCTGTCGAGCTCGCGGGCTCCTACAACGTTTGGTGGGCCTATTTGGAAATTGCCATGGAGTACGACCGCAAAGTCACCGTTTGTTTAAAATGTATAGAATACCTGATACTCTCAGAGACTGAAGTCAACCTGAAATCTCACCGGTTACTGGAGATTTTCCTGTATTTGGTACAATTAGATTTGCACGGTGACTTTTATGAGGTTGCAATGAAACGATTCCAAGTCGTGCTGAATTTCGAGGATGTCCCACGAGACACGTGCGGAATTCTCGTATCCGTCGCGGGAGGCCTCACTGGCGAAGACTTGAGTCTGTTATGGTTGTGTTATATTCATCTCGTGGAATTTTCGTGTATCCCGCGCGAGTTTTATGATCCCGCACGAACCGGTCCAGCAAGAATTGTGTGTAAAGATGGCGTCATTTTTCCATGGAAACCAGGTGCTGGCACACGTCATGGGTTTTCAGAACTGCTGAAACTTTTTCATAGTAAGTCTTTAATGATGCAAGTATTGTTTTGATTTTTAGTGCGATTTTTTTCTTTCGACAGATGCAAACGGTTGAATAGTTATAAATGCTTTATCTATATATCCCCCCCCCCCCCTATCCACTCAAACACATATAACGAAATAATGAAACCGCTTCTAATACAGCCCGTGTAAACTCACCTTAATCCTTAGAACAGTGCTGTTACAGTTTTGATACAACTGTATGCATGCATTTTAGGGAGAGGATACCCTAGAAAGGTATACCTGCAAGGGTAAAAAAAATGTCAGAAGAATACAATAATCTCTCCCTCCCTGATTAAGCTCTTTGAAAGAAATTACTTAGAAAAGAGAATACTGCAGGGGGGGTATTAGAGATTGAAATGACGGACGTGAAGCATTGGTATGCAATGCAAATATTAAAGCAAATTCACCAAGGTGTAGAAATACGGCTCGAAACACATATTTCTTGTATTCTCTTTGTTTTCATAGGTGCCCTCAAAGAATGCGGCGTCGTGTCTTGTTCCTCAGACAAGGTAACGCCGGTGTTCTTATTGTTCAAGAATCTAATTTCGTTAGAGCGAGCTTCTGGGAAAAACCCGTCGTCGATACGTACCTGTCAGCGGTTATTAAAAGCCTACCCGAAAAAGATCGAATTATGGTCCTGTTTGTCGGCGTTACAACAGGTCAGCGATAATGAGGGTGGTGCAGCGAATGTTTATAAGAAGGCTGTGGAGACCTGTGATGGACATGCGCAGATTGTTTATCATGCTGCGAAATATTTCATGGAAACAGTATGTATACTTTGTATATACTCTTAACTTTCTACGCTAGAATGGCTTAATACAAGAGTGCTGCAATCCTGGTCAAAACTATTGACTACACTCTAGTATATTCGGCACACTTGAGTTATTAAACGTTTACGTTGTATATCTGTTGTATGTTGTATGTTGAGTTTTCGCTCAATTGTTTAAATGTGTTTTATGTATCCAGCTTTGATTAGTAGGGGAAAGTGAAAAAAAATTTTTATTGGGAAATTATTTTATTATTTTATTGGACGAATGTTTGCAAATGTTGCCAATGTTTTGACCAGGATTGTAGTTGCTTTAACTTCTAGACTTGCCTAAATGCTATTTCATGTGGAAAACGTTTGTATTTTTGTAGAAAAATCGAAAGGAATGCTACGAGGTCTTGGAAACGTGCGTCTACAGTAAATTTATTCTTGAGATTCCGAGCCCAGGACCAAACACCAGAGCCAGATCACATGAGAAACCTACGATTCTCAGGCCAAACCCTGAATTACTTTTCAAAAAGCTATTGTCGCAGACTATACCACTGGACTCTGTTGTACCATCTGCAAAAACTGGAACGCGTTCAGATAATTTTGACTCTGAGAAAACGTATATTTGGCTTTGCTACTGGTATGTTTGAAATGTATAGTTTTTCAATTTTGTCTTTATATTTACGGTTTGAGGAGGCACCATGAAGTTATCACCACTTATGTATATTACTGTTCCGGTGGTTCTTCAGAACGTAACCTAACCCAAACCAACGATATTTAAGAGCCTGTCATTTTACTGTTTTACCTGAAGCTCATGGGATCCAGTAAGCGAAAGGCTTTTATTGATCCATTTTCCCCCAACAGGAAGTCTGTAGGAAGAATAGAAAGAATCAATCTCTTAGATTATCAATCTAATAAAATCATTTCTAAAATACTTCAATTTGTTCTTAAAGTTCATCGTTTCGTTGTGTCCCAAAATTTACTTTTACATAGGCCATGCCAATGACTTCAACAATTTCTGAAGTGTTTTTCTGCAGGTTCATCCAGGTCATCCCTTTTTGCTGTTAACAGTTCTAACTACCAAATATGAAAGACGTCTGAACTTAATGTTTGCCCGGCATAGGTTGATCAGTTCCACGGTAAACTGCTTGTGCATCGAAATTTATAAGTTCTCGTCTTTTTAGCATTTTTATTGAATTGTTTTCCAAAGAAGAGGCGCGAGAGCGGCACTCGCTCACACAGGCAGCCTATCAGAGCGCTATATACAGTACAGGTGATAGAAATGAAGTTAAGACCATGTGGGTAGAATACCTCTACTACATGGCTCGCATGCTCGTGGAGAAGTTGTGTACATCAGAAGAACTTCACGATGTGTTCCATAAATGCCTGTCGACCGTGCCTGCTGTCACTCCAGTGAACTATATGTCATCCAAATCTTGGTCTGATTACAGTTTTCATAATAAGGTAATATATACACTTCAAGATCATTCACACGACGTACTTCCCATTGCTAGTGTAGGTTGTATTTCAGGAGGCTTGTCAGGATTTTCGTACGGAATTTTTTTATCGTCCGATAAACTCGATTCTTGAATGACGAACAAGTGTCTATATTTTGCAGGTTCTTGCCTTATACCGATGCTGTTTGGGGGACGCATTTTCATCGTCTGTTTACCAAAAATATCTCGAAATGTTTCCTGATAACACACAACTGGCTATACAGTAATGTGACGGACTCGAATTAAATCATATTTATTTGTTCGCATGAGAGGATCAATAGCTATATATTTAGATTTTTTGGTTGGCCGATGTCTCTTATGAAGTCTCGTAGTTCCCCTGTTTATATACACAGTATTTATTTATCAACCCCACCCCCGTAACTTTATGGATTCTTGTTATTATCTGTTAATTATAGAGCCGTAGAAAGTTTGTATAAAAACAAAGAGCTGGATAAGTCGAGAAAGATTCTGTCGGCCATTTTGTTGAAGACTCCATACTGTTTGGAATTGTGGAAAATGTACTGCATGTTAAAATTCTAACTTTATCTATTTACATTAAATCAAACTATATGTTGGATAACTTTCTACTCAAATGAAAACTCCATGTATGCAGTTAAGGACCATGTCTTCTTGATCCAGTTTCCTTATATAACCTATCGACATTATATTGAGATTTACCAGCCTGACAACACAAAACTACAAAAACACGAAACTATGAAAGATTGGATCATTTGAGCATTCTCCTTTTGTCCTGTCATTATACGACTTCTGCACTACATAAATAACCTTTCTTCATATCTCTTTTGAACTTAGAGCGATTTCCATTGAACTTAAAGAACGAAATATCGATCAGGTATACTATTTATACAGCAATGACATATTTTGTTCACGGTTTCAAAATATATATATTTACTTTTTTAGGCACGACAATTGTATGAACATGCGACGGAGGCTTTACCTTTATCAGCGTCCATTTGGAAAGATGTAAAATTGTCTTTGTTGTCTTTGACCTTGATCTATGTTTTTTCGTTTGATTTGTGTTGATTTGCCCTGATTTATGCTGATTCCATAGATTTAGTTAATTTATTTCCCTTGTTTATGATGCTTCCCTTTGATTTAACTTAATTTGCCTTCGTTTTATGTTGATTTGCTTTGATTTACGTCGATTAGCCTCAATTTACTTTCAATCTTTAGTAAGGCAGGTTGATAACTACCACAATCTCTTCAGTACATGCATGTATAGAGATTTATTGAGGTCAATTTATTATTGAGGCCAATGTTTCCATGCATTACTCACAAAGAATGAGCTAATAACCTTTAAGAAAAGCTGTTTCAATCAAACTTTGATTAAAATAGTCGAATCTGCTGATCTTGAATTAAAAAATTTAATCTATAAAATTTATTTGAATGTCATACATATTATATTAAGGAACTTTTGATTGAAACGTTTTAGTATAATCAAAGATTTTTATTTTTTTTCCAAACAGTTTGCAATGTTCGAACTTACCCATGGCTCAAGCGACATGGAGGGACTAAAGTCGATCGCTTGCAAAGCGAGAGAACGAGGAATTAACCTCGACGAATATCTCAAAGAATTATCCTCAAAAAACAGATGAATGCATGTATATATCATGCGGTTGGAATGCAGAAGTCGAGTAGATGAATCGAAATAAACGAGTGCTTCTTGAGAAGGATGAAGAATAATAAGCGAGTGTGCTTCCAATAAGAATTAATGAAGAATAATGAGCAAGTGCTTCCTATAAGAACGATGAAAAATAATGAGCGAGTGCTTCCAAAGAAGGATGAAATATTTTTCGGATAATGGTCAAAGCAGAGAAGCACTAGAATTTATTTATAAGAATTTGTTTTGAAATTTCCGAGAATACTGGACGTCAATACAAGACATTCTTGGTTAAATGTGGTAAGTAATCCCTTTACTTTTCCCAACCAACGGTGATTGCCTGGGAAAGTTTCAAAAAATTTTCCAAATTTTTGGTGTTCTACCATAAACCTTTCAATAAGTAAACTTTTCAATAATTTTGTCCCAAGGACAAGGCAGCATATTTTTCAGGACTTTCTGTAGTATATAGGCTTCTGGATTTTGTATTAGATTGCACATGTAACTGTGACACTTAAAAACTTGAAAACTTAAAAACAATTTTGTTGGCGGGAACATATTAATTATAAAAGAAAATTTATCTATAAAATATATTTTCATCATATTTTTGAGTACGGACATTTTTAAACGAATTTGTAATAAATCATGTGTAAATTTGAGATTTCTTTTATATTGGGGCTAAGCGGTCGTCAAATCAATCGTCAGATGAACTCTTTGTTTGAATTTTTTATTTTGGCTATAACTAATGATTTATATACATTTATTGCTATAATCTAGATTGTTGATTAATAATGAAGTGTGCAGGCGTAGTCAAACATTCGCTTAATCATTATCGCTTATATAGTAAATTAATTCTGGAATTAATGTATAATACAGTCCCCGATAAGTAGTTAACCCCATTGATCACAACTTGTATCGAGTCTGTTTGATTCCGCGTTATTTGTAAAGAGTTCTTGTTATGCCGGGGAACATTAAACCCATAACGGTTGATTTAGGTATATAATTCTACATAGGCAAGTTCATTGTAGTATCTAGAGATGAAAGGTCTATCTGGAAGAAGTTAGTTTAGGCATCCCCTTTTCCGGCTAACCAATCCTTTCCAGCAAAACAGTGATCCAAAAGGATACAATCTTACCGGATTGAGCCATTCACCAACTGTTAACGTGGAAAAATGTATTATACGTGAAAACAAATACATTGTCCTTGATACAACCGAAACTGTTGTGAAATGTCAACTGATTTTCACACACAAAAAAAACAAACAGTGATGTTCAAAGATGTGGATGCAAACTGTGGATGTAAAAGCTTAAAGATTGCCGGGAACTGAAGATGGGACAACCCAAACATTGCCATTATTGAGCTCAAAAAAGTGGACTTTAAAGCTAAACGCTATTTCTCGACGAATGCATTATAATTATAGAACTTTGTGAAGACTTTTTGATATGTTTAATAAATTTATTTTGTAAATATGTGTAAAATTTGCATTAAATATTTCTGACCTCAACTTTTGTGTGCTTTGTGGTATAAGATAGAGTTGAATAATACTGAAACAAATCAAAGACCTGTCGGTTTTTGTAAATGGAGAATCGATCGAAAACTTCTATTATTATTTCGACTCCAACAAAATGCCCAAAATTATTTTTGCCAAAAACTATTTTTGGATTTTTTCGCTTTTAAGAATACTATATTGTCTGAAAAAACGTTTTCCATCAAAACAAAAAAAAAACTATACAAAAAATTCTTTGTTGTCAGTATACGGAATGGTGCCTTTTTTCCCAAAGGACAGAGTGCCAAATATAACTCGGATTTTTTAGCTCAGTCTGCCCACAGTTAATTTGGTCTGCCTCAACTGTAAAATGTGAAAAATATATTTTAATGAAAGCCAAGGAGCGGGTGTATGCCCGCCTCTCGCTGGAAAAAACTAAGCGCTCGGGTTGCTCGATGAGGCTGTGTGCTGATTGTACCATAGACAATCGAAAAGGCATTTCTAGATTGTCTATGATTGTACTAATTGGAAAAAGTAGTACTACTATCAAAGTATACCACTATCATAGACCGCTAGTTCCATGGTTGCTGTTTATATAGTGCCAGTAATTTAGGTACCTAACAATTCGATTTATAAAGAGTTTAACAACCATAGGAATGTTAGCTCACTATTAATATTCTGACTTCAAAGTTCAAAATTAGATCCATGAAATTAAATTAGTCTGACCATCAAATTCAAAATGATGGGTGATCCAGTAATTTTCAGATCAGTGGTTCATATAATAAAACCAGTGAACTGAATAAAACCTAGTGCCGCAGAGCCGCAGTGGGAAACAGCACTGAGGGAAACACTGGTGCGAAATTCTTATTTTGGTACTTGGTAGTGGAAGCACCACAGTTTTCAACAACTTAGGACTTAGGACACGACTCACGAGGACAAGAAAGAAATGCTGCTCTTGTTGGTGTCAACGCGGCGGTTGTTTGGTAAGTATTTTTTTATTTTGATATAGTTTTTCGTTACTGAGTTTGATTGATATTATATTATAGTATTTGTAAGCAGTACTAGCGTCTAAATTGCTTTCAATAACTCAGTTTTATAAGCTTTGAAGTTTGTGTCGGACGATTGACCACGTGTTCCAATTTCGAAGGCAAACATATTGCCAAGCTCTCGTGATCTTGCTACATTTATGGATTGAATCGTTAAACAACAGTCAAACATAGAAAATAGCCATATCTATGATGGGGTTTACCACATTTTTAACACATTTATATATACACATGACATTCACGTCATGTGATAGTAAAATTAAATTTGTCTCTGGCCTACCTCTATATCGTCAACGAAATTGTATTTATGGGCTTCACGCTAGTTCTGGGGACATACTTAATACTTTTCTGAACGAAACCACAAAATATCAACAGCTAGGAGTAGACAACAGCATTTCTCTTAGGATCAAGCAATAATTTGTCCACATTTCTGGATCATGTTTTATATTAATGACCCCTTTGCCATTGGGGTCATTAATTCAACCAGTACCACCTGAATGGCTTGGTGTTATGTATCCTTTGTTAAGCGGGCTTGCAAAAATGCAAACCCTTGGTTAGGGTTAGGTACAGGGTTGGGGTTTTCCAATGTGCAATTCGAAGATTTTCAGTTGGAAGAAAATGACACAATGTCATTTGTTTTTAGCCACCCAACTTTATTTCCTTGTAAGCCCAATAGGTAAAGCTATCTTGTAAACTGCGAAAAGATTTATGATTTAGAAATGGGCCATATTTATTTCTGCAGTGATGACAAACTTTGGGGTATAAATTCTGAGTTCACAGAGTCACTTCTTGTGGAACTTTGAATGCAGTCATTCTTGTCCTGAGCAGAATAGAAAACTAATTCACCCACAAAGAACCAGAAGGGGGGAGGGGTATAATTATGCATGCAATGGAAGATGAAAGATGAAGTAAGCATTTTGTGTGATAGCATAAGGGTCATGCGTTGCGTACAATACAAAAAGAACCTTTAAAGGAGTAGAAACCTTAAAAGAACCCTTAGAGGAGTATCTAAAAGTGTTCCCACTGTAATCAAAAATTAATCTTTAATACCATATTGATGTATTCTCATTAGAATGTTTTTCTCCCTGCTGTGTAGATGTTATATGAAATTGATGTGGTTGTGTTCATTTAGATCAAATTGTTGCAGGAAAATACTGCTTGTTATTTTTGGAAAGTCAGTAAAATTGCACTACTGCCAGGTGTGTATTATAATAAGTATTATACACATTTCTATGCCTAATATTCTGAGTGATGAGAAATGAATGCATCTTTTTAATTAATGACTGCTTTGAGGCAGAATGATAATTTCATTTAAGTCTCTGACAGAAAAATTGTTAAATGAATATATTTTGGAATTGCTGAATAAAATTTCACACATTGCCTTTTTTTAACAAATATTTAGGATGACAGAGACACCAGAATTCCATAGATTAATGGTAAGAATGGTAGGTGATATTTAACTGCATAATCTTGATTACTTAGCTTAGCAAAATAATGTTAACAAATCTCTCAATAATCAATTGAATGAATTTTTCTTGTCTGTGTGTGATTGTTGGCAGTGATACAACTATATCTGATTTAGAATGCAGTTACATAGACTAATGATGAATTTTTCCTAAATTATGTGTATCTTGTTGGTAGCCAAATTTGACTGGCAATGCAGCCAGGCAGTGTTTCCCCCCCCATGTGTTTTGACTGCACTGCTATGATGATTAAACTTCATAAACTTTCGTTCTCCTGAACTTTCTTGATGAAGTAAATAATCTGAGCAGAAACATAGAATTTAGAAGTGTAGCATTAAAGTGAGCGTACTTTTTATCATTTTAATTTTGCGGGAACTTGACAAATCATATACATTTCTGTGGTGATACTTTGGAAGATATGGTTAATAGGATCTTGTCAGACCTCTGGTTAGTGATATTTATTGAAAAGTTCTGTTTTAAATTTTAGGAGAATGCTATGGTGGATATGACCAAAACTGATATGTTAACTTTGTGTTGATTGTTCTTATTGGCTATTGCAAGAGATGTTTCACCTGAGATAGAGCTACATATTTCTCAGAAATAGATCAGTGCTCAGGTGTGTGCATTACTAACACATATATATTAGGGTACCTCATTAGACAAAGTTTCAATTGCCTTACAAGTTACAACTGGTCTTGCTATGATGCTTACGAATTACTTCACCTGACGTATAAAGCTGAAGAGAAGTTCAACTTCTGAGCAATGACCTTCACTTACTATGCTTTACATTACAAACTAATATGTCATTTCAATGCTTTTTTCAAATACAGTAATTCCTGGTCAAAACACCTATTGAATATTGTTCATAATATTGCATGCATATAATACCAACCATTGTCGTCTTGTTTTGCATTCATACTTTTTAGATTCATGTAAGAAACTTACCTGTTTATCAGTGAGATGAGTAAAATGGAAGGGTTTCAGGATTAAGACCACCTTATTGTACTTAAAGCAAAATTGACCAATCTTTTCAACGTCCATGTCCTTCCCACACATTTTGCTGGTTTTAAAATTTCCTTCTCTGCCCACAATACGAGTACTGTTTTATTATAACAGTGTGTGTTATTTCTTTTTCTCAGTATGCACTATATGATACCATCATTGCAGAGAAGCATCCACAGTTTGTTCAACTGTGTAGCTACATGGTATTAGTTCAACGTGGAAATGGGGTAATGACAAGGGTTGATTTTTTTGTCCTAATAAGCGCAACCTTGCTGCAGTGATGAATGTTTTGATCAAGTCTAAATCATCGATATGTTGATTCAAACCGAGCTTTTTAAAACTGAGCAGCAAAATATATCATCTTCATGAAGATTGTCATCGTGAAGCCTTTGTGAAATTGTCCTTAAAATATTTCTTATTGATTTCACATGTAGATGAAAATAAGTGGACGAAGAGATGGTTTTATACTGCTTACTTGGCTGTTCTTAAATGCTGCAAATAACAGAAAGCAAAGACTGGGAGTGTTTCCAATACAATGGAAAATACTTGGTCTTGGGAAAATATGAGCGGAACTGTGCAAGGCCTACACTGATTCACTTAAAGTTTACGTCTTTCAATTGTTCTTCAATCCAAAATGTCACTACATCTACCCCATGGCCATACAACAAAATATGAACTTTTATATATATTCGCCGTGTGCTTTTCGTCCTTTTTTGCGAATAATAAACAGTTATTATACGAGTCATGAATTATTATTTTATTTGTCCCCAAAAATGGCGTCTTGTAATGTCCGGCGTATTCACTTCACTGCTTTTGTTTTACGTAAAATATTGTATGTTTTATATATGAATTCAATTAAAAAAAGAAACCTTTAGTATTTATATTAAGAAACCTTTTGTATTTATATTTTCCAAGTCTTCCCACTTTAGGCGAAGGACAAATTTACCAGCAAACAAGAACAATTTTTCAATCTCCGATTCGTAGAAGTGGTAGGCTGTCGCTTGCGAATATTCATTTAAACTTACGTTTGATTTGACTTTAGATTTAAACTGTTGATGAACTGTTTTAATTCGGACGAAAGTCGACAAGGTTAACCGGTCGACATGGGTAGGATTTCATTTGTGGGTATGTTTGAGATGATGAGTGGCATTGATGCTTCAAGGAGAAACTGTGTTTCATTCTTGTTGCCTGAACTATTTGTTATGTTGACATAAACAGATGCTCAGGGGCCATCTGATCAAACTGTAGATGATAAGCAAAAAGTGTCTTCTGTTCTGACAACATCTGCCATTATTTAGTGTATACTTTACCTGTCGCACACCTTATAAATAGCCACTGAGGCACCAGCGAAGTCACCAATTCCGCTGTGTGTAAATATCGCTATATTTAAAATTTACCGCGTTTTTCATCTGACGGGTCATGGTCTATCCTGCGCGCAGACGCTATATAGTAATAACTTCCGGGCGCCAACATTCGGGCCACAAGTATTCGAATAATTGTGTGTCGTTTTTCTCACCGTCTATGTTACGTACTATAGCCATGGTCATGTGAACTGTCAAAATTTAGTCGTCTATTGATGTAAATGCTGTACGTGGCATTTACAGCTCGGCTATATAAGTGCGGGGATCTAAAATTCACAATCAAGTGAAAAGTTGTAAAAGCTTTTTCACTTCCAGACGTCGAGAAACATAGAGTATTAGAGTTAAAGGAAGTAATTTCACATATAAAATTTTTATTCGAAAGTGACCATCTGGTTTGGTTTCCTATAGTAATTGTAAGTTAAAGACCTGGGGCCGGTTGTTCAAAAGCTGGTTAGCTTAACCCAGGGTTAACTCAAATTTTAACTTCGCTCTTTTAATCGCTTGTTTATTAAGTTGAACATGTTTTTTCATAAATATTTTGTGGATCAATAGAAGTCTTATTTTATAATGTCTTGAAACAAACAGCGGTGCAGAAGCATATAAATCAAAACAGTGGGTTAAAATTTAACCCAGGGTTAGCGCTAACCTAGCTTTAAACAACCCGCCCCGGGTGATTTACAGTAGGCGCTAGTGAATATTTTTTGTGCCCAGCCAGCAAATATATACAGATAAATTAAATATGTCATTATACTATATATAACAGAAATTAAACTTCATATTTTTACATACATTTAGACAGTTTTCCTTTGGCTCTAAAATCACTATGTCAGTATATGCGTATGTTCACAATTGCCCTGGTCCATTCTTTACTATAACTCGGCTAGACTTTGTCTTGCATATGAATGATGCTATCTTCACTCCTATATTTTCGTTTGCCGAGAAAGAATCTTTATTTCTTGGTGAAAAAATGCGTCATTATATTTTAGTCCTGGCCATGGTTAGAATTTGTCTTCATCGTCTTTTTGCTGGATTTAAAATCGGCCAGCAACACTCTCAAAGCAGTTTTCATTTGCCTGCCAAGAGCTCTCACCTTTTTTACGTCTTTGTCAAGCGATTTTTTCGAGGCTTGACCTTTCGCTTGATTTTTGCATCTTCTTCGGCTTGGAATGAGAATTCTTTTTCTTGAGACTCCAAAATTGTTGTTGCTGTTACATGCAGCGAACACACTTGCTAGAAAAATGCTCAAAGTAAGTCCCACGATTAAAACCTTATAGTCCATTTCGTCGGCTTGGTTAGTCGATTAAGATTCCTTGAATGCAACACCAAAAACCAAATGATTTACTGTTTATTTTTTGCCTGTTTTAAGTCTTCAACTGAAGTCACACTACAGTCGATGACTGTTGAAAGAATAACCTCCGTAACTAAGCTTTAGGGCACTTTAGTCCGCTATTTATATGTGCTGTACCCCGGCTTCTTCCCTCCTCTTTTGCCTTTTGGTAATATTTTTAGCCTGTGTTGTTCAAAAGAAACGCTCTATTCGCAGCGTGCCTGCCAAGCCGGGCAGAAATTCAAACACGTTGTTTCAATGGCTTCAAACTGCTGCGATTTGCAAGGGTTTTGTGCTAAATATACCTGCAGGTGAACAACGAACTTTAAGACAGTATTTTAAGACAGAACTTTAAGGAGAATTTCTAAATTTATCTTGCGTGCCTGCATGGGTTACCGCGCGAACTTTTCTGTTCCTATATGTCATTCGTATTGTGCCATAACCATGTTTGATCAATTTCTTTATAATATTGCATGTGTTGATTGATGTGTCCAAATTAGTTTCCTTATAAAATTCGTGGTATTGTGGGTTGTCTTATAGGCTCCTAACTTTCTCCACCACTACCAGAATATCTGAATTCTCGAATTCACGTCTAACGCTTCCCATATTGAAAACAGTCATCACATTATTGCTCTGGCTTACAAAAACAATCTCATACCGAAAGTGTACGTACTTGAAGATACGCCTCCAGTTTTCTTTATCTATCCTTTTCAGGTGTTGGCCCCGTTTTCAGACACAAGCATGGCTGTTTGGTGGAATTTGTTCGCTCACGTGACAAGCGTTCCTTCGGCTTCAATCTATTTAGAAGAGTTGAATTATATTCACTCTCTCTGCCTCAATCGTATATAGTCGCCATTCATATTTTGATTTTACGCCAAAAAAAACTTTATCGTATTGGTGTGTAGCTCTAGCACACTTTAGTTACCAAAACACTTGAAGTGTTGCTAAAAGTATACAAAATATTTATCTGTGTTTTGCAAATGCTTTAACTGTATTTGAAAACATTCTATTTATATGGTAACTGCAGATCGTTGAGCGTGTAATTGTAGCAAAACAAAATGCTGAAAATAACTCGGGTGATTGTCGGCAAATGTCCCGAACACAAAACAATAAATATTTGGGATTATTACTGTGTTTTCTTAGAGTTGCTGTATTTTAAGCAGTTTATTTTTGGTAGTAATTTTAATGTAATTGTGCGTGCTCTTTAACAGCTGAGTTTTGATATGCGAATCAATCCACGTAATGCCAGAAATTAGGCTGGGGACTATTAAGGCTTCTCTGTCACTCTGCCGGAAATTAGGGCTGGGGACTGTTAAGGCTTCTCTGTCGCTCTGCCTAAAGAAAAAGCGATGTGGAGACAGTATTGTAATGTAGATGGTTGAGTTTTTGTCTGTAAAAGGACTCTTATTGCGATCCTTCAGTCAGGTTGGAATATTATAAAATCTCTGGTGAGTTTTAGACTACGTGTTTCTCACAGATATAGATAATCATTTAAGGGGGTCCTCTACTAAAATTTTCACTTTGACTTCGAAATTTTTGAATTTTCAAAGACAGTCATTATATGTACTTTCAACCTTCCTCTATGGCCTCAGAAATTTTCAGTGCGCATAGAATACTACAACACACTAAAAAAAAGCAAATTCCTGAACCTTTGGCTATTTTCTGCCTTAGCAACGCCCTTAGCAACAGCTGTTTTTGTTTGAAAATCCCGCCTGAAAGCCCTTCTTTTTATCCAATGAGAACGATTTTCTTTATATTATATGAAGTAGTCCTTCTGCTTTCTTAACACACCCGCTGAAAGCTCTTTTAACGATCTGAAGGCGTCTTTTGAGCTAAATAAACTCATTGTGTTGTTCTCGTGTTCTCAACTCTCAAGCGTTCGTCAAGCGTAATTTACATTATTTGCATATTCCGATATTATATATTCATATATTCACGATGCTAAGGAAATGTTCAAGAGTAAGGAAATTGAAATTTCATGGCAATAGATTCACGGACTCTGTAAGGAAAGCGCGTCTTGAGAATGATTCTGTTGTGCGATCAACTTCAACTAATGATCGAAGGCAATTCGTCTCCAAATATTTCTGCTTCCGCTCGTAAGATTGGCAATCCATGTCCACGAAATGCTCCCCCAGTTTCAGCTACCGTGACAGGGTATCGATTTATTGATATGGAGATCCTGAACTATGTTTTTAAGCAAATGATATGGAGTGATGTGGTTCATCGTCTTGTTTTGTTTTGGAAGAAGACCCACGTGAACGAAAAGGCAGTGTGTCTCATCTTCGTGTTCGTTGCCCAACATGTGGTTTGGTGTATACCTTTTATACATGAAATAAAGTTCAGCACTCGTTTTATATCAACAAGCGATTTGTGTATGCTATGCGAAGTATGGGACAAGGACACTCATCAATGAAACGTTTCTGTGGCTTGATGAACATGCCACCTCTATTCCATTCCATGCCTACAGTGCCAGTAATTCTGCACAAGATAAAGCAAACAATACAAAGCTGTACAAACCCGGTGAAGGTCTTCCTGATGATATTATTGCATTGCTCAAATCTATTTATACCAGGCTTAGCAATGATGAACTATTGAGCAAGTGCTTAGATGGAAAAACCCAAAACCAGAATGAGTCACTAAATGGCATGATTTGGAACCGGTTGCCGAAAACCATTTTTGTTGGAGCGGATGTCCTGAATTTTGGAACATATGATGCTGTAGCTCATTTGAATCTTGGCAATAAAGCAGCTGTGAACATTTTGAAGAGATGGACTTAGTTCCAGGACATTTCTTTGAAGAAGGAATAGAAAAAGGTGATCGTTTGCGAGTAAGGAAGGCTTAACATAGGAATACTCCTGAAGTAAGGAAACGACGAAAAATCCTCCGCTGGCAGAAAAAGAAGAAAGAAGATAAAAATAAAGGAAGAGAGGGCACCACTTATGAAGCAGGAGCTTTCTAATGTGGTAACAAATGTACAGTAGCAATAAAATAGCAATAGAGCCTTGTTATTTAGACCTGTTTGTGTTATGAACTTAATATTACACTTTAAATGCATTTTTCTCAAAATGCCGAAATTCAGCAATATCCGAGATTGTATGCAAGATATCTCAAGACGTTTTGGAGCTTTCTTGCTGAAATTTTCAGGATAGCCACAGTATGAGTAGCTCTAGGAGATGAACTAAAGAAATTAAATTCTGATGCATAGATATCAAGTGGTATCTAATTCAATGGAATGTAATGTAACCTTTTCAATTGTTTTGCCTGTAAAACTGCTAAAACCCCAACAACCTAAAAAGTTTTAGTTCAACTCCTAGACCATGTTATTTTTGAGTAAATAAAAGTTATTTCATCATTTTATGGCTAATGGTTGTGTAGTTATCATGTTTGCAAAATGGCATCCATTTTGCTATTAGGCGTGGCATTTTCTGGTAACCGAGGCAACACAACTTTGCAATTGTATGTACTTTTTGTCAGTGACCATAGCCTAACAACATACTAAAGTATCAGTTTGGTACTATGAATAGCAAGGTTAAAAAAATTTTTGGTAGAGGACCCCCTTAAGTTCTCTCATGTCTATACTGTTTGAAAATTTTGCTCTTTTGCATGAGATGTTTTCCCATGAGAAACAAGTTGGCCTGGCCTCCTTTAGTTTAGGAATTTTACAGCTCTGGCTTCAACTCGTGAACATGGGGCAGTCCATTGGCGTATGACCAATACGAAAATGCCAGGTGTCATTGTTATAAAGCTGGTACGACTCAATTCCCTCAATAATCTCGCTGCAGTAAATATCGCTATTACACCGGTGCATGGCGCTGTTCATTTATTATATATTTTGGACCAGTTTGGCGCCACGTATATCTACTCCCTGTGGTTAAAACCGTTTTCAGTTTAGAGTTGTTGATTTCATTTTCTAACCTTTTCCATGTAGATTAATCAAGCCTGATCAGGTGTCAACATAGGTAACCTCGGCCTTGCCATGCAGTTTGAACCGTACGACCTAGGGTGCACCGCCCCCATCTTGTTTGGAGCTCCGGGTTTCATGTAACTCTCCTTCAAAAGACTAACCTGAGTTTGCGTCTTGTAAGCTGAGTTTGAGAAAAACGACGATGTCAGGGCATTGCACAGATAGATCAAATCTTAAGCGAGGGCAGTTTAGTTTTGAGTGGTAAATGCTCCCACGTATGATGACTACGTAAAAATAACTGCACGTTTATGGCAAAATCTTTATAACCAAAAATAGAAACGTATGATTGTGTACATTGTTATTAATTTGTAGTTGTAGAGACTTGTTTGAATGAGATTGATCGCCTTTTGATTGATTTAGTTGCTCGAAGAAAAGCGAACACTAAAGCTTTCCAAAGAAGGTTTTGTTATGGTTGATCCAGTAATTTTTGCAGGCAACTTCAAACAAACACGATACTATATTTAAACATTGTTTTCGAATACGAATTCCTGTTTAACGTTGTGGCAACATGGCTTCAAAACATGTTTGAATGTTTTCATAATTTCATAGGCATTCCATGAATGTATATCACCGATGCAATGAGCTGTTTTAAGACCCAGCTCTCGCGCAGGATTAAACGACGTATTAAATTATTTTGAGGTATTGAAGTTAGTTTTATATAATTTGACTTGCACAAGCTTTTTCTAGTTTTGGTGACTGACTACGCAACGATTAGGATAATACATTCTTTATCTCCTACGTGCATTTCACGCTTCGTTAAATTAGTCTTGGGTTAGTTGGGATCATGTAAACAGTCTGAAATAATCAAATATATAGAATTTAAAGTTGTTTTTTAATTCGGTCACAAACAAGTACTTGAGCTTAGTTGGTTTAAATTAACACTGATATTCTGCTGCACTGAATTATTTTATTAGACAAACCCATTTGTCATTTGTCCCAGTGCTTAACTTAAGGGGTCAGTGCATGTAAGGTGCATGGATGTCTAGTCGAGGCCCAATTTAAAGGAAAATTTGTAAAGTTCAATCCTGCCATTTGACTGATGGTAGCTATATACCCGTTAGGTTTTCTTTATCTGCATTATACTTATCTGCATGCATGGTTCTTCCACTAAGTGGATATCCTGTCCTATGCTATCGCCCACACTCGACAAAACTGCATGGTCTACCAGCACGACATTAATTTAATGGCTGTTAAATTACCCTAGTGATATCTTTAGCAGCCTGGTGAGTTTGTTGTCACCGAATTATAAGATTGTCGCTGAATATTAACATGTTGTCTTATTGCTACCAGGGTTAGTGCAGGAGAACTGGAGTGAAAATGCAACAACAGAAGGGTTCTCGTTGGACAATAAAGACGCCGAAATGTGCTTAATACTTTACAGTATAGTTCAAACACAACTGAACCGGCTCAGTTGTAGAATAATATTCGCACCAGGACGTCCAACGTTGTTTTAAACTGGCCCACCAGGAGTTCAATGGATTAGGCAGGGTTACCATTTCTTCCGGAGCCATTGTATTGTGTGGTTTGACAATGTTATAAATCAAATATGTTCAGCCCGTTATATTTTGAAACAAATTTGTAAAATTCTAGATCTGTTTTGTATGATATAAGGGAAATGGAGGGTGTTATGGTGGCCTAGGTAAGGTAAGAAATTTTAAAAGTTCAGTCCAAATGTCTTAATGTTATATTAACAAAATTTCTTCAGAATTGTTGTCTATCAGTCCATGTATGATTGATGTATTCGGTTCCTCATACATACGAGAAACTTGAGAACGACTGAACTTTAGCATCGTTTTTACCTAAAAAGTTTTGGTTAATCTTAACCATACTTCAAGAAATTAAAGTTTGCCTTTGATGTGAATTTACCAAATGCCACAGTGAGCTTTTCAGTAATAATTTTGCAGTTTCTTTAATTTTGAAATTGTTTTGAACCGCCCGCACACAACCGTGCATGATATCATATTTTCGATTTGATAAACTAAGCATTAATTGCAAGGCAATAAGTTGTGATATGGGGCATAAAGGTCAGACTATGTAGATCTCTATTATAATATAAAAAGAACAGGTTTTAAAACGAATTTCTCTCTTCAATAGTACCGGATGAAAATTATCTGAAGTAACTAAGTAAGCTTGGTTCTCTCGTGTCAATATATGCATGTATTTTGCTTTATTAAAGGTGATCTATATACAACATTCTCCACATACAGGTACAGGCGGTGACGCCGGAGATTTTGACGCGTCATTATTTTCAATTATTCACTATGTTTTACATCAGACAGTAGCTACAATGTCAATAAGGGGAAGCTGTTTCGTATATCTGTCCCAGGAATCCACATTTCAAGTTACGGCTAAGTTTGCCGCACATTTTACTAAAAGATCTAAGGAGTGTATCGCCCCTTAGCGTTTTCCGGCTGAATATTTTATGAGAAAAATTACATTTGTCCACCAGTTAACCCTCAATGAAACTTAATTGCCCTGTTTATATATAATGATATAAAATGACCCGAGAGAACAATTCAGGCTGAGCCATGCATGATCTACAGTAGATGTATTCAGTGACTGACTTGTATTTAACTCTTGTTTATTTAGTTTATACCATGCAAATACCGGATCTCTTGTGACGATCTCTTGTCGTTTGAGAATTGCTCCACACTTTAGATATACGTGAAAATAAATAGTGGAAATAAAGTATGTGCTATATATATATAGTTGAGAAGGTTAAATGGCGAATAGAAATAAAGTTTACAAGACCATATTTGGTCCAATCAAAAAGTCAAAATATCTTAAAAAGCTCGGTAATATAAAAATGAAGAAAAAAACGCACAATATGACATTACTGATGATAAAACATTTTTTACGAAGATTGTACGAGAAAGAAATTGGTGGCGTGGTAGAGACGTATATATAGAATGAATACTCGGCCAAAATAACCAGAAATCAGCGTGACACGCGTCTTTGAAATAACTTCTCACAAAAATAATCGAAATAAAGCTATACTAAATGTTTTTCTTGTTTCTCGACGTTTCGATCTAGGACTTTCGTCAGATATTTTTGTGCTGAAAAATACCTTCACGAATATCTTGATGAAGACACTTACTCTTAGGTCGAAACGTCGAGAGTTTTTTTGTTTAGATATATATACCTAAATTTAGTGAAAGGTTATTCGAACACGCGCTATACTTCCCGAACAATGTAAATAAACGGATTTTATTTTAATACTATATATAGATATGTTAAGTGACACTAAATTAGTTGGCTAAGATTAATTTCTTTCTTTTTTATTTTGTAAAAACCACTAAAAAATTGGTTGTTTTTACAATGTTTTTAGTTATTGAACCCAGTAAAAATTGAACGCCCAATTTTTACTAATGGCTAACCTATATTTTAAATGTTTTTACAGCGTTTATTATGAATATATATGGATAGTGATGCACAGCACAGGACATGCTTTCGAAGGCCTGCTACTCATTGGGGGAAAATCCAGAACAACAATATCATAATTTGCTCTTGCATGAAGTTTGTTTTAATTAAGCCATATATATGCATGGGCTATAGAACGTGTTGCAAGCCAAATCAAGTCCCCCTACAAATTCTTAAATGTCTAATTTAAAGATTTTAAAAGGATGTAGTGAGGCTTTTAAGTCCACCAGTCAACTCATTAACGTTTAACGATCGGCTTTGAAGACATAATTAAGCATCTCCTAGCTAGCTTCCACAACCACGTTTTATTTTCATGAAATTCATTTTGCAACAATTCATTTCGACAACATATTATATAAATCGATATACTCCAGTGCCATTCAGTTGTCCTTGTCCTAGGCTTTGTTATCATGCTGAATCCTTTACAATATATCAAGGAAGAAAGGAAGACATGTGGGAGACATGAAAATGCTGCAATATATTTTTATTCACATATATCATAATATATACACCTCGGTACTTGTGCACAATTAAGTTTCCTCAAAACATCACGAACAGTCTAATTTAAAAACAAGCCTATAATATAAGTTACAGCCCACAGTTTTTGAAAAAAACAGGAATCGTTGTTTCCTAACCGTTTGATAAGAGTTGACTGTCATAAATATTTTCCAGTTTGTTTTGATCGAAGGCTAATATGATTTGTAATTGCCTGATTTGAACTTGATTGCATTTCGAGGCTGATAATATTTCATACTTGTTTCGACTATATGTTGAATATTTTTGTGCGGTCGATCGTAGAATCGATATTTTGCACACACTACTGGGGAAATTTCGCTTACAATAGGGATCTTAAAAGATCGTGGTAAAGACAAAAGTCTCGCGTAGTAGACCACAAACAAAAAATATAAAATTATATGCAAAGCAAACCTGCAGCATTTATTTTTTCGACTGTTATACTTGTAGCCTATAACGGGATTGTCTTAACTCGAAACACTTGCTTAAGTTGCTTAACGCCTTAATTTTTATCATTAACACTGTATTGACAACTTCATAGAACTATATGATAATGTAGTCATGAACTCAGTGTATAATAACTAATTTGTTGCAATGTTATGATAATCGTATTGGGCCAAATCCCTAAAAAAATATGAAAACTGAACAGGAAATTGTACAAGGTTGAAAATTTCATTCTGATAGACAGGTTTCTTTTGGAAATGAGTGATATATGACGCGATAACGTTCCACTGTAACCAGGAAGCAACGTGGCAGCGTCTTCAAACAACTTCGCATAAAATGATGTATAACAACTGTCTATAATATAGACGAAAACACTTCTGGACGTTTCGACATATGGCCGGGCCTTTGTTAGAAGAGTTATAGTATGGAAATCAACATTTTCATTAATTTTATACACAATACGACATATACGAAATTTTGAAATGTCGGAGAGAAGTTTTACGTGATTTCTTTTTAATTGCAACTGTTTTTCTATTTTTCTATTAGTAAGCCCAATGGCAATATTTCACTTTCGCAATTTGGAAAGATCGCTGTTTTGCAAGTTATTTGAATATTTTACAATTGCGTGTTTTTTTTATATGTTATGATAGATATCAGGTGATAATAATTATGATATCTTTTATCGTTAATTAAAATACACAATGCTTATAACTCATGCTTTTGTATCAAAATTATAATTATTCGAAATCACTACGTCTCAATACTATTATCTACATGTTTGCAAACCTGCGTTTGTATTTCAGATTGTATTTGGAAGCAATCGATAACTATTTATTTATGTTTCGCACAATATCGCCCACCTTTTTGGTCGACAGGACATGTACATGCATTAATTATACTAATTTTGGTTAATGTTTGCATGTTAAAAACATGTTCTTAAATGTAATAAATTAAATCTTTTTGTAAACAATTTGAAACTTTCTAATTCGATTTGTTTGAAAATGTGTAAAAATTCCATCCTGAAATTTTTCGATACGTAATTTGAAATAAAGATTTTTGAGTTGTATTGCTACAAATAAATTGTTAGTGATTAGAGAAAAATGCGAATAAAATGTTATGAATATTTTTTTTAATAGTAAAAAAATATTTCACTGACACTGTAACAGATTATCGAAAGGTAACACTGTAACTGAATTTCGAAAGGTGCTTTCGCTATTGAAGTATTAAATATTTTCCAGACAGTTGAGAAACCGACCATAAACTGAGGGCGGCGAGTTTGTCTATATATCATCAAAATAATGACGTTAGTGGGGGTTGCTATCACATTTTCAGGTTTATCCATGCATATTACATAACGCCACTTCCGAAGGCAATTCCGTTCTTCCTTTTGACCGGCGATGTCCTGTGTGTTTATACCGAATTGTCATTTTAAGATTTGATTAATATTTTCATACAGGTTGGTTACTATTATAGCTTGAACTTAAATAATCGATCCCTAGGCCTCGTGTTTTAATTTTGAGACTAGCCTGCATGGACATGTTTCATTTAAAAAAACAGTATACTCAGAACTTGTTGAAAAGGATTAGACTATACTTTCTACCTCACTGGCACCTACCCATATGGAATGGAAAATAATTGAACTTCTTTCCAAGTTTCTTAATACTTGCAAGATAAGAAACTGAAGCCCTGCCTGACAACAGTTTAGAAGTGACATACATCGTCGTAACGATTGATCACGACATATACGTACGTACAAAGGAACGGCACTGAATTTACCGCGGCAAACCAATATATCAACATCAACTACGAAAGTTCTAGGGGATTAAAGGGTCTTAATTTCGAGTGGAATTATATACGCTGTATAATTCTACTCGAAGTTAAGACCCTTTAAACCTCTAGAATTTATTTACATCGAGTGAAGTGCCAAAAATCAAAACTGATTTACCCTCAACTACGAAAGGCATATATATACAAACCTATGACTATCAGTTTATGTCAACGTTGCTAATGAACAATGACATATCAAAGACCAAAAATAATGTCCGCACATATTCTCATTTCTCATAGTGATATAATCTATACCTAATTGTAAACCTATAGTTTCGACTGAGCTATTTCTGTTAATTCCCATCGACGATTCCATTTCCGGCGAACTAAATGTGTTCTAATATTTCCAAAATAAACTAATATTTAAAATATCCCATACATGGGGGTCCCGCACCAGCTAGCTCATGCGGCTGAAGGATTTTACTATTGCAGGTCGTCTGAATTTTATTCTGCCTAAACTAAAATCCTAATGTCCCTCTTCTAACGAAAATCTGAAAGTAAAAAGATAATTTTATGATAGCTAAGGTTCAGAAACCCAACTCGTCTGAATAAAAAAGTCCTACTCCTAGGTTTGCTTGTGCATCGTTTTCAAATGTTTGAAAAGTTTTAAATATAGGATCCATTAAGTGCAAGGCGGGCATGCTGTGGTTACCCGCTATTTACACTTTCCATTAATATATTGGTTGCTTGTCATGTTCCCACGCACCAAGTGACCTGAGCAAATTAGCAAATAGAACGCCAGGATGTTGTATAAAAGCTCGGTCGAAAGCAAACTGTGGCATTTGGCAACGAGCTCATACTAGATACACATACACATCAAGAACAAAATCTATTTTGGCGTTTAGTTATATAACACGTAAAGAAATGAATTCAAAGATTTTAGTGCTTTTTTTCTTTTCAATATGCTTTCTGCTGAGTTGTTTGAACGGCGTAGAATGTTTCGTGGATAAAAGAATTAATTTTCCAACTCGAAGGCGAAGTAGCAGGAAGGTGAAACGAGTGTTGAAGAAGGAGTTAAGAACGGTTAGGAAAACTCGACGAGAAATGAAGTTAATTCAAAAGTATCTACAGAGAGCTTTAAGCTGAAAACAGAACGCGTTGTTTAGTAAGTCAATTGAATTTTATGTTTAAAGAATTGTATATATTAATTAAAGAGGTTCTGTTATAGAAATACACATTATCATTATGGTGAAAGGCATTACTATACTGCATGCACATATTTTGAATGCTACACTTCAAATCCTCCGTCTCCGATAGTAACGCGTATATTAATTTCATGCATTTTAATGGTTATTTGTTATTTGCTATTGGCGTTAGGCCTTTGTAGAGGTAACAATTTTGAAAGAGATAAATTTATTTCGACAGTGCCAGATTTAAAAAAAAAGGCATATAAGATTTAGGTTTACCAATTTCAATCTCATTGAATAATCTTGATAAAAACTTCATGCTCAGAACTACCGAGAAGAATATCTTGGAAGTGAGAGTCTGTAGTGTTTAAAGTTTAACTTGGAGGGATTCTGTATTTTGAAATAAGAAATTCATAGTGCTGAAAGTCCTTAAATTCTTCAAGGAGTGCTCGAAAGTCATTGACCTTGAATTCGTAAGGTTCTCGACACATAAAAAGTACATGGCCGGATACGCTTCGATGACTTTCAGGTTTTTAGCGTGATTTCCAACTATTCGGTAATGCCTCATTAGGTGTGTCCGGATTTTACTCTTGCTGGGCTGTACGAACTCTGAAGTAGTGACCGCATGATGTGTATATTATATATCTAAGTTGTCACGATTTGTATCTGCGAGGGAGTCAATCCTGTTGAGCATTTGCGTTGAATTGATTAAAAACATTTGTTCCATTAAGTAATAGGCGTCGTTTTTTGGCCTACCTTCGCACCACAACAACAATTAATGTCACTCTTATTTGCTTTTTATGGGCAAGGCCATGACGGTGTTATATATTAATTTGGCATGGTTTTCGTTTCGTTAACCAGGTAAAAGATAAGCGTTGAGGGCATTATTGTTTTTTGAGGATCTGAGCCGCTTTCACTAACCTTATAACGTGCAGCATGGCTTTGTCTAATTTCAATAAAGATTTTATTTGATTTGCACAAAACAATTGACAATCACACAATTAAGGCCAAAATCAACATCGCATCGGTATTGTTATTAAATTGTTGTTGTTCAGAGTTCGTTATTAGTAAAATTTACGGATGAAATCATCACGGATAATTATAAAGGAGTGTTTTTTTATCATCCATGCATGATTAACATATACAGTACTTCTTCTATTAGACTTATTCATACTTGTTGAGCCATATACGCCCACATGCAGAGATTGCACGCTATATGCAACTCAAGTTTGCATTCATATACAATACAATAACAATCAGTCTCCGTAACTAGGTTATGGTCATTCTCGATTCACTAACAGAGCTATATCGGAAACAACAGATTTTGCCCACCATAACATCAATGCATTAACAATCGCTAATGTATAAACAGGAACATTGTGGTTAACGTTTATCAATGGCAATGTCAGTGCGATGACGCAGTTGGTAGGCGTTGGGTGCTGGTACTATGAAACCGACATGACAAGGAAACTGCTTGCCGTTTACCTTTTTATCATAGCTTTTTGAAAAGAGCCGCAATAGGCATTGTCTAGAGAAAGAGTCTTATTATAAGTGGTTTTTGGTTTAGAAATTAAAGTGCCGAGCGATACGTACTTGACAGAGCTTGACCTTGTGCCATTTATCATAGTCTCAAAATTTTACTGTCTTTTGATTTTTGAAAGTTCCAGCTACTTTTTTAAAGTTCGGTTAATATGCCCTAAACAGCTGCTTGTAGCTACATCAGATCATGAGCAGAGATCTCTTTGTGAGTTTGTCTATTAACTATGCTCAAATCACCTATAGCCAAATTCAAACAAGGCCCGCGTTCGCATACAATTTTACTTGGATCACTTTGGAGACTAGTTCATGTAAAACAAACGAAGACTTAATCATAACTCAAGGCATATAGAGATTGTTTATAGTCAATTATATCAACCTCTGTTGAGAAAAACGTACTACGCAACTAAAGCCTTCATTGAGTGCATGTCTTTTCATATTATGTAGTTATCATTGTCGATTTATATCATTTAAAGATATTTATACACGGAAACGGGAAACCTTTATACCTGTGCGATTTTCACTTATCCTTTTTATCTCTTTTTAGATTAAAGAATAAATATGAACATATGGAATATATTGCATCTGTAAATCGCTGGATCGATAAATCTCCAAAATCTATATTTTCCGTACAAATGAATGTCATGACATTAAGAAAAATGCCAATTAATATAGAATAGAACTTCATTTTATCATGATCTATGCATAAAACATCTGTCGTGTTTAGGTCGTCTTTGTGATATATGTTTCAAGTCTAAATGTCTAAATTATACGTAAATACAATACAAAATATTTTAGTCACATATATATTTGTTATTCATAAAATTTATTGTTGACATTCACGAAACCGACAGTAGTTATATAATATATTTCGAAGTAACTTTATTTAATAGTCTATCATGCCTCAGTGAGATACGAAATTTGCTGGTAAAATGAGTTATCACTATAGTAGTAAAATAAATAAAAAATATTGCTTTCATAGTGACATATATTGTTGTTTTTCGAAAACCGAAAGCCTTAAGGTGGCTCCCTACAGTTTTAAGAATATTGAAATCTTGTGGTTTTGATTTAAAATTTTAGCACGAGATTTCTTGGTAAGTATAAGAAATTTCCCATATATATTAACCAACATTCTAACAGTCAGAAATTGCCCATAAGCATGACGTCATCACCGTTGTTATGGTAACAATGATGATTCAATATGGCCGACATTTTACCTATTCACGCATTTTACTCGAAAACAAGTTCGGTTACCCCAATTTTTTATTTTATAAAAAGTTTTCTTACAAAAAAATGGGAAATTTGAGCAAGTTTAAAAAAATTCTATAGAGCCAAAAAATTTCTATAACGAAAAATCACGTTTTTTCAGTTTTAATAATTTTGGCTCTGTAGAATTTTTTTTAACTGGTTCATATTTTCCATTTTTTTGTAAGAAAACTTTTTATAAAATAAAAAATTGGGGTAACCGAACTTGTTTTCGAGTAAAATGCATGAATAGGTAAAATGTCGGCCATATTGAATCGCCATTGTTACCATAACAACGGTAATGACGTCATGCTTATGGGAAATTTCTGACTGTTAGAGTGTTGGTTAATATATCTGGGAAATTTCTTTTCCTTACCAAGAAATCTCGTGCTAAAATTTTAAATCAAAACCACAAGTTTTCAATATTTCAAAAAATTGCAGGGAGCCACCTTAAGAGAAGAAAGGGGTTCCCGATTTTGCTTGCGATTATAGTTTACAAGCTAACTACCGTTGCCGACTATATTATAAGAAAGCTGCATTTCCTATTTTCAACATTTCCCTACATGCATGGGGCAATCAACATGCATCAGTCTCTGGTTGGTGCAGATTGGCAGAATTGAATTGTTGCAAACATGCCAGATTCTTATATTTATACATGTGATCTTGCATGTTTTATTCTTTTCTAATTCCTATCTCCAGAATGTGTAAACAAACCGAAACTATTCAAATGATCAACTTTTGAAAAGGAGGGTACTGGTAACAATTCCCTGAATAAAATCCCATTGTTCTATTCGCACCCCGAGCGTTCCTTTACCGCACTTGTGCCTTCAGGAGGGTAGCAGTATTAGGAATATCCATGAAGTCAATATACTAAGTCTCAAAAAGAGTCACTGATATTTACGAAATGGCCTTGCTATGCTGAGAAATGGCGGTCACTGAGCCAGTTTGGTGCATGTGTTTATTGGCCAGGGGCTGGTTGTATGAAGCCTGTTTAGCTAATAAACGGTGGTTAAGTTCAAAATAGAAATCAATTCTATCGTTTTATTCAACAAGCAAACACAATGTTTTTAACCTTAATACAAAGGTACTGTTTAAAACTAAAACTACATATTCAGTGCATAATATTCAAGTTGACTCGCTCAAGGGAGAGGTAAGAGTGTTAT
The DNA here is from genome assembly GCF_004324835.1 of Dendronephthya gigantea. Lineage (NCBI taxonomy): Eukaryota > Metazoa > Cnidaria > Anthozoa > Malacalcyonacea > Nephtheidae > Dendronephthya > Dendronephthya gigantea. Next base: position 2,470,155 of record NW_021163029.1, read on the forward strand.
TTAATTTTGACTTATCCATCGTTTAAGCTGAACGGACTTGATATACAACCATATATACAACCGGCCCGACTTGTGATTAACGCGTAATGCAATGTGCGTGGGGGCAAAAACGCAAGAAGTCCGACTTGAGTGTGTTTACTGTATATATTGTCTATACTACACGTTCTATGGGAGATTTTTTAGGCATTTAGTTCCAAGCATTGAAAGATTTTAATAAAACTGTGTTGATAGTCGGGACAGTACTGGACTCTTAAATGTTGCTTGAACTCATTTTACACCGTTGTGTCTTTCAGTGTTCAGGAATTGAAATTGTAACCGACATGGTAGTCACTATAAAGTTTGAAATGAGGCCCTCTTCTTTACACCAACCTGCATTTTCTATTTTCTCTCTTAGTTACCCTATACTCGGAAGCCGGATCAAGAACTGCTTACTTCAACACGCCTATATGATTTCCGGCAAAATCACACAAATTGGGGAGGGGAATTGTATTCTAATTTTTGACTATTTTTATATCGATTTTGTTCAGAAATTTCTAATCAAAACTGCGTAAATATGTTCATGTGTTTCAGTCCTATTCAACATGCATATATCCCACAAACAACATTTTCCGCGTTCCCTCTATTGCTTGAAGCACTTAGTTTGTTTTCCAACTAAAACACACCCACGCAAAACATTTGTGGCTTAACCTTGTTGTTTTAAGCCATTTGTGTTCTCACGCGACAGCACTTTGCATACAGACCTCACAAACAACATTGTTTTCCAGGTTTGATTGTTTGTCAAGCCTGTTATTAGTTATTACTTCAGGACTAAAGAGAAACGTAAGTAAAAGCGTTGAGTTTATATAGGTATATATGCACCAATGTAGGATTTCATTGAGGTAGGAAAACCCAGAACATGATTGATTTTACGTCGTGAAATCGAGACAAAACATTATTTTCTACTATTTTCGTGTTCAACAGAACATTATTTTATGTCGAAATGACAACGAAGTGCAATAACCAATCCTTTAGTGACCCATTGCAACCCGCACTATACCCGAACGACGCCTTCTCCCACTAGTTACGTCCCCCATAGCTGATGTTAAAAGCACTGCTTCAAAATCGCGGAGGCCGGTGTGGGTTCGATTCATGCCGGTGGCAACCGAAAGGACAAACGTGGAAAGCATTAGGGGCCATCTCATTCATTGATTCGCCAAAGTGCTGAATGTCGATTTTCTAGCATTCAAAAGCGTGGGTAGAACATTTGAATTTGCACGGAAAAAGTAGGAGTATCGACTATCGACGATCGAACAGATATAAATAAATGAAAATATTAAATCCAGCGCTACTACTGAAGGTGTAAAAATAAAAAGCGTAGGCAATAGTCTATAATTGCTGCTAATAAATATGTCTTTCGTACTGTTTGAGGTTAATAAGGGTTTAGGGTGGATTTAAAAAAATATTGTCCCAGACCCAAAGATGTGTTTTGTACCCACGAAACGTGAATTCGATTGAATTTTAGTCTGTAAAATCCAGTTAATCAAACTGTGCTCTGGGGTGGAAATGTTCAAAAACGTAATCAGTGTCCTTTTTGTGTATAGTAATAACGAATTTGTGTATGATTTGTGTGCATCATGGTAAAATGTCAGTTTCATTTATAAGAAAATATCGAAACATCCCGTGCCCGAAGTTGGTCTGTAGGCTTCGCAACAATTGAACTTGGAAAGGAGTGAGTGACCAATAATCTTCTTCCGCTGTGAATGAGAATTTTCTTTGGTATTTACCTCGAGCTCGATTTGTGATTTTCAATATATAAGTATGGAAAATACATATAGAAAATAGAAATCGTGATAATAATAAGCAGTTTAGCGTATGTTTATATTGTTGATGCAGGAAATTGTATTTGCAAGAGAGCCAAAATATACGATGCTGATGGATAGATATGTGGGTCAGTCGTGTTGCTTGAGGGACTCTGTCTTCATGCACGCCTTTGCCACAATCCCATGCATATCAGTACGTCATGACGAATGTAATTGGATCGATTTCCTCTCCTAATTGAATCTGTACAGGCTCGTGTTTACGCAAAGAAATCGACGAATTTGCGCACTAACAAGAAGCTTTGGTGTTTGCAGTGCAAAAACTTTTAAACTGAAAGGTTTGTCGTCATGTTTGATGAGAAATTATGGGAAACTGTCAGGGACTAATCAGTGTAAAACATGTCGATTTTTGCAAACATTTCAACCTGCGGCGGGTCTTGATTTTACCAAAATATCTTATAACAGCTCACGTTTAGATATACTAACTACTCAGTTTAAGATGGCTTTAGTATAATTTTAATAGTAAATTTGAGTTAAAATATCCTTTGAAAATTCATAACCATGCACTATTACAATAACATCATTATATTGATACTTTGAATTTAAAATTGTGCGGCAGTAATTTTTCAGTTAAATCCGCTACCAATTCCAACAAATAAAATTTGTCAAGAATCAACTTTTCTAGAAAAATTTGCTTATCACTATACGAAACTTTATGCAGGCAGAAATAATATGCACAGAGGTCAAGTCAATCTACAACTAAGCAAAAACTGATTGGATTCTTATCAATTTTCTTGTACGTCAGCCGGATAGTTCGACGGACAGAGTAGCGGACAAAACAACATTCTAGATGCAAAAACGAAAGACTAAAATGAGCGATTAATAGATTAACTTCAATGAAATAAACTCATATAATGTTTCAACCGGAAACCCATTCATAAATCTTTTGTGTACACTAGTATCTCGTTACCATAGCATCGTGTAATAACCAAAGTATCAAGTGAAAACTATTGAAATACCTGTTATATAGAACATATACTAACAATTACAAGGTTTAAAATGTCTGCTTTTGATACTCCTCGAAAGCTATCGTTCACCTATCCAAGCGAGGAACAGAGGAATCAAGCCATTGACATTATGCGACCGTCCGGCTTGTCTTCACAGGTATATTCATAGCGTGATACACGACTTTAAATGTTTTCACCGAATGTATGATGATATCTTACATTTTCACCCGACATCGCGTATAGTAACTGCGAATAAATGACGTCTTTTGTTTTAGGTTTATAACAGACAGCAGTTGCATAAGCGAATCTGTGAGGTATGTTAACGCTAGCGCTAGCGCTGTAGACACTCGTGAAGAGCCAAAATTGCATGATTTGCATATGTTAAAAAGTCTAAGACCGTAAAGTGATAACATTGACTCTTTGAGTGATGATTGAATCAAATGAATATGTTGTACTTCCAACTATAGCTATATTGCTATAATGAATACGTTCACTTGGGGAATATCCGTTGCTGGTAAAATGTAGCTTGTTGTGTGCGCTTAATATGCCAACTTTCATGGCTGAATTAGTTGTGTCAAAGCTAGACGACTGGTTGTTTATACTGACATAGAGAAAACAAAATCATGTGCATGTTCATAAGGGTCCATCTTTGAATATGGAATTAAAACCTGAGTTTTAGCCAGCCGAAAATCACAGATATATATTTTGCTATTTCATCACCCTTTTATCAATAAATACAAATGCGGCAGTTGATCGACAAGTTGTCAATTGCTTGTTAAACAACTGGCTTCAAAGTTGTTAAGCCAACTGAAAGTTCAGCATATCATTACGACCTGCCACCGTATAGCCGTTTGTTCAAAACCGGCTTGATTAGGCCGAACCTGGGTTAAATTTTACTTTGGGAATTCGAATCTTTAACAAAAAACTTTGCTTTGAAATTTGCCTGCGTTACGGGCTGCGGGTCGACCCTGCACGAATTCACCCACTGAAAGGGTCAAGATTTGCAATTAAATCTTTAAAAGCGGGTGAGATATTTTATGGATTTTTAACATTCGCAATAGAACTAGAAGTTGGTCTTCTCCTTTTTTTAGGCAGAAAGGGAAAGTGATATTCCAATGTTAAGCAATGAAAGTTATTTCAAAGCTCAAACTAAGGTTAGCCAAACGTAGTTTATTTTGAGATTCTCAAAATATTTTAAAATGTCAGGTCATTTACAAGGCACGATTTTATAGTTGTGTACTACGGTCACGCCGTCTCGCGCTTGTTTTATTCGCGAGAATCGTCGTATACAACAACTGAATTGCAGTGGATAAAAATAAGTTATTCAATAGTTCCGCACTTGTTAAAGAAAATTAAAGAAAATTCATTAATTCCCCAGCGTTCACAGCCATCGACGTACGACCGTATAAATCACGTGACCTGTGGATACGATCAGAAGCTTCATCGAGACGACAGAGCATTCGCCAAGTCACGTGGCTTGCACGTGAACAAGGAGGTAAGGAAACTTGAGAACTGATTTTGTAGACTGTAGTGGCATCGTGGCTAGCCATTTGTATCGGTTTGTTTAATTTTTGTGACATAATTTGTTGATGATGATGACATAGGCAAATATAGTCGCTAAACCGGACCCCTGGATGATGAATGAACTCTATATGAACTGGAACGATAACTTGGTTGCAAAATTTGAAACTAATTTGAAGATGCAAAAGGCTTGAAAATGGCAACCAAATAGTCCTCATTTTTCGTTCCAGTCTTTATAGGATTCACTCGATAGAATCCATTGTGTTAACCATGTATTCAGTAAAACTGGTCCAATAACCTTTTTGTACCCTTTAGTTACGAAAACGGTAATATTGCTTTTGTAAAATGTGTGTAATATATTTAACGGCATGCAGCTAGTTCAAGATATTGAATTTACTGTGTATTGCACCATAGGAAGAACAGTTCTAACTGACAGAGATGTCTGTTTTCGTGTGTTCTTTCTATGATATAACTCGGATTTTTCGTGTAATGTAGCATTATATGAACGTGATAGTATGAAATTTTTCACCACAGGCGTTTATTTTCTTAGGAAAAATCCGTATGTGTTCCCTCTCTATCGTCCTCAATCTACGGTCATCCATCTAGGGAACCGCTCGAAGTTATCGATCGTAAACATTTTTCTGTACAAACTTGTAAGAAAGATTTTTTAAGAGTCGGTGGAACTAACATAGGATCTAATCCTGACCTGCATTAACTTGGTGCGTTTTTCATTGCAAAAAACTCTTATAATAGCATACAGAATATGGGTTATGGGTACTCCTTGCTCGTCTTTATCCCCATCTATGGACAACATGGACAACACCGAGTGAAAACCAGTCTTTAAAGACAAACATGTATTTAACAGAAACAATTAGAAACAACAAGAATTAAGGAGCGTTCAAGAAGTTCCGGTGGAACTACATTGATTCACAAACTGATTTGTATTTTCTCGCATCCTCAGGGTGATAACATAACATATCATACCATTACTATAATACTGCTTTAGCAGAGTTTTAAATTTAAAAAAAATATAAAGGCTAACAAATCGATAACTATGAAGGAAACATGCATGGATACAGTGCATGCAAGTGACTTTTTCTGCTCTTAAAATGTATGTTCGCGCAATTTTTGTTCCCTGTACTTTTAAACTATGGATCTGAGAAAAATATGGTATCAACATACTATACACTGGAATTTTTCATCAACCCTTTAATTAATCAAGTAAACTGGACAGGTTACATTTAATAACTGCTTAATTAGACCATTCCAGTTTTATTTTCTACCCGGAGGTCCACGGCTGAAAAGAAAAAGGTTTGCGTTAAAATATTGTGGAAAAGAACTAATAAACCAAACCTCGAAAGTTCTTATTCTCAAGTACTTTAAAGTTAAATTTATAGTGCTGGATCCGGAAATCCAAACACGGAACACAAAATAAGTTGATGTAGTTTAAGAATTGGTAAAGAATATCGGCATAATATATAAAAATACATACCAACGGCATTCCTGATATTCTGGACAAAACCTTTCACATTCATGAGTGTCAGGAGGACAAAGTTCATTTAATACACAAACCCCCAACAGAATAACAATCTGCTGAAAGATGAAAGCATGCATATAAAAAGTGGGAGAGAGAGATGCACATAAACGGTGGGTAACATCTGTGCCTAAAATTTGAAAAATCTAAATGAAAATCAGTATCCTTTGTCACGCCTTTCATCAGAAAATTTCCCTTCGCTTTTCAAAGACAGACTTCTTATTTGTATATACCCTAACCAAATAGCGTCCCACCATACTCTTGCTTTATGACCCCTCTTCCTTAGTTCAAAATAATACCTCCTGGAGATTTACGGGCATCAACATCAGAAAATGCCACGAACGAAAAGTATCAGGAACAGACAAATATTGAGACGGAAATCCATTTTGGTAGAGAATATATCTACAATACGTATAGATGAATAGCATAAATAAATGAGAAAGAATTGAAAATAGTAGCCTAACATTAATTTACTCTAAGTGAAAACTGCGAATTACTGATACGCCGGTCAAGTAATCTTCTTAGAATCTGGCTGTAATTTATACTCCGGGAAAATTTAATTTTCAGACGAGCAAGTCTAAATGTAAGAAACTGGAAAAAATTCTAATAAATATCCCAACATTCAAATACTGAAAGTTTACCTCAGTTTGTAGTCTGGTAACAGTAAAGATTTCAAAACTCTGCCGAGAGCAGAAACTTCTGTTCGCCAATAACTTAGTGTTCTATTGACCCGAGTATATTATTATGATATTCATTGGTGAAAAAATGTCAAAAATAATGCAGTTTAACACATCACTGTGTCGGATATTAGTGTCTCGGCTGTAACAGGGGCGGACTGGCCTATACATGATTTACCGGGAAAACTAAAACGGGGGCGCCATTTGTAGCTCTAACATGAGCAACAGTTATTGTAAATACGTGTTGCTGCCATATCGAATTTAAGATTTGACCACTTGCCAGATTCACAATACATGATTTAGATCAGATTATCTTTCCTGTGCTTTACTTGAATGGTTTTATCATTTCCTCCATAATTTTCTCCAAAATGGGTCGCTAAACGGCATGTGAATCAAGGGCGCACCGGGAAATTTCCCGGTATCCCTGTGGGCCAGTCCGCCCCTGGGCTGTAAATTAAAAATATCGATCAGTAACGCCCTATCCGATCGCCGCCAAATATATCGAATTTTCCAGAGTAATGGGTAATATGAGTAACCTGCGAGCCTGCCCATAAAAAAACATGAATATATATCTAAAAGTACATGATTCTTAGCATTCTGGCTAGGATTTTAAATTTGATTTAAATAAGTTCTCAAACAGTTGATGAACTAACGCGTAAAATTTTGAGCGAATATTGGTTACTTAACGGTATTAACCGCGTGGTATAAATTTTGCAAATCATGTTGCATGCTTTTGTCAGCCATGCATAAGAACCTATACCGCTCTAAAAATCTTTTCAGTAACGAAAGTAAGCATTCTTAGAACTGATCGATATTATGCCGTCAGTCCAAGGAGCTGTAATAAACGATGGTAGCCCAGCCCCATATGATAATTTTTTTGTATATTAATTTTTTCATATCAGCGGACGGAACTATACACTATAGTCTATACACAAACTGATTTACATGTCCTCGCATCCTCAGGGTGATAACATAACATATCATACCATTACTATAATGCTGCTTTAGCAGAGTTTTAAATGTGGAAAAAAATATAAAGGCTAAAAAATCGATAACTATCAAGGAAACATGGATACAGTGCAAGACTAAGCGGTACGTGAAGGAGAAATAATACTTGTATTTGTACACAATATATGCATGTATACTTCATGTCGTATCTACATGTTAACTTCCATCTCATCATTTTCACGAATGGAAGTTCAATGGAAGTTCGTGGTGAACATATCGTACAGGCTGTATTACAGATGTATATATAGATGTATCTATATAGATGTATTTTGAATTTTTCTGCTCTTAAAAATGTATGTTGGCGCAATTTTTATTCGATGTACTTCTAAACTATGGATCTGAGTTAAAGTTTATGTTTAGAAAAATAGAAAACGTGTGAAATTTATGTGAAGTATCTTTGCCTACTAGCTAGGGTTATGAGCAAAACCTTTGCGCAGAAGATGCTTCCAAATGGTGGCGTTAGTTGTAATATAAATACTATACACTGGAATTTTTCATCAACCCCTTTAATTAATCAAGTAAACTGGACAGGTTACATTTAATAACTGCTTAATTAGACCATTCCAGTTTTATTTTCTACCCAGAGATCCATGGCTGAAAAGAAAAAGGTTTGCGTTAAAATATAGTGGAAAAGAAATAATAAACCAAACCTAGTACCTCGAAAGTTCTTATTCTCAAGTACTTTAAAGTTGAATTTAGTGCTGGATCCGGAAATCCAAACACCGAACACAGAATAAACGAATGTAGTTTAAAAATCGGCAAAGAATATGGGCATAATATATAAGAATACATACCAACAGCATTTCTGATGTCCTAGACAAAACTTGTCACATTCATTAAAGCCAGGAGGACAAAGTTGATTTGGAGGGAAACACAAACCCCCAACAGAAGAACAATCTTCTGAAAGATGAAAGCATGCATATTAAAAGTGAGAGAGAGATGCACATAAACGGTGGGTAACATCTGTGCCTAAAATTTGAAAAATCTAAATGAAAATCAGTATCCTTTGTCACGCCTTTCATCAGAAAATTTTCCCTTCGCTTTTTAAAGACAGACTTCTTATATGTATATATACCCCATGCAACCAAATAGTGTCCCACCATAATATAATACTCTTGCTTTATGACCCCTCTCCCTTAGTTCAAAACAATACCTCCTGGAGCTTTACGGCAATCAACATCAGAAAATGCCACGAAAAGAATCAGGAGCAGACAAATATTGAGACGGAAATCCATTTTGGTAGAGAATATATCTAAAAAATAACAATACGTAGATAAATAGCATAAATAAATGAGAAATAAAATCTATATATCATATATAGTAGCCTAACATTAATTTACCCCAAGTGAAAACTGCGAATTACTGATACGCCTGGTCAAGTAAACTTCTTAGAATCTGGCTGTAAGGTTTTAGCCGCATGGCGCATATCTTATATAATATTAGATTAACTTTGACGGGCATTGTGGTGTATTATACGGGCTAAAATGATAAATTTGCCGGGCTAAAATATATTTTAGCCCGCTGATCTAAGCCAATCAGAAGAAAGGGAACGTTGTATCCAACCAATCAGAAGTAGGGGTTGTTTTTACATTGCTGCTAAAAATTCATTTCGTATGCTTTCGATTTGTCGGTTTGTTTATGTCAGTGTTACTGTTATACTAAAATAGTTTAAAATGGCAGAATTTACCGAAGAAATGTGTTCCCAATCGTCGCAGTTGGATGAAGAAGAGCTGCAAAAACTCGAGGAGGACTCAGTACCGAAAAATACGAAAAAACAAACGTTGTGGGCCATTAGTAAATTCGAGCAGTGGTGCCAAAGGAGACGGATTGTTTGTGACCTTGCTGTCGTAGACGCTACTGAATTGAGCGGTATTTTGAGGAGATTTTATGCAGAAGTAAAAACCAAAAAGGACAAAAAGGATCTCACACCAAGTGCTTTGACTGGTATTCGAGCAGCTATTCACCGCAAAATTACAAGCCACCCCATTTCAAGACCCATCAACATACTAAAAGATCCCGAATTTTTGCAAGCGAACAAAATGTTCGAAGCTGTTTGCAAGTCGTATTACAAGAAAGGAAATCCGAAGCCAAAGCACAAGAGCCCAATCGAAAGTGGAGATATGCAAAAACTAAAGTCTTATTTTTCGTGTGAAAGTCCTGAAAAGCTCGTTGAGTTTGTGTGGTTTAGTCTGTGCTATTATTTGGGCAGAAGAGGCAGGGAAGGTTGGCGTGACCTGACGAAAGATTCCCTCGAGTTTAACAAGGACGACCAAGATAAAGAATGTGTTATAATTAAGCACACAGAGCAGACCAAGAACCACCAAGGCGGCTATAAACAAAAAGACCAAGATTACTCAGATGTAAGGATGTATGAAATACCAGGTTCAAAACTAGATCCTATAGCTGCACTAAAATTTATGCTCACAAAACTTCATCCGGATTGTAAAGCACTTTTTCAAACTCCACTGCTAAACTTCGATATGTCAGGGATTTGCTGGTTCAAGAACGAGCCAATGGGAAAAAATACAATTTCTCAATTAATGCCCAAGATATCGAAAAAGGCAGGTCTTTCGCAAGTCTACACCGCACACTGTGTACGGGCCTCGACTATAACAAGTCTGCATCAAGCCGGGGTGGATGCCAAGCAAATTTGCGCCATTACGAAGCACAGAAACGAACAAAGCTTGAATTCTTATATCAACGATAGCTCAAGTTCACAGAAACGTGTTTGTTCCGGTATCCTCAGTCGTGCACTTACATCAGGCGAATCTCTGGGTTGTGAAGAAAATGCCCACATTACTTCGGTCAACGATACCGGATTAAATGTCAGTCTGTCTTCATCCTCAAACGAAACCCGTTCAGTGCAGGAAATTTTAGCGAACTGTCAGTTTAACAATTGTGTTATTAATATTAATTCTGCTAAATGACTCTAGTTATTTTTTAATGTTAAGAGAAGCTGGAATGAAATTGTTGTTATTTTGAACTGTTTAACTATTTTCTACTGCAGTAGAATTTTATATACTTATAACGGTACAATGTTGAAATAAATCTGCAAGTATTGTCGCCAAATTGAATGAAGTGTTTCCCCATTGCGTAGTTTTTTTATATAAAAATTGCCCTTTAAAGTTAATATAATAGTAATAGAGTTGATGTTCTTGGGCATAAATGTGTTTTTGGCCCTCCTCGGAACACATTTTAACCCTCTCTACGCTCGGGCTAAAATGAGTTCGGAGTCGGGCCAAAAACACATTTATGCCCGCGAACATCAACTCTATTGTTATATTTGCTCGCGTTTTAACATCTTATATGCGATTAAGGAAAATTGCGGCTTAATTTGTCCCCCAAGGTTTTTAATATCGCCTTTTACATACTGAAAAGCTTCTTTTAACGTCAACGACCTTCGAAATATGGTTTACGTGGAATTTATAAGGTATTGTAGCTCTTTGGAATAATTTCAAATTGAAATAGTGGAATATATATGTAGTTACACTGAATTGTTGAAATTCTCAAGACCTCAAAAATTGTGTGACTTATACCCTCGACGGGAAAATTTCATTTTCAGACGAGTAAGTCTAAAAGTAAGAAACTGGAAATTAACAATTCTAATAAATATCCTAACATTCAAACACTGAAAGTTTACCTCAGTTTGTAGTCTGGTAACTATAAAGATTTCAGAACTCCGCCGAGAGCAAAAATTTCAGTTCGATAATGACTTCGGGTTTTATTGACCCGAGTATATATGATACTCATTGGTGAAAAAATGTCAAAAATAATGCAGTTTAACACATCACTTTGTCGGATATAAGTGTCTCGGCTGTAAATTAAAAATATCGATCAGTAGCGCCCTATATATATCCGATCGCCGCCACCTATATTGAATTTTTCCGAGTAATGGGTAATATGAGTAACCCGCGAGCCTGCCCGTAATAAAAACATGCATATATATCTAAAAGTATGTGATTGTTAGCATTCTGGCTAGGATTTTAAATTAGATTAAATTAAATTCCCAAACAGTTGATGAACTAACGTGTAAAATCTTGAACGAATATTGGCTACTTAACGGTCTTAACCACGTGGTATAAATTTTTCAAATTATGTTGCATGTTTTTGTCAGCCATGCATAAGAAAGAACCTATACCGCTCTAAAAATCTTTTCAGGAATTCAAGTAAGCATTTTTAGGAGTGATATTATGCCGTCTGTTCAAGGGGCTGTAATAAACGATGGTGGCCCAGCCCCTATGATAATTTTTTTTGTATATTAATATTTATAATATTAATAATTACTAATATCATAAGCTGAAGTATCTTTTATATATAGATATGTTCTCCATCAAAAGGCAATAATTCACCAGCAATAATTCGGCTTCGCTGTCTTTTAGAATTAATTTAAATAACTTGTGTAACTTACTTTATTGTACGTCTGCTAAGAATTAAATTCCACGCGTGACTTTCTACCACCCCGATGTCTGCATGGTCGATGACGCGGTAAAAAGATTATGAGATCAGAAGATATATGCATGTGCACAATGATTGAGATTTGCGGTAATCAAATCGCCAGTAATGACAGGATCAATATGAATAATTTTTAAATAGTTCATGAACTACGAGTAAATTAATAAGAAATGTTAGTCGGCGTAGCTATGTATGGAATTGCGTGTACTGTGATAATTATTATTGCGTGGGATATTAATATTGGCTACTGACATTGCCATGTCCGCTCTTTTAATCTGCTGCTCTATTAGTGCGCGATGCTAGACATTTTCGGAAATGCTGATGACGCGTGGACCTGCAAAGACTTGTGCATCTATGCCTGCATGCATGATATTGAGACGTATAACAAATACAGTTAATAAAAGTTTAGAGATTAAATCAGCGCTGGCACTTTAATCCAAATATATGGACAAATGCACAGATAAAAAGAACATAATATTGTGTTTATCTGTAGGTATACATAGAATGTATACATATAGAATCGCTTTTTCTCAAGCATTTCCATTTATCGATATATCAGACTCTTTCGAACTCTTTTACAGTGTCTGGGGATTTCTTGTTATATGTTTATCAAGCAAATGTTCTATCCATGCATCACAAGGAATGCAGCAATGACTCACCTCTTGAAAATTAAAAATCTTGTGTATAACTTATCCACACATGGCTTCTGATCAACAAGGACATGAATGCATACAACATGATAGGGCATGGCCATGCAACTCGTGATTATACTGGTACTGTAGTAGTAAGATGCCTAATCAGCTAGACATCTTCAAATTAAATAAAGCGATATTTTAGCAGTATAAAACTAGATTTTGTCGACTCGTAAAAAAGGCAGGGAGACTCACGTGCGATATAAAACTTCGCTGGAGATCTGATAACAAAATATTACTGGAATTACGAAACAGCAAGGTAAACCCTTATCGCTTTTCCGTAATGGCGTCTCGCGCCTTTTTTGTTGAAGATACATCATTCTGATTGCTCCACGTCTGCAACTGAATGCTGTAGATTTTTGCTGTTGGAATAGACAATTGCAGGATAGAACTTTAGCGGAGTGTGGAGCGGAGTATGGTGTGCAGCGTGATTGTTGCATGTCTATTTAACAACGGGGGCGGAGGTTTGGTGGAAAATAGCATTTCTTAACAATTATATTATAAACAGCCCGTTGTTTAAAAAGTGATTTCCAAGCGTAAACAAACATATCACCTCCCATCCAGGCTAGTAAATGCTACCACGCACATATAGACCGAAAATGATCTATCAATAACAACATACCTCCGTTTAAAAGCTTTCAATACTTAGCCATATCTTTATAACTTACAGCACAAAGAGAAGAATGAGGCTTACTGCATGCATGGATTCTTATATAGATACCATTTAATTTCAATTTTTAATAAAGCCGTTGTACGGACGGTACAATACCGTATTTACTCGATTGAGCGCCGCTCCCGAATGAGCGCCGCATTTGCGATATTTTTGTTAAAGAGCGCCGCCCCCGATTGAACGCCGCCCCCGAATGAGCGCCGCATTTGCGATATTTTTTCTTAAAGAGCGCCGCCCCCGATTGAACGCCGCTCCCGAATGAGCGCCGCATTTGCGATATTTTTTCTTAAAGAGCGCCGCCCCCGATTGAACGCCGCCCCCGAATGAGCGCCGCATTTGCGATATTTTTCTTAAAGAGCGCCGCCCCCGATTGAACGCCGCTCCCGAATGAGCGCCGCATTTGCGATATTTTTTCTTAAAGAGCGCCGCCCCCGAATGAGCGCCGCACTAATTATGTTCAAATTCGGCGCTTAATCGACGCACCCTCAGAATTGTTGAAGACGCTATATATTGCCCAAATCGGTCTTTAGAATTTTCGTAAGGCACAGGTCAGTGAAGGCAGAGATTCCAGTGATTTGTGTGAGGTTTGTTTTCTGTAAAATGCCCAAATGGGGTATTTTGCTACATCTAACTTTTAATTCTTTTTGTTTAAAGTTCTTGTTACAATTCACAAATAATATTTTTTAAATAGCGTCGCCCCCGATTGAGCGCCGCCCTCGATTAAGCGCCGCATCTGAAGTTCTAAAAATTTAAAGAGCACTCAAACGAGTAAATACGGTAAGTAAATCCATTTTTGCGCACGATTAAGCTAAACTTATATTGAATAAATATTAACCGTTTCCTCGTCAAAACCATTAGTTCCTAGAGCTTCTGAGCCTAAGGAAAATACAAATAATGTTTTTAGTCAGGGTGCCGTAAGAGTCGAAAGTTTAGGGGCGTTGAGTTAACATGTGACGGCAAAGAGGCTTTCTCCTCAGATATTCTTATCTTCGTGTCAGGGGCGTAGCGTGACTATCTTAACTGGGGGGTGGGGGCAACCAATCAGAGATCCATGTATTGTTCTCTGTTTATGAAATAAAATAAATTGTTTAAATACCTATATATATATATAGTATATATACAAACATTATCCACTGACTAAGCTGACTTAAGGTGGTACACCACAAAAAGATCATTTGCATATTTATGAAATTAGAAGTATTGAAATATGTTGTATGTTTGTGTGTATGATTCGTTGTTCATTGAACACATCCCTGCTTTGTGTTCTGAATTATTCATTTCTTTCGAAATCAATTGTGCTTACGGCATGTTAACGCGAATATATCTATTGCCCTAATTCTAGATCTGGCGACACTGCTACTGTTAGCCCTTTATCTGAACCTTTTCTCCGTCTTGAGACATACAAAAGGAAGAAATATACAATAATAAGCAGAATGGAATTTCTAGTCTCACTGACAAGTAAATGCAGTTCATTAAAACTCCAATTTTCTTGTACTTGATCTCTTTCCCGCTCGACCAAGCATGTCAAAAACCTAAAAGCAAACTGGTTTCTTGCATTTAAATGTAGGATCATTGGAACGTTTCCATGTGTATTATACAGTTTTATTACCGTGTTTATTTTCTTTTTGAACCTGTTGTACTATCCCCGGTGGACCCTATGGACCCTGTTTCCCCGCGGGATCATCTTTTCGCCCTGCTGGTCCTTCTGGTTCTTTTGGCTCAGTACTCCCAGGTGATCCTTGAGGTCCTAATAAAGGTAGTCAAATGACGAGCTTGTATCAATAGCAGAATTTTCAAATCTAATATATCAGTCATAATAAAACTATATTATCATGAATATTTCATGACCCTTACTAGAAATTAGTGTCATAACATGCCTTCAAAATACAAATAGTAAAAATATACAACTTAGAAGCATCTTCACTCCGGACCTAAAGCACTGCCTGACGCCATAGAGTTGTAGAACGTTTGGTAATCGATTATACCGTTATGAATACGAAAAGCAAGTGAAATTTTTTTGTTATTTTACGCGTTAATTCATTAATCCGAATGATAGCCTCCTAAACGTTCTCGCGTTTTGGGGCACTGTGCCCAATTTCATTTGGCCTTGGAGGCGTTCTGTTCAGCCCAGGCGCCAGGAAAAGTAACGGGCGCCATGCAGTGCTTGGTGACATTTAACCAAACGTTGTGTTCCTCGGTAGTTACCTGATGCTCCAGTGTCTCCTTTTGTTCATTGTGCATCTTGTGGCCCGGGTGAACCATTATTCCCTTTTGGTCCTGGAGGCCATAGTAAAGTTGATTAAAAATATTAAATCGTATATCAATAGCAGGAGTTATTAAGGTGGGGTACAGTCCATAATGTAAACAAAGTTAACGTTTTGGTTACATTTTGAATCCGTATACTTTCTAAAATATCAAGAACTTTTGTAAATCGGAATATTTGACCCGAGGTGTTTCTATATATCGCAGCATTGAGGTACTTGTGGGGGAGAGGGATTTGCACCCCATTGTCCCCTTGGTACAGCATGGCCAACCTCGCTCCCAGGGACTTTTGGGACTTTATAGGGAGGGTCGGGGCTTGGGGGACAAGAGAAGAGGAAAGGCCCTGGGATCGAAATACCACATTTCGTGGGTATTTTGAATAAACATAAATCAATAGAATCAAGGTAAAATGCCCTGGAAACGAGGTTGTGGAGTCTTGGTTTCTGCCATTTACCTCATCCTTTGATCGCACCCCTATTTATTTGCTCGGTTCGGAATAATAACAAAATATTCCGCTAATTACATTGAGGATAAATCATTTAACCAATCAGACGTCAGCAACGATTGGCCGATCCCAGGGCCTTTACCCAAACCCAGAATCAAGGTAAAATACCCTGGGAACGAGGTTGCGGCATGGCGCATCATGAGATTGCACCCTCTGCACTCACTTCTACGCTTATGCGTAGCCTTGACTTGGCCTTTCGGCTTCGGTTTAATTATGAACATGCGTGTAGATATGTTTCATGAATACAATTATAGAAGCAATTATAACCTTTGTTCTTTTTTATGAAACTGTGTGACAAATAAACATCAATCAGAGCCATATTAATAGCACATTTATGTAATTTTCTTTTTGCACTATTCGTAGTTGTTGCTGCTACAGCTTAATATAATTATATTGAATAAATTTAATTGTTCGTTATTAACCATGCTGGCAACACAAGGCTTTTACTACTTTCTTCTGTTTATTCCCTTTCTTCTGTTTCTCGCAACTGCAAGTATTTTTATTACGCTTCACTTTACATGACGTGCTGCTGCAAGCAAAGAGAAGAAAATTTTTCGGACAGCAAGCCGTTTTACCACTCTGTATTTTGCAATTTAAGCCTGGTGAGCCTAGAAATAATAGAATTGACGCTTTAGTCGAGGTCGTCGCTTAATAGGTTAATAAGACAGCAGGAAAGGGGGGAGTGTTGAGTTCATAGTGACGGTAAAGAAAATTTATTGACGGAAAGGATATCGCTGTCTACCACAATCGTGTCTATTATACCGACATGCAGTCACAGAGTTTAGCTAACAGAGTATAGTCTTTTTTTTTGAACTATTCATGTAGCCGATAACTTTCGGCGAGTCTCAGCAGATGAACAAGTAACAATGATCCGTCTTACTTTAAGGCAAAATATTAGACTGTAGCAATAGAATTCACAACAAACCGATCTGGGGCCAGTTGTTCAAAGCTAGGTCAGCGCTAACACTGGGTTAAATTCTAATCCGGTGTTTTTGTCTTTCAGTTAACATTTCAGAAAATATGACTTCTATCAGTCCAAACAATATTTATGAAAAAAGATATCCAGCTTTGTAGACAAGCGATTAAAAAATTATTGTAAAGATTTGCTTTTAAGCTAACCGGCTTTCGAACAACCGGCCCCTGGTTGATATTTGAGTTTTAAGAGGCACGTATTTACTTTTAAAGTTCGAACGTTCTCGTATATAAATGCAGAAAAGTTCTTTCGTCGGGGAAACGAAACTCGATCTACTTCATATATTTCAAAATTTTTTTAATATATTAAGTTGCTAAAATAGGGGTGGGCAATTAATGATTCACAGACCCCCCATTCCCTTCTTAGAGATAGCCCTCGTTTTAAGTTACAGTGAATACAGTAAATAGGGGTGGGCAATTAACGATTCACAGACCCCCTATTCCCTTCTTAGAGATAGCCCTCGTTTTAAGTTACAGTGCGATATTTTTTTAGTGCCTGCAAATCTGGCTTTCATTTATAAACTTTCTCCGGCTAAAAGCACAAGCAAAAACACTCTCGAGTAAACTCGCTTAGCGAGTGACTTATTATGCTGTATAATATTTTGTTATAAGTTATTTGTTAATATATAATTTCCCATGCGCATGCGTTACACTTAGGCCTGTTTCAAACGTGCTTCTCATGCGCTGAACGCATTAACAACAATAAACAACGCATGATGCATTTTATTATTTTAACGTGTTCGGCACAAGAGACTGAAGCACGACGTTTGAAACAGGCCTTAATTACCTGGTGGGCCAGTTTCTCCTTTTGGCCCTTCAGGACCTTGTGGCCCTGGTGGTCCTGGAACTCCAGCACTCCCTTGTGATCCTGAAGGTCCTGCAGGTCCTAATAAAATTGATTAAAGATTAGCAAAAAAATTGTATGAATTCTCTACTCAATTCGTGTTATGTTCAGTGTAACCTCTCTTTCAAACGCTTATTAACAAAGACAGATTTTTACCAGATTTGACTTTGCGATTCTAGATTTTACTGAATTTTACCGATTTCCAACCAAATAGAGATAGAAAAAGTTTCAGTGGGTGAAGTTTTAAGTTTATAAGTAAACCAAAAACGCAACTTTCGTTGCTTTTGCACTAGTTATAAAGACACAAAAATTATTCTTGTAATTTAAGTGATTTCCAGTCAATACAGCTGCATGTAGTTTATCAAGCTCCTTTAGCCATATTTACTTAATTACCTGGTGAACCCGGTGATCCATTTTGCCCTGTTGGCCCCTCGGGACCTTGTGTTCCTGGTGTTCCCTGTGGTCCTTGTGGCCCTGGGGACCCTTTTGGTCCAGGTGGTCCGGGAGGGCCTGGTGGTCCTCGGTCTCCTTTCTTGCAATGATGAACTAATAAAGTTTCAGTGCACATTATTCACTTCTAAATCTGAATCGACACATAATGATCATGCTGTTGACTTGATCGAATGCCGTAAAATTATTTGGGCAACACTATGCTCATTTTAATCTAAAAAAAACATCTAATTTTTGTTTTTAATATCTAATAAATGCCAGATGTACTCTTGCTATGCTTAAGCACTATAAAATTATGATGAATCTGTTCTAACAAATGAATCTCTTGGTCCTCTCGAACTGGCTGTCATCGGAGCCTGCAAAAAAATTTTTGGATTGCTTACATGTTAATACTAGAGAGACTTTTCTTCAATGGGCGAGGGTGCAATTATAAATGCTAATTGACGAATAGGAGTGTAATTAATGCCAAAATCATACGAGTGGTTACAAAATTAACTGACCGGAAGGGATATTGATATATTCATATATTTAGCTTTAAAACGGATTGTTTTCACGGTCTGTTAACATGAATATGTGAATATTTGCCAAAGCCGCCCCCCCCCCTTAACGAGTGTTGTCGAATAGAGATGGAGTGAATGGTGATCGGCTAGTTGTGACTAGGGTAATCTTTTATTGGCTGCAGGCAAGATTGTAAAAACTGCAATTAAAACTTTCAAAATACTTACAACATATGGCAACCAATGCCACTAACACAATGCTTACTACCAATGAAGTTTTCATCTCTAATTTAGGCTCTTTGTTCAAATAGGTTGTTGTTCAAGTATTTGGTTGCAATGTTGAATGGAACTAAAACGGTGTTTAACACTGAGTTAAGTGACAAAATTGCACTCGAAATTGCCTACCTGTTTTCTGCAAAGAAGCGCTTTCCGTTTACGGTCGTCCATGTTTGACCTGTTGTCTGTGCAACAGGAAATACTGTGCTTTGACCTTGGACAGTGTAAACGGCAGCAGTTCTGTTCAAACACTGTGCTCACACACGATGACGTCACTGTGCGCACAGAAACTTTGCTAATGTAAACCGGCCTTAAGTTGAATGAACTAATCTATGAGTCCCGGAGCTATGCTGATGCATTTAGCACAAGGATATGGAAATAAAAGAAAACGCGTCGTCGTTATGGCGATCAAGTAAAGCTGGCTCCAGTGCAGTATGCGTTAGGAAAATTGACATTAAATTGAAGGGGAAATAAACGTTGTGTACAACATTAATTTTTAAAATTATTAATGTAAATTCCAAGAAAGCAATTCTGAGGTTATAGTCAGATGATCTCTTAAATCTTAGAATTGCTACCAGTAAGTAATTGATTATACTTATACAAAATCTGTTTTCACCCAGGACCGCCTTTTTGGTTTCATGTTAATACCTGCAATCTTCGCTTTACCCAAAAACGTATATAGCGTTAATCAAAATGAGTATGAAATTAGACGGTGCCTGTTCACAGATAAAACGTGACAAATATGGCACGTGTATGTACAAACGAAAAATGCCTTTCGAGGAAGCGTAGTTATTGATCTATGATGATCCAAAAGACGTTCGAATAAATATTCTTTTTAATGTGGTAGATGACAAACAAAAGTAAAGTTGCGGAGGTTATATTTGTGTAGTTGAAAATAAGATACGCCCAATACGGATATTATTCTTTGTAAACGCAAACTTAAGATTGTCAGATTGATATGTCTATAAAACCAGCATTTAGTCCGATGCGTTTATATGCCTAAAAAGTTCTTTCAAAATCAAAACTTACTATTTGGTCTTTAGTGTTTCCTTGACTTGCACCTTGCCTATATTCATGTGAACTGCAATAACCCTTTTCTAATTTGTTTCTGAAATAACTATACCTCGCCATGCATGCAGGTATTTGTCTTTCCGCTCTAGTTACCGTGGCCAATGAAACACGAAACAGCGTTTGTTAGGATTTGGTGATTGTCGTTTTTTACAATCTTACGACAGGTTACCATATAGAGTTCATACGAATATTGTGATGAAACTTTGTGCAACTTATTAAACTTTCATTAACGGCTTGTAATTCAAAGAATTGCGTGATTACTTCAATGAGAGAGCCTGTGTTCATTAAGCGTGAAGGACACAAACGTGAATAATTTAAACAAGAAAAGTACGTAGAGAGGCTAGAGAGCATATGCATATATACCATTGCATGACAGCATGAGATGAACAAACTTTATATTCATCTCAATGATACATATACCGAGACAATGTTATATATTAAGACCACAAGTATATGTTTGAAAACATCGACAGTTTTTTTATAGTACTATATATAATAATATATAATAATAGAGTGTTCTTTAAAGCAGAATGTCAGCAGCATGCAATCGAGTCAATCGAACTTCCTAAACCTCTTATATTCTTTCGCTTCAAACTCTTGATCAGCAGTTTAATTCAATATGTACAGAAAATTCTAGAGTTTTCGAAACACGGAAGTGGCAGGTATATGGTTTTTTCGTAGTTACCACTCGACTAGTTATCACATAAGAATCGAACAAATGAATGTTTTAATTCCCTTGGTATATATCGCAGTAAAATGAACACGGAATAATTTTGTATAATGTTATATATAATATAAAGTGTACGACTTTAATTTCGAAAGATATTTTGAAGGAGCTATTTCACTTTTTCGTTTATAACGTGCTATTTTACTGTAGCTAATGCCTAATTGAGCATTTTCAGTTCATCACGAACACTCTATACAATGGCTGCTTCCAGTTATCCAGAAGATCCAAATTAAAACAATTCTTCTCGCTCGGGGGCGAACTCAACCATGCATTGTGGCTTCTCGCGAGATCCGCCCTTTAATATTAAAGAAAACTTCTTATGTACGTCCCTGTGGATGTATATAAATTCATTGGATGTGCTCGCTATATTTCAACTGTTCGTGAATACAAATAAGTTTATGAAAAACCTATAATTTATAATAACCTCGGAATTTCTTGTAAAACGAACATTGTACCAAAACATTGACCTATACTCTAGGAATAATGGGTAAAACTGATGTTACTGAATTACACTGTCACAGAGCGCTTTTTTAAAATTTGCGATAGAAAGAATGAGCCGACTCAACAAGGCGGATTTATTATGCCTGGCATGCCGCAAAGCCATGTGAAAGCGAATATTATCAGCGTTTGAAGTGAAAAACTTGGATCGCCCATCTGCAGTGAGGGCACAAATTAGAATCAACAAGATTGCGGCTAATCTTGTCTTTCTACCACCATTCTTGGGTCCCATATAGATCAGTGACATATATAGCCAATCAGAGAATTGAATCTGGGTATGCCTGTACGTGGCTGCCTTCAACATTTGACCGGCGAAAAAATTGCGCAAGTCAGATTCATTACGTGTATATGTTCTTGGTACAGACTTATTCCTGACCATTTCGCGAGTTTTATGTATATCTATTCAAGTAAGACTAACACGTGATCTTAAAGATAATTATTATAATCATTTCGATAACATAATCAATCATAAAATACATTTTGTAGAATCGTTGACAGAATCGTGAACGCCTGTTGCCTTTTCTGTCCGTGAATCATTGTTCGTTCTTAACAACAGCACAACGCTTTTGCGACCATGTCTTCACCCTCACAATGTTCAACGGTGCATTTCTCTCCAGCACGACGCACGATCTTACATGAATTTGCACTGCAGCCGAAAGCATAACAATTTTTTGGACAAGAAATTTCCGTCTTTTTACTTGTCACTATTTTACCACTTATTATTTTACAGTCGGAGTTTTGCTGTGCTAAAAATAAATACATGCAAATTTAAAATCTGTCGTCATTTTTACGTAGTCAGCTAACCCATCAAAATACCAATTTACCTGACGGCCCTTTGTCTCCAGGGAGCCCTTGAGGTCCCGGTGGCCCCGACGGCCCAGACGCTCCAGCATTTCCAGTTGGCCCTGGAGGTCCAGGCGGTCCTAATTAAGTGAATTGATCAAGATTAAAGTCACTAAACACAGGTAAACGCATGTCAAATAATTAATTACATGAGTGCTATCACATGCAAACACAACACTACACCCAGTGAATAGTTTGCATTTGGTGTTAGTTTTAAGTTGATCGTAATTTTTGTGAACATGCCGTGATGATCGATGTAAAAACATGTAACGATCATCCAATTTGATCGGATCTAAATCACTTCTGTGTTCTGAAATTTGAAATGTACTTCATTGGCTTTAAATGATTTGGTGTCCATACAGAGTGCAAGTCAACAGACTTGTAAATTTTCAAACTGATGGTTGTTAGAAAGGCGTTTAGCTTAAACGATGGACAAGTTGAAAATGGAGAAAAAATTATTTATCGAGATATTACGATGTACGAGACATTACAGATTCAGTTCACAAGATCTATGAGGGTATTTTTAAATTTTTTCTTATCCACCATTGAAACTAAACGCCTTTCGATCAACCGATCCCAGATTTAGACATTTGAAGAAACCACGAATATAGTCATAAATTATTTGATTTTAGGTAAAGTGCAAATTAGTATTCTTATTCATATAGTCCTAACAAGCTTGATATACATGCAAATCTTTCTCGTTTGGTTTGCATGCTGAAATGAATGTAAATATATTTGGTGTTGTATTAGTGTAGATGGCGAGGTAATGTCGCCGTCGGAATTCACCCAGGGCTTGGTCAATAAAATGGTCAGTAACTCTACCTGATGCTCCTTGTAATCCATCTTGTCCGTTTGGTCCTTCTGGCCCTTCTGGTCCTGGTGGTCCCTGTGGTCCTTGTGGTCCTGAATGTCCCGGTGGCCCTTTTGGTCCTGCAGGGCCATGTGGTCCTGGGTGTCCTGGAGGTCCCTTCTTAATAAACACTAAGAACATTGATTGAACATGTGGAGATAGATAAATATTTCACGAAAAGTGCGCTCCCACATTCTTGGCGCCAGTAACTACCCAAAAACATGCACCGCAATATTGATATCCTCCACACGATCTATAAACACGATCGTGAATTTTAAATTCGATAACCCGCTTATATACTGCATGCAAGTTATAGAGTAATTCCTTATTGGTCAGTTGCACTGATTAGTTGTTTGTCGTGAATAAATTAGGTTAATTAAACTTAGAAAACTATTAGATCATTTAGATGAATATAATCATATATCCTCACAAAATCTTCTTTCTCTTTTCAAGTGGGTGTCGTGCTGACCTGCAAAAATAAAAATTCTGAATATCCATCAGAGGGTAGTCCTGTACCCTTTGCTACCATAACCATCATTTAAATATTCGCCATTTGATCCTAATTCTTAATGACGCCTATGCAGTGAACGATAATAAAACCTGGAGTGATAACTCCTATAGTTCAGTGCAATACAACTTGGTGGATGCCAAAAACGGAAGAAAAGAAATAATAGAAAAAATAGTTCACAGGCCAA
Source organism: Dendronephthya gigantea (assembly GCF_004324835.1). Lineage (NCBI taxonomy): Eukaryota > Metazoa > Cnidaria > Anthozoa > Malacalcyonacea > Nephtheidae > Dendronephthya > Dendronephthya gigantea. The sequence continues at coordinate 2,494,002 of NW_021163029.1, forward strand.
AGTCTTAAATATGGAGCATATGCATGCATAATCTTCGCAATAATTTGATTCGGGGTGCACCGCCCAGTTACACTGGAAACTTTATTCAAAATCCATACTATGGAAATAATATGGATGCTATAGTTGAAAACAGTATGGACGTTTATATTATCCATACCATGCAATAACTATTTCCATACTATGGATCAGTATAATTATTATGGTATAGTATGGGCGTAGCATTTTCTCATAGCATGGATTTTGAAATAAATTTTTTAGTGTGGACGTTTTAGTGCATGACGTTCTGAGGTCAAGGTTTTAAGCAGTTGAACAGAAATCAAGATCCTGAAGGATTTCTTTGTTCATATTGGTTTTCTTTGTGTTAACTTTTTTCGCATTATAACAATGCCGATGCTGCCGACCGTCTAAATAATCTGATTGCATGCTGCCCGCCCTGACTGCTTTCAACGCCTTTAACTTGCCTCAGTGCCTGCCTGCCTGCCTGCCTGCCTGCCTGCCTGCCTGCCTGCCTGCCTGCCTGCCTGCCTGCCTGCCTGCCTGCCTGCCTGCCTGCCTGGCACCTCAGTTTCATCAATTGTCTGAATCTAAACTGCGCAAGTCAACACTGCCAGATAACATAGATATATTGTAATTTACTAAAGCTTACGTACTTTCTTCACTCAATTCACTGTCAAATTTTGCCCCTGAAAAAAAATCAGTTTAGCGGGTTGGGCTTATAACTTAGACCATATAATTGTTAAAAGAAACCAAATCTAAAATTTGCTTGAATGAAGGTAAGCCCCTTGCAAGATTTGTATTACTTACAGCATATGGCAACCACTGCCAACAAGACCAAAATAATGTTCATTACTGCGGTAACTTTCATAACGTTTTCTGGATCTATATTTAAAATAGATATCAATTATTTCTCTTTTTCTATAAGCGTCGTAAATCAGTTTTCTTTTGTTTAAGTTGCGCGTATGTCCAATAACTTTAAAGGCTAAGGCTAAAAAATCCATCAAGATCAATAACCATAACAAAATGTATTGCAAAGCTTTTTAAAATACATTAAACTTTTGATCATACTATTTTGATTAGACTGTCTGATCCAAAGTTGAATGTAATATTTTTTATGTGGTTTTTCTCAGTGGCAAATGTTTCACAAATACTTTGCTAAAATAATTTTCAGCCTTTACCCTGCATGCCACTTGATTGGAATTCTCTCAACTATAGTGTTGAATTTACTCGCGTGAATCGATTAATAATTGTTATTGCTCTATTATAAGATTACTTTAACTATATAGAACAGTCCTTCTATATATATGGTGCTTTTAAAACCACTAACATTAAATCTATGTGAACGTGATGTGAGATATATTAACTTACGAGTTACGATTTCAGATTCGGATTTCGAATTTTCTTTTTTCGCTGATGTTGCTTGCAGGATCAATTTCACTTCCGTCTTCATGCAATGTGGTACAACCGTGTTATGTAATATAATATTACCTTTGTCTAATAATGTTTCTACCCTAACAGGTATATATATGGAAAATAGCTCTCAATCTAATTACCATAACCACATATGTAGAAGATTGTTTGCGGCAAACAGCTCTGTCATCTTTTTTTATTTTCATCCTCTTTTAAAATGTGTACTCCAAAATGAGAGACACCAGCTTTAAGCCCTGTGAAAACAGTTTTGTAGCTATAAATAGAATAATCCTATTATCAAACAGAGACAATGTGTCTAAAAAAATACAAAATCGAACTTGGACATGTTGCAAAAAATGCAATCTATTACATGCAGTCGGCAGATGTAATATTTCATTTTTTGCCTAAATTGAATGAAAGTCACACTAGTATAAAGCTTATATTTATGATAAATCTCCGTCGTTTTGACAAGTGAGATTCAGTTTCACTTTGATCACAAGTTATTTTAAATTTAAACACTAAATCTTTAATTCTAAAACATTTTATGCATCAATGACCACGGACAATTCACTCGCCGATGAATTAGGACATTACTATATTACTATATACAGCTTGTAATATTCATTTTAAATTGGATCCAATTTTTAGTCAAACATCAATAGAAAGTTTAAATTTATTTACCTTTGTAATTACCTTTGTAAGATTAAAATATTTTTGTCTTTCGGATTACAATATTTAATTTTGGACATTTGTTTCGCCTACCTGCATGTATGCAAATATCACTTGACTTACGAGAACAGGTGACCATACACTTCCCAGAAACGATCATCTTGAAATACCGTGAATTGCTTGTTATATAGCGAAAAGTGGAAATTTTGGGGTTCCTGATTTTTCAACTGTTCATAGTAACGACTAAACATTTTAAGAAGATCGACTGAACTGTGTATATTACATTTTAGCAATTCATTATCTTTCGTATTATTAGAAACAGACGTCAATATACACAGTTATTGACAGTAGCTATTAGACCTTAAGACGGTACCCTTTGGTTTTGCGAATCCTGTATAAAAGAATGTTCTCTTTTTACAAAGTTCAAAGGAGTATAGGTTTTTCGAGGAAATTCGAATGTAAAATAGGATGTCGGAATAGAGTCACGATGAAGTAAGAATAACAAAGAGTCAAAGATGGTAATTGGAGTAAGGAGTATAAATATGAGATCAGTCTCAAGAATCGAGAATTTATAGTATTTTTAAAATCAAACACATAGTATTCCATTAACTAATGACCAAAGACATGTAATCAAAAACAGGCATAGCCTGTAAAGCATGCCCTAGAAAACAAGATAAAATCACTTGCTAAAGTACTTGTTCTATCAATCTACTTATATGTATTCAAACTTGTGCAAGATGAAGACAATACGAAATTTCTTAAGTATTCTCCTTTGTTTCTGAACTGCACAAAAAAAGTTTAGTTACCTGTAGGAATCACAAGCCTTAGCTACTGTTGAAATCCCAATAAACAAAGTTCATAAGATATATGAACCGTAAAGATGTCTAAAAATCAAACCTCAATTACCTCATAGTTCCTTATATATCTTGACATGTCCAGATGTCCCATATGGACTTTGACATTTATACCTGTCAAATACTACTGATATACCTACTGTTATGCAATCATTGATATCTACAATATTTTGTAAACTAGTGCATGGAAATACTAGCTGAGAATCATCCAGCTCTAAAAACTTGATAGTACACATACAAGAGGCTTCCAACGTTCATTTTTCAGTCATTCCTGTAGAAATATGTCACTCCAGGAACTGGTTTGAGGTAGGTTGATCCCGGGCGTTCAACGAAATTATAAAGCTGACAATTCATCGAGGAGGAGATGAAATTAAATGATCGACAACATTTCTCAGCCAAGCACTTCATACCAGGGACCGCGGAGCAGTTTTTGGATTGGGGGGGCTAGCGAAGCCGAAAGAATGAACCCTCAGGGGGGGGTCCATACTTATCTATTTATATTTTTCTTGTAAACACTTCAATGAAAACATTGTTCACCGACACGGATAGTGAACAAATAATTATGATTACACAGCTTACTATAAGGAGTTTTTATTCGTATTATTATGGCCATATAAAAATCGCTATAAAGGAATCACATGTATTTAGAAAATTATTGGGGGGGCTAAAGCCCCCCAGCCCCCCCCCCCCTCCGCGGTCCCTGCATACCGCATTCACCAATATGTTTAACGTAAAGTTCTTTAAAACCAACACCTCTAATGAGCTGATGGTTCTCAACACGAGTTGTGGACATGCCTACACAAGCTGAAGAGAAAATAGCAGGAGTTGCATTTACTGATTTAGCCTGGATTGACCCTGAATTTGAACGAAGCATTTATTGTGAAATGAAATCAATTATATAAAGTCCATTAAACTAAAACACTTTTGAGGGGATTATTTACGACTCTATCCATTACTATAGCCCTTTTTAGACAAAAAATTTCGGAATCAGTGGCGGGAATCGTTAGCGGAAATCATTGGCGGAAATCAGTTGGGGCATTTATTGGGCCATTGACGCAACCAGTGGCGGCAATCAGTGACGGCAATCAGTGACGGCAATCAATGGCGGCAATCAATGGCGGCAATCAGTGACGGCAATCAGTGACGGCAATCAGTGACGGCAATCAGTGACGGCAATCAGTGACGGCAATCAGTGACGGCAATTAGTGACGGCAATCAGTGACGGCAATCAGTGGCAGCAATCAGTGGCGGCAATCAGTGACGGCAATCAATGGCGGCAATCAGTGGCAGCAATCAGTGGCGGCAATCAGTGGCAGCAATCAGTGACGGCAATCAGTGGCAGCAATCAGTGGCAGCAATCAGTGACGGCAATCAGTGACGGCAATCAGTGGCAGCAATCAGTGGCAGCAATCAGTGATGGCAATCAGTGGCAGCAATCAGTGACGGCAATCAGTGACGGCAATCAGTGACGGCAATCAGTGGCAGCAATCAGTGGCGGCAATCAATGGCGGCAATCAATGGCGGCAATCAGTTGCAGCAATCAGTGGCAGCAATCAGTGGCGGCAATCAGTGACGGCAATCAGTGGCGGCAATCAGTGACGGCAATCAGTGGCGGCAATCAGTGACGGCAATCAGTGGCGGCAATCAGTGGCGGCAATCAGTGACGGCAATCAGTGGCGGCAATCAGTGGCAGCAATCAGTGGCGGCAATCGGTGGCAGCAATCAGTGACGGCAATCAATGGCGGCAATCAGTGGCAGCAATCAGTGGCGGCAATCAGTGACGGCAATCAGTGGCGGCAATCAGTGACGGCAATCAGTGGCGGCAATCAGTGACGGCAATCAGTGGCGGCAATCAGTGGCGGCAATCAGTGACGGCAATCAGTGGCGGCAATCAGTGACGGCAATCAGTGACGGCAATCAGTGGTAGCAAAAGCAGCATTGAGGACTCAAGGTGCTGCTGGTCCTTCAGGTCTTGACGCACTTGGATGGCGGCATATTTTGGTGTCTCGCAACTATGGAGATGCTGGCAAAGATCTACGATCCGCAATAGCGTTAATGGCGAGAACACTTGCAACCCAGAAGGTCGTTATTGGAGCAGATCAGACCACCAGCTTAGAGACCTTCTTAGCGTGTCGCTTAATACCTCTGGACAAGAACCCTGGTGTCAGACCGATTGGGATTGGAGAGGTTCTACGACGGATAATTGGAAAATCAATTGTCTTTGCCATTAAACCACAAATCATGGATAGCGCAGGAGACTTGCAGCTATGTGCAGGACAACAATCAGGCTGCGAGGCTGCTGTTCACGCCATGTCGAAGATTTTTGAAGAAGAAGAAACAGACGCTGTCTTACTGGTAGACGCCACCAATGCGTTCAATTCCATCAACCGCAAGATCATGTTACATAACATTCAGTACATTTGTCCTGCAATGGCTGTTTATACGTTCAATTGTTATGTAACAGCTTCAAGATTGTTCGTGCAAGGTGGTAAAGAAATTGCATCAGCTGAAGGTACCACGCAAGGTGATCCGTTAGCCATGCCGTTATACGCCGTCGCCATTACTCCACTCCTGCTCATGATTAAATCTGGTGAAGCTAGTGATGTAAGGCATGTTGCGTACGCGGATGACCTTAGTGGGGCAGGTAAGCTAATGCAACTGCGTGCCTGGTGGGAGAAGATTGCCGTGCATGGTCCGAGTCTTGGTTACTACCCGCGAGCTGATAAATCCTGGTTGATTGTGAAGCCACACCTGGAGCAGACTGCCATTGAGATCTTCGCTGGAACTAATGTACGAATTTCAAGTGAAGGGCATAAGTACCTTGGAGGATATCTTGGATCGGATGACGGAAAAAGTATATTAGTTCTTTAGTTAGTAAATGGTGCCAGCAACTTCACGTTTTGAGTGAAATTGCCAAATTCCAACCCCAAGCAGCATACACGGCGTTTGTCTCGGGTTTTCGGCACAGATTTACTTACCACATTCGTGCCGTTCCAGGTATCAAGACCGCGATGCAGCTTGTTGACGACACCATCAACCTGAAGCTCCTTCCTGCACTCCTCGATAACCGTAGCTTGTCCATCCATGAGCGACAATTGGTTTCGCTTCCAGCTCGTATGGGAGGTCTTGGTATTCCGATCTTTAACGACATCTGTGATGAAGAGCATTTGAACTCCACAACCATCTGTCATCTTCTCTCAAGTAGAATCATCCATCAGAATGGTACACCATCAGCAGAACATGGAGATTCCATCCACGATCTTCGCCGTGAGATTGCAAAACAACGTCAAGCTAGGAACTCGTTGCTGCTACAGAACTTGAGATCGAGCAGTGAAGAGCAGATTCGAGCAAATGACCTCGCCCAGTTGAAAGGATCCTCAGCTTGGCTAACTGCTCTGCCACTTGCTGAAGAGGGCTACATCTTGACCAAGCGTGAGTTCTTTGATGCAATCTACATGCGTTATCGATGGCCTTTGAAACGCCTTCCATCTTTCTGCGCTTGTGGAAAATCGTTCACGGTAGATCATGCCCTGTCGTGCCTGAAAGGAGGTTTTATCCATCGAAGACATAATGAGATCCGTGATCTACTTGCTGCTGCTATCGATGACGTTGCTTACGATGTTTCAATTGAACCTGCTCTTGCTCCTTTGACTGGCGAGGTTCTTCCATCCAGTGCTAACTCAGCCGATGACGCCAGAGTGGACATTGCTGCGAGAGGTTTCTGGCAGAGATGTGAAAAGGCATTTTTGATGTAAGGGTGTTTAACCCATACGCCTCTACACATCGACGCCAGACGTTGAGCAGCTCGTTTAAAGCCAACGAACGGGAAAAGAAGCGACATTACAACCAACGGATTGTTGAGGTCGAGCATGGCTCCTTCACACCGGTCGTCTTCAGCGCCTTTGGCGGATGCGGAAGAGAGACCCAACATTTTCTTTCCTTCCTGGGTGCGAAGCTGGCTGACAAGAAGAATCATTCTCCATCTATGGTGGTTAGCTGGTTACGACGAAAGATCGCCTTTGCTTTGCTTAGAGCTCGCGTGGTGTGTGTTCGTGGCAGTCGAAGTTGGAGGACTGCGTCCATCACATCAACTAACGACATTACGTTGTCGGAATGGAACTCCAACATTAGCGAGTAGTCTAGTTAAGTTGTTTTTGTAAATAGTCTGTAGAACTATTATACTTAATTTTAATGCATGATTGATTATCAGTGGTGGCAATCAGTGAGAGCAATCAGTGGTGGCAATCAATGACGGCAATCAGTGGCGCGAATTCTGAAGTTAGTATATATTATAGTGCAGCGAAAAACCTTTTAGTTAAAACACAGGCTTAGATATTTTCTATAATCGATTTAAATGATGACTTTATTACCGAATATTTAGGATGTAATTATAATTCAGGTGTTCTGCATGTGATTGGTTAATTAATCCCCAGGCCGGCGCGCGGAGTACCGTGCGAGGATGCATGTGCTAGTTCTGCTCGGAGATTTAGAATTGCACTCTGTTCCGGGTATTGTGACAGAACATAGCGGAATCCAAAGTTGTCCAAATTCTATGTCATAGACGTTGGTTTTGTTTGTTATGTGCATACGCGAAATTTGAACGAGAAAAGACTGGTAATCAGCATCGTCCTGATTGGCTTTTGCATGATATTTAACAGTTAATTATTCTGCGAACTCGAGTCGTATATGTGCTGAAAGCTGACGAGGCGCGCAGCGTTGAGAGAATGAGCAGCGTTGGATAAAAACAACTTTCAAATTTATTAAATATTTAGATCTGCTCGCCACTGATAAATCACGATATTTTGCTCGACCTCGTCCAATAATTGATTAATATCTGTCTTGTAGACAGCCAATCAGATTGCAAGTTAGCTCATATCCAGCGCTTGTGTATAATTATAATCAGGGTCCCCGATTACTGAAAAAAGAAGCCAAACATTGTTATAGTTGGCCCTTTGATTTCTTTGTTACAAACATAGAAAACAATGATTATGGCAATAATATTTGGCTAATTTATTCAGTAACTCTGGGGCAACCCTGTATATAATAACAAGAAATATTCAGACCTCGGTCAATGTTATCCGCCTCAGCTTCGCCTCGGCAGATGTCATTGGTCTGAATAATTCTTGATATCATGCTCAGCCTCATCCAATAATTGTTTAATATACTTTAGAATTTATACTTCAAGATATATTACTGCAAGGTCAGTGGTAATTTTACCATGTGGGGTTGGTGTAAAAGGAATAAACTAACCTTTCTCGTGGTTAAGAGTAATTTTACAAACAAAATACTCTTCATCAGCGCAGGACTGACGTTTCAGAGTTTGTCCTCCGACAACGACACATGTTTCATTGCGATGATTCTTATTTTGGCCAATATTATTCATCAGGCTTGCGGCAAACGAAGCAGAAGTACCATCAATAAATTTAGCAGTAATGTTGGTAGCGATTAGACCTGTCCAATACTTCTTGGCGCCCCACGCTTCTCCAACTGTTTCTGTTAAGTTGGCGACTTTATCAAAGTCATTTTGGTCTTGAAAGCTGCATAAGGTACCTTTGAGACTGCTGAATGTGTTCGAACAGTAAAATTGTGCTTGTGACTGGTTTAATCGATTCATTACGGCAATGTATTTAAAGCTTGAGGTGTCTACAAGAAACAATTAAAAGATTTAAACCATGCTAGTAATATTAATAGAAAATAGGAAGATGTTCGTGGAACTGAAGTATCAAAGATCTCGCAGCATGTTCAACTAGGCAAGACGCTTTACTTGTACTCACCACTCCTTTTTGTTCTGCAAACAAGATCGTAACATTTATTCGTCATTCCTTTGTTCGGTCGATATGACTTTGCTTCAACTTTCGATATGAATCCAGAATACCAACGACCATCTCGTTGATAACTATAGGACCAGGCGTCATACCACGGACGATTTAGATTATCGTCAACAAAAGCAGACGAGGCTCCGTTTGCACACTGCCATGACTGGGCAGCATGGCGGTCGTTTCTTTTCATTTGGACAAGGAAAGTGTCGTCCATTAAATGTGTCACGATCCAATTAGCATCAAATGAGACAAAAAGTTTCAGTTTTTCTCCTGGTTGAAACGTTAATTTCTTAGGCTCATCTAGTTTATTCCGGCAGTTATCGATGTACAAACGTACTTGAAAGCCGACTGTTCAAAAAAAGAGAAAATACAGTTTCATATATATGAAAAACATGCCTATATAGCAATCACAGATATTTTCTTTCACCAATTTTTTTCCGAAATCGTTATATTCTCGATCTCACACTCGTCGGATTTATTCCTGCACAATTCTACTTTGAAAACTTTTACAGACAAGGAAATACCGCTGGTGTCCCAAAAAAACGATATTCCAGTTTCATTCGAAATAGCTACTTATCGAGTTTGATATGTTATAGTTGTATTTTTGAAAAAAATTCATGGAAATGATTATTTGATTATTGATATATTATATACCTTTAAAAACGGTACATTATTTCCAGATGTCTCTAAAATATGCAAAATACGCTGTATATAAATAAGTTACTTCATTAAGCTTTGCTCAATTGAAGGGCACCCTAACAGCATTAGGGAGGTTAAGATCGGCTTCCGCTACGAGTACCGATACCAATAATCAGTCACGCGCATGCGCAGATGAAACAATCGTCCAAAATGTGACAACACTGGAAGTGGCGAGTACCGTTTTGGGGCTGAAAATGGAAGTGGATAGGTAGGCGAAGTACCGAATTATATTTACTGTATTATTGTCATTTTCTGCAGTAGTTTTCTAATAATATTATTTAGGTTTTAGTTGTATAATGTTTCTGCTTTGTTTCATGAGACTTAAGGATTTTGATTAGAGTTTTTGATGTGAATACAGCCGCTATACTCCGCCATGTTTATTTACTTCTTACGGAAGTCACAATCTTAACGCTTTAAAATTTCCGCGCTGCCAAACTGTAATACGTCATGTATTTTTGTATCGGTACTGGTAGTGGAAGTAGATCTTAACCTCCCTATTATGCTATACCACTACAGATTCTCACGATAATTTATTGAAATATATAAAGCTAGGATAATGACCAAATGTTTCTTAAATACGAGCGATGCTCCTCTCAATATATTCTTTCTGCTATGCTGCGATTTTGCATTCTATGAAACACGTCTATAAAATAGGCTAACTTGAACACTAATAATATCACCGTGATTTTTTAGGTAAAATATAATACTAATACACCAAAATTTAAGTTAACCTTCCCTGTATCTGATGAAATTTACAGCGCGATAAATCCAGTGTAATCACTTAACTGGTTACTGGTTAGGAAGTTGCTATCAACCAAGCCGGAGCACTTTTTTGGGACACCTGCATGGTAGTACAACTTAGAATTAAATATTACAAAAGTATAACTTCACCAGCAACCAAATATTTCGATGATAGATCTCGTAAGAAATACCAATAAAAGTCACACCAATAGAATTAGTGATGTAACATTTGTATAAAAGCAGTAATTTGTATATAAAATTTTGTGATTTTATAGAATTATTTTGCAATTAAGGTAAAATCAATAGAAGTAGAAATTTTAAACTTTTACTTTGCATTCTAGTTTTAAATTTCACGTTTATATATCAGCGATTATCAGATAACTTGAAGATATATTACGTCAAAAGAAGATAAAAGCAAATTTTAATCCACCCACTTCCTTGTCCTTGTGCTGGTTCGAGCCAAACTCCAATAGAAATGATCATCACAAAACCCAACATTTTCACTCCAAACAAGAACTTCGGTCCATGCATCATGCATGCGTTTTGTGCCCCGCGGTCTGTGTGTATGTTATACTTTTGTCGCGTGTTCTCGAATAAAATCCACTTATATTGTGATGGATATATCGCATAAAAAACGTGACCAAAATATCTGGGTTTATACACTCGAGGTATTATGTCAAATATCGGGCATGGAAGACGACGTAACAGAGTGTAGATCATTAAGATCAAGTGTGAAATAAGACGACCCATGATAAATTTGAATAGAAAATATTTGCTGTGCTTTAAACTGAAAATATATGCCATTTCCATGCATTAATTAGAGGTTTAAACCAAATTTTATTATGGCTTATTGAGTTTTTTTCTCAACATCGATCCCAATAACTCCGTGGTTCTATAGGGTGGCGCTTATTCGTATGTTTCTGTCAGAACAGTAGCGTAGCCAGCCTGTCGATTTGTCCCGCTATGCTAATATTTTGGTGTTCACTGACTGGGAAAACAATAGATTTCTAAAGGCACGAATAATTATAATAACTCGAAATTTACATAGCGGGATAAAATCGTCAGGCTGGCTACGCCACAGATGTTTCATAAATAATTAAGCAATCGCATGATCTCCTCTAAACAAGTCTGCCAATTGTTAGGAAATTTCATCAAAAGCTGCTTTAAAGTGCTATCCTTCATGAATAATATAAAGAGTTTCACGACGCGGCCAGCCGTCGACGACACGCTTGTCATTCACACGACGCCTTCAAATGAGGCATTTTCATGGCCACTCGATGACATAGCTTCATAGTTTATATATGGAACTGCAATATCAGCTAAAACTTGGAGGTTCTTGCCACAATTGAAATGTTTTTATGATTATTTCAAAGTCCTGGCAGTATAATTAACTTTATATACTAACGAGCTATTCTCACTGGGCGCTTCGCTAAACAATACCATATTAATGCGTTAAAACTTAATGCAAATATAAGCAGCATCAGAGTAATCGCATGAATAAACACGGTTGGTATAAAAGACCGGGAAAACAGCAAATTTTCACATTTTGCCACGAAGACGACCTGGCTGCATATACAGGAAGGAATTTTTTGCTGTTGGAGTGTCGCAGCCGAGCCATAAGTTGGATATGGACGACCCAGCCGTTCAACCTCTGGCAGTGCATATTGACGCGGTTTTAGCAGAACACCAACCACCTCAGCAAGCCGTACAGTTAAACGATATTGCAGTCGAGATCAATAACCCCGTAAATCCGCCAGTACGGCCTCAAGAGCCGCGTATACCCAGTGCAGGTTTCTCTTCGTATTGTTTTTACTCGGCAGGGTTAGTGCTTTAGGCTTAGCTTCGTTGTAAGGGACAGGGTTTTTTAAGCTCCTCCTTCAAAAGCTTACGGGATTTGTCCACATGTCTCGTTTTCCTTCTGGTAGTGCAATTCCTACTTTGCTTTCTGTTCATCGGGAGAGGCACTCTTAGTACGCCTTACATTCTGTCTACGACGGGATACCCGTGTTCAGAGGCTGAGTCGGATGTCGTGCTTCTCACCGGGTCGACGTTTCGTGTGTATAACCCTTTCCATACTTGCCTGTTGCTAGATTAGGTAACGGGTTGAGGGCGGGAGCTTTGTATCCTATAATTATTATAGTTGTTCCTTAGTATACTAATACCACTGTTATATCTCCTCCGCGTTTTGAAAGACATATAGGAAATTTTTTGCCTTTGGTCTAGTACAGGATATACATTCTTTACGCCTTTGTTGAGGCGGCATCAAATTCCTTTTGATTTGAATTAAGGGTTTAGATTTATGATACCTTTGTTGAAGCAATTTGCCACTTCGGTTTAATTACGCCTTTGTTGAGATGGCCAAGATTACCTACACTTGCGTTTAAGCGATATAAATTTATAGGCCTTTTGTTGCATTTGGTTAAAATACATAAATAAAATGTTTACGCATGCTTTTTGTCCAAGCGGCATAAGTACCTCTACGCTTTTGGTGAAGCGGTATAGATTTACGATGTTTTTCTTGAACTCAATCTAGATTTATTTACGCTTTTGTTGAAGCGATATACGCCTCCCAGTCTACGCTTTTGGTGAAGCGCTATGAGATTTACGCTGCTTTATTGAACTGACCTAGATTGGTTTACGCTTTTGTCGAAGCGATATAAGATTACCCAGTCGACGCTTTAGGTGAAGCGATATACTTTATTGAACTGGTTTAAATCTACTTCCGCTTTGGGTGAAGCAACCTCTGAACGCTTTTGGTGAAGCAGTAGGGACTTACGATGCTGAATTGAACCATGCAATCTAGATTTATGCTTTTGTGGAAGCCATGCATATAACTTACTTCTACGCACTTTTGGGGCAGCAGTGTAATTTATGATGCGTTTGCTGTACCAGTCTAGATTCATTTACGGCTTTTCATTTGTTGGTGTGCGAGTATAGGTTACCAGTCCATATGCTTTTGGAGAAGAGGTGTGAATTTAAGTTTTTGTTGAGGCAATTTCCCATTTACAATTTATTTACGCTTTTGCATTTAGTTGAGACGAACAAAATTGCTGGCTTGCGATCCAGCGATAGAAATTCATGGTGCTTTCCTTGAAGTCTTAAAATTGTTTACGTTTTTCCTCAAACCGGTATAAGTTTCACGGACCTCTAATGCTTTAGTGAGCCGGTATGGATTAATGCTGCCTGTGTTCCAGCAATATAGCTCACCTATGAATTGCGACCGGTGTAAACCCGGACTTACGCTCCTGATGAATATTGTGATTTTTATAGATTCTGCAACACATATAAACGAACTTCAATGTTGTAAAAATCAAACAAACTTTAAAAAATATATTCTGCGTTGTTACGTACCAGGCTTAGATTCGGATTGTTCTACACACGCCGTGGATTTATGATACGTTTATTTACCTAATTACCCATTTGGGAGTGCTTAGCTATATTTTTCGTTGAGGCGACCAAAATAGGGGCGAATCTACGTCTTGGTGGTAGCGGTATTAAAACGGTTTAGAACTGTTTATGAATTATGTACTTGTTAAAGCTATAGATTACGTTTATTGTTTACGGGAAATCATCTGCGCTTTGCTCCACCGGAATTTTGTGCCTGGCGCGCACTTTCTTTCGATTTTTGAATCTTTGGATTAAAGATCTCCCTTTCTCTTTGGACAAACTCACTGATCCCCCACGTTATGTTAAAAAGGACCACTACCAAACAGTCATGCATGACAAGAGTGGTTACGATCACGTTCTCCCTACCAAGCGTAGTCAGGCGTTTTTCGGTCTCCAATGATTTTCCCCCGTTTGTGCTAATCGGTCCGCTTCTAAAGTTTCTTCAAACCCAACGCTGCCCGTTCTCTGTCGTCGTTCCGGATCTTACACCCAGGCGCTACTGGTGGCCGTTACTAAAACATCGTTGTTCTACTTCATTCATGTTGGGAAAAAGGGCGCTACTGGTGTCTTACTTTTCCCTGATTAAGGATTTTCGGCTTCAGGACCCGCCCACTGCCATGGGACCTGTGGGTCTTCAGGATCCCTTCTGCATTCTAACGTTTCCGTACTGTTCAGGCACGTGTACTGTGATGTTCCTCGTTTGTGGAAACCAGCTGAATGTTGCCCCAAATGCCATTATGCTAACGATGTGGATTTTAACGGTGTGGATTTCAAAACACACATTCCATCGAGTTTATTCACCAAACGTTTCCATATATAGATTTACCGAATATCAACGCTCGCTTCCAATCCCTCCAGAGGCCAAAAGCCGTACGAGTGTCAGAAGTCCCGTTTACAGGAAGACGAGGAGGTATTCTTGGCGTCTCTTCCACAGCCAAAAACGTTGATTTCTGCTTCAACTGGGGATGTGATCCGCTTCCTGATTTGAAAAGATAAAACACGTTATACAAACGTTTTCACTCGGACGCCTGTCCATTTTTGGGTACCTCTATTGGACGTGCAACCTGCAAGTGTCCTACCAGGCTCGCGTCAGGTACGACCGACAACTATATAGCCAAGTTAAAGGCAATATTTACATCGCTGGGCCCTCTTGATCGCTCTGATGTCCCTTCCGTGGGCTTTGGTAACCCAGCTAGTCACCCGCCTCTAATAACCCAACTGTCTCTAATAATCTGAAGTCTGTCCGCAAAGAACAAGTGATGCCAAAACAACCCGTTCCTTTGTTCTTTGACAAAATTTTTGACATTGTGCAATTCAATCAAGGCGTCTTTATCACAACATGATATTAGCCTTTTTCTGCCTGGATCTCTACTCCGGCGATCGTGTTTCTCACTTAGAACGCTTGAAAACGAATAATGTCATGTGTCTGCCTGGTAACGAGGGTTTCTTAAATCGCCACACCTGCGGTAAGACACCTCGGGGAAAACACACCCTTGTGTTCGCTGTGAAGCCTTCCCCTTCGCCATCCTCCTGTCCCCGATCGCTAACCTTCAGTTATACGTCCTCCTGTGTGACAGAATGCACGTCAACCTACGCCAGGGTTTTCTATTTCGCTCCACGGACCCCAAAGGTTGCGTTACTAACGCTCTTTTCTTGGCTCGGCTGTTACCAATCGTCTAAAGAAGTACCTCTCCAATTTAAACCTCGATGAAAGCGAGACCGCCCACAGCTTCCGGGCAGGTTGTTCTATAACGTTGTCACTACTGGGCGCCTCCGACGAAGCTATAGCTAAACACATTGGTTGGAGGAGTGTCGCTACCGCACAATATTACACCCAAACGGATGCGGTCATGCATCCCACCCAAACCTCTTCTATCTTAACCACCGGCGCTTCTGCTTCGTCCGCCCTCCAAGATTCACGCATGCGGCAACTTGGAGAAACCTTTCGAAGCAAGCCTTGCCTTGAAAGAAGCCTTGCCATAATGCTAGATAATATAACGCTTGTATAATATATCAAGTTCATATTTTTTCTGAGTATTGGAGAGAGTATTTGCACAGTAAACGCGAAAGGATTGATCAAATGTTGTTTCAGAGCCAGCGAAGCTCGGGCGTGAAAATCATTTTGTCCCCATTCTTAGTTTATTTTCAGTTATGGTATTGTGCAGCGGGGCGAACGGTGAGAATATATTCATATTCTCACTGGGCGCTTCGCTAAACAATACCATATTAATGCGTTAAAACTTAATGCAAATATAAGCAGCATCAGAGTAATCGCATGAATAAACACGGTTGGTATAAAAGACCGGGAAAACAGCAAATTTTCACATTTTGCCACGAAGACGACCTGGCTGCATATACAGGAAGGAATTTTCGTCCCACCCACCTCCCCTCGGCTGCGACACCGTCTCCTCGCCGCACTTTACTCTTAGCTGAAAATCATTTTGTCCCCATTCTTAGTTTATTTTCAGTTATGGTATTGTGCAGCGGGGCGAACGGTGAGAATATATTCATAACCGTGTTGTAGATCATAAACGCCATAATTATGACATGGCGGGCCGGTTGTTCAAAAGCCGGTTAGCTATCCACCCTGCGGTAAAGCAAGTCCTTACACTAATTTTTTAATCCTACTTTTTTACAAAGTCAACTCAAATATCTTTTTTCATGAATATTTTCTGGACTGATAGAAGTCATATTTTCTAAAGTTTTAAAACGAACAGTGGTTCAGAAGCACATTAACTAAAATACTGGATTAAAATTTAACCCATAGGGTTAGCGCTAACCTACAGTACAGGGGCCGGTTTTATCAAGCCCGTTTAGCTTAAACGGTGGATAAGTCAAAAACTATAAATAACACTCTTACATCTGTCTGGAGTGAGTCAACTTGAATATTATGCACTGAATATGTAGTTGTAAACAGTATCTTTGTATTAAGGTTAAAAACATTTAGTTTGCTTCTTGAGTAAAACGATAGATTTGCTTTCTATTTTGAACTTAACCACCGTTTAGGCTATATAAAAGGCCTGATACAACCGGCCCCTGTTCAGAAATAACATGACCAATAGTTGTCAAAGAAAGATATGGTCGTATATTTGCATGGCTTCAATGTACAGGTGCAAAATTTGACTGTATGTTGATTGATGTGCATGTGTACAGAACAGCATTGGCATCATTGAAAAATTTTGGACTGTGCAAATGTACTCAGACTAAAGGTAAATTGAGTTTTCAAATCAAGTGGTGACTGCCTTGTCGGAACTGAGAAGCATATTAACATTTTCATGTAGAAAAACGAAATATTTACACTAATGAGCGATTTATAGGTCTAGAAAATCATGAAAATCGAATATGCTGGAATATTTATATAGAACTATAGAAGTGCTATAAATAACAGAAATTTTAGGTATAGAAAATAATTATCGGATAAAACCGTCTAGGTCGTCACGAACAACAATGGTTATACTCGCTTAGTCATCCATGATTATACTCACCTACCTAATCATTATAACAAGTTCTAGTGCGAAATGATTTGCCTCGTCGGTGGAAGCGAGCTGGCTTGCTTCTCAAAGCACCTGCTCTATATGCCTATCTCCGCCATTGTTGCCATGCATTGAAGAGTGAATACTTATATTGTCGCCTGAATTAACAAAAGCGAAACCCTTTCAGTTCTACTCAAAGTATTCCCCAATGTAAGATAAATGTTCCAAACAAGGTTCATTTATCGATGAAGTATGTTTAAAGACATTGCCCGATTAGAATATTTTTAAACACAATGCTAGAATGATACTACATGGTGTCTCAAAATACTAAACTATATTGAAATCACCCAATAAACATGCAATAGTTAGAGTTTGAATTCCTAAGCACCCTGTTGGGCCCACATGCAAGTGTATATATAAATGTTTGACATATATGATTTATAAGCATTTTCATTCATGCATCATGACTGTAAAATTAATAAAGTGTGTCTACAGAATTACGGTTTACAGAATGTACTGCTTACTGTTTACTGTTTACGTGCATACATGCTGATTTTAAAAACGCTGTGCTATTTATTACACTACGCGTATTTATTACACTACGTCTACGCGTATTTATTACTCTACGCGTATTTATTACACTATACGCGACATATTTCTACAGCGATTAAGGTACAGTAACAGTGTAACTGAACCTGAAAAGTAAATTAATTCTTTGCGTCATGGTTTATAGCGAACGCAATAAAATCAAACAATTATTTCTAGTGTCAACAATGTGTATTGACGTATAACTAAAATACTACGTTACTAGCTATATGTTATAGTACCTCAGACTAGTGGCTTAACTGATGTTGTAAGTTGCATGTTTCTTACTCAAATATTTAACCTATGTTTTCTATTTTAGTTTAACGATGCAATAATAACGATGTGACAGGAGTGAAATGTTTTTAATAAATTCCCAAAAGTTCTTTCTTCGTGTCCTTGGTATAGTACAAAGATGAATTCTTAAGGATATCGTAACACATATTCTCATCCAACATGGCTGCCGCCTCGACACATCTCCACTTGTAGCCATCCGTGTCCCGGCCACGAATAAATCTTGCATGAGTAAACGCTTCAGAGATGTTTTTTTCACACCATTTTTTTCGCTGATTCTGTATTCGATATTCTTAAGAAATAAAATTAAACTTTTCTCTACCAGACAACAACGTAGATTGCAAGTTTGACAATCTGTGGTTAAAGTTACAACCAAACGCACATAGTTTGGCGTGTGTTTATACTCAGGTGAATCATCTGTCAAACGGATCATTCGTCCCGACGGACAATCCGTCTCTGCAGTATAAATTGACCTAATATAAATTTTGGGAGGAAATTTTTTAATCCCACGGGAGGACCTGAGTTAACGTTTTTTAACTTGAGTTCCTTTTCTATCTCATAACCTGTTGTCTACAATTTTCTAATTCTGTGTTTTTTGTGATAATATATTTATCCTATCACAACAAACCTGGAATTTCTGCCTCAGATCTATTCTGTATAACTATATCACCAAACACATGATCTCTGAAATCTCTCCATTGAAGAAGATTTCCGTTAACATTCAAGATTCCGGAAGCCATTCCCTGAATAACATTGGTGGTCAAGAATTGACTCCAGAGATTCAACCCTGCAAGGCTCCCTTTAAACGCTTGATCCCCATTAAAACCTCCGCCATATGAATCCAATTCCTGACCAAGTACAACGACGCCGTTGGAATGTATAGCGTGATTTTTTTCTTTGTATTTTGTTCCTATCTTCTTCCCATCTTGATAAACCTCGATTAAACCATCAAAGCTTCTCCACTGGAGGCAATAAAAATGCCACGAGTCATAGGCATAGATCTTAGGTCTAAAATGTGTAAAAATAATTATGGAGTCCTTGTGCTGTTGTCTTACAATTTTACGCAGGAAAAACTTTCACTGATGAGAAAAATAAACTTAGTGGTAAGAGGAGCTAAAAATTTCAATCTTGCAGTTATCGCAACCTCTTTCTGGTCACGTGTTCAATAAATATTCTTCCTTGCGGAGTGTCCTAAGCAAGATTTGTCTGCCATCGGAAAGTTTACTGCACCAAAACTTTAACTTGAATTTATTATTTTAAGTTTGGACGGGGATGCCAAAATTACTTAATATATACTAACCCGTTATCTGCATAAATGTTCTTAACTGCAAGGTCCAATACCAAGGAATCATACAAATAAGCTTGAATTTCAGCTTCATACTTCAGACTTGAGTAGGCAAATATGGCACAATTGGTTTTCAAAAATTTCGCCCAAAAACAGGAGGAAACTTCCGTTAAATTGTAGTTAACGACCTTGTCTATTTTGACATAGTTTTTGTCTGAAGCTTCAGGAAAACTCATTTGATACACCGACTCTGTTCCTGGCGAGAGAAAACAATAACAATGCTTCAGCTGACAAGGTTAATTATCGACAGAATGAGGAGAAAATGAAACCGAATAAAAAATTATCAAAAACAATTTTTACTAAATACTAAATACTTTCTCGTCGTCAGGAATTACAAAATGCATGCTAGAGTATCCATACAGGAAAAGGTTTGAATGTTGTATTTGAGTGACAGGATCAACTGGGACCTTCTGTTTGAAATTTTGTCAACTTAATGCTAGGTATTGAAATCTTCAAATTAAACTTTTTAAGTGCTTATTATAAGATAAAGAAAAGATAGTAATCAGTTAAATAAGACGTAAGAAAGCCTAAGATCACCAAAATATAAAGCAAAAGAAATTTGGTAAAAGTAAACATTTCGATTAAACTATGGTCATCGAATTAGATGAAGATTAAAAAAAACTTTAACTATATTGTCGATATAGTCGAAACGTAGAAATAATTTTTAAAATGTCTATTATTTACGGAGTTTCTGTGGTTTTATGATTGTCAAAAATACTCCGTCAAGATGAATGGTCTCTTTATTCATTTACAGTAATAAATACAAAAATTAATGGTTCTAAACCACGTCATACTTACGAGAGTTGTGTAAATCATCCGGTGTCTCTTTAAAGTAAGCGTCTTCTTTAACCTTTGACTTTATTCCATACCACGCGAAGATATTACCGTTTTCAAACAATGGTCCTTTATTTGCCATTAACGATAAAGCATGTCCATCAATTTCATAGTTCCAAATATTGAGTCTACTTTGAGAGATATTGTGCATGTATCCACCTAAAATTCGATAATAACAGACCTTTTCTCTGAATCATTTTTACCGTGCAAATAGCCTCTTTTTGGTTTTACTCATGGTCATCGCTAAGTATGGTACTAAGTATGTAATAATAATCAATTTGTTAATGAGCCTAAGATTATGAGGAAACAAATTCTTCCAGGAAAACGTTGGAATATAATATTTGCCTTTCTCTTTCTCTCACATGCTCTTAACAAGTTAACATGGAAACAAGATCATCTGCTGGTAAATAATTATATTAATAATTTTTAAGTTTAATAGCGCATATATCCTAAAAAGGTGCAAGAAAAATCAGTTAACTCTCGAAGAAAAAAAACGAAGAGTTTTGAGAGGGTTCAAGTGCAGCGTGCAAATTTTGGACTAGAATTTATGCCTCTTACTGAATTGCAAGGAAAGTTGTCCTCCTGCAGGAGTAGTAATTTTGGAAGCCACATCATGCATGATAGAGACCAAGGAACCATCCAGATATATCTTCCAGTGGCCTGTACTACTCGACCATGTGGTAGCAATATGGTGCCAATATGCTGGTTCTTCATTCCAAAACATTGGTATTCTTGCTTCTCTGAAGAATTTGAACATTATAGTCATTACTGTCACCACTCTCTGAGTGGGTTTCGATTTAACATTCAGTTTCTATAGTTTTTTTATTAGTGGGGAATACGTCCTACTAAAAAAAAATAAAGCAGTTCTTTTCGTGTCTTAAAGATAGGTTATAGACTAGTAAGTAGTGTCTTGAATCGCCATGCTATTTCAAGCGGGTAAAAAATAGCTACGGTATAAACGGTATAACATTTGATAGCACATTCCTTTTCGGTAATAAGTTTGCTGATTGGCAAGTCATTTCGAAAATGTTTTCAGATGCAAGTTTGAAAGCTTATCAAACTCTCATCACTTCATCAGGAAAGGTTTTATACAGATTCGCCTGTTTCAGACACCTTTCTGAAAGATATATTTTATAATAAAATATTTTGCCTTTTCTCAACCCCATCTATTTCCAAGGTAAGATTATCCGCGGTGAGGTAAAATAAAAGCAAGAGGGTTCCTGAAGCGCTTGTGTAATTAACATATCTGTGATACAGAGATTCTCTGTCCAGATCCACTGGCTTCTTCTTGTATTTTATCCACGTTGTAATTGTGAAAGCATCGAGTTGTTGAATTTCTCCACATTTTAAGGTATGGACGTCTTGTGATTGTGTTATAACAATGTCATACTTCGGGTCTGAAAACAAAACCAGATACATGATATCAAATATTATTGATTCTTTTCTATCAGGTAGATTTTTGAGTAATTCAACAACTTTTGAAAAGGGAAATGATTCCATGCAAGTTTCATTCGTTAGGGCGGTAAGAAATTGGAGTCAGAACTTACGTTTTCGAAGTGGCTTACACGAACTTGGCTGTTCATTGACGACCTTATCACCATATCTTTTGTCCTTAAGAGTACTCCAGTTTATGATATCTCCAAATTCAATATTTAAGCAACTTTGGTTTGTAAATTTCTTTTCAACATCAGCAGCAGTAGATATAAACTCACTCAATACATTTAGTTGACTCAGTTTGACGAAAGATGAATGGTTGGAAGTCCCATTTGTGCTTTTTGGTTTCAGCCCTACGACGAAGACACCTCCAGCATTCAACGGTGAACTCGAGCCGAGATCATTTCCACTGTAAACCAATCTACCGTCAAGAAAAAAAGCGTATTTTCCAAGAGACCACGAAACTCCCACGTGATGCCAATACCCGTCATTGATTGGCGGAACCCAAATAAACCTGAAAGACAGATGAAGTATACTACAATAACAAAAACTTGGCCAGAGGCAAAATTTCATTTTCGGACAATTTGCAGATCACGATCAAATATTCATTGAATGGATGTGAATCTCATGCATTTACATGAAATTGGAAAAAAGTTTGACAACATGTGTTAAAACCATATGATGGGCCTTGAACAATGAATTAATCTGCTTATTGATCACTCGATCTCAATCTTTTTTTGCTAAACTCATTTCTCCATTGAAAACCAAAAAAATATTTCATACTTTTTCGAAGATTAAAAAATTCAAGACAATCCTTTCTCTCCAAATCTTCAGCCAAAATCCTTCGGTATTTTTGTCCACATCGTAGGATAAGATTGTCATGGTGTCGGAATCCGAAATAATGTTGATCCAAAACATAAGTGTAAAACTGGACAATTCTGGGACATCCTTGTCGTGCAAAGTAAAGTTTTGAACGTTCTTCAGAACTATATCATAATCTCCTGCAAGGAGGTAAAATTTTAAAAAAAATTGTAGAATTAATATTGTAAAATGGCCCACAAATACCATAATATGGTAGCTACATGCCGCCCGAATTAGTCTGTCACATGATGTTTACGAACGATGGTTTGTGGAAAACAAATTCGCATATAGTCATGGAATGCTGTCTTGTGATTTATCAAAATAACTATTCCCCTGATAAATGCAATTTGCATATGCCTGGCTTAAAAGATGGCGGCAAATTTTCGTTCCAGTCTTGTTAGAGTTTATTTCTATTTATTTAGATTCGCACATAAATATAATAAAACACTCAACCATAAAACACAACAGTAGGAACTGTTCAACCCCAAGGCAGCAAAGAACGATACGGCTATATATTACTGCGGCTGGAAGTCTTATTTCAACATTCAGTAACGAATTTATCCCAATCAGGTTATCCTAACAATTATAACCTGTCGCTCTTGCATGCATGGTTTTATACGCTCACAGACTTGAAAAATGTGGACCAGAAAATGTTATAGACATTGATGTTATAGACGTAATGAAGGCTGCTTTTCTCCCTATATATAAATTATATATTACTTTTCCCTGATTATGATTTTCTTCTATTATTCAGTTTACCTGATTTTTGAGTTGTGTGAGGCTCGACACATGATTGCACAAGATTCGATTCTTCCTATAAAAAATGACGACATGGTAAAGAGCATCTTCAGAGTATATTGGGACCAAATTACGGAGATTTACGGAGAACGCGTTAGGATGCAGCGCCGGTTGGTCGCCGTCTCGTCGCCATGCATCATTAATGCATGATGATCGAAAGCTCTAGAATTTAGTATGATGGTAGCATAAATAATATAGTTTTTTAAATTTCCGGCATCTTCGGATTCACTTTTTTGCTATAGGACAACTGACTGAAGTTCTTACTCCAGATATGTATGCTTTACATGCATGCATGTCGCGTGTTTTAGTGCAATATTTAAATAAGTTCCCGATCAAAATGAAATGGGCAACCCTGGGTGTGGGTTCGGTTCGTTGTTGGCTTTAGCTGATTTTCTGCAAGTGAATTCCAAAATCTTTGAAGCAAAATTGAACTATTACAAGGCCGCCGATGAAGGCCAACAATTGAAATTACAGCACGAAAACAACGCCAGCTTTCATACACAAGAACATCTCATCTCAAGAATAAAAGCAATGACACTCAATTTTTTCTAAAAACAATATTCTTGAACGTGGAAACGTTTTAACCTATTTTTTGTGCTAGGTAATGGCGAAGTTTTTTAATTTTATTTTGGCAAGTAAGCTAAGCCTCCTCCCCCCACCCCCCTTCTGATATAGAAGCTCCCGTACATACTAACTGAATATAGTGCGGCATTAAAAATAAATAGCATGAAAATATGTGTTGAATAATTATTTCCCGCTAATAAGTTTGAATTTAGTATATTTAGTTTAGCATGAATCGAACTGAAAACACACGCAGTAACGCATCACCATTGTAATATATTCGTAATGTATTCATAGACATTCCAACATAAAACCTCATCCCCAGCTTATTTAGCCACAGTCTAACGGGTTGGCTGAACGTACTGTTCAAACAGTGAAAAAATCTTTTACAGAAAGCGAAAGAAAGCGGAGAAGACCCTTACCTAAGCCTTCTCAGTTACAGGAATACGTCTGTATCTGATGTTGGTTCTCCGGCCCAACTCCTAATGAACAGGCGATTGCGAACAGATCTACCAACCACTAGTCAGCAGTTGGTTCCAAAGATCCCTAACCGACAACACGTGCAGAATTGTTTGAAAAAACAAAAGATTCGACAAAAACTTTATTATGATCGTTTCTCAAAAACTCGAAAACCTTTGCATAAAGGAGACCAAGTACGAATATGCCAAGGTAAAACATGGCAACCAGCAACTATTGTTGATCGTGATGAATCTCCAAGATCTTATCATGTTGAAACGCCAGATGGACGTGTGTATATAGAAGAAATAAAAGGCATTTGATTGAAACACCAAGCCCAGTGAAGAGAACAACTGAAATTCCTCAACGAAGAACAGTTGTTGAACAATCGTTAAATAAAGATTCAAGAGAAGGAAATCCGTCGGTGCAAACGTCGGAAACGCTAGTACTAAAGACACGATCCGGACGGATAATTACAAAACCAAAACGATTTTCAGATTATTTGATGTATGGAAACTGTAAATAATTTCTATCAAGTTAGTTAGTTGAAAAATTTATATATTCTAAGAACAATTTAGAAAACATTCAAAAAAACAATAAAAAGAGGGAGATGTAATATATTCGTAATGTATTCATAGATTATGTTAATATTTAGCATAAAAGACACCTCATTGTGTAATAGAGAACACTTGTATGTAGCTCTTCCAACGAGACTTACTATCAAATACGTAGGAATATAACAACCATGACACTATAAAATAACTGTATAGTTCGTTTCTTACCTTTCTGACGATGTGAAGATGGACGAACTCTGGGTTAAGAATACTTTCATCAGCGTTGTTTGTCGCTGGAAGTGTTAAATTGTTGAGTTCGCACAGACCTTTTCTAACTCCAGATGTTTTAAAATTTACAGAAACACACGAAAACTCGTCAACACAATGCATGACACATTCCAACTCGTTGTCCGCCTGCTTTGTGGCGATGACATGATTCCGCAAATAGTTTTGTTTAATTTTGTGAAACCAGATCTGTCTGGTGTTTAGACATTCACCCGGCTGAGATGTTTTTAAGAATAAAATTAGCGCAAAAAGTAAGACAGCCATTGATTCTGACGATATTGCTACCTCTTTCAAACTACTGTTTAAACGACGCCCGTTTGCACGCAACAGCAGGAGCTGAATGTTGGGCTTACAAAGTACCGCGGCCCAAACCTTTCACTAGAAAACGATATATCTTGTTTGGACAACGTCAGAATCTTGTTTGGACAAGGTCTTTCATACACAAAAGGAGAATTATCAACTGTGATCCGCTTAGAATTAATGCTTTCGCGTCTTTTTAGATTGAAGAGTTAAAATTAAAATAAAGGATAATTTATGTTTAAATTGATATTTCATATTGCCAAAAATTGTTTGTCCTTATACTTGAGGGGGTAACCGGGTAAGAATGACTATAATTTCGGTTCCTGACGAAGTGTTCTAAGGTCAAAACACCGAGAATTTTCTTGTAGCTATACGCCTATGTTATATAGGCTGATGCTAAGCAAAATTTAATGTTTATGGTTTAAACAACACGATAACCGTTATTCACTTGTAAAAGTTCGAGGAAAATATTCTTTAGGAAGTCTTGAAGTGAATTTAGTAAGTGAAAAAAAAATTAGTTAAAAGTTGAAGACACTTTATAATAAAGAAGAAAGAAGAACTTTATATAATAATATAGGTATTCTTAATATAAGTATTCAAGCCCCAACATATATATATATAGTGGTTTTAGTAAAGCCATAAAAGAAAATTTTGACAATTTAGGCCTAGAAGATATAAAAATATATTTGATAATTTGATAAGGACGTTTTGTCTTAACTTAAGACATCTTCAGCCTATAAGTGATAAATTAATAATTTCAATATTAAAAACTGCCTATGTACTAATAACAGCCATAGTTAATGTAGTAACAGCATAGCGCCACTAATCCGGAAACAATAGGCCGTATATATATATTTTTAATTAAATTGGATGAATATGGCCTCTGAACATAAACGATACAGTTCATACTCATTTAATTTAGATGCCTTACGAACATAAATTTTGTTCGATCGCGACATTCAGAAGCACATCGTTAGCTAGTTCAATTGTTCAATTGTTAAGCTAGTTCAATTGTTTAAAAATGTAAATAAACCGCACGATACGTTCACTTTGTCCTACTCTTACACTTTGGAATTCGCGCTTATATTATCTTCAATCCAGCGCAAACTGCGACGTGTCAACGCGCCCATAAACGACCACATCTTAATTGTTAAACGGCAAAATAGCAGTGATATTATCAAAATAGGGTCAGAATATATTCTATACCCCAAATAATTATATTCTTACCCCAATTAGCTAATTCTAAACTTAATCGAACGCAGCTTCAAAAGAACGGTTTATTTGGAGGAATTGCCGTATCATGCGAGCGAAATCAAGCATGCAGAGATTTCGAGCTGTGCACAAATACTAGTATATTTCGCAAAAAAAAACTTGCGACGACGAAAAATAATAAAAAAACGAAAAAAAACAAAACCAAGGCGAATCTTCAACTCTGTTGTAATAATAACATCAACAATATACGAATATCAACATTTTCAGTCCTGCGAAAGTCTTTACAAACGCCATTATTATACATGTAAAATCTGCCGTAATAATATAATTATTATAAACTGTTTAATTGCAATCTTTTATTATAAGCGGTTCATCAGGAGAGTAAATGTGAACAACTCCACTATACTAAGCTTCCTGAAAAAGGGTCCTTAGGTCGAAACGTCGTGGTTTTAGCTTTTATGTACCATTTTGGCGTTACTGAACGAAATTTGATATTATTTATGGTCTATGGTTTAGTGATAAAGTTATTATTATGCCATTCGTTATTAGTGCATGTATGCGGGAGAGAGGTCAAGTTAAATTGTGAACCGCTATGGGAAAATGAGGATATTTTAACACGTCTTTCTTGTTCATTCAGTCATCCACCCATAGAAATAAAGAATTGTCTCTAATATATCGTTGTGTGAGACGACCCATGTTTCCTTCGAAATAAAATTAATCAATCCTTGGCAAAGTTAAAACTCTCAACCTCGCTGGGATGTTTTCAAAAACAAAATTCACGAGAATTGGGACAGCCATTGCGCATGACGATAATTTTATTATCATGCCGGCAGGTGATAATATATAGTTGCGTTTTAAAGCAACAACCTCAAATAACAGCATCACTAATCTGAAAACTGACAAATCATCCGTGTAGTTTATTGAATGAGTTTATTTTGAAATACGACATGTAAAATGACTTTACCAATACTGGCAACAGGATTGTTGCAGTATAATTATATAAAATATACCGTAATAATAAATTATATATAGTAAACTGCTGGGAAATTTTAATATTGTTGTTCGTCAGGAGTGATGAGAGACTTCATTTCCTGACGAATAGCCCTTAGATTAAATTTAAGTGTGTCCTGTTAATCCTAAAAAGTATAAAAAAGCAGACTAGATTTAAAAAGCTCTAAAAACTATATGTACATTAGGAACTAGTTAATTTAAATACCGGTTTAAAACCGTTTATAATTCATTAAAATGTTCGGTAACCCCATTTTCAAAATCCGGGTTGCTCTCAATCTTTCTTAATTCTATATAGGTAGGTCATTATAAATCTTATTCTCGTTTCTCTGCCATGCTGCTGAACTGTGAAGTAGGTTTTAAAAAATATCACAAATGCCATCATTATCAATGCGTTTACACACCAGTTTACATGCTCTTAATTTGTCGGCATTTACAGCAGATATAAGATGTTGTTCACGGCACCCGCCTGTTCCCCTTTGAACACAGCGGACACATAGCGTAATGATGAAAGTTAGTCTGGCGAGCTGCGACCGACTCAGGTTTAGTTGTTGTACGCCACAATACGTAAATATGGGCATGATCATCGTGTGATAAATGGTTTTGACCGAGGGTAAATCGAGAAAATCTCTTATTTTAAGCAAGAGCCTCAAACGTCCTGATGCTTTCCAAACTGAGAATTCAAACTTAGTGATCCATGCACTTCCACGCGAAGATATTTATAATCAGATGTACTCGTTATTTTAGTCGGCGTGGGGGCATGGTTTGGAGACCTCAAGTGGCTCAGTTTACATACTTCTTCGTTTGGCAGTTCCAAATATAATGGCCGGAATCCGTTTAACCGTTTTACTCTTTTTTAAATTGATTATCAATTCGTTTTCTTTCAACCAGCCAGCAATGGATTCCCCGTCATTATCTAATTTTGCTTGAATTGATTGGGTCTGCTTGTCTGCGACGTACAAAACAGTGTCGTCAGCGTATTTATTGATTTTGGAATGGTTTACTACATCTGTTATATCATTGAAAAACAGCAATAGACGCAATATTGATCCCTGCGGAACACCAAAATAGATTTTCTAAACTTCAGATAAGCAGTTATTGTAGCTTACTGCCGCGTTACGGGAGAAGAGGTATAGTCTTTAAACCATTCGAGTTCACAGTTATTTATTCCATATCGAGAAGTTTATCCAGTAGCTTTGCGTGGCTGATTGTGTCAAAAGCCTTCATGAAGACAATAAAAACGGCACCGACTAGTTTTCCCGAATCAACTTCTCTACGTATATATATCGTCCAATAATAAAGTTGCTGCAACTTGCAAGCTCAGTCGACATATATATACAAGCTCGCTTAGGTTATATAGTGTTTGCCCAATTCTTCTCTGCGGTCATAATGAAAACCTATTGTCCTGTTCGAGTCCACAAGTCCAAAACTTAACACACTCTGGACATTGAGAGATAACGAACTAAACGAAGGGAGGAATTGCTGGGCATATTGAAGACGACATTGTGTTTCAATGTACTTCCCCTTGAATAAAGAGCTCGTGAAGTGACATTCCAGACTTGATTTCGACTCGTAAATATATTACATTTACGAGTAAATATATTACATTTACGTAAATATATTAAATTACATAAAATGAATTACATTTATGCGCCGTTGCTTTCCGTGTTCGTCCGTAGGAAGAAAGAATACGACCAATGAGGATCAAGGACGCGGAGCTAATTTGGGAGGCAAATTCGAATCTTAATTTTGGTCATGCCCTAGGTGCCATTCTTCCACTTTTTGATGTACCGTTCACGACAAAAGAAAGAGAACGTGACATATTTTACAAGGACAAAACCCTGCTTAAAGCTTCTCTACAATGACTTTGAAGAGAAGACAAGAAGACGAAGTGAGTATAAGAATAAATGATATTTTATTTGCGTTTACGTCGAAATGATGTGATATTACAATGAGTTTAGTTAGCGTGTTCGTTTACCCTTAAAATTGCGGCCGTTTCTTGAAATGATTGTCTTATTTCATCGTTTTACAATATTCATTGTTTGATTTGTGTAACTTATTCTTGATTTATCTTCGATTTTAGCTTCGTTAATTCGACGAGAACGTGTTCATTCAACGCCGACTTTAAAATCACACCTTGGTAAGCACAAGGTCTATCTTAATAGCTTAGTTTCTCATTTTGTTTCGTATTTTCCGCCCTATAATTTGTTGTAGCTATAGTAAGTTTTTTAAACATCCTAGGAATTATTTGTGTAACTAAAGTTTACTTTATCTTCAATTTCAGGATGTAAAATTCGACAATCTCGATAGAGTGGTCATGAGGCGATGCCGATGGTATGTGTCGATAGCAGTAAACTTAAATCTTCATAAGATTTCAGAAGAATCTATAATCACTGACGATGATTTACATTGTAATGCGTCCCTAGAGAGCATTCAAAGATGCGCTGAGTGGATGCCTATTGTAGAACGAGGAGCTACGAATTGTGAAATAACCTGAATTTCGACAACATTATGAAAAGAACTATAAACATGCACAGTGACGTTTCGCGTTGGAAGGCGTCATCAGAGACCATTTAACGTCAACAAAATGCCGACAAATGCGTCTGAAGGTCACAAGGTAATTGTTAGTCTGTAGTTGTCCTAATTTTGAAAACATTTCTGTCAGTTTTAAAGCCATTTCGCTTCGGGGTGCTGCTCAAATTTACGCTCACACGTGCCTTTTGTTTCACAGATTTGTGCTGCTAAACATCGAACAATAAATTCACCGAACGGCGAACCCTAAGGGCCTGATTCCACGAGCGCTTTTTCTCACCGAAATGCGAAATATTTCGCCAGTTTCTTTTGAATTGTTACCACTTGAATACATTACTTCTGCTTGATTGCTCACAATTCAAAAGAAGCAGGCGAAATATTTCGCATTTCGCTTAAAAATTCTTAAAAATTTCGCTCGTGGAATCAGGGCTTAAAGACGCCAGAAGCGAAGAGGGACGGATTAAAGAACAACCATGACGTAATCGGATGTCTCGCATCGGTCGAAAGAGGTTGTTCCGCTTGAGGACTTGCCACAATAGTACTGCATGATATCAAACATGGTATTTCTGGAAAACGATATGATCCTTTTCATTCGAAGGGGTCTCTGGTGGTACTCGTTGTATGAAGCACCGTCACAAAGGATCGTTTATGGATATAAAGCGACGCCAGCTGGATGAAAGAGGGATCACCCTAGGTATACATTTTTCTTGTTAGCCTGAGTTCAGGCAATGGTTAATTTGGTACCCAGGACTATAGTTGTGTGTGATATGTGCATGTAAGTCCTGGGTACACAACCTCGGTCAAAACCTGGTGATCAACTACCGCACACTCAGGGACATTCCTTTCTAGGGCGGTTGCTCGTGTGCTATTATTTTCATGTCCTTTAAACACCTAATATACAGATTTCTTGAATATTACCATTGCCTAAAGTCTTCATACGTTACGATCTCTCTCTCTCTCTCTTGCGGGCAGACTTCATTCAGTGTTCATCTTTTTTTTCTGCATATTTTGTATCTACAGTTCATGAAAGAATGGTACACGAGCTTCCTGCGCTAAACAGGAAGAGCAGTGAGTTTAGAAAATGCGATGCGGCAGCGCTGCACACACTCACTTCAAATGATCTATCAAAGTTGTTTTTTCTCCAGGAAAATGAGTTCTGTTTTTCTGTTAGAATGCTTTAAATATATGAATGGCTTTGTTGCGCAAAAACTGCAAGCGAAATGTAAACTGATCTTAAAGGTGTAAAATTTAAACGCGGAAATATATTGTAGGCAAGCCATTCCTGTACGACAAATTAATTAAGTTGATGACCTTAAACAAACAGCAAGCCTGCAGCACGCGCAACGCAAAAAAACCCGAATTATCTTTGCTGACCGTTGCACGACTTTACTTTATACGTGGCAAGTGCAGTGTTTATGATTATTGCGTGGCTGTTGCTCAGTTTTGTAACTGAGGAAAACTGCCTGAAGCACACATCATTGAGTGCTACGCATTGTACCCAAACCTAGCTGCTTACGTTAAGTTTAAGTTCGACCAAGCTAATGTTTGACAACTTCACGGAAACCGCGCAGAATGGAAATATGACGGAAACACAATACTACGTCACTAAGACGGTCATTCACGAGCTTAAACCGCAGACTTTTCAAATTTCGCCGTGTTTAGGAACAAAGTCTCGTTTTTCAAATCAGTTGCCCGTCAACAAAGAAACACATGAAAATACTCCACAAACCTGACAATCATTTCATTAAGGATTTTTAAAGCTTAGCGCGCTGCATGCGGTGATTGATACGAAAAGAAACTTCTTGTCTCCTTATCGGAGAATCTCATATCAACACTTCTTTTATACATTCGCAATTAATGCGCTTGCAAAATTTGATAACTGCGAATATCTAAACAACTTGAAGTCCTTTAATTTAAATTGTACCTCAATACAATGGGCTGTAAAAGTTTTCAATATTATCTAATTGCAATATTAATGAATAATATTCATCCCTCCATAGACTCAATTATCCTGATTAGCCCATTGAATTTAGCCCTCTTGAAGTTTTATACCATAAACAGAAAATTATAAAAGTGGCTGCAGATTGAAGATACACTGCTCACACAATGCATGTTTATATTTTTTTCTTTTATAAATATAACAATGGTTATAAAAATACCAGCCAACAACAAAATCAAATAATATGGTAATTAAAGATAACAATGCAGATTCATATAACAATGTCTATAATATGCTTAAGTGATGCTTTCAAGAATGACAACTGTAAACTTACTAAACTAGTTGTAATAATAGGCAATGATTTGACAAATGAAGATATTAAATATTTAATTGATGCTAAAAGTGACAGCTGTAAACTGATTTGCTATTAAAATGTAAAGTCGTAATGGCTGCAATCCTGTAAAAGCGTCAAATGTTTTTGTTAAGCTGTGTATTACAGGCAAATCATATTAATATTTTTTTACACAACACATTGGTTATTTTACTCTTATAGTTTTTTATACCATAGGCAGCCCAGAAATCTGTTTATACTCAGTCGATATACAATACAGTAATCAATATATAATACAGTATAATTAGTACAGACTGTAAGTGTAGAAGCTGACCGCGCACGTAAACAATGCCTATGTTTATACGAGCAAATGTTATTTGAATTGTTTTTTGTGGAATATATTTTGCCTGTGTTGATGAGAAGTTTATGAGAAATTTATGTTGGAATTCTTTAACAAGGTTTTTATTGCTTTGTAAATAGTTTCTTGATTGCATTTATTATGTATATGATTGTAATTCTAATAATTTGTATTTTGTATAGTTTAAATAATAAGGTAGATTTCTTTAAATAAACTCACTGAAGAGTTGTATGTTTAACATACGACATGCAAGCATTGTGTATTTAAAATAAACTATTTTTGATAATATTAATCCTTTGTGTTGCGATCCACCTCGACCAAAGATCTTCCGATATATAAACACAGGATAAATTTCGTCTCAGGACAGAAACTTTAAGCGGCTGAGCCAATATTCAAGTGTGAGATCACTTTGACTGTTTGAGTCAGTTTGACACCAAAGAAACACATGATATTGTCGGAGAGATTTATTACAGGATTGCCAGGATCTTGTTATATACTTATTTCAATTTTCAATACCTCAAAGCAATCTTTCGCTTCGTTAACCAGGATCATGTAAACAACCCCTAGCCTAGGCTAAAATAAACTTTTTGCTAATAATATTAATGCTTTGTCTTAGCGATCCACCTCGTCCAAAGATCTTCCTATTATAAAAAGGGATGAATTTCCTCTGAGGAAAGCAAGCTAGCTTGGGTACCAGGTCTGGATCATGTTCATTACAAACCAACCATGAGACATGCATTGTCGTTGTTGCAAAGAAATTTACCACCAGTATCAATAAAATATGTTTTAAACAATTGTCCAGCTCGTGCATGGTTCAACCTACACCCCGACAGATCGATAACAATGGACAAAAGACGTAAAACTCGAGCAAAAAAAAATAAATATTCTAAAGCGAATGATCTTTGCTTTGTACAAGGTATCAGAAAAACATTTGCCTTCTAGGCGCAAAAAATTCTTTTTTGAATTGTTTTCAAAAATTATTTACAGTTAAAGATGAGGTAAAGTCCGTTCTGCGCATATATTCCGCGCAGCAACACATTCATCAGTGGAGCAGCAACTTTTGGAATGTTAAAAAGATGACGGCGTAGTTATAGTAGTTATTATAGTTCACAGGCCAAAGTCTTAAATATGAAGCATATGCATGCATGATCTTCGCAATAATTTAACTCAGGGTGCTCCGCTCAGTTACACTGGAAATTTTATTCAAAATCCATATTATGGAAATATATGGATGCTATACTTGAAAACAGTATGGACGTTCATATTATAAATACCATGCAATAACTATTTCCATACAATGGATATAATTATTATGGAAGTAAAGTAAGGGTGTAGCATTTTCTTATAGCATGGGTTTTAAAATAAATTTCTTGTGTGGACGTTTTAGTGCATGACGCTCTGAGCTCAAGTTTTTAGGCAGTTGAACTGAAATCAAGATCCTGAAGGATTTCTCTGTTCCCATTGGTTTTCTTTGTTTTAACTTTTTTCGCATTATAACAATGCCGATGCTGCCAACCGTCCAAATAATCTGATTGCATGCTGCCCGCCCTGACTGCTTTCAACGCCTTTAACTTGCCTCAGTGCCTGCCTGCCTGCCTGCCTGCCTGCCTGCCTGCCTGCCTGCCTGCTTGCCTGCCTGCCTGCCTGCCTGCCTGCCTGCCTGCCTGCCTGCCTGGCACCTCAGTTTCATCAATTGCCTGAATCTAAACTGTACAAGTCAACACTGCCAGATAACATAGATATATTGTAATTTACTAAAACTTATACGTACTTTTTTCACTTAATTCACTGTCAAATTTTGCCCCTGAAAAAAAAATCAGTTTAGAGGGTTGGGCTTGTAAGGGATGTTGGGCTCGCGTGAATCGATTACTAATTGTTATTGCTCTATTATAAGATTACTTTAACTATATAGAACAGTCCTTCTATATATATGGTGCTTTTAAAACCACTAACATTAAATCTATGGGAACGTGATGTGAGATATATTAACTTACGATTTCAGATTCGGATTTCAAATTTTCTTTTTTCGTTGGTATTGCTTGCAGGATCAATTTCACTTCAGTCTTCACTGTGGTACAACCGTGTTATGTAATATGATATTACCTTTGTCTAATAATGTTTCTACCCTAACAGGTATATATATGGAAAATAGCTCTCACTTTAATTACCATGACCACATATGTGGAAGAGTGTTTGCGGCAAACAGCTCTGTCATTTTTTTTTCTTTTAATCCTCTTTTAAAATATGTACTCCAAAATGAGAGAAACCAGCTTTAAGCCCTGTGAAAACAGTTTTGTAGCTATAAATAGAATAATCCTATTATCAAACAGAGACAATGTGTCTCCAAAAATACAAAATCGAACTTGGACATGTTGCAAGAAATGTAATCTATTACATGTAGTCGGCACATGTAAAATTTCATTTTTTGCCTAAATCGAATGAAAGTCACACTATTATAAAGCTTATATTTATGATAAATCTCCGTCGTTTTGACAAGTGACTTTCAGTTTCACTTTCATCACAAGTTATTTTAAATTTAAACACTAAATCTTTGCTTCTAAAACATTTTATACGTCAATGACCACTGACAATTGACTCGCCGATGAATTAGGATATTACTATATTACTATATTTACTATACATTACTATATACAGCTTGTATTAAAGACATTTTAAATTGGATCCAATTGGGTTACAATATTTAATTTTGGACATTTGTTTCGCCTACCTACATGTATGCAAATATCACTTGACTTACGAGAACAGGTGACCATACACTTCCCAGAAACGATCATCTTGAAATACCGTGAATTGCTTGTTATAAGCAAAAAGTGGAAATTTTGAGGTTCCTGATTTTTCAAATGTTCATATTAACGACTAAACATTTTAAGAAGATCGACTGAACTGTGTATAATATTACATTTTAGCAATTCATTATCTTTCGTATTATTAGAAACAGACGTCTATATACACAGTAGCTATTAGCCCTTAAGACGGTACCCTTTGATTTTGCGAATCCTGTACGAAGAATGTTTTCTTTTTACAAAGTTCAAAGGAGTATCGGTTTTTCGAGGGAATTCAAATGTAAAATATGATGTCGGAATAGAGCCTTGATGACGTAAAAAATAACAAAGATGGTAATTGGAGTAAGGAGTATAAATATGAGATCAGTCTCAAGAATAAAGAATTTATAGTATTTTTAAATTAAACACATAGTATTCCATTAACTAATGACCAAGGACATGTAATCAAAAACAAGCATAGCCTGTAAAGCATGCTCTAGAAAACAAGATAAAATCACTTGCTAAAGTACTTGTTCTATCAATCTACTTATATGTATTCAAACTTGTGCAAAATGAAGACAATACGAAGTTTCTTAAGTATTCTCCTTTGTTTCTGAATTGCACAAAAAAAGTTTAGTAACCTGTAGGAATCACAAGCCTTAGCTACTGTTGAAATCCCAATAAACAAAGTTCATAAGATATATGAACTACCGGTAAAGCTGTCTAAAAATCAAACCTCATAGTTCCTTATAATATATCTTGACATGTCCAGATGTCCTATATGGAATTTGGCATTTATACCTGTTAAATACTACTGGTATACCTACCGTTATGCAATCATTGATATCTACAATGTTTTGTAAACTACTGCATGGGAATACTAGCTGAGAATCAGCCAGCTCTAAAAACTTGATAGTATACATATTTGCCATAACAATTTTGCAATGTTTATCATTAAGAGGTTTCCAGCGTTCATTTCTCAGTCATTCCTGTAGAAATATGTCACTCCAGGAACTGGTTTGAGGTAGGTTGATCCCGGGCGTTCAACGAAATTATAAAGCTGACAATTCATCGAAGAGGAGATGAAATTAAATGATCGACAACCTTTCTCAGCCAAGCACTTCATGCCGCATTCACCAATATGTTTAACGTAAAATTCTTTAAAACCAACACCAGCTCTAATGAGCTGATGGTTTTCAACACGAGTTGTGTACATGCCTACACAAGCTGAAAAGATAATAGCAGGAGTTGCATTTACTGATTTAGCCTGGATTGACCCTGAATTTCATAATTTTTGCATGAACGAAGCATCTATTGTGAAATGAAATCCATTAAAAAGTCCATTAAACTAAAACACTTTTGAGGGAATTATTTACGACTCTATCCATTACTATAGTTCTTTTTAGACAAAAAATTTCGGAATCAGTGGCTCGAATCTTTAGCGGAAATCATTGGCGGAAATCAGTTGGGGCATTTATTGGGCCATTGACGCGAGCAGTGACGGCAATCAGTGGCGGCAATCAGTGACGGCAATCAGTGACGGCAATCAGTAGCGGCAATCAGTGACGGCAATCAGTGGCGGCAATCAGTAGCGGCAATCAGTGACGGCAATCAGTGGCGGCAATCAGTAGCGGCAATCAGTGACGGCAATCAGTGGCGGCAATCAGTGACGGCAATCAGTGACGGCAATCAGTGGTGGCAATCAGTGACGGCAATCAGTGGCGGCAATCAGTGACGGCAATCAGTGACGGCAATCAGTGACGGCAATCAGTGACGGCAATCAGTGGCGGCAATCATGCAGTGGCGGCAATCATGCAGTGGCGGCAATCAGTGACGGCAATCAGTGGCGGCAATCATGCAGTGGCGGCAATCATGCAGTGGCGGCAATCAGTTACGGCAATCAGTGGCGGCAATCAGTGGCGCGAATTCCGAAGTCTATATATTATAATATATAGTGCAGCGAAAAACCTTTTAGTTAGTAAATAATTTTCGTAGTTTTGGAAATACAGGCTTAAAGAATTTTGATAATCGATTTAAATGATGACGTTATTACCGAATATTTAGGATGCAATTATAATCCAAGTGTTCTGCATGTGATTGGTTAATTAATCCCCAGGCCGGCGCGCGGAGTACCGTGCGAGGATGCATGTGCTAGTTCTGCTCGGAGATTTAGAATTACACCCGGTGTCCCGGTCCCGGGTATTGTGACAGAACATAGCGGAATTCCAAATTCTAGGTCATAGACGTTGGTTTTGTTATTTATGCGCATACGCGAAATTTGAACGAGAAAAAACTGGTAATTAGCATCGTCCTGATTGGCTTTTGCATGATATTTAACAGTTAATTATTCTGCGAACTCGAGTCGTATATGTGCTGAAAGCTGACGAGGCGCGCAGCGTTGAGAGAATGAGCAGCTTTGGATAAAAACAACTTTCAAATTTATAAATTATTTGGATCTGCTAGCCACTGATAAATCACGATATTTTGCTCGAACTCGTCCAATAGTTAATTAATATCTGTCTTGTAGACAGCCAATCAGATTGCAAGTTAGCTCATGTCCAGCGCTTGTTTATATAATCAGGGTCCCAGATTACTGAAAAAGGAAACCAAACATTGTTACAGTCGGTCCTTTGATTTCTTTATTTCAAAACAAAAAAAAACAACGATTATGGTAATAATATTTGGCAAATTTATTCAGTAACTCTGGGGCAAACCTGTATATAATAACAACAAATATTCAGACCTCGGTCAATGTTATCCGCCTCAGCTTCGCCTCGGCAGATGACACTGACCTTGGTCTGAATATATCTTGATATCATGCTCAGCCTCATCCAATAATTGT
The DNA here is from genome assembly GCF_004324835.1 of Dendronephthya gigantea. NCBI lineage: Eukaryota > Metazoa > Cnidaria > Anthozoa > Malacalcyonacea > Nephtheidae > Dendronephthya > Dendronephthya gigantea. The sequence continues at coordinate 2,532,360 of NW_021163029.1, forward strand.
TTAATATACTTTAGAATTTATACCTCAAGATATATTACTGTGGTAATTTTACCATGTGGGGTTGAAATAGAAGGAATAAACTAACCTTTGTGGTGGTTAGGAGCAATTTTACAAACAAAATATTCTTCATCAGTGCAGGACCGACGTTTCAGAGTTTGTCCTCCGACAACGACACATGTTTCATTGCGATGATTCTTATTTTGGCCAATATTATTCATCAGGCTTGCGGCAAACGAAGCAGAAGTACCATCAATAAATTTAGCGGTATTGTTGGTAGCGATTAGACCTGTCCAATATTTCCTGACGCCCCACGCTTCTCTAACTGTTTCTGTCAAGTTGGCGATTTTATCAAAGTCAGTTTGGTCTTGAAAGCTGCATAAGGTACCTTTGAGACTGCTGAATGTGTTCGAGCAGTAAAATTGTGCTTGTGACTGGTTTAATCGATTCATGACGGCAATGTATTTAAAGCTTGAGGTGTCTAGAAGAAACAATTAATAGATTTAAACCATGCTAGTAATATTAATAGAAAATAGGAAGATGTTCGTGGAACTGAAGTATCAAAGATCTCGCAGCATGCGCAACTAGGCAAGACGCTTTACCTGTACTCACCACTCCTTTTTGTTCTGCAAACAAGATCGTAACATTTATTCGTCATTCCTTTGTTCGGTCGATATGACTTTGCTTCAACTTTCGAGATGAATCCAGAATACCAACGACCATCCTGTTGATAACTATAGGACCAGGCGTCATACCACAGCCGATTTGGATTATCGTCAACAAAAGCAGACGAGGCTCCGTTTGCACACTGCCATGACTGGGCAGCATTGCTGTCGTTTCTTTTCATTTGGACAAGGAAAGTGTCGTCCATTAAATGTGTCACGTTCCAATTAGCATCACATGAGACAAAAAGTTTCAGTTTTTCTCCTGGTTGAAACATTAATTTCTTAGGCTCATCTAGTTTATTCCGGCAGTTATCGATGTACAAACGTACTTTAAAGCCGACTGTCCAAAAAAATGGAAAATACAGTTTCATATATATGAAAAACATGCCTATATAGCAATCACAGATATTTTCTTTCACCAATTTCTTTTCGAAATCGTTATATTCTCGATCTCACACTCGTCGGATTTATTCCTGCACAATTCTACTTTGAAAACTTTTACAGACAAGGAAATACCGCGGGTGTCCCAAAAAAACGATATTCCAGTTTCATTCGAAATAGCTACTTATCGCGTTTGATATGTTATAGTTGTATTTTTGAAAAAAATTCATGGAAATGATTATTTGATTATTGATATATTATATACCTTTCAAAACGGTACATTATTTCCAGATGTCTTTAAAATATGCAAAATACGCTGTATATAAATATGTTACTTCATTAAGCTTTGCTCATGCAATTGAAGGGCGCCCTAACTGTTGCATTATGCTATACCACTACAGATCCTCACGATAATTTATTGAAATATAAGCTAAGATAATGACCAAATGTTTCTCAAATACGAGCGATGCTCCTCTTATTATATTCTTTCTGCTACGCTGCGATTTTGCATTCTATGAAACACGTCTATAAAATAGGCTAACTTGAACACTAATATATATCACCGTGATTTTTAGGTAAAATATAATACTATTATACTAATATACCACAATTTAAGTTAACCTTTCCTGTATCTGATGAAATTTACAGCGCGATAAATCCAGTGTAATCACTTAACTGGTTACTGGTTAGGAAGTTGCTATCAACCAAGCTGGAGCACTTTTTTGGGACACCTGCATGGTAGTACAACTTAGAATTAAATATTACAAAAGTATAACTTCACCAGCAACCAAATATTTCGATGATAGATCTCGTAAGAAATACCAATAAAAGTCACACCAATAGAATTAGTGATGTAACATTTGTATAAAAGCAGTATTAATTTGTATATAAAATTTTGTGATTTTATAGAATTATTTTGCAATTAAGGTAAAATCAATAGAAGTAGAAATTTTAAACTTTTACTTTGCATTCTAGTTTTAAATTTCACGTTTATATATGAGCGATTATCAGATAACTTGAAGATATATTACGTCAAAAGAAGATAAAAGCAAATTTTAATCCACCCACTTCCTTGTCCTTGTGCTGGTTCGAGCCAAACTCCAATAGAAATGATCATCGCAAAACCCAACATTTTCACTCCAAACAAGAACTTCGGTCCATGCATTATGCATGCGTTTTGTGCCCCGCGGTCTGTGTGTATGTTATACTTTTGTCGCGTGTTCTCGAATAAAATCCACTTATATTGTGATGGATGTATCGCATAAAAAACGTGACCAAAATATCTGGGTTTATACACTCGAGGTATTATGTCAAATATCGGGCATGGAAGACGACGTAACAGAGTGTAGATCATTAAGATCAAGTGTGAAATAAGACGACCCATGATAAATTTGAATAGAAAATATTTGCTGTGCTTTAAACTGAAAATATATGCCATTTCCATGCATTAATTAGAGGTTTAAACCAAATTTTATTATGGCTTATTGAGTTTTTTTCTCAACATCGATCCCAATAACTCCGTGGTTCTATAGGGTGGCGCTTATTCGTATGTTTCTGTCAGATTACAGTAGCGTAGCCAGCCTGTCGATTTGTCCCGCTATGCTAATATTTTGGTGTTCACTGACTGGGAAAACAATAGATTTCTAAAGGCACGAATAATTATAATAACTCGAAATTTACATAGCGGGATAAAATCGTCAGGCTGGCTACGCCACAGATGTTTCATAAATAATTAAGCAATCGCATGATCTCCTCTAAACAAGTCTGCCAATTGTTAGGAAATTTCATCAAAAGCTGCTTTAAAGTGCTATCCTTCATGAATAATATAAAGAGTTTCACGACGCGGCCAGCCGTCGACGACACGCTTGTCATTCACACGACGCCTTCAAATGAGGCATTTTCATGGCCACTCGATGACATAGCTTCATAGTTTATATTTGGAACTGCAATATCAGCTAAAACTTGGAGGTTCTTGCCACAATTGAAATGTTTTTATGATTATTTCAAAGTCCTGGCAGTATAATTAACTTTATATACTAACGAGCTAACCGTGTTGTAGATCATAAACTCCATAATTATGACATGGCGGGCCGGTTGTTCAAAAGCCGGTTAGTTAACCACCCTGCGGTAAAGCAAGTCCTTACACTAATTTTTTAATTCCTTTTTTACAAAGTCAACTCAAATATCTTTTTTCATGAATATTTTCTGGACCGATAGAAGTCATATTTTCTAAAGTTTTAAAACGAACAGTGGTTCAGAAGCACATAAGCTAAAACACTGGATTAAAATTTAACCCAGGGTTAGCGCTAACCTACAGTACAGGGGCCGGTTTTATCAAGCCCGTTTAGTTTAAACGGTGGATAAGTCAAAACTATAAATAACACTCTTACATCTGTCTGGAGCGAGTCAACTTGAATATTATGCACTGAATATGTAGTTGTAAACAGTATCTTTGTATTAAGGTTAAAAAATTTTACTTTGCTTCTTGAGTAAAACGATAGACTTGCTTTCTATTTTGAACTTAACCACCGTTTACGCTAAAAGGCCTGATACAACCGGCCCCTGTTCAGAAATAACATGACCATTAGTTGTCAAAGGAAGATATGGTCGCAATTTGCATGGCTTCAATGTGCAGGTGCAAAATTTGACTGCATGTTGATTGATGTGCATGTGTACAGAACAGCAATGGAATCATTGAAAAATTTTGGACTGTGCAAATGTACTCAGACTAAAGGTAAATTGCATTGAGTTTTCAAATCAAGTGGTGACTGCCTTGCCGGAACTGAGAAGAATATTAACATTTTCATATAGAAAAACGAAATATTTCCACCAATGGGGGATTTATAGATCTAGAAAATCATGAAAATCGAATATGCTGGAATATTTATATAGAACTATAGAAGTACTGAATAACAGAAATTTTAGGTATAGAAAACAATTATCGGATAAAACAGTCTAGGTCGTCACGTCTAAAGCAATAAGACATACAAGAATGGTTATACTCACCTAGTCATCAATGATTATACTCACTTACCTAATCATTATAACAAGTTCTAGTGCGAAATGATTTGCCTCGTCGGTGGAAGCGAGCCGGCTTGCTTCTCAAAGCACCTGCTCTATGCCTCATCTCCGCCATTGTTGCCATGCATTGAAGAGCGAATACTTATTGTCGCCTGAATTAACAAAAGCGCAACCCTTTCAGTTCTACTCAAAGTATTCCCCAATGTAAGATAAATGTTCCAAACAAGGTTCATTTATCGATGAAGCATGTTTAAAGACATTGCCCGATTAGAATATTTTTAATCACAATGCTAGAATGATACTACATGGTGTCTCAAAATACTAAACTATATTGAAATCACCCAATAAACATGCAATAGTTAGAGTTTGAATGCCTAAGCACCCTGTTGGGCCCACAAGTGTATACAGGGTGTATCAAAAAAAACGCAACACTTAATATTCATGAATATCCTCTTTGTTCTACAACACAAAAGACGTTTGGCCCCTGGAATGCGAGAAAGCTTGTAATCATATTCTAGCGGCACAATCGTCGGTAAACAAAGTCGGGTGCGTAAACCAACGAGCTGAAATGAAAGTATTTAACGAGTAAAATTTTATTTACAATTTATTTTACAAGGTCGACAGTTAGCATTCAAGTTATCATGCACGACAATAAAAACTCGTTGTTCGGTTGTAAGCTGCACCATTATTAGTTTAGCTGATTAATTTGACCATTAGCAGTTGAACTGTACGATTAGAAGCCATTTTAAAATCTCAGGGGCATAAAATCTATTGAGCTTATGAACAATATGAATTTTAGAATATTAAGTGGTTGCGTTTTTTTTTATACACCCTGTATATATAAATGTTTGACATATATGATTTATAAGCATTTTCATTCATGCATGATGACTGTAAAATTAATAAAGTGTGTCTACAGAATTACGGTTTACAGAATGTACTGTAACTACTGTTTACTATTTACGTGCATACATGCTGATTTTAAAAACGCTGTGCTATTTATTACACTACGCGTATTTATTACACTACGCGACATAAGCCCCGTTTACACTACACTCGATTTATCGGCACGGCAAAAATGAGTACCCGTGCCCATTTCATTCGTGACCGGCCTTTGTTTTGGTAGCCTGAACAATATCAAAATTGAGCACGGGTACCTATTTTAGCCGTGCCGTGCCGATAAATTGAGTGTAGTGTAAACGGGGCTATATTTCTACAGCGATTAAGGTACCGTAACAGTGTAACTGAGACTGAAAAGTAAATTAATTCTTTACTTCATGGTTTATAGCGAACACAATAAAATCAAACAACTATTTCTAGTGTCAACAATGTGTATTGACGTATACCTAAATTACTACGTTACTAGCTATATGTTATAGTACCTCAGACTAGTGACATAACTGACGTTGTAAGTTGCATGTTTCTTACTCAAATATTTAACCTATGTTTTCTATTTTAGTTTAACGATGCAATAATAACCATGTGACAGGAGTGAAATATTTTTTAATTAATTCCCAAAAGTTCTTTCTTCGTGTGCTTGGTACGGTACAAGAATAAATTCTTAGTGATATCGTAACACATATTCTCATCCAACATGGCCGCTGCCTGAACACATCTCCACCTGTAGCCATCCGTGTCCCGCCCACGGATAAATCTTGCATAAGTAAACGCTTTAGAGTTGTTTCTTTCACACCATTCATCTCGGAGATTCTGTACTCGATATTCTGAAACATTAAATTAAACTTTTTCTACCAGACAACAACGCAGATGGTAAGTTTGACAATCTGTGGTTACAAGTTACAGCCAAACGAGAATATTATGGTCGCAATTCATAATAGCCATAGTAACTGGTGTATTAGAGCCGAGATCACCCTATAATTATACCGAAGCAATTGTCGTTGGTCCGATTCATCCTATCGTCGTCTGCATGGACGAACTTGGACAAGGGAAACAAAGTTCGTCTTTTAATTCTATACAGGGAGTATCACAAAAAAGTAGACAATTTTGAATATTAAGTAAACTATAAAGTTATCAAAACATCGCATAGAATCGTGCAAGTATGAGTACTTCAGCATCGTCTGCTCAATGTAAGACTACAAAACAAACAGGAAATTAAACCTCGAAAAACGGGAGAGGGATTTGCAAAAAGCTCGTTTTGAATGGCTTGTGCAAGTATGAATGACTTGTTAAAATGAATTTTGATTTATGGAATGAAGGTTTAACTTTTAGTTTAAAAAATATTTCAAAAATGTCTACTTTTTTCTGATACACCCTGTACATAGTTCGTTTGTGTGTAAGCACGCGGGTAAACTGACGGATAATCTATCTGTCATCTATCATCTATCAAGACACGATAATTGGTGGGCACAAATTCATATATTCATATTAACAGACATGTAAAGACAATGGATTTGAAAGGAAATTAATCTTGCACAACATGAATATATATGAATGCCCCCCCCCCAATTATCGTGTCTCGTACGCCACTGCACTTTTGTCGCAACACGAATTATTCGCATATAGTTCGTCTGCATAGTCTTATTATGGACGAATTTTGAAATAGTAGTTCATTTTGGCCTCATGCATCATCCGTTTGTTACTATAAATTGGGGGTTGGGACGATCGAACTACGAAAAATCCATCATAAAACGTCTTCTGTGCACAATTTTTATACATGAATAATTTCCTAATACCGGTGCACTTTCTAAAATTGCAATTCTGTTTCGTTTACCGTATTCTCCCACATAGTTCGTCTACATAGTTTGTCGCGTGTTTATACTCAGATGAATGATCTGTCAGACGGATCATTCGTCTCGACGGACAATCCTTCCGTGTAGTATAAATTGACCTAATATAAATTTTGACAGGAAATTTTTTAATTCCACGGGAGGACCTGAGTTAATGCATATTTTTCTTCGCTTTTCTACGTCTTAACCTATGTTGTCTACAATTTTCTAATTCTGTTGAAAAATTTTGGCAATGTGATAAAAAGAATATACTTATCCTATCACAACATACCTGGAATTTCTGCCTCAGATCCATTCTGTATAACTATGTCACCAACAACATGATCTCTGAAATCTCTCCATTGAAGAAGATTTCCGTTAACATTCAAGATTCCAGAAGCCATTCCCTGAATAACATTGGTGGTCATGAATTGACTCCAGAGATTCAACCCTGCAAGGCTCCCTTTGAACGCTTGAATCGCATCAAAACCCCCGGCATGGGAATCCAATTCCTGACCAAGTACAATGACGCCGTTGGAATGTATCGTGTGATTTTTTGCTTTGTATTTTGTTCCTATCTTCTTCCCATCTTGATAAACTTCGATTAAACCATCAAAGCTTCTCCACTGCAGGCAATAAAAATGCCACGAGTCATAGGCAGATATCTTAGGTCTAAAATGTATAAAAATAGTCAATCGAGTCCATGTGCTGTGTTGTCTTACAAATTTACGCGGGAAAAACTCTCGCTGATGAGAAAAATAAACTTAGTGGTAAGAGGAGCTAGGGTGAGCCTATACATAAGCAAGATTTGTCTGACATCGGAGAGTTTACAGCACCGAAACTTTAACTTGCATGAATTTATTATTTTAAGTTTGGACCGGGATGCCAAAATTACTTAATGTATACAAACCCTTCATTTACAAATTTGTTCTTAACTTCAAGGTCCAACACCAAGGAATCATACAAATAAGCTTGAATTTCAACTGCATACTTCAGAGTTGAGTAGGCAAATATGGCACCACTGGTTTTCAAGAATTTCGCCCAAAAACAGGAGGAAACTTCCGTTAAATCGTAGTTAACGACCTTTTCCATTTTGACATAGTTTTGCACCGAAGCTTCAGGAAAACTCATCTGATACACCGACTCTGCTCCTGGCGAGAGAAAACAACAACAAAGCTTCAGCTGACAAGGTTAATTACCGACAGAATGAGAAGAAAATGAAACCGAATACAAAAATTATCCAAAACAATTTTTACTAAAAACTTCCTCAGTTGTCAGGAATGACAAAATGCATGCTAGAGTATCCATACAGGAAAACGTTTGAATGTTGTATCACAGGCAGCCCGGTCACTGCTGTTACGTCATGCTATTATTATATATGTATATAATTAGTGGTTGTATTTGTGTGATAAGATCAACTGGGGCCTTCTGTTCGAAATTTTGTCAACTTAATGCTAGGTATTGAAATCTTCAAATTAAACTTTTTAAGTGCTTATTATAAGATAATTAAGATAGTAATCAGTTAAATAAGACATAAGAAAGTTGAAGATTGTATATATCTAAGATCACCAAAATATAAAGCAGAGGAAATTTGGTAAAAAGTAAACATTTCGATTAAACTAGGGTCATCGAATTAGATGAAGATTAAAAAAAACTTTAACTAATGTCAATATAGTCGAAACGTAGAAATAATTTTTAAGATGTCTATTATTTACGGAGTTTTTGTTGTTTTATGATGTCAAAAATACTCCGTCAAGATGAATGGTCTCTTTATTCATTTACAGTATTAAATATAAAATTGAATGGTTCTAGACCACGTCATACTTACTAGAGTTGTGTAAATCATCCGGTGTCTCTTTGAAGTAAACGTCTTCTTTAACCTTTGACCTTATTCCATACCACGCGAAGATATTACCGTTTTCAAACAATGGTCCTTTGTTTGCCATGAACGATAAAGCATTTCCATCAATTTCATAGTTCCAAATATTGAGTCTACTTTGAGAGATATTATGCATGTATCCACCTGAAATTCGATAAAAACAGACCTTTTCTCTGATACATTTTTACCGTGCAAATAGCCTCTTTTTTGTTTTACTCATGCATGGTTATCGCTAATTATGGTACTAAGTATGTAATAGTAATCAATTTGTTAATGAGCCTAGGATTATGAAGAAAAAAATTCTTCCAGGAAAACGTTGGAATATAATATTTGCCTTTCTCTTCCTCTCACATGCTCGTAACAAGTTAACATGGAAACAAGGTCATCTGCTGGTAGATAGTTGTATTAATAATTTCTAATTTTTATAGCGCATATATGATCCTAAAAAGCCTCAAGAAAAATCAGTAAAGTCTCGAAGAGTTTGAGAGGGTTCAAGTGCAGCGTGCAAATTTTGGACTAGAGTTTATGCCTCTTACTGAATTGCAAGGAAAGTTGTCCTCCTGCAGGAATGGTAATATTGGAAGCCACATCATGCATGGTAGAGACCAAGGAACCATCCAGATATATCTTCCAGTGGCCTGTACTACTCGACCATGTGGTAGAAATATGGTGCCAATATGCTGGATCTTCATTCCAAAACATTGGTATTCTTGCTTCTCTGAAAAATTTGAACATTAGTTAGTACTAGCACTGTAACCTTTCTGAGTTGGTTTTGATTTAACATTTAGTTTCTATAGTTTTCTTATTAGTGGAGAATACGTGCATCAGGTGCATGCACCACTACAATGAAGCGGTTCTTTTCGTGTTTTAAAGATAGTTTATAGACTAGTAAGTAGTGTCTTGAATCGCAATGCTATTTCAAGCGGGTAAAAAATAGCTACGGTATAAACGGTATAACATTTCATAGCACATTCCTTTTTGGTAATAAGTTTGCTGATTGACAAGTCATTTCGAAAATGTTTTCAGATGCAGGCTTGAAAGCTTATCAAACTCTCATCACTTCATCAGGAAACCGAAAGATTTTATAACAGATTCGCCTGTTTCAGACACCTTTCTGAATGATATGTTTTATAATAAAATCTTTTGCCTTTTTTCAACCCCATCTATTTCCAAGGTTAGATTGTCCGCGGTGAGGTAAAATGAAAGCAAGAGGGTTCCTGAAGCGCTTGTGTAATTAACATATCTGTGATTCAGAGATTCTCTGTCCAGATCCACTGGCTTCTTCTCGTATTTTATCCACGTTGCAATTGTGAAAGCGCCGAGTTGTTGAATTTCTTCCCATTTTAAGATATGGACGTCTTGTGATTGTGTTATAACAATATCATACTTTGGGTCTGAAAAAAAACCCCAAATACATGATATCAAATGTTATTGATTCTTTTCTATCGGGTAGATTTTAGGGTAATTCAACAACTTTTTAAAAGAGAAATGATTCCATGCAAGTTTCATTTCGTTGGGCGGTAAGAAATTGGAGTCAGAACTTACTTTTTCGAAGTGGCTTACACGAACTTGGCTGTTCTTTGACTACCATATCACCATATCTTTTGTCCTTAAGAGAACTCCAATTTATGACATCTCCAAATTCAATATTTAAGCAACATTGTTTGGTGAATTTCTTTTCAACATCAGCAGCAGTAGATATAAACTCACTCAATACATTTAGTTGACTCAGTTTGACGAAAGATGAATGGTTGTAAGTCCCATTTGTGGTTTTTGGTTTCAGCCCTACGACGAAGACACCTCCAGCTTTCAACGGTGAACTCGAGCCGAGATCATTTCCACTGTAAACCAATGTACCCTCAAGAAAAAAAGCGCATTTTCCACGAGACCACGATACTCCCACGTGATGCCAATAGCCGTCATTGATTGGCGGAACCCAAATAACCCTGAAAGACAGATGAAATCCGTTAATTATTGCAACGGGAAAATTTTCACCGAGGGAATGTATATTATAATTAACAAAAATTTGGACAGAAAATTTCATTGTCAGACAATTCGCAGATCACAATCAAATGTTCATCCACAGGTAGCCCGCTATTAGATTTGCTTTTAGTTAAATATTAAATACATTCTATGCAAAACGACATGAAGTGTCGCCTTGAATATTAATATTAATATAAGGTTGGCAACTCTTTGTCGTATTTTCACATTTACGAATTACATACACAAACTTACACATGAAAATACTCGTACTTAAACACAAAAATATACACAAAACTACTAAATCTATGTGGGAACTGACTCTCCTAAGACATTTCCGAAACATTTGTTTGTCTTTAAAGCCATTACAAATAAGTAAAATTTACGAAAATACAAACACTTTTTGGTTGAATTTTTTGAAAAGCCGTCGGTATCCCATCACCCTGCCCTACGTCACAGCAAATACGCAATATGATTGGCTTAGTTTTGAATTTTGAAATTTGTTTACGTTAACGGGACTCAACCAGCCAATCATATTTTTTTTTACATAATGACATATATTTAATTACAAACTTGAGGTATTACACATATCAAAAGTAATCCTGGAGCGGATTTCACAACACGTTTACAATTATAGTCAAAGATATTACATTTTAAAATTTGATAATTGTTCGGACAGTTCAATGTTCGATGATGAATTTACATGGCGCCAAGAACGTGATCCGCGAATGCACAATACTTGTGCTCTGATGAGGGCAAAAGAGATCTGTTTTCGCAGCCAGCTCATCACGACGGACAACCTCAGATGTCGCTTCGTCGCCACCTTATCTGCCAACATGGTGAGGAAATGTTGGGTTTCCCTGCCACAGCCTCCAAAAGCGCTGAAAACAATAGGTGTGAAAGAGCCATGCTCCACTTGTATCACCCTTTGATTGTATTGGCGCTTCTTCTCTCTCTCGTTCTTATTGAAAGCACTGGTGAGGCTCTGGTTTCGGTGTGTCGAGGCATACGGGTTAAATACCCTCACATCAAAGAATGCCTTTTCACTTCTTAACCAAAAACCCCGTGCAGCGATATCAACACGAGCGTCATCAGCAGTGTTAGCCCCGGATGGTAAGGGCTCGCCCGATGTTGGAGTGAGTGCTGGTTCAACTGACACATCATGAGTGACTTCGTCTATGGTAGCTGCTAGAAGATCACGTATTTCATCATGGCGGCGGTGGATGAACCCTCCTTTTTTTGAACCAGCCAATCATATTGCGTGTTTGCTGTGACGTAGGGCAGGGTGATGGGATCCCGACGGCTTTTCAAAAAATTCAACCAAAAAGTGATTGTATTTTCGTAAATTTTACTTATTTGCAATGGCTTTAAAGACAAACAAATGTTTCGGAAATGTCTTAGGAGAGTCAGTTCCTACATAGATTTTGTTTTTTATGTATATTTTTGTGTTTAAGTACGAGTATTTTCATGTGTAAGTTTGTGTATGTAATTCGTAAATGTGAAAATACGACAAACTGAAAGAGTTGCCAACCTTATATTAATATATACATAAAGGTTTAAAGGTTACACTGCACCACGCGAATTGTTGCCTGCGATAATATGTGATAATATGTCAGCAGCGAATGAAGGAAGGTGACACTTCATGTCGTTTTGCATAGAATGTATTCAATATTTTACATTTTACTAAAAGCAAATCCAATAGCGGGCTACCTGTGGTTCATTGAATGGATGTGAATCTCATTTACATGAAATTGGAAAAAAGTTTGAAAACATGTGTTAAAAACATATGATGGGCCTTGAACAATGAATTAATCTGCTTATAGACCACTCGATCTCAATCTTTTTTTGCTAAACACATTTCTCCATTGAAAACCAAAAAAATACTTCATACTTTTTCGATGATTGAAACTTTAGTATAATCCTTTCTCTCCAAATCTTCAGCCAAAATCCTTCGGTATTTTCGTCCACATCGTAGGATAAGATTGTCATGGTGTCGGCATCCGAAATAATGTTGATCCAAAACATAAGCGTAAAACTGGACAATTGTGGTACATCCTTGTCGTGCAAAGTAAAGTTTTGAACGTTCTTCAGAACTAGATCAAAATCTCCTGCAAGAAGGTAAAATTTTAAAAAATATTGTAGAATTAATATTGTAAAATGGCCCACAAATACCATTATATGGTAGCTACATGCCGCCCGAATTAGTCTGTCACATGATGTTTGCGAACGATAGTTTCTGGAAAAATAAATTCGCATATAGTCATGGAATGCTGTTTTGTGTTTTATCAAAATAACTATTCCCCTGATAAATGCAATTTGTATATGCCTGGCTTAAAAGATGGCGGCAAATTTTCGTTCCAGTCTTGTTAGAGTTTATTCATATCTATTTAGATTCGCGCATAAATATAATAAAACACTCAACCATAAAACACAACAGTAGGAACAGTTCAACTGCAAGGCAGCAAAGAACGATATTAGCTATATATACTGCGGCTGGAAGTCTTATTTCAACATTCAAGAAAGAATTTATCCCAATAGGTTATCCTAACAATTATAAGTTGTCGCTGTTGCATGCATGCATGGTTTTATACGCTCACAGACTTGAAAAATGTCGACCAGAAAATGTTATAGACATTGATGTTATAGACGTGATGAAGACTGCTTTTCTCCCTATATATAGCTATATATTACTTTTCCCTGATTATGATTTTCCCTACACTCTTCTATTATTCGGTTTACCTGATTTTTGAGTTGTGTGAGACTCGATACATGATTGCACAAGATTCGATTCTTCCTATAAAAAAATGACGATATGGTATAGAGCATCTTTTGAACCTTGTATATTGGGACCAAATTACGGAGATTTACGGAGAAAGCGTTAGGATGCAGCGCCGGTTGGTTGCCGTCTCGTCGCCATCATTAATGCATGATGATCGAAAGCTCTAGAATTTAGATTGATGGTAGTATAAATAGTATAGTTTTTTAAATTTTCGGCATCTTCGGATTCACATTTTTGCTATAGGACGACTGACTGAAGTTCTTACTCCAGATATGTATGCTTTACATGCTAGCTGTCGCGTGTTCTAGTGGAATATTTAAATAAGTTCCCGATCAAAAGGACAATGGGCAACCCTGGGTGTGGGTTCGGTTCGTTGTTGGCTTTAGCTGATTTTCTGCCAGTTAACTCTTTGAAGCAAAATTGATCTATTGAGGGCCGCCGATGAAGGCCATGCAACAGTTGAAATTACAGCACGAGAACAGCGCCAAGAACATCTCATCTGAGCAAGAATAAAAGCAATGACACTCAATTTTTATTGAAAACAATTTTCTTGAACGTGGAAAAGTTTTAACCTATTTTTTGTGCTAGGTATAATGGCAAAGTTTTTAAGTATAAGCTACGCCTCCCCCCCCCCCCCCCTTCTGATATACAAGCTCCCGTACATAATAACTGAATATAGTGCGGCATGAAAAATAAATAGCATGAAAATATGTGTTGAATAATTGTTTTCCACTAATAAGTTTAAATTTAGTATATTTAGTTTAGCATGAATCGAACTGAACACACACGCAGTTGCGCATCACATTGGCACTATAAAATAACTGTAGTTCGAAACTATTATTTGCTTTTTTTTTCTTACCGTTCTGGTGATGTGAAGATGGTCGAACTCTGGGTTAAGAATACTTTCATCTTTTGTCGTTGGAAGTGTTAAATTGTTGAGTTCGCACAAACCTTTTCCAACTCCAGATGTTTTAAAATTTACAGACGCGCACGAAAAATCGTCAACACAATGCATGACACATTCAAACTCGTTGTCCGCCTGCTTTGTCGCGATGACATGATTCAACAAATACTTTTGTTTAATTTTGTGAAACAAGGCCTGTCTGGTGTTTAGACATTCACCCGGCTGTGATGTTTTTAAGAATAAAATTAGCGCAAAAAGTAAGACTGCCATTGATTCTGACGATATTGCTACCTCTCGTGCAAACTACTGTTTAACGAGGCCCGTTAACACGAGACAGCAGGTGCTGAATGTTGGGCTTACAAAGTATTGCGGCCTAAACCTTTCACTAGAAAACGATATATCTTGTTTGGACAACGTCAGAGTCTTGTTTGGACAAGGTCTTTCATACACAAAAGGGGAATTATCAACTGTGATCCGCTTAGAATTAATGCTTTCGCGTCTTTTTAGATTGAAGAGTTAAAATTAAAATAAAGGATAATTTATGTTTAAATTGATATTTCATATTGCCAAAAATCGTTTGTCCTTATACTTGAGGGGGTAAGCATGACTATATAATTTCGGTTCCTGACGAAGTGTCAGTCTAAGGTCAAAACACGGAAAAATTTTTTGTAGCTATACGCCTATGTTACATAGGCTGATGCTAAGAAAAATTTAATGTTTATGGTTAGACAACACGATAACCGTTATTCACTTATAAAAGTTCGAGGAAAATATTCTTTAGGGAGTATTTAAGTGTCTGAATTTAGTAAGTGGAAAAAAATTAGTTAAAAGTTGAAGACACTTTATAATAAAGAAGAAACAATAACTTTATATAATAATATAAGTATTCTCAATATAAGTATTCAAGCCCCAACATAGTGGTTTTAGTAAAGCCATAAAAGAAAATTTTGACAACATATAAAAATATATTTGATAATTATTGATAAGGACGTTTCGTCTTAACTTAAGACATCTTCAGACTGTAAGTGATAAATTAATAATTTCAATATTAAAAACTACCTATGTACTAATATCAGCATAGCGCCACTAACCCGGAAACAATAGGCCGTATATATTTTTAATTAAATTGGATGAATATAGCCTCTGAACATAAACGATACAGTTCATACTCATTTAATTTAGATGCCTTGCGAACATAAATGTTGTTCGATCGCGAAATTCAGAAGAACATCGTACTTTAAAAAGTAGAGAAGTTCAATTGTTTAAAAATGTAAAAAACCGCACGATACGTTCACTTTGTCCTACTCTTGCACTTTGGAATTCGAGCTTATATTATCTTCAATCCTGCGCAAACTGCGACGTGTCAACGCGCCCATAAACGACCACATCTTGTTAAACGGCGAAATAGCAGTGATATTATTAAAGTAGGGTCAGAGTATATTCTATACCCCAAATAATTTTATTCTTACCCCAATTAATTCTAATCTTAATCGAACAGTTTCAAAAGAACAGTTTACTTGTTCCTCTTGGAGGAATTGCCGTATCATGCGAGCGAATTCATACGCTATTCAAATACTAGTATATTTCGCGAAAAAAAAAACTTGCGGCGATGAAAAATAATGAAAAAAACAAAAAACATAACAAAAAATAATAAAAAAACAAAAAAATAACAAAACCTAGGCGGATTTTCAACTCCGTTGTAATAATAATGTCAACAATATAAGAATATCAACATTTTCAGTCCTGCGAAAGTCTTTACAAACGCCATTATTATACATGTAAAATCTACCGTAACACTATACTAAGCTTCCTGAAGAAGGGTCCTTAGGTCAAAACGTCGTGGTTTGGGTTTTTATGTACCAGTTTAGGCGTTGCTGAACGAAATTTGATATCATTTATGGTCTATGGTTTAGTGATAAAGTTATTATTATGCCATTCGTTATTATTGTAAGGGGGAAAGAGGTCAAGTTAAATTGTTAATCGCTAAGCCTAAGGGAAAATGAGGCTATTTTAACCTGTCTTTCTTGTTCTATCAGTCATCCCCCTATAGAAATAAAGAATTGTCTCTAATGATATCGTTGGGTGACACGACCTATGTTTCCTTTCAAATAAATTGATCAATGCTTGGCAAAGGTAAAACTCTCAACCTCGCTGGGATCAATCAATCAATCGATCAATCAATTAATCGACTAATCAATTAATCAATCAATCAATTAATCAATCAATCAATCAACCAATCAATCAAAATTCGATCGCGTGAACAGACCTTAAGAATGACGTTCACGGCACACGGCTAACAGCTAACTGCAAATTTCAAATCATATTTTGGTGCCAACTGTTAGCTGTTCGACGTTTGGGCAATTTGTCTATAAAAACTGAAACATGAATTAGCTACTTGGCGGGCAAAAACTTGTGAAGTTTGCCCCCAAAAGCGATTTGAAATTTGCCGTTTGTTGTTAGCC
Source organism: Dendronephthya gigantea (assembly GCF_004324835.1). Taxonomy (NCBI): domain Eukaryota; kingdom Metazoa; phylum Cnidaria; class Anthozoa; order Malacalcyonacea; family Nephtheidae; genus Dendronephthya; species Dendronephthya gigantea. The sequence goes on from NW_021163029.1 coordinate 2,549,154, forward strand.
GTGTGCCGTAAACGTACGAGGTTGGGGCCCTGTGAGCTGTGGGTTGAGCCCGGGTGGCACGATCTCCTCGCGAACCATGACCAGCATGCAACAGGTGCTGTGGAGCCACAGATGTGTGGATTGCAGAGGTCATGGTTTGCGTTTGATAGACTAGTTCCCAGAGGTCATCCACAGCCCTGCGATTCATTTTGGTTTTTCCTTTCAACTATTCTTCATTTGGCGAAAAAATAGTGCCTTTGGTTTGGACTAAATATTGTACTGTTCGAAACAATGGTTACAGAATCAATTATAATTTCGCTAAACAGCGCAGTGTCGCTCAGTGTCCAGGAGAAAAAAGACTGAAGGCACTTGGTAAACTTTCTTTTAACTAAGATGTTTTTGCATGAGAACCTTGAATCGACTGTATGATTCAGTCTCTGGGTTCAATTCCCAGAATACTATTTACAAACGAGATAACCAAATTACTACCCCATTGAACTGAATTAGTTTTTAAGGCCTTAACCCGCCAGTTTTCACTTCAACCGTAAATATATATTATACAAGCTCGTTTAGATTAGTGTTTGCCGAATTCTTCTCTGCAGTCATAATGAAACATATTGCCCTGTTCGAATCCAAACTTATCACAATCTGGACACTGAGAGATAACGAAGGGAGGAATTCTTGGGCATATTGAAGACAACATTGTATTTCAATGTACTTCCCCTTGAATAAAGAGCTCGTGAGGTCACATTCCAGACTCGATTTCGACTCGTAATCACTCGCGATCATTGCTTACCACTTGCGAGAACTTTGCCTTCACCACCAGACCGACAGCTTTTAAGGTAAAAGACCTTTTTTTTTCCCTTAGGTTACTATGAACGGTTATATGAATTAATATGCGCGTACTCAACGGCAAATATTTCACAAATTTTCATCAGCCCATGAGTATAGGCTCTTGACATCTTTCATTCAAATTCAATAACTCGTCACAATTAACACAACCTTACGATGCAAACTTTACTATATTTTCGACAACTTTTAGTATTTCAATAATATTAACAATGTATAATAGTAGCCTCCTCCGCAGCCATCTCTTATGTATTTATATTAGCTATTGATATTTGGCTTGGGTTAGCTGTGTCAGGGAGCGAGAAACAGGAGTAGGAAGGATCAATTCAAATTGTATCAAAAATACGGGCAATTTTAGAGCGATTGAAAAACCACTACAACCCTTGACCATTTTTTGATATTTTTGAACATTGAAGAGAGTCACTAGGCTTTTTGGGCGAGAGCCTCATAAAGTTCCCCACCTAATTTAAGGGTCAGTTATACGCCCGTTACTTTCCGTGCTCGTCCGTAGGAAGAAAGAATACGACCAATGAGGATCAAGGACGCGGAGCTAATTTGGGAGGCAAATTCGAATCTTAATTTTGGTCATGCCCTGGGTGCATTGCGCATGTGACTACGATTCTTCCACTTTTTTGATGTACCGTTCACGACAAAAGGAAGAGAAGGTCACATATTTTACAAGGAAAAAACCCTGCTTAAAGCTTCTCTAAAGTGACTTTGAAGAAAAAGACAAGAAGACGAAGTGAGCGTAAGAATTAAATGATATTTTAATCTGCGTTTACATCGAAATGATGTGATATTACAATGAGTTAAGTTAGCGTCATAGCGTGTTTATTTCCCTTAAAATACCGGCCGTTTATATGCGGTCGTTTCTTGATATTATTGTCTTATTTCATCGTTATAATGCTTTACAATATTCATTGTTTGATTTGTGTAACTTATTCTTGATTTATCTTCAATTTTAGCTTCGTTAATTCGACGAGAACGTGTTCATTCAACGCCGACTTTAAAGTCACACCTTGGTAAGCACAAGCCACAAGGTCTATCTTAATAGCTTAGTTTCTCGTTTTGTTTCGTTTTTTCTGCCCTAATTTGTTGTAGTAATGTTTTAAAACATCCTAGGATTTATTTCTGTAACTAAAGTTTTCTTTATCTTCAATTTCAGGATGCAAAATTCGACAATCTCGATAGAGTGGTCATGAGGCGATATGTGTCGACAGCAGCTAGTAAACTTAAATCTTCATAAGATTTCAGAAGAAGCTATAATCACTGACGATTATTTACATTGTAATGCGTCCCTAGAGAGCATTCAAAGATGGGCTGACTGGATGTCTATTGTAAAACGAGGAGCTACGAGTCGTGAAATAACCTGAATTTCCACAAGATTTGGAAAACAACTATAAACATGCACAGTGACGTTTCGCGTTGAAAGGCGTCATCAGAGAGCATTTAACGTCAACAAAATGCCGACAAATGCTTCTGAATGTCACAAGGTAATTGTTAGACTGTAGTTGTCCTAATTTTGAAAACATTTCTGTCAGTTTTAAAGCCATTTCGCTTCGGAGTGCTGCTCAAATTTACGCTCACACGTGCCTTATGTTTCACAGATTTGTGCTGCTAAACATCGAACAATAAATTCACCGAACCCCTAAAGACGCCAGAAGCGAAGAGAGCCGAATTAAAGAACAACCATGACGTAATCGGATGTCCTGCATCGGTCGAAAGAGGTTGTTGCGCTTGAGGATTTGCCACAATAGTACTGCATGATATGAAACAAGGTATTTCTGGAAAACGAAATGATCCTTTTCATTCGAAGGGGTCCCTGGTGGTACTCGTTGTATCAAGCACCGTCACAAAGGATCGTTTATGGATATAAAGCGACGCGAGCTGGATGAAAGAGGGATCACCCTAGGTATACATTTTTCTTGTTATCCTGAGTTCAGGCAATGGTTAATTTGGTACCCAGGACTAATGTTGTGTGTGGTATGTGAATGTAAGTTCTGGGTACACAACCTCGGTCAAAACCTGGGGCCGGTTGTATGAAAGCCGGATAGCGCTATCCACCGGATAGTGGTTTTTTCAATCGCTTCAAAATCGGCCGTTATTTGCTACAACTTTGAGTAAATCTTAGTATTCCTAAATCGAAGATCCTCTTTAATAATTGTTGCTTCTAAGCTAAAATTTTATCGCTTTTCGAGCATTTTTAGAACGGTTGAAAAAATCACTATCCGGTGGATAGCGCTATCCGGCTTTGATACAACTGGCCCCTGATGATCAACTAGCGCACACTCAGGGACATTTCATGGAGGTTGCTTGTGTGCTATTATTTTCATGTCCTTTAAACACCTAATATACAGATTTCTTGAATATTACCATTGCCTAAAGTCTTCATAGGTTAAGTTCTCTCTCTTGCGGCCAGACTTCATTCAATGTTCATTCTTTTTGTCTGCATATTTGGTATCTACAGTTCATGAAAGAATGGTACACGAGCTTCCTGCGCTAAACAGGAAGAGCAGTGAGTTTAGAAAATGCAATGCCGCAGCGCTGCAAACACTCACTTCAAATGATCTGTCAAAGTTGTTTTTCTCCAGGAAAATGAATTCTGTTTTTCAGTTAGAATGCTTTAATTATATGAATGGCTTGATTGCGCAAAACTGCAAGCGAAATGTAAACTGATTTTAAAGGTGTAAAATTTAAACGCGGAAATATATTGTAGGCGAGCCATTCCTGTACGACAAATTTGAATCAAAGGACTTCAAGTTGTTTAGATATTCACAGTTATCAATTTTTGCAAGCGCATTAATTGTGAATGTATAAAAGAAGTGTTGATATGAGATTCTCCGATAAGGAGACAAGAAATTTCTTTTCGTATCAATCACCGCATGCAGCGCGCTAAGCTTTAAAAATCCTTAATCAAATGATCGTCAGGTTTGTGGAGTATTTTCATGTGTTTTTTTGTTGACGGGCAACTGATTTGAAAAACGAAACTTTGTCCTAATAAACATGGATTTATTTAAAGAAATCTAGCTTAAAAATTACTTAAACTACAAAATACAAATTATTAGAATTACAGTCATGTACAATCAAGAAACTATTTACAAAGCAAAAAAAACCTTATCAGAAACTACAAACACTGATTGATTTTTATTAAAACAATGGCAATGCAAACTGATTTATTAAATTTAATGGCAAAAAATTTCCGAGTCATCAACTTCTGATCAACACAGGCAAAATATATTCCGCAAAAACATTTCAAAGAACATTTGCTCGTATAAAAAACTATGAGAGTTAAATAACCAATCTGTCGTGTACAAAATATTAATATGATTTGCTTGCATACGGTGGCCCATAAGTGCAAAACACAAAACAAGAAAACCAAAACGCATTTTACGATCTTCAGACGCATTAAGCAGTTCTCTGGGCAATTCTCATTTTTGCAAAACACATTTGAAAAAAGCAAAGGCACGTTTGAAGAAATAAAAACGCATTCCAAATCAAAAACACATTTGAGAGTGCAAAACAAATTTGAGAGCGCAAAACACATTTGAGAACGCAAAACACTTTTCAGAGCGCAAAACACATTTCTGAGTCTATTTGGAAAAACACATTCCCATTCGCGAAAAAGTTTTTCAATTAGAAACTATCAAATACAAAAAATGTAATTCAGACGTTCTAAAGTTATTTCTGTCACGATTGTGGGAATGTGCTTGATAATAGCGATTTTTAAGAGAACACCGTATCGAATTCGAGTCATTCAAAGTTGTCGGGTGTTACAGTTACAAAAGAAACAACAAATGCCCACAAAAGAAGTTCTCATTGGAATAGGGATAGTAACCTTGATTAAAGGAGGAAAATTGATTTAATGATGAATTCACTTTTTGTTTGTTGAATTCACCTGGTTTTCAGTTACTTTGATATCGCATGATAATGGGTTGTTAACATTACAACTATAGGTAATAAGTTATAACTAATTGCCATAACAAAAAATAAGTTGTCAGGATGTTTTAGAGTTGTCTGTTTTATTCATATTCTCACTTTCAATATTTCATAACTGTAGTGTTGCAACGTTTTCCCTTTTGCCTTTGCACATATTTTTGGAGAAAATTAAATGCCACTTAACGCACACTATAGTGACTATACTTATAAATTTATCAATTTAGGCAAAATCAAATTGTTTGATGACTATCACAATAACTTGTGATCAGTAACGCCGCCAGATTGACGAGTGGGGGGGGGGGCAAATATTCATATATTCGTCTTCCGTATTAATAATTCTTTTAAAATCAATTGTTCTTACAGTGACCACGAATGCTGTCAACCCTGTTAAAAAATATGGCGGCGCCACTGATTATGATTTGTTAAAATCTAACAGTTTACATTGGATTTTCTTGATATTGGATTATACACCCACTTGGGGACAGGGATTAGGGAATGCGCTTTGCTGTATCTTGATTCTTGACACGCCTACTTTGAAAAGATCCAATTTTGGCCCCTTTTCTTTTCTATTCGAAATGTGCCTGCATGCAAAAAAATCAAATCGGAATTATTTCAATTTGAACTTATTGTAGAGCTACTTGTAATATATTATGGTACAATTCAACTGCATCTCTCCAGGTGTTTGGCTCAGCAATACCAATCATTTGATTGACATAATATAAGTACTCCTGATAAACGAGTGATTCATTAGAATAATCGGTTGAATAAAGTTCATTGTCGTTTTCCTCTAAATCCTCGAAATCGCATGGGCGTTTGCAGTCTGTAGTATCAACACTCTCTGGCAAGAAATACAAAGTGTTGGGTATCCTTGAAACAGTATCGTGTCGGGACTTGCGAATATAGTGACTGTTCCATCCATCTCGGTATATCTCTATATAATCTTACTGGAACAATACCAAATGCACTCAAAATGCGTTTTGTTGCTAGTACCCATACTCCCGGCATCTATCATGTCCTTGAAAAAGTTAATCCACCATGAACTTCACGATCGCCTAAGGTACGCCCACCAGGCTTCGATGCGTTGATTGCTATGCGAAGAACCGAATCGGCGAGCTTTCAAGCCAGCTAATGAATCTGTACCATTTCGTCTAAAGGCTAATTTCCACTCAGGAAAACGAGCAGCGGATCAGATCGGATCGGAACGAAAGATAATCCGCGCGTGCGCCGTTTGTTGAAATTTTTGGCTTATATTGATCCGAAAGCGTCCGAGACCGGATAAAAAAAAGTTCAAATGGTTTTAACTTTTTTTGATCCGATCCGAAATCACTTTATTGATCGAACCAGCTCGGAAAAAATCCGATCTGATCCGATCCACTGCTCGTTTTCCGGAGTGGAAATTAGCCTTAAGAAAGCACTGCTCTGAAGTCATGATTCCGTTTTTGCTTCCTCGATCTGTTCGAAGTATCATCGGGCAACCACCAGTTTCAGCCACAGCGTCCCTAAATAGCTTTTCAATGACTTTAGGATCATTGTTACTCATTTTCAGTTCCAGCCATATCACACGCCTACTAAACCCGTCAATACAACCATGTATAGGTACTATCCATAAGGTTTTAGTTTATCGTATCCATTGGCGTGCCAACAGTTATTCGGCCCGGGATTGGTGTATTTTCGTCTTTTCAGTCTGCGGGCTTGTCTTATCCTGGTTCCTTCTGGATCCATCTCTCGCAATAAAGTTTCAACGGAAGATCGTGGTACGTTTATTCCATACTTTAAATGTAGTTTCCGCCACATGCATTGCTCGGTAACCAAGTAGATTTCCTGCTCCTTCAAGCTCCATGCCTATGTGCTCACGAAGAATGGCTTCATTGATCTCACAATTTTGCCGAGTTAATCCATATGCTTTCAAACGATTCAAGAGAGTCCTTTTTGACATTTTTATGTCGTGATATTTATCGAGAAATTGCAATATTGTGCTGTACTCATACTTTCTAGAGAAATAGTACCTAATTGCTTCTTCTTCATCCATATATTAAGGCTATATAATATAAGAACCTGCTCCACAAGTAAATATTGTATATTAATATTTCCGTATTTTCCCGCTTTTTTCCCTAACCAAAATCACAACCAACAGTTATGCCACCAGAATGTGTTTTTCAGTTACAAGCTGTGTCTTATTACGATTTGTTTTTAACGCGACATGCGCTTGCGATAGTAATGATCTTTCACCTTTTTCGCGATTTGAAATGTGCTTCATCATGCTGACTGTTGTTTTGCACTCTAAAATCAAAAATCTGAAATCTTTTGCGCTCTCAAATGTGTTTTGCACTCTCAAATGTGTTTTGCGTTCCCAAATGTGTTTTGCACTTTCAAATGTGTTTTTGTTTGGAATGTGTTTTTATTTCTTCAAAGGTGCCTTTGCTTTTTTCAAATGCGTTTTGCAAGAAGTGAGAATCGCCCAGAGAACTGCTTAATGCGTCTGAAGATCGTAAAATGCGTTTTGGTTTTCTTGTTTTGTGTTTTGCACTTACAGCTTAACAAAAACATTTGATGCGTTTTACAGGATTGCAGCCATTATGACTTTACATTTAGTAAATCAGTTTGCAGTTGTCAATCTTAGCATCGATTAAATATTTAACAGCTTCAGTTGTTAAATCATTGCGACTTACATTTAGTCCAGTAAGTTTACAGTTGTCACTCCTCAGAGCATCGCTTAAATATTTAACAGCTTCAGTTTTTAAATCATTGCCACTTACATTTAGTTCAGTGAGTTTACAGTTTTCATTTTTCAAAGCATCACTAAAATATTTAGCACCTTCAATTTGTAAATGATTGCCACTTACAGATAGTTCAGTAAGTTTACAGTTGTCATTCTTCAAAGCATCACTTAAATATTTAGAACCTTCAGTTTTTAAATGATTGCCACTTACATATAGTTCAGTAAGTTTACAGTTGTCACTCTTCAAAGCATCACTTAAATATTTAGCAGCTTCAGTTTTTAAACCATTGCCACTTAAATCTAGTTTAGTAAGTTTACAGTTGTCATTCTTCAAAGCATCACTTAAATATTTAGCACCTTCAGTTTTTAAATCATTGCCACTGAAATGTAGTTCAGTAAGTTTACAGTTGTCATTCTTCAAAGCATCACTTAAATATTTAGCACTTTCAGTTTCTAAACCTCTATTGTCACTTACATTTAGTACAGCAAGTTTACAGTTGTCACTCTCCAGGCCATGGTTATCTTTCTTCAAAAACTCAGCCAATTCACGGATAGTAAAGTTCGTCACAGTACAATCAATGATTTGAAGCTTTTTCAAGTTTTTGATGTGGCTTAAAAATTTGAACAAAGCCGTAGATTCTGCTGGTGCAATACTTATGTGGCTCAAAGTAAATGTTTCATCATCATCATCATCATCATCATCCTCAGACGCAAACGACGAAATCATTTTCATGACGCGATCTTCTTGCATTTCCCAAACACTTTTTATCACGAGTATACCTTTGTCACTACTCTTGTCAATATATCGTTTCTTTGGCATCCAGTCTTGAAATCTAGATTAAGATATTTTAAGAGAAAATTTCAGAAGTTCAGATTATATTTCACTGAAGAGAACTGCGTAGTATTAAATGGCCAGTAATTCACAGTTTAACTCACAGCGTGAAAATGACAACAACACAGACCATAGGCGGCCCAAAATTGCTGGTTTTTTAGACTAAATAAATCAATTTTATACATACTAATCCCAGGGACGGCGGAACATAGTATATTTTTGGGGGGGGGCTAATTTCACGAGGCGCCACCATGGTTCGCGCCGAGCGAATTTTTTTTGGAATTTCAATGCTCTAGATCTTCGGAAATGGCCATCTCAGAGTCTTACTTGCCGCTTAATTTCATCGTAGTTCAGGGGCGTGCTGGCCATGGTCGGGACAATGGGAACTCGTTGTGGGCCCCTGGCATAATGGGCCCTTTAGACTATAAATTGAAATTATGTAATGAGACAGTAACGAGATGAAGCGACTTTTGTTTCCCTAGTACTTAAATAAATGGTTGATTTTCATCAATTTCATTTAACAAAGTAACAATACATCATAATTTGATTAATTTATCAAATAATGCACGTCAAGTGCCCAATAGAACACATCATCATACAGTATAATAAAGTGGAGACAGTTTGTCTAGTTTGTTTTTGTTTGGATCGCGCCCTTGGGCCCCCTAAAATGTTACTCATTCGTTGTTCTTCTTGAAGACCCAGCACGCCCCTGTCGTAGTTTTTCATGGGCAAACACAAACTGAAAACGGCACAGCGCGTGTAGTGATATCTTTTACATTTGAAAAATCATCTCTCAAATTCTCAAAATAATTTCCAAACAAAATGGCGGTGCGAAAATAATAACAATATACAACCACGAATATTCTGCTGTTAAAGACAACTATGAAAGATCAATCAATTTACATTCACTTGATCCGTATCACAATATAAAATATCTTATTAGCATTTGATACGCCAGCGAGCATTAATTTGACGACTTCGTGGTAACGTAGTTTGTATATTTAATCTCCCATTCTGGCATTCTTCATGAAATTTTTGTGGGGGTTAAGCCCCCCCCACCTCTACTTCTGGGGGGGCTATAGCCCCCTAGCCCCCCCTGTTCCGCCGCCCCTGTTAGTCTAATCCTTTTATAGCTTGCGGCAAGGCTATACGATGATCAGTCCAGTACGTTCGCGTAGTCTCATCAGTTTAATCGATATTATCGATATTATGTAAACAAATCAATGACCGTTAACGAAAGCACGTTAAATGTCGGACTCGTTGTCTAATTGTTAAATAGAAACACGCGTGGGAGTTTGGGAGAACGAGAAATAATCAGTTGGAAAACGAGCCCGTAGGGCGAGTTTTTCCACGTTATTTCGAGTTCTCCCAAACTCCCACAAGTGTTTCTATTTAACAATTAGACAAACAGTCCGAGTTGTCTATGAGCGAATAGTCAACGAAGGCGAAGCCTGAGTTGACTATTCGCTCATAGACAACAAAGGCGAGTTATCTAATTGTTTTAGTATACATCCTGTACCTAGATATATTAACCTCGAAAAAATTTATCGATACACTGCAATTTATTACACCGAAAAATAATTCAATTTTATACGATCGCGCGAGCGAATTTTTCCCAAACGTTCACCATCACGAATAGACAATGGTTGAGTAGCCAATCAGAATGTAGGATTTGTAATAGACAATAGTGGGTGTATACTAAAACTGTATAGAAACACAGGAAAAAGTATACACCGGACTATTAGCGAGGTTCAGATTTGACTACTGTAATGTATATATATATATAGACACGGACAGTAATAGCTAAATATAGACTTGATATTGATTAGGGGATTGATTGACATTAATTGAGGGAGATCTAGTTATGTAAGGGATATATAGAAAGATACATAGAAAAAGCGTAAGAAACAAGCAATATTACATTGGCGACGAAGACTAAAACAAGTGATTAAAACATATTATAATGGCGACATATCTCACGCCTATGCCACCGTTTGACCCTGATGCTGACGCGGGAGGAAATATAGCGGCTAAATGGCGTACTTGGTTGGCAGATTTCAAAACATTTCTAACGGCGAGCAACATTACAAACAAGACACGCCAACGAGCATTACTTTTATACCAAGCAGGACCGCGAGTACGGGAAATCTTTCGACACTTTCCAGACCCTGGTAACGACGACGACTTCGATAAAGCGACGGAACTTCTCACCGAATACTTCGAGCCTCAAAAAAATCGATTATACGAAGTCTACAAATTTCGACAAGCAAAACAGAGCGACACGGAAACGATAGATCAATACCACACGCGTCTACGAACACTGTCAAAAAACTGTGAGTTTTCAGATGTAGAGTTCGAAATTATGGTACAAATTGTTATTGGAGGAAAGTCAAGTCGCGTGCGTAAACAAGCGTTGCGAGACCCCAAGTATGTTTTAAAAGATCTTTTGCTCGCAGCCAGGCGGGAAGAAATAAGCAAGACGCATGCAGCTGACATCGAAGGACATTTAGACAGCTGCAATATTCAAGCAGTTAAAACGCCAACCGCGAAAGAAACAAAACACAAGACATCCAATAAGACATGTTTTTACTGTGGTGGCAGCTACCCTCACACCAACAAACCGTGCCCTGCCAAAAACAAGACATGTGCCAATTGTGGTAAACTAAACCATTTTGCTAGCCAGTGCCGCAGTAGCAACACGAGAGAAAATAGACAAACTGGTAAACCACGCGAAGACCTACGACCAGTTAACACAGACCTCCAGGACAACACTAGCAGCGACAGTAGTGGTCCAGAATATTGTTACGCGGTCAACAACAAACAAAAACACCCGCAAGCGTCAATTGCTCTCAATGGACAAAGAGTAAAAATGACCATTGATACGGGGTCAAGCATAAATGTAATCGATAAACACACGTTCCAACAACTGCGAGATATCCGACTTCAGCCAACATCCGTGAAAGCATATCCCTTCAATTCCACAACACCTGTGAAGATGGAAGGAAAATTCCGCGTTTTAGCAGAGTCGAAACACAAATTCACGGTAGCTACCATATTTGTTACTTCTGACGACGGCGGTTGTTTACTTAGTTCTGAAACTGCACAAGAACTTGGACTCGTAAGTCTCCATTTAAATCAGATAAACAAGGAAACAGAACGTTCAAAAATCACACCAACAACGAGCGATAAAAACCTCGCACGCATCCTAGATAAACATGGCCCTGTGTTCTGTGGACTTGGGAAACTAAAGAACAAACAAATCGAATTAGTTATCGATGAAACCGTTTCACCAGTTGCACAACCGCAGCGCCGAGCACCGTTCCATTTACGCGGAAAAATTGAAGATGAAATACGCAGATTAGAACAGGATGACATCATTGAGAGAATACCCGAAGGAATTTCAACGGAGTGGGTTTCCCCAGTCGTCGTCGTCCCAAAGCGTGACGATAAGATTCGATTGTGCGTAGATATGCGAGTAGCAAATACAGCTATTCAGAGAACTAGACATCCCATACCCACTCTAGAAGCTGTCTCTATTGAGCTTAACGGAGCTCGGTTTTTCTCAAAACTTGACCTAACTCAAGCCTACCATCAACTGGAGCTGAACCCAGCATCTCGGGGAATAACAACTTTCTCCACTCATCTCGGTTTATATCGCTATAAAAGATTAAACTACGGCACAAATGCTGCAGCGGAACTCTTCCAACACACCCTACAGGAGACATTACAAGGAATTCAAGGAGCTAAAAACATCGCAGATGACATCATCGTGTTTGGAAATACTCGACAGGAACATGACCAAGCATTAGAAGAAGTACTTACACGTCTGCAAGAGAGTAACCTGACTCTCAATCTACAAAAGTGCAAATTCCTCAAAAAGAATCTTGAATTCTTTGGACTGGTATTCACAGAAAAAGGTGTTAGCCCAGACCCCAAGAAAGTGGACGCTTTCGCCAATACAAAACCACCAACAACAGTCGGTGAAGTGAGAAGTCTATTAGGAATGGCTAACTACAGTGCTAAGTTCATCAAAAACTACGCGACCATTACAGAGCCACTCAGAAAATTGACCCAAAAAAACGCTCGTTTTACATGGACGACAATACACCAGAAAGCATATGAAGACCTAAAGAGTGCTCTGACTAACAGTCCAGTTATGAGCCATTTCGATACATCCAAAGAAACCTCAGTCCTGGTGGATGCAAGTCCCGTTGGTTTATCTGCCATATTGACGCAAAAGGATCCAAAAACAAACGAAGACAACACTATCGCTTATGCCAGCCGAGCATTATCCCCAGTAGAACAACGGTACTCACAAACCGAGAGGGAAGCTCTCGCGATCGTGTGGGGCATTGAACATTTTCACCTTTACCTGTTCGGTGCACCTTTCAACCTAATTACTGATCACAAGCCATTACAGTTGATCTACAACAATCCTCGGTCCAAACCTCCAGCTAGAATAGAACGTTGGTTTCTAAGACTTCAGCAATACCATTTCAATGTTATCTACAAACCAGGCAGTGTTAACCCAGCAGATTTCCTGTCACGACATCCGCAATCGAAGATACCAAAACACAACCTTGCTGAAGAATACATAAACTTCATCTCGACTAATGCCGCGCAAACCACAATTCCAATACAAGTTATCAAGGAACATACGGAAAAGGATCCCAGTCTCAATGCAGTAAGAGAAGCAGTTAAGTCTGGTAACTGGGGCAGCAGTCATGTAAAGCCATTCATAAACATCAAAGATGAAATAACAGTGGACCATACAAATGGTGTAATCCTCCGAGGAACACGTATTATAATACCATCAACTCTACAAGCGAAGATAGTAAAACTTGCCCACAGCGGTCATCAAGGACTTGTCAAAACAAAAGCCTTGTTACGTCAGTATGCCTGGTTCCCTAACATTGATAAAGCTGTAAAAGAAGAGATCGATACCTGCTTTCCGTGCCAAATTAATGGTCCAACCGATCCACCCCAGCCTTTACTAACTCCAGAAACGCCGGACGGTCCTTGGCAAACTGTACATGCAGATTTCTACGGCCCGCTTCCCACCGGACAGTATATCATAGTGTTAATTGATAAATATTCAAGATACCCGGAGGCTGAAATCATCACAAGTACATCTGCTAAAGCACTTATACCAAAAACCGATGCTATCTTCGCGCGACATGGAATTCCACTGAAAATAAAGACGGATAACGGTCCTCCTTTCAATAGTAAAGAATTCAAAGATTATTTAACAAAGATTGGCGTAGAACATGAGACATCAACACCTGAATGGCCACAAGGTAACTCAGAAGCAGAAGCTTTTATGAAACCTTTGGCAAAAGCAATCAAGACCGCTCGTTCAGAACATCGTAACTGGGTCCAAGAACTTTCGAGGTTCCTGTTAAGCTATCGCACCACACCCCATTGTTCTACCAACATACCGCCCGCTCAGCTTCTCTTTAATCGGCCTGTCAGAGGAGTCCTACCCATGTTGAACCCAAAAGCTAAAGTACTAAACAGACATAAAGAAGCCAAATCGAATGACTCCAATGCCAAAGACAAAGGGAGAGAATACGCAAACAAACGAAGGAGAGTGGCGCCGTCAGAGATACAAGTGGGAGACACAGTCATTCTTAGACAGAAAAAGAAAAACAAATTTACAACCAAGTTCGAACCAACTCCTTACACGGTGCTTGAACGTAAAGGAGTGACAATAGTAGCTGAAAACCAAAGACATAAGGTGACAAGAAATGTATCGTTCTTTAAGAAGATACCAGACGCCGCAAAGGAATCCGAAGATGAAGATGATTGGAACGCACCGACAGGAAATGCACTCATCGAACGAGCAGCGGACGAACCAACGCCAGAACCAGTGGTGAGAAGGTCAACAAGGCAGCGTAGACAGAGAGAACTTTTTGGAAATGCAATAAACCCAAACTTGATAATTCATTAAACAAAGGGAGAGATGTAATGTATATATATATATAGACACGGACAGTAATAGCTAAATATAGACTTGATATTGATTAGGGGATTGATTGACATTAATTGAGGGAGATCTAGTTATGTAAGGGATATATAGAAAGATACATAGAAAAAGCGTAAGAAACAAGCAATATTACAACTACCACTACGACTACCACAACCTTTGAGGGAATATAAACCAATCAAATGCGAAGATCTATCAGACTAACCAATCACGAGCTTAATAGATTAGCGAGAGGTAGCGGTAGTGGTACAGGTAGTGGAAGCCAAATCTGAACCTTGCTATTGTCTATTACAAATCCTACATTCTGATTGGCTACTCAACCGTTGTCTATTCGTGATGGTGAGCGTTTATGAAAAATTCGCTCGCGCGATCGTATAAAATTGAATTAATTAAATTATTTTTCGGTGTAATTGCGGTGTATCGATTATTTTCTCCAAATTAATATATCTAGGTACAGGGTGTATACTAAAACAATTAGACAACTCGCCTTCGTTGACTATTCGCTCATAGACAACTCGGACTCGTTGTCTAATTGTTAAATAGATGACGCTTCTCGACCAATGAGCACGTGCGTACTATATTATTAGTTTGTTTATTTATACAATGCGCAAGCAAGCCTTGAAGTGGCTTCCAAAACTTTGTTTTTTACTCGTCAAATAAGAATGATACAGTAATATAAACAAAAATCAAAGATGAATAAATATAATATTCACATGTACCAAATATTGCCCTTCTTCGTCCATTCTCCGTCGATATTTTTCGTGTCAAAAATAAAAATGCAAGCTTGTTTTTGTTCAAAAATATGATAGTTGCTACGGCAACGGTCTAATCCTGGGGATTCCAGACCGGCAAAGAACCAATCAGCGCACGCCATTTTAGTCACGAGACCGCGTGCCATATAATAAATATCACAGTAATTAGTACAGACAGAATACAGACAGTAGAAGCTGACCGCGCGCGTAAACAATGCAGTCGAAGACTGAGTATAAACCACTGAGCTATATAATAATTCCTGGAGGACCGGCTCGTCATTTCTCGGTAACTTCGCCGCCATCTTTTTGTCCGCAAAAACATGGCGGACTTCGCCCTTCTGCGCAACCGCAGAAGCTCTGCTGACGCCACATGGTTCCTTTTGGCCATGGTAGTTACCACTGACCGGGCTCAATAATGAGCCCGCTACAAGGGTGTTCTCCCCCCTGGATTTAGTAAACAACAGGTTCTCCCCCCTGGCCTTTATAAAAAAAATTTCCCGTGAAAACTTGTTTTGTTTTTTTGAAATATAAAGTCATGAAAACATCATTAATTGCATTTTTTTGAAATATGAAGCGTTTTTTTAAGATGAATACAAGTCGTAGACGCTGTTATTGCCAACGCAAGAACAAATATATACTAAAACGTCAAAAAATTGTGGACAAAATTGAAGATTTTCGTACAGGCGTTTTTGTTCGTGACAGGTGTTTTTCATTATATTTTCATTATTTCTACATTCCTATAACAAATACTTGAACTTTTTGGCACTATTGTCGGACATTTTGGGGACAATTGGATATTTATGGACATCAATTAGACTTTTTTGAACCCTGCATGAACAGCAGAATTACTGAAAGTATGCAATTAATAATGTTTTCTTGAATGGTCTTGAATGTCTTCAGAACAATATATCTAGGTATAATCCAAAGAAACAGAGGCCAAAGCTCAGGGGCAAGATGCTTGGCAGCTGACTAAGTGCAAGAATATAGTTTCAACCATGAGTCATATTTGCATAATACACTTTTCAGTAAGGTCATCAGCTTAATTGTACCTCAATAGGCTATAAAATTTTCATTATTATCTAATTGCACCCCTGGTCTTATTAATGAATAATATTCATCCCTCCATAGACTCAATTACTCCTGATTAGCCTATTGAATTTAGCCCTCTTGAGTTTGATACCATAAACAGAAAATTATAAAAGTGGCTGCAGATTGAAGATACACTGCTCACACAATGCATGTTTATATTTATTTCTTTTATAAATATAACAATGGTTATAAAAATACCAGCCAACAACAAAATCAGATAACATGGTAATTAAGGATAACAATGCAGATTCATAACAATGTGTATAATGTGCTTAATACATCTCAGTTCAATGTTCCAACAAATTGCATGACAATTAATAAGCCATCTCTAGCTTGCTTTATTTCATAGCATCTTCATCCTGAAAAATATAAATGGAGATCTGATCAAGTTTTATTCACAAGGTGCAAGAAGTTAAAAATCAATTAATTATAAGCCATGATAATTGATTTGAATTTGACAAGGCAAACAAGATAATATATTAACTAGGTTTTAACAGTCACCATCATCAGAGGTTCAGTTGAAATTTACACTGTTTGCAGCAAAAATCTTATTACTTTGTATCAGCACCCACTCCACACTTTTGTCAGTCAGATCATGTTAATTATTGCTTAAATCTAATAGACTCACTGGGGGGAAGGTTTACCTATTTCCATTATTGTTTGCTATCATGAAAACAAAATAGACCAAACTCAAAGATTGACATTGCCAGGAATTTAATTCCTTCCCCACACAAGTCAAGAAAATGATAAAGTTTGAGTATAACATTGCACATGTACCAAAGGTCTAAAATAGTATATTTGCTGTTTGTACCATAAGTTTTGATGGATTTATATGGCTCAGAACCTTTGGTAATCAGTTTATATTCGAGTCCAAAGGCAAAAAACTGAAATTGTTATAAAAACCGGCTTACCTGGATGCCATAAAATAACAGCCGAATAACAAAAATCATTCCCCCGATTATTGAATTAAGCCATTCAAAACGTCAGACATATAGAGCACAAAGCTACGTCTCCTTTCCATTTGTTGAACAGGGAAAAAGAGGATTTATATGAAAAACAAAAAATATATACCGAAAGCCGAAAATAGTTTCATAAAAACCAGGAGGGAGATGGACACAGTTTTTCACCTTGTATCGCGGTATGTCAGTGGTAACTACCATGAGCAAAAGGAACCATGTGGCGTCAGCAAAGCTCAAAATCCGCCATGTTTTTGCGGACACTTTTTGGTGGCGAGCCGGTCCTCCAGGAATTATTATATAGCTCAGTGGTATAAACAGATTTCTGGGCTGCTATGGTGGCTGTGGGCTAATCAGAATTATTTGTATGCAAGAGGCAGAAGTTTTATCAATCTTGGAAAATCTCCAAGGAAAATGTTTTCTTAAGGTAAATTGATGCCAACTAGCAACATGCATCACACAGAAATAATTTATCAGCCTATTGCTATATAATGGATATATGCCTTAAATAGTAAAAAATTTATACCTTTTACTTATACGTTCAATCACTTCATTGTCTTTATGCTCTGCTGACCTGATAAAAAAGTTATATTTTTAACTGATTTAGTACAAACACAAAGAGATATATCCATATTTCTTTCCTTTTTTATCTGTGCATGGGAAAAGTAATACCATGTGTATTGGTTATATGCAGAGTTTTTGCTCCATCAACCAGGGGCTTCATCAGTGCAATACATTATGATGAATAGATAATATAAAAAGATTCCCTCACATACAAATGGCTATGAAAATGAGTTGTGAGTTGTTACTATACAATGAAACTGGCTACTGTATTACTTTTTTAAACTAATTTGAAGAAAAATGAGGCATACCTTAACTCCCTCATCCTATCTCCAAGTAACCCAGATACAAACTGGATCACCAAATGCCACCTGGGTTCATCAATGTGTTTAGATAAAAATGATTCAACATTTCTAATATCATCAACTACATATAGTGCAGTCAGAAACTCTTGAATTGTAAGATGAAGGAAAGAAAAGATGTACTGATTTTCATCTTCTAACTGATTAAATACACCGCAATCTGCTAAGTCATCTATAAATTCATCAGTGCCATCAAACTGAAAAACTAGCTGGTTGTCTTCCATGCCTTGCTTTGCAATTTCTTTCAGTTTGTCTAAGTTGTTTTGAAGCTGCTCTGGAAGTTTTGCAGTCAGATAATCCTTTGGGACTGGTTTATTCACATATTTTGAATTGTGTTTGAACAACAAAATCCTTATAGCTCTTTTGTACATTTCAGTCATTGTTTTAGGAATCTTGCTGTAGCTTTTATCCTTCTCATGTTGACCAAAATCAAGGCTTTCATATAATGTCAAGCACACTATATAGGAGTTGACTGGTATGTAACAGAAGCTTAAAAGTTCTGGCGAACTCTTGATTACTTGCCACATCTCTGAACTTCTAATGTCATCATGGCAAAACATTTTAACATACTTTTCTATCTGTTCCTCATTAAAACCCAGTATCTCTATTTCCCGATCAAACTTTAGATACTGATAAATATCTTCTGCTGTAGGTCGAGATGTGATTAGTACAGTAGCTCCAGGCAATAGTTTGCCTTCCACCAGCTGTTTAAGGATACGAAAGATGTGACACACTTTGTCTGGGCTGTTTATGATCTTTTCATCAGTTAAACACCTTTTATCAACTTTAAGTTCATCTAAGCCATCAAAAACAAGAATCGCATTACTTGGGTTCCTGTAAATATATTCGTAGATGGTCATGTTGCAATAAGCTGGCAAAACTGAACCATGAACTTGACTTAATATTTCTTTAAGACTTCTTTCTCCCTTGTTAAAATCACGTAATTGGATCAATAGTACAATTCTTCCATGCCAGAATCTTTCTGTGTGTTTTTGATACTCCTGAAATATTTTTCTTGTCAGTAGAGTTTTCCCAATTCCAGGTCTGCCCACTATCAGAACAGTTCTAGGTTGTTTCTTACCAGAAGCTGCTTGAAATAATTCTGCTGTACTCTCAAGAACTTTTGCATTAGGGAGTTTTTCTAAACGAGCTTTATAAATCTCATGTCTATCTTTATATATTTTCCTAGAAGTTTCCCTTCCACCTCGAATCATAACATTGATATAGATCTCCTCCAGTTTTCGATCTGACAAACGTTTTCCTCCTAAGATTGCAGTCAGGTCAAATAAATTTTTAGATTGGATTGATGGAATTATTTTGTTTATTTCTAGGATTGTTTTGGTTCGTTTTCGTAAAAGGTACACGCTAATGAACTCCTGATCAGTATGGAAAGTTGATCTCTTCAATGCTGACCACAACAAATAAACAATCTCAACGAGTGTCACTGCATCGAAGAGAAAATTTATCGTGATAAAGCCGACAACAACTTGTTGTTTCTTCCCAGCCATTGAATAAGTGCAGTCCAGAAATGAAGAATTCGTAGTTGGTCCTGCGACGTTCTCATGGGAAGTACTAGTTGTTGTTCTCATGTTGGGCAAAGGACATTCAAAATGGGTCGGAAAATTGGATGAGGTTAAGAGAAATGCTGAGAATATTGTCAGTGGTATTATACGACAAACGATCAAATGGATTATGTAAGCCATAAATACAAAATTACGATTACTACTTCGATAGACTTCCGGTGCAGCTGGCGATTCAAACTGTAGTGGCTGGCTTTCTTCTACGCCCTCGTTCGTCGTTGTGTAACTTGTGTTTGGATTATTTGCGAAGATGTCGACTCTATGTTTCACCAGGTGACCATACATAACACTAAACACAACGACAAGTCCAAAACTTATCACAATCTGGACATTGAGGGATAACGAAGGGAGGAATTCTTGGGCATATTGAAGACGACATTGTGTTTCAATGTACTTCCCCTTCAATAAAGAGCTCGTGAAGTGACATTCCAGACTTGATTTCGACTCGTAATCACTCGCGATTCCAATTAGAACAACACCAATTGCTACAAACAAAGCAAGAACTACTGAACTGTAGGTATTGTAACAATTACGAGGAATCAGTTTTAAGCAAACCTCCATGTCTGTAATTACCTAATTTTGCCAGAAGATTAGATTTGATCTCATCATATGACCACCACCCTGCTGTTATTTAATTATTTTTGCACCAACACCCTTTAATTACACCCTTCAGGGGCCGGTTGTATAAAAACGTCGTTAACTTTTACTGTGATTAGCGCTAATCACTGTAGTTAAATCCTTAACTATGATTTGTTAACTACACGACTTAACTGCGTTGCACAAAACGTAGTTAGTCGGATGATTAACTAATCAAGTAGTTAACTTGCGTGGAGCTTGCGTGGGGTTGTTAAACAGAGAAAATGCATGAAGTATCTAGAAATTATTGACCGCTATTATTGATTCTGAACAAGACTGTGGAATCGAGAAAATCTCTTATCTTAAGCAAGAACCTCAAACGTCCTGATGCTTTCTTGAAACTTTTTTCAAACCGAGAATTTAAACTTAGTGATCCATCCACTTGCACGCTAAGATATATAATCAGATGTACTCGTTATTTTAGTCGGCGTAGGGGCATGGTTCGGAGACCTCAAGTGGCTCCGTTTGCATACTTCTTCGTTTGGCAGTTCCAGATAGAAGGGATTCCGTTTAACCGTTTACCCTTCTTTAAATTGGTTATCAATTCGTTTTCTTTAAACCAGCCAATAATCGATTCCATGTCTTTATCTAAAGTTTATCCAGTAGCTTTGCGTCGCTGATTGTGTCAAAAGCCTTACTCAAGTCAATTAAAACGGCACCAACTAGTTTTCCCGAATCAACTTCTCTACGTATATATATCGTCCAATAATAAAGTTGTTGCAAGCTCAGTCGACAGGCCACGACGGAAGCCAAACTGAAACTCAGAAAAAAGAAAATTTTTGTCCAGAAATGACATCAGTTGGCGGTGGATTATATTTTCAATGATTTTAGACAGGACCGGTAGAATCGATATTGTTCGATAGTTATCTAGGTTTCAGTGAGTTCCAGACTTATATATATAATCTTAGCATTTTTCCAATCAGCTTGGAAAATATTTGTCGCTAATGAAAGGTTAATCAAGTGCGTCAAGGGAGCAGCTCGGCCGAGTCTTTCAATAACCCTGGAGGTAGATCATCGAGACCGGTTGCTTAATTTTAGATTTCGTTCGGCTTTCGAGACAGCTTGGAATTTGAATTTGAGGTCAGTTCTATCATAGACAATCCAAAAGACAAAGATGTCTTTTGGATTGTCTATGTATGGTTCTATCAGGCATACTTACGGCCGGGTGTTCTCCATACAAAAGCGCACAAAGGAAAAGCCTTTTCACAGTTCCTGCAAAAAACTCACCAAAAGTATTTGCGACTGTCGAGGGTATAGAAGATTTACCTACCTTCACCGACGATGTCAAAGGATTGTGAATTGTGCCTCTTACAGGGATAAATAGATTTCAGCACTTTCCAAAATTTATTAGGATTTTCAAAATTTTGGCGTAGCAAGTTTTTATAATAAGACGATTTAGCTATCTTAGCGAAGCTTTGAGAGACTTTCGTGTAATTCCACGTATATATGGATAATTAGTTATACTGTCTACACATTAATTGTCATTGTCACTGTCACTGATATTCGCTAGTGAAATTTTAGAAGCATCGTTTTACTTAACGGTGCATGTATTCAAAAAGCTCACTCACTGATTCACTCATTGAGTGTGCAAGGAAAATTAGGAAATATTGTTATTACTGATCAATGAGAAAGTCCTTTCTTAATCAATGAAAAGATTTAAGGCAAAACACTGAAAATAAAGCTCCTGTCCCGGTAGAAATACTGTCATGGAATCTTTACGATGTAATGGACGACTTGCGCTCAATGCCTGGAGTGTGAGCTTTAAGACTTGAAGGAAGCCGAAATATCGGTGACCAGAGCATTTAAATTCCGGCTTAAAGTACTGTTGCGAACAATCAGACGAAGATGAACAATCCATGTTGTCAACGGTCGAACTTGTATTATTTTACGTTTACGCTGTTTATGCCACAATTCTCCAGCAAATTTAAATTAATATCAAGAATATCATACTTATAATAGTTTTTTTGTAAATAGGCAACATTTAATTTATATATAATAACATGGGTACATCGGTTCTGTTCATAAAAATAAGCAGTTTCAAAATTGCTCAAATTTCGCATGTTTCGTATATATCTCTCTCATATCCATCTAAAAGTATAGCGAACAAAAAACGTGTCAAATACTCTGATATTTTAACCTTTAGGAAATAACGTATTTTAAATGTAAACAAAGCATTTGTTTACATTACGGACTGTACCCCACCTTTGAATAAAAGTTCACAACACTTATATTGGGCCACCTACGTTTTGATGAGTGAAACACAAATCACAGCATGAGCACGCATAATAAACGCAGGCACAGATGAAACGCAGGCCACGAGAGTATTTTGCAAGTGCAAAACAATTTAAATGGCGCAACTAGTACCACGCCCGTATTTGCGCACGTGACCAATTAAACGACAAACGCCTAACGCGAAAACAAGTTCGTGAGTGAAAAACGTTATTCGTAAGCACGCAACCAGAACGATTACACGAATTTTGAAGCGAAGAAATTCTAGTCGACGGCAAAACTAAAAGGACATACTAAAAGATAAGTAAATCAGATAAATTATTGCTTTTTTGTTTGAAAATGTTTGCTAATGATAATTCTGTTTTAGATTCTGCACCAGTCGTTTCAAACAGTCCACACACACGAGGTCGGAATGCTGCTTCAGGACCGCAGGACGAAAATTATGTTCAAAATCCGGAGGTAATTAAGAATTGAAAAATGAATTAAATATAAAAACTTTTTCATCGTAGAATAGCTTCAGTCATACGCCGAATGACGGAGATTTTACTGCGATATTTGATGTGATTTTCTACTTTCGATGACCTATACACCTATATATCTGAGCACTCGTAACTACCCCCTCCTTTGTATTGATCGAACGATGGAAATTTCAGTGTTGTAAAGATACCAAATCTGTTATCGGTTACTCAGAAACGAGACGAAACGTCGATCAAATTAATGTGCTGAATTGATGTTTTCACGTTTAAAACGTTTCAAATTTTCCCCAACCCCAATTTTTTAAGCCTGTTGTAACAAGAAGCATTTCTTGCTAGGCCTTTCCCGATTGCGCTCGGTAACTTTTAAGCAACTTTTTGAAATTTAAATGACTGTTTTGGTTTCCAGCTACTTTTGCTTTTTTTGAGTAACAGGAAGTAACTATACTGCTATAAAATCTCGACTGTTAAATTATTTATTCACAAGTGCAATCGGGAAAGGCCTATTTCTTGCTATAGTTTTAGAGTACTTTCATACTTCCCAGTTTGCCCCGCTAAAAAGAGTTTTCACATGCGGGCCTTCCTCCTTAAGGTGGTGCATGGACAATTACAAAAACAATTGATGAAAACAGTCTTTGCCTTACAATATTTAAAACAATTTTCTAGGTTTGTTGCAATTATCGTGGCTGGACCAAGAGAGTTTTGAACGATACTAAGTTATTGTGGAATATATCGGTAATATTCTTTAAGACCGTCAACACCTTTATACTGCGTTCACATTGACTTGCTTTGTCTTGCTTTGTCTTTGTTTCGCAATTCAATTATTCGATTCCATGATCATGACTTGTGCTGCGGCCCTGCATGCCTTAATTTATTTTGTTTTTTCCTCCTTATACAGGTCAATGTTGATATTCCTTCTTACGAAGAATATGAGACGATGTGTTTGTTCCATAACCATTGGTAAGATAAATTAATTATGATGACTCCCCTCTAAGCTGTAAGAAAATAACTGATCTCTAATATTGCTCCTCTAGGAGTACAACATATGAAGACCTGAAACTACTTCGTCGTAACAGCAGACGCGTAGAAAATCACGCTAAGCAAGGTTGGAAAGGTTAATTATAAGAACAGGAATGTTACGTTAAGTTACAAACTCATAGCGCAGGTCTTCTCAGCCACCGGCCCTTATCTCCAGGCTCCAGCTAATATGGCGAGCAGGGTCACTGTAACAATTCAAAACATCTGGCTGGAGAAACGCATTAAATAAGGATTTTTTTAAAGTTTTTCGCCTCGTTTAGGATTCTTGACGTTTGGGGCTCATTGGAATAGAAGACGTAATACTTGCGAGATTGCAGATTGTTTCTTCGGGGAAGGACGTAGATATGTACCTTAATTGACCGAACTAGACTATCAGTACGTTTAAATTTAATATTTAAGTTTTATCTATTTTTTTATACAACCAGATTCAGCTGTAAATTTTACGTACAATAAAATAAGGACAAGATATTTTATATTTGATAGGAGCGTGGAATTTTCAGTCATTTTGTCCGATATTTTGCCTTTTGATATTTTCAATATTAATTTTTTGTCAGCCAACGGACGTGTACTATTTTCAGGCATCCATGCGATACGAAATATAGTCTATATCTGACCAAAATTAGTATTAAGAACGCTAGATCTTGCACGACTTTTTTGGTTTGAGGTGATTGCAGAACAGAGGGGCCGCTATAAATTTAGTCCCCAACATCTTAGGGCCTCTTTAAGCTGTTACCATATTCCTTTTGCAATTCCAGCTCCTCAATCAAAAATTTAATAGTTTGTCCCTGAAGTATACGTTATTTAGTATAATAACATGCAATATCGTTCTCCGAGCTCGAGATTTCCTCTGGCCAGGAAACAGAGGCCTGGAAACAAAGGCTCTAACATAATCAAAACCGGTAGCCAGATCAAATCCTGGCTTCAGGTTTGTAACTGTTTCTATCGTATTTCAAAACTCCAACGGCCTGAACGACCAATCAGAATCATTTTTCAGAGGAAATCGCGGCTCGGGTAACGAGATTGAGTAACATGTTATCTTGATATTAAGAAAACATTCATTTTTGCTACATTACATTAAAATTCATTAGAATTATATTTTTTCTTTGAAACAGCTTCTTACTTTTTTTCTCGTCCCAATACTAAGTATAGTCAGTTCGAGACTCGATATTAGTTAATTGGTCACTTGTTGTATGCCAGAAAGAGCTTTCTTTTTTTCTTGTTCTGTGGATGGATTTGAAACAGCCTCTTCAATCCTCATCCATCCTCATCCTTCGATCCTCAGGTGGATCCTATGCTCAGTCCGCCTGAAAAAATTACACATACTTACTAGTAATATAGTATAATAACTTATAACAATAGTCTGTGATTTGTTAAGATAATCAACAATTAGTATAGGGAATTATATGATCAGTAATCAGCATAGCCTAAAGGGGTTTAGATAATCAGTAATCAGCATAGCCTATAGGGAATTATATAGATTCACTGCCGCTACCAAATGTAGCAAAAATTTGTAGGCCCCGAGGCAGATACTTGCTCCCTTGCTCGAGCAGGGCTTACGGAAGCCCTGAATTTATACTAAATAAATTTCTCATCAAAATATCGAAGTAATAGACCTTTTCATAATGACGTCATGCAAACACGGAAAATCTCATATTACACGAAGTTTGATTGGCTCGATAGTTTGTGGAGCCAATCAAATTTCGTGTAGCATCAGCGTTTGACATAATTATAAGAAAGGTCTTATTGAACTCCTGACCTATAGTCGGAGTATCCAAATATTAAATACACGTGATTCACGTAAATTCGATTGTGTCATTTCACTCATTTGCCGATATGCTATATGAATATCTAAGACGAACGTGATAATATGAGAATATCTAAGACGAACGTGATAATAAAAGCCACCAAAGTGAGACAAATGTTTAAATATTATTGAATGAAGCTGAGCTCCTTTTTATTAGACCGAGGTCGGCGTTACCTGTTGAAGCGAACTGAAACCTTTTTCAAAAAGGTTTTCACACATTCGTCACGGCATAATGAACTATTCCTTGGTGATGTTGTGATATTAGCGACTAAGCGATGCCATTGCCAATTACTAAAGGCTTCGCATATAGAAAGACTATCACATATAGAAATATCATTGCTGATTTAGGCCTACCAGAAGCAAAATCACGGCATGTAGATCGAGGCATTCGGATTCACGGCCAAAAAAACATTTAGGGGCAAAGTTTAAAAACAATATGATCACCTTTCTTGACTGTGTTGTTCCTCATGCGTCGAATCAAATTATTTACAACTTCGACTTCTTTGTTTATCATATTGACAGAGTTCCACGAGCACGAATTTTCAACCTTTTTTAACGCCATTTGTAACCTGCTCAAAGCATCATTTAATCGATCTAGATCAAGGGAATAATCCACTTCGGTTTCTTCCTGTAAATTCGTCATTTCGTCTAACAGTTGAGTGGCTTTTTTTATGGTTGGTAAAAAATGTCTTCTGTATAAATCCCTAAAGCGAGCGAACGATTTCTCTTTCTTCCAGTGGGGGCTCCCTCTAGAGCAATGGGCTTCGAAAGTATTTCTCTGCAAAATGCGTTGTTTCCACGTTTCCTCTTTATCTGGTTCATGTGACAAAGATGGTTCTGCAGATGGCGTGGTTACAGTGACGTTTAGACTACGATTAACAAACTGTATGCGCCCACAAATGGTACAACCATATTTGTCCAGTTTGAATGACTGAAAATGACGTTTTACAGCGTCATTCTTCATCTCGGTGTCCAGTTTTTCTTTCGTCTCTTTTCGACTTCTCCATTTTAAATATGCTTTCGAGATGACAAGACAAGCATTTTTCTTAACTTCTTTACTGTATTCCTGACGTTGGCTGCGACTTTCTTTCTCATTGAAAATTCGTGAAAACTTGTACATCATTTCATCTTCTACAGCTTCAGGTTCTTCAACTTGTGCCATTGCTGTTGCTTTTGTTGATATTGTGCTTGCATGAGATTTGAAGCTAAAACTCTTAGAGTACATGTCAATTCTACAGTTTATACGACAATCTTTAGATCTAAGTTCATCCCACTTCACATCCACTAGTCTTTCTTGGCGTGGTTTTTGTAACAAGAGTTCTCTTAAACACAGAACAACATCCCGGAAACCATTCGCATTACGCGCATCTTCGAAGCACTTTTTTAGCTTCTGTGGCAGGTCATGGCGAAGTTGTAATGTGAAGAGTTGTTCACGGATGTGGACATTACATCCTTCGGGAATACCTCGACCACAGTTACACAGCATGGTAAGAACAAGTACCAAAACTCTTTCCACTTCAACTAGATGCACCGATGTGCTGGAAATAGCTTCTCTTAAAATATTATAACTTGAATTAATTTTACCGAGCGTAAGTTGGACGACAGAGCAGGATAGTTCGTGTAAGTGGTTGAAGCTTCGTTGTGGTTCAGCGCTTTGGAAACACTTCAGAGCATGCTGAATTGCCATATTAAAGGTGATGCTTTGGTTGGTTTGAGGTCGGTCGACAAAATCCCAAAAGCTGATCATGGAAAGGTAACTTTCTGGAAGGCAGACGATAGTGTCGTTCATCGTAAGGCGAGCGTGTAACATGAGGCACGCTGTGAGGTGACGCTCCAAAATCATCACGGAATTGGCAATGGACGAATAGGGTAAGCCTCTCCTTTTTGCTGGAGCAAGTAGAAATTGCTTAACTGCAGCATGAATTGAAAGAAAAACATCACCCCTTGAGTATAACCAAAATCTGGAACGTTCAAGAGCCCTGCTGAAAATATTGAAACGCCCGTCTTTGCTTTGAGACATACCGGTATGATTGGAAAGCTTGCGGTCTTCAAATTTTCTTTCCTCCACGCTGAGAAGGTAGTCAACTGACCCACCAGCAAGATGCAGCAAATTAGATACTTCAATAATAAGATCAGAACTGGTCCATCTTTCTTCTTCACTGGAACGACTATACCATAATACTTTTGCAAACTCTTCAATACGATTTGAAATTTTGCGACGTAGAAAAAGGACATCACGTTCTGATAGGAAATAGGATGCAACAAAGTTTCCTTTTCGGGGAAAGAGCAGTTCGTACAATTGGTCACAAGCTGTGAATTCCGGGTGAATAAACAGTACTTTTTGAAGTTGTGTTTTCACTTTTTCTGACTCACGTTTCATGCTTTTAAGAAAGTCTCCGATAATCTGTTCCAAATGAACTAGAAATAACAAAGCGTAAAACCTGTCCGCGAAATGCTGTCTGGTTTCTTCACTATGGTGGTTTTTGCATGTAGCGATGTCGCAATTAATTTCCGACATAAACTGAGGGCATGGTGTACAATTTGCGATGATTCGTTGGGTTTTGTTCCAAACTTTCTCAATGAGAGTGCGTGCCATTTGGAAAAGACGATCTTTAATCAACTTGTTCACTTCGTCGTTTGGTATAATTTTGTCCTCGGAAAATTTGGTTGAAGTTTTCAGAAGGTAAGCAAACCTGACCATTTCCAGGTGTGGCACTTTTTTATCGTGAGTACTATCAACATCCTGAAGACCAAAGTATTCGTAACACATTGCAATGGCGGTACGGTCTTTGTTTCCCTTCTTCTTTTTGTGGAATGCATGAAGAAGATATAGAAGACCATTCAATGTATCTATAGCTTTGGCTCGGGAAAAACTTTCAGGATTGGTATTCATTAGCACGAGAAAACAATCAGCAAGAGCGGCATAGTTTCCAGCTTCGAAAAACAAATTTCCAGCTTTTTCTACATCTTGTGAATTATCATAAAATTTTCCGCGCGTGAATTCAGCTTCAGCTTTGCCATTAAGATCGTTACATCTGTTATACACTTCAGCAGCACGTTCTAGAAGTCCTTCCACCAAATCCTCAGTTTCTCCATTGCGAACTTTCCTCTTCAAAGTAAGAATTGTTGAACGGGCGGCCAATAAATAACATTCAGCAATAAACTTTTCATCAGCACTATAACGAGCTGCTTCTAAAAACTGACCCTGTGATCTCATTAAATTAGATGCTTCTTTTAACTTTCCTTGTTTAACCAACAACTGGGCAGCGTCATTGAAACAGCCATTTCTTTTAAGGAATGTAATGTGATCCTTAACATCAGGCAATCTTTCTAATGTATCTTTCATTAGACGATGATCACCACGACGTTGGTAGAATTTGGCAGCCTGATAACAAATGGCTTCATCTCTTTGGTCAAATCGAAGAGGTTTTGTGATGGTGTGTTCCTCTCCGCGATGAACTAAATCTTTATATTTGGAAATTATTTTGAATACGTCGTTATATCGATTCACTTTAAGCAAAGAATCCACTGCTCCCTCAAAATTGCGAGCACTCATAAAGTTTCTTGCAGCATCACGAAACTTTCCCTCATTGCGATAAATTTCTGCCGCCACAGAGAACTAAGTGAGAGATAGAGAAGACATTTTTGGATCAGTAATCATGGCTCTCAAGTACATTAAATTTACAAAGATACACCTTTCAGTCCTCACATTTCACATGATATATAAGTCATTTCACATCAATGGGCCTATATACTACGATTAGTACTTACATTTCCAGATTTTTCATGCAATTTAGCCAGAAGGATATGTTCCTCTGCACTGGACAAGCATTTCATTGCCTCATCATTCATATAACATTCTAAAAACAGATCAGCAGCTTTTACAAATTCCAATCTTAACTTTCGAGGTTCACTTGTCAATGTAGCAGCTTTACTGACGTGTTCATGTGCTTTACACTTTTTTATCCACAGATCCTCTTTGGCCATCTCAAAACATTTCACGGCATCTTTCCATCGGCCTTTATCGTAAAAGAAAATGCCTTGTTTCTTCCACTCATCTTTTCCAGACTTTTGAGCAAACGTTCTTCCAATGGAAGCCACATCACCTTTTTTCTGCACCCGCTTCACCTCAACTACACCACGTTTCTGGAAATATTCAAACATGGGCGCTCTAGCTTCTTCGTTCTCGTCAAATAACCAAACGTTAACCCTGGCTCTAGTGAGAGCCGTGTACAGAGATTTGAATTCTGATATAAGGATCTTATGCTGGTCAGGATTGAATTCTAATGGTCTTGCTTTGTATGCCATATTCTCAACCATTTCTTCAGCAATGCCACTTGAATTTGTGTTTGAATCTTTATCGGTTCTTTCTTTGTATGTTCCCACAATACGCCATTCTTTCAGTGCCTTAAGGAATCAACAATGTCCAAAGTAAGTAAAAATTCAAAACCGTTGGTTAAAATTTTCATGCAGTATATTATTCCGTTGTCAAAGAGAAGCCTGCTTCAGGTGGGCTAAAAATATAGCCAGTAATCAGGGTGACCTAATTTTTCAAGGAGATAACAGAAGATGTGTTTGTACAAAGAAATGGTAATTCATACAACTAAAAGTAAAGGCAATCATACCTGAGAGTCTTTGAAAAAGTTATAGATCAAAACATCGTCAAATTCCAGACCTTTTGCTTCGTAAATAGTCATGACAAGTGCCCGCGCCAGACGTAATTCCTCAGGAAGCGAGTTTCGTACTTCAACAGAAGCTACAAGAATGACTTGATGAGCACCAAATTCTATTGGTGACGTTTTGCGCTTGTGGCCACGAAGAATATCAGCTAAATCACTGAAGCTACATGATTCTAAAAGGACTGGTTTAGGACCGTCAAACAACCCCTGGTCACGCGCCATTCGATCAAACGATTCAGGGAAAAAATGAGATAACAAATCGGTGACACTCGAAGCCAAGTTTAAGATACCAGCGTGAGATCGATAATTGTGCGTAAGTTGGTAAACTTTGTCAGGAACAATGACGTCTGCTTTTTGACCTTTGGATTCAAGAGACTCTCTCATGTAGTGGAAAAGTGATCTAAGATCACTAAAGCGAAAGGCAATCCCTCTCATAACACTTTGAGCTGTATCTCCAGTGAAGAATAATCTGTTTGGATTACGACATGAACGAATAATAAGAGAAAGTTCAGCCTGAGTGAAGTCTTGGGTCTCGTCAACGTAAATCTCATGAATTGACCAAGTTGGGACATGACGCTCAAGGCGGTGATAAATATTATGAACCACGTCGGCTTCATCAAACATTTCCTGACTGCGTAAAATGTGCTGATAAGCCAAGAATAATTTATAGATAGTCGTTCGGTTTGCCGTAAAGCTTGGTGCTCTTTTATTTCCTAGTTTCTGATATTCTTCCAATGTTACATAACCACAATCATTATGAAGTGCTTCGACTGATCCTTTGATGAACGATATAATCTCTGTCCAGACTAGACTTGGATGATAGTCTTCATCTCTTTTCTTCGTCATTTTCCGCCACAGTTCGTTCTTGAACACTTCGTACGTAACTTCTCGTCGATGATCCAGTTTCCCTCTTCCTAGTTGTTCCTTATGTCCACTATCTGCCGCTGTTGGCTTGTTTTTAACTGCATCGTGATATTTAATGTCCTCTGGAATCCCGTGTAGGTTGTTATCTTCCCCAGCCCATCCTCTGACATTTCTTTCAAGCTTGCCATCTTTGTTTCTTCGGAAGAATTGCTCCCCTGGCAAGGATGCATCCAACATTAACAGCCAGTCTCGGGAGCAAATAAACAAAGGCCATGCTTGCTCTTCAACTTGATCAAATGTGTACT
Source organism: Dendronephthya gigantea (assembly GCF_004324835.1). Taxonomy (NCBI): domain Eukaryota; kingdom Metazoa; phylum Cnidaria; class Anthozoa; order Malacalcyonacea; family Nephtheidae; genus Dendronephthya; species Dendronephthya gigantea. Next base: position 2,580,783 of record NW_021163029.1, read on the forward strand.
TTTGCGAAGATTGTTGATGGTTAACATCGCGTCTTGTAAAAAAGCAAGCCTTACTCATCAAGGAAAAATTTTTTTGGACTTCTTCACACAACACTTTGTTCTTCGTGATAAATGCCTGGTGAAGATGTTCCAGAGTTTGCTCTTTCTCACCGCTTTGCAAATCTTCTTTGCCGTCGTTTCTGCAAGAAGGTCCTTGGCTAGCGCATTTTTCCATGGTTTTGGGTGCTTCGGATTCACCGCTTAAATAAGATATTGAACAGAAGTCACCTCCCTCTTTAAACATAGGCCTTTTATTTCTACATTGTTCTTCGTTTCCAGTGTTATGATTAATGCCGTCAGCAATTTGCGGAATGAACTTCGCGACATTTGGAATACTGGGTTCACTGAATTTGTTCAATTGCCAATATCTTTGATAGTTGTTCCACAAACGATACAGACAACATGTGGTCTTACCAGTTCCACTTCGTCCAAGCAAAATAATTGATGCCCTTTGTTTTTGTGACAGATTTATGACAGAATGTTCCAGTTCCGATACACAAAAAGGGAAATCAAAATCGCTCGTAATTTCATTATCAAGTATTGCATCAACCACCGCATTGGAGAAGGCATAAAACTTTAGTATGTGGTACTCTGTTTCCTCAAGGCTTCCAGGTGGAAAGAACATCTTCGTAGACTCATCGGGGTTACACGAGTTGTCAATCGACGTTAAGTGTTCTGTTGCCATTTGTTTTTGATCTTCTTCAGGGACATATAACTTAGGTATCGACCTTTGATTATCTGCATGTTGATGATGCGGAGTTACCCACCGACACGCCTTTTAAACTCTTTCTGATGAAGCAATTCTCACCACGTTCATAAGAACGAACAATACTCTTGATTTTTCTGGGTACTGTGTCATGGTCAAACACAATGTCCCAAATTCGTATAACCTCAGTATAAATTCCACCATTGTTTTCATTCTTTCTATTTGAGACGCTGCAACGCGGGGAGAAAGCAATTGCCCGTTCCCATATAATACGAGCTGATTTATCAAGCTTTGCTTCGAACAAAAGAATATCTGAATGGCTTGCAATTCCAACCAATCGTTTAGCGAGGGATCCTCGCATACGTCCGTTTGCTAACTGTCTGATCCATCGTAATTATCGCTACTCTGGTTTTAGTAAATGAAAGTAATCACCACACAAAGATTAACTTTCACGACCCAACGTTTCGACACTCCGGTCTAGTGTCTTCATCAGGGGTGATCTGATGTTGAAACTCGGTTCCTTATATACTCTCAAAATGACGTCATCTATTAATCAGATGTAAATACTCTTTTGGCAAATAGCTTCCGTCATCCCTATTAAGGGCACAAAGACTCGCATTAACAAAGGCGTTGTTTGGAAGCCTGGCATATTAATGCGAGTCTTTGTGCCCTTAATAGGGATGACGGAAGCTATTTGCCAAAAGAGTATTTACATCTGATTAATAGATGACGTCATTTTGAGAGTATATAAGGAACCGAGTTTCAACATCAGATCACCCCTGATGAAGACACTAGACCGGAGTGTCGAAACGTTGGGTCGTGAAAGTTAATCTTTGTGTGGTGATTACTTTCATTTACTAAAACCAGAGTAGCGATAATTACGATGGATTATATACCTGGTTGCCGTGAACTCATAAACTTCAACTGTCTGATAATTGTTACAATTTTCCTTTTCATATCACGTGGTATTTTTTTTTCTTTAAGTTTTTTCAACACGTCATATGTACATTGCACTTCCCAAGTTAACTTATCAAACGTTTCGTCACATGTTTTGGTGTCAAACTGTTGATGTGAAATGGCCTTGAAATGGCTGCTGCAGCTGGCAGTATTTTGATCAATTTCTTGATTTTCTTCTGTATCTTCCATTTCGCTGCACTCTGCATTCTTTATTTTATTTTCACTATCCATTTTAGCTGGTAGACATTCGATGGCTTGGATAATCTTTTCGCGTAGTCTTTCCATTTCAGTTGGGCAATGAACTGTAGAAACGGGAACTTTTTCGACGGTTTTCGTGACTAACTGCTTTGCATCTCTAGCTTTCTTGTATTTGTTTAAAATCTGATTGGGAACTCGTTCACTATTTCTATTCACTGACACATCCCTCTTCTTCTCTTTAGAATTTTTAGGTGCAAAGTCTTTAACACTTTCTTCAATAAGGCGATATCTTGGGTCGTTGTTCTGACGTATCATCATTAACGGAGTCTTCCCATCCTGGTTCCTTGTTCTCGGATCAACCTTGTACTTCCTCAGAAGACCTATTCCTTCAACTACGCGATGCAACTCTCTGCAGTCACCTGTCGCCACTAAGTGATAAAGATTGTTTCCATTTTTATCCAGAGTCTTGGGATATGGCGTTGCGGTAGCTGTACTTGCCCAGTTCTCCATTAAGTAATTAAAGATTTTCCAATTTCCTAGGAATGTTAAATTGATGTAAATGCATTAACTGAAACATGCTTGCATATTCTTACAAAGCCAGCTTAACAAGAATGTTGAAACAAAGTTAAGAAATCTTGTTGACAATTTGATTACCCTTTTTCAGCGTAATTGTTTTTATCTATATGAAATATTTTCCGGTGGCTATTTTAAACATCAGCCTTTTGTCGTTAATATCAAACAAACCTGAAGATAGTCCGATTCTGAATGCAGAATGAATTGGCATATCATCACGTTTCCCAAATTTACATTTTACGAGACCATCAGGGTTTGCATTTTTCTTTAACAGAATAACAGCAAGATCGTGATCATCGTAATTTACCGCCAAAGCCACTGGAATATCTTGTTCATCGCGTCCGTTCACTAAAACACCGTTCTCTATCATGACAGAGATTAGTTCATGATACTTAATTGGTTTAGGGTCTGATTTTATGACATCACACAACGATATATCACTGAGGTCACATATACGAGTTGCAATTCCACCGCGACCTTTAGCATACGATCGTTGGCCACCGCCACCCAAAAGCAAGACTTCTACAGACTTCCAGTAATCGTTTTCAACACATTCTTTCATATATCTATTCAAACAGTCACGAGGAAGTTCAAAATTAACCTTCATTGGGCCATCTAAAATGAAATGCATCACACATTACACATCAGTCTTGTCAAAATTCCCATGACCACTATTAGACCAATCGTAAAGCAGTAATGGATATTAGATCAAGCACCTAGGTTTCCTCTTGTCATAACGTGGGAATAAAAAGCACATACTCTAAAGCATATGCTTTGCATTTCCCCACTGGTCGGCGATGCAGTTTGCACTCACAGAAACCATTGGTGAATCTGATTGACGTTATAGAGGATACCTGTAAATAGGATACCCAAGGACACAGATTTAAAGGGTAAAAGTCATTTTTCAATCGCTGGTTTGACAGGAGTGAAGAAACCTGTCAAACAGAGTTGTTTTTGAAAATGAATGCTATATATCGCCGACAAAACATATATTTTGGACAAGAGTATATAAAAATAATTAAAGTTTCTTTGTATTATTTTGCTATCAATCTATTTAATATTCAATTTCAGTCGACACGGTATCGTTCAAACTTCAAACGTGCGTTGGCAACTGTGAAAATCTGCGATTTTCCCTATCAAATCCGAAGTTAAAATCTAACAAATCTTATTTATTACTTTCCAAAGTATTTTCGACTGGTTAATAATTAAGGTTGGCTGAGTCAACTTGAGTCATAAACGTTGTACCGTACATTTGTAAGCAATGGTCATGATTTTGTCTACAATGTTGTCCTTGTCTTCTTCTGTGGTCGTTTTGAGAGTCAGGCTTTTCCTAAATACATCCAAAGCGCGTTCGTATTCTTTCAGTTCACTCAGTGCCGATCCTAATCGATAGAAACTCTAAAAACAACAACATGATTACATCCACCATACTATTATACAGTGGACAGCTTACAGCTCTTAACTCTCCATGCACTTATGTTAATGGACCACTTGCATAATAGACCAGCTTATGATCTAGGTAACAAGAAAGGAAAAAATCCCCACAGCTATAAAAAGAGCCGAATACTGAAATTAGTATAATTGCCAAGTTTGGCTGCAAAACGCCAAATAGTACGGAAAATATAGCCAAGCGAGGTACGCAATTTTTCTTGTATTACAAGCGGAAGTGTGTTAACTAATTTAGTTAAGCTCTTCCCGCCATATAATACAAAAGTATACAAAGTTTAGCGACCTTGCATGGCTATATCTTCGGTACTTTACAATATTTCGCAGCCAAACGTGCCAATCCGTAAGTTTGGCATGTTCTTTTCGGAATTGTCACCTGAATCAAAAGTTCATGGTCTATTATGCAAGTGGTCAATTGTTATTAACGTTCATGATAGAAGGGATACATGAAATGCTACCTTGCCCCAATTTGGACGATACTTTAAACACTTTTCCGCATCTTCTTTAGATTTCATATATTGCTTCTTTTTTAGATACGCTTGTGAACGATTACTGTAAAGTGTTCCACGCAGTACGTCATCGCCGTCAGGAACATATTGAATCGACAGAGTATAACAATCAATTGCGTTATCAAATTTTTCTTCCTTAAACATTTCGTTTCCTTTTTTCTTCCATTCATTGGCTTCTTCCTGTTATTACATTATGTTGAAATTATTCATTAGAAAAATTGATCGCAAACGCACCGCTCATTGGGGGGGCGCTCAATCGCTTAAACGAGTAAATACGGTATTCGCCAAGAGGTACTCTTTTTTTCGACATCTATGCTCTCATTGTGGAACTCTATACCCTCACTGCAAGCACTTGTTGTGTTATCAAGAGCGTTAAGACACACGTATTGCGCTGTAAAAACAATAAACAATTTAAAATTAGGCTGTGTTCAGACTGAGTGCTCGGCACTGGTGCCCATGCAAAGTAAAAACTGACTGATTCATAAAACATGCTGAGCACAGTGCCCTTGTTAGTGTCCGTTCTTGGGCATGTGCCCAACTTCATTTAGAAGTGCCATGTTCAACTTAAGCCCCAGAAAAAATGCCGGGCACTCAGTCTGAACACAGTCTTATAGTCACCTCAGATTCCTTTATTGGACCAACTTTTTATTTGTTGTAACAACTAAAAACTTGGTTGTCTTCACCAAATAAAATTGATAAAAAAAAGTGAATCGAAGACAACAAATTTTAAAATGGTAGTTGTTTTTACAATCTGTTTTTACAGGGTGCGCTCTCCAAACGGAGATTTCAACATCGATATATTCCAATTCACATACCTTACTAGTAATCGGCTTTGCTTGTTGTCTTCTCTTTCCTGTTTCTATAGCTTTTTCATGAACTTTGTCATGCCACGCAGCATAAATTAGGCCTTTCCAGCTGCGTTGAAGAAGTTTTACTGATTCATCGACTTGATTCAAATGATCAAGAGGCCGAAAATAATTTTCAGCAAGTTGGAGAAGATGTACAGCTCGGTCATATTTTTCTGTACGAATCATTTCCATGCCCTGATTCATTATATCTCTACCTACGTCCTAGACAATTGTATAGAAATCTTAGCGTTTCAATTTACGCATAATATTTTGAATGAAGCAAAAATGGCTGAATACTAACTCACTCATACTAAAACTCGTTAAGTGAGATTTATATATAAATCCCTAATTATTGATTTTCTTATTCAATATTAATATATTCTTTATTCAAGGTAATTCCGCAGTAATTGTTCTCTAAATGAGAATGCGCTGAAACTTTCCAGGGTTCTAGTTTATGACATGCACAAAGTAAAAACACAAAGGAAAGTTGGGGTCACCGACTTCATTAAGAAGATTTGACAAACACAGTTCATCACGTTTTTCCAATATGGCGCCATTTTTATTTTATTTCGATTTACAAGAAATATTTGCAATTGCACAACTGTAATTGGATTTATCAATGATCGTATCGTAGTTTATTATATGTGTATAGAGATTTATGCACAGCGGAATGATGAAATAAAAATCGTATTTCACTTTGTAAATGCCATACATGGCTTTTGATTGGACGTACGATACTCTTCAGAAGTGAAAAATTGTCGTATGTCATTTTGGCTGCAATTTGTTTACACTTTCTTTCAAGATGGGGTCGAAATATAGGAGTGAGATACAAAATATAATGCTCATATTCAAGATATTTTCACATTCAGCACATTCTCAAATCTTTCGGAAAGAATATATGACTTCTATTGAACATAATTACAAGGAAACTTAACGGTAATTGATATGTTTTGATGCATAAAATTTCGAATATTGTTGCTCGCTGTGTTTTTGTATATTAAAAGCGTGTCGTTTTCAAATTGATCTCTATACACAGCTCGTTTGTACGATTTTTATTATGAACTCGTTGTGATCCTTCACAACTCGTGCATAAAAATCGTACGTGCTCGCCAACCATGAAGTAATCTCTATTTATCTGTACAGGAAACTCTATAGCTAAATTTATACGATTTTTATTTCCTTAAAATGCACGAAGAACAACATTTCTATCAAACATTTTTTACTTAAAACATCCATACAGGAACATCGTTATTATAGCATAATTTATATTTATTTAGTATTTTTTTTTGGTTTTAGATATACACAGAAAGAGTGCGCAATGCAAAACTGCGGAATTACCTTAATTGGTTGTTTTTGATCATGTGGTATTAAATAAAAAATTCCATTTTACCAGCCAGTCAGCGCTCAGAACGTTTGTTTAACTAAAAATTCCATTCTACAGTATTTCATAAATTATATCTTTTGCTATTCTTTATGGAACCTTATGAAATTTTGTGATTATGTTTAGTTATATAAGAGATATAGCAGTCTGAGATAAATTTAAAAACGAAATAAAGTATATTTCAAGAGATTTTCAAGCGTTTCAACTGAGAAATGGATTTTCATCTGACAACTAGGTCCAGTCCTTTCCGCCATATTTAATCACCTGACGTGCAGAAAAAGTAACCACTTATCAACCTCGTACCCAGGTTGGTTCAATGCGAAAATTTAAAGAGCTTTTACTTCAAAAACTCTTAGGAGTTAGGATATCGATGCAGTATTTTTTATTTCTACAATAGGGCCAACTTACCATTGGTGGGCCGAAATCCAGTCTTTTGGACTCTTCAATATCCTTTTCACATTCTTCGTGATCTTCATTATCATAGTGAGACCAAGCCCTGTAGGAATAGATTCTACTTTGAAATCCATTGTCTCCCTCTGAAAAATGCAGAGCAGCCGAATAACACCATATCGCCAAAACCGGCAAAGAAACGGTCCTTCCATGTTGCAACCATAAATTAGCATCTTCCTGTAAAGCGAAAATTACCTTTCTCATTTTCAATGAAACAGGAAATGTCAGGGCCGTAGCTTCATGTTTTTACCTACCGTTGGAACAACAGCTTTCCAAAGAAATCAGTCGGCCATAAGACGATTAATATATGAATATGCACCCCCCATTTAAATATCTTGCTGGGCAATGTACAAGTACAACAACAACATTTTTTTATGAAAACATACTCAAACGAATTTCTGAATAAACTGCTGACAAACTGTATAATAATATTATGTCAAACGAGCAGCGGAGAAGGGTAATTATTCTCCCGAACTAAGGTATTCAAGCAAATATTTAATAAGGGAGTTAGATCCCCATAGCAACAATGTTGCATGCAACCTGTTTCAATTCGTTTTTGTAACATCGACCAAAGTGACCTGTGAAATTTATAATACCCGAGTATTTTCAACTAGTATATTTCTTTTGAAACGGACTGGGAAAAACAATTTCACAAATCAAAAATCATGAGTAGTTTTAGAACCCGTAGAGTTTCGATGAGCTGTCGAAATGATAATGTGGTAGACATGTCTAGTATTTCTATTGGCATCCTAAATGATTACCAGGTTTTAGGAATTTTGATAAATATACTTAAACAAAATGGAAACAACAAAACTTACAAAATCACAAAGTTGCTCAGGACAGTCAAGTAATGCTTCCTTTACATCTTTTGTCGCCAAATCATATTGTTCGGATTTTATATAACAATCAGAACGAGCAAGCAAGATGTTTGACCAAAAAATTAGATCATAATTGCGTCCAGCCACATCGTGGAAATACTCCAATGCTACAGTAAAATGGTTAATCGCCTGTTTAAGGTTACCCTGGTGCTGTTCCTTTAGACCACATTGGTAGGCAGATATGACATTGTCCATCTCTTAGGTTGTGACCTGTGATAATTGAAGGCTGTAAATATCAAACTATTCCTTGACTGGTGTGCACTTTCTTTCAGTACTTCCTCACTATATAGGGCTATTTACATGATTCCGTTTCGCCGAGATTAAACGAAACATACTTTTAGGTATTGAAATGAGTACATAACGGAATACCTATCAGACAACTCCAATGTTTTTTTTCGTAAGTGTGACTCGTCATCATTCGTCACTCAGCAAGTAAGCAATCATCTCCCTGCAAATATTACAATTGCGCCAGGGGGATGATTGCTTCTATTTACGGAACTTGCTGAGTGATGAATTATGACGAATGACACTTACGCAAAAAACAATAGAGTTGTCTTCCTGGCAGCCATGTAGTCATCTCAACAAGTAGTAGTATAATTAAAGCCTCGATGCCGCAATGAGCTTGGCTAACCGAGCTCATTCATGTAAAAAGTCCCTATAAAAAGGCTATATATGTCTGAACTCCATGTGGTTATATTTATGGCTGGCCATAATTGAGTCCTATAGAGGTAACTGGTATCTATAACCAAAAACTAGTACCTATAACCAAACGCCTATTCCAAACCTATAGCTAGTCTGCGTTCTAGACCTTTTGTAGAATAGACAGGTTTAGCTTGAGGACGAGAATGTCAAAGACGACGTGAGTATTGCGGACAAATGGCGTTGGGCGTCCATATTTGAGCTCATCACGCCATTTGGCACATTTTCTTTCACGTTTGCGTCCCGCTCAAGCGAAATAAAACTGTCCAAGAAAGGTGATTTTGCGCGAGACTGAATTTTTCCGTTGTTACCGGTCAAGGGAACCCGTTACGGTCGAGTTCTCACAATCAGTCGGCCAAAAATGGTGCCTGAATTCGTGTGCGATGTAGCCTGTGGCTGCGTGCAGTCTCTAAAAGAATCATTTCCTGTAGAGAATTGGCGAAAACACTGAACTATATCGGGAAAAAGATTACCGCCCGGCTATAACTAGTATATTATAACATTTAATTGACCAACAAGGAGGAATTTCGTTTTAAACTAATCGCCATATTTGTCTACCTTTTTAGGCAAAGCAACAGAATGCCAAAATTTTGATACTTCATGTAAAATGGTATATATTGTGCTTTGTATCAAAATTTATGCATTCTGATCGGGTTATTGAAAATGTAAGCAAACCTGCTAAATGGTCTAGGACGAAATCCCCCCCTTGACTAATTGACCCTAATTTGAAAAAATGCATAGTCAGAATTAAGAAAGAGGAATAAAACTATCATTTTAGAAAGAATAATCAAAATTAGCCCTTCTCACGATGATTATAAATAATATCCGCCATTTTGGGGCTACTTTCTTTTAAAATATGACTTTGTAATATGCAACGATTGTCAGTAATCTTAATCAAATTTTAAACACTTATTTACTGCGAACGAAGGAAACGTTATGTTTTGTGGACCCGAGACCTGTCGATATCGATGGTCGAGGGTCCACAAAACATTATGTTTTCTGAGTTCTCAGTAAATAAGTTTTTTATTATATACCACTTGTCAAAGAAAAACCAAACTACAAGGCAAACAACGAAATATCTATTCATAAAAGACATAATTTAAAATGGATAAAAGTTGTTATTTCCCATGAGATAACACGTTACTCACTCTGCAGGGGGTCGCGCTGGCGACATCAAAATTTCGTCACTCTCGTGTGATTCGCTCTCGACCAATGAAACGCTACGAAAACAAAACTTTGACAAGTGGTATATATAATGATTATAATTTTTGTAATTGTCATTGCTATTTTGAGATATAAATAGCTAAACCTGCTAAACCTGATATAAATACTGCATGAGAAATAGATGTTGTATAGATATTACATCCCAACCGTAAATTATCTAAACAAAAATTTCACCCAACCTTAACCATCGCGTTTATATTTCTTTCCTCACATCACGCTATGATATACGAATACCCCGCTGCGAATTACGTCATTACATGTCATTACTGTCAACAATTTCAAGAAGGGAAATAAAGGCCAAATAAAGCCGTAGATCAACTGTCGATATAATGTTAATACATATATACTTTATAAACTATTCTGCTGGGAAAATTCGGTCACATAACAACCTCACGGTGTGATATATTTCTTAGAGTACTATTTCATCGAATTCCCCTCGCTGCAGTTATATAAATGACAAGTGACTGTGTTGCATCACATTCATTTACCGAATAATGCTTATAACGTCATATTGCACGTTACGAAAAAATAATTATTCGCTATGATATAGCGGATATACATGCAATGTGTCATGTATATACGTTAACAGGATTTGACAGTGAAATATAATGTTTTTAGTAATATTCCGGATCGATTTAATTTTTCTTACAGAAGGCACGGAAGTAGATACGGAAGTGGTATAATCCTAAGCGTAAGGTTTAGTTTATGCACAAATATACAGTATTTTGTTCACATTGTGCACAGAACAGAACAAAAATATCTAGTTTTTAACTCTTGTCACTTTCAGTCGAAATACTTTGAAAAAAATTAAAATTCAATACCTTGGCCGCTCGTCGTCGTTTTACGAGGGCATCATAACCTACTTGTTAACCAGGTACTCATACAGCGTAGACATGAAGTCCTTGCAAAGCATTTAAGAACAATGTATGAAGGAGCATTGCTTGCCCCGAATGTAAACTTGCCGTAAGTTTTTGATAATACGTATACCTCGGACAATATGCCGGAAGACTTACAAAAGAGATTAAGAGAACCTACTAACCTACTTGCTTTACAGGCAACTTTAGACTTTTAGTGACTTAAAGACTGTAATTGCCTAACCCATCATCCCTTGCGTGCGCGTTTATTGAATCAGCTGCCGTCTCAAAAATCATTACACGTTTTAAGATAATTACTATTTTATATAATTATATTTTAAATTTTCACTACTTGCATTAATTCGCACTAATTTTAAATGCTTCTAATATACATGTAACGAGCCGTGTTAATTTACACACAACGTGGTCTAGTTCCAAGTGTCATCATTATACATTGGGTATTTACACTATCGTTCCATAGTGCGTGTAGTCAACGTACGCTTCCTTTTTCATTATGTAAACGTCTGCTATATATTTATTATTGACTACTACATTTATATTAATCTCCGAAGCACTAGCAATGATGCATTTACTGTTCCTTATTCTATTAGTATTAGTCTATTATTATTTACATTATCCGCTATCACTGATCTGAAATATCCGTTACAATATACTTCATAATCGCAGAGTCCAGTCTGCGTTTTATGAGTCTATTGCAGTCGGCAGTCCGCGTTTTGCCATTTTGAAATGTGCAGTGGGGATTTTAAAAAATTTAGTGAGCATTTAAAAATTTAGTGAGTATTTAAAATGTGTAGTGAGTATTTTCAATTATGGGTAGTGAAAATTTTGATTGATTATTCTTACACTCGTCATTCGTAGACAGTGACTACCTAAATATCAAGTATCAGTAGTAATCTATAACCCGTATTGGTATATTTTTAAAACTATTAAGTTCACCACTATATAGTTAGAGACTCAGGAGCTGTTCACATGAGCCCAGCTACCGAGATTTAACGAGGCGTAAAATGGACAGGTATTCAGAAGTGAGTAAATAAGTGATTCTGGTAGTCGTGTCATCATACTATAAACATTAGCATGTGATTATTTTGTTTCAAAAAGACTTTTTTCAATACCTTAAAGTCCATTTTACGCTACGTTACATCTCGGTAACCCGGGCTCATGTGAATAGCCCAAGAGCCCAGCCAAGAGCCCTCTCACCTCAGGAAGAAGACCCTGGGTACGAAATTGCTCAGGTATACCGTTCATGCAAAGTGCGAATCGGGTGCCTTGTTCTTTTCGGTCAGCCATTTTGAAATTTTAAGTGGAGTTTCTTGTGATAAAAGTTCAATTATCTTCCAATGGCATCGCGATTACTGACTTATTCTTTAAGAAGCTTGTGCAGGGTGTCTAGAGGAAGCCAATCGCGTGTTTCAAATGCTTTTTTAACCAAAAGAAACGCGTCAGACGGTGAGAAAGATAACCAGTATTTCATACTATGAGTATTAGACATTTTATTATGTTATATTACATTGAGTTTTACAAATATGTGGGCTGTGTCTTTATACAGACTTGCAAACTAGATTTTAAAGTGAGTTCTCATTTATAATAAATCTGCATTTCAATAACATTTATATAGAAATGTACTGTATTCTGTCCTTGTTTGTACTGTATTCAATTCATGTGTTACATATTGCGACTAATGATTATCATCAATTTGTTTCCAGTCGGAAAACAAATTTTTAGGCTTATATACTATTTTCTGGTTTTTTAGTCTAGCAAATTTATGAGGTTTTTTAAATAACAAATTCTTTCATAATATATATTGTGACCAAGTACAAATATATAGCATAATTATATAGAATTATGTATTAGTCATTCTATTTAGTATTTTGTTTATACAACTATAATTTAGACAAACAAAAATATGGATTGTAGATGCAACTCAACTCCTCTACAGCAGCGCTTTTGTAACATTGCATTACATTGAGTTTTACAAATATGTGGGCTGTGTATTTATACAGACTTGAAAACTAGATTTTAAAGTGAGTTCTCATTTATAATAAATCTGCATTTCAATAACATTTATATAGAAATGTACTGTATTCTGTCCTTGTTTGTACTGTATTCAATTCATGTGTTACATATTGCGACTAATGATTATCATCAATTTGTTTCCAGTCGGAAAACAAATTTTTAATTCCAAAACTCAATTTCAGAGAATAGAAAAGATTAGACTTGTGTCTAAAAATGTCCAAAATTACCCTTCTGCAAATGTTGGCCCCTGAAGTGTGTGTGAGCACTGAGCAGTCTAAAGGCTTTTGCCATTTGAAAAAATTGCCATTTGGAAATCAAATGGTTGAATTCGACAGTTTACAACTGTTGAAGGATCCAGTTATGGTTGTGGTTAGTCATGATCATGACTTTAGTGATGATCGAAACTATTGTAGTACTTTAGTAGTTGATATTTGGGATATATAAAGTAAATATTTATGCCTGTAATTGTAATCAGGTAATGCAGGTATTTTTAATAATTACCTTTTTTAATTAATTAGATATTTAAAAATACTTATCTTAAATTACATATATCTGATAATGTAGTAGGATATGACCCTTCCTAGTTTTTATCAGAACAGAAAAGGAACGTTTTCGGGTGAAATTTTGTAATTTTTTCCGGTGGAAAAACAGTTCGGAAAAGAATACCAGGCCAATAGTGCATTATGTTAAAAATCTGTTTTAGACAATCAATTTTAGTGCATAGAACTGCCCCGTTGTTTAAAAATAGTGTTCTGTGAAAGTCCAATTCATGCATCAAGTAAGATAAAACAAGATTGTTCTCAATGGCATTCACTGTTAAGAGTTGGGTTGGCCAGGTATAATTGCCCCCTACTGTGCATGGATGCAGAAAATGTTTTGTTCTGAGGAAAAGATTCATAGCCATAGTCGAATTGACGGTACGTGACAACTGCAATAATAAAGTGTCACAAGTGAGAATTTATGTACACAAATTTGACTGTTGGAAGTTAGTTTTAGGCTTATATACTATTTTCTGGTTTTTTAGTCTAGCAAATTTATGAAGTTTTTTAAATAACACATTCTTTCATAATATATATTGTGACCAAGTACAAATATATAGCATAATTATATAGAGTTATGTATTAGTCATTCTATTTAGTATTTTGTTTATACAACTATAATTTAGACAAACAAGATTGTAGATGCAACTCAACTCATCTACAGCAGCACTTTTGTAACATTGCTCTTTTGTTAAGGTGGCATTGCAAGAGATGAAGATCAAGTGACAGGTCTTGAGAAAAAAGAACTTGAAAAAATGTTGGAAGGAGACATGGTATGTCAATCTATTAACAAGCAGATACACTGATATAGCATAAATCAGCATTAATTGATAAAAGGTACTGATATTGATAAGTTGGAGTACAAAACACACAAAGTTTGACTCCTTGACATAACACACAAAGTTTCACCACTTGGGAATATTTTTTTCTTCCAAATCAAACAACTTCATTCTCTTCGTATTCAAGCAATTGAAGCAAGATAAACTGTGCGGCAATCCACAGTACCTATCCATATTACCTATCCATATTACCGATCATGGCAAACAACTTATTATAAGGGTTACTTTTTGTTAAAACCATAGGATCCCTTCAATATGAAAGTTTACACTGGGCCAGGAGGTACTAAAGCAAATCCAACAAAAGTTCCATCCATGGATGATGAAAGAATTGTTGGCTGTATATGTAAGTTTTTTATGTTTGAGTGCCTAAAAGCCAAGAGCAAACCAGGAAACAATGCTCCGTGAGAATATTTTGCCAAGTTTCCTGTGGGATGCAATATAGCTCTATGTTTGTGTTACCTAGGGCTCAAGGAAATGTTTCATAAATATTACTTGCAGGAAAAATTTTAAATCTTGAAGGAACTTTTTCTTGTTCACAATTCACTTTACATGTAGGTTAGACACTTTGAAGAATATAGTAAAATTTATATTTCCAAAATATTATTGCATCAGATTTCAAGCAGTTTATACGATATACAATACTATAGTTTGTACAATATTATTGCACCACATTTCAAGCAGTTTATACAATATACTATTACTATAGTTTGTACAATATTATTGCACCACATTTCAAGCAGTTTATACAATATACAATACTATAGTTTATAGAATATTATACAATATACTGTTACTAGTATCTATCTATAATGCTAACCTATCAACAGTGCAAGCAGGTCTGGTAATTTTTATTACCCACCTAACTTAAATATTTACCAAATTAATACCAATAGGTGACAGTCTGACTTGATTTGAGCAGTTTTTGATTAAAAATTTGTATATATGGTCACACTGCCTATCAGTAGAATAGAAATGATGCATAGGTACACAGTTACAGAGCACAGTTACACTGCATTATAAAGTTACACTGCATGATTAAGTGATAACATGAACTCAATATGTCAACTAAATAATTTCCTCAAACAGCCAGAATTTAAAAGAAATTAACTTCAAATATCCAATGAAGGTAGACTCATTGTGCCAGTGATGGTGCCTGATATTTTGACATTAGGGCTCGTTCTCGTCGTAAAGGAAATTCTGCATTATAGTTTCGCAGGAAATTTCAAATTTTGCATATCGCTGAAAGAAAAATACTTTTTCCAGGCCTGCTTTTTCGCAAACCAAGAATAAGCAGGAATATAAATTAGTCCTACTGATAAGCGCAAACGCTTTATCGTTCAGGCGAAGAAGATATGACGTACATCCAATGGATGACATTGAAGAAAGGCGAACCTCAGCGATGTGATTGTGGCTATTTCTTTGAGCTGATACCTGGTCTGCCCTACAATCTCTCTAGTTAAACATACAAATAAGGACGATAGTTTATTAAATTCTAAGTTGAACCAAACCATTTACTATTAATGATATCAGTATATTTTGCAGACTCTATTTGGATGAATTTCATAATATTTTGCATTGCCTGTATGTTAAACTAAGTTTTAAAAAGTCGTTAAATTATTTTTGTTTTATTTTTCTTTTTGTTGCCAGAATCCCTTACCTGTCGAACTTATTAAACTTCATATGTTCTATCCATACTTTTACTTTTGGAAACCAAAGTATAAAGTGGCAGAATCTGTTCCAAAGTGTGAAAATATCACAGCAGGTGTCAAATGAATGATTCACCGAATTATTTTTTTCAATATTTTTATTCATACCAGCCATATTCCCCCATGATACTAGTGTCTTATAGCGATACCTTTTTAAGATAAGCCAAGCGCTTCTTAAGGCAATTCCTTATCAAAGTTCAAAAGTGGCTTTAGCCCACAAACATGGTTACCGCTCATAAAACTGAGTATATGCTATTAGATCAGGACAAAAGTTGTCCGAAGTTAGTTCCGGTTAAATCACATATCACTGGAATCTAAGGGTGCAATTAAATGTTTATTCATTTACCAAACACTGGGGTAATGGTGGATGCAATTCTCGACTTTCGGATAGCGTAAAAAACACTCGCTGTAATATCCCGCGTGCAGTATCGGGCTCTCGTGCATTCATTTCATACGGTCTTAATTAAAAGAATTTTAATCAACAAACATAAACCGCGCGGCACGGCTCCCCCACGTTCACAACCTTTTTTAGCGCTTTTGTTTACCTGGTTTTGAATTTTGTGCGGCGGTGTTGAAATAATTATATTCTAAAATCACAAAACAAACAAATTACAAAAGCTTCAAATAAGGTTGGTCAAATAAGTAATTACAGGTGACAGGTACAGGACAGCCTCGTGTACTGTTCGAAATAAGCTTTCTTAGGACAGGACACCTTAATGGAGGTGGTAGCAGAGCCTCCCCCCTCCCCAAACACACCTCTTACGCCTGTGGCTAGCAAATAAATGTTTAAAATTACCTACTTTGATTAGTTGCAGAGAGAATATAATTGTAAACATGCAATGATCAATATACAAATAATTCTCTATTCTAGTGTGTGAGTCTTAAGTGACTCCTATACACTACAACTACATACGTGCAAATTATCGTAAATACCCCTGGCCTGATCTGGCCTTGAGCTAATTTATGAATATACATAAGTATACCTGTCCGTTGCTTTTGAAAAACTGTTCGGTGGATTTTACTGTTTTCAATCCTAAAACTATAATCTACATACTAGATACCATACATTTGAACATTTCAAACTATATTATGCTAACTTATTATATGACTATCGCAATATATTCGCTGTTCTTGTTTTTTTACTGCATGAACTTTTACATTTTTAAGTATCGTTTGCACGTTGAAAAGTTCAAGACCAACGGGTTAATGTCACACAATCCATTCGCAGTTAATAGCTCTGAATATATATATAATACAATGGTGCAGTGCAGTAGCGGAGCAAAGTTATTTACTTAAAATGGTCAAGTACATGTTCAGTGCCAGAATATTTCCTGCGTTGTCGTTGGTCGAAAATTTTTCATAACATCTCGGACACCGGACTTTCGTCATTGTTCCGGTAAATTCAGTAACTAATGACCCTTCATGGCATTTTGGACAAGCGTATTTTGCATTTTGCAAGCCTTTCAACGAATTCATCAATTTTTGAGCTACTTGAGGGCCATGTTTTCGATAATACTCTTTCTCCCTTGCAGTCAGGTCATTCAACGTCCAGTAAACGTCAAAGAATTCTAGTTGAAGCACTTCTGCATTTTGCACTCTGAAGAAACCATTGTCGGCCCATTCTTCTCCCCACGAATTCATCAAGATCAAACATTTGCTGTTGTAACTGGTCAAAACAACAGCATGGCCACCAGTGGTCGCGCCATGGGGGCGCTTACGTATGTCAAGTTTATTTCGCGTGAGCACACCCTCAGGATCATTGCGGTAGAACTCTGAGAACTCATTCCATTCATCATCTGTGAGAGAAAATCTTGCTACCACTGGGCGCTTCTTGACAATAGCTTCCTTCGCTTCTGCGATACCAACCTTTTTGCTGTGCAAACGATACTTCGAGCACATTTCTTTCAAAACTCTTTCAGTGTTAGCACCATGCTTTCCATACTCATCTATCATTTCCTTTCTCAACGTCTTAAACTCAGGATAGCCTCTTTCTCGACCAAGAATTCGATGCATTGCCAAATGCAGCGTTGCAGCGGATGCATTCGCATAACAGGTAGCTCCTGTTTGTTTCTGTGCTTTAAAACCGCCCTTCGTTTGGTTGATATAAATATCAAGATCAATCGATACCAGCGCTTCAGATAAAAATTCGGGAAAGCAGACGAAGTCTCGAGCCATTTTACATGGTTCGCTATATATAAAAAAATACCAACATGAGTCAAAAAATCTAATCATATAACATCTCATGTGATTAATCATGTTGTCACCTAACCCAGTGCGTAATACAGCTTTTTGCACCTATTTTACAAGCGGATTTCGTAAAAAAAAGTTAAGAACTGTTCAGCCAAGATATACCCCTACAACCCACTCTGAGCACCCCTTGCTTAGAAGGTCCCATTTCGTTAATACCTCTCAATCCCTAATCAATGATTTTAACAGTTATTCATACCTTAAGTTGTCGGGATGATTGACATGCATAAACAATTTCGTTTCATTCTTAGCAAAATCGATCGTCCATCCCTGCTTGAATAAAATTGCTCGTGGTAGAAGCTGTGTTGGCACTTTAGAACTTAATCGAAACAGAAACTTGGCTCCGGATTCCCAAGAAGGTTCCAAAGTATCGTACAACCGCTTTGGTTGAATATCTCTGGATCTGCTGATGAAAGACGATACAACTTTCACGTCTGCTTCTTTTAATTTGCGGGTCATTTGGTTGATCTTCTCGATATCTTCATTACTACCATCTGTAGGGATTCCATCTGATACGATGAAAAGCAATTTGTTTGTCTTGGAATTGCTTTCTTTGAAAAACTTTATAGCTTCTTCAAGAGACTGATACAACGGTGTTTTGCCATAAATAAAAGGCTTGACATTCTCAAGCAATTCTTGCGCTCGCTCTTTCGTAAGTTCTTTTTTATCAACATATCCACGGATAATGTTGGAGGCATCCTTTACACTGAAGATGGAGTTGCTAGTAACGCGCTTAGGACTGAGTAGTCTAAATTTGCGGGGGAGAGTTGCAGGGGCAGTTTTGGATAATATAAGGCACAGCTAAAACGTGCCAGTTTGGTGCAAAATGTTCTCCTGGAGAATGTTTAAAATTTAAAGAGCCAAAACCGCATCTTGGAGCGCAATCTTTCCTGTGGAGCTGGTCAAAATTAATTTTAGATCGTTCTCATGCAACTTCACGAGTTGGTTTTAGCAGAAGTAATGTACCGATAATGCAATAAACGAAACAAATTCAATTAAACTTATTGACATTCATATAAGGATCGAGCCACGTTTCAACATCCAGTGATTTCGAAGCGTATATGATGTTTTGAATCGAGGCATATTACATATATTTACCTTACAGACTTATATCTCAATTTATGTCACAGGAAGAAAATTTAGTACTTCACCTTATCAAACAGACGATATACATGCAGTATAGGCTAGAGCTTTTGAAATTAACTTAGAGTGGTGTGAACGCACGTCGCCTTTCCAGTCTTCACTGATACGGGAATTAGAATGGAAAGTCTTAAATATGAAAACATTAGGACTATTCCTGCTATTTGATTTCCTACAATTGCTATTTCAGAAATCAAAGTTCAAGTTCGATCACCCTAAAGTCCGAAACAAATTTAATATACTGAACAACTTACATGTAAGAAGGAAGATGTATATCCAATGAATTCGACGCGTATGATGTTTTGAGTCGAGGAATATTACATATGTTTACCTTACAGACTTATATTTAAATATGTATACCTTATTAAACGGACGGTATAAAATTATAGCTAGGCTACGCCTACAGCTTTTGAAACCAACTGAGAGTGGCATGACCGTCTTAAGATATGGGAACTAGAATGGAATGGTTTAAAATATGAAAACATCAGGACTATTCCTGCTATTTGATTTCCTAAAATTGCTATTTCAGAAATCAAAGTTGAAAATTTTGGTTCCGGTTCTACTTTCCTAGTAACATAATATCGCGGGAAGCATAGATCACTTGAACCGAAACAAATTATACTGAACAACTCTTACAGGAAAATCAATGTATATCAGGAATACGAAAGGCAATATCGTGAATAAAATTTCTTGGTATATTACACTGATATCAATTCATAAACTATCCAAATCGAAATTTTCGTATGAATGTGAGCGATTTATAAGTTCGTTGTGAGAACACGGTTACCAAAGTGAAATTCGGTTAACAAAACGTTTCTAAACAGCTGCCCTATCGATTTAGAGGTCAGTGCTCAAAAAGTGCTAGAAGTCTGTGGCTCCTATACGATTTTATGTTTTATATTTTCATCTAATGTATTTTATATAGTAAACTCGAAGCCCATAATATAAGGATGAAAGGCAAATTAGTACACAAGCGACAGCCATTTTGTCCCTATTTCTTCATGGTAATGTGATTTATTATAAAGCTCGATTTAATAAAAACATTCACGCACATCACCAAGACTAATTTTTTCTGCAGTCGCTTTAAAAATATCCTTCCATCAGGCAGTCTTAATCCTTAATCGTCTCTTTAATCCTTTATATCCTTGAAGCGTGCTTGAATGAACCATTACTGTGTCAAATTGAACAAGACAAAATAGTTACTGATGATTCGCCAGATGTAGTTTTCTACACATCACTGATCCACAGTGGCGTAGGACTGAGTATCTTAAATTTGGGGGGTGTTAGCTAGCTTCCAGAGGCATATATAATAAAAAGGTGCATCTAAAATGTGTAAGGGCTGCATGGTTTGATTTTCAATCTTGCATGGCTACTATTAGTGCGGTCTGACCGTATGAATTCATTCCTATGGCTATGTATCTTCTTTCCGAAATCTAGGTCTGGGACCTGAAGTCAGTTGTGACTGGAAATAGATTGCTATTCATATTGGATGAGGATCGCATAGCTTAGTTATCTCCTTATGTCATTTTTTCCGCCGTGATACACTATGTAAGGGCTAGGGCCGGTTGTTCGAAAAGGCGCGGATATAAGTTCAAAATGAAAAACAAAATTATCTCTTTATCATGCCATTTAGTTCCCCCGGGCAACGAGATTAGGCTATCTCTTTATTGGACAAATGAGCCATGAAATATTTCGATATAAATGGAAGTACATATTTAATGCATATATAAGATGCAGGTTTAGACGTTCAGTCATTTACAAGATGTATGCATGAGTCTAAGTATTTTTAAATTTGAGCTTATCCGTTTAAGGTAAACGCCCTTTTGAACAACAGGCCCCAGGACTCTTTGGCAGCAGCAGTACAATTTCCCGCATAATTTGGATGGCTGTAAATTATCAGTGTAGGACTATATAATAACGCTACGCGTATAACTAACGTATATATAACGTATACGTGATATATATATAATATAGACACTATACAGTTTTTAATGAGTATTAATCCGAATAATAAGCACAATGGCAACTTATCTTAAATTCTTATAAATGCGTGCATTCTATTATGCGATTATTATATTTGCCGAATCGATTGTGTTTACATATAGGATCTCGCTATTGACTAGCTAACACGCAGACATGTAACCTCGGCGAAATTTGAAAGAAACTTTGAGAAACAACATGACATAAACCTCTAGACTTTTATTCATTGATATTAGTATTACCTACTAAATATTCTTTTATTTTCTGGCGTTGGATGTTCCTCCTGAGTACAGAATCGCGAGAGACTGTGGAGGAGTCAGAATATAAAATTTCAAGTCAAATGCAGCTCTATAATATAACTCAACTATAGTTTTTTGTAATAAATCTACATCTAATCCTTCAGCATCTTCCAGCATTGCAAAGACGCGTGAACCACGCAGGAATGCGTGGATTACCTATAAGACATTATACAAATACATAATCAAAGTGCGTAATATTCTGCGTCCAGGGCCATATATATAGCGAAAATGATAGCAATTGTACCTATCATCTGATAAAAAGATTTTTGAGATATTTATCAGCAAATTTGAACTTAATTTTAAGTAAAGCCATTGCCATTGCCGGACAATAAAAGTTAAAACCTTGTGCGAACTGTGAAAAAGTACTTTTTCTCGCAGTATGTTTGCGTATAAACATATTATAAAGTACTGACTTCGCAAAAACTCTATTGGTAGCCACCTTAATTTAAAGTTGCGTCGTTTAATAATATAAATAATTTCTGGGCATTACGGTGGTACATAATTTTGCTGCACTGCACTTATAAACAAGGGGAGATTTTCGTTTTATATTAGACCAATCATCAAGTTTGTTTACATTTTCAGTAACGATTCAAACTATGACCATTGTGTTTTAAATAAACAATTATCTAAAAAGCAAATAATTGATCGCTTTTTATATTTTTATTAATAGTTTTAACCGCTTTGCTATAATGGACACGCATTACTCCCTCTATATATCTGAAATCTTATATTATTACCAACTGCATAGATCTGTGTAGATCATGTGGATAGATCCGATAGATAAATATTGCATTCAGTACCAACTCAAAACTGTTCTATCAGTATATCTCTGATTGTGTAGTTGGGATGTGCTTGTCTAACTTTACCTACCAATATAGCGGCTGAATAGAACAACAGCGAAGATAACAGTGAAAATAAGACATGATAACAGCAAAACTGCCCACCAGCTGATACCATGCGAGAATCCTATAAATGATGAATCGAAAAATTAAAGTTGATGCAACCAGTTCAGATCTGGTCGTTTATTATCGGCAACGTCACTTCACACCTGGTACCACTCAGTTTTATCATTGTTTCCAAACATTACGTAATACATGGGTTATCAATTTGTCCTTCTAAATAAATAATCTACCCTCTTAAGATCCGAAGAATATTGGGTACTTTTATCTTTAAATTCGTAAGAAACGTTCACTAAATAGTAAATACATCGGTGGAATGGGCACAAAACCTTGAATATATCTAAACATGCAAAACCGTACAACCCCCTATTAAATATCAACACCACCCCTATTAAGAAAAGCAAAAAATTTAAAGATCCAGACTTGACAATATTGTACAGGGGTGCTTGCATGGCATGAAAGGGAACTTTAACAGGCTATTGTTATTTGAATTATTTTATTTATACTAATAAATATTATTAGGGCCGTCGCTAGAAGCTCCATTGGCCGGGTGCATATTCATATATTCATGTTCCAAACAATAGCTAACAAAATAAATCAGTTGTATAAAACGCTTTATATACGTAAGGTGGTTCACCACAGAATTTTTTTTCTTTAATTTTGAAATATATAAAAATCCGTTCATGACATATTGCAAGCCAAGTTACTCCGAGTGTAAAAAGACTTGCTGTAATCTTCAATCACTATAGTTACCTAGACCCGCCGAATAGTGGAAAATAGACGCTTTTTGTAAACATGATAACAAACTAGGTTTTAACTCTAGAACGACGGAATTGGTTTTATTTAGTTCTAAATATTTTTGCCTCGGAGCTGAACTAGAATAAATAAAACTTGTCCAGTATTAAACGTTTTGCAGACTATAAATATAAAACTTCTACGATCTATCAAAAAATAATCAGTCGCTATTTTACTGAACGGAATACAAAACTTTTAGTTCATCTGCACCTCGGAGCCAACTGTCTTAAAGTCAACTATGAAAATTTTAGTTTGAAAATTAGAGTTATTTTAGGTATTGTGCACAAAAGTAAGGGGAATGAGAATTTTAGTTTGCTAAGAAAAGCGACGAAAATAGTTTGCATATATTCATAGAGAACAATACAATAGAGCAATGAAACAATAGAATGAGCCAATCGACTGCCTTTGTTTGCTCGGGGTAAAACCCTAATTAGTGAAACTTTTTGTTTAATTTTCGCGTTCTTCGTAAATTTTTAAAACAGAATAAATCATGATTTTTTGTAGTGGACCGCCTTAACTACATTTCCCATAGGTAAATCCGAGTTAACTCAGAAATACGACTCTGATTGGGCAATTCTGTTAACTATAGTCTTTTAAACAACTGACCCCAGGCCCATGTTTTTGTTTTGGAAACACATGACATTACATTTGATTTTCTTTGATCTTTAAAGTAACTGAACGTAGTAACGCATATGCATTTCTATCCTTCACAAAATATAAATCACATGCATGGCAACGAAGCTATCGAGTAAAATGCAATAATCGGTAAGGTGTATTGACGTAATCTACTCTTTGATATCTTGGTTGTGGAAGGTGCAAAATGTCAAAAGTCGTATGACTCCCGCAATTTTTTACCGCCCCCGCCCCATTAGACTTATTTATTCAACGGTCCCTAAAAATGGATCAGTCAATTAGCAACATATCCTTTGAGATACTGTAAGTAATGATCGAAGTTATACCTATGACTATTGTTGTTGATTCATTCGTTTTTGCTTGTTTTGCTTCTGTTGTACGTCGATGTACTTCGGTTGTAGATTGATTTACTTTCGTTGTAGGTTGATTTACTTTCGTTGTAGGTCGATGTACTTTCGTTGTAGGTAGATTTACTTTCGTTGTAGGTAGATTTACTTTCGTTGTAGGTCGATTTACTTTCGTTGTAGGTAGATTTACTGTCGTTGTAGGTTGATTTACTTTCGTTGTAGGTCGATGTACTTTCGTTGTAGGTAGATTTACTGTCGTTGTAGGTAGATTTACTTTCGTTGTAGATTGATTTACTTTCGTTGTAGGTTGATTTACTGTCGTTGTAGGTATATTTGCTTTCGTTGTAGGTATATTTGCTTTCGTTGTAGGTTGATTTACTTTCGTTGTAGGTCGATGTACTTTCGTTGTAGGTTGATTTACTGTCGTTGTAGATTGATTTACTTTTGTTGTAGGTATATTTGCTGTCGTTGTAGGTATATTTGCTGTCGTTGTAGGTAGATTTGCTGTCGTTGTAGGTAGATTTGCTGTCGTTGTAAGTAGATTTGCTGTCGTTGTAGGTAGATTTGCTGTCGTTGTAGGTTGATTTACTTTCGTTGTAGGTTGATTTACTTTTGTTGTAGGTTGATTTACTATCGTTGTAGATTGATTTATTCTTATGATTTTTGTGGTAGGTTCAGTACGTTTTGAAATTGACGTTATAATACCTGCGAGATAAAACAAAATTATTTTAGGTGGGAAACTGAGTACAATAGCCGGGTTAAGACAATCGTATATATCAACAGTGGGTTTAAAGTTATTGCCTTAATTATCCTGCTTACCATACGTTTTGCTGAATGCAAAGTTAGTTACTTTCGTCGGAAAAACATATTTTAGTACAATCTGTATTTCAAACCATATAGTTTCCCCCCCCCAGAGAGAAAAAAAGAAAGCAATGGTCGTTGTTCCCATCCTGAATGTTGATTAGGCGGTTGTAATAATACTACAATCATTTCTATAATAAAATTGCAGCATTTTTCCTTGTTTACAGAAAGTTAACTTTGTAATGATAGGTAATATGTAATAATGTTAACTTTCCTCACTAATAAACTTGTTTAAAAAATACTCGAAAGCGACAAAATTAGGTCAAAATCTTGTTATAATAAGATAACTCACCCCTCGTTGTTTGAGGAATAAATTTCTCGGTCGGTTGCAGAGCGGTTTCTGTAACATATAATTAAAATGATATAAATTTTATATATTGTGATGTTTTAAGATAATTTATTCCTACAAAGTTAAGTGTATTTGAGAAGGGCGAAAAAAATGAAACCCAACCCGCTTTTTGGCACTACTTTTGGCACATGCGCCTCGGACAAGCGTTTGGGCGCGAGATTGTTTCATTTGTTTGAAAATTTTGAATTTATAGGGAACTTGCCAGTAATCAGGGTCGTAGCTAGAAGCTCAATTGAGGGAGAGGGAGAATACTCGTATATTCATGTTCAAATTAGCGTGTCACACAAAGGATGTCAGTAAAACGAGTCGGTTTTAGGACAAATATATTAATATTCGCCCCACTCCCTAATTAAGCTTCTAGCAGTAATTCCAGCAAATCACGCTGCTCCAAATTAGCTAAAATTTCTTCCACTCGTACAGGCTCATATTGTTAACGGACAACTTATATAAAATTGAGAGCAGTGCACAGGGACCGCGGAGGGGGGGGGGCTGGGGGGCTTTAGCCCCCAATTTTCTAAATACACGTGATTCCTTTATAGCGATTTTTATATGGCCATAATAATACGAATAAAAACTCCTTAAAGTAAGCTGTGTAATCATAATTATGTTTTCACTATCCGTGTCGGTGAACAATGTTTTTATTGAAGTGTTTACAAGAAAAATATAAATAGATAAGTATGGACACCCCCCCCCGAGAATTCACTCTTTCGGCTTCGCTAGCCCCCCCCCCCAAACAAAAAACTGCACCGCAGTCCCTGTTTAATATTTTATAAAACGAAAAGTTTTTAATTTTTGATGCGAAGACCGCTGGAGAACTGAGCCCTCTGTATATATGCTGAGAGAAAATTTGCCGAATATGAGCAACGTGAATTAGAAGACTGAAGAGCTTCTAATTCGTAATTTTGATTACCTTTGATAATGACAACTACTCTCAGAATCTGTGTAGGAGGTTGTCCAACGTCTGATTTTTGTACAACAGAGCAAAAAATGTGCCATTGGAAGTTAGCGTAGCGTTATATACACTAAATGTAAACCTGCCACTATTCCCGAACGAACCAGTAGCAACGAAATCCATGGAATGATCATATACCATTTGGTACAATTTATGCAACCCAGCAAGTTCAACTTTATCTTTATATCCATTAGGATAAATTGAAAAATACCAATCCATACTTTCCATTTCCTCAAGTGGTGCGCATGTATATGCAATGTTGATAGTAAAGTTTGATCCGACTTGAACACTTATATCATAGTCGTCTTTTGGGCTTGTAATGTTGCAAGCCTGACCTAAAATAGAACCGTTGATTGTTTTTCTAGTTGGGAAAAGATTCTCCTGCAGGGGTTTATAGCCAGACTTTCAAAGGGGGCTCTTTGCATTGATATACATGTCAACAGCATTAGAAAGAAATTCAAACTTTGCTCTTAACAGTTTTAAAAAATTGATATGCATTTTTTAAATTCGGTCAGTTTTTTTCACGCTCTCTTAAATCTTAATTTTGGCCAATCGAAATAAATCGCGCGGTCGCATGTAACATGCATGCAAAATATTTGTTACCATCTTATTGGCGTTTAGGGGCTCATTGGACTTCCAGCTTCTTTGTGCTTAACATCAGCTACGGGTGAGGACTGTTTTCTGGCCGACACGTTACGTTAACAAAAAGTGTAATGATTAGTAGTGCGTGTTAATATGCGCACCCAGGTTCCAGGTATCTTGTATTTGCACGCTTTCTTAGCGTACCCGACCAAAGCTAAACCACACGCATATTCTGTGCACTCGATCAAAGTTAAACGACACTGTCACTGCACGTATACTTCTGTATACCCGATCAAAACTAAACGAATGTACGCATATTCTGTATACTCGATCGAAGATAAACGGCACTGCACGAATAGTTTGTGTACACGGTCAAAATTAAACGACTGAAAGCATATTCTGTTAACTTGATCGAAGCTTAACGACTGCAGGCTTTTTCTGCGCGATCAAAATTAAACGTCTGTACGCAAATTCTGTGTCTCGATCAAAACTTAACGACTGCACCTATTATACCAAACTCTATTATACTAAGGGGCTGATTACATGGTGTCTTTTCAGTCTGGTGTCACAGCGGATTTGGACCCCCTGCGGATATGGACCCCCGGTCCATATCCGCTAGCTGATTTGGACGCCCCCGGTCCATATCCGCTAGCGGATACGTACCCCCCCCGCGGATTTGGACCCCCAAAATTCAGATAAAATTATAAGCCGCTCGTTTCAAACATCGTGCTTTTCATGTGCTGAGCTTAATTATAGCATTTTGCGCATGATTAACCCGAAGTTTGAAAATTTAGGCAATAGTAAATATTTACACATAGTCATAAATAATATATATTGATATTTATTACCTAAAACAATATAACAATTTACAATCAGTTTAGTGTGATCTAAGTTCAGTTTAGTGTGATCTAAATTCATTTTTAGGGGGGTCCAAATCCGCTGGGACACCGGCAAACCAGGCCAAATGTATTTTTCAATTACATGCGGCAAGTTGCAGCCCGGGCTGAAAAGTTATAGCGCCTAATTTCTAATTCAATTTACAATTACCGTAAGTTACAGTAAAGAAAAAGCCTCTATACGTCCCTCATTCCCACACTCGTACTTGTCGCAATTTTAAGACCCGTTTACTGTTTACACGATGCCGTTTTCATTTGAAAACGGTATTAAATTATGCCGTTTCGGCCTTGCGTTTACACAATATTGCCAAAAATTGAAACGGAAACGGCACAAAATGAAAACGTAGTCCTTAACGGCGAAGTACGAAAACGGGACACGTGTGCCGTTAATTTTACGACGGATAGATGAGAGGAATAGATTTCATCCGATTTGGATGCTTGTGTGCAGCTCTTTTCATTAATATAATTTTGATAATTTTAACAACATAGCTGTGTAGTGTGTATACAGCCAAGCGGGAAAACTTTCCTGTCCTGGAAGAATGGTAAGATTATGACTGAAGCCCCGTTTACTCTACACTCAATTTATTGGCACGGCACGGCTAAAATGGGTATTTCAATTTTGAAATATAAAAAACTGTTACAAACCAGAAGCCACGGGGCTTAAATTTCTTATTAGTAACATGGATAATAAAATCACTATCCATGCTGGCATGCATGTCTTTTAACTATCCATGTTAGTAATTAATCCACTCCATGTAAAATTACTCTGATCTGGCGGCCTTCGGTGTTCTCTCTCTACTAGCTCTTTTCGGTGTCATGTTTTCTGCGATATTCTGGTTTAAAATCTTATTAATATTGGAAAAGAAATGCCACATGGCAAACAATTATAATTTTGTACCGGCATCGTGCAATTTTTGCGTCGTTTTCAAACATAAACAATACAGTTCATATTCGCATTTAGATGCCTTGCGAACATAAATGTTTCTTCGATCTCGTAATTCAGAAGCACATCGTACTTTAAAAAGTATAGAAGTTCTAGAAAAAGGATACATTCGCTTTGTCTCACACTTTGCCTTTGGAATTCGCGAATTATATTAGATCTTCAATCCTGTGCAAACCAGCCTCGTACCCAGGCGCTTTAAAAATATAACGTTGCATTCAGGTTCTATATAGAGTTCAGCTGAAAAAACGCGAGCGCGCGGGGGTGCTTGGGGAGGTTGTTTTTAAATTTGTTTAAAGTTGTTGGCTAAATTTGCCAAAACCTCCCCAAGCACCCCCACGCGCTCGCGTTTTTTCAGCTGAACTCTATATAAGACCTGAATGCAACGTTATATTTTAAAGCGCCTGGGTACGAGGCTGTGTGCAAACTACGACGTGTCAACGCGCCATAATACGACAACATCATCTTGTTAAACGGCGAAATAGCAGCGATATTATTAAAATAGGACCAGAATCTACATGTATTAAATATATTTTACCCCAATTCAATCTAAACTTAATCGAACAGCATGAAAAGAATGGTTTATTTGTTCCTCTTGGAGGAATTGCCGTATCATGCGAGCGAAATCGAATCGCACATCGGAAAATTAGCCAAAGCTGTGCACCACAACTCTTGGGTGATAAGATTGGGACGTAGATAAATATACGGTCACACACACACACACATCTCAAATACTAGTATACTTCGCGCCATTACAGACTTGCGACGACGAAAAAAAGAAGAAAAAACAACAAAATCGAGGCGAGACTATACGTTTACACTATTCCGGAGCGAAAAAGTGACGGCAGAATATAAAATTAATTCTAATGTCAATTTTTCGCGTAGTGCAGTGTAAACGCAACCTCGTTTTGATACTTTTTTGCACCGTTTTCAGACAAATCCGGTCATCCGGAGTAGTGTAAACGTAGTCTACAGACGACGCGTTGCTAATTTTTTTGACAGCCGTGATCCAACCACACTAAATGCAATTTAAGATATTTACAGGAAAGGAAATATGCACGTTGTTATTACCGTATCCTTCACTGATAGCCGAAAGAAGGATTACCAAATGTCTGACAAGTCTTGATAGGAAAATCGACGTCATGTCTGAATTCGCAAAAAATATAAGCATCGAGTAAATAAATCGAAAAATTATACAACATATTTAGGGTTTTTTGTCATTTTAGAACGGGCCTGATCAGTTATGAAACAACGCAAATAAATCTCATCTGAAGATGAAGTTCCTGTCGTTCCTTCGATTATGCGGCTAAATCTAATAATTTAAAATTTTGATTGAGATACAAGCGCTCCTTCAATATTCAACCTCTCGTATTCACAGTAATTCATGTTCGTCAACAACACCTGTTACTCACAGTAAAGGCTTGTTTACATGGAGCAAGTTATCCCGGCTAGGCGAGGTAAAAACTGCATCTCGCCTACCCGGAATAACTCGCTCCATGTAAACAGGCCCTAATTCATGTTCGTCAACAGTAATTACACTGTTACAAATTCGACTCCAGTGTTTACATTTTCAAACCCCTTCGACAATAGTGCGAAGAGTTCATAAACCCAACGCGATAAGATATTCAACATTGATCGAAGGATTTGATAACTTTTATAAACATTTCTGTCCAGGATTAACCCCGACTGCCTCAAATGCATCTGGTTTATTCAGCCTGTCAAACGAGAGCCTTATATGTTTGTTTATGTCGCATGCGTGTATATCGCTAGCTAAACATGAAATGATTACATTAATAAATGGTTTAACTTACTTTCATTAAGTCTGACAAATTCTCAGGAAGTCATCAATGTTCAATACAGATCAATTTAAGCATTGCTATGTATTTACGTTCGCAACTTTCAATTGTACGAAGCGGGGCGGGGGCAAGTTAAATATTTTCAAGATGGGCGTCATAAGGCTCTCGATCCAATCTTATTAAAAAAACACCACACAAAATACATAATGAGTTCCTAGCCATTACTTTGGGTTACAGTTGATAATGTAAACGGACGCTAAAACATATATTTTATAGTTTATTGCCGTGAGTTCGAATAATTATAACGAAGCTTCTCGCCTTCTTCTAAAAGCAAGATCGTAAACGTTTAACAGGACCAATTTTGTCGCCATGCCGTAGACCTTTTTGGTAATTACGTCACAAGATTTTAACGTCACAACGTTTCAAATTTAGAACCACCTTACATGAAATGGATTTCAAGTTTTACTCTCGCCACGTGCAAAGATGTGAACATCCTTCTTCAACACATGCATGAAAATTTTTTTTATTTTGACCGATCAATGTGGGAATACTGAAGTCATAAGACGATAACGAGGCTGAGGGGCCAAGACCGCTAGCCTCGTTCACGCGTTATGTCGTATTTCCATACTTATTAATCAAAATGAAAAATTATTTTTCATGCATGTGTTGAAGAAGGATGTTTTGCATCTTTGCACTTAGCTTGTGAGAGTAAAACTTGAAATCCATCTCATTTAAGTTGTTTCGAAAAGGTCCATTCACTTCTGATGGATGTTTTATAGTCCGTTAACTTGCAATTTATATGGGTAGAAATTCCACTAAAACCAACGCTGTACTTCTTTATTAATAACAAACTACATGCCATACGTCAGAAGTGAATTGGATCCGACAAAGTGGAATCGTGTGAATGGGCCTTAATTTAGACTTATAAATTCAGTCGCATAGTTCAGTAATCATTCGTCAGAATAACCACCACACTGTAGCAGGCGATGACAACATGCATGCACAAGGCTAAAGGCCCTGTACACTGTGCAATTTTCTTGCAACTTTGCAACACACAATGCAATTTCGAGTTTTTCCACGTTATTTCGAGCTAGTAAATAAATGGTTAATGTAGAAAACAGTAATTTAATCTGACATACTGTTATACTTCATCTTAGTAATATTTAATAGTTTCGTTTTAATTGGTTGAGTTAAGTCACGTGGGTTTACCTCGTGCAAAGAAAAAAAAGGTTGAACACTTGGTGTATGAACTTTGGACAATGCAAATGAATTTGTATTGACGTTATTTGCAATTGAATAACATTTCTAAAAAGCCAGTATTCGTTCTGCTTTTTATAGTTAATTTTAACGGCCAGTCTTTGATTCGCTCAGACCCAGTGCGTCCAATGCAACCTCGTACCCAGGATCTTCTCTCTGTCGTTCATTGCGGAAAAAAAGGAGCAGGATGCTGATAAATATATAACATGCATGCGTAAATAGCTATCATGAAAGGTCTTAAAACTTTAATTATCTCTTTACCTCCTTAAAGCGTGCTTAAAGCGTGCTTGAAATGAACCATTAATCTGTCAAAATGAACAAGACAAAACAGTTATATGAGGTGTTCCTGGCGGGAAAATGGTCCCCGGTAGAGTGTTGGAAATTTAAAAATCCAAAACCCAATTTTGGCGCAACTTTGGTTGCAATTTTTTCTACGCCGGAGCTGCTTATTTTAGCCAGGAAATAGCCAAATAGCTCGAGTGAATCCGACGAAACTGCAGCTTTGGGTCTAATGTGAATGGACGCCTATATCCTAGAAGTCTTCGGAATATTTTTTAAATCATTATTCCAGCCCAGACTGTAACCGTGCCTGCATTAATCTCAGATAAGGTGAAAACGTCATAAAACACACACTTTAATTACGAAAAGCAGTATCAAATCATTATGCATATTTGATAAACTATCAACTATATTTTAACCGTTTCTTGACTACCAGTTTGTATTCAGTGATTTCCACTCTTATGATCTAGGTCTGGGACCTGAAGTCTTTTGTAACTGGAAATAGATTGAAATATTAATAAATAAAAGAGGTTTATGTCATGATGACTGTCAAAGTTTCTTTCAAATTCTGTCGTGGTTGCATGTCTGCATGTTAGCTAGTCAAGAGCGAGATCTTCTTATGTAAACACAATCAATGTCTTCCAGCTCTGGTGTCTACATTACTCACCAACACAAAGATGATAACCGTCCCCGTTGTGATCAACACGGCGAGGAAAACTACCACTGTCAACAACACTATTTCAAAGTTTTTCAAGTCTATAAATAAAAGTAAATTATTTAAGATATCACCATGCCATTCATGCAATTTCTGCGAGCTATACCTTTATTGATGCTTTTTGTTAAAATGGTCTGTATATAGGTCGGTAATATACGTACGACATGAAATCTTGCGAATCGATTCCGAAACTTAGTAACCGCGCCTTCGCACAAAAAAGAAACGAGGCTTATTGGGCAATTCTTTGCAGTACAAAGCTAAGTCACGAACTCAGGTAAAAATTTAGTTTTTCCCAAACTCTTTCGTTTCAAGTTTTGAAAATTTAAAATGTCGTGTCGCTACGGCAAAGATGACGTTTTCGAACAAATCTGCTCCGGTGCAGTGTAAACGCAACCCCGTTTTGATACTTTTTTGCACCGTTTTCAGACCGATTAGACTACGTTTACATTACTCCGGATCGGTCTGAAAACGGTGCAAAAAAGTATGAAAACGGGTTTGCGTTTACACTGCACCGGAGCAGATTTGTTCGAAAACGTCACCTTTGCCGTAGCGAAACGACCACACTTTCTAAATGTGGTCGAACGGAAACGGAGCGCTACATGGCGTTGTGTAAACACTTCACCGTTAATATTCCGCTACACTTTAGATACCACTCCGCCACAATGCCTGGCGCGTTGTTGCCGTAATTCAATATAGCGAACAATTCTCCAACAATTTATCAACAAGCACCTCTCTCGCTATCGGCGGTATTATTTTAACTGTTTTTGCGACCCACGACTACAGATATAAACGTCAAGCAATGACAGCAATGTTTCAGAAAGAAATGGCGCAATTTCCCGCGAACAACTTACGAATGTTGACAACGAAGAACGCTTGTGTGTAAACGCTAACGAAACTGTATCGGAATTAAACGGAGCAGTGTAAACGCAGTCAAATTCTGCCGTCACTTTCTCGCTCCGGAGCTGTGTTAACGTAGTCTTATTTTGTTTGGCACGACGCAAAGGTGCCTATCTGTACGTTTGAAAGAGCATTCTACTAGGCTCTCTTCTAGTGCACTAGGCCAACATTTCTCTGAGTGTGAGTACGCTCAATTCTTAGCCACAATACAAAACCAGTTCTCATTACTTAACGATATACCTTTAACTTTGAATAATCCTTCTTCTTCTCTTTAGTTTTCAATAATTATAGAATTCTCCACGTAACTAAATTAATCTAATAACTATCATATTCTCGCCTTCTCGAAGCACTCCTAATCGAACATACACAACACTGGACTTAAAAGCCAGCAAAGAACTATAAATTCCTGTCTCAATTTTTTCTAATTGTCGGGTCTTTCTTTCTCTCCTTTCCTTAATCTATGGACTATCTAACATTTATTGCGCGCTGTCTCTGTGTGTTATTATATATATATATATATATATATATATATATATATATATATATATATATATATATATATATATATAATCTTGGATTTATATATATATATATGCAACACAAAGAAAGACAATATTGCTCGAATGTTGAGAAATAGCCACTGGTTGTTTCAGATAGATCGTAGAAATTTTATTTTATAGCCTGCAAAACATTTAATAGTAGTGGACCACCTTAAGTTTCCATTCCTTGAAATTTAAAAAACAGAATAAATCGTGATTTTTTTGTATAAGATCACCTTAATTAAACCAATTCCACGCACCTTTGTCCAGCCACGTATAGGCTACCACGGGTCGGTTTATGAGGTAAGCCGAAACATCGAACAACCGCCTATATGCGGTATATACGATAAGTCAATAACTCGCGTTGAAATGTTACCTGTTGTTGTTTTGCTGGAAGAAGGCGTAGGAGAAATAGACTGAGCAATCACTGAAAAATAAAACATGCCTAAAGTGGGCCAGCAGCAGCAAGCAGAATTTTTAATAGTTCAAAAATCTTAATGATTAAACTTGTTACCTGCTTTTGAAGACGTCGGGGTTATGGTGGTGATCACTGAAGAAAGAAGAACTTTAGAATTAGCCACTGTATGATAAAATGATTAAAATCATTCGATGAGCAGTTAAATTATTTGCTTCAGTTTATTATATATAGAAATCAAATTAAAATGTTTGAAAACTCGCTGAAAATAAAATATATATATATATATAAACGAGATATTGAAACACCAACTGCATATGATGTAAAAAATCGTTTCACGAACAATTAACTATTTATAGCTCTGATAAATTCTGGCAATGTATATGAAATTGTCACCTTCAGACGACGAAAAGATGGAGAAAAAAAAAGTAGTTGACACTAAAAATTCAAAAATTTTGAATTAACATAACATTGAGATGAAGGTTTTAATAAACAATACAGTGCTTAGCAATAAGGAAATATTTTAAAACTTGTTACCTTCTTTGGAGGACATCAATGTTAGGGAGGTTGTAGCTGGAAATTTAAAACCACAATGCAATTAGTCAAATGACCCCTTATTATATAATGACACCTATATCAGTTATAAAATTCGGTACGATTTATACACTCCCTATCCCAGGGTAATGCTGTGTGAAATTCACTTCGAAATTCAGACAGCAACCACGGTTTTCAGAGCACAAACCCTAGGAATGAGGTTATTTTGAGATTTGTAAGATTAAATCTGGGAGAAATTTACAAAATTTAGCAAAGCACTTAATTTACAAAAACCGTAACAATTTTCTGAGACACCCTGCGTGTATACTAAGACCATAACCAGTCACATCCACGAGGAATAGTTCGAATAATTATTTTAATTATTTTTGTACACCCTAAATTCAAACTATCCAATGGAGAAGCAAGATTTCTACCAGTTCGCCGTAAATAGCGCTTACATAAATGTACATAATCACTGGTGAATATGATTCGCGAACATCACGCGAGACCACACCACAAACTAAGACCCCGTTTAGAGCATATACCGGATTCATATATGGTGACGATCACGACATCAGTTTACTTTTTAAGAGTTGTTTGATGTTGGGAATGGAGCGAGAGAATGGGGTTAATTACCCCAACCCAGAATCAAGGTAAAAGGCCATGGGAACGAGGTTGAGGATTTACCTTTGAAAATATGTAGGGTTACAAATGATGACCTCACACCTTTCACTTGTTTTAACCGAAGTATAAACCGCAGTTTTTCACTTTTGGCAGTAAATGTTTGATGGTTAGGTTTACAAAAATTATTCCCGAACCATTTCTTACGATGTTTGTAAACCCGACTTCCTTTTTGGGGTTGATAGACATGCACCGAATTTCCGGCGAGACGCCTTTAAACGTGTAGCGCCATTTCAATGTTATTTCATATTCTGATACCAGGATACGTAAATCTTGGTTTTAGGTTTTTCCGTTAATGTCATCGAATCTAAAAAGAATGAATTTTTATTGCCTATTTTGCAATCTGATCGGTCGAGATAACCGCTGTATATATCAGCTCATATAAAAATCAGTGGCTAAGTGGCTTTATATATTGTCTTACTTTTTTCGTTGAACGCTAATACATACGAAAAAATTCCCAAGGCCAAAGTAATAGGAAACATCATCTACAACAAGTTTAAAAATAATTCAGATTTTAGTTTCAGTAATTGTAGCGCAGTCGTCATTTGCCATTAATATGGTGAAATTAAGGCGAATATTAATCGCTTTCGATGACCATATTATTGTGTTAACATTTAGACGAATATGGAAATTATGGCTTTTATAACAAAATAATTGCGGGTAAGCCCCTAGCAGAAGTCCCTTTTGAGTGTAAGTGATAGAAAGTTAACAAAACTCGCAGTCGCAGCACTAGGTTGTTGTTTTTTTATTATTCTTCGTGCTCATTTGTACCCAGGACTTGTCTGGATGCGACGCTCGTTGAAGAGCAATAGGGCATATGTGACCCTATGCAAAAGAATTCTCCACGAAAAAGTAGGATCGATTCCTACTTTTTAATGATCAGTTCGCGCGAATAAATTAGTCTATATAGTAGAAAACTGGCTTAACAGCGCATTCGCAATCATATATATATATTCATGTCAAGACGAAGAGGTGTTTTTTTGTTGTTGCGTCATCGCTCACGACCATGGACGAAGCAATAAGTGAAAAGACAACAGAGTCAAGGAGCCTACTTGCAGGCAGTCAATTTGAAAGGATTTTGGTATGGTGAACTCCTTGATATGCAATAAAGACACGTTTATTACTATAATGAGGTTTTTGATGAACCCTATATAGAGGACGTCTTACTGTAACATACGTTACCTTGCAACATGCCCGATGATTACTTTCCATGCATGTTTGCATGTTCTACTTTCAACTGTGCTTCCTATAATCTTTCCAAAAAACAAAATTTAAACTTACCTTGATACAATTTTCCAGTACTATTCAATTTAAAGCTATATAATACTTGATTGCGTTTGAAGTCGAGATTTGAGTTCGAGCGTTCTAACCGAGTGAAGTTGATTTATACCTAGCTATATGTATATAAATTTTAACAGTGCATATATAACACCTGTTTATCTTACATTGGTTTTTGTAGGGTTTAATTATCCGGTTCCGTTTAGGAGCATTATCATTAAACTACGTTTACTTGATAAGCATCACGAGGCCTTTTACCGTTGAGCTCAATGTTTTGGCTGAATTTATCAAGCAAGCATATTATGTAATATATGTATATATCAAAACAAACACTTGTCTTGAATGCAAGTCGGGCATTTCGATTATCTCCGACTTCACTTCAAAATTTCTGATAAATCTTTTTCGCGAAGTAGTTGTCTTTGTGTCAAAATGGGTCACGACAGAAAGCGAAAGATTACTGCAAGCAGCTCTATATAAATTATACGTCTACGGGCAAGGAATGATCAACGGAAAAATTCTCGTCTACTCTACTCTATTAGTTGCTCTACTCTATTAATTCCCGCCTACTCTACTCTATTAGTTGCTCGGATTTGGAGGATAAAAGCTAAAGCTTTGAACTTTTTAATCACGCATATTTGACTACTGACACGAGGTGAAACGTATTTGTAATTTTAAGATCAAGGAAAGCGTGTCCAACTTTACAGGCGTTGAGGAATTCTCCAATTTAAGCCCTAAAGATCAAGCAAATAAGATTAACGCGGCATTTCTAGACCCACTGAATGAGTATATTCTCCACTACCCAAATACCCTTTGGAAGAGTCTCCAGTTTTTCTCAATGTATCAGAATTATCAGTACAGAGAGTCTTATCAAAACTTAAGGTGAACAAAGCAGCTGGTCCAGATGAAATCCCTAACTGGCTTCTAAAGGAATATTCATTTATCCTTGCATTTCCTATTACCCTTATTCTCAACGCATCCTTTCGAGAGCAGTATGTTCCTTCCCTTTGGAAAAAGGCAGATGTTATTCCAATGCCAAAAATTAAGATTGTGAAACACCCGGAAAAAGATCTAAGACCGATTTCGCTTACTTCGTGCGTTTCTAAAGTGGCAGAAGAATTTGTGGTAAATAAATATGTAAAGCCAGCTGTACTAAAGGCGATTAATCGGAATCAATACGGCGTTATACCTGAATCATCTACAACAATGGCACTTATTAATATGTTACACCAATGGTACACTGGAACAGATGGAAATGGATCAGTTATTAGAACAATTCTTTTCGACTATCGGAAAGCCTTTGATTTCATAGACCATTCAATCCTGATCAAAAAAGTGTCACAATTAGATATTCCCCACAGTGTCGTAAATTGGATTATGGATTTTCTTACCGATAGATTCCAGAGAATTAAGCTGGGAAATTCCTGCTTTTCGTCGTGGGACTCTGTTCCATCAGGCGTCCCTCAGGGCACAAAATTAGGTCCCTGGTTGTTTATTATTTTAATAAACGACTTACATATATCTCAAGGGGATCTATGGAAGTATGTTGACGACTCAACAACATCTGAGATAGTCGGGAAAAACGGCATTAGTAAAGCTCAGAGCCTAGTAAACGAAATGTCTTGCTGGTCTGAAAAAAACAGGATGCAACTAAACTCAGAGAAATGCAAAGAACTGCGCGTTTTCCGCAAATCCCATTGATCTGGATCCCTTGGTTCTTAATGGTAAAGAATTAGAAGTCGTGGAAAGTATAAAGCTGTTGGGTCTCACTATAAACAGTAAATTGGAATGGAATGAGCACATCGCGGTTGTTGTTAAGAAAGTGAATAAAAGATTATACTTTCTCTCACAATTAAAACGTGCCAAAGTGAAATCGAAAGATTTAGCATTGTTTTACACTTCATGTATCAGATCTGTTGTTGATTATGCAATACCAGTATTCTATAACTCATTACCACAATATTTAAAGAATGAACTGATACGGTTGGAGAAAAGGGCAATTGCGATAATTATGCCCGATACGCATTACCTTGATGCTCTCAGATTGTTAAACATTAAATCCATGGAAAATCATCACGAATATTTATGTGACACTTTGTTCCAATCTGTAATGTCCGATGAAAATTACAAGATTCGTCACTTATTGCCTGGAAGATATGATCCAGGCTATCTTTTAAGGAATGTAAATAATTTTAACTTGCCTCTAATTAAAACTGAAAGGACCAAAAACTCTTTTATCTTTGCTATGTGCAACAGATTCAATAATAAAATTAAATAGGTTTAGGTCTACCTGACTTTTAGATTTTAACTGAATTTTATTCTGCTTTTTAAACTTTTTGATGTAAGTAATATCAGTAGTATCATAATTAATTTTAATACAAAGGTTGTAATCATTACGTAATTCAGCTTTTGCTGCAAAGTAATTTGAATAAACCTCTATTCTATTCTATTCCATTCTATTCTATTCTACACAACAAAGCTAGCATATAGGCATGGCGCAAAAGGCGGGCACGCGGACACGGACTCGCGGATAGTGACGGGTTCTTTTAGTATATGCATGCATATATACTTGTCTTTTATACGTTTTTCTTCACAAATGCGTGGTATGTTTAGCTGAGGAGTTTATAATGTCATAATTTTACAGCTAACCCTGGACACTGTAAATTGAAAGGTTCATAATAAAAAAAGCTGGTATACAAATATAGATGAAGTTCCAATGGCAATGATAAAATTTCTGCAAATATTATAAGGTCCGCTTACACTAGCTTGCACTCATTGCGGCAATATTTGTCTTTTGATGGATGGAAACGAGCACTTATTGCCAAACAATAATTCCTTATAAAACCTTATTTCAATTTTCAATTTTCAGTTTCAATGAAACTGATCGACTCGATCTTTCGCATCTCATGCAGTATCAAAAAAGATTAGCATGTTAAAATGCATGCACAAAATCGCCTCCACAGCTATGGCATATAGTTTCAAAATACACAACCATTTACATCACAGAGCAATAAGATAATTTCCTTAAGAGGTTTGATACACAAAACATGATACACAATTTGCTTATCAGTAAAAATATTTATGAATATGCATGCTCATTACAATTAGCTATGTTATGGATAAAAATTTTTTTGTTTGCTTTATAAACCTTTTTTGTTTACGCCCATAAAGTAAAATTCTAAGACTCGATCGGCAACCAATTTAGTATTAGTACCAGTTTTGCTAGGTTGGCAGAGTGCCCGCGTGTAAATAATAGAATGACGATCTTACGAAGAGACAGAGTTCGAGTACTTTAATTACTTGTCATTGGTTATCTCGAGGCTTACATGCGACATTCTCGAAGCTTGACCTTTATTCTAAATATCGATAAGGGGAAAAATGCATAATGATGAATAAAGCCAAGGGCATATGCCGTATTGTTTCGTTGCACCGTATTTATCTCTCGACTCACTGAATTTTTTGATCAGCGGGTGCGGCGTCCACATCAGGGCGGCGTATATATATTGTAAATTTTTCAGCATTAAGTGTAAACTAAAAATGTCTTATTGGCTCCGTGCAGTTTATTGAAACTTTCAAATGCACATTTTAAACAGGGATATTAAGCATCTAAATGTTTGAATAAAGGATTGAAATCAGTATCTGTAAATGTGGCTATCAGGCATCATAATATAGCAAACCAAGCGTCAAAATCTGTCTAAATCCTGTCTGCTATCGATTAGGCATTTATTCTCGTGTGATGATGAAAAAAAAATTGGGGATCACTGAATTTGATGGCGATGTCAACACAGTGACCTCAATTATATTTGGGGTCGATATATCTGAGAATACATGCGGTATGGCATACCAATATGTGCTTCACAGATTGGTATGCCATAGGCCATACCGCGCTTTATTCTCATATATTTCGACCGGAGTTCCCGAAATATAACCGAAATTATACTTGCAGACTGGAACAGCCCTTGTTTAATTCGAATTTCTTTATCTGGAGCACTACTGTTTTGACGCATTTTAAAAAATGATATAAACTCGGTTTGATTTTGGCGGCAAAAAGTGAAGCCGTTTGGATATATCACGCCGTCATCCACGTCAGCCTGTTCAAAATGCGCATTTACCAAATTACAAGCTGTTCAGTCAACTTAGAAGGGAAATTCGAATTAATCACTTAATGATTGTGCGGTTGATTGGTATAGTTTAAAAAAAATGGAGTTTACGGCACGGGCTGAATAATACGACACGCCTACAGGTTTAAACCAAGGCGGCTTTAACGTAAATTTTGTAACATCGATCAGCAGTGAAATTCCTTTTAAAAGGCTGATTCGAAACTATATAGTTCTAACTTCTAACACTCGTTTTAATATATGGAAACTAAGTTTATTTAAATGGAAAATGTTTGAATGAAGATAGTTACACGTAGCTTTATTTTATCCATAGGCGGATAATTTACAGCGATACAAATATGCGGGAAGTTGTACTGCTGCTAAGAGTCCTGCCCTTAAAGGTCCACACAGACGGAACGCGATTTGGCAACGCGGCGCGATTTTTCAATGCCTCTCTTGTTTTCTTGTTTTTTCAATGTGTTTCAATGTTTCTAACTTTCCAAAAGCAAATAAATCTTAACCTATTATAATATCTTGTAGATTGCTTAACGATGATGCATTTTGATCGCTCTGGCGTCCATAGATTTCAAATTTGCTTCCAGAATTCAATTTATATGCTTCAGAAAACTAAAAATCGGTTTGTGCTATCATATGATCTGTGTAGACCTTTAATGCTCATACACCCTGCATAGACGCGATTCGAATTCTTTATTTTCAGAAGCAAAGAAATTCAATTCCGAAAGATAATTTTGAGAGATATAGGAAACAGAAAATTCAAAATGTACTGTCATTTAGCAATCACCAAGAATATCACAACATTGTCAAAATTAGCAAATTATGAAAACTGAAAAATTCGTGATATTCCTGATTTCGCGTCGCGTTGGCAAATCGCGTCCGGTGTTGTCAGCCTTAAGGCTGCTTTCCACTTATGCGTTTTTCATACGCACGTACACGCACGTAAAAGTGTAAATCCTTATATATGTTATCTTTGAAAGAACGAAGTAAATAAATCGAAAGAACTTAGTTTTCCGCATATTTTAGTATGCACTTGTAGACCTGGATGTTAAATAATAAAAATTTGGAAGCATTTCAAATTTCCCGTGCGTGTACGTGCGTATAAAAAACGCATAAGTGGAAAGCAGCCCTTAAGGCCGTTCTCCACTTCAACCATATCGTAGCGAAACGTAGCGTATTTCATTGTTTTAAAGTCATTAGTTTTGCTCGAATACTTCGGAAACAAAAAAATACGCTACGTTACGTTACGATTGAAGTTAAAAACAGGCCTTAAAGGTCGACACAGACCAGACGCGATGCGGCAAAGCGACGCGGATTTCCAGTTTTCAGAAGCATATAAATTGAATTCTGGAAGCAAACTTTAGGATCCATGGACGCCAAAGCAGTAAAATGTATTATTGTTGAGTAATCTACAAGAATATTATGATAGGGTAAAATGTATTTGCTTTCAGAAAATAACAAACGTTAAAAATCGCGCCGCTTCAAAGTTTTTTATTTTCTAAAAGCAAATAAATTTTAACCTATCATAATATTTGCCTCCAGAATATAACTTTTAGCTATGCTTCTGAAAAATGAAAATTCGCGTAACCGCATCGCTTCCGGTCTCCATGTGCGCCTTTACATATATAGCGAATCATGGCGGAAATGAAATAACGAGTTGAATAAAAGCTATACGATCCTCAAAAGACCCTGAGAACGAGGTTGTACGATCCTCTCCAAATATAAAAAGTATTACATACTAAATATTATTTTCTGACGTAGGATGATTCTCCTGAGTACAGAATCACAAGGGACTGTTGAGGAGTCAGATTAAATTTAAAGTCAAATGCATGGAGAATGCAACTCTAATATAACTCAACTAGTTTTTTGTTATAAATCTATATCTAACCATCAGTATTTTCCAACATTGCAAAGATGCATGTACCACGTAGAAATGCGTGGATTACCTATAAGACATACAAATACATAATCAAAGTGCGTAATATTCTGCGTCCAGGCCCATAGCGAATATAGGGATTGTAACATAGGGATTAATTGTAACATAGGGATTGTAACATAAAGATTCTAAGTGAATTTAACATAGGGATTAATTGTAACATAGGGATTGTAACATAGGGATTTTTTGTAATTTTGACAGATTTTTCGGCAAATTTGAACTAATTAATTTTAAGTGAAAGCTTGTAAAGGTAATTCGTAGAACGATCGATGAACTTATATCTTCAGCCATGCAGCTAAAATTGTCTCTGGAAAACCAAGTAAAAAAATAATAATTTATGTATTAGATTTCCACTTTACAAACTTGAAGGATGTAATATGGTTGATCGAACGTCACCAACTTATTGTATATATAACCACTCAGTTAAATGTAATTTAATTAAGCACAACAGACAACTACAAACTCGAACATAACACTAAAACATGCATTGACATTAAAGCCTTAACCTAAAAGTCAAAACCTTGAGCGAAAA
Source organism: Dendronephthya gigantea (assembly GCF_004324835.1). Lineage (NCBI taxonomy): Eukaryota > Metazoa > Cnidaria > Anthozoa > Malacalcyonacea > Nephtheidae > Dendronephthya > Dendronephthya gigantea. Next base: position 2,624,551 of record NW_021163029.1, read on the forward strand.
AATTCTGAAAAAGTACTTTTTTCTCGCAGTATGTTTGCCGGTATATACATATATTGTATGCTAAGGTTGAATACTCTCCTTGCCTTAGTCTCAGCTCAAAAACTCAAACCTTAGTCGCCTTGGATACGGCTTTAATGGATATTAAACCAAATAAGTGATTTTGCGCTTACACCCTCCTGCTTTAACCACTTCGCAGTTTAATGGGCCTGGACACGCCGTACCTCGTCTATACAACCCAACTGCATGATCACTAGCAGCAACCGCATGACCACAGTCGATCAGATCTATGATTCATGCAGTTGATCTGATAGATCAAGTCAAGCATGTACCAACCCAGAGCTGTTGTATCAGTGTATCTTGGATTATGTAGTTGGGATGTGCTTCTCCTACCTCAACTACCACCTACCAGTATAGTGGATAAATAGAACAACAGTGAAGAAAACAACAGAAAAAATGAGACATGATAACAGCAAAACTAACCACCAACCAATACCATGCGAGAACCCTATAAATAATGAAGCGAAAATTAACCTTTGAGATGCATCCAGTTCAGATATGGTCGACGTGGTCGTTTAAGGCCGTTTTCCACTTCAACCGTATCGTAGCGAAACGTAGCTTATTATATGTGTATAGAGATTTATGCACAGCAGAATGATGAAATAAAAATCGTATTTCACTGTGTAAATAAATTTCATGCAATTTGATTGGACGTACGATGTTTTTCACGTGTGAAAAAATGCCATACACGGCTTTTGATTGGACGTACGATATTCTTCACACGTGAAAAATTGTCGCATGTCATTTTGGCGGCAATTTGTTTACATTTTCTTTCAAGATGGCGTCGAAATATAGGAGTGAGATTCAAAACATAATGCTCATATTCAAGATATTTTTACATTCAGCACATCTCAAATCTTTCGGAAAGAATGTCTAACTTCTATTGAACAAAATTACAAAGAAACTGAACGGTAATAAATATGTTTTCATGCATAAAGTTTCGATTTTGTTGTTCGCTGTGTTTTTGTATATTAAAAGCGTGTCGTTGTCAAATTGATCTCTATACACATTTAATAAACAAATTACTTCATGGTTGGCTCGTTTGTACGATTTTTATTATGCACTCGTTGCGAAGGATCGCAAACTCACTCGTTCGCTGCGCTCACTCGTTCGTATTGCGATCCTTCACAACTCGTGCATAAAAATCGTACGCACTCGCCAACCATGAAGTAATCTCTATGTATCTCATTGTTTTAAAGTCATTAGTTCCGGTCGAATACTTCGGAAAAAAAGAAATACGCTACGTTACGTTACGATTGGAATGGAAAACAGGCCTTATTATCGGCAACGTCATCTCACACCTGGTAGCACTCAGTTTCACTACTATTTTCAAACATTACGTAATTACCTAAAAAATGGTTCAGAGTTTATCAGCAACATAATCATTTGACAAGCAAGTTACTGCAAGTAATTAAGTTATACCTATGACTATTGTTGTTGATTCATTCGTTTTTGCTTGTTTTGCTTCTGTTGTACGTCGATGTACTTTCGTTGTAGGTTGATTTACTTTCGTTGTAGGTCGATTTACTTTCGTTGTGGGTTGATTTACTTTCGTTGTAGCTCGATTTACTTTCGTTGTAGGTTGATTTACTTTCGTTGTAGGTTGATTTACTTTCGTTGGAGTTTGATGTACTTTCGTTGTAGGTTGATTTACTTTCGTTGTAGGTTGATGTACTTTTGTTGTAGGTTGATTTACTTTCGTTGCAGGTTGATGTACTTTCGTTGTAGGTTGATTTACTTTCGTTGTAGATTGATTCATTTTCATGGTTTCTATAGTAGGTTCAGTGCGTGAAGAAATTGACGTTATAATACCTGCGAGATAAAACCAAGTTCTTTTAGGTTGGGAAAAATACCATTTAGCCGGGTTAAGACACTCGTATCAACACTAGGTTAAGTTTAACCGTTATTGCCATATCCTGCTAACGTATATCCTTTAGCTGGATGCAACGTCGAAAAATTTTTTTTTAGTAAAATCTGTATTTTAAACCGTATATTTTCACCCCATTCAGAAAGAAATAAAGAAAACAAGGGTTCGTTAAATGTCTGAATGTTGATTAGGCGGTTTTATTATAAGGCAAGCGTCAAATGGAGCTCAGTGATTGGCTGAGAAGAAGTTTTAGCGGTCCATTACGGGAAAGCAATGGACTGGCACTTTCCCGTAATAGACCGGCGTTACCGATCCAATTCAACATGAAAAACAGAGAAATTCTGAGTTAAAAATAAACAAATAAATGCTCAAGAAAAAATTTAATTGCTTTTGTAGAGATTAGGTAAACTAAATAATTCAATATTTTGTTTTTGTTTTCATCAAATGTAAAGTAAATGAAAGCGATGCGAAATTGCTTAGAAAATATTGAAACGAGAACTGCATGTTGACTACCGCTATCAATGCAACGACGACGATTTAAATTTTTCACCCTTTGTATATGAATAACACCAGGTGCATGATAACTCAGTTTTGTTTGAAAATTTTGAATCTCTAGGAATCTCGCCAGTAATCAAGGTCGTCGTTAGAAGCTTAATTGGGGATAAGAGATAATACACATATATTCATGTTCCAATTAGCCATTTCCCAATCGAGCAGCGTACTGGGTCTATTCGCGAACCGCAAAGCATCTATGGACTGTTTGGAGGGACAAATGTAATCATTTGTAATTATTTATCCCTCAAAACAGGCCATAGATGCTTTGCGGTTCGCGACTATACCCAGTACCCTGCTCGATTAGGAAATGGCTAATAAGCGTAGAAAGTTGCTATCAATTAAAAGAAGTCAGTTTGCAGAGTCGGGTATATAGGACAATATATGAACAGTCCCCAATTAAGTAGGCTGTGTCTACCAATTAAGCTTCTAGCAGTAATTCCAGATTTCCAGCAAATTGGAATTTATTTACTGAAGAGCTCCTAATTCCTAATTTTGATTACCTTTGATAACGACAACCACTTTTAGAATTTGTATAGGATATCCATAGTGTGGTTGAAGTCTCTCTTTTTTGTACAATAGAGCAAAAAATGTGCCATTGGAAGTTAGTGTAGCGTTATATACCGTAAATGTCAACCTGCCACTATTTCCGAATGAGCCAGTAACATGGATATCCATGGTACGATCATATATTTCGTAGAACCATTCATAAAACTCAACAAGTTCAACTTACTTTATATGCATTAGGATAAATTGAAAAACCAATACACACTTTCGATTTCGTCAAGTGGTGTGCATGTATATGAAATGTTGATCGTAAAGTTTGATCCGACTTGAACACTTATATCATAGTCGTCTTTTGGGCTTGTAATGTTGCAAGCCTGACCTAGAAATGAACAGTTGATTGATATCAAGTTGAAAAAAGATGCACCTGCAGGGGTGCATGTATAGCCAGAATGTCAATGGGGCTCTCTGATATACTTCAACAGCAGGGAATTAGAAGGAAATTCAAACTTTGCTCTGAACAGTTTTAAAAATTTAACATAACTTTTTGAATTAAACAAGGGCAAAGCCCCTGCACTTTTAGGCCCTTCAATCTTAACAGGGGCTCTGTGAGCTTCTATTCAACACAGTGGCGGATTCAGGGGAAGTCAGAATAAGTCACAGGGCCTAATAATGAGTCACAGGGGCCTAATTTCCAATAAAAAAACTAGCGTAATAACAGCGCTATTGGTCTTTCTATAGAATATTTTTACATAAAATCTACCAATATGATTCGAGTTGAAGCTGTGGTCATTTATTCTGATTTACCCTGATTTGACAACTGATTCAACATGCCTCTAACTATAATAGACGTCTAATGTTTTCCACTCTCGTAAAGTCTGTTTGCCATTAAATTAGCGAGTTTAAGATGCACCAAATCTCCGACGCGGAGGTGACATGAAAACTGCTACTATAGTGTTAGGAAACCAGTATTAATTTGTTTCACAGTACGGCTCTGACTTTGTTTATCAAAAAGAGTCTATAATTTTCATCGCTGATGGGAAACTGTGGAAATTCAATGGAGCAGAAGCAGTATTACTTCACGTCCGCGTCATAGATTGGTGCATCTTAAACTCACTAAGTAGTATTAGTTTATTACCCCGCGCGGCCTTTGAAATTCTGCTTATGCGACCGTGATTAATTAGGGTTGTTTCAGTATGTCACAAGTACAAATGTCTTTTAACTTACTTATAATCAACTCTTACAATAAAGAAAGGGCTGTTTAGCCTCTACGACTACGTCCCCCGGCTCATTTCCACACTCGTACTTGCTGAAGCATCGCTGAATTTTTTGACAGCCGTGATCGAACCACACTAAATCGAATTTAAGATATTACATGCAGGAAAGGAAATATGCACGTTACCGTATACTTCACGATAGCCGAAAGAAAGATTACCAATTGTCTGACATGTCTTGATAGGAAAATCGACGTCATGTCTGAATTCGCAAAAACGGAATAGAAACATGGAATGAATAAATCGTAAAAATATATAACACTTTCAGTTTTTTTTAGCTTTTCAGTGTGGGGAACAATTAACGCACGCAAGTACAGTATCTTGCTAAATCTCACCTTAAGATGAAGTTCCTGTCAGTCCTTCGATTAAGCTGCTAAATCTAAGAATTTTAAATCTTGATTGAAATACAAGCGCTCCTTCAATATTCAACCCTTCGTAACAGGCGTGACTAGCTGCAAAGATTGAAAACCATATAGTAATTCATGTTCGTCGACAACATCTGTTAATTACACTGTTACAAATTCGACTCCAGTTTTCACTTAACAAAACGTTACACTTTCCAAACCCCTTCGACAATAATGCAATCACCCCAACGCGATAAGATATTCATTCATCAGACATTGATCGAAGGATTTGTCACTTTTATAAACAGTTCTGTCCAGGATTAACCGACTGCCTCAAATGCATCTGGTTGATTCAGCCTGTTAAACCATATATATGTTTGTTTATATTATTTCCAAAATTCAAACTGCCCAATCAAAAAAAATCATTTGTACCATGTGACGAGGATATTTTTCGCGGTATCATATCCCAGTTCCCTATTTACTGTATGTTTGGCTATTCTTGTGTACTGTATTTACTGTATGTTTGGCTATTGTACAGGACTACAAGCTCACAATACTTTTTCGGTATAATATATCATTTATAGACCTGGAGTGAGGGGCCGGGGATTCGGCGAAATATATCCCTAAGTGTTGATATTTTCTGAGGCCTGAGGGCTTTGCCCATAGCAGACCTGTCAACCTAAAAAAAGTAATACAGGGAGAATATGCTGCTGACCACTTTAAAAACCTGGAGATCTCCTAAAAATCAGGGAGATTTTCTCAACACTGGAAAAGCAAAATTTCTAGATATATCTGTTGCTGCAGCCAAGAAAGTTTTGCTCAAACTCATAATAATATCTCAATACATATATTGTTAACTTTCGACACTATGTACAATAAAAAGGTAAAAAGATAAAAAGGCGATTAAAAGTACTAGTTTCGTCCTCCGGACCTTTTCAACAAATCGCCATATACCGCGTGAAAACGCTCAGGTTGATGCAAGTTGATATAAACAGGATGGAGCAATGTTGTGCTGCCCACATTGTTCAGAGTTGTTATTAATATTGAACAATATTGTTACACCCGATTCAGTTTCAACAATATTGTTCATTATCATTCACTTTATAGTATTCTCAATTTTGATTGGTTAATTTACCTGCAGTTAACTGCGTGCAAATAATACTCAGCTGCAAATAATACTCTGAGCATGCGCATTAATGTCAATTTTATAAACAATGGCGACTCGCTTTGGCGAACTGTTCGATAAAACGAACTCAAAATTGAAAATTGTGTGGTGAATGAATTGAAAATTAAGTGGTGAATGATAAAACAATTATTGAACTCGGTTCTCGCAAAATATCGTGATTTGTCGGTGGCTCGCAGATCAATTATTTGCCTCTGCCTTCGGCATCGGCAAATAATTGATCTGCTCGCCACCGACAAATCACGATATTTTGCTCGACCTCGTCCAATAATTGATAAATGTTGATAACAACTCTGAACAATGTGGGCAGCACAACGTTGCTCCATCCTGTTTATTATCAACTTGCATCAACCTGAGCGTTTTTAGGCGTGTCAGGGCGCATATAAGATATATATCTTATATGCGCCCTGGGCGTGTAAACAAATGTTAAAAACTTAAAAAACTTCATGTAATACAAATATATTATCCATCTACTGTTGAAACTTCATGTAATAACATGATCAATCTACTGTCACGATAGCACGGGGAATTTTCACATAATTCCATTCATTCTTTGTGTTCATTAGTTCACTTTGCTTTACTCTGTTGATGTTTACTGCTTCTGTAACCTGTCTTAACATTGCATCGTCACGGAAAATGCCAGTAACATTCATTATAAAGAGTGGTATATCGCCTCCATGCTTCTCATTTGCATGTCTCCCGGCACATGACAGACTGTTCTTCACGACGATTCAAGGAGTGTAAATGCTCTTTGCCACGACTATATGCACTTCTTGACGTTTCTCTCACATATATGTGTTTGCATTCCTGGCAAACAAGTTCGTACGTGACTCCAGTGGCACCACATTCTCCTTTCCTATTACTTTGGCAAGCCAAACACTCTCTTCTTTGACATCGTTTCTCCCGGAAAGGGTTAGATCGTTGTAGTCGTTGTTTAAGTGTTACTCCAGATTGTTCTACTATCTTGATGTTAAGTCCCACACATTTAACTTCTTCTTCATATCGTTGTTTAAGGGCAGATCTTGGTGTTGCTGGTATAAAAATAACACTGTCATATCCTCCCTTCTTATACCAGGTGTCTCGTTTCTTACGTTTTTCTTCGGCTCGATCAACCTGTCGCCACTCTCTAGTCCTATACATGGGCCTCTTTTCACAGCTGTCTAACTTCTTGATGTTATCATATGCCTTTAAAGCTGACTTTACTACCTCCATTCTAGATTTCGCATCATAACCAGAAAACTGTAGACGTATCATCATATTGTTCACATGATCAACAACCACTTCCTATGGTAACCGCGTACTACAGTTCAGTAGAATTCTCAATACTTCTTGTGTAAGTATTGTTCTCTTACTACTCCATGGTAGGGCTGATTTCGCATTAACAACGGACTTGGACGCTACATCTTTGGCGTAAAATTCATGTAATATAACTTTTTCAGTCTGTTGTCCTTCATTCCCTTCTCTCTCCTCAATCCAAACTTTTAAGTCAAGTATGGGAAGTTTGTGGTCATTATGGCGTGATGGGCAATCAATTTCCATCTCAATAGATGGGTGAATGCTGTTGGCAATAGATTTGAATAAACGCATCGCTCTTTCATCCGCCTCTATGGACCGATCTGCTTCGGCAGCAACTTGATCTTTAACCAGTTTATCACCATTAAACCTCAATCCCAACTGGGGCACACCCATTATAGAGTTTACATCTGCCCTTAAACAACGATATGAAGAAGAAGTTAAACGTGTTGGACTAAACATCAAGATAGTAGAACAATCTGGAGTAACACTTAAACAACGACTACTACGATCTAACCCTTTCCGGGAGAAGCGATGTCGAAGACGAGAGTCTTCTGCGATTTATTAACAGCCGATAGGAAAATGAGACGTATTTTGTTTACAGATTTCAGTTTAAACAAACGACTACGAAACTTTTATATAGCTTGTATGACTGGTATGCAAATACCCTCTGGGCTGGGGATTTAGACTAAGGTCAGGTAAAGAAAACTTTCGTGGTGGAACCCTTAGCTCAATTCATTCTTTGACAACGTGTCGCGATTTTTGCGAATCTGCAAATCGAATATCATCCCTACGAGGGTGTCTCTTTTAGCCATGCATGCGGACCAAATAAATCAGGATGCACCCCGTCAAACGTCAAGTATTTCGATTACTTTTATCATCAAGCTCTCAAACTCTGAGAAATCTAATTAAAGGATAAAATCCTATTTGCAAGAGCTATACTTTACATACTATCCTTAATACTGAACATTCGTTTGAAAACTTGTCTGAACGACCGTTGTTGGTATGCATACAAATATGGATTGACTGCACAACTTAAATAACCGATCGTAAGGAGGAAATACTGTGCTGACGAGCTTAAATGACCAGACAAATCGGGATGCAACTCGTCAAGTATTTTTTTATTTACCACATGAGGCCATTTTTATCATCCAGCTTCTAAAAACTGCTAAATCTACTTGAGGATAAAATTATTTAGTCTGTACTATAGTATTAAAATCACAGTTACAAGTCTGTACCTTATATAGAGCCTACTTTCCTTTAATACCGAACATTCGTTTGAAAACTTGTCTGAACGACCGTTGTTGGTATGCATACAAATACGGATTGACTGCACAACTTAAATAACCGATCGCAAGGAGGAAGTACTGTGCTGACGAGCTTAATAACTTGTGCTCGCAGCCATCACACAGATTATACACCAGGCCAACCGCGCTGAAGGGATACCAACATAAGAGTTGAACCAACACGATCACTGAAAAATGTCTGGCGACTTTAGTTTGGTACTTTTGCTTCATTCTGAAATCATCTTGCCCCATTCTCTTCACTCTTTCATTCCTTCTGTCATCTTCATCATTTTTTCTCTTTTTATCACATTTCGCTCCATTTCTATTTGTAGTCCATACTTTTAAATAATTTTCTTCATCATTTTTTCCAATTTTACGTTTCATCTTTTCATGCCATTTTCTTTCTTTCTCTTTTCCTCTGTTGTTCTCGTTTAGCAAATTTTCTTCTTCGTTATTCTGGTTAGATCTGTCCTTGTCACATCCCTTTATAATTTTTTCATCTGCATTTCCAAATTGACCAACTTTGGCTCCGTTGTTTTCCTTCTTGTATTTGTGGCTAATTCGGTTTCGTTCTGTTGCTTTTCCTGTCCGATTTCTCTCGTGAGCGTTTTTATAGAAATCTCGTTGGTTTTGTGCAGTTTTGCTGTCGCCGTATCTTTTGTTTTCTTCTATTCCCGTATTGATTACATCTTTTGTTTCTCCATTGTTCGTTTCCGGTAATCTTCTTCATTTATTCCAGTTTCAGTCATATCATTCTTACAATTTCTGTCCTTATAAAATTCCACTTTAATTTCCGGTATTTCTTTAGCCTTTGAGACCCGGACATTTTGGATAATATTTTTTTCACTTTTATTTATTTCACTTCTATTTTGTCCAATCCATTTCATTTTAAAGTCATCAAAAACATGTCTCCTGTTGGTATAATAATATACATTCTCACGTGTAGCGTTGCCATGACGACCGACGAAGAATGAACGCAATAATGGTGACAGCTGCTGAATAGCTTGGCGACATGTCAAAGTAGCAGAAGTACACATCCGGGCAATTGGGGGAAGATCACGTGACAATGTCTCATTTAGAGGAGGTCCAGTTATAACTGGTAGCAAAGCCATGAAGACACTCAATCCCCATACACCAGTGATTAAGCACACTGCTTTGGTGCGGGTTAAAGTCATTCCAGCGCGATACTTTAAAGGATTTGATATGGCTTGATAACGGTCAATACTTACGACACACAAAGTTAATATGGATGTTGGTACTGATACAGTATAAGCATTGGTCCAAATTTTGCACATCGCTATTCCATGTGTCCAACTACTAATTCCATTAATCTTTATGTCCACGTCAAATGGTATCACTAAGCTGGCTGTGATAATATCCGACAGCGTTAAATTCATCAGGAAATAGTTGTTCACCATTCTTAGTTTCGGTGTGGTGAGAAACGCGTACAATATCATGATATTACCCGTTAAGGAGATGACTATTATCAGGATCATAACGACCCCGGTGAATATGTCGAAAGATGACGGGGTTGAAATTGAAAGTGAAAGGAATCGTTACAGCTGATTTCGAACCGTTGTATTGTTTGAAGACGTCGTGGATATTCATACATCTAAAAGAAAGAGAGAAATTATCTGTGATTGAAAGTCCTTACACCTAATTCAATGGATAAATGCTTTCAATGTTTTCAATGTTTTCAAAGTTATGTATATATATCACGAGGTGTGAATGTACCTATGATATACCAAATATTATACTAAAAAACAAATGTATTCCGATATGCATATTTATATATTCATTGTAGAAATATAAGAGTTAAATCTGCCTAAATAAACCTTCAGCACCTTGTGAATACCATCATTCAGCAATAGCTTTGTCCAAACAAAGTCCGGGTTATTGTGTGTTTTTGGCGCTGGATATAAATCCAGGGGCGTGGAT